>NC_143039.1:29882500-31340000 GCF_057628025.1 Oncorhynchus mykiss
AGGGTTGAATACTTACTGACTCAAGACATTTCAGCTTTTCATTTTTAATTAATTTGCAAACATTTTTTAAAACATAATTCCACTTTGACATTATGGGGAATTAAGTGTATTATGACCAGTGACAAAAATATATTTACATTTAATCAATTTTAAATTCCGGGTGTAACACAACAAAATGTGGAAAAGGTCAAGGGTTGTGAATACTTTCTGTAGGCATTGTACTTGTTCATTCACTTCGGTTATGTTGATAGCATCATCAAGGACACTGCCATCAGGGACACTGCCAAGGACCCAGTACTGTCATGGGCCCAAGTGGTGTATTTTTCTGTTCTCTTTAGTACTTTGATTCCTTTCAACTCTACTGATTCACTTCAAAACCATTATCGTCATTATCATCTAACAATCTATATCATTATGTTTCAGTGAGAAAATCTTTAGGCACATGTTGCCTACTCTTCCTACTAGACACTCACCAGAGAGGGAGAGAGAGAGAGAGAGGGAAGAGGGAGAGAGAAGGAGAAAGAAAGAGATATGTTATGTAAGTGTCTGTGCATGTGTGGCTGTCTGTGTGTCTGAGTGTGGACTTGCCTTATATCTTCCCCTATTCCTCCTCTTTTCCCTCTCATTATCAAGTCCCTTTTTAAAAGAGGAGGAGAAGTCTGCTGAACATTTTATTCAATGGTGGTGGAGTCGGGGAAAAGTTATCTGCCAAAGCTGGGCAATTAGTCTCTCACTTCCTGCCAATCATTGAGCTCGCCAGCGAGAGGGAAACTGTTTAACCTGCTCCAGTATTAACTCCAGCCAGTTACAGCTTTAGAGTCGTTCTGTCCTAATTAAAAATTGAGATAATCGAACTCAGAGATAAGAGTTGGAGCATTGCAAAGGTCTAAATAGGCTTCCTAACAAATACTTTTTTTATAATCATTTTGTTCTATACTTCTTATTACGATCAAACTTGTAACTTAAAAAGTTGCCACAAACTCTCTCCAAAGTGTTTTACTGTTAGATTGATGGAATCAGTTATCAAATAAGGGCTTTTTTTGGCTGAATGATTTCTGAGTTCAATGTGCTATTGATTCCAACATATTAAAGCATTGCAGATACTAGATGATTACTAAGTAATTACAAACTATTCAAGTAACCCTTATGGTCAAACTCAGCACTCACAAATGTGGCTGTCTAGTAATTGTACATTGTATGATACAGTAAGGTTGGCCACATTTCTTAACATCACTATGCAAGAAATAATGGAATACAGGGATGACATTCCAAGTGTGACATTATCTTCATTGTTTTTTACTGCATTCTCCCTCATGGGCTAACAAACACTTTCAATTTAACATATCACTTAACTTTAGCTTCATGTTAGGAATTAATACCACTGCATGAAACGAGGGTGTATTTAACTGTGAAATTAAAATCACACATTTCATTTGAACAAAAGGTCTTCGCTTGCATAGCCAATGCCACAGTATGTGATTGTAGACGGGGAGATGATGAATATATCAAATAGTTTTATGATTTGGCACATAGAAGATAAGGTTTATCATATAAAATATGTAAGAAGAAAGTACCACGTTTTTTTTCTTCCTGGTAAAACTTCTGACCAAAAGTACTGTGTGCTTCCTTTTTTTTGCAAATAACTACAGTTCTAATTTGAAAAGTAGTGAAATTGAAACCCAAATTAATTCACACCATATTACTTATGTGTTCACCATGATTTAGTGTCATGCTGCTAGAACATTTATCATGAGAGACATTTCAGTAATTTCAGTCACTCTTATATCCAGAGTGTGTGAATACATCTTCATCCTGGTCCACCGTGGGAGTTGAACCCACAATGCTGGCGTTGCAAACGCCATGCTCTACCAAATGAGCCACACAGGACCAGCTACTATAAAGCTACTACAATTTCTTTAATATTTATTGAACTGAGAACGATCAAACGTGTGACCCAATCAGAGTCACAAATAGTATTGTTATATAAATTGTCTGATACGGACGTTAAAATATTATAGTTAGAGAATATAACCTCAAAAAGCTTGATAAGCAGTGTACTCCTGGAGAGCCACTGTGTGATCATGGTGACACGCCTGATTCAACTTCTATTGATTATCAAGGCATTGATTAGTTAAATCAAGTGAGGCAGTAATGCATGGGAACAAAAGCCTGAACCCGTTGGGGAGCCTAAAGATCAGGATTGGAGACCTCTGCCATAGGAGAAGTAATGTAGTACATTATATAGCATCTAACCAAATAAAAGTCAAGAAAACCTCACCTATGGTTTAAAAGCCGGCAGCCTGTGTCTAGATCCATAGAGCTCAAATACTGTAGGTTGGTATGGATTATCTTCAGAAGGTGCAACTACTGGAATGGGACTAGAGAACAGTGGTATGTTGTTGCTGCTTTGATGACAACACCCTTTGTATTGCATCTATGGGGACCTCCGTCTGGCTTTTTAAGTCTCTGATTCACTGCATCCTCCCACGCACCCCAGTCTTCAGCTGGGTTTCACATAAAGGCTCACTGATTATAGGAAAGACAAGCTAAAAATCACTGTAATTTATCAAATACGTAAGACGACATTCATTTTTTTGAACCTATGAAAAGGATTTGGGGAAAGCGGGCAGCCCATGCTGTGTTGGAACTTGGGTATCCTAGGGTGCGCTCAGGGACACTGGGCCGTGTTGTGACCGCTCTACAACAGTGGTCACCAACCTTTTCTGAGTCAAAATGCAAGCCGAGATCTACCGCTCAGATGTTTTTTAAATCATGACTTAAATGTAAGCCCGTGAAACATTAACCAATTAAAAACAATTCTGTAGCAATGAGGTTTGTGCAGTAGGCCGTAGTCCAAATATATTAACATTGCATATTGCTATGCTTGAATTGCCCTGCCAATGTTGTTCATCGAAGACCATTTTGAAATTATAATTTACTAAATGAATTTGCTTTATTCCTATTGAGGCACAGCTGAGCCACCATAATAATTAGCTTCTTTTTTATAATGGACGGATGGCCTACATCTGGTGGTCACCGTCCCTCCTCTCCCCCCCTCTCTCCTCTGAGAAAAGGGGACACAGTCTTCCATCTGATGGTGAAACTCGAGTCACACTGCATTATTTCTGCCTCATGCACCAATTCATGTTATTACTCCTATGAACAGAGAAAGTGAAATACTCCTCAATATTAAAAAATACAACACTTTGCCATGTATACTCCTTCAATGCAGCTGCAGTGCTGGTTGTAGCAACAGTGGAAGTAGGGAGGATGCGCATTTTATGGCTTAATGTGTTTACGGTGCTGAATAACAACTTAAACATAAACATACTCATAAAAATAGCAGTACTTTGCTGTATTCAATAGTCTGTTTTCTAGTTATGGTTTTAAATGTTTTGAAATCTCACAGTATCAACTTGTCTGTGTGTTTGAGGCTTCTTTCTACAGTCTAAGGCTTGAGGAACAAGTGAAACACTGTGATCTGCGTTATCTGATTGGCCAGTGGTAGGCCTATAGGTGCACTTGACCTGCTCTCTGGGGCTGCCAGTAGGAGGAGTTCTATCTTCAGACACATGAAATGGTTCAAAAATAGGAACCCTTTGCCTCTCCGGCACTAAGGCTGCTTATCAAGTGCACTACCACCAACAGCACAAAACAAATAGAAAACAAATAGGAACGCAAAGCTTGATCGTTGTATTTTTTAACAGAAATGTTTGGTGATCGACGAGGAATGCCTTGGAGATCACGATCGACCGGTTTGTGACCACTGCTCTACAAGGGATGTTGAATTGAATGGCAGGATGGATCGTACTGTCAACATCCTTAAGAGTCTATTGACGCACCCGTGAATCAATCTAAGCAACATCATTTTAAAAATCCTCTTCAAAATCCGTCAGTTTAAGATAGAGACATCAGGGTTTTTTGCATGGGCTGCATCGCAATCTTCCACATCTGCAGTGGAAGGTGACCGAGCTACAGCACGGTTTGTCAGACCATGAGAAAATGTCTGTAGCGCCCAAACGGTTGGCCTACAAACAATTATTGGCCTACAAACCACTTTATGGAAAGGGGAAACAGGACTCGTGTCACGGCACTGACACGAGTCCTGAAGCGTCACAAGTGTCACTGGACTCATCTGTCGGTAACGCTGCCAACTTCCGTCTGTAGCTTCCGAACCGTTTGAGCTACAGTACTAACTAATATGACCCCATTATGGATTCTCACGAACACGATGGTATTCTCTGTTTTGCTCTACGGACTAATCTGAAGGTAATCCATACAAATGAATGGAAGTATGGAGGTAGTTTTGTGTCAACAAAAATAAGGGGTTAAATATGTGTCCAAAAATATACAAATATTTCCTGAGCTTCCTTATACAGTATCTCCTAGGTGTAGGACAGACACATCAAAACCTTATTCCTTATGATTCAATTTTTTACTGTCTTTTTAGCCATTTATGAATGTGTTATTCAATGCGTTTCTATGGGCTTTAGAAGTAAAGGCCAAATTCTAGGCAATGTTCCAATGTCTGTACTAGCATACACTCACATACACAGAATGCATTGCCCAATACCTTGCATCATTATACAATGCATGGCCCATTACCTTGCATCATTCTACTCGTGTGGGTATAGGAATCAGGCATATATGCATTGTGTAGCAGATCTTCAGTACAGACTTCTATATTTTCAGCATGTCCAACAAAAGTTCCAATCTTTCTTTGTCAAACACCTCTAACCGTATTAAAACATGGGTACCAGATTTTCTTTCCTTTCCTCACTTCCCCTCTTTGCCTTTCTCAGGCCTTCTGTTCCATCCCTCTCTTCCTCCCTTCAGCAGCAGCAGTGACGGCGTTGCACATGACCAAACACAGATTGCATTGATTGCCCAGGCTAATTGAAAGTAAAGCAGCCCTGGTGCGCCGTGCATCTGCTCTGTTTGCAGAATTGGCATCTGGTTCAAGCGTACCTCAACTCATCAGGCAAAAGAGCGACGTCGGCCGATAACCTCAACGTTCAATCATACTTTGAGGAGGATTCCATTTCGGGTGACAAAGCAGATGGACGTGTAACAGAGGGAAATCATTCAGAGAGGATGGAAATGTATCCCGGCAATTGATACACTTTTGCGTTGGCTGGGACAAGATCTAAGGGACCCCAAAACACTTGTCGTGAAGCAGAATGGGAGTTGCATTTGCAATTCCATTCCTGGGATTTTTTATACATGATGTCTTATTGAAGTTCCCAGGCTATATTTAGCATTGGAGTTGTGTTTTGAAAGGCATCATATTCCAAAATAGGAGTTCAATTCCAGTCAATTCATACATCCAATTGAACAAGGAATTTTTGTTGAAAACCTACTGTAAGTTCCCAACTCCCAACCATAAAAGCTATTAGAAGTCATTGCATGGTCATTTCTTGAATCCTCACACTGAAATAGAAAGTAAGGCTCTTTTAAGGTCCAATTTTACAATTTCACGGCTCTACTGAATACACTGTGCCTAATTGGGTTAGGGATTTTATAGCTGTCCTTCATGTCCATGTTCCCAGTCAGACAGTGGAGAGCGTGTTACAAAAGCCTGTGATCTGATAAGCTTTTGGTCTGACACTTTGAGAGTGATCTACAGCCAGTGTAGAGATTCTGTCTCTCCATCAAACACATTACAGTATTATGTTATCACATCAAATCAAAGAAAGACAGGATTAAACAGGGTAGGTGGCATACACCACATGACATATACCACATGACATACACCACATGACATACACCACATGACATACACCACATGACATATACCACATGACATACACCACATGACATACACCAAATGACATACACCACATGACATAAACCACATGACATACACCACATGACATACACCAAATGACATATACCACATGACATACACCAAATGACATATACCACATGACATACACCACATGACATATACCACATGACATACACCACATGATATACACCACATGACATACACCACATGACATATACCACATGAAATACACCACATGACATATACCACATGACATAATCCACATGACATACACCACATGACATATACCACATGACATACACCACATGATATACACCACATGACATACACCACATGACATATACCACATGAAATACACCACATGACATATACCACATGACATAATCCACATGACATATACCACATGACATACACCACATGATATACACCACATGACATACACCACATGACATATACCACATGAAATACACCACATGACATAATCCACATGATATACACCACATGACATATACCACATGACATACACCACATGATATACACCACATGACATACACCACATGACATATACCACATGAAATACACCACATGACATATACCACATGACATACACCACATGATATACACCACATGACATACACCACATGACATATACCACATGAAATACACCACATGACATATACCACATGACATAATCCACATGACATATACCACATGACATATACTACATGACATACACCACATGACATATACCACATGACATACACCACAGGACATGTACCAACCATATAAACTGTATAGAAATTTGATAAAAGACATGCTCCAACCGAACTATACATTTTGAAGCAACCGTTAGTCCCACACTAGGCACACTCTGAAGTAACTGTAACACTAGACTGTAAATATGTAACATCCATGTTTCAGGGACAACCCTCACTCTCTCTGGGAAGCCAATGTTGCTGCATGAGGCAAAGCTAGCTAGCTAGCTGACTAATACCATACAATTGCCCTTACCTGGCAAATACATTGTCTTAATGACAGTGACACACATTCAGAAGCAATTCAGGAAGAGGGTTGGCCAGCTTGCAGTAGGCCTACACATGACCCAGTCTCATAACTCAATCACACAAAATTGAATGATGTTCGGTGGGCCTTTGTGATTGATAGTACCATTAATTGACTTGAAATAAGATCATCTCTTTCTCTCTCCAAATTCAATAAGGATAGGGTTGAGAGACCTTGCACAATATAACCTTTTTCATTTTACCTTCATGAAATTGGACTCACATTTGCCAGTGTGGAGTGTAAAAGATATTGCCAGAAATCTCTCTCCCTCTCTGCCTCCCTCTCACTCTCTCTGCCTCCCTCTAACGCTGTCCCTCTCTAGCTCTCTCTCTCTCCCATGGGCTTTCATTGTATCCCCTTGTGATTGCAATTTGTTTCAATCTGGAGAGGTAGAAAGGTAGAGATGGAGAGAGAATGAGAGCGAGAAAGTCCACATGGGTTCTAATACGGCATTCAGTTTGGGGAAAAAATGCCCGCAAGCAAGCACCTGAGGAGGAATCTAAATCTCCCAATGACATCAAATGGATGATTCACACAAGTTACGTGCACAAATCTCTAGTCAGGATTCAGCCCGTGGTTAGTAGAGGAAGTAAGGATGAAACGCATAAGCTTTCCGTTCCTGAAATAACCTTGCTTAAGTTCTACACCAAATGCATGCAGGTTCTAGATATACTAGTTGTGTATCAATTATATTAAAACAGCTGTGACTCCTTAGGCTCAAAGCCACTTATCCCAATGGCCTTCGCTTGATGAAATATGATTGACACAAATACATTAATTTGATCTACCTTGTAGGGAAGGTGAATGAGGAAAGGAAGCAATTTTAGAGTATTGAGACACGTGATATAGGACCCATGTCAATATGAGACCCAAAACAATGATGCAGCAACTCTAATAACAGTGACACATTGACCGTATTGAAGAGAAAGGGTTTACATTTGGCTCCCAATGCTCTCCTGGGACAATAGAGATTAGCCATTTCCTCATTCTCACAGTGAGGGGTTCAAACTGTGGTTCAAATTGTTTGGAGGAGAGCAAGCCACCCATAGGCCATGAGTGAAGCTGAGCGATTCACCCCCAATCTGCACTGAAGGAAAGAGCGGATTTTAACTACTTGTCCCTTTATAACAACTCCATTGGACTGGCTGGGATATATCCTGAATGGATTAGATAAAGGTATCTTATATCAAAGGATCAACTCAGAGGATAACGAATTGAATATTTATCTTGCACACTGAGCAAAATCACTGAGGTTAAATATGCTAATGCTTTTGCGTTATCATTAGTACTGTCACAACTTGTTACTGTCTACCTCCACACCACGTATTAAAGGACAATTCCACCAGTTTATAACCAGTTCTTATGCTGTTAGTACATATGCACTACTGTCAGATTTGATACACATTTTTATGTTTGAACATTTTTGATATTCATACCTCGCAATTCCTTGTTTTTTACATTTTGAAGCATCTGTATTGCCTTCGTCTACAGCATACTACAAGTCCCAGTGTGCATTTCATCTCCCACGATGCAATGCTCCACCAAGTTAGCCTGCAGTTAGCTTAGCTAGCTGGCTTTCAAGCCCAGATGAAGCTAGGTCTAAATGTTTTGCCTATGTCATAAGGTATGAGTGCATTTCACATTACTTTGGGGTTGTAAATATATAATGCTTGCATGAATGTCATGCTGAATATATGTTCATGTTATTGTCACCAATCAACTGCAATACACAACAACAAAAAATGTGAATGTAAATGGAACTTTTGGCATACTAACTATATCCATACTATGACCAATAAGCATACTACATACTCAATTTACATCACAAATAGTAAGTTAGTGCGGTTAGTATGAGTATTCGAACACAGCTATACAGTAGTTACTGGATCTAGTTAGCATGCTAGCTAGCCCGACTGCTAAATCTGAAATAATAGTGCTTGCAACAATAACAGTCTTAACAATATTAAACAACAGCTTTGAGTGTCTATTTAAAAAATGTCCAGATGTTATTAGATGAAGACAACCAGAGCAACATACAGCAGGCAGTTCCAATATGATTAGAAAACTACAGACAGGTTATACAGAATGCTGAAAATGACTGCACATCATTTATTTTATTAGTCATCTCAGGGATCCTACTCGAAAACAGCACTAAACAGCCAATAGACATGAAATCATAAAATTATACAAAAATTGTATAGGACATAACTAAATGCTTCATAATAACATCCCAAATGTAAAAGTGGTGAAGGTGTCCTTTAAACAGTTAATCTCTTATCAATTGACTTCTTATTATAGCACTCCATGACACGTAAAGTGGCATTTTGATGCTGTATGCTGTATTGGGTGGACTTTGTTTAACACAATCTTAAAAGTAGTGCCACATCCTAGTATTGTAAAAACTCAATCTTCTTCCTGACAGACCATTGATTGTTGTCCGAGACCAACTCATTGGTCAAATCAGCTTCCCAGTTGATTTCCCCAAGCTACAGGCCTGACAACATCATTCAGGAAATGTCCTGACAACGTCAAGACACATTTAGACTCTCATTAGTACATATGCATTACTATGGTGTTGCTTAATTAGGGCTGCAGTAAACAAATACACACTTCTAAATGAAGGCTGCATTCCAGATCTGGTGCTATGCGGTATGCATAGCACCAGATCTGGTGTCACTCTGTATGCAGAGAACGATTGGAAGAAATAAAATGGAGAGATGTGATGTAATTCAAAGGCAATTGAATGTTTTCACGCATGCAGATTACTATATCATTATCACATTGCCTTAAATTCAATAATTGTTCATTTGTGATGCCGCTTTAGTTGAATTCCGTTTTATGAAGTTATGAAGGCTCAATAAAAGCATTCATATGGGCTTTATAAGAACAACATAAATGGTAACAAATAATTGGATGGTTATGTCATCTTTATAGAGCATAACACAGCGTGCATCCAACCCGGAAGCCAGCCACACCGAGGAAAAACCATGCACCTGGAGACCTGGTTAGCATGCACTGCACCCAGCCTGCCACAGGAGTCACTAGTGTGTGATGACACAAGGATATCCCTACCAGCCTAACCCGGACGACGTGAGGCCAATTGTGCGTCGCCCTATGGACCTCCCGGTTGCAGCCGGCTGCGACAGAGCCTGGGCTCGAACCCAGAGTCTCTGGTGGCCCAGCCAGCACTGCAGTGCCCTAGACCACTGCTCCACCAGGGAGGCCTAGTGTTTACAATTTAACACAATACACCACCATGCTTGAAACTACAGTATGGGAATGGAGAGTGTGGAGTACACCTGCATTGCTTGCTGTTTGGGGGTTTAGGCTGGGTTTCTGTACAGCACTTTGAGATATCAGCTGATGTACGAAGGGCTATATAAATACATTTGATTTGATTTGAGTAGTATTGTGGAGTAACTATGTTGGTGTTGATCCATTCTCAGTTTTCTCCACTCACAGCCATTAAACTCTGTAACTGTTTTTGTTACCATTGGCATCATGGTGAAATCGCTGAGCAGTTTCCTTACTCTCCGGCAACTGAGTTAGGAAGGACACCTGTATCTTTGTAGTGACTGGGTGTATTGATACACCATCCAAAGTGTAATAAATAATTTCACCATGCTCAAAGGGATATGCAATGCCTTTGCGAGGCATTGGAAACCTCCCTGGTCGTTGTGATTGAATCTGTGTTTGAAATTGCTCCACTGAGCGATCTTACAGATAATTGTATGTGTGGGGTCCGGAGATGAGGTAGCCATTAAAAAATAATGTTAAAGACTATTATTGTGCACAGTTTTTCCATGCAACTTATGTGACTTAAGCACATTTTTACTCCTGAATGTATTTAAACTTGCCATGACAAAGGGGTTGAATACTTATTGACTCATTTCAGCTTTTATTTTTTCATTAATTAGTGGACATTTTGAAAACATTATTCCACTTTGACGTTATGGGGTATTTTTTATCAGCCAGTGACAAACAAATCTCAATTTAATCCATTTTAAATGCAGGCTGTGGCAGAACAAAATGTGGAAAAAGTCAAGGGGTGTGAATTCTTTGACTGCACTGTAAGTTTCCAAGATGATTGAAGGTAATCGCTCAGTGAGGATAATACATCCATATGTTGGACAACATTTGATTTTCAATTCCTCTGAGTTTTCGATTGATCTGTGTCTTTGAAAACTACTGAAGTGGTTCAACGGAATGCTTTCAACTCATCAAACCTTTTATAAAGTAAAATCAATCTTTGGAACAAAATGAAAATGCTTAGATTGAAGTGTAAAAAAACAAATAACAGCAAAATACCGAATGTACTATGTAAACAAGTAGCCAGAGATTAAACCAGACAATTGTGGTATAAATGTCACTAGAATAATTTATCATTATTATGAATGGTCACTAGCGCTGATTGAATATATGGTTACAGTAAGAGTAATCTGGTCATAACATTACTGATTTAGTATATGGTTACAGTAAGAGTAATCTGGTCATAACATTACTGATTTAGTATATGGTTACAGCAAGAGTAATCTGGTCATAACATTACTGATTTAGCATATGGTTACAGCAAGAGTAATCTGATCATAACATTACTGATTTAGTATATGGTTACAGCCAGAGTAATCTGATCATAACATGACTGATTTAGCATATGGTTACAGTAAGAGTAATCTGATCATAACATTACTGATTTAGTATATGGTTACAGTAAGAGTAATCTGATCATAACATTACTGATTTAGCATATGGTTACAGTATGAGTAATCTGATCACATTACTGATTTAGTATATGGTTACAGTAAGTGTAATCTGATCATAACATTACTGATTTAGTAAATGGTTACAGTAAGAGTAATCTGATCATAACATTAGTGATTTAGTATATGGTTACAGTAAGTGTAATCTGATCATAACATTACTGATTTAGTATATGGTTACAGTAAGTGTAATCTGATCATAACATTACTGATTTAGTATATGGTTACAGTAAGAGTAATCTGATCATAACATTACTGATTTAGTATATGGTTACAGTAAGTGTAATCTGATCATAACATTACTGATTTAGTATATGGTTACAGTAAGAGTAATCTGATCATAACATTACTGATTTAGTATATGGTTACAGTAAGTGTAATCTGATCATAACATTACTGATTTAGTTATATGGTTACAGTAAGAGTAATCTGATCATAACATTACTGATTTAGTATATGGTTACAGTAAGAGTAATCTGATCATAACATTACTGATTTAGTATATGGTTACAGTAAGTGTAATCCAATCTTAGTCCGTTCATATACGTATTTCCCTCTGCTGGTTACCGAGTCTTGGGTCAATTTCAATAGCTACGATCATGTAGTCTGCTGCAGAATGCTAGAATGGATGTACTTGTTTTAGAAGAGTAAAACAACTTGTACAAGTCTCAAAGTTCCATCAACAGTGCCATCATGTTAGTTAGAGCTTTGTGCTGCATCTGGAGTTTTTACAGACGCTGCATGCTGACCTGCACAATATATCAAATTACAACGCAATTAGTCTCTCCCTTAAATGTTTACCTTGCTCCCTCTCTCTCTCTCTCCAGAGTTTACTTGATACAGAAATGGTTCAGGAAACAACAGTCACTTTCCATTGTGTGTAAACACCTGGATCCCCGGTGTTGCTCACGTATCAAAAGAGTCAACGTTATGATCTGGACAGGTCATCATGCCAACATCCTGCCATGTCGCGGTTTCTCACAAGCCTTAATTTCAGAAACAGAAGTCGTGGCGACTTGCACATTTTTAATCAACTCAGGCACAGGACCCAGATGATGAAGGCTCCCTGCTCAACACACACACACACACACACACACACACACACACATACACACACACACACACACACACACACACGCACAGACACTTCCTCCAGGAAGCAGGAAGCTTTTTGAGCGAGCGGCGGCTGATGAATGCTGGGATCCTGACAAGCTCAGAGTAATTACCCCTGTCCAATGGTTCCCGGTATGGGGCCCCCATCAGTCTCCATTATGGCCGTGGGTTGTGGCAGTCTTCCATTTTGTTTAGCAAATTAAATGCTTTTCCACCTGACTGCATCCGCCGCAGAGCAAAAACGGGTTGAAAGTGGGCTGTGAGAAAGGCTGAGGAGGGTTGAGAAGGGCTCATGTCACCACAGACAGGCAGGGATGAACACGAGAAGCATGAGTAGCACATCTGACAATGCTCACTCCCCTACAGCATTTGATTATTGCTAAAGACCCACATCAAAGGGGAGAGAGGAAGGAGGAAAGGGTGTGATTGGTGTGTACCCACCCAATCAGCGAAAGCCATCATTTTGAAGGGATCTGTGTGTGCGTGTGAGTGTGTGTGGGAGTTCATATGTGTTGAATGGCACCTGTTGCTTTAGTCAGTCATGAAAGAACTAGACAAGTTATTTTAAATTGACCCACTTGTTTCTCACATGAATGGGGACAAGCAGGACTACATGTTATTGAGAGAAGCCAAGTGGAAGTCTTAGCCAATTGAGGCTGTCTGGAAAGGACAATTCACTTCATGCATTCAGCCAAGGTACTGTATGTACTTTGACTCACACTTATATCTCAGACGAGACTAACGTGTACAGTACCAGCCAAAAGTTTGGAAACGCATACACATTAAAGGGTTTTTCTTTATTTTTACTATTTTCAACATAATGAAGACATCAAACCTATGAAATAACACATGTCTTCATTATGTTGGTCATGTAGTGACCAAACAAGTGTTAGATTTTGATTTGTTTATCTCAACCAGCTTCACCTGGAATTATTAACTCCTCTTGAAGGATTTCCGACATATGCTGAGCACTTGTTGGCTGTTTTTCCTTCACTCTGCAATCCATCTCATCCCAATCTATCTCAATTGGGTTGAGGTCGGGTAATTGTGGAGGCCAGGTCATCTGATGCAGCACTCCATCACTCTCCTTCATGGTCAAATAGCCCTTACACAGCCTGAGGTGTGTTGGGTCATTGTCCTGTGGTAAAACAAATGAAAGCCCCACTAAACGCAAACCAGATGAGATGGGGTATTGCTGCAGAATCCTGTGGTAGACATGTTTGTTCAGTGTGCCTTGAATTCTAAATAAATCACAGACAGTGTCACCAGCAAAGTACCCCCACACCATCACACCTCCTCCTCCATGCTTCAAGGTGGGAACCACACAAGCGGAGATCACCCGTTCACCTACTCTGCGTCTCACAAAGACACGGCAGTTGGAACCAAAAATCTCACATTTGGACTCATCAGCCTAAAGGACAGATTCCACCGGCCTAATGTCCATTGCTCGTGTTTCTTGGCTCAAGCAAGTCTATTGTGTGTATATTAATACATACACAGTACCAGTCAAAAGTTTGTACACACCTGTCAGGCGGTGGGTGTAGCTGGTGCATGAAGTCAGGTGCAGGAGAGCAGAGATGAGTGAACAACGCACTTTGAAAACAGCACCAGGACAAAACCAGCCGGAAACATACTAACCTGAACAATAAACAATCACACACAAAGACATGTAGGAATCATCATCATGATGGAATCATCAAGTTCTTGGCAGAAATGTATTCTCGAACATGTGAACTTTCATGTGCCTTACTAACAAACTTGTATGCCATCTGTAAATATGAATAAAATTGTTAAATTACGAGCCTTGTTGGTTAAGTCACAGAAAAATCTGCAACCTTTCCACTTGCCATGATTGGCTGAGATAATGAGAGGACTGGACAAGCCAAGAGATGAGTTCAGGATTGGTCTGCCATATAGAAGGCTTCTGTATATATGAACTCGTCAGTCTGTGTGGTAATGTTGTCGAACGTGGCTTCTTTTAATGTATTATGTAGTTTCTCTACTTTCTGGGGGATCAACTTTTGAAATCAGTGGAATTACCAGTATGATAGCTTACATCTTCAAACTAAGGGCAATGGTGGTATTGCATTCCTGACAAGGACACGCGTCCATCATACATGATGATGTATAAAGGTGAGATAGTTTAGCGTTAGCTAACTACATTTCCAGATATTACATGTTTCTAATTTTGACAGAAAGTGGTTTAATTTCAAGCTAAAGTGCACTGTTAGCTAGCTAATGTTAGCTGGCTGACTCCCTAGCTGACATTATTATTTGTATCCCAGAGCCATTTGCTTTTCTAGTTAGAGCCTAATGTTAGGTAGCTAACATTGAATCTGGTCGGTTAGCTCCCAGCACTGTGGCATTGTTGGCGCTGTGTTCATTGTTGTTTAACTAGTTAACGTTAGCTGGAGTGCTCGTTACTTAACGTTACGTGACATGTGACCTTATACTTTGTTTACCTAGCTAGGCTCATTGTTTACCTAGCTATCTACATGTCTTAAGCTAAAGAGTACTATTAGCTAGCTAACATTAGCTGGCTGGCTCCCTAGCTTACGTTATTATTTGTGTGTACAACACCCGTTGAATATGGCCAGTGTCAGTAAACGTCTGCACAAAACGTAATGAAATTGTTGACAGCCGAGATGACTAGGCTGTTTTCATGTTATCCATAGGTAAACAAATCATCGGCCTGAGCGTTAAGTCGGCGCTCCGAGAGTGAAACGAGATGAATGGGGCTAAAGCTTAAGAGGGTGTGAACGATGCTGAATGGGTGTGGACAAAGAAGAGCTATTCACTAGATACCAAAACATTGAAAGGCCATTTTCTCAAAAGTGAGTTTACAAGTTTATCAACTTTCAAAGCAGAATAACTTTCCCATTGTTCCTCAAATGCGTGTATGATACAGTATAGCATTATGTAGCTCTGAGTCTCTACTTTTATCCAATGTAAAAACCACAATTTTGAATTTTGCTGCATAAGACCGAATCCAGGTGGTGAGTCACATATGTAGGAACTCCTTCAAGAATGTTGTAAAATAATTCCAGGTGAAGCTGGTTGAGAGCGTGTGCAAAGCTGTCATCAAGGCAAAGGGTGGATATTTGAAGAATCTCAAATATGAAATGTATTTTGATTTCTTTAACACTTTTTTGGTTACTACATGATTCCATATGTTTTATTTCATAAGTTTGATGTCTTCACTATTATTGTACAATGTAGAAAAAAGTAAAAATAAAGAAAAACCCTTGAATGAGTTGGTGTGTACAAACTTTTGACTGGTACTGTATGTAGAGGAGAATGACATTTGACTTTCCTCCATCCAAGGTTGTTTGATAAGACAATACACATTTTGAATCGTTCCACTGGCAACGTCTGTATCATAATACAGTGAGCTCTAAAAGTAGTGGGACATTGACACATTTTTGCTTGTTTTGGCTCTGTACTCCAGAATACTGAGTGCAGACTGTCAGCTTTAAAATGTGGGAAATTTTATCCAGATCGGGTGAACCATTTAAAAATTACAGCACTTTTGATTACACACATTTTGGAGTCACTTTGATTGTAGAAGTGTTTAGAAACCTACTCTATTCTTATTTACAATAAAAGTGACTCCAAAATGACACAACGCATTAAAATGCAATGCAAAAAATCTGAAACATTTCCAAAACAAACAGCAAATGCAAATGAAAGTTTGTAGAATCACAAGGTGCTATGAATATGGGACCAAACTTTTGACTACTTTCATAAAAATATAAGTGAATTTGTCCCAATACTTTTGGTCTCTTAAACTGGGGGGACTATGTACAAAAAGTGAAGTAATTTCGAAATGATTCACCTGATATTAATTCACCTCAAATTAAAGCTGACTGCACTTTAGTCTGTAATTTAACCTCATAGTCATTTTATCATTTCAAATCCAAAGTGCTGGAGAACAGAGCCAAAACAACAATACAATTCAATGTCCCAATACTTTTGGATCTTACTGTATGTTTACAACACATCAAACAAGAGAGTGCTTCGTTTGATATAGAATCGCAGTACCATTAGTGGTATGGTTTTCCAGATTACATTGATTGGAACAAACAATTGGGCTGTACTATTATGATTAAATTTCACATTTAGTTAAGTTACTTAAAAGGTTTTCCACGCACCTGCTGCTAACCAACAATTGATGATTGACTGCAGCCATTAATAATATCAATAATAATATATGGTACCACATTAAAAGACATGAATCATTTAGCATTTAAGCGCCAAGGTCAAAACATTCAAATCTTTCCAATACTTTCAATCTAAATGACAAGGTCAATGCTACAGCCCATTCCGTAATCTAGGATGTGAGGTTGTTTACACTAATTCTACAAAATTAGGTCTGTTGGGGGAAGACAACACTGCTGAGTCCCAAATGGCCCCCATTCCCTACATAACACAGTACTTTTGACCAGTGAGCACTGGTCAAAGATAAGGAATAGGTGCCATTTGGGAAACAGACTCATGACTGCGTGCCTCCTGAACAATGGTCCTGTTATGACTGGTTTCTCTAAAGCTGTCTGGAATGGAGTCCTGTAGGTCATTGGGGTGACGCCTGGCTTATTGATACAGCAAACAGAGTCTTTAACCCAAAAAATGCAACATGTAAAGTGTTGGTCCCATGTTTCATGAGTTAAAATAATCCCAGTAAATAATCCCAATAAAATATCCCAGAAATGTTCCATACTCACAAAAAGGTGATTTCTCTCAATATGTGCACACATTTGCTTACATCCCTGTTAGTGAGCATTTCTCCTTTGCCAAGATAATCCATCCACCTCACAGGTATGGCACATCAAGAAGCTGATTAAACAGCATGCTCATTACACAGGTGCACCTTGTGCTGTGGACAATAAAAGGTTTTGTCACACAACACAATACCACAGATGTCTCAAATTGAGGGAGAGTGCAATTGGTATGCTCACTTCAGGAATGTCCACCAGAGCTGTTGCCAGATAATTGAATGCTAATGTCTCTACCATAAGCCGCTTCCAGTGTCGTCACAACCGCAGACCATGCCATGTGTATAAAGTCGTGTGGGCGAGTGGTTTGCTGATGTTAACATTGTGAACTGAGTGCCCCATGGTGGTGGTGGGATTATGGTATGGGCAGGCATGAGCTACGGACAACGAACACAATTGCATTTTATTGATGGCAATTTGAATGCACAGAGATACCGTGACAAGATCCAGAGTCCAATCGTTGTGCCATTTATCTTCCGCCATCACTTCATGTTTCAGCATTATAATGCACTGCCCCACGTTGCAAGGATATGTACACATTTTCTGAAAGCTGAAAATGTCCCAGTTCTTCCCTGGCCTGCATACTAAACAGACGCATCTTCCCAACGCACACTGCCTGCCCTCCAGGACACCTACAGCACCCGATGTCATAAGAAGGCCAAAAAGATCACCAATGACATCAACCACCCGAGCAACAGCCTGTTCATCCCGCTATCATCCAGAAGGCGAGGTCAGTACAGGTGCATCAAAGCTGGGACCGAGAGACTGAAAAACAGCTTCTCTCAAGGCCATCAGACTGTTAAATAGCCATCACTAACTGGCCTCCACCCAGTACGCTGCCCTGTACATAGTCACTGAGACGAGCTGGCTACCACGCAGTTACTCAGCCCTGCACTTTAGAGGCTGCTGCCCTATTTACATCTACATGGAACCATTGGTCACTTTAATAATGGAACACTGGTCACTTTAATAATGTTTACATACTTTTTTGCTAATTTCATATGAATACAGTGCATTCGGGAAATATTCAGAACACTTGACTTTTTCCACATTTTGTTACGTTACAGCCTTATTCTAAAATCAATTAAATAAAATGTTTTCCCTCATCGGTCTACAGTCGTGGACAAAAGTTTGGAGAATGACACAAATATACATTTTCACAAAGTTTGCTGCCTCAGTTTGTATGATGGCAATTTGCATATACTCCAGAATGATATGAAGAGTGATCAGATGAATTGCAATTAATTGCAAAGTCCCTCTTTGCCATGCAAATTAACTGAATCCCCAAAAAACATTTCCACTGCATTTCAGCCCTGCCACAAAAGGACCAGCTGACATCATGTCAGTGAATTTCTCGTTAACACAGGTGTGAGTGTTGACAAGGACAAGGCTGGAGGTCACTCTGTCATGCTGATTGAGTTCAAATAACAGACCGGAAACTTCAAAAGGAGGGTGGTGCTTGGAATCATTGTGCTTCCTCTGCCAACCATGGTTACCTGCAAGGAAACACGTGCCGTCATCATTGCTTTGCACAAAAAGGGCTTCACGGGCAAGGATATTGCTGACAGTAAGATTGCACCTAAATAAACTATTTATTGGATCATCAAGATTTTCAAGGAGAGCGGTTCAATTGTTATGAAGAAGGCTTCAGGCCTACAGTTGATTCAGCTGTGGGATCGGGGCACCACCAGTACAGAGCTTGCTCAGGAATGGCAGCAGGCAGGTGTGAGTGCATCTGTGAGTGCATCTACATGCACAGTGAGGCGAAGACTTTTGGAGGATGGCCTGGTGTCATGGCCTGGTGTCACTTTTCTCCAGGAACAACATCAGGAACATAATTATATTCTGCAAAAGGTACAGGGATTGGAGGACTGGAGTAATGTCATTTTCTCTGATGAATTCCCTTTCCACTTGTTTGGGGCTTCCGGAAAAAACGCTTGTCCGGAGAAGACAAGGTGAGCTCTACCATCAGTCCTGTGTCATGCCAACAGTAAAGCATCCTGAGACCAGTCATGTGTGGGGTTGCTTCTCAGCCAAGGGAGTGGGCTCACTCACAATTTTGCCAAAGAGCATAGCCATGAATAAAGAATGGTACCAACACATCCTCAGAGAGCAACTTCTCCCAACCTTCCAGGAACAGTTTGATGACGAACAATGCCTTTTAAAGCATGATGGAGCACCTTGCCATAAGGCAAAAGTGATAACTAAGTGGCTCAGGGAACAAAACATCAATATTTTGGGTCCATGGCCAGGAAACTCCCCAGACCTTAATCCCATTGAGAACTTGTGGTCAATCCTCAAGAGGCGGGTGGACAAACAAAACCCCACAAATTCTGACAAACTCCAAGCCTTGATTATGCAAGAATGGGCTGCCATCAGTCAGTATGTGGCCCAGAAGTTAATTGACAGCATGCCAGGGCAGATTGCAGAGGTCTTGAAAAAGAAGGGTCAACACTGCACTCTTTGCATCAACTTCATGTTATTTTTCATTAAAAGCCTTTGACAAAATGCTTGTAATTTTTCATCAGAATTCCATAGTAACATCTGACAAAAATATCTAAAGACACTGAAGCAGCAAACTTTGTGGAAAAAAATATTTGTGTCATTCTCAAAACTTTTGGCCACAACTGTACACACAGTACCCCGTTAATGACAAAGCAAGAAAAGGTTTTTAGACATTTTTGGAAAGGCACACACCTGTCTCTATAAGATCCCACAGTTGACAGTGCATGTCAGAGCAAAAACCAAGGCATGTGGTCGAAGGAATTGTTAAGGGAGGGCTTTGGTAATGGAGGTGACCAAGAACCTGGTGGTCACTCTGACAGAGCTGCAGAGTTCCTCTGTGAGAAGGGAGAACCTTACAGAAGGACAACCATTTCTGTAGCACTCCACCAATCAGGCCTTTATGGTATAGTGCCAGATGGAAGCCACTCCTCAGTAAAAGGCACATAAAAGCCCTCTTGGGGTTTACCAAAAGGCACCTGAAGACTCTTAGACCATGAGAAATAAGATTATTTGATCTGATGAAACCAAGATTGAACTCTTTGGCCTTAATGCCAAGCATCACATCTGTAGGAAACTGGCACCATCATGCTGTGGGGATGTTTTTCAGCTTCAGGGACTGGGAGACTAGTCAGGATCGAGGCAACGATGAACGGAGCAAAGCACAGAGAGATCCTTGATGAAAACCTGCTCCAGAGCGCTCAGGACCTCAGACTGGGGCGAAGGTTCACCTTCTAACAGGACAATCACCCTAAGCACACAGCCAAGACAAAGCAGTAGTGGCTTCAGGACAAGTCTCTGAATGTCCTTGAGTGGCCAAGAGACCGGACTTGAACCCGATCTAACATCTCTGGAGCGACCTGAAAATAGCTCTGAAGCAACGCTCACCATACAACCTGACAGAGCTTGAGAGGATCTGCAGAGAAGAAAGGAAGAAACTCCCCAAATACAGGTGTGCCAAGCTTGTAGCATCATACCCAAGAAGACTTGAGGATGTAATCACTGCCAAAGGTGCTTCAATAAAGTACTGAGTAAAGGGTCTGCATACTTGTGTAAATATGACATTTCAGCTTTTCATTATTTATTCATTTGTAAAAATGTCTAACAACACAACTCTACTTTGACATCATGGTGTATTGTGTGTAGACCAATGACACAAACAGACAGAAACACAGCAAAATGTGGGAAAAGTCAAGGGGTGTGAATACTTTCTGAATACACTATAACTGTGTATTCACACTGTTACTATTATGTAAATCTTATAACTAATTATTTTTTAAGTAATCCACCTAAATGTCAATAAAACACTTGCAAAGAAACCATGACATATTCTTGCAGCAATAGAGAACAATAAAAAACACAACACAACAGGTCTACTCCACGGTAGTGCAGTTGTGTGCGACACTCTAACCAATATGTACAGTACAGAATGTGGTCAACCATATAGCATGCAGAGCCTGGGGACATGTTTACTCATGTTGTCCTTCCCCCCACTTCCCACAGTCCCCACACTTGCCACTGTATTCCACCCCAACTACGACCGTGTTTCCTTCCTCCCTACTCTTGATCCCCTCCATCCCTGAGCCTTTGTCCTTCATTGCACAAATACAGGTCATGTCTCACAGCCCAGTGCTCTGCGTGTCGCAGCTAAACCCAGGTGTGGGATGTGTACAGCCCCCCTAGCAGTGCTTCTCTCACTGCTCTAATAATTTTGTGGACAGATCAAGGGCAGTACTCAGTCACTGCTCACTGTCAGGCAGGACAACTGAGTTCATGCATGCCAAAAAAATACTCCCCAAAATGTAAATTTTGGAAAATGTCTCACATGATCTTAGAATGTGTTTCTTCCACTGTTAAATATTGATGCATACACAATACTTGTGCTAACATTCTGCCAAATGTTTTGATAAATGTGTCACACGCTTCTCACTTATTGTGTAATCCTGCCTTTGATGTCTACATACAAATTCAGTTTATATGCCATATATCTTATTTTCA
Source organism: Oncorhynchus mykiss (assembly GCF_057628025.1). NCBI lineage: Eukaryota > Metazoa > Chordata > Actinopteri > Salmoniformes > Salmonidae > Oncorhynchus > Oncorhynchus mykiss. The sequence goes on from NC_143039.1 coordinate 29,904,496, forward strand.
CAATCTCTCACCTATAATATGCTTTGAAATTGCATGTTAATGTTTGTTTTTCTTGGTCTACGTTGTTGCAGTTTCAATGTTCTCTCTCCAAACAGGGGAGCAAGCACAAGTTTGTTTATTTCTAATAATAAGACTCATTGACAAGAGTAAGGATCAGAGGGACTCTGCTGGTCCCAGCTGTTAAATGAGGTCCTCTGACACTAGACTTGTGGACCCTTAGTATTGACAAAAATATCTTCCTTCAGGCATTGTGGCTCCATGAGTGGAGTCGCTAATAATTCAGTCCGTGGTCCCTTTTAGCTCACTGAAACATAGCAGATTTACACTGACAGCAAGGCTAGGCAATGTGAAACAATTATGGATTAGTCATTAAGGGTTAGAGTTCAGATACGTTTATTTTTTATTTTATTTAACCTTTATTTATCCAGGTGTGTCAATTAAGAAGAAATTCCTTTTTTACAATGACGTTCTGAACACTGCATGCGGAACTCACGTACAGCATTAATTGATGTGAGATTTTGGGTTAAGTTTTACTGCAGTTGTTCGAGTACTCTGATCAAGAGAAAAGGAATCACCATAGAATGTTCAACAAAAGATTTTCAGTGACAGATACAATTTCTTCTTCTGCAAATAGATCTTTGGTTACCTAGCAACACTACCTATCTACAGATAGACCTAACCCAAAAACCTTGGGCCGCACTTCATGTTCCCAGCACATAATAACATCTCAGAACATTTCCTGGGGAATCATGTTCAGGTCTTTATCTTCTTCATTATCTGAAAGTGAATCATGTGACTCAAACCAATATAACCGGTCGGAATCGAAACCGCCCTCAAAGGTTTACCTGACATCTGAGCTTTGTCTTGATTGTCCAATAACCTTAACATTGGAAAGTGTCAAACTACATGTGGATCACTTGTCCTTTTCAGATAATGATATTTTAGACCATTAGACATAGGACAGAAAATGACTGAAGAGCATTGAGCTTCACATTGTGTGATGGTGAGCTCTGAAAGTCCCTTTCCAATTACGCAAATGGTGGCAGGTCTCTCAATCAGATGCCTTCCATTTCTCACAGCTATAGCTGATTGTTAGTTGAGGCCCAACATTTATTTCCCAGGCTTTCATGAATTAAGTGAAATTAATCTGGGTCTCTGGTTCCAGCAAGCATGCTAAACACAATCCCAAAAGCTATATTTGTGGACAGTGGTGTGTATTCATGGGGCCAAGAGAAGACAGTCTTCCCCCAAAAATTGACAAAGAAAAAAAATGTTATCTTCCAACTCTTTGTGTTCTGCAATTTTCCTTCAATTCGCAAGAGGCTGAATGTTTCTCACCGGAGAAAGCATCCTAGCGAGCAAAACTGCACATCCCCGTATGTGTAGCCCATCTATCTAATGTTGTCTGGTCAAAAAAATAAATACATTTTTGCCGCCCATAGCATTGACTTCAAGGGACTCCAGTGAGCATTTGGCCTCCCTTGATAAAAAAAACTATAAAATAATAGCCAATCATCGTTGAGCTAAACTGAGTGAACTATGAATGGTCCTGGCGCACCAAAAAAAAGTGTAAATGGAAGCCAGTTTGCATTTGGCTTCACACCAATAACATCACAGAGAGCAAAAACATAATTTCCAGAAATGTTTTTAATTGCTGCATCTCGTTATGTTGTCGTCATCCGGTGGCTAGCTAGCTAGCTACATTTTTCCCTTTCCTAAATTAGCCATGGATGGAGATATAGATTTGGACTTGTGGTTTTACTTAATTCTCTGTACTGGCCAATGATAACGGTAAATCTGATCCAACCATAAATTCATACATTGTGCCCCTGGCCTGAGAGGATGGAAGTTCAATATGTAGCTAGATATGTAGTCTAATGTTAACTAGTTGGCTCATTGTTGCCCATGAAAGGAAGTTAGGCTAGCGAGCAAGCATTTTAGCCAGGTAGCCTAGAACAACAAGTAAAAGCTTGTACTGTACGACAGAGTCATAGACAGTTTCGTCAACATGAAAGACCTCGGTGTTACTCTGGACCCTGATCTCTCTTTTGAAGAACATGTCAAGACCATTTCAAGGACAGCTTTTTTCCATCTACGTAACATTGCAAAAATCTGAAACTTTCTGTCCAAAAATGATGCAGAAAAATTAATCCATGCTTTTGTCACTTCTAGGTTAGACTACTGCAATGCTGTACTTTCCGGCTACCCGGATAAAGCACTAAATAAACTTCAGTTAGTGCTAAATACGGCTGCTAGAATCCTGACTAGAACCAAAATATTTGATCATATTACTCCAGGGCTAGCCTCCCTACACGGGCTTCCTGTCAAAGCAAGGGCTGATTTCAAGGTTTTACTGCTAACCTACAAAGCATTACATGGGCTTGCTCCTACCTATCTCTCTGATTTGGTCCTGCCGTACATACCTACACGTACGCTACGGTCACAAGACGCAAGACGCCTCCTAATTGTCCATAGAATTTTTAAGCAAACAGCTGGAGGCAGGGCTTTCTCCTATAGAGCTCCATTTTTATGGAACGGTCTGCCTACCCATGTCAGAGACGCAAACTCGGTCTCAACCTTTACGTCTTTACTGAAGACTCATCTCTTCAGTGGGTCATATGATTGAGTGTAGTCTGGCCCAGGAGTGTGAAGGTGAACGGAAAGGCTCTGGAGCAACGAACCGCCCTTGCTGTCTCTGCCTGGCCGGTTCCCCTCTTTCCACTGGGATTCTCTGCCTCTAACCCTATTACAGGGGCTGAGTCACTGGCTTACTGGGGCTCTCTCATGCCGTCCCTGGAGGGGTCAACCCACTCAGGTCACCTGAGTGGGTTGATTCACTGATGTGGTCATCCTGTCTGGGTTGGCGCCCCCCCCTTGGGTTGTGCCATGGCGGAGATCTTTGTGGGCTATACTCAGCCTTGTCTCAGGATGGTATGTTGGTGGTTGAAGATATCCCTCTAGTGGTGTGGGGGCTGTGCTTTGGCAAAGTGGGTGGGGTTATATCCTTCCTGTTTGGCCCTGTCCGGGGGTGTCCTCGGATGGGGCCACAGTGTCTCCTGACCCCTCCTGTCTCAGCCTCCAGTATTTATGCTGCAGTAGTTTATGTGTCGGGGGGCTAGGGTCAGTTTGTTATATCTGGAGTACTTCTCCTGTCCTATTCGGTGTCCTGTGTGAATTTAAGTGTGCTCTCTCTAATTCTCTCTTTCTCTCTTTCTTTCTCTCTCTCGGAGGATCTGAGCCCTAAGACCATGCCTCAGGACTACCTGACATGATGACTCCTTGCTGTCCCCAGTCAACCTGGCCGTGCTGCTGCTCCAGTTTCAACTGTTCTGCCTTATTATTATTGGACCATGCTGGTCATTTATGAACATTTGAACATCTTGGCCATGTTCTATTATATTCTCCACCCGGCACAGCCAGAAGAGGACTGGCCACCACACATATGCTCTCTCTAATTCTCTCTTTCTTTCTCTCTCTCGGAGGACCTGAGCCCTAGGACCATGCCCCAGGACTACCTGACATGAAGACTCCTTGCTGTCCCCAGTCCACCTGACCGTGCTGCTGCTCCAGTTTCAACTGTTCTGCCTTATTATTATTCAACCATGCTGGTCATTTATGAACATTTGAACATCTTGGCCATGTTCTGTTATAATCTCCACCCGGTACAGCCAGGACTGGCCACCCCACATAGCCTGGTTCCTCTCTAGGTTTCTTCCTAGCTTTTGGCCTTTCTAGGGAGTTTTTCCTAGCCACCGTGCTTCTACACCTGCATTGCTTGCTGTTTGGGGTTTTAGGCTGGGTTTCTGTACAGCACTTTGAGATATCAGCTGATGTACGAAGGGCTATATAAATAAATTTGATTTGATTTGAAAGAGGAGGATGCCATTTTTTTCTATAAGAAGGGTGAGTCAGCATGTCATTTCTACGTGCACGAACGCGCGCGCACACACACACACACACACACACACACACACACACACACACACACACACACACAGAGAAATCAGAACCATGGACAGCCACAACATGTTTAACTTAGGTTGATTGGAATAAATAGTTGGTGTTTTTTAATTGTCACTGTTAGACTAAGCAGAGGTAATTTGATGATGTTGAAATGTTGAAGTTGAAATCATGCTGGAATAGTGGAGGCAGCTCCTGTTTTCTTTGCAACTTGCAGTTACTCTCCGTGGTTCTAAATCAATAGTTGTTCAGTAACCCGAAAATGTCAGAAACATGACCCATGCTGCAGGTCATGTAACTGTTTCTTACATGCAATATGCAATATGCGTTGGAACTACTTGTATCTACTTACTGTCTCGGCCTTAGGCCTATATATAACGGTGGCAAGGCATTTTTACCCAAACAACGCTACTTTGCATGGCACTTATCAAAGATGGCACCACCACTCCGTTCTTAGGGAAGCACATCCCTTTTCTTTCATTCATTGAGGAGAGCTCCTCACTTGCCCGCTCCCTGGCTCCATTCATGAGATCAGATTGTAAAAGTTCAGATGATAATCGTCTCCTGGATCCTCAAATCAATCAAAATTATCATATCGCTGAGGCTTCATCTAGGAGACTGACGCTCCTTTTTCAAGGGCTCGGAGACATACCCTGCCGAGTTTCCATGGATACAGAAATGTTCTTATGGGATGATTGGCATGAAGGGGAATCATTATCCATGTAGACCTTATGCAATTATAAACTGGGGTAGAGAAAACAAAAGTAGTTACATATACCCCCCACCCGCTGCTCTCTCTCATGCTCTCTGCAAACAACTTTGATACCTCCCCAATCTCAGTATTTTAAAGCCTGGGGAAATAAGGTCAGAGACAGGTGAGCCACAACTAATAACACTGGAGTGAATTTGAGCTCATGGTGAAAAATTATTCGCTGGCCTTTGTCAGTGTCTTTGTACTGCACAGATACATAATAAACACAATTGTGTGTGTGTGTGTGTGTGCCAGTCATATCAGTCACAAACTCATAGCTCTGATGAAAATACTGAACATGATTTTGGCTCTTTTGTTGTAATCTAACACATTTTGATTGCAAATCCCTGTTGGACACAACGATGTATATAAACCCTGGATTGCAGAATCTATGTATTGGTCATTCAAAGTCTTTGAAGCCACCAGTCGGCCATATTGGCCCTCCCTGGTAGGAGCAGTCCTCCATAGGAATGAATGGAATTCTACAGTATTTCAATTAAATGTTTCAAGGACACAATTACATGTATTTCATTATTTTTGTTGTTGTAGTGGGGACAGTAATATCTGTAATCTAAAAAAAATGACTTCAGGGAAAACATTTATATTTTTTTTATTTGTATGTTTAGCTCACATAATAACAAATTATGCATTAAGGTGTCTGTAATAGAATAAACGTGGCAAAAACCAATGTAGACATCAATGAATGCATTTCTATAGCTTCAAATATATTATTTTAAACGGTGGGGAGTGCCAAGATGGAGGCACGGTGGCTTCAACACAGAGCCCGCTAGTAGTCATCTAATGTATATATTAATCATTGGTTGGGCCCCAAAATCACCATACCAATTGTTTTTAAATAAAATAATGAACAACAAACAAATAATCATTCCTATTCCCTTTCCCCTGGGCAGGCTGCAATCCTGTTTTCTATTACACTGTAATCGAGAAATAATGTGGCAAAAGAAAGAAATTATTGCAATTTCTTCACAGATACAAGTATTACTCATTGCAGGGCATTTGCATCAGAACATTTGATAATGAGAACAAATGTAGAATATGAACTTATTCTCCATAGGTAGATGACTGTCATATAACGTAAAACAATCACTCTTTGAAGTCTCTGAAAGAACTTATGTAACCCCTGGGAAGGCAATAAAGAACCTTTAATTTAAAGCACATTAGTCTTTATAATTTGCTTTTGATCTGGGGAAAAAGTCAATAAGCATTCAAACACATCCACAAGTTGTACATTGAGTCACAAAAATCAAGTTTAATGCTACTTTGCACATAAAATATAGATCATAAGAGATCATTGTATTACACTGGTACAATACAGTTGAAGTCGGAAGTTTACATACACTTTAGCCAAATACATTTAAACTCAGTATTTCACAATTCCTGACATTTAATCCTAGTAAAGATGCCCTGTTTTAGGACAGTTAGGATCACCGTTTTATTTTAAGAATGTGAGATTTATTTCAGATTTTATTTCTTTCATCACATTCCCAGTGGGTCTGAAGTTTACCTACACTCAATTAGTATTTGCTAACATTGTCTGTAAATTGTTTAACTTGGGTAAAATGTTTCAGGTAGCCTTCCACAAGATTCCCACAATAAGTTGGGTGAATTTTGGCCCATTCCTACTGTCAGAGCTGGTGTAACTGAATCAGGTTTGTAAGCCTCCTTGCTCGCGCACGCTTTTTCAGTTCTGCAGACAAATGTTCTATAGGATTGACGTCAGGACTTTGTGATGGCCACTCCAATACCTTGACTTTCTTGTCCTTAAGCCATTTTGCCACAAATGTGGAAGTATACTTGGGGTCATTGTCCATTTGGAAGGCCCATTTGCGACCAAGCTTTAACTTCCTGAAGATGTCTTGAGATGTTGCTTCAATATATCCACATAATTTCCCTCCCACATGATGCCATCTATTTTGTGAACTGCACCAGTCCCTCCTGCAGCAAAGCACCACCACAACATGATGCTGCCACCCCCATGCTTCATGGTTGGGTTGGTGTTCTTCGGCTTCCTCCAAACATAACGATGGTCATTATGGCCAAACAGTTCTATTTTTGTTTCATCAGACCAGAGGACATTTGTCTAAAAAGTACAATCTTTGTCCCCATGTGCAGTTGCAAACCGTAGTCTGGCTATTTTAATGGAGGTTTTGGAGCAGTGGCTTCTTCCTTGCTGAGCGGCCTTTCAAGTTATGTCGATATAGAACTCGTTATTCCTGTGGATATAGATACTTTTGTACCTGTTTCCTCCAGCATCTTCACAAGTTAATTTGCTGTTGTTCTGGGATTGATTTGCACTTTTCGCACCAAAGTACGTTCATCTCCAGGAGACAGAACGCGTCTCCTTCCTGAGCGGTATGACAGCTGCTTGGTCCCATGGTGTTGATACTTGCCTACTATTGTTTGCACAGATGAACGTGGTACCTTCAGGCGTTTGGAAATTGCTCCCAAGGATGAACCAGACTTGTGGAGGTCTACAATGTTTTTCTGAGGTCTTGGCCGATTTCTTTTGATTTTCCCATGATGTCAAGCAAAGAGGCACTGAGTTTGAAGGTAGGCCTTGAAATACATCCACAGGCACACCTCCAATTGACTCAACTTTTGTCAATTAGCCTATCAGAAGCTTCTAAAGCCATGATATCATTTTCTGGAATGTTCCTGGCTGTTTAAAGGCACAGTCAACTTAGTGTATGTAAACTTCTGACCCATTGGAATTGTTATACAGTGAATTATAAGTGAAATAATCTGTCTGTAAACAATTGTTTGAAAAATTACTTGTGTCATGCACAAAGTAGATGTCCTAACCAACTTGCCAAAACTATAGTTTGTTAACATGAAATTTGTGGAGTGGTTGAAAAACAAGTTTTAATGACCAACCTAAGCTTATGTAAACTTCCGACTTCATCTGTATATACAAAAGTATGTGGACACTTGTCTGTCCTCGGTTGCAACACTCACTACCAAGTTCCAAACTGCTTCTGGAAGCAACGTTAGCACAATAAGTGTTTGCAGGAACTTCATGAAATGGGTTTCCATGGCTGAGCAGCCGCACACACCTAAGATCACCATGTGCAAGTTTGATGGAGGAGGAATAATGGTTCGGGCTACCCCCCTTAGTTCCAATGAAGGGACATCTTAAAGCTACAGCATACAATTACATTTCACAGTGATTCCAACCATGTGGAAGGCCCTTTCCTGTTTTAGCATGACAATGCCCCCATGCACAATATGAGGTCCATACAGAAATGGTTTGTCGAGATCGGTGTGGAATAACTTGACTGGCATGCACAGAGCCCTGATCTCAACCCCATCGATCACCAACTGTGAGCCAGGCCTAATTGCCCAACATTAGTGCCCAACCTCATTAATGCTCTTGTGGCTGAATGGAAGCAAGTCCTCCCAGCATTTTATGTGTTTCTTTTTTTTAACCTTTTTTAACTAGGCAAGTCTTAAGAACAGATTCTTATTTTAAATGACGGCCTCGGCACAGTGGGTTAACTGCCTTGTTCACATGTTTACCTTGGCAGCTCGGGGATTCGCTCTTGCAACCTTTTGGTTACTAGTCCAACGCTTTAACCACTAGGGTACATGCCGCATTGTTCCAACATCTCGTGGAAAGCCTTCCCAGAAGAATGGAGGCTGTTGTGACAGCAAAGGGGCGACCAACTCCATGTTAATGCCCATGACCTTCGAATTAGATGTTCGACGAGCAGGTGTCCACATACATTTTGCTCATGTATTGTATATATGATTGTGGTGAAGCATCAGCCATTTGCCACTGAAGTTGTTCATGTAACAAGAGGAACTAGGAATAACATACCCCCTTTGTTGCAGAAGCCATCAAATGCTCTGATCTGGCAACTGGAGGGCTACTGGGTTTACATCCTCAAGACATAACCCTACCGTTGGGCCCTTGAGCATGGCCCTTAACCCCACAACAAGCTCTACATCCAGGGGCACTGCACTGCAGCCTGAACCTGTGCTGTCTGGTGGGTGTGGGGATTGAAAGCGGAGCAGAAGAGACATTTCCATTGTTTGATGTAACATGTGTTGTATTGTAATGCAGCACATCAAATCAATATTTAATCTTTCCTGTTTCATCCACTTTCTTGCACCTGTACATGTGTATAGTCTAATTGTTTGATTATAATGTATGCCTGTGTCTGTGCTGCTCCTGGAGGGTATATATCTAATTATGTGTCTCCTCAGACAGTACCTTCTTAATTATCCCTCAGGGGATTAATATAGCCATTATTGAATTAATTTTTAATAATTAATTGTTATTCTGTAATGCACTTCCAACAAGGATTGTGTAAGCTGGTTTGAGAAACTAGTGTAGGATGCTTCAGAATTCACGTGATGTGCACTACGATGGTCAGCCGCTCTCTGATACATTTTGCACTGGGGTTTAGGAAAAGTATGAATCACTGAAGATATAATTTGTACAAAGTGAACCTGGTTATCCCCTCCTATACCTTTCTAGTCAACACGAGAGAACGTTATGTTTAAATTGCTGTTACATAAAAGCCTCAATATGCTGGTTTATTCATGTTTAAGTTGCTAGCTAAATCACCACACTCAAATGAGGATGCCTTACTATTCAGTATCTGAATTAACAAAAATAGCAAGAATATTCCTTTAACAATGGATATGAGAATTTTCCTAACCAGGCCTCACCAATTAACCAAAATTGTAAGAATAGTCTTGTAACAATGTAGACGTTAACCCCCCACCCCCCCAATCCACTGACAAAACAGATCTATTTATTTTAATAATAGGAACAGCCCTGGATTTATACACTGGCCCTTAGTGTGGGACTGCCAAGTCTAGCCCTCAGTGCTCTGTCACAGAGAGAGATGAGCAGCATTCAGAATAACACCTTGTTTGGCAGGGCTAAACAAATAATGCCATTAGCCTCCACAGTTTTAAGAGCGTGGTAATGAGATGCTGGTATTGCACCACACACATGCATCACCACAGGCAGCAGAGTACACAGGATGTACTACACACACACACACACGCACAAACACATGCACACACACACACAAACACACACACACACACACACACACACAAACACATGCACACACACACACACACAAATACATGCACAAATGCATTTGCACACACATACACACATTCACCCCTGCCCCCCCTCTCCCTCACACACACACAACACACCAGGACAGGTCAACTGTTGCTATATATTATAATGTGATTACAGGGCTAGCTCCAGCATTGGACTGTAACTTAGACTTCTCATTATGCTCTCCTGAATAATGCAGGCTGCCCTGGCGAGATCTGATGCTTGAATTATGAATGGCCTCTCCTCTAGAGTCTTCGCCTGCTTTCCCTTGGGGCTCCTCTCTTCCCTCCTAAGGTCGGCTATCCGAGAGACCGAGACCTATCCGAGACATTAGAAGGCCAGCGATCAGTGAGAGAGGTCAAATTTTTATTTACTGTCTTGACTGTTTTACTAGAAGGACAGTGAGTTGGTGACGAAGGAGTTGGTCAGAGTTAATTAAACAAGCCTAGAAAATGGCGGCCATGAAAAGTTAATTAGGGAAGTAATGAAAGATGACGAGGAGGTGGGCTGGTCGCTGGTGCAGTGTGTGAGAAGATAATGATGAAAAGTTGATTCATCTTCGGTCAGACGCCACAGACATTGAGATGATCTGGTCTAAGCTGGTTTACAAAAACAACAGCATTTGTCTAAAGCTCAACTGGTCTCAGATTACAAAAGCAACAGTGGGTTTCTTATAAAGGGTGCACAAACATAGTGCTAGATCAAAGGCAGTGATGCAGCCCTATAATTATTATGAGAGCGTAAGTAGACAAATTGTAGCTGGTTCCATATTTGGCATTGCATTACTTACAAAAGCATTTTAAACCAAAAAGAATGAATCATACAAAATACTTAACTGTCAGCATAGCATATAATCATCTTTCCCCCATCCACTGTACAAACAACTTCCTCTATGAGTCAAATATTTCAATACACAATGGTACCCACAGTTAGTGTCCCTGCCTTGGAGAAACCCCAATGTTTACTGCCAGCCAAGTCGATTATTGAATTCAGGTTACTCCCTTCAAAAGGCTCTCTATTTTTTTCCCCCAGTGCCGATTGTGCACCAAAGATCAGTGGCTCTCATTAATAAGGGATTTCACTGTCCTCTTTCATAACAAACTAATTAAATCCCAAAACCTGCCTTGGCCGTGCACCTACTTATTAGTAAATGAGAGAAAGGGAGAGATGGCGCCAGCTGGGGGTTGGAGAGCAGAGGTGAGCTCACTGTCAAAGAGTGGAGAGTGATGCCTTTTAATAATATTCCTCTTAAGGATAGGCGGGACGCAAATGTCTCAACTGGCCAATTGCCAGGGGAAATGCAGAGCGCCAGATTCAAATAAAATGCTGCAAAATTCAAACTTTCATTAAATCACACATGTAAGATACTCAATTAAAGCTACACTCGTTGTGAATCAAGCCAACATGTCAGATTTTTTAAATGCTTTTCGGCGAAAGCATAAGAAGCTTTTATCTGATAGCCTGCACCATCTGCACCAGCAGTGAGCAAAGGAGCTAGCATATTACAACCCTGCAGGCGCTACACAAAATGCTGAAATAAAAAAACATGCATTACCTTTGACAAGCTTCTTTTGTTGGCACTCAAATATGTCCCATAAACATCACAGTTGGTCCTTTTCTTCTGGATCATCCAAATGCTCTCTGGCAAACTTCAGACGGGCCTGGACATGTACTGGCTTAAGCAGGGGGACACGTCTGGCACTGCAGGATTTGAGTCCCTGGCGGCGTAGTGTATTACTGATGGTAGGCTTTGTTACTTTGGTCCCAGCTCTCTGCAGGTCATTCACTAGGTCCCCCGTGTGTTTCTGGGATTTTTGCTCACCGTTCTTCTGATCATTTTGACCCCACGGGGTGAGATCTTGCGTGGAGCCCCAGATCGAGGGAGATTATCAGTGGTCTTGTATGTCTTCCATTTCCTAATAATTGCTCTCACAGTTGATTTCTTCAAACCAAGCTGCTTACCTATTGCAGATTCAGTCTTCCCAGCCTGGTTCTGGTCTACAATTTTGTTTCTGGGGTCCTTTGACAGCTCTTTGGTCTTGGCCATAGTGGAGTTTGGAGTGTGACTGTTTGAGGTTGTGCACTTTAATACAGGTAACGATGGTGCCATTAAGGTGCCATTAATACAGGTAACGATTGGAGGACAGATGAGCCTCTTAAATGAGAAGTTACAGGTCTGTGAGAGCCAGAAATCTTGCTTGTTTGTAGGTGACCAAATACTTATTTTCCACCATAATTTGCAAATAAATTCATAAAAAATCCTACAATGTGATTTTCTGGATTTTTATTTCTCATTTTGTCATAGTTGAAGTGTACCTATGATGAAAATTACAGGCCTCTTGCACAATTGGTGGCTGACTAAAGACTTATTTGCCCCACTGTATATCCAAAATGTCCATTTATAAAGCACGTTTGATCCAGAAAAAAAAAGCTTACAAAACGCAACGTCACTACAAAATATTTCAAAAGTTGCCTATAAACTTTGCCAAAATATTTCAAACTACTTTTGTAATACAACGTTAGGTATTTTTAAACATTAATAATCGATCAAATTGTAGACGGGGCAATCTGTATTCAATACAGGAAAGAAAACATACCAACACTGCTTTTCACGTCTTGCGCAACTCACAAAAGTGTCCCCAGTTCCGAGTTGGCCTACTTCTTCATTGCAAAAAGGAATAACCTCAACCAAATTCCAAAGACTGGCGACATCCAGTGGAAGCGGTAGGAACTGAAAATAGGTTCCTATGAAATATCCCATGGCAAAGACAATAAAGGGAACAGAGAGGGGGGAAAATGTTTTAACAGTTAGTCCTCTGAGTTTTGCCTGCTACATAAGTTCTGTTATACTCACAGACATGATTCAAACAGTTTTAGAAACTTCAGAGTGTTTTCTATCCAAATATATGAATGATATGCATATCTTATATTCTTGGCATGAGTAGCAGGAAGTTGAAATTGGGCACGCTATTTATACAAAAGTGAAAATTCTTCCCCCTAGCTTTAAGAGGGCATTTTAAAACGTTATCGGAAAGCAAAGGCCCAAGACTCAAAGAAAGGATGATACACAGAGTGGTTTAACAGTCACCATGTTATCGAGCCTGTTGTTGTTGCAGATCTAACATGGCTGATGAAACCTTTCAAGGCAGGGGATAACAATCACCTTATTACCACTGCCATAGTCGTACTGTTCAATCAAACCTTGACAATTGCTTAGTCAGAGATGCTCGCTAAGTTACACTATGCATGTACCCTAAATATTTTACATTTTGTTTTCACAATGGTGAATGCTATTCTCCTTAACCAAGCTGTGCTAAGGGAATAGGCCAATTACAGTCTTCTAGTGATTTTTTTTCTCACACAACCATTGACAAACAGGAAATGACAGAACTCAAGATGTTTACACATCCTGCCATTGGCAAGCTTTTCAACTGACCCTTTCTAACTTTAGCAACTATTTCCCTCATGCAGTGTTCCTTTGAAAGATATAAAATGAAGAAAAAGCTCACAGCTATTCCTTCAGCATTCGCAAACGCACATTATGACTTCAGGGACTTGTCAAGATAAACTGACACCTGCCTTCTGGCTGACTCAAGTGCTTTGCTTTTTGCATAGTGTCATCTCGTATTTGAGAAAACATCTCTCTTTCTCTTTTTTATCTCAATTTAGCTGTCCGGAATCACTTGTTAACACTATAACACAATGCTACTAAAATAGCACCTCAGGGTTGATTGTGTTAGGCCTCTCTATTTGAGAGGGAGTGAGAGGCGATGTCTACTTTCCTTGTTGCATGAACAGTTCAAGCTGCTTCCTAAAAGCACAATGTGACTGTGTTTGTATATGTGTTTGTCTGTGTAATTGCATGCATAGCTTGTGGGCCATAACTCTCACTCAGTGAAATTAAAAGTGCCATAGTAGATAATAAAAACATGAGACTACGCCAACAAAAAGGCAGGCCTGCTGAACTAGCTGCTCGCGGTAGAAGTTGCCCTGATGAAAACAATAAGTGGAAAAATATGCTGGTGGATTTCTTAACTGAAGTTCCACCCAGGCAATTTTACTAGATATTTGGAAGTGTTTCTAATGGACAATACATGTAGAGACATGTTCGTAAGCGTGTCGGGCTCCAGATTAAATGGACCCAAATGGATTGCTACATTTTCTTGGTCTGATGATGCAGAAACTTTTAGTATGACTGAACTGGAAGTCAATTTCGGACAAATTTCACATTTGCATGCAGAAAGGTATATTCTTGGAGTGCATTCATGCGTTTGATAGGCTTAGAAGACGAACTGTAGAGGGCTACACCAGCAAGCCAGCTTTGAGGGATTGAGAAACTAGCCTAAGCTCCTTCCTACTCCACCACTTCCACCTCCAACCCAAGCTACATTTTTCTAAGTGAGCCAGAGTCTTGACTTGAGACAATTTACATACAAGGTAAATTAGCTGCATTAATTAAGGCTAGGTGTCCCGCTAGCGGGACAACTTCCAGTGACACTGGAGGGCGCGCAATTCAAATAAATAATTATACAAATTATGGATATTAAACATTTATGCACATACAAGTGTCTTATATCAGTTTAAAGCTTACATTTTTGTTAATCTAACTGCACTGTCCGATTTACGGCTTTACAGCGAAAGCATGCCATGCGATTGTTTGAGGATGACGCCCCACATCAAAATATTTTTCCACCGGCACAAGTTTCATAAATTCACAAATAGCAATGAAATATTCACTTACTTTTTGAAAATCTTTCTTTGATTTGTCATCCAAAGGGTCACAGCTACAACATGTAGTGTCGTTTTGTTAGATAAAATCCTTCTTTATATCCCAAAAAGTCAGTTTAGTTGGTGCCATCGATTTGAGTAATCCATTCGTTCAACATGCGGAGAACGGAATCCAAAAAGCTTCTGCAAACTTTGTTAAAACGCGTTTCTATTCAATCGTCAGATAGCCTAAAATCTAATTAAACTATAATATTTCATACAGAAAGAGGTATGTTCAATAGGAAAACGATATTAGCAGGTGCGTGTCTTCTTCGTCACGCGCACATACACTGATTTCCAATTCTGTGTCCCTGTACTAAAACTCATTATTCTTCCTCGTTTGGGAAGAAACAAGCCTGAAACCTTGAACAAAGACTGCTGACATCCAGTGGATGCCATAGGAATTGCATACTGGGAGCTAGATACAATTTTTACCTACACGTTCCATTGGAAGAGCATTGGCTCTCAAACTATATTCTGGTTGTTTTTTCTTTGAATTTTCTCCTACCATATCTATCGTGTTATAGACTCCCACATTATTTTAACATTTCTACAAAGTTCAGACTGTTTTCTTTCCAATGGTACCAATGATATGCATATCCTGGCTTCAGGGCCTGAGCAACAGGCCGTTTACTTTGGGCACGTCAGTCAAGTGGAAATTGAGAAAAATAGACCCTATCCTGAAGAAGTTTTAAAAATTAATCGGCCTTGATTCACCAAGACCAAGTCTGGTGGAGTGCAACAATAAATAATAAAAAATGTGAAAGTTGGGGAAATGCATTCTTCTAAACCCATAGAACATCAAAATTGTGAACAGCGTGCCTCAAATATGTTAGGGCATTTTATGCTTTTCCCTCATGTGGTTAGTGAAGCTTTTATGGCTGCCATTGAGTCTAATAACTATGGCCATTAGAATCAATTGGCAATTTTGTCATACATAATTAATTAACCTCTAATTTGTAAATTAATTTCTGTATGCAAAACTCATAAACGAGTATTCGGCCATGCCAGTATCCATAAAATGAATTAACATAATCAATTGTTGACTATGACCTTCAACATTAGGCCTATATACAGCTTGAGATGCTTTACTTCCTCAGTAAAGCCATGTGTTCCTTGTACATTGGTACTGTAAGTAATGTGTAACAATATGTGTGTTTTAGGCTCAAACACCTTTCCACAACATCACATACTGAAATTACAGCAAATCCCGCAAGAGATCAGTTGGAACTAATCAAACAGCATGTAAACCATTGGCCCAGAGATGTGTCAGCTGTACAAAAACAGTGTGGAACAGGCACTGAATTGCATTTCCACCATGTGTCTGCCTGGTGTCTTAGTCCAGGCTAATTCCAATCGATAACATTTTTTGGCCAAGAAGCAGCATCTGGGGATTAAAGCCCATACTGGGGTACAAAAGATCGTTATCGTCCAGCTGAAAAATGAGCTGCTAAGTACGAAGGTCTTGTTGATAACTTTAAAACCCAGCTTGAGCAAGCAGGAAATACATTGCATCTCTGAGAGAAAGGCAGTGAGGTTTGTATAAAAAAATTCTCAGTGGAATAAATAAATGCTGGCGTAGAGGCGAGAGAAGGAAAAGATGAGATCAGTGTTCTTTCAGACCATTATTTATTTATCTATTTATTTAACCTTTATTTAACCAGGCAAGTCAGTTAAGA
Source organism: Oncorhynchus mykiss (assembly GCF_057628025.1). Lineage (NCBI taxonomy): Eukaryota > Metazoa > Chordata > Actinopteri > Salmoniformes > Salmonidae > Oncorhynchus > Oncorhynchus mykiss. Next base: position 29,920,757 of record NC_143039.1, read on the forward strand.
ACACATTCTTATTTACAATGACGGCCTACCAAAAGGCAAAATACCACCTGCGGGGACGGGGGCTGGGAATTAAAAAAATACATACATATAAAATTAAAATAACATATAAATATAGGACAAAACACACATCACAACAAGAGAGACAACACAACACTACATAAAGAGAGACCTAAGACCACAACATAGCAAGGCAGCAGCACATGACAACACAGCATGGTAGCAACACAACATGACCACAACATGGTAGCAGCACAAAACATGATACAAACGTTATTGGGTACAGACAACAGGTAGAAGTAGAGACAACAATACATCACGCAAAACAGCCACAACTGTCAGTAAGAGTGTCCATTAGGTTCCTGTGGCTGCAGGGAACCCCACTGCACATCAGGGAGGAACCAGACATTTTTTATCCTCTCGTCCCATTATGAGCGGAATACAGTCCGACAGCTCATTAATTTCCCGGAAAACTGTCGCTCCTTTGAGCCGATGGAACAGAAATATGGAAGGTGGAAACATAAGGTAGACGTTTCCTAGCCCCCTCACATATGACACAGCTTCCTGAAACTCTGAACTTTTCAAAGTCATTGTTTTGACCAAAAAATAAATAAAAATACACCACACAACATCATTAAAATAATGCTGCCCGTTTTATGTGAGAACTTTTCAGTAAATGTTTGGTATGATACTGCAAAAACAATGACACTGCTACACTTAAAAATAAAGATCCCCATCCCACCACCTTTAGCAATGCATGTTTAGTAGGGTTGTCAAGCCATTAGCAGACATGCACACGTTTTCTATTTCGGTGTAACTGCCTTGAGTGTCGCCCCAAGTACAAGACTTGATTTGAATAACATAGAATAGGAAAGAAGGTCTGTAAATAAGGAAGTGAGATCGATGTTGGCTTTCGTCTTGGGAAAAAAACATGATGTAAAGTAAATTGCACTGCTATAGTTTATGAACATAATTTTCGACATTTACAGAGGATTTAAAAAAAAAACTGCATTCTGTAGTTACTTGCGTTTCAGGGCAACATATTGTCGCTGTCGGATGAGAACCTCTTATCTCCAAAACAGGAACTTTTTAGGAAATGGAAAGACCATTAACAGACATACAATTTAGGAAATTCAGAAGCTGTTTTGAATACATTATCCTGGTTCTAGACTCCTAAAATGTTCAGAGTACTTTGAAGGTAGTTACTGCTTTAAATACATGAAGAAAAAATATATATGTTTTTATCAGACAGCGACAATATGCTTTATTATAAAATAATCACAAAGCATAAACCTTATGAGGCTGCAGTGCCTTCAGAAAGTGTTGACACCCCTTGACTTTTTTCAAATGTTATTGTGTTACAGCCTGAATTTAAAATCGATTAAATTGAGACTGGCCTACACACAATACTTTCTTTTTTTACTTGCTATATTGTATTTGCTTCGCCACCATGGCCTTTTTTGCCTTTACCTCCCTTATCTCACCTCATTTGCTCACATTGTATATAGACTCATTTTTCTACTATATTATTGACTGTATGTTTGTTTTACTCCATGTGTAACTCTGTGTTGTTGTTCGTGGCGAACTGCTTTGCTTTATCTTGGCCAGGTCGCAATTGTAAATGAGAACTTGTTCTCAACTTGCCTACCTGGTTAAATAAAGGTGAAATAAAAAATCAATAAAAATCACCCCATAATGTAAAAGTGGAATTGATGTGAGTCTAACATGGTATGCTTTCCAAAAAACACTGATAGAAAATTCACCTTTAGGCAGGACAACAACCTAAAACACAAGGCCAAATATACACTGGAGTTGCTTACCAAGATAACATTGAATGTTCATGAGTGGCTTAGTTACAGTTCTGACTTCAAATGCAATGATCAACAACCAACTTGACAGAGCTTGACAATTTTTTTTAAAAGAATGTGCAAATACTGTACAATCCAGGTGTGAAAAGCTCTTAGAGACATACACAGAAATACTCACAGCTGTAATCACTGCCAAAATTATGTGATTCTAACGTGTATTGACTCAGGGGTGTGAATATTTATTTAAATTAGATATTTCTGTGTTTCATTTTCAAACAATGTGCTAAATGTTCTCAAGACATGTTTGCTCTTTGTCATTATGGTGTAGATGGGTGAGAAAAATATATTAAATCCATCTTGAATTCAGGTTGTAACAAAATGTGGAATAAGTCAAAGGGTTTGATTACTTTCTGAAGGCATTGTACCTTGTACCTGGTATATGCCGTACATACTAGTAGTTACATAACAAGGCACTTTTATCACCAATAAAATAAAAAATGATTTCACCTTTATTTAAGTAGGCCATAGTAGCGAAGTAATTACAATTTAGCAGATTAACACTGGAGTGATAGATGTGCAAGTAGAAATACTGGTGTGCAAAAGAGCAGAAAAGTAAATAAAAACAATATGGGGATGAGGCAGGTAGACTGAATGGGATATTTACAGATGGGCTATGTACAGCTGCAGCGATCGGTTAGCTCCTCAGATAGCTGATGTTTAAAGTTAGTGAGAGAAATATAAGTCTCTTCCAGTCATTGGAGAGCTGGAATAAAATGTGGCCAAAGGTGTTGGCTTTGGGGACGTGTTGGCTTTGGGTGTTGGCTTTGGGGACGACCAGTGAGATATACCTGCTGGAGTGTGTGCTATGGGTGGGTGTTGTTATCGTGAACAGTGAGATACAACTGCTGGAGTGTGTGCTATGGGTGGGTGTTGTTATTGTGACCAGTGAGATATACCTGCTGGAGTGTGTGCTATGGGTGGGTGTTGTTATCGTGACCAGTGAGATATACCTGCTGGAGTGTGTGCTATGAGTGGGTGTTGTTATCATGACCAGTGAGATATACCTGCTGGAGTGTGTGCTATGGGTGGGTGTTGTTATCGTGACCAGTGAGATATACCTGCTGGAGTGTGTGCTATGGGTGGGTGTTGTTATCGTGACCAGTGAGATATACCTGCTGGAGTGTGTGCTATGGGTGGGTGTTGTTATCGTGACCAGTGAGATATACCTGCTGGAGTGTGTGCTATGAGTGGGTGTTGTTATCGTGACCAGTGAGCTGAGATAAGGTGGAGCTTTAAATGCAAATTAAATACTTAAAAATCATACAATGTGATTTTCTGGGTTTTTGTTTTAGATTCCGTCTCTCACTGTTGAAGTGTACCTACGATTAAAAAAAATGACAGACCTCTACATGCTTTGTATGTAGGAAAACCTGCAAAATCGGCAGTGTATCAAATACTTGTTATCTCCACTGTATGTGACTCACCACCTGGATTTGGTCTTATGTAGCAAAATTTGAAATGTTTTTATTTTTACTTTGGTAAAAACTAGAGACTCAGAGATGTAATATCATACACTGCATTTTTGAGGAACAGTGGGAAAGTAATTCTGCTTTGAAAGTTGATACACTTAAAACTCACTTTTGAGAAAAAAGCATTTTAGTGTTTCGGTGAGAGGGCTCTTCTTTGTCTACACCCATTCAGCATCGTTCACACCCTCTTAAGCTTTAGCCCCACCCATCTCCTTGCGTTTAGAGTGCACACTTGACTCTCTGGCCGATGATTTGTTTACCTCTGGATAACATGAAAACAGCCTAACCAGCTCTGGTGGCAACAATTTAATTAAGCTTTTTTGCCAACGTTTACTTACACCGGCCACATTCAACGGGTGTTGTACACTTTAGCTTAATAAGACGTGTAAAAAGCTACCTAGGTAAACAATTAACCTTGCTAGGTAAACAACATGTAAGATCACGCACATCCCATCACTCCACCAAACTTTAGCTAGGGAGCCAGCCAGCTAACGCTAGCTAACAGTACACTTTAGCTTCAAATGAAACAACTTTCTGTCAACATTAGAAATGTGTAATATCTGAAAATGTACTAATGTCATGTGTGACCTACTTTGGAACTAAATATTTAAGCCCATCATTCCAGCATTGTCTATGTACAGTCCATGTAAATGCGTGAATTAAAAACCCATTCTGTAAACTGTTCCTGGGGATGACCAGCGATCCATGCAAATCCCTCACCCACTCAGTCCATTAATAAGCAACAACTTGTGGCCACATAATCTGAAGAATCTACGTCTTCCATCTCTGCTTCACAGACCAGTGGGGTGAGTGATGTGTGAGGACACTGCATGCTAAGCAGTTTCCTACCCAGGCCTACTCCAATACCCCCCACCCACCCTCCCTCATACACCCCCTGGCAAGAGAGGTTGAAGGATAAGCCGGGTGAATCTCATTCTAATTAACTGCATGGTAAATAGTGTAAAGTCGCTGGGCTTGGAAAGAGTGGGTCCTCCACACTCGTCGTTAGCGTAATGCGGGCTGAGGTCGCCCGTTTGCTCAGTTCACTTTGAACCCATGTTAATGTAACATATCAAAACAAAAGGCCTTGAAGGGCTTGCTCTGTGCTTGTCTCTGCCAAATGTAATTTAGCAAGAGGCCTGAGGGGTGAGGAATGAGGATGAGGGTATCTTGTAGTGAGCCAAGATGTGCTTCTATCTTTCTATCCTCCCACAGTGTTCTGGTGATACTCATATATTCCCCCTAGAAACTCAGTGTCAGCTGATGTTCCACCGTTTGAATCCCCTCCTGATGAGTCAGAAGTCTAGTGTGTTGGTGATGTAACTGGACCTTGAAATGACAGTGTCCCTGAGGGTCCAAAAAGGTCTGGCTATGTTCACCTCTGACCTGATTCTGTGGAGTCGTCTGCCGTAATAGTGAGTCACATTGACTGAGTAGGTTTCTTTTAGCTTTAGGAGTATCTTCTGAGTGATTACTGACTCGCTCTGGTCTCCCACGGATTTAGTCCATGCAGAGAGTTATATAATTTACTTATCTTTTAACTGAAGACAATTATTATTAGCCTTTGGGAGTAATTTAAAGGTGCAGTATCCAGCTTCTATTCCATGTCAACACAGAGGACCTAACATTTGTTTTTGTTTTGGTGGATTGGGGGAGAGGGTCCTTGCTAGAGCAACATCAAAGGGTAACATTAATCAGTTCAGTGTTTGTTTTTATTTCAGCAATGATTATGTAATTGGTTCACAACCACACAGGGTTGAATACTGTGGTGTGCCCCTTTAATGTCCCTGCACACAAACCTTATGCACATCACATTACATGCTGTATAATCTTCATTTTTCTTCTAGTAATGCTTTCCCTGTCTTTACCTCTATCTGTCACGCCCCCCCCCCCCCCCCCCCCCCCCCCCCCAATACATCTCACGCTATACAATAATACCTCTCTCTACATTGCGATCCTATTTATCAGGAGAGTATTCAATACTTGTTTTTAGATCATAAATCACTGGACCAAACATTTCACTAAATAAAACCTTTGGGCAATCATACCAGTTTACAAAAGCCAATACATCTCCTGGATTGCTGTAATTCATGTCAGGAGAGCAATGATTAGATGCACATAATTCAAAACACCCTATCATCAGCAACTATTTCACCAGCCAATATCCGCAAAAGGAATAACACACTACACTTAGCCCATACTGTAATGCATTACCGGTTACAAGAGATGGGTTCCATTGCAAGAAAACCATTCAAAGTTCTCTCAAATGAAAATAAACATGGGAAAATGAGTGTGGTTTAAAATGAACTCTTGTTGTTGAGATGAGACATAGAGAGGCTAGAGTATACCGGAGTCTATTTTCTGAAATGTTCTTATTTATTCCATCCATTTAGGTGTAACCTAACTTCTGCTGTTTTTCTCTACTGTTATTTTGTCGAAGCCGGAGGTCCAATCCAACCTTTAAAAGGTCAGATAACCCTATTCTCGCTCCAAAGAACAGATTGAGATAATAAACAACATCCCAAAAGCAGGAGGTGCTACTTTGATTGCGTCTCCTGCTCGACGCATTGCCCAGTTCTCCACCAGCCTTCTCCAGAGCCTTCCCTAACGGTCCCCCTGGGTGATAGCCAGTCAATTGGTAAATACATAACAACCTGTCAGCCACAGTAAATACAGAATACCTCACTCCATCACTTACATCTCCAGGTGTTCGCCAGATAAATAATTCCCTCCATCACTCACATGCACACTGAAGGTGACTTACAGCTAAAGCTCCAGTAAGCCCCATTCTAACTATACCCAAGAGGGAACTGGCTTATCAATAGCAGACCACAGATTTACATCCCCTTGCTGTTGGCAGGCATCTCCCCGTGTTGCTAGCATGCCCTTGGATAACGTGCAATTGGACTGATCGTGACGGTTAAATTGATCGTTGGTTAAATTCTATCGCTGTGATTGCACCCTGCGCCTAATCTCGCCCGATTTCAATTGATTGTCGGTTCAATTGTAGCGCTGTGATTGCTCCCTGCTCCAAGTCTCATCTGATTGTGACTTTTCTTTGTTACAATCTGTCCCCGATTTTGTGATGGAACCCTTCACAGAGAATTCAGGAATTCTAGAAATGTGTAAGTACTAAACTTTTAATAACATACCTGGAGATGTATGCATCTTAAACAACATACCATTTTGTTTGCAATTACAATCATATTATAAATCAGTCAAGCAGATACATGTTGTGGGTATTTAATCTGGCCAAAAGGTTTTGCTTTGTAATTCTTTTAACACCTTAAAATTGCAATATCATCATCCACCATTAATTAACCATAAGCAACGACATCTACACAAAGCTCTTACAACTTAGGTCATCTCCCCCACCCCCATGCCAATGAGAACTCTGTGTTGTCTGTGTCTCTCCACCAACCTAGATGGGTGATTTAATGTTACTACCTAATTCCACACTCCCACCTGCCCCTTGCAGAATTAATGTCCCTTTACTATGAATCTATATTGTCTAGCGCTCTCCATTAGTGGCTAATAGTGTCTTTATTTCATGCTTGGTGACATGTCAGCATCAGACATAATTATGATCATTATATCGTCACCTTTTCTTTACTAGGATAGCCTCAGGGCAGAGCAAGGGGTGAGTTCGACATGTATGATGAGGTATCACGAGCCATAAAAATGGTGGAGAAGGACCAACATAGGTAAATACTTTTGCTTTATGGGGAGAAATGCAGCTCTCTGATTGTCAGATCATGTTTTCATTATGTAAGCCAACAGCGCTGGTTCTCCGGACCTCAAGGTCATAAAATACTTCAGATTGTCATTCTTTCCCTCAAATGAGGGACTGATTCAGGCCTGGGATACCAGGTGGGTGGAATCTATCAACTACCAGTGAAAGAAGAAAACCCCAAAAAGAGGAAAGTTGGACTGTAATGAACCATCAAATCACCTATTATTACATACTACACAAGTTATTACATACTACATCGAGACAGTACAAATGAATAATGTGCACAGATTTGAATTCGTTCTGTTTAAATCAAATCAAATTGTATTTGTCACATGCACCGAATACAGCACCTTACAGTGAAATGCTTACTTACAAGCCCTTAACCAACAATTCAGTTTTAAGAAAATACTATAAAAAAAAATCGATTTAAGAGATAAGAATAACAAATAATTAAAGAGCAGCAGTAAAAACAATAGTGGGGCTATATACAGGGGGTACCGGTACAGAGTCAATGTTGATGCAATAATGTGTTTGCCCTGTAAAACTTTTATTAGGTTAAATGTGTCGATTTGGCTCCACAGTAAAATATATCTCTATTTCCTGTTTGGAAATACCTGGACTCAAATGATCTCAGCAGCACGGTTGTTCTCATTTCAAGTTTTTAGAGTTGTTGAATGCTTGGGCGATGATCGGTAGGTAATATTGCCCCTGTACCAGCGATGCCATACAGCCACAGGGGTGTCATTAGATTTGTGGTTATTGTGGATTAGATGCAGATCGTGTCACCGTGTCAGCTTGGCTACAGCTGTGGAGCGTTACCCAGGGTGTATTGGGCCAGTCTCACTCCATTTGACCATAATGGTCTCGTTTAGTCCACGGTGTGGGAATGCACATCACATGAGGATAATTGTGCATGTACAATGGGGTGGCCTTTAACATGCTTTCCATTTGAGAGAGAAAGACCTTAAAATGTACCAGAAGGTCCCAAGGATCTATATACTATAGCCTTTTCCAGAGCACTTGGCTTACTGACATACAGATACATGCAGTACTAACTGCTTCTGATCTAACTACTTCTAATTTTTAGTTTATTATGTATTTAACCTTTATTTAACTAGGCAAGTCAGTTAACAACAAATTCTTATTTACAATGACGACCTACCAGAAGGTAAAAGGCTTCCTGCGGGGACGGGGGAATAAATACAATACAAATATAGGACAAAACACACATCACAACAAGAGAGACAACACAATGCTACATAAAGAGAGACCTAAGACAACAACATAGCAAGGTAGACAGCACATGACAACACAGCATGGTAGCAACATAACATAACAACAGCATGGTAGCAACACAACATGGTAGCAGCACAAAACATGGTACAGACATCATTGGGCACAGTCAACAGCACAAAGGTCGAGAAGGTAGAAACAACAATTAAGCCTATGTCTAATCTATATGAAAAAATGCACATGCTTATTCCACTATAGTTATCCTGGAATGAGGCCACTAAGATATAGCAAACTTTTCTTTTTCTTTTTCACCACATTATACAAATACGTTCCTGCAATAATCCATACTGTACAGAAATCTTTAAGGCAGATGCAAATACAGGCCCCATCGCATACAGTAATACTGAAAACAATCCCATTTCCCATGTAGTCTTGTCAACGGTGGGGTTGTGAAATCCCAGTGCACCATAGATCTAGGCATCTTAAACCCATTATCCAATGATGGAGCACCTGGTGCGGCAGAAAGGGAACCGGCATAATACATGAACTAACATTTGGCTTTGAGAACAGTGCGATTGGCCTGACATTCTGTGACATTTGCAATCCCGCAGGGGTTTTCGTTTGAAAATGGACATGATCAGACCTAACAGGAGAACAAGATCCATTGGTTAACCTCGGACAGGGTTAGAGCCACCCACAGCAATGTCAAACAGTTTGACAGCTGAGACTTATTAGCATATGATTTTATTAAGAGCTTTTTTAATACCTGTATCAGTCAGACATGAAATATAAGCTGTGGACAACCTAGGCCTATATCTGCACTATAGGGTACATATCTATGAACTGATTGCCGAACAGGGCTCGTTTAAGGATTCAAAATTAATTTTGGAGGCATTAGGGTGTGCTACAGTCGAGATTCTAAAATCCACTTCTCAGATTGTGTTCCCCACTGTTTTAACCACAGTGCGTGGTGTTATACCACGATGAAATATTCACGAATGCTAAATTAAGTATCCGCTGAAGTTGTCCTATCATACATTATGGAACAACGCTAGAACCAAATATTATCAGAGCTATTTAACAGACAACTTCCCAATCAACGTCCGTTTTATCGTCGGCATATGGTACATATTGCTGTCATTCTTGGTGAGAATTATGTCTGATGGACATGTGATAAGATCACGTGGACAAAACAGTGACATTTTAATTGTCTCCTTTAACGCATGGCTGTTATTTTTCACAAATGAAAAGATATCATGCAACTGCACTACTGTATTTCTCCACGACAGTAAAATTGTGCGAGTGTAGAAGCACTCTCTATACAGATTGCCAGACACCCACCCGTGCCCTTCTAAGGGAGGTTTGGAGACGCATCACAAATCACGATTCAATTCAGACACAGTTTGTCCATATGCAGCCTGATGAATGTCTATCGGAGAATGTCTATGTCTACATGTAGGAACTCAGTCGTGCATTTGCTATGCTGCCACACAAACTGAGTCTTTCACAACTTCATATCAAACACACATATACAGCGAGGTCTGAAATGATTGACACCCTTGTTAAAGATGAGCAATAATGACTGTAGAAAACAAACCATTCAAATACCGAGCTATATCGCTGTCACACTCTGACCATTATTTGCGTTGTTTCTTTCTATGTTTTGTTTGGTCAGGGTGTGATATGAGCGGGCATTCTACGTTGCATGTCTAGTTAGTCTGTTTCTATTTGTTTTGGCCTGATATGGTTCTCAATCGGTGGCAGGTGTTTGTCGTTGTCTCTGATTGGGAACCATACTTAGGTAGCCTGTTTTGTATTGTGGTTGGTGGGTTATTGTCTTATGTGATGTTGCATGTTAGCACTCTGTTTCTATAGCGGTCACGGTCGTCTGGTAAGTTTGTTTGTTTGTTTTAGTGTATTTCGTGTTTTTTCCGTCAATCATTAAATCATGCATTCACACCATGCTGCGCTTTGGTCTCCTCAATACGATGATCGTGACAATCGCATATAAAATAAATAAGAAATTATTTTATTTGAATCTAATTACAATTGCTCAGAGAAAAGAGCATTTTTTTAACGCATAATCTTTTCATAATCTTTTTAAATGTATGGTTCAAAATGATTGACACCTCTAAAGATTCTTATAAATAAAGTAGTCAAAAGTATAGTATTTGGTCCCATATTCCTAGCACACCATGACTCCATCAATCTTGTGACTCCACAAACTTGTTGGATGCATTTGCAGTTTGGTTTGGTTGTGTTTCAGATTATTTTGTGCCCAATAGAAATGAACAGTAAATCATGTCTTGTGTTATTTTGGAGTCAATTGTACTATAAATAAGAATATCATATTTTCTAAACACTTCCACGTTAATGTAGATGCTACCATGATTATGGATAATCCTGAATGAATAGTGAATAATGATCATACCCTCAAGACACGCTAACCTCTCACCATTACCATAACAGGGGCATGTCTCAGTATTTGAATTGTTAATCAAGGGTGTCAATAAAATCGAGACCCCACTGTATGTACCTCAACTCTCCACCATAAGGCCTACATAAAGCTGTCATGAGACTAAAATAACAGATTTAATCTAGAGTAATAACATCTGACGTCAGCTAAATGACATGCATCACCAATAGTTATGACCAACGCTGACCAACCCATTTGGCCTTCCATGACTGAGTTTCTCAATTGGCCTGTATGTAGGAAGAAGGTTTATGGTATGACAAGTGCATTGATTGTTATGTCACCTAAACTATAGAATAAATTACATGGAGGCATTAGAGCAGATGGGGACTTGAGTATGAAGACGTGAACTGGAAGACGACTTGAGTAAACAGAAAGACGTTCTATGTGCTACTGCATAATGTATCTATGTAAGGAAACTGTCATGTCAACCTGTGTCATCATCTGTCTGAATACATTGTAGGTTCTGTATGACGCGTTCTTTTACTTTTGCTAGAACAATTCGCCCAACGTAGCTAGTAGCAGCAGGTAGTATAATGGAATGTACTATAACACATGGCATTACGACTATTACATGTTTCACATTCAAATGACTTAACAACAGTTGTCATCCACATGAAATTGCGTATCCTTAGTTCAGTTGGTAGATTATGGTGCTTGTAATGCCAGGGTAGTGGGTTTGATTCCCGGGACCACCCATATGTAAAATGTATGCACACATGACTGTTGGATAAAAGTGTCTGCTAAATGGCATACATTATTATTATAATTGATATGAATTTCTTGCACTTTGCTGGGTTTTAGACTTCACCTCAGTCTTTGCAACAGTTTTCTCACCACAAATGCACCTGACTAATCAGCACCTCTATTGTGACTAACAAACCAGCAGGATCTTGGTACTATCGATGCCCCTTTGTCTGTTTGTTGTTTGCGTCAAGAGTGGTGTGGCTCAGAGTGGCGAAAGATGAACACAACTCATTAGATTTCTGTCCTTTAAAGCCATTTCAGGGGTTGAAGTACTGAATCTGAACAACATGTACCTCTTCGTGTTAAGTGGACCTTCACATTGTTTGTGTCCCCCTTTGAAGGTTTTCTACTTTCCATTTAGAGTTGTATCATCATGAGAGTGCTTTTGGGAAAAACCAAAGAAACGGCCATATTTCTCTGAAAATAATTCCAATGGCACGTATTGAAAAATGCTGTAGACCCATTTCCTGGCCGCCACATGAAAAGTTGGGGGGGGGGGAGTTTGTCATCAGAGACCTCTGTTTGCCTAGCAGTTGATACGATCACGTGCAACTTCAAATGCAGCTCATGCAAGTTAACAAACAGGTAATCAGATGGTTATCATCTACAACACGGCAGATTGATTGCCTAGCAAGCTAGCAAGCCAGCGAGGCAAGGTAAAATATCAGAAATAGAGCTACATAAACCCAGAAGAATAGTGCACTTTTTCTATGCACGTTAAACATAGCTATAGCCATCAGTCTGGTGTGTGTTCATGGTCATCACTCACTCAAGGTGCCGACTTGAGCGTTATCTATCCTGCTACAGAGTTTTTTGGGTTCCGGAATGCGTGCACATCCCTCGAACGTGACACTTGCTTGTAAACCAAAAATTGCTCTATAAGCCTCAAAATTAAAAGACACCAAAGCCGCAACATGGTTTCTCTATGCGTGAAATAACGCCTGGAACGACATGAGAGGATTTGGGAAATAGATGACTGAGCAACCAGCTGCTTATGTCATAGACGAACACTTTCAGAGTGTCATGTAATTCTATGTAAATGACGCAGAGTTTCTAAAAACCTGTTGTGAAGCTGCTAATGAGCTTGAAATGTTGATTCCTCGCAATGGAATCAGCCCCAAAATGGTGTCCTTGTGTTCGTGTTCTATTTGCGACTAATCAATAATCCACCGACTCAAGCGCTGACATCTAGCCCTGACCAAGGAAGGAAAAGTGTTCTCTGTGCGCTTTCATCTTTTTCAGACGTGACCTTTAGATCAACAGACATTACACATGAGAAAAACTCAGGAAATCAATGAAGACAGCAAATAAAATCTGCTTTATATTAACCCTGCCTTGTTATGTGGATGGTTCTTTTTTCCCCTGTCTCCTCTGTGGTATGCATGATATTACAGAAGATTGATAGCGGATGCCATCACAGTTTCTGATAACAATTTACTTGATACCCAGTGTCATGGCACGTTATGATACAGTCATAACCATGTCAAATGTCATAACAGCTGACATAACTTCTCATAACCTGTCATATCACTGTCATTACCCATATATTTACGCCTGCTGTGACATATATTGAGTTATTTTATGGCTGGTTATGACACCTACATAACTACAAAGCCTACATTTATTCAAATGAGTTTGTTCCTTGCCGAGAAGTTTCCTTTTGTTTTAAAGTTTGTTTCTTGAGTCTATGGGGGCGCTATTTCATTATTGGATAAAAAAACGTGCCCGTTTTAAGCGCAATATTTTGTCACGAAAAGATGCTCGACTATGCATATAATTGACAGCTTTGGAAAGAAAACAGTCTAACGTTTCCAAAACTGCAAAGATATTATCTGTGAGTGCCACAGAACTCATGCTACAGGCGAAACCAAGATGAAACTTCAAACAGGAAATGAGCAGAATTTCTGAAGCTCTGTTTTCCAATGTCTCCTTATATGGCTGTGAATGCACCAGGAACGAGCCTGCGCTTTCTGTCGTTTCTTCAAGATGTCTGCAGCATTGTGACGTATTTGTAGGCATATCATTGGAAGATTGGCCTTAAGAGACTACATTTTCCAGGGGTCCGCCCGGTGTCCTTTGTCTAAATTGGTGCGTAATCTTCAGTTGCGGGCATTTTCTCCTGGGATTCAGGACAGAAAGCACACTTCCACTAACGATATATCATCGAAGAGATATGTGAAAAACACCTTGAGGATTGGTTCTAAACAACGTTTGCCATGTTTCAGTCGATATTATGGAGTTAATTTGGAAAAAAGTTCGGCGTTTTGATGACTGGATTTTCGTTTTTTTTTGGTAGCCAAACGTGACGCACCAAACGGAGCGATTTCTCCTAAACAAATAATCTTTCAGGAAAAACTGAACATTTGCTATCTAACAGAGTCTCCTAATTGAAAACATCTGAAGTTCTTCAAAGGTAAATTATTTTATTTGAATGCTTTTCTGGTTTTTGTGAAAATGTTGCCTGCTGAACGCTAATGCTAACGCTAAATGCTACTCTAGCTATCTACTTTTACACAAATGATTGTTTTCCTATGGTTGAGAAGCATATTTTGAAAATCTGAGATGACAGTGTTGTTAACAAAAGGCTAAGCTTGAGAGCTAGCATATTTATTTCATTTAATTTGCAATTTTCATGAATAGTTAACGTTGCGTTATGGTAATGAGCTTCAGGCTGTATTCACGATCCCGGATCCGGGATGGCTAGACGCTAGAGGGTAAGTCGTTTGTTGTTGTTGTAATACATTCTTTACAGTCATTTTTCCATCCTATTTAAAATATATTGTAGAAAATTAACTTTATGACACTGCCAAGAAGCATTATGACCATCGTAATCATATAAACCAGATAGGCCTGTCACGTACATGCCCTTATGTCAGTCATCAGTCAAAAAGAGGGTGTCTTGTCCTGCTCCTGAAAGCTGTTGCTTCATTCATCCAAGTCATCAGCAACAGTGTATTGGGGTAGATGCATGTCTGACATCAATGTGTGCGCAATTACAATGATAATTATATATTGTAACACAAACACACTGCATACATGTACGCTATGGTGTACTGGAATGTTTTCCTTGTGGTTTTGTGGGTTTTGACACCCTTATATAGGTGTCATAACCAGCCATAATATAACCGTAACTTATGACACTGGGTGTCAAGTAAAGGTTTGAGAATAATTTGAGGGTAAGTGTGTCAGCACAGGGTAAAAAAGATAACATACTGGCTGGGTAACCTTGCTTAAAGGCCTGAAGACTTGTGTTGGCTTCCCAAGGCATTACCTAGGCTTTACCTCAGTGGGCTAACACAGTCTTGCGGTTCGCAGAAGACCCTGGTTTGAACCCTGGTCGGTCACAAGCGCACAAAAGGTCTGTAGAACCTAATACTTTGCATGACTGCAACTCAACTTCTCCTTATGTCAAAATAAAAACGAGATCAACATTTGGATTTGCATTCTTATTAATTTTCATTTGATAAAGCTTCATGTAATAACTTAATTAAATTATTCTCAGTATCAAACAATGATCTAATTAGTGAATACTAATCTTAACTGTGTTCCTTAAGCATCATTAACTCAAATGTAAATGTTCTTTTACAATATGGACACTGAGGAGGCATGAAATTGGCTTATCTGTAGGAAACATATGTTCATCAATCATATATAAAATGGATTCAATAAAACTCTACGTCTGGAATATGTAAGTAGCTACATCAAACTGTTGTTGGCTGTTGTATCGTATTCCCACACACTGCAATGTGACGCAGAATCTAAAGATATTATGCTATTAGATGATGCCCAAACCTGTTTTTTCTTTTAGCATTATCTTGGCTAAATGTAAAACAATTTAGTTCCCCATCACAAGGCAGCATTTTGCTTTCAGGTGAGAGGGAAAAAGAACATTTGAACAGTCCAGAACGATCTCTGGGCCCCTGGGCCATTTGTATGCCTTATCTCTACCCTTAATGGAATTCAATTCCCTCATATTTGTTTTGTTATCTAAGCCTTGCAGAGGTTATTTTGGCAGTCTACAACATTTCTACACTGATCAACTGTACTTTAGGAGCAAATTAGTTTGGTCAATTTTCACAGCACATATGAGGAATTATTGGATTAAGGCTATAGCTACAGCAAAGTGCATGAACAAGCTAGCATTGCATAAACTATGCTTTATCCAAGAAGACTTATCCATCTTCACAATCAAAGTGTCTGCAGTTGCTGCATCAATTTGTGGACTTGTAAATTCATGATATGTAACCATTGATGAATATAACTTATGCCTTTTGAGTTTAGCTCAACTGTCGTACCTTGAAAAATAAGCTTGTTGTACTCCAATATTTGTCAACAAATTAAATATCAACAAACACTGCTGAGCCTCAAAACATGGTTAGAACTATAATTTTGATATCATGAATGGTCAGTCTTTGCAACCATAGCTCTGTCTATGAATGTGAGAGTGGGTACGTTTCTCCAGCCCCACCCCTCAGATTTTTACAGAAACAGAGGAGGGGGAAGGTCACTGTTATTGTTTCATCTGCAGATTGTATGAAATCCTTGAGGGTACTGTACATTTTGTGAGTTTAAGATTGGCCTTTATGAAGGAATGGTGATTGCACTGTACATTTTGTGATACGGTACGTGATAACAGAGTCATTAATGATTCGACCCTCGCAAGATTTACCATCCATTACCCAGATGTTACAATCCCTCTTCCACACACAACAGAAACCCCAACATAATGCTCCTGCTTCAGTAACATCATAAAAAATGGAATAGAACGCCATCTGACAGCCCATTGTTATTTAACCTAGGGGCGGGTGAAAAGAAAAGAAGGCACCTTCTGGATGATCCAGCAGAGGCTCGGTAACCCCCCACAGGGTAGACATTAGGATCAGTGCCTCTCATCCACTTGATCAATGATTCCCACTGAAGGGTGTCTTTGGCCGGCCAATGTCTTGCTGAGATGCTTGAACATGTACTGTAACTTCAGTTTGAAGTAGTTGTCGACGCAGGGAGTAGCACTTTTAGAGTTGTTGGCAGGTCTACCATCCAGCAGACAGTTCATGTAACTGCCAAAATAAAGAAAACACTGGAGTAAATGAGGGATAGAAAGTATATTGAAAGCCACACTTCCACACCAATGTAGTTCCTGAGTTAATTAAGCAATTAACATCCCACCATGCTTAAGGTCATGTATAAAAAATACACAACAGCCCATTGTTTTGGCTCCAATGGCACAAAGAAGAGATCTCATCTCACTGACTTTGACAGAGGGGTCTCACCGTCATCAACAAAACACCAAGTGATGGAATTTCTTGTGGAACAATGGTGTTGCATCCCTCCAAAAGAGTTCCAGACACTTGTAGAATCTATGCAGAGGTGGATTGAAGCGGTTCTGGTGGATAGTGTTGGCACTTTATGTTGGTGTTTCTTTTATTTTGTCAGTTACCTGTAAGTAAGCCTTGTCCGAGCCAGAACGGCCCACTGGGCAGGAACCGATCTGCTGTTTGTGTAGCGTACAGCAGCTTGATGCACAAGTCCACCACATGGACAGGAACGCTAGTCTGTCACAACACAGTCGTAGGTCTTAGTGAATTTGTGTGGTACACTGGGGTCTCAGATTTCGTACCGTCCGCAGTCCAAAACTCCTCAACCACACTTCCTGCTTGTCATTGTGTCATGCATCCATTATCACCCTTAGATGACTTCACATCACCTAAGTCCCGGTGGTATGAGCAGCAAATTGTCAAACATTTCCGACGTCACATAAATAACTTAACGTACATGTTATGCAACGTGACTCGGACAACTCTGAAGGACAGCAAGAGAAGAAGGAAGGTCCCTTGGGGTATACACTTTGAAATCTCTGGGGTGTCCTAAGACGTCTGGAGTTGATGTGTTGTGCTCCGTTGACAAATCAATTGTGATAACGGTGTCCAGTTTTGGACTCAAGGTCGTCCCAGACGGTCTCTGGCTGCATGGTTACTCACGAGACCCAGGGTCCAGTCTGGAAGAGTCAGCACTAATTACAGTAGACATCACAGACAGATTCCCTCTGTCAGAGTACTCAGAGCCTTTAGGACACTCAACCTAGACTGTGAGAAAAGGACACAGTCAACAGAGGGGGAAGGGCCTAGCTGGCCCAAATCTTTACTTTGAGGCTGCCTCGGTTCACCTAACTTAGTCTGTTGTAAATACAAGTTTCCTTTCATTTTAGATTTGTCACTTTATCAAAAGCCATGACATATGGTAATGTGTCAAAAATGATTTCAATTGTATGCATTTCACACCTGCAATTATAACAATAACATTTAAAGGCTGTCTAAAGCCTAGAAAACATCTCATATGTTTGGTCGTAAATTAAACTGAACAAAAATGTAGAGAAAACATGCAACAATTTAAAATATTTTGCTGATGTACAGTTCATATAAGGAAATAAGTCAGTTTAAATAAATCCATTAGGCCTTAATGTATGGATTTCACATGACTGGGCAGGGGTGAAGCCATGCATGGACCTTGGAGGGCAAAGGCCCACCCACTTGGCAGCCAGGCCACCCATTGAGGAGCCAGTACATGCTCCCTCACGACTTGAGACATCTGTGGCATTGTGTTGTGTGACAAAACTGCACATTTTAAAGTGTATTTTATTGTCCACAGTACAAGGTGCACCTGTGTAATGATCATGTTTAATCAGCTTCTTGATATGCCACACTTGTCAGGTGGATGGATTATCTTGGCAAAGAGAAATGCTGACTAACAAGGATGTAAACAAATTTTGCACAAAATTTGAGAGAAATAAGCTTTTTGTGCATATGGGACATTTCTGGGAGGGGGTTTTCAGCTCATGAAACATGGGACCAACACTTTACATGTTGCATTTATATTCTTGTTCAGTGTAGCTACTGTTTCTCTGATTTAGGATTTGTCCCACATTAATCCCATTGTATCCATTACTTTGAAGAGCCTGGAGTTTAATTCACATTTGTTTCAATTATTTATTTACTTGCAACAGAACAAACCTGAACAAACCTGAGCACTTTATTTCCCTGTGTGTGTTGCAACCTGGTTTGGACGTGTTTTTAGTCCCATGTCGTAGTTGAGTTGGGACTGCTCATTAAACTATTTTGCCACTGGGATTTCCTTGCTCTCCTTCTCCTGATTCCTGCACCTCCCTCCGTTAGGAGGCACGTAACAATTGTGCACTCCAAACACTAAGTAGTTAGTAACATCTTCATCGAAAGTTATTGCAATGTTCTCTTACACTTGCGACAAATGATGAAAAAAACATGTTCCCACCAAGCACACAGTAGGACTGTTTGTTTCCCACGTTCTACTACACTACACTAGAAGCATTTAGCTTAAGATATTCAGTAAAATGTCTTCATCATTATAAATACATTTCCCAAATTAATAGGAACTTCTTGAAAACTATTCATTAAATGTGGTTATTTCCAGCACACTCTCTAGATGTGGGTTAAAAATCCTGTAAGCACTTGAGGAGCAAAGATTTCTTACAAACACACATATACACACACCCTCACATAAACACACCCTCACATACACACACACACACACCCTCACATACACACACACCCTCACGTACACACACACCCTCACATACACACACCCTCACGTACACATATACACACACCCTCACGTACACACACCCACACGTACACACACCCACACGTACACATACACACATCCTCAGAATACACAGACACCCTCACATACACACACCCTCACATACACACACCCTCACATACACACACCCTCACATACACACACACCCAGACACTCTTGTTTCCACTTGTATCTGACGTCAGTTAGCCTAATAACAGTGCCTATATCAAGTGCATTCTTGGATCAACGCCCAGCCTAAATGTAATTGTTATTACAGGTTGTCAACAAAGACAACTTCTAGATGCCATTCAACAAACGACTTACCTTATGTTAAGCCTTATCCAGCTTGGTGTTTATCAAAATGAATCTGGTACAGAGTGCATTATGACACTGTCTATTACCATCAGTATTCAACTCCCTCTCCCTTTCAGATACATAGTATGGGTGTCAACCATGGTAAATATTTGCATAACATATAATCTAAGCCAGTAAGAATATAGCACGTGTTGCCCATAATCATGTATGGAAGAATGAGTGGCACAATTTCCATGAGAACCACCTGTCTAAACTGCTCTACATGTGAATATATAGGAATTTATGTAAGAAATAAATCACAAAGGGCTTTGCAGTTAAAGTATGGACATAAACCTGGCAAAGGGGTGTAAAGTGATCCTAAGAGGTGCTAAAGCGCTGTTAACCAGCCTGGTGAAGTACTGTAGACATTCTTCCCCTCGTACGCATCCAGACCCCTTTTAGTTTGATAAATTCCAGATAGCATGGCGTCACGTGCCTCCATGAAGCTTTCATATTGTATACTCTCTCGACATATCAGAGGCACATATTTTACAAAGCAGAATTGTGACCATCTCTATAAAAATGAGCCATAACTTTATTAATAATGCATTTTAGCCATCAACCTAATGCATTTATAAAAGGATGTTATAATGATCTATAAGAAGTTATGAATGTGTATAGCAAGTTGTATCATGTGTTACAGTTAGATAAAGAATAACTATGTCACTGAGATATGTCCCTAAGTATGGAGCACACAGAAAAGAGAAAACAGGCGACTTATAGCTGTGCAGCCTAATTAGCAGTGCCTTAATTACAGTCTCTAACAATGCTAAGCCCATGCTAAGGCTTTTGCGGTAACAAACCCAGACTGTTGTTCAAAGTTACCAGGCGAGTGTCAGACCGACAGTGCCACGAAAACGACATGCCTGTTGGAGCGGAACCCTGGCTCCAGTCCCCGGCGAGACCGCTCTGGGCAAGCACAAATGTGGGACGGCTTGAAATATTAACGGGCGAGAGTCACGCCCCATAACTCCCCCTCCCCTGCAGTGACAACCAAACAGGCAAGGCTTTTCACCCACTACGCTGACACCCTGTTGCAAACATCCCCCCGGCTAACCAGCACACTCATCTGCAGAATGGGGAGTTAGACAGATACTGTAAGAGTTGCTTTTGTTTTTAAACCACCAGCAGGGTTTTGATAATGTGTCATCGCCTTTATACGGTGCCGTTTATGTGAGTGTGTGTGTACATGTCAGGGGTTTTGTGTGCGTGCTAGAGGTTGTTCACCATGTTTACCACAATGACAAGGCAATAAGTGATTCACCTTTTGCTACCAGCCAAAATACTTGAACAGGCAAAAAAAATGCAGCCATGAACTCCTGAAGCATGATTAAAGATTATGTTAATTTGAAAACACACGTTTGGGGGTGTAGCAATTAAGATGTTTTGACGAAGGTAAACAGTGCAGTATTTTGCTTGATTGGGGTCAATCGAAGTCTCATAGAATGTTTTTCTTTCACCTACAGGCTAAGTATGTCATGGTTGGTTTGCAGCATACTTGGGGCTTTCAGCAGAGTACATTGACGTTGTGAACGCAGATATTTACGAAGAAGCTCATCTCAGGTCAATTGAAAATAATCATGACGCCAGTCATGAGGTCAGTCTGCATGATGATTCGCAATAGTGCTTCCTTCGGATATTGTACACATCCTTTAAAAAAACACCATGGCATTGATGAGAATGCACTCTGAAGGTCATTGAAAGGTCAAGCTTTTGCAGATAGTACAGAGCTTTGTACTCTGAACAAACAGCTTTGTGTTCTTTCAATAGGCAGACACCATTCATGTTTTATGCATACAGTAGGACAGATGTTGTTTAGATGAGATGTATTTATATCAGAAGAAGACCGATTGTTTCGCCTCCGATCATAGCTCATAATGCGATCACCAGCCATGGCTCAATACGCGATCAGCTACAAGTACCACAGGATTTCATAGATCTAACTTTGTAACAAATCCCCCCCAGTATTTGATTAGTAGCACAGCTAATGCTTTGTGGGGCATTATATCCAAATTGTTTAATTCTTCCCCTTTCTTGGAACAAGGCCGACATCCAAAGATGTTTTCCAAAGAGCCAGCTGGGGTATGATTGAGATGGCTGCTTGCTGTAATCTGTGTCTCCCCAATGTCCCTGCCAAGCTCTCCCATCTGAAGCCTCAGAGCTCATATCTCCCAATCCCTCATGCACTTGATAATCACTCTGTGAAAACATTTACAGATCTATCACAGAGGTCAGTTTGCTATGCCATTCAAGATTAACACATGGAAATGAGATCACTCCGCTTTTATTACAGCCTTGGCATATGAGCTGCGCCTTGAGTAATTACACAACATGCTAGAGACGGCCAAACACCACAATGTATACAGACTACGCTCTGTGACTCCTCTGGACAATTAACAATGGGCTAGCATTGCGGCAAAGGGAGGCTGTGAGATTTGATTCTGTTTTTTAAATGGTTGTGTTTTGATCTATCTTTGCACTTATCCCTCTTCTGGCTCTCTCTCTTCCTCTATCTATCTGCCTCCCTACCCGTCTAATACAGCCCTTCAAAGGCATCTCTTTTAGCATCAAGTGTTGACTCAGGTCTGAGACACAATGCAAATCAAATCTGAAATGGCCCATGCAGGCCATCCGTGGCAGTTGGTGGGGGGTAGGCTTTTTTGGGGGGGGTTCAGTTGTGGAGGAGAAGAGTTATATTGGCGTATATAGGGGAGGGGTGCTGAACGAATAACTCTTGCTTTAAAATACTGTGAGTGGACTCAGGCAAGGGGGAACATAAATCTGTGCGTGACACTCTCAGTGAAAGTCATTAGTCAGCTGTCAGAGTCTGGCCTCCTGCCATGCCACAGGAACAACCTCCATCCCCGGCCGCTCGGCCTGCTCTGGCCGCTCGGCTTTACAATGACAGCCATTGTCCTTTAGCCTCATTCATATAATGAAGGCAATGAGTATGTTTACATACACACTAATAATTTGATATTAAACTGATTATGGCAGTAGCCCGAGAATGGCATTAGTCCTGTAAACACCTTACTCTGCTTATCTTAAGCTGGAGTCAGGTTATAATTGAACTAAGCACTTGCCAATTAAAACAGGTGGTTTTCTGAGCCATCTGTATTATTTATTAGGACAAATGCCTTAATCAGAGTTGCTGTACATAAAATATTGGTTATTTTGCTCAAATGAAGCGAGTTAGGAAAAACTGAATGTATGCATCTTAGAAATTGTTTTCACATACAAACGTTCCCGAACTCAGAATTAAATAGTTTCACAAAAATGACATGGTCGCTGTGGTAGAACAATTATTTTGATTGCCGATTTTCTGCATTTATCAAAGTCCATTCAGGTAGCCTGGTTTCAGATGTATCCATGTAAACAGGATTATTAGGGAAATCGTTCTTCTTGCAAAGCATGTAAACGTTTAAATCAAATTATTATATTAATCTTGAGCTTGAAAACATTATAGAATTTGGATTATTAATTGTTTATTAATATATCATAGCATGGATCAAAATTGTGGCTTGAGGTCTTTTCTGTAGGAAACATGACTCAAGTGATTATTAAACAATAATAATTGTTTCACATCAATGGAATTACTAGTTTTTTCAATGTACTCTCGTCTGTGTCTTGGTAGCTTGCTAGGGGTTTAAAGGTCAATATCAATGGTTACTAGGTGTTACGTTGGTTACACATAATGGAGTTAGGATTTTGTCCCCAATACCAATAATCCACTGAACACACCGAATGGTTTGTCATGGGTCTGACTCCATATCTTAGAGGTCAAGCTACAGTACAGCCTCTTCTACCTGCTCCTCCCCGTCTTATAGACAAAGAGAGATAGCGAGAGAGACAGAAAGAGAAAAAAGCCAATTGAATTGAGAGAGAGAGAGAGAGGGAGGAAAACTTTTAATTCCAAGCAAGAAAGGAAATATGTTTACCAAAGCAAGACCAAATTCAATATGACAGGGCTTTCAGGGAAGTGTAATGCAGTGTAGCATGACAGAGTTCAAAAGATTTTAAGAAGGTCTGTTTGTACCCTCTGTGAGTGTGATTGATGCTCGGGATTCTTTTTAAGAGAAATATGGCTCATCTACTCTATTTCAGATGAGTATGCAAGGATCTCTCGCATCAGTTAGGTACAATAAACTGAGAAACACTTATTTGGTCATTAGAAATGTGGCAAAGGGAAATGAGCAGCTACTGTAACTGTGTTGAAATCGGCTCTCTTGCAAAAACATTTACAGAACCACTAAGAACTGAATTATTGTAAATGTACTGATTTACTGTGATAGGGAATAGAGTGTGTTTATGTACTATTGCTTAACTGATTATTTTGTAAATAGCTAACATTGTTATCTCTTCAGAGTGATTCAGATTGAAAGAGGCAAAGCTGTCAAGAAAACTTGATCCAGAACATACACAACCATTCAAAGGTTTGGGGTCACATAGAAATGTCCTTGTTTTTTGTCCATTAAAATAATATAAAATTGATCAGAAAAACAGTGTAGACATACGTAGTTAATGTTGTAAATTACTATTGTAGCTGGAAACGGCTGATTTTTAATGGAACATCTACATAGGCATACAGAGGCCCATTCTCAGAAACCATCACTCCTGTGTTCCAATGGCACATTGTGTTAGCTAATCCAAGTTTATCATTTTAAAAGGCTAATTGATCATTAGAAAACCCTTTTGCAATTATGTTAGCACAGCTGAAAACTGTTGTCCTGATTAAAGAACCTTCTTTAGACTAGTTGACTACTGAGCAAGAGGACAAGTACATTAGAGTGTCTAGTTTGAGAAACAGACGCCTCACAAGTCCTCAACTTACAGTTTCATTAAATGGTACCCACAAGACACCAGTCTCAACGTCAACAGTGAGAGGCGACTTCGGGATTCTGGCCTTCTAGGCAGAGTACCTCTGTCCAGTGTCTGTGTTATTTTGCCCATCTTAATCTTTTATTTTTATTGGCCAGTCTGAGGTATGGCTTTTTCTTTGCAGCTCTGCCTAGAAGGCCAGCATCCTGGAGTCGCTTCTTCACTGTTGACATTGATACTGGTGTTTTGCGGGTACTATTTGAAGAAGCTGCCAGTTGAGGACTTGTGAGGCATCTGTTTCTCAAACGAGACACTCTAATGTACTTGTCCACTTGCTCAGTTGTGCACCGGGGCCTCCCACTCCACTTTCTATTCTGGTTACACAGTGTTGTACGACATCTTCAGTTTCTTGGCAATTTAGTGTACATGCATTTAATACAAAATTGAGAGAGTTCAAACTGTTCAATCTGTAGAATGTGCATTCCAAACATGTTAAATGTGGAGCAAATGGCACTTGATTATTGAAATATGTCTGTTTCAAGGAATACCATTCTTTGAAAGCAAAATAATATTTTCTAAACAGATTTCTGCTGCTTTGTATGTAAAGACAAACAAAGGTTTTCTGAATATGACGTGTTTACTCTATTCAACCATGTTGTTACCACAACATGCATATCTCGTCCTCTCTATGAGCCAGTAGTCACCAGCATTTCAATTAACAGGTGTGCCTTCTTAAAAGTTAATTTGTGTAATTTATTTCCTTATTAATACGTTTGAGCCAATCAGTTGTGTTGTGACACGGTATGGGTGGTATACAGAAGATAGCCCTATTTGGTAAAAGACCAAGTCCATATTATGGCAGGAACAACTCAAATAAGCAAAGAGAAACGACAGTCCATCATTACTTTAAGACATGAAGGTCAGTCAAGGCAGAACATTTCAAGAACTTTGAAAGTTTCATCACATGCAGTCGCAAAAACCATCAAGCGCTACAATAAAACTGGCTCTCATGAGGACCTCCACAGGAAAGGAAGACCCAGAGTTACCTCTGCTGCAGAGGATAAGTTAATTAGAGTTGAAGGCACCTCAGAGTGCTGCCCAAATAAATGCTTCACAGAGTTCATGTAACAGACACATCTAAACATCAACTGTTATTAAGAGGACACTGTGTGAATCAGGCCTTCATGGTCGATTTGCTGCAAAGAAACCACTACTAAAGGACACCAATTATAAGAAGAGACTTGCTTTGGCGAAGAAACACGCACAATGGACATTAGACCGGTGAAAATTTGTCATTTGATCTGATGTGACCAAAATGTAGAATTTTGGTTCCAACTGCAGTGTCTTTGTGAGATGCAGATTAGGTGAAAATAAGATCTCTGTATGTGTAGATCCCACTGGGGCTTTCGTTTGTTTTTCAACAGGACAATGACCCAAAAACACATCTCCAGGCTGTGTAAGGGTCATTTGACCAAGAAGGAGAGTGATTGAGTGCTGAATCAGATGACCTGGCCGCCACAATCACTCGACCTCAACCCGATTGAGATGGTTTGGAGTAAGTTGGAGCGCAGAGTGAAGGCATATATGGGAACACCTTCAAGATTTTTGGAAAATAATTCCTCATGAAGTTGATTGAGAGAATGCCAACAGTGTGCAAAGCTGTCAAAGGCAGATTGGTGGCTACTTTGAAGAATCTACAGTATAACAAATAGTTTGATTTGTTTAACACTTTTTTGGTTACTACATGATTCCATATGTGTTATTTCATAGCTGTGATGTCTTCACTATTGCAATTTAGAAAATAGCATAAATAAAGAAAAACCCTTGAACGAGGAGGCGTGTCCAAACTTTTGACTGGTATTGTATATGACTATATTGTCAAATACCCAGGATAGGTGCAGTGAAACGTGTTGTTTTACAGGGTCAGCCTTAGTAGTACGGCGTCTCTGGAGAAAATGAGGGTTAAGTGCTTTGCTCAAGGACAACACAGATTATTTTTACCTTGACAGCTCGGATATTCGAACCAGCTATCTTTCGATTACAGGCCCTACACTCTAACCACTAGGTTACCTTGACACAGCCTGTCACCTGATTATGTTCTTTGCCTGACCACGCTCGCTCGCTCTCTCTCTCCAGGCTTCCTCAGTTGATGCAGCTTTGCTTTAATTAAAGTTAGCTGAGCCTCAGTCTAGTCAACAGGAGGCTCAAAGGCCCAGTAAATCACCCAGAGCTATGCTGCTAAGTGGCATGATTGGCATCACTGTGGTAAAGGGGGTTTACATTGAGTTGTGTGTCGTATAAGGGGATAGGCAGATTGTGTGCTGTGTTACGTTACGTATTGCTATGTGCCAGCACATTACTAGCTGCTGTTGGATAAGTGCAAAGAGCTTTTGCGCCACATGATAGTTACTAACCAGAGGTGCAGTGGAAAGCATAGAGAATGACGCTTGCATGAACTACAAAGCATTCAAAAATGTTTGATCCACTAATATTTCAACATTCTTAACACTGATAAATAAACTAATCGAGGCACAAGGCGAGACCCAGATGCAGATGGTTGGAGTCTTACAATGCTTATTAATCCAAAAAGGGGTAGGCAAGAGAATGGTCGTGTAGGTACCGAATAGGTATTGAAGGGCAGGCAGATTGAAGGTCAGGGCAGGCAGGATGATCAGGCAGGCGGGAAAGTAGTCCAGAGTCAGGCAATGGTCAAAAACCAGGAAGACTAGCAAAAGGGAATAGAAAATGAGTACGGGGGGGGGGGGGGGGGGGGGGGACACACTGGTTGACTTGACTAAACATACAAGACGAACTGGCACAGAGAGACAGGAAACACAGGGATGAATACACTGGGGGAAATAAGCGACACCTGGAGGGGGTGGAGACAATCACAGAGACAGGTGAAACAGATCAGGGCGTGACATAAACTGGTATCAGTCAACAGTGTCTTCCTCATTTTATCATTGCTCTGTCATGACAAAATTAGAGACATCCTAAGCATTTTTGATGCTGTGTTCCCAGGAGCCCGCTAGTGTAAGCTGCAAAGAGAGAATGGACTAACACACTTGGCGAAGTGTTACAATTGCAGGAATTTACCAAGGACTGCAAATGAAAACATCTGTCACATCATTAAGATGCTGTAGAAGGATGAATAGAAAGTGGGTCTTCAAAAGAAGAGATGCATATGAGGGACTTGTGGTGAGGGACCTTTCTATGGTTTCTTTTTCTCCATTAGCTAACCCGGGAAGTCACATTGAATCTCAGATCTTTTTTTTTTCCAAGTGAGTTCTGAATGTATGTTTCGATTCACTGGGAGGGCGTGCTATTGATGAAGATGTGATTTGATTTTGATATGATGACGCTAAATTATTATGATCATCCAATACAGAAGTCGCAAGTTAACCATAATATTCTACATTGTTTATCAGTGGCAGATTTATCTATGGAAAACCCTGTAGACCTATGTATCAATACTAGCTACCGAAGACTGACTGAGCAAACACGAGTAGAATAGTCAGCATCATTTATGTATAAAAATATCTCACTACATAAAGGATCTATCTAGTCCAGCCTCCGTCTCTATTTCTGTTCTACAATCAGAATTGATTGTGCTGCTCTTTAGTATCTTTAAAATGACCAATACAAGTTTCTCTGTATTGTAGCATAGCATTCTTGTCACGAACCTCGTCCTCCTTTTCTGAGGAGGAGTGGCGAGAAGGATTGGAGGACCAAAACGCAGCGTGGTAAGTGTCCATAATTTAATAAAGCATAATGAACACTGAACAAAAACAATAAACAACAAAGGAACAGTCCCGTTTGGTGAATGACAAAACACTAAACAGGAAATAAACACCCACGAAACCCAGGTGGAAAAAGGCTACCTAAGTATGATTCTCAATCAGAGACAACTAACGACACCTGCCTCTGATTGAGAACCATACTAGGCCGAACACAAAAACCAACATAGAAAAACACTATGCCAACTCACGCCCTGACCATACTAAAACAAAGGAACTAAGGTCAGAATGTGACAATTCTAGGGAAAGCATTGAGTGCATGAAAGACAATGCCCTTGCTTCATACTTTCTGCTCTCAGATAGTCATGCTTGAACCATGAATACGAAATAGTGTCAAAGAAAGTGGGCAGCAGTGGGGGAGAGACCTTATTTGATCTGCGTGGATCACAAAGGGTGTATAATAAGCGAGGGCTTCGTTAGCTGAATAGAAACTGATTACGTGCTTGCTCAATTTAATACTATCCCTCTCAAATCTCCTTGGTCTGTAGGGGATGAATACATCTAATTATTACAAGAATATCAGGTCAGACTGATAATGAATGGGTCCTATTGTAGCTCTGGACCACAGTTGGTAATCTTGACTCCAGTGACACCTCTTGTTGGAAAGTAACACTTACAGATGTAGGATCTTAATTCGACCAGTTTCTCACAGCAGGAAAATTATGCTGCAGTATGTGAATGTAAATTATTGTGTGGATTATAATTAATGAACATTTTTGTAGGGGTTGATACATTTTTTGTTGGCACAAAAAAAGTCTGACATTTTAAATTGGAAATTCCCAACTTTAGAAGCCTTTTTAGACTCCAAGTTTGCGTTTCCTGCTATGCAGCAAATGTCCTGCAACAACAGGGTGATCAAATTAAGATCCAACAGCTGTACAATGCATGAATCAGCCCCAAACCTCAGTCACCATAATGATCTGTATTACGCTCTTTTTATCAACAATGAGGGTGAAAGGTGTGTAAATGGTGTGTAAATGAGAAGCATCTGTCAAGAAGCCAAGGTAGGAGATACTCTCTACTGTCAAATCAAATTGTTTTGGTCACATACACGTGACATACACAATAACAGATGTTATTGCGGGTGTGGCGAAATGCTTGTGCTTCTAGCTCAGACAGTGCAGTAATATCTAACAAGTAATATCTAACAAATGACACAACATATACCCGATACACACAAATCTGAATTAAGACTATATACATATGGATGAGCGATGTGGGGCCTTTCGGTGTCATTTAGCCTTAAAGGGATACTTTGGGATTTTGGCAACAAAATAATTGGTGTGTGAGTCAGATGAACTTGTGGGTACCATTTTTAAGTCTCTGTGTACAGTATGAAGGAAGTTAGAGGTAGTTTTGCGAATTAATGCTAACTAGCATTAGTGCAATGACTGGAAGTGTATGGGTATCTACTAGCATGCTAGCAAATTGGTAAATTCCCACTTAAAGGCTAAAGTGGCGATGACTTTGAGAAGCGATGGAGGTTTTTTTTCCACAAAGGGGTGATGCGTGTGGAATGTATCGCAGCCTAATTGTGAAGAGAGATTGGATTCACAGGAATTATACGGAAAAAGGATTACTTGGGTCTGCCAAGAAAGTCAATAAAGCCATAATTGAAGGCAAATGAGGAAGAAACATGGAGGGTGGAAATGAGCTTAATCAGCAGTGGAGCCCAATAAATATGAAAAATGTCTTCAGGAATTGATTGGTGCATACCAATTTAACAGATCTTATAAGTTGGGCCTTGAACCCACACAGTCAAAATATGATAAAAATATTTTAGGGAATGTTTTTAATTCACATTACCAGTTGTGCATTGTTTGTACCATTTAACCTACAATTTATATAATAGTATATTGTAAGCCCATGCACAACAACGATGCTGTTCTAGGCATCCTAGTCAATTTCTCATCCTAAAGACAGTAGGATTACCCACAATCCTCTAGAGCCGTAGTAAGTCAAAAATCACCTGATCTCTGACCTCATCGAGAAATGTTGAGTCCGGCCTTTGACACAAAGAGAGCCGTGGGAGCTAGTTGGTGTTTTTTTAGCTTGACCTCTGATACAAGGCCGGAGGTCACATAAATCATGCATTGATATCAATGGGAGCTTTGCATGGACTTTTGAGTAAAGAGTACTTAGATCTAAAGTATGGATTCGGTCCCCATTGATTAACCAAACCTTGTAGTCAATTAAAATTGGATTCAACTCAGTCTACCTTTCAAGACAGATCTGCCCTAAGCACAAAGACCAATTGCTCATTATGCATTGCAAATTATCCTGGAAATGTGAGGATTTTTGGAGTATGGCTGCTAAACTACACACCAATTATCAATAGGGGTTGTATTAGTTTTCATGGCTCAGAGATTTCCAACTGTAGATTTCTGCTGTTTGACTAATTAACGTCAGTTAAATGAGGTCCACCATCTTTTTGAAAGGTAATTATATCGTTTTACGACTCACTGCCCATATGTCACAACTGAGCATAAATTAGGCCTTGTCTCCCTAATTGTGTCTAAGAACACTGAGCAAAGTATGTGGAGATGAAAGAAATGATGGCAAGAAATAGTTCTACTTATGTTCTGCTGGAAGTTTCAGACATCCAATGAAGGCGATGCACCCAGGGCTTGGGCTGTAGCAAATTGAAAGGAAAAGTTTGTAATGCCTCAATTTTATTGACAGGGTTTGTTGAACTTGCGGACTGTGGGATACGGCTAGTGAAACAGCCGAGATGGCCACTGAATTGTTCATGTTAACTGATAGTCACTATTATTCAAGGCATATAACAGTTGTCCAAGATGAAAATACTTGTCTGAAAACACTGCTGCGTTTAGACAGGCTGCCCAATTCTGATATTTTTTTCCATGAATTGGTCTTTTGACCAATCACACTAGAACTTTTCACATCGGCTCTTTTTCAGGGCTGATCTGATTGGTCAAAAGAACAATTAGTGAAAAAATGGTGGAATTGACTCACAATGCAACCTCATTTTAACTTAGTTACTTCCTCGATGCTATACCTCCTGGAAAGTGGGACGTTTAAATTGTGTCACCTTCTGAAACATAAGCAGCCAAAGAGTCCTTTCAGAAGTGAGTGATCCCTCCTCACTCTTTCTACATGCATTGACTTTTGACAAATCATTCATCAGCTACCATTTTCCTCAAAAGTTTGAACGTTTTGGCATGAAGCACATCCCTTGTCAGGCTTTCTGGCGTACACCTTCTCTGTGGATATACGTTGGCTTTTTGGCTGTCTTGTAGTCTACGGCAGATGTAAGGTATGTCTGAGGTTGCCCCATCCTGAAAATATGTGTGTGGGGGGTGGCGGATTCTCACGTTGGGCCATCACTGCCTGCTGTTTGATGTTTTGGAGGTAGACAGGGAAGATTTTTGGCACACCACATTTTTGGGTCAGCAAAGTGTCCATCAGAGGCCCCTGTCAAAATACCATTACAGTTTGCTTATCACCTCTCGAAATGTCATCAGTACACTTAGAAGAAACTCTTTGCAGGAGAGTTTCCCCGACTTTTGGACAACTTGTTCTTTTCATCCACTGCTCCCTGCTGCAGCGGATATAGCTGGAGATTGAAACTCTTTGTGAGTCTCTGACAGTGTGTCTGTCACTTAGGCTTTTTTGCCCTGCACCTCTTCTATCCCGGAGAAGTGTGTTTAAGAGATACAGGGGAAAGTTGGGGGAAGTTAATGTTACAGCTGACTGAGGTTTCTGTAAGGCAAACAAGGTATTGTGGACCTCAAAAGAGCCACCCACAGTGACAGAAATCCACTGCAGCATTTTCCCAAAGGTGTGTATCACAAGGGTGCAATAAAATCCAATGCAGTTTTACTTTATTGACTAAACCCTAATTGAATAAAGTTATTTCTGTTGAAGATAACAGTTAGTGTTAATTTTATTCTGATTAATGTGTTAAAAGAACAAGCCTTTGTCTGTGCATTTATATTGTAGCAAGGGTTGAAAGTGAATAAAACGGCCAGTGGGAAAGCTCAATTAGGGGGCAGTATTTGATGAGTTTGCGAACAAAGCTGCCGTGTTACAAGTTGAAAATTGGTTATCGGCTGGAAGGCCGTTGCCGTAATTTGGTCTTGGCTGTGTTCAATGATTCAGCCCAAATTGCTCTGTCACTTAAGATTATGAAAAAAGGGAGACCTGAAAAGAAACTAGAATGCCTCTAATTATCCAATTCGCTGTGTTTGGGTGACATTTTGGTGGATAGATATGCATAGAGATAGACAGGGAAGATAACGTTTGTCAGCGATTCAGCCAGTGCTTGTCTGACGAGGCTGTTTGCTTTAAAGGTTCTGTAAGATACACGGCCAAGTCAATGGACTACTTTGCCTGATAAGTTCTTAAAGTTCTGCTGCCGAGCTGCCTTCCCCAAGTGAATGCACTCTGTCATTCTTATGCCCAGACATTAGCAAATAGCATGTGATGCCCTGGTGTTTGCAAATAACTCCTAGATCAAAATTTGACACAAACAGTGATTCATTTTGCTATTTCCTTTTGGGTATAAAATTAATATTTTGCCTCGCTGCAGGTTTTCAAGATAAATGCAGAATGTTAACACAACAAGACACATTCAGGTATGATACATGTTACAATGCTGCTCACAGGAAAAACCTACTTGGCAGTGTGTCCAAATTAAATTGTTATTGATTGATTTCAATATACCCTGCCAAAGTACAGTGCCTTGCGAAAGTATTCGGCCCCCTTGAACTTTGCGACCTTTTGCCACATTTCAGGCTTCAAATAAAGATATAAAACTGTATTTTTTTGTGAAGAATCAACAACAAGTGGGACACAATCATGAAGTGGAACGACATTTATTGGATACTTCAAACTTTTTTGTGCAAAATTATTGCAAAATTATTCAGCCCCCTTAAGTTAATACTTTGTAGCGCCACCTTTTGCTGCGATTACAGCTGTAAGTCGCTTGGGGTATGTCTCTATCAGTTTTGCACATCGAGAGACTGAAATGTTTTCCCATTCCTCCTTGCAAAACAGCTCGAGCACAGTGAGGTTGGATGGAGAGCATTTGTGAACAGCAGTTTTCAGTTCTTTCCACAGATTCTCGATTGGAATCAGGTCTGGACTTTGACTTGGCCATTCTAACACCTGGATATGTTTATTTTTGAACCATTCCATTGTAGATTTTGCTTTATGTTTTGGATCATTGTCTTGTTGGAAGACAAATCTCCGTCCCAGTCTCAGGGATTTTGCAGACTCCATCAGGTTTTCTTCCAGAATGGTCCTGTATTTGGCTCCATCCATCTTCCCATCAATTTTAACCATCTTCCCTGTCCCTGCTGAAGAAAAGCAGGCCCAAACCATGATGCTGCCACCACCATGTTTGACAGTGGGGATGGTGTGTTCAGCTGTGTTGCTTTTACGCCAAACATAACATTTTGCATTGTTGCCAAAAAGTTCAATTTTGGTTTCATCTGACCAGAGCACCTTCTTCCACATGTTTGGTGTGTCTCCCAGGTGGCTTGTGGCAAACTTTAAACAACACTTTTTATGGATATCTTTAAGAAATAGCTTTCTTCTTGCCACTCTTCCATAAAGGCCAGATTTCTGCAATATACGACTGATTATTGTCCTATGGACAGAGTCTCCCACCTCAGCTGTAGATCTCTGCAGTTCATCCAGAGTGATCATGGGCCTCTTGGCTGCATCTCTGATCAGTCTTCTCCTTGTATGAGCTGAAAGTTTAGAGGGACGGCTAGGTCTTGGTAGATTTGCAGCGGTCTGATACTCCTTCCATTTCAATATTATCGCTTGCACAGTGCTCCTTGGGATGTTTAAAGCTTGGGAAATATTTTTGTATCCAAATTCGGCTTTAAACTTCTTCACAAAAGTATCACGGACCTGCCTGGTGTGTTCCTTGTTCTTCATGATGCTCTCTGCGCTTTTAACGGACCTCTGAGACTCTCACAGTGCAGGTGCATTTATACGGAGACTTGATTACACACAGGTGGATTGTATTTATTTATTTATCATCATTAGTCTTTTAGGTCAACATTGGATCATTCCGAGATCCTCACTGAACTTCTGGAGAGAGTTTTCTGCACTGAAAGTAAAGGGGCTGAATAATTTTGCACGCCCAATTTTTCAGTTTTTGATTTGTTAAAAAAGTTTGAAATATCCACTAAATGTCGTTGCACTTCATGATTGTGTCCCACTTGTTGTTGATTCTTCACAAAAAAATACAGTTTTATATCTTTATGTTTGAAGCCTGAAATGTGGCAAAAGGTTGCAAAGTTCAAGGGGGCCGAATACTTTCGCAAGGCACTGTATTATCACAATGAATGGCCGGAGAAGAGAACAAACAACCTAATTCTCAACCTGTGTAGGGGCGGGAATGACATCTAGTCAGTGATCTTGCTCCAGTTCTTCACTTGAATTAGATAATGTCAACAATACATCCCCTTCCTGTGTCCTCCCTCTTCTTAATTTAGGCATTGTTCGCTGTGTCTCTGTAAGAGTCAGAGAAAAGGGCCTGATAATGCAGCAGCCTAGGGGTTTTGCCCTGTTGTATTAATGGATTATCATAGTTGACATTCAATGCATTTTCTTTTCTGATTAAAAGGTCACTCTTGACTTAAGCAGTGGAGGCAGCAATCTAGCACAGTGTTCACTCATGTGTTATGGAACTGTAAAATATCCCTATATAAGGTTGTATTTATATGGTGTTGTCAACAGAAAATCGCAAGACCCTAACACGGGGTCAAAACGTAGGCACATGGGGTCAAAACGCAGGCACACGGGAGATTTCAGGCAATATGTCTGGTTCTCAGAGGAAAGTAGTCAGTATCGATCAGCTCACTGCATAGTAACACGTTGATAGCCTTGGTGAGGTCATAACAATTTCCTATCCGGGGGCGCCAGTGAAAGGAGTCACATTCTTGCTAACCGGAGCCATGCCAAAATAGATCCACTTTATAAGACTGTTTTGGGGGGTATTGACACTGTAGAATTGCTTATTACGTTTTGTTTCCTTAGACTGCAATTTTAGCCAACGAACGCTAAAATTGTACAAGGTCGGATAGATCAGTACAACAAATCCCGAAAGAATTTGTGAAAATGTGTAAGTCAGAAGACGTCTAATGGAACAGAATATGAAAACTACGAGCCAGAGGAATGTTATTTCCTCTTAAAGGAAGATATTTTTAAATGTTTTGACATCCCCACAATACTTCCAGCACATGGCAGAGAGAAGACCATTCAATGCAGTAGCTTATCTGACCCAATAGACTGGGGTTGTCATTATTCAGGCTTATGGGACTTACCACTGTTTGGATGTCCATAATAAATTGTCACTAAGATTTACAGACATATGGGGATTAGGAGGTGGACAAGGTTAGTGAATTTCTCCTAGGAATCCCCTGTACGACTGAATCCAAGTTTTAAGCTATCAGTTCTCTCCGGGTTAACAAGTCATTTGCAATTCTGAATAAGTAAGCAGGCAAGAGATGCCTTGGGAATGGCTACATATTGATGTACATTATGAATATCACAGAATTTTTGACCCAGACCTGAGTAGACCTAATTAGAATGGACAAAGGCAGGTTCTCGGAGGCAGAGGCTGTCAGATAACTTTAAAGCAGCTTTTAATGACAATGAACAAAGAGGAATCCGGCATAAATTGTGTTTGTAATGCATAGTTAAGCATTTGGCCTGTGGCATGAGGGGAAAGAAATCACCACTCATGGACTATGTTTCACCCACATGCTCAGATAAATAAGACAGTTCCTAGCCAAATTTCCATTCAATGAAAAGTGTATTTTATAAGAACATATTACATTGCACTAAATCAGAAAATATAATTGGATATACAGTTGAAGTCTGAGGTTTAAGTCGGTTAGGACATCTACTTTGTGCATGACACAAGTCATTTTTCCAACAATTGTTTACAGACAGATTATTTCACTTATAATTCACTGTATCACAATTCCAGTGGGTCAGAAGTTTACATACACTAATTGGACTGTGCCTTTAAACAGCTTGGAAAATTCCAGAAAATTATGTAATGGCTTTAGAAGCGTCTGATAGGCTAATTGACATCATTTGAGTCAATTGGAGGTGTACCTGTGGATGTATTTCAAGGCCTACCTTCAAACTCGGTGCCTCTTTACTTGACATCATGGGAAAATCAAAAGAAATCAGCTAAGACCTCAGAAAAATCTGGTTCATCCTTGGGAGCAATTAAGGACAAAGTCAAGATATTGGAGTGGCCATCACAAAGCCTTGACCTCAATCCTATAGAAAATTTGTTGGCAGAACTGAGAAAGTGTGTGCGAGAAAGGAGGCCTACAAACCTGACTCAGTTACGCCAGCTCTGTCAGGAGGAATGGGCCAAATTTCACCCAACTTATTGTGAGAAGCTTGTGGAAGGTTACCCAAAACGTTTTACCCAAGTTAAACAATATAAAGGCAATGCTACCTAATACTAATTGAGTGTATGTAAACTTCTGACCCACTGAGAATGTGATGAAATAAATAAAAGCTGAAATTAATCATTCTCTCTACTATTATTCTGACATTTCACATTCTTAAAATGAAGTGGTAATCCTAACTGACCTAAAACAGGGAGTTTTTACTCTGATTTAATGTCAGGAATTGTGAAAAACTGAGTGTAAATGTATTTTACTAAGGTGTATGTAGACTTCAACTGTAAACTGGTTGACACCAATCCCAATAGATAATTTTTGGAAGAATTTTGTCAAAGAAGCAATCAGCAGTAGAAACAATTACACAGCGTCCTCCCCGCCCCTGTTTCGGTAAATAGCTGAGGAATGGGGCTGGAGATATTTAACTACTCTCAAATTCATAGACAGAGCTATGGATGCAAGGACTGACCAATCATGACCACAAAATTATACTTTTAACCATGTTTTGAGGCTATACAGTGTTTGTTGACATTTACTCCATTTACCAACATTGGAGTAAAACAAGCTTATATTTTGGGTTCTGGTGGGATGCGACAGTTGATCTAAGCTCATGAGGCTTTCATACATTATATTTGTGAAGGATCAATGGGCAGATATTATTAATGTTTAAGTCCAAAAATAGAATGCATTTCGATACAGTGGTGATGGAATTGGTGTAGCAGCCACTCTAAAGAATGGCTTTGTAATATCTCTGCATTTGACTGTATCACAAGGTTTTTTTCATTTTAAGCTCCATCAAATCAAAACATTGTCACGGTGGGTGTCCATACTTGTCATGACCATAAAGCAAACATCTGAATTCTGAATAGGTAGTTACTTTTTTCTGTTACCGCAGGGCTCTTGTCTTCAGCCAAGCGTTTTATTAACTACCATTCTTTATGGACATCATTCCAAGGCACTCACACCCAAAGCTACGTGACGCCATAACCCCAAAGGAAACATCAGCACACAGTGGCTATCCATCAAACAATGAATGCAACAGGGGGAGTAGGGATATCAACATGGCCTTCTCATCCCAACCCCGCTACTTGTCATCTCCTTTCGAGCTACAGACTGAACGTCTGGCCATGGACATGATGTTCTCAAGCGTTCTGTATATATCAAAGACTGTGGATCAAGGGTCCATGAACAGACTCCACTTTCCGGTTAATAAATCTGACCTTTAAAGGTAGGCATACCCTAAGCGAGAGCTTCAGGAGCGGAGGAACAAAGTGATCAGTGACGAAAAACAACCACGCAATGAAATTTCCAGGCCATTTTGGCCTTGTAAGTAGTGTAACATACGTGTTGTCACATCCACGGAAAAGGGGATTGTTACGTGATACACTGCCCTGTGGAGGGGTCCTTCTTGTGAAGTGTAATAAGCAACAGAGTGATCCACAAAGTGGTATTAAACAAAGATAGGCGTTTTGTGTCTGAACATACAGGCGTCACTACATTTCTGGTGCATGCTTGCGAGATCCGACGACTACATGCACCGAGTTGTGCAAAACATTAAGAACACCTGCTCTTTCCGTGACAGACTGACCAGGTGAATTCAGGTGAAATCTCTGACCCCTTATTGGTGTCACTTGTTAACTCCGCTTCAAATCAATGTAGATGAAGGGGAGGAGACAGGTTAAAGAAGGATGTAAGATGTAAGTGCCTTTGAATGGAGTATGGTAGTAGGAGCCAGGCGCACCGGTTTGTGTCAAGATCTGCACCGCTGCTGGGTTTTCAACGCTCAATAGTTTTCTGTGTGTATCAAGAATGGTCCACCACCCAATGAACATCCAGCCAACTTGTCCCAACTGAAGCATTGGAGTCCTGGGGTGCAACTCAATATTAGGAAGGTGTTCCTAATGCTTTGTACACTCAGTGTATATTCAGAGGCCTCAAAGTAGGCAAAAGGCCACACATTAGAGCACTTAGAAAAATAGAGCAGTGACAGCCAGGGTGACAGCCAACTGTGTTTATGTCTACAGCATGAGTCATGTATGCACACTGGTGTTCCTTTTAACCACTGTTGTCTTCTCTTCAGGGCTTACGTCAAATGTTGAAATGTTCTTACCCTATTCAGAATACATTTTCTCTTAAAGCGTTGTGCAATGCGCCAGTATTACTGTCGTGGCTAGAAGGGATACCACTTTTGTCAAATGAACGTCAAATATTTATGCATTTTGTCTAACCCTAGCCGTTTTCCTAACCTTAACCTGATTCTCCTAACCTGCTATGTTAATTCTCCTAACCTGCTGTGTAAGTTATCCTAACCTGCCACGAAAATCTGGCGAAAGCTGTATCCCATCTAGTCAAAACTCCGTATGACCTCATACAAAGTGTAACGCTGTTTAACAATGACGTTGGACATCTATGGTAAACCACCCACACCATCATTCAAATACATGCCACCCTTCTAGGGTTAAATGGCTAGCAATTTGCCGAGTAGGGGCAAACAAACAACTATATTCAGGTCTGAGAAAATGACAGTGTCACTTCCCCAAGCTGCAGATTCTCAAGCATCTCAGACGCTCAACCATATCTCTTCATTGATGTCCTGGGCACAGAGGAAACATATGGACCTTCAAGGACTCTTCACTCAGTGAAAAAGCTGTCACTACTATAACATTTAATGGGCACACAAAAGACAAAGGGGACATATCAGAATATACTTACAAGGGGGCTTATAGCGGATAAAAGCACTTAGTCATCACAGACACACATAAACTAGTTGCTAATTAGATACTTTTAATTATGGATAATGTATCCTATTAGAGACAGAGAAATACTGAATACATTTTCAATGTGCCTG
Source organism: Oncorhynchus mykiss (assembly GCF_057628025.1). Taxonomy (NCBI): domain Eukaryota; kingdom Metazoa; phylum Chordata; class Actinopteri; order Salmoniformes; family Salmonidae; genus Oncorhynchus; species Oncorhynchus mykiss. The sequence goes on from NC_143039.1 coordinate 29,960,110, forward strand.
ACATTGTAACATAACAGCTTTTTAATTGTAGGTCATAAATGGCTGTAATTAGATTGGTTTATTAGCCGAGAATAACCCCTTACACCATGAAATTAGTTGTTCATTAGCCTATAATAGGGAATCCCATTAATTACTTGTTGAGTGCCATAGGTGAACTCCGATACAGTCTTGTGGCAGGAGTACTATGGGTAAAAGAAATTATGAAAGAATTACGCCCTGCTTGATATAACCAATTCAAGGATAACATACTAAACAAATGCATCTCTAAGTATTTGGGGATGGGAATTATAATTGCAAATGTAACTAAAGCATTGTTTAAAACGGTTGTATGTCATTAAATAGTTGTTTTGAACAGTTTATACAGAGTGTAAAACAATGCAGCCAAAAGAGTGACCTTGGTACGATGCCCCCCCCCACTTACAATATGTTATGCAAACTCCCCACTTAGCCAGCAAAATTATCCCATGATGTGTGTGTTTTCTGCATTGTGTGCTGGCGGACATGTACAACAGATTGCATTTGTTGATTCACTCTATCCACTCTTTAAAACAGGCAAATTACTGAAATTAATTTCTGGGTGTATAAACTGGGGGCAATTTTGTAATGTTTGATTATCAATGTTCTAAACCTCTCGTTGTCCTTGAGATGGTGTAAACAATGAAATTATTGCTAAAGTGCTTGCTGAATGTCTCACTTCAAGTGATTTATTTCCCCTGGCATATTCATACAAAGTGACGGTTGACTGCCTTGAAAATGTGCCCTCACTTTACAACAGTAGTAGGACTAGTGGACTAGGACTAGAAAGGTAAGTGAGTTTAACACATATAGTATACACTAACGGTCAAAAGTTTTAGAACCCCTACTCATTCAAGGGTTCTTCTTAATTATTACTATTTTCTATATTGTAGAATAATAGTAAAGACATCAACACATATGGAATTATGTAGTAACCAAAAAAGCGTTTAAACCTCTTAAGGATCGGACCCCTTTTTAAAAAAAATTCACCTAAAATGACATTTCGAATCTCACCATACCCTCTCTGCTATGCAATCTGGTTTCAGAGCTGGTCATGGGTGCACCTCAGCCACGCTCAAGGTCCTAAACGATATCTTAACCGCCATCGAAACATTACTGTGCAGCCGTATTCTTTCGACTCTGTCAATCACCACATCCTCATTGGCAGACTCGACCGCCTTGGTTTCTCAAATGATTACCTCGCCTGGTTCCCCAACTACTTCTCTGATAGAGTTCAGTGTGTCAAATCGGAGGGTCTGCTGTCCGGACCTCTGGCTGTCTCTATGGGGGTTCCACCTCTACGCAGACAACACCATTCTGTATACTTCTGGCCCTTCTTTGGACACTGTGTTAACAACCCTCCAGGCAAGCTTCAATGCCATCCTTCCGTGGCCTCCAATTTCTCTTAAATACAAGTAAAACGAAATGCATGCTCTTTAACCGATCGCTGCCTGCACCTGCCCGCCTGTCCAACATCACTACTCTGGACGGCTCTGACTTAGAATACGTGGACAACTACAAATACCTAGGTGTCTGGTTAGACTGTAAACTCTCCTTCCAGACCCACATCAAACATCTCCAATACAAAGCATCCTTCACTCATGCTGCCAAACATACCCTTGTAAAACTGACCATCCTACCAATCCTTGACTTCGGCGATGTGATTTACAAAATAGCCTCCAATACCATACTCAACAAATTGGATGCAGTCTATCACAGTGCCATCCGATTTGTCACCAAAGCCCCATATACTATCCACCATTGCGACCTGTATGCTCTCGTTGGCTGGCCCTCGCTTCATACTCGTCGCCAAACCCACTGGCTCCATGTCATCTACAAGACCCTGCTAGGTAAAGTCCCCCCTTATCTCAGCTCGCTGGTCACCATAGCATCACCCACCTGTAGCACGCGCTCCAGCAGGTATATCTCTCTGGTCACCTCCAAAACCAATTCTTTCTTTGGCTGCCTCTCCTTCCAGTTCTCTGCTGCCAATGACTGGAACGAACTACAAAAATCTCTGAAACTGGAAACACTTATCTCCCTCACTAGCTTTAAGCACCAGCTTATAGCCCACCTATAATTTAGCCCAAACAACTACCTCTTTCCCTACTGTATTTATTTAATTTATGTATTTATTTTGCTCCTTTGCACCCCATTATTTTTATTTCTACTTTGCACATTCTTCCACTGCAAATCTACCAATCCAGTGTTTTACTTGCTATTGTCATGTATTGTCATGTTGTGTCCTGTTCCTGTTCTTTCTCTTCACCCTGTCTCCCTCTGCTGGTCGTATTAGGTTACCTTTTCTCCCCCTCTTTCCCCCAGCTGTTCCTTGTCTCCTCCTAACTACCTCGTCACCCCTTTTCCCACCTGTTCCCTTTTTCCCTCTGATTAGTCCTCTATATCTCTCTCTGTTTTTGTTTCTGTCTTTGTCGGATTCTTGTTTGTGTTATTCATGCCTGAACCAGACTATCGTCATGTTTGCTGCAACCTTGTCCTGTCCTGTCGGAATCTGCCGGTCCATCTGAGCCTACGTATGTTTTGTTATTAAAGAAGCTCTGTTTACGTTAATTCGCTTTTGGGTCCTCATTCACGAACCGTAACAGAAGAATCCGACCAAGAATGGACCCAGCGACTTCGGATCCTCTCCACTCAGCCGTCGAGATCCAGGGAGCGATGCTAGGCAGACACGAGCAGGAATTGTCTGCTGCTCGACATGCCGTTGAGACCCTGGCCACCCAAGTCTCCAACCTCACAGAACAGGTTCACCATCTCCGCCTCGATCCACCGGCCACTTCCAGGGCTTTCGAATATCCGGAGCCCAGAATCAATAACCCGCCGTGTTACTCTGGGGAGCCCACTGAATGCCGCTCGTTCCTCACCCAGTGTGATATTGTGTTTTCTCTCCAGCCCCACACTTACTCCAGGAGCACTGCTCGTGTCGCCTACGTCATATCTCTCCTTACTGGACGGGCTCGTGAGTGGGGCACGGCAATCTGGGAGGCAAGGGCTGAGTGTACTAACCAGTATCAGGACTTTAAGGAGGAGATGATACAGGTTTTTGATCGATCTGTTTTTGGGGAGGAGGCTTCCAGGGCCCTGTCTTCCCTATGTCAAGGTAATCGATCCATAACAGACTACTCTATTGAGTTTCGCACTCTTGCTGCCTCCAGTGGCTGGAACGAGCCGGCTTTGCTCGCTCGTTTTCTGGAGGGTCTCCGCGCAGAGGTAAAGGATGAGATTCTCTCCCGGGAGGTTCCTTCCAGCGTGGATTCCTTGATTGAACTCGCTATTCGCATTGAGCGACGGGTTGATCTTCGTCACCGAGCTCGTGGAAAGGAGCTCGCGTTCTCCGTTGCCCCCCTCTCCGCATCACTACCATCTTCCTCTGCCGGCTCGGGTGCTGAGCCTATGCAGCTGGGAGGTATCCGCATCTCGACTAAGGAGAGGGAACGGAGAATCACCAACCGCCTCTGTCTCTATTGCGGTTCCGCTGGTCATTTTGTCACTTCATGTCCAGTAAAAGCCAGAGCTCATCAGTAAGCGGAGGGCTACTGGTGAGCGCTACTACTCCTGTCTCTCCTTCAAGATCCTGCACTACCTTGTCGGTCCATCTACGCTGGACCGGTTCGTCAGCTTCCTGCAGTGCCTTAATAGACTCTGGGGCGGAGGGCTGTTTTATGGACGAGACCTGGGCTCGGGAACATGACATTCCTCTCAGACAGTTAAGGGAGCCCACGGCCTTGTTCGCCTTGGATGGTAGTCCTCTCCCCAGGATTCAGCGTGAGACGCTACCTTTAACCCTCACTGTCTGGTAATCATAGCGAAACCATTTCTTTTTTAATTTTTCGTTCACCTTTTACACCTGTTGTTTTGGGCCATCCCTGGCTAGTTTGTCATAATCCTTCTATTAATTGGTCTAGTAATTCTATCCTCTCCTGGAACGTCTCTTGTCATGTGAAATGTTTAATGTCTGCTATCCCTCCTGTTTCCTCTGTCTCTTCTTCACAGGAGGAGCCTGGTGATTTGACAGGGGTGCCGGAGGAATATCACGATCAGTCGGTCCAGGGCCACCTCTCTTCCTCCACACCGGTCGTATGATTGTAGTATTGATCTCCTTCCGGGAACCACTCCCCCCCGGGGTAGACTATACTCTCTGTCGGCTCCCGAACGTAAGGCTCTCGAAGATTATTTGTCTGTAGCTCTTGCCGCCGGTACCATAGTCCCCTCCTCCTCTCCCGCCGGAGCGGGGTTTTTTTTTGTTAAGAAGAAGGACGGGTCCCTGCGCCCCTGCATAGATTATCGAGGGCTGAATGACATAACAGTGAAGAATCGTTATCCGCTTCCTCTTATGTCTTCAGCCTTCGAGATCCTGCAGGGAGCCAGGTTTTTCACAAAGTTGGACCTTCGTAACGCTTACCATCTCGTGCGCATCAGGGAGGGGGACGAGTGGAAGACGGCGTTTAACACTCCGTTAGGGCACTTTGAATACCGGGTTCTTCCTTTCGGCCTCGCTAACGCTCCAGCTGTCTTTCAGGCATTAGTCAATGATGTCCTGAGAGACATGCTGAACATCTTTGTTTTCGTTTACCTTGACGATATCCTGATTTTTTCACCGTCACTCCAGATTCATGTTCAGCACGTTCGACGTGTCCTCCAGCGCCTTTTAGAGAATTGTCTTTTTGTGAAGGCTGAGAAGTGCACTTTTCATGCCTCCTCCGTCACATTTCTCGGTTCTGTTATTTCCGCTGAAGGCATTAAGATGGATCCCGCTAAGGTCCAGGCTGTCATTGATTGGCCCGTCCCTAAGTCACGCGTCGAGCTGCAGCGCTTTCTCGGCTTCGCGAACTTCTATCGTCGTTTCATCCGTAATTTCGGTCAGGTGGCAGCTCCTCTCACAGCCCTTACTTCTGTCAAGACGTGCTTTAAGTGGTCCGTTTCCGCCCAGGGAGCTTTTGATCTCCTCAAGAATCGTTTTACATCCGCTCCTATCCTTGTTACACCTGACGTCTCTAGACAGTTCGTGGTCGAGGTTGACGCGTCAGAGGTGGGCGTGGGAGCCATTCTTTCTCAGCGCTCCCTCTCTGACGACAAGGTCCACCCTTGCGCGTATTTTTCTCATTGCCTGTCGCCGTCGGAACGTAACTATGATGTGGGAAACCGCAAACTGCTCGCCATCCGCTTAGCCCTAGGCGAATGGCGACAGTGGTTGGAGGGGGCGACCGTTCCTTTTGTCGTTTGGACTGACCATAGGAACCTTGAGTACATCCGTTCTGCCAAACGACTTAATGCGCGTCAGGCGCGCTGGGCGCTGTTTTTCGCTCGTTTCGAGTTCGTGATTTCTTATCGTCCGGGCTCTAAGAACACCAAGCCTGATGCTTTATCTCGTCTCTTCAGTTCTTCAGTAGCCTCCACTGACCCCGAGGGGATTCTCCCTGAGGGGCGTGTTGTCGGGTTGACTGTCTGGGGAATTGAGAGGCAGGTAAAGCAAGCACTCACTCAAACTCCGTCGCCGCGCTCTTGTCCCAGGAACCTTCTTTTCGTTCCCGTTCCTACTCGTCTGGCCGTTCTTCAGTGGGCTCACTCTGCCAAGTTAGCCGGCCACCCTGGCGTTCGGGGTACGCTTGCTTCCATTCGCCAGCGTTTTTGGTGGCCCACCCGGGAGCATGACACGCGTCGCTTCGTGGCTGCTTGTTCGGTCTGCGCGCAGACTAAGTCCGGTAACTCCCCTCCTGCCGGCCGTCTCAGGCCGCTTCCCATTCCCTCTCGACCGTGGTCTCACATCGCCTTAGATTTTGTCACCGGACTGCCTTCGTCAGCGGGGAAGACTGTTATTCTTACGGTTGTCGACAGGTTCTCTAAGGCGGCTCATTTTATTCCCCTTGCTAAGCTTCCTTCTGCTAAAGAGACGGCACAAATCATCATCGAGAATGTTTTCAGAATTCATGGCCTTCCGTCAGACGTCGTTTCGGACAGAGGTCCGCAATTCACGTCTCAATTTTGGAGGGAGTTTTGCCGTTTGATTGGGGCTTCCGTCAGTCTCTCTTCCGGCTTTCACCCCAGTCTAACGGTCAAGCAGAACGGGCCAATCAGACTATTGGTCGCATCTTACGCAGTCTTTCTTTTCGCAACCCTGCGTCTTGGTCAGAACAGCTCCCCTGGGCAGAATACGCCCACAACTCGCTTCCTTCGTCTGCGACCGGGCTATCTCCTTTTCAGAGTAGCCTCGGGTACCAGCCTCCGCTGTTCTCATCTCAGTTCGCCGAGTCCAGCGTCCCCTCCGCTCAGGCTTTTGTCCAACGTTGCGAGCGCACCTGGAAGAGGGTCAGGTCTGCACTTTGCCGTTATAGGGCGCAGACTGTGAGGGCTGCTAATAAGCGTAGAACTAAGAGTCCTAGATATTGTCGCGGTCAGAGAGTTTGGCTCTCCACTCAGAACCTTCCCCTTAAGACCGCTTCTCGCAAGTTGACCCCGCGGTTCATTGGTCCGTTCCGTATTTCCCAGATCATTAATCCTGTCGCAGTTCGACTTCTTCTTCCGCGATATCTTCGTCGCGTCCACCCGGTCTTCCATGTCTCCTGTGTCAAGCCCGTTCTTCGCGCCCCCGCTCGTCTTCCCCCCCCCCCCCCCCATCCTTGTCGAGGGCGCACCCATCTACAGGGTCCGTAGGATTTTGGACATGCGTCCTCGGGGCCGTGGTCATCAGTACCTAGTGGATTGGGAGGGGTACGGTCCTGAGGAGAGGAGTTGGGTTCCCTCTCGGGACGTGCTGGACCGTGCGCTGATCGATGATTTCCTCCGTTGCCGCCAGGTTTCCTCCTCGAGTGCGCCAGGAGGCGCTCGGTGAGTGGGGGGGTACTGTCATGTATTGTCATGTTGTGTCCTGTTCCTGTTCTTTCTCTTCACCCTGTCTCCCTCTGCTGGTCGTATTAGGTTACCTTTTCTCCCCCTCTTTCCCCCAGCTGTTCCTTGTCTCCTCCTAACTACCTCGTCACCCCTTTTCCCACCTGTTCCCTTTTTCCCTCTGATTAGTCCTCTATATCTCTCTCTGTTTTTGTTTCTGTCTTTGTCGGATTCTTGTTTGTGTTATTCATGCCTGAACCAGACTATCGTCATGTTTGCTGCAACCTTGTCCTGTCCTGTCGGAATCTGCCGGTCCATCTGAGCCTACGTATGTTTTGTTATTAAAGAAGCTCTGTTTACGTTAATTCGCTTTTGGGTCCTCATTCACGCACCGTAACAGCTATATTGTATTTACTTTGCCACCATGGCCTTTTTTTGCCTTTACCTCCCTTATCTCACCTCATTTGCTCACATCCTATATAGACTTGTTTCTACTGTATTATTGACTGTATGTTTGTTTTACTCCATGTGTAACTCTGTGTCGTTGTATGTGTCGAACTGCTTTGCTTTATCTTGGCCAGGTCGCAATTGTAAATGAGAACTTTTTCTCAACTTGCCTACCTGGTTAAATAAAGGTGAAATAAAATGTTAGATTTTTTAAATATACCCAAATCTAACTGCCTGTAGCTCAGGCCCTGAAGCAAGGTAATGCATATTATTGGTACCATTTGAAAGGAAACAATTTGAAGTGTATGTCAATCTGAAAGGAATGTAGTAGAATATAACACAATATATCTGGTAAAAGATAATACAGAGAAAAAAACAACCGTTCTTTTGTATTTGCATTGTAATATAAGTTGTTGTTGGGAGTTATGGTTTCATACCAATCCCTACCACTTATCTGTTTACTGTTGTCCTTTGTCATAGTAAATAAAGGTGCTTGGATAAATATTGCTTAAATATATTGTCAAAATAAATGTGACACACATTCATGTGAGAAAAGGGTAGAAAGAAAGAGAAACTGGTATATCCATCCTAAGTACCATTATTATTTAGCATGGATTCTGCATTCAATGTGTTCTCATGAAAAGGGTAGGCCTAGACAGTGTGTTATATCATGAGTGAGTTATGTTAGTAGGTGAGTTCCAGGGTAAGGGGAAATGAAGGGCAAAGGCATTAATATCTCATAGGTACTACATGTCCAGAGTTTGTACTCCAACCTCACAGTGGGGTATCTACGCAGAATGCAATGTGAGTCTTTCCCCTCCAAGTTAGCTGGAAGGAGAGATTGATTGGCATGGACTCAATTGCCCTCATAAACACCACTGCTGAGCTGGGAGCGTGTGTGTGTGTGTGTGTGTGTGTGTGTGTGTGTGTGTGTGTGTGTGTGTGTGTGTGTGTGTCCAAAAGAGGGGACACTATACTATGCTTGAGAACTCCCCCTGAAACCATTTAACATTTCTATTTGCATCAGATTACATTTGGGGCTATGTCAAGAGGCTTAACGAAGCATTCTTCAAATTCCGCCCGAGGTCATTCCCACTTATGCAACTTGCCTATGGTCAATCTTCATTCTTAATTTTGAACACTCCATTCAGTTATTTTTACTAAGATGACCTTCCTATTTTCTTCAGGGGCTGATTTAGAGTGAAGGTGACCTGGTCCCCAGGCTTTAGTTGCTGGCGCAGAGAGTCTGGTAACACTTTGCAACAAATTGGGACATGAAAGGCGTGTGGTTAAAAATGAGTCGGGGGATGGAGAGAGCCTGCTACAGCTGTGTTAGATGGGATTCAGAAAAATTCAGAAAAAATAAATATATCACAGCGACCATATTATTTTTGGAAAGCCCCATTTGATTCTGAGTTCGGGCATGAAGTTCATGTGAAAACTATTTCTTAGATGCATAATTCCTTGTTTAGCCCATTACTTGCGCCAAAGACAGTAAAGTGGAAGAGGATAGGCAGAAATTGTTCTCCAATAGAAATCCTTGATCATGCTTGTAAGTCTCTCTGGTTAAGAGCGTCTGCTAAATTACTAACATTTTCATGTAAATGTTGAAGGCGATGTCATGGCAAAGTTGGCTAGCACATCATCAGATCTAACGGTCATCTCACACCGAACTGTGCATGTGCAGGCCATCAAATCAAAGGCACTCCTTTGATATGAGTCTCAGTTTGTCACTTTCACAAGGTTGGAGTAAAAACAAATGACATTTTCAGCTACTTAAGACATTGGCTCGAATCTAGGTGCCGTTAGATTTTGAGAAGTGAAAAATGTGTGTGTTCTTAATTGTCTCATTGACTTCTCAAACTTCGCCCTTTGTAATCCACGAAGAGGGGGAGATGCTAGATGGTGATGGACTGTGAGATAAGCCAATTAAAACTTGCAACTGTTTTCACTGTCTGCTGACATAGACTGCCATTCAAGTCCCATTCTGATGCGCTCTGAAACCAGACGTCTCGACAAAGAGAGAGTCGGCTGGGGGGGCGAGATTATAGTTGAGGTAAGCATGAACAAAATGTTATTAAGGAAAATTATGCACCTCTCGTCTCCAATATTCTGACTTCAGGCTTATACACAGACTGAAGCGCTCCCTGACAATTACTGCGGGAGTGGGATGGGTTTCTCCATAATAGAGGAACATTTGTTTACTAGATGAGATCTGAAATAGTTGAGAATTAGTCTGTTGCAATGTTTTGGCCCTGAGACTTGTTAGTTCATTAGCTAGCTAATTACAGCTATCATTATATTTGAGTTAATCTGTAGCTCAGTTGGTGAAGCAAGGCTCTTGCAATGTCAGGATAGTGGGTTTGATTCCCAAGACCTCCCAAACATAAAAAATGTCTGCACGCATGCCAACTGTAAGCCGCTTTCAATAAAAGTGTCTGTTAAATGGCATATATTATTATTATTATTATATATACTGTATGTTTGGTTATCAGACAATTGAGAAGTTATCATGCATCACCTTTAAATGCTTCTGGAGTCTGAGTTCGGGAAAATCAAATCTCAGTTAACCCAGAACTAAAGTCTTGCGTAATTGGTTAGATGCAGGATTAGGTACTGGGTCCAGACCTTTTAAGAGAAGAAATGGAACTAGGATTGGAACTGGACCGAAGAGTTCCACCCTCTCTCTTAAACCAAAAACGCTTGTGTAGGGCAGGGGGTTTCACATCTAATTAAGTTAAAGGTTTGGGATTTGGTTACATTAGGAATGAATTCCGAGTGGTTAAAGGTAAAGTTGTTCAATCCCAGTGCAAGACAATCTTTTGTTTTCTGTTTTAAAAGGTCCCCAACAGTCATTCTGATTCCCATGTACAGTGCATTCGAAAAGTATTCAGACCCCTTGACTTTTTCCACATTTTGTTACTTTACATCCTTACTCTAAAACGGAATTAATTGTTTTAAATTGTAAAAGATATTTCAGTTTTTAGTTTGTTATAAATGTACAAAAATTCCTGAAATCCTGTTTTCGCTTTGTCATTATGGGCTATTGTGTGTAGATTGATGAGGGGAAAAAAGATTTAATCCACATAATCTCTCTCTCATGGCTAACTACCAGGAAGTTTGAAAAGACAAGCTGAGTGGGCGGGAAGCTTATATTCATGAGTCGCCTTAACTGACCTCTCTTTGAAATGCCTATGCCAAGAAACTCAGATACAGTGAGTTATAGGAAAATCATTGAAATTGCATCAATTATATACATTTCTGTCTGTTGTGATGTGGTTCACAGCAGCCCTAACGGATGTGTTGACTTGACAACACATCCTTTTGTTCCATGCTGGATGAAAACCTAGCTAGCCAGTAACTAGCTAACACCAGACAGATGAAATGGGAGACATTAGTATCTTTTCCATAGCTTAATAGTGTAAACTTTTAATTATGTTTGCTGACACCCTACAGTCAAATTTTGGAACCAGTAGCTATCTAGCTATATAAACTGCATTGGTGTATTAAAATGAGAGTTAGTTAATAATCCCTCCTGAATGCAAGAATGTGTCATGGGGGAGGGGACTAGTAATTTTATGGTCACACTTTATTAATGTAGAAGTAAGTCATTTTTATACTTTGATCTGGTTTCAACCAAATATCATCCGAATTCATGGAAAACATGATTTTGACTGTTCATGGCCTTTAAGCCTTTCCCAAACGGTAACCCTTAACATCTCTTAATTCCTAAACTTAACCCTATCCCCAAAATTAACCCTTAGCTCAATGAGATGTGAAACCCCCAGCCCGACTCCAGTGTTTTGGCTTCACTTTTGCGGAGTTAGTTAACAGTGTCTCAACTTAAGCTAATCTTTTGTTTTTCACGTTTTTCTTCACCCATGTACACTACCGTTCAACGTTTGGGGTCACTTAGAAATGTCCTTGTTTTTTAAAGAGAAGCATACTTTTTGTCCATTAAAATAACATAAAATTGATCAGAAATACAGTATAGACCTTGTTAATGTTGTAAATGACTATTGTAGCTGCAGCTGAAAACTGTTGTCCATATTAAAGAAGCAATACAACTGGCCTTCTTTAGACTAGTTGAGTATCTGTAGCATCAGCATTTGTGGGTTCGATTACAGGCTCAAAATGGCCAGAAACAAAGAACTTTCTTCTGAAACTCGTCAGTCTATTCTTGTTCTGAGAAATGCAGATATCACAACTCCAGTGGACTCCGTGACACTTCTAACTCTGCATGTGACGCATCAAGTCAATACAGTCAAACAGCTCTCCCCCAATACTCTCCCATAGATTGTGTCTTACAATTGGAACAATAAAAGTATTCCCTGTTCATTCTGAATAGCTTATTTTGAATAGTAATATACCATTGTTAAGAATAGTGCTGGCAGAATAAAGCTGTGTTTCACTTGTTTCACACAAATGGATTTGATGGGCCTCTAAGTGGCGAGTGTTTCATGTCCAACATTATCTTTCTACAAGGGTACGATTCTGGTTAGAGGGAATAAATTGGGCAAATGCAGCTTAATCTGCAGTATCATAACGATACACAGTATAATCCCTGCAACAGCCAGTGTTTTCTCTTGTTTTCTCTTTTTTTCACTCAAGTAAGACATCTTGTTTGCTTCAGCCTCTTTAAATAGCATCTGTTGCCGCTGGCTGGTGGCGACTGCAGCAAGTTCCGACAATAAATGATGGTAGATAAATGTAATGTGCACACGGCAACAACAACGAACCATCTGTATTGTTGTGGAATGTATTCTGAGTTAATATGAGTGTTATAATATCGTAATTGTATCTTAATGTACATAGAGAGCATCGGAATAACCACATCTCCAAATAATCCATTGGATTTTAGAGGCTTTCTTTTTTATGTTATGGGAACCATATTAATATAATGGTAATTTAGATATGCAATTTCATTCGATGTTAATAAGCAGAGAGGATAAAGAAAATCTGGGCTTGAAAATAGCTCTGATGCAATGCTGTGCATAATATAGGTCTGACAGTGTTCTGCTCTTAGTCACACCACTATCAAAATGATTAGTACACCATCTCACCATGAGTCATGGTATACAGGCAGGGCAATTATGAATAAATTTGACTCGCAGGTGTCTCCCTTGGGGCTGGGGGAATAGGGGAGGATAGATAAAGAGACCAGCAAGGGAGTTAAATAGAAAGAGAAATGTCAGAGGTGAAGATAAATAAATAAAATATTTAACCCGTGGGAATTGGCCCATATGGATAGAGCTAAATGTAAATGTTTCTTACAGAAGAAATATGAAAAGTATGTGAAGAGGAAGCATAGTAGCAATTGAAAGGGAACAGGTTGGAGGTTATTGGAGCAAAGTTGAGGACAACAGCTCACCTGACACAAGACTGAATCCAAATATTACACTGTTGATTTCATGTGCATTTTAAATGTACTGTACCTTCGCCACATTTTGTTGACAACACATTCAGTAACATGATAAAAATATTCCTGGAAAATGTGGGAGGACTAACTGGTGTCTCCAAGTGGCCACACACTTCTCCAAAGTGTGCATAGTTCGTAAGTCATTTCCAGTGGTGGAAAAAGTACCCAATTGTCATACTTGAGTAAAAGTAAAGATACCTTAATGGAAAATGACTTAAGTACAATAGTCACCCACTAAAACACGACTTGAGTAAAATTCGAAAAGTATTTGGTTTTTAAATATAGTTAAGTATTGAAGGTAATTGTAATTGTGAAAATATTCTTAAGTATCAAAATAAAAACTATAAACCATTTCAAATTCCTTATATTAAGCAAACCAGACGGCAAGATTTTCTTGTTTTTTAAATGTACGGATAGCCAGGGGCACACTCCAACACTCAGACATAATTTACAAACAAAGCTTTTGTGTTTAGTGAGTCCGCCAGATCAGATGCAGTATGGATTACCAGGGATTTTCTCTTTAAGTGTCTGAATTGGACAATTTTCCTCTCCTGCTAAGTATTCAAAATGTAACATGTATTTTGGGTGGCAGGGAAAATGTATGCGATATTAAAAAACACTAAAACTTTGAATGCCTTTTCTGTAGCTTTAGTGGCTAGATTACAGTACATGTCTGTTGACTTAAGTAACAGGCTTTAGAAATGTAGTGAAGGAAAAGTAAAAGTTGTCAAAAAATATAAATAGTAAAGTACAGATATTCCCCAAAAATACTTAAGTAGTACTTTCAAGTATTTTTCCTTAAGTACTTTACACCACTGGTAATTTCAATGCACTTTTATGAGCTCTCCTAGCTGTGCTATTGAGGAACTAGAGCAAGCCCAGTTGTTTTGTTTGGAACACAACCTTGCATCCTCTCCATCACACAATTACTGTTGTTGTTTACGCAATCCCAAAAACGGCCCATATATAAATCGCAATCTGGGTCAGGTGGGCATGATTTAAAAGTGTGTTCTATTGCCAACACGACGAGCTAAATTCTAAAATACATCTTACAGAGTTAGGCTTTCACAGGGTAATTCAGAGAAGTAGATCGTCATTTTGGAGCACTTAGAAAGGAGTCATGCGTGCATGTTCCTTGCATGTTCCTTGCATGTTCCTTGCATGTTCCGCTGTGAATTTTCTTCACAATAGAAAAACATACTCATTCTGTTCAGAACAACCCAGGGGTACGACGTCATGTCGTCTTGTAACTGTACATCGAACATAGTGATCGTAAACGATGACCCTGTATATGACTTGAGTTTTATGATATGGAAATGTGAAGTAGCCTACACATTTGGACTCACGGGTGTGTGGTTTGCTTGTATGACATTTAAAGCGGTATTTATTATAATCCCCAACATCTCATCTTACAGAATACATAGAGTCATCTTCATTTACATCATTTCTCTCACTCAGAGCTCAGGCAATAAAAGATTTGCAAAAGTGGCCCAATTGGTAGGAGGGATGGGGGACAACTTCTTGTCACGTGCGGAGCTCAAGTTCAGAAAGTTCCGAACGGCTGACAGTCAAAACCCTTACAGAGCTGTGAAGCGGAGACCCTAATCTTTGATGTGGTTCATGTTACTGTGCAGCATTTGCTACTACAAAGCCTTGTTCCTGGCCATGTAGTTTCCCATGCAGGTTCCTGGCCATGTAGTTTCCCATGCAGGTTCCTGGCCATGTAGTTTCCCATGCAGGTTTCTGGCCATGTAGTTTCCCATGCAGGTTCCTGGCCATGTAGTTTCCCATGCAGGTTTCTGGCCATGTAGTTTCCCATGCAGGTTCCTGGCCATGTAGTTTCCCATGCAGGTTTCTGGCCATGTAGTTTCCCATGCAGGTTCCTGGCCATGTAGTTTCCCATGCAGGTTTCTGGCCATGTAGTTTCCCATGCAGGTTCCTGGCCATGTAGTTTCACATGCAGGTTTCTGGCCATGTAGTTTCCCATGCAGGTTCCTGGCCATGTAGTTTCCCATGCAGGTTTCTGGCCATGTAGTTTCCCATGCAGGTTTCTGGCCATGTAGTTTCCCATGCAGGTTTCTGGCCATGTAGTTTCCCATGCAGGTTTCTGGCCATGTAGTTTCCCATGCAGGTTTCTGGCCATGTAGTTTCCCATGCAGGTTCCTGGCCATGTAGTTTCCCATGCAGGTTTCTGGCCATGCAGTTTCTGACTAATGGTGGGGGGGTGGGGTCAAGCATCAGTCAATGACACTATATTACTCTCTGTGGGAGAAGATCTCATTGGACGGACCCAGATATGTCAAGACCATGCGTGTCGTCACTATATGGTCCTGAGCACCTTGTTGTCTCCCATGCAGCGATTCATTAGGTTCATGAATCATGGCTTTCAGCTCAGAGAACAAGTGTCCATGTTGTGGAGTGTGATGTCACAGCGTTCTCTAACATGTGTCACTACTACTATATGGAAGGCCCCGGGGCGTATAATTCTGTCAGTCTGAATGTGGGTTGAGGCCCTGTGGATGGAGAGGCAGACTGGCGGTCAGTTCAATTTCAACTCAAGTGTATTAAGGAAAATGTATTGAAACTGAACTGACATTTTCTTGTGCTTTTTGTGAAGGTTTTCAGTTTTGTTTGATGGTTTAAGTTTACTGAATTTACATTGAAAGCACTGGCCAACATAGCCACAGCACATGCACTAAAATGCCTATTTTTGTTTATTCGTCAACTACATTATTCCTCGAACTAAGTTTGTTTATTTGTCAACTACGAATCGTTGCTCTGACTGCTGTTGGCCAGGTACCTGACAGACATGTCCCCTCTACTACCATCTGACAGTTATGCTAATTCGTAATTTTCATTTCCTGGGTAAGGATCCCTGAAGACAGGGTTGACACCATGGTTTGTGAACTCTGTCAATCAATCACTCTACACTGGTCAGTGTCACAGCCCCTCCCCTGCATTGCAGGAGCGGTTCCTCCTGCAGCCAGAGGAGGGTCGTTAGTGATTGGAGCCACCTGGGCTCAGGGTATTTAAACTGCTTCACTAACCACTCTTGTCGCTCTCTCTCTCTCTCTCTGCTCCTCCAGGTATGATCCTGTTTTGTTAGTTTGTTTGCTCCTTTGTAGTTTGACTTAGTTTTCACTCAGTCAAATTCACACACGCAGATTCACGCATCCCTGCACTTTACATACACCCTACATTATGATACTTTCACACCTCATCCCTTTTTTCTTTGTTTAAAGTTAATCGTTTTGGTTTATAATAAAGAACCTTTTTGATTGGCCTATACCTCTTCGTGGCCCCTCATTTTTGCCACAAGCCATGAGCCGGCCTGCGACAGCCAGTTAGTTACCTGAGCCACGGTCTGTTCCCTCTGCTACCTTCTAACAGACAGAGACGGTACAGGCGCATCAAAGCCGGGACTGAGAGACTGAAAGACAGCTTCTTTCTCCAGGCCATCAGACTATTGAACAGCCATCACTAGCCGGCTATCCGCCCTGTACTTTGCCCTGCACCTCAAGACTAATGCCCTATGCACAAAGAGTCATGAACGCTGGCCACCTCATATACTGTTGTTTACTCACCGTGTATACTGTATTCTTGACATCTTAATAGACCGACTTCTCTGTACTACCATTTTCCAATGTATATACTGTCTATACACACCACATATTTATATTGTGATTCTAACACATGCTCACTCTAATATATCTACCCTGGATTGTTAATTGAACCCATTCTGTCATTTCTTGATTTCATTTTTCATTTTTTTTTTGTATTTGCAAGCCATTCTACAGCACTGTTGGAGCTAGTGACATAAACATTTCACTGCACCTGCTGTAACGCCTGTGTACATGACCAATAAACTTCAATTTGATTTTAGGACACTACGAAACTATTCCAACTGTCTCTATTTGAAGGTTAATGGAAGGGCAGCCAACATAAGCCAATGAGGTCTGTGTGTTTGTCCTGTGCTGGGAGTGAGCATCACTCTCAGTACAGTTCATGTGTGCCATGATGCATTTTAACCGCCTCGTTTGATGTTTGATTACATCAAACGTGCAGCCGACAATTATATAATAGCTATTCATTTCAACGTGTCACATTTCAACATTTCGCAATTGACTGTGATATTTTTAACTCACTCTGGCAGGTAAATGTGTTGGAAGTCAAATTTGCCAGACCAAAAAACCAGTGATATTTCATTCGGTTTTTAAGGAGAGAGGAATGCTTGATCCCATGTCTGACAATCATGTCAATGTGTCCCCCATGGGACCGTCGCCATTGATTCGAGGCAAACAGAAATGTCCTGATTAATATAAAGCGCAAGTTAAAAAAAAACCAGGTTATTTATACACCGAGCGTCATCAATGAACATGATGCTGGAAACATAGAAATCAACATAATGTACTAGCTCAATGTATTTCAGGCCTCCTGTTCTAAGCACATGACTCAAAGTACATTTTTCTATACCTACTAATGCACATTTCAGTCATTTAGCAGACACTCTTGTCCAGACTGACTTACAGTAGTGACTGCATACATTTTCATATTTGTTCAATTGGGTCCCCTGTGGGAATTGAACCCACAGCCCTTGCATTGCAAGTGCCATGCTCTAGCATGTGTGCCATGCTCTGCACGTCACTGTAGGATCACTTACTCCGATGTTGAACATATAGGATTACACAGTTTAACTCAAGGTAAGACGCACAACTCCTGTGCTCCACATACATTTCAACATATCAACTCACATGTCAATCAAGCTTACCTAGATAGGAGGGACCTTAGCTCCAAGGTCAACATATCATACAGTGTGTTGCCCAATCTCAGGATAACCCTTAGCATTTGTGGAGATCTGAGAGGATTTGATAGGTGCACTCAATGGTTATAGCTCAATCTTATCCACTGATAGGCTAGGCAGAATATCCCCCATGTTGTGTTTAGCACACCTGACAAATAGTCTCAGATCTCCACAAGTGCATAGGGGTTGATTTGAGATTAGACACACCAGATATTTGAGGTGGCAGGGGTGGCTTGAAGCCTATTGGTTAGTGCATTGGGCCAGAAAGGTTGCTGGACTGAATCCCTGAGTTGACTAGGTGAAAATCTGTGTTCTGCCCCCTGAACAAGGCAGTTAGTTAACCCACTGTTCCCCAGTAGGCTGTCATTGTAAATAAGAATGTGTTCTTAACGAACTTGCCTAGTTAAATAAAAAATGTGTATGCGGGGCTAGTGCTGTTTGTTTAGGTGTCAAGATATCACCTCGCCAGTTGCGAGACTTTATAGAGCTAAATCATTCTATTAATGAATTGTGTTGCGTCGGGATGGAAAAAGTTCATCCACCACGTAGAGGAGGTGACTATGACAACAAATTACTCCAAAGAGAAGCCAAGTGGATATATAAATAAAATGCTGTATCTCCACACAGTTTTCTAAAAATAATTAGAAGTCACCTCTTTATAAGCCAAATGTATACTGTTACTCAAGAACACTGCCCATGTCAGATTTTTGCATATTGTTTATGAGTTGGCCCCTCATATTTATGAACAGCTGTCTCTGATGTCCTTTTGTGCTGAGCTATCTCATGAATTGATGTGATGCATTTAGGTGAGCGGACACTTGAGGTGGTTGATTTGTGAGTTGCCCTTCGTGCCCGCTCCCGTACCCTATAATTCTGTATTACTTTGTGACTAATTTGTATACAGGTAGACCAGAAAAGTCATAACCCTGATTGGCAGATGAATGGCAACCCTGATTAGAACCACCTGCTGCTCACCTGTAGTTCTTTACAAATGCTGTTTTGAATGAATAGAAAATTGTACCTACACACTGAAGAAGGCTGTAAATCCAAAGCCTTCTGTGTATGCTATCCCTGAAGCAGTGAAAAATAATTAAAAACATTGAATAAGCTTTATGCGACATCTTTTTGAGAGAAAACCCATGACATTTTTTTTGTCTGAATTTGCAGGTTTATGTTTTTATTTAACGAGGCAAGTCATTTTAGAACAAATTCTTATTTACAATGACAGCCTTCTGGGGAACAGTGAGTTAACTGCCTTGTTTAGGGGTAAAATGACAGATTTTTACCAGATCAGCTCAGAGATTTGATGCAACAACCTTTTGGTTGCTGGCCCAACACTCTAACAACTAGGCTAAATGTGACCCGAGCAAAGCTTCTGAGAAAGCAAGATGCTTCCCTTTCGACAATTTTTTTAAGAGACGTACCCTTCCCCATCTTCACAACAACTTTGTCATGATTTGACCATGATAATTGACCATCCAACGTTATACCTAGAAGTTTAGCTTCCTCAACAATGGTCACAACATTTATGCACAAATCCTCTTGAGGTTTAGGTTGTAGAGAATGTTTTGAAACAAATAAAATGCTTTCAATTTCACATATATTTAAGACCAGTTTATTATGAATCACCCATTCTGATACTGACTGTAACTCCTTATTTAGAATTTCAGTGGGCTCATTGTCTTTGGGTGCTGACAAGTAACATGTGAAATCATCGGCATAAATAGACCAGTGGGAAATAATTTTGCATGGCGGTAGGAGCTAGGAGTTGATGTTTGATTGGACACCAGTGTTGGGTTTATGCAGCACCCCCCCCCCCCTTCTCCCCCCCAAAAGTGCAAAATAGTACTATCCAATATATACCCTACCGGTCAAAAGTTTTAGAACACCTACTCATTCAAGGGATTTTCTTTATTTTTACTATTTTGCAGCGAAGGCTTCAAAACCATGACATAACACATATGGAATCTTGTAGTAACCAAAGGTGTTAAACAAATAAAAATATATTTCATATTTGTGATTCTTCAAATAGCCACCCTTTGCCTTGATAACAGCTGTGCACACTCTTGGCATTCTCTCAACCAGCTTCATGAGGTAGTCACCTGGAACACATTTCAATTAACACGTGTGCCTTCTTAAAAGTTTGTTTGTGGAATTTCTTTCCTTCTTAATGCATTTGAGGCAATCAGTTGTGTTGTGACAAGGTAGGGGTGGTATACAAAAGAAAGCCTATTTGGTAAAAGACCAAGTCCATATTATGGCAAAAACAGCTCAAAAAAGCAAAGAGAAACGACAGTCCATCATTACTTTAAGACAGGAAATAAGGAAATAAGGACCATTTCAAGAACTTTTAATAGTTTCTTCATATGCAGTCGCAAAAACCATCAAGCGCTAGGATGAAACTGGCTCTCATGAGGACCGCCACAGGAATGGAAGACTCAGAGTTACCTCTGCTGCAGACGATAAGTTCATTAGAGTTACCAGCCTCAGAAATTGCATCCCAAATAAATAATTCACAGAGTTCAAGTAACAGACACATCTCAACATCACCTGTTTAGAGGAGACTGCGTGAATCAGGCCTTCATGGTTGAATTGCTGCAAAGAAACCCCTACTAAAGAACACCAATAAGAAGAGAATTTATTGGGCCAAGAAACACGAGCAATGGTCATTAGACCACTGGAAATGTGTCCTTTGGTCTGGAGTCCAAATTGGAGATTTTTGGTTCCAACCGCCGTGTCTTTGTGAGACGTGGTGTGTGTAAACGGATCTCCGCATGTGTATTTCCCACCGTAAAGCATGGAGGAGGAGGTGTTGCGGTGTGGGGGGGTTTGCTGGCAACACTGTCTGTGATTTATTTAGAATTCAAGGCACACTTAACCAGCATGGCTACCACAGCATTCTGCAGCGATATACCACCCCATCTGGTTTGGGCTTAGTGGGACTATCATTTGTTTATCAACAGGAAAATTACCCAACACACCTCCAGGCTGTGTAAGGGCTATTTGACCAAGAAGGAGAGTGATGGAGTGCTGCATCAGATAACCTGGCCTCCAACAATCCCCCGACCTCAACCAAATTGAGATGATTTGGGATGAGTCAGAGCACAGAGTGAAGGAAAAGCAGCCAACAAGTGCTCAGCATATGTGGGAACTCTTTCAAGACAGTTGGAAAAGCATTCCAGGGGAAGCTGGTTGACAAAATGCCAAGAGTGTGCAAAGCTGTCATCGAGGAAAAGGGTGGCTATTTGAAGGATCTCAGATATTAAATATATTTTGATTTGTTTAGCACTTTTTTGGTTACTACATGTTTCCATGTGTGTTATGTGCGCCACTCAATAGCCCAATATACAGTATATATTATACAGTATATACAGTATGTATTAGATATGTAATATACATGTTTTTTTTTTTGTTATACTGCAACCCCCAACCACAGGAGGATTCAGGGGCCCTCTCTCAATGACAGGGCTCTGCTAATCGTCAGATGGGGGAGTAAAGGAGGTAGGGCCCCACGTGGGTAACTGTGGGGCCCTCCCTTGATTGGGTAACTGATTAATAAAAACATATATATAAAAAAATGTGGCTGGTCAATTGTGTGAGCCAGGGACTGCCCGCTCTTCAACCACAGGAGCCTGCTCTTGATGTTCAAAATAAACCAGAGAGCATAATTTAGCCACAGAGGATCAATAGTTTTAAAAAATGTATGTGGATTACATTTTAGCACAAGCGCATACAGGTAACAGCCAAAATAAAGGAAGCACTAACATAAAGTGCTTACATAACGGTGTAAGCATAAAAGTGTTGGGCCACATAAAGGTGTTGGGCCACCATGAGCTGCCAGAACAGATTCAATGTGCCTTGTCATAGATTCTACAAAAATGCACTGCACATACCATAACATAAACTTTGTTTTCCTCATTTACTCAAGTGTTTCCTTTATTTTGTCTGTCACCGGTTGCCTACAGTCAGGAAGGCCGCAATTTGGGCAGCATGAATGCCAAATCAAATCAAATTAAATCAAATTGTATTTGTCACATGCGCCGAATACAGGTGTAGACATTACAGTGAAATGCTTACTTACATGTCCTTAACCAACAACGCAGTTTTAAGAAATAAATAAATAAATGCAAGTTATTTAAAGTAACTAAATTAAACAGCAGCAGTAAAATCACAATAGCGAGGCTATATACAGGAGGCACCAGGTAATTGAGGTAATATGTACATGTAGGTAGAGTTATAGTGACTATGCGTAGATAATAACAGAGAATAGCAGCAGCAGCGTAAAGGATGGTGGTGGGCAGTGCAATTGCAAATAGTCTGGGTAGCCATTTGATTAGATGTTCAGGAGTCTTATGGCTTGGGGGTAGAAGCTGTTTAGAAGCCTCTTGAACCTATACTCTGCGCTCCATTACCACCTGCCATGCGGTAGCAGAGAGAACAGTCTGACAATTCTTAGGGCCTTCCACTGCACCATAGATGCATTTTGGAATGTCTTACCCTGGCACTTTGCGTGTTAAACTCATGGGTACACTTGCAATGGCTGCCAGACCTGATTTAAATCGGAACTGCCATTTACGGATCATATTTCTATGGTCGGTTGTAGCTGTCTGTTTTCCTTTTGCAAATTTCAAAATATAATTGAGGGAAAATGTACAGTTTGGAAAGCAAATGCTTACCGCTGAAAAGAGAAGACTAGTTTTGTTGTTGTTTTTAACTTCTTATGGCTGCAGGGGCAGTATTGAGTAGCTTGGATGAAAGGTGCCCAGAGTAAACGGCCTGCTCCTCAGTCTCAGTTGTTAATATATGCATATTATTATTAGTATTGCATAGAAAACACTCTGAAGTTTCTAAAACTGTTTGAATGATGTCTGTGAGTATAACAGAACTCATATGGCAGGCAAAAACCTGAGAAGAAATCCAAACAGAAAGTGAGAAATCTGAGGTTGGTCGATTTTCAACCCAGGCCCTATTGAATTCACATTGGGATATGAATGAAGTTGTACTTCCGAGAGCTTCCACTAGATGTCAACCGTCTTTAGAAACTTGAATGAGGCTTCTATTGTGTTGTGGGACTGTATAAGAGCTGAATGAGTCAGGTTACTGGCAGAGAGCCATTTCCTGGTCATGCGCATTCCACATGAAATCGACTTGCATTCCATTGCTCCTCTAGACTCCTCCGGTTGGAACTTTATTGATAGATTTATGATAAAAACATCCTAATGATTGATTCTATACTTAGTTTGAAATGTTTCTTTGACCTGTAATATAACTTTTTGAAGTTTTTGTCTGAAGTAATCCTCGACCTTCACAAGCGTTTGGATTTGTATACCTAACGCGCTAACAAAAGTAGCTACTTGGACATAAATAACGGACATTATCGAACAAATCAAGCATTTATTGTGGAACTAGGATTCCTGGGAGTGCATTCTGATGAAGACCATCAAAGGTAAGGGAATATTTATCATGTCATTTCTGGTTTCTGTTGACTCCAACATGGCGGCTAATTTGATTATTTTTCTGAGCGCCGTCTCAGATTATTGCATGGTTTGCTTTTTCCGTAAAGTTTTTAAAAAATCTGACACAGCAGTTGCATTAAGGAGAGGTATATTTATAATTCAATGTGTATAACTTGCATTGTCATCTACATTTATGATGAGTGTTTCTGTTGAATCGATGTGGCTAAATCACTGGATGTTTTTGAAACTAGTGAACGTAACGCATCAATGTAAACTCAGATTTTTTTATATAAATATGAACTTTATCAAACAAAACATACATGTATTGTGTAACATGAAGTCCTATGAGTGTCATCTGATGAAGATCATCAAAGGTTTGTGCTTTTTGTGACTCCTTTCTTTGGCTGGAAAAATGGCTGTGTTTATTCTGTGGCTTAGTGGTGACCTAACATAATCGTTTGTGGTGCTTTCACTGTAAAGCATATTTGAAATCAGACACTGTGTTTGTATTAACAACAAGATGACCTTTATAACGGTATAAAATACATGTAAGTTTGAGGAATTTTAATTATGAGATTTCTGTTGTTTTGAATTTGGAGCCCTGCACTTTCACTGGCTGTTGTCATATCATCCCGTTAACGGGATTGCAACCATAAAAAGTTGTTTTTAACAAATCCCATTTGTTTGCAAACAGCAGTACTTTTTTTCAGAGTAGCTCATCTTGAGATGGGCTATTGACAAGAGGAGCACATTGGCCATCACCGGGAGTCGTAGCTTATGGCCTCGTCTTCATCATTAGGTGAGTCTGTGTGTCACTGGAAATTGTATTTAGTAGCCTACTGTAGCCTTGTTGTCTCTCAAATACCTTGCTACAGTTGTTGGTTAGCTAGCTAGTGTATTTTAGCCATATTACCATAGACGTGACATAAGTCAAAACACCGCAAAACAAGACATGCTGTCAAGAATGGGATACAACTAGTTGAAACAAGCCACCTACGGTTCCCCACATGGCAGCTTCTTGTCATTGTTGCTAGCTATCTGACTGTTCAGAATCATAACAACACGTCTGCCCCATCGATGCGTGCACATCAATTCCGTGACGTTGTCTGGTAACCCGTCCATAGAGTATTTGTTCTTGTATATTTTTACTGCCACTGTGACAGTTCTCCTGCCCATAACAAAATATAGAATATATCCTATAAACTGTCACTGTCAAGAAACCATTCTCCAAGTAGGATGTTGTCCTCTGTTGTCCTTTGCAGATCATAAACATTGTAGACCAATCTCAACACGGAAGTTCCACAAGGATGGAAACAGAAACAATGTCCTGGTGGTTGTGATTGTTGGTTGTTGCTGTTTTAAACATGTATTGTGCAGTATTCCTTTCCCATTGTCCATCAAAATCCCAGACATCTACAGCGATGTACAACAAGTATGTGACAGCAGTCATTGCTGAGGTTGTGCATCCTCTCTGGATTTTAATTAAATTCAGTGTTGACAATGTTGTCTGCCAACGTCTCATACTGTAGCATTCCTACAGATCTCTTTTTGTCTCACAGTATGCAAATCTGTCCCCAAATCTGTCCCTGAATCTGTCCCCGAGCCCACATTGCTATTAACCTCTATTTTACGTTAAGCCGCTGGACGCTCCTGCTCTGAGAATCGGTTCACTTAACTTAATGGGCTTTAAACATGATATCACTAGTTATGATCCAATAAAACAACTTGAAACCTTGATTAAATGACTTTTTCTCACCCATTTCATCACCCAATGATTTAAATCTGCAATTCTGAGGCGATGTGTCGGATTTTTATATTCATAAGGGAGGAGAAAATTGCTGAGTGTCTAAAATTATGCAGTTGTCTGGAGTGTTTGGGACCTGTCCAGCTCCAGTTGGGAAATTGCATTTTAAAATGCCGCAGGACACTAGGATGGGGCCAGAGCTTCGGTAAGTTATGTATGTTTTCCCCAATTCTAGAGAGTTTTAAAAAACGTAGGACAGACTCCATTTGAAATGTAGATGGCCATATCACACAAAAAATGACCTTTGAGTTGTGAAATATGGATTGATTGCTGACATAGAATTTTATGGAATATTTTCCATGAAATGCTGAATATGGATGAGTAGCTTGGTCTCACTGTTCGGATATCAAATAACCTAGTGGGCTGAAGATCCCACTCACAGGAGAAGTGATGGAGTCAACACTTTACTTGGATGGTTCCAAGTAGATGGTTTGTAGATGTTCAATAACTGTCAACAACATTTCAACTAACTATCCACTAACCCTAACATTTATTTAAATAAATTATATTATTATTTAAACTTTATTTTAAAACTTGCAATCTACCTGCAGTGAAGCCACTCAACATTTAATGTGCATTGCATTCATTCATCTAGCAGACAGTCACATCCAAAGCGACCCACAGGACCAACCAGGACAGATCCCCCACCCAGTCGAATCAGAGACCCGAACCAGCAACCAGCCACCGGCCCAAGCACCAGGCCACCAACAATCCAAGATCCCCCCCCCCCCACAGCTCACCTCGAGAGTTGCCCATCAACCATCCAAGACAACCCCCCTAGTCCCCTCTGAAAAAACGGTGTGTCCGTGTGTGCGTTTGAATGCAAGTGTGTGTCTGCATGTGTGTGTGTGTACGCGTGTACAAGCGCACCCTAGCCCTAACCTTAACCCTTTTCCTAGCCCTAACCTTAACCCTTATCCTATCCCTAAACTTAACCCTTATCCTATCCCTAAACTTAACCCTTATCCTATCCCTAAACTTAACCCTTATCCTATCCCTAAACTTAACCCTTATCCTATCCCTAACCTTAACCCTTATCCTATCCCTAACCTTAACCCTTATCCTATCCCTAACCTTAACCCTTATCCTATCCCTAACCTTAACCCTTATCCTATCCCTAACCTTAACCCTTATCCTATCCCTAACCTTAACCCTTATCCTATCCCTAACCTTTAGCCAGTGGCGTGTATTCATGGATGCCAAGGGAAGCCAGCTTCCAAAAAAAATCTACCAAAAAATAAAAATAACATAAAATCTCTGTGTTTCATAATTTTTGTTCAATTCGCAAGAGGCAGAATGTATCTCACCCGACAAAACATCAGAGCGAACGTAACAGCGCCCTTCTGCCTCTGTATGTGAAGCCCATCTATCTAGTATTATGTCTAGCTAGCTAAAGTTGTCCCTTTCCTAAATTAGCCATGGACGGAGACAGGGATTTGGACTTGATTTTTACTTGATTCTACATACTGGCCAATGATTACAGTATGACGGGAATTCTGATCCAATCATACGTTCATATATTGTTCCTCTGGCCAGAAAGGATGGAAGTTCGATATGTAGCTAGATGTTGTAGGCTAATGTCAACTAGCGTGCTAATTGTTGCCCATTCAAGTAAGTAAGATAGGCTAGCAAGCACACATTTTAGCCAGGTAGCTTAGGACAACAACAACTAAAAGTTTGTACTGTAGGACAGTCATAGACCATTTCTCTACAAGTAGGGTGAGTCGATACGTTTTTCTACTCAAGCGCACACACACACGCGCACACACACAGAAATCGGATCCATGGAGAACTCCATTATATGTAACATACGTTGATTGGACTAAATTTCTGGGGGTATCTTTTAGTTTCCACTGTATTAAGTATAGGTGATTTGAAGATGTTGAAATGATGAAGTTGAAATCATGCTGGAATAGTGGCGGCTGCTCCAGTTTACTCTGCGACTTCCAGTAACTCTCCGGATTTCTAAATCAAGAGTTGTTTAGTAGTTCGAAAATTTTGAAAAAATTAACTTAATTAACCCTGCTGTAGGTCATGTAACCGTTTTGTTACATGCAATATGCTTTGTGGACTCCACCAGATAGATATTGCTCTTTGGTTTTGAGGTGAATTTATTCTGCCACTGTCTTCTTATTGTCTCAGCCTTAGGCCTATATATCACAGTGAACTAACAGGTTATAGAGCAAACAACGCAATTATTACAACACATACAGTAGGTTGTAATATGGCTTCCCCCCCCCCCCCCCCCCCCCCCCCCCCGGCTTGTCTTCCACAGTGATTTTACCGAAGGACCTCTACTGCCTTTATCCTAACCTAAAGCCTTATTCTAAACCGAACCCCAAACCTAACTTTAGCAACGCAAACTATCTTGACTTGAAAAATCGACATAGTGTAAGGTCTCTGGGTCGCTAGTCGTGACTCAGTCATGTACATACGTAGTCAGCACCTCTACACAAAAATGATTTTCTCTGGGTGTGCGCCAGCTCATGCTTTTTATTAGACTAGTAAGGTATGCTTTTTATCTGACTATGTGCAACAATATAGTGGACTTGTATAGATACCATTGACATCGTATAGGGCATATTATGGGAGAGGTATGACTCCTAGTGGCATGGAAAGCCAGTCGTAATCACCATTATATTTGTTATGTTACAGTGTGGTTGGCCTAATCCTTAAACAAACCAATACCTTACCCATAAGTGCGTAAGAACTTTAGTTGAACATCTTTGCCAAAAGATTGTTGGTGAGGGATTGGCTTATTATTGTGCAGAGGTTATATTGATCGTCCCCATCTAGAAGAAGTGAAGGTGGCTTCTGTCGAACCCCCTGTGCCTCAATTTAATTGAGGCATGTAGTATCCACCTGGGAAAGGCAAATGGGGTAATCTCACTTTGCCACAAGTCAAATATGTCTAGTGTAAAGAGAGAGCATAATGCTAGCACCACCATTCTCTATCCCTCTCTGCCTGCAACTGGAGAAACAATTTGTCTCCGTCCCAAATGGCACCCTGTTCCCTTTGTAGTGCACTACTTTTGCCCAAAACCCATATGGCTCTGGTCAGTGCACTATATAGGGCATAGGTTGTCATTTGGGACCCAATCTTTGGATCAATACTAGAGCAGCATCATGAGTGGAAACTAATATGGGAGGTTAGGGAGTTCATTTTTCTGGCTTAAATCTTGAAATGCATTTACTCTACAGGGAAGGAAACATGGTGGTCACTCTCAGAGATAAGGACGTAGGCTAAGACAGATATGATGTTAATTTACTATATAGGTCATACTGAAGCAGTACTATCTGTAACAAATATTTTTCTATTCTGTTCCGTAAATTGTCTGCATCCTTTGTAAAGCCCATTTAATTTGAATTCCTATAAATAATATATAAACAAAAGTGACCTACTATGGTATGCTGGAGAAATAAATTACTGTGATGTTGGCGATGCCTGGAACTTGGCAGTTATCTGGGTCAACCGCAGTACTTTCAGTGTCTCAAGGATACTTTCTGATTCTCAGAGGTCATCTGCAATGCCAAATAAAGGAAAGTCTTGCCAATGTACTGAATCACTCACCGGCATCATGTGACGAGAGAGATACTTTTTTATTCCTGTTTCTTTTATTTGCCTACTCCAAGCAAAAAAACGTTATATTTATTACATATATCTTTAAAAAAAAACACATTTAATGTGAGACGCAGTGCCTTCAACCCACTTAACGCCCACACCAATCGCCTTTCAATCGTCGACCACCTTTTCAACTCAAATCACTCTTTCATACAGTCTTTTATACTAAGTGCGAATTCGTCTTGAAAGGGCCACATGGTTCTTCGAGTACAAAGTGCTCCTCATTCACATCACCGGGTTCCAAGTTGTCTTACAAAAGCTCCAACCACTCACTATAGGGTTGGTACTGTAGACATGCCCAGGCAGAATGCTTTTCAGGTCTTGCCACCAAGCATTTTGGTCACAATGATGGCTATAGCACTTTACAGATATAAAAATAAATAAAAAATCTCAACAGTGTCCGATTCTGGAGGGAACCCTGAAAAGGAAATGTAGTAGCATAATTTGGGTGTGAGTGGGTCTACAGGTACAGTTATATGCTAATGGTTATTGCGCCTAACACAATCACAGGGGCTCCTTAGCTTCCAGGGCTCCCGATGGCCACTGGGGAGATGCCTTTATTAACTACAGACTTTTCACAATGGTTCCCCTCACACTTATATTGAATTTTCAATTTTGGGCTCAATTTGATATTCTGTATCTAATTGGTGTTTCATTGAATTCCAAGTAACCTCCCTTTGACTCACAAGTGATCAAGGACAAACAATGCCATTTACAGTCTCTTGAATACAAAGCGTGGTGAGTGTGTGCCATTTGAGTGTTCCTCTTTTGTTTTTGCATTATCTAGTAGTGATTACCACTATTATTTTAAGACTTAGGTGACACATTGTCTTTGCTATGATTATAGTTAAGAGGCCGATAAATTAAATTAGGTCAATAATAAACAGCTCCAAGGACCTTTATACTGTACCAGGCTGAGGAAAGCCTGGAAAATTGCCTAAGACTTCAGCAACCCAAGCCATGGACTGTTCTCTGTCTTCCTGTCAGGCAAGTTGTACTGGAGCATTAGGTCTTGGACCAACAGGCTCTGAGAGAGCTTCTATCTCCAAGCAATAAGCTAATCAATGGGTACCTGGACTATCTGGACTACCTGCGTTGACTCTATGCACACATAAGGCTTTATCCTCAAACACACACAATGCGCGCACACACACACACCACACTCACCATTTACACTCGCCAGCACACACACACATTCGATCACTTTTTACTCTTACTTTTATCATCATCCATCCTGTTGCTTGGTCACTTTAGCCCAGCCTACATGTACATACTGTATCTACCTCAACTACCACATATCTATTTATTTTTCATGTGTTTTTGTATTTTTCTTATTTAACTATGCATCTTTGTGAAATAACTTATCAGTACTGTAAGCTTTTCACTGTAAGGTGAAAAGTGCATGTGACAAATGCAATTAGATTTGATTGCAGTTTTTTGATGTGATTTGTTAGTCACATTCTACTGCAGACTAATAGTTTGGTACTTGTCTGTTTTTTTTATTGACCCTCAAGCAAACGAGACAGAAAATAGTTTGGTAACCCTTCACATTCAATTGATCTTAAACCTGTGCAATTACACATACATCACTACAGAGACGACATTGTCAGAACATTTTCAAATTGTAAATGATCATTTCACGGTAGCGATTCATTTGAATTTCACTGAATAGTTTTTCACACGGACCCTTGTATTTCTAACACGCCTGTTATCACATGTTGCACCAGTATCGGTATCATCCCAACTGCAGGTGCTGTTCAGGGGTTAAGCAGCACAGCATGGCTTCCCTGTAAGGTATTAATAACTCCAGTCTCACCCTTGCCCACTCCGTCAGACTGACCATCTATTATTCAACCAAAGAGAGAGAGGCAGTGACAGGAGGGCCGGCTGGCAGAGAGGAGACTCGTTTGACATCTGGAGTGCCTTCCCCTCTTCTCCGTTCCCTATCTAACCTCATCACCACCGTCCTCACCGTGAGGGCTTTGGCGGGATAACATTCCTAAATTGTTTAGTGAAATAGGATCCGTTCTTCTACAAGCTGCCTCTCCTTGAAATACTACTGGAATATATTGTCAGTACCAGATCATAACGGAATACCATCTAAAGTTTAAACATAGACATGCATTTTATAGAAATGATCACTCAATATCTGTCACGGATCCCTCCGGAAACATTCATTACGCACACCTGGCCCCTATTCCCAGTGATTAGTAATTGTATAAATGTGCCCTTGGTTTACCAGTGTCCGGTCGATTATTGTTGCAATGTCCGTTGGGGCGTGTGAGTACATGTGCTGTGTGTTTTGGGCTTTCGTGCCCTTGTGGTTTGTGCAGATGACTACGAGTCTCGTCCCGTGTGTTAATCATTGTGCACGTCTGTTATTTATTCAATGTTCTCCTCGCTTTTTTGTTTGAGTTTGCCCCCTGTGGTTTTTTTGGTCTTCATCCCCGTGCCCTTACACGGCACGCCGTATTTTGAGCTTAATTTTTTTTTTTTTTACGATAACTCATACCTGCACCTGTCTCCCGACCCTTCATACCAACGCGACAGTATCACTACTTTTATAGCCTGAAACAACTAACCATTCTAACGGAATGTTGCAACTGTTTCTGGAAATGTTCCATGGAAGCATAGGGAAAGGTCACTGCTGTGCAATACATTCTGATTGAGAATGAAGATGACAAGTGTTACCATTGATATGATGGAACTGCATATCACCCACAGTACTCTCAAATGTCCCCATTATCCCACAATTCCTTTTCAACCATTTAACTATCAGAGGCCTTTGTGCATAGATTTTTGGTAACACCTATGAATACAGTTCGTAATGCATTATGAGCACATTTGTAATGCCTTATGACCGATGCATTATAATGTAAAATATAGCCATTCATAAAGCATTTTATGCTAAATATTATAATTTCCTATACAAAAAGCTTGTTAGTATCGGGTCTTAGTCAGTCTTTGTGTTCTTTGTGGACTTGGCAATCTCCTTTCTAAATCATTTAATTAACTCTCTAATATCCTGTTTCACTAAACTAATCAGTTTATTTGCACTAATTAAAATATACAGTACCATATGTTATTTGTGGCCAATTCATTAATTTAAACTTTACAAATGCAGTGCGATTGACTTGGATAAATGACTAAATTAACAAATAAAGTCAATCGAAATCAAAAGCACATACAGCCCTGAAGTCATTATGTTCATTACTTCTTGGTTGCCGAGCAAATTGAAGAAAGATAACCATTTTTGGGGTAAATTTGAAGAATAACAACATATATGTAGACAAGAGGCTATCTCCCCATACACACGCCACAGGGGTTATCTCACTAATCCGCTTTCCATGGCAAGATGCCGGGGTAAGATCCTTCCAGGGCTCCAGTCATGTCAGTTGCCTTGGAGATATATGCTGGGGTTGCCTTCCCGTATAATTTCCCCGACCAATTATTTATCCACAATACTGAGAGTTGGATGTCTTTAATTAGCCAAGCAATTACAATTTGGCTGCACTCACTAGCATCACATTAATGATTGCAGTTTCTAAGTGGTTGTTGACGTGTTGGAGGGGTACATGCGGGAGATGGTTTGAGATTGGAGATTCAGGCAAGGCTTTGCATTTCAGACATTCAGCCATTGTTACTATCACTGTGAAACGGCGCGCTTCTCCACATTTGTGTTTTCAACTATGTTCAACTGTATTCTGTTTAATAATTCTACTTCACGTTATATTCTAAAATGTTCAATTTATCATCGATGATATGCCAGGCACAGTCACGAAGAAATCAATTTCCACGGGAAAAGGACAGACATACAGGGAATATAATTCTATATATTTTAATTTAAAAAAGCTTCCCAAATTTCCTGGCGCTTGGTAGCAGGCAGTCAATCGTTAATTTAGCCAGCAGCCCTGTGCTTTCTCATTCTCAAATTGCTCTAACCACAGGGCCTTCAAGAGTTCTATGATTACTATATTTAAATGAATCTACGGTAATGCTTCAACTGCTCTCATTATAATGAGACCCTCATATTGGCATAATCAGATTGCATTGTTCTTTAGTGTCAATCCAAAATTAATGACCGACGCTTCGGAGTGTGTGTGCAAGCACATGCATGTGTATTTGCATTTCTTGACGCTATTTAATCTGTAAAACCTTCTCTGCATGATGCTGCAATTTAAGCAGAGGGGGGGGGGGGGGGGGGGATATATAGAGCGTTTCCCCTCGTATAATTCACAGTATGCATACATTGTGTTATCATGGTTAGGCTGGGTGCTAGATATGAGATGAGGAGTTGGTCTGCTCCGTGCTGAGATCCCCTTCTCTTCATGAATCCTGGATTTGATGTTTGGCCATATGCTGCTGGAGCACAACAAGTGACGTCTGATACTCAACCCCTCAGCGGGGTGGCTGAACAGGGCTGAACAGTGAATACATCTCCCACCATGCGGTCTGGTGAGATACATGCTAATTGCATTATATTGAGCCCCTTGGCTCTGGCATGTATTTCTGCTTGCTTAGGTACGCAGAAGATCCAGCCACTCATCCCTTCCTCCTGAACAACAACAAGAAAAGTCAAGGGTGAATAATTATGTGAGGGGCTGAGAGGTTGCAGTCACAGGAAAGAAAATAAGTACCCTGATAGCATCACTGAATAGTAAAATGGGAGTAGATGATCTAGTCCTCAACTTCTGTTTGTGACAACTGATACCATGCATGAAAATATCAGCTGCAACTAACAAAAGCTGGGTATCACCACTTGTGGCAGAATGTGGGGACAAAACATATTGGCTAATGACACTTTAATAACAACATTATGGCAGCGCACCTGAGTTGACAAAATAATTATTCCCTTCACATCCCCTCTAGAGAGGCCAATTACGCATTCAACTCACAGCAACATGATGGGGAGAACTGACCCCTGCTATTACTGACATCCTCCCGCTGTCAAGTTGGCAAACTCTAGCTGATTGCAAACATGCAATTCTGACTAGCAACACCAAGGACCGGTCTGGCCAATGACCTTTCCATGTTGAAGAAACAGAACACCAACCTCAGCAAAACCTAAAATGGCCAGGATTCTATATGCAGATGTTTGGCCCGAATGTCCCCACATCCACTCAATTAAAGGAATAGTTCAGGCAAAATCTATATTTGGGTCGAATTACCCTTAGCTTGAGTTGAGTCTGAAGGCCCCTGGTGACAGAATCTACAAAAATCCATAATTTACTTCTGCTACAGCCAGAATTCATGAATGGAAACAGCCAAACCGATATTAGGAAAGCTACACTGAAAGTCAAAAATTCCTCAAAAACACATTAAACTAAGTTTGATTAGTGTCAATACTCAAAGAAATTGTCTTCATGTTTTCTTCTCTGTGGGAATGTGGTTATTTTTGCGGTAATATCAGAATAGTCCAATGCTCTGATAGTTCCATCAGAGCGGAAGAGCCAAAGCGAGATGGTTTACTTCACCAATCATCTGTCCATGAGAAACACTGATCTGAAGTCAATTTGACCCCAGCAATTTGACAATGACCTTGGCCTATATTACTCTGTCCTAGAAACAAGCTGCTTTCTGCACAGGAAGTGTGCAGCCATGCTTATCGCAGGTAGCCTAGCGGTTAAGAGTGTTGAGCCAGTAACTGAAAAGTCACTGGTTCAAATCCCAATGCAAACCAGGGGAAAAATCTGTCAATGTGCCTTTCAGCAAGACACTTAACTGTCACTGCTCCTGTAAGTCGCTCAGGATAAACGTGTTGGTAAAATGGAGAAAAATTGAGAAAAAAAGGTATGAATTCTCTGTGATGCTCAGAGGCTGACAACACTGATCTGAAGTCAATTTGACCTATAACTCTTGCACAGTGTGTCCTAGCAACAATCTGCTTACTGCACAGGAATTGTGTGGCCATGTCAATCACATATATATATATATATATATATGTGTGTGTGGTTTCCCTACGATACTCAGAGGCTGAGCAACACTGATCTGACGTTGAGCTAAAAATGAGTTTTGACAAATTATCACAGGCGATCTGATGGATTGACGACTATTTAAAAAAATTGGCTCAAACTTTTGAACAGTTGGGTTTATCAACCCAGGAAAATGAGCATTTGAAAGAGAACATTCTCATCAACATTTAGATGTGGCATAGTGTGTTTAATGTATTGGGTGAAATTGACCTGGAACAAAACTCATGTACAGCCTTTTCAAATAAAAAGGAATGGCTCAATTGGATTTGATTATATAATATGTTGTCAAAGGCTCTAGCTGATTAAATTATTAAATGTACCACGACCTCCCTTTCCAACCGAAATCTACGGATAAAGAAGCAAACGGGTCATTTAAAATATATTCAGCAACTCCTCAAAGACAATGGATGTTGATTAGCTTTTGTTACTTCACCAATGGTACTTCCTGAAAAACGGTGAAGAGAAATGTGACACCTTTTTCTACTGATGTTTGCAGTGAAATTGTACGTCTTGCATTGATTCGAAATTGAGAATATCGCCCAATGTCAGCAGGCCTAAGGGGCCACGGAAGTCATAACTTTCGTCCAGATTGAAATTAAAAGTTGCACCGACTATGAAGCAGTCTGCTTCTGCCAAACAAGCTCATTAATGGAAATTAGTCGTTAGTGATAATGAATTGGATTTCTCGTCATTTGATTGTGCTTCCTACTGAGTGTACCATCTCACGACCTTGGGTAATTAATCATTATCAAAGTGTTTCCATGAGGTACAGGGAAGATGCAGTTGATATCAGGTCTGTAGTACCTCTACAGGATGTTTAGTTTCATTTTGAATAATTCTCAACAGATGGGCCAGCTATATACTATATGTTTTACAGACCTTAGAGAGAAGACTTCACAGGTGTGGTGTGATCACTTGTATTCATTCAACTGATTAAACTGCATCCCGCAGATTGAGTTTCTCTGATCAAGTAAGACTAACTAGCGGGAGTTGAACAATATTCTTAACAACACACTCCGACTAAGAAAATATGAATTCAAAAGAATGTTCATTTTCAAGCAACCGGTGTACCTCAACCTAATGGACCTGACCTGTAGGTTGTGTGGTTGTTCTACAGGATTGTGAGTCTCCCGCGGGACATTTGAGCTAACGTAGGCTAATGTGATTAGCATGAGGTTGTAAGTAACATGAACATTTCCCAGGACATAGACATATCTGGTATTGTCAGAAAGCTTCAAGTCTTGTTAATCTAACTGCACTGTCCAATTTACAGTAGCTATTGCAGTGAAATAATACCATGCTATTGTTTGAGGAGAGTCCACAGTTACGAACTTGAAAATGTATTAATAAACCAATTAGGCACATGTGGGCAGTCTTGATACAACATTTTGAACAGAAATACAATGGTTCATTGTGTCAGTCTAAAACTTTGCACATACACTGCTGTCGTCTAGTGGCCAAAATCTAAATTGCGCCTGGGCTGGAATAATACATTATGGCCTTTCTCTTCCATTTCAAAGATGATGGTACAAAAAAAATGCATGATTTTGTATTATCTTTTACCAGATCTAATGTGTTATATTCTCCTACAGACTTCAAAGTGTTTCCTTTCAAATGGTAACAAGAATATGCATATCATTGCTTCAGGTCCTGAGCTACAGGCAGTAAGATTTGGGCATGTCATTTTAGCGAAAATTGAAAAAAAGTGGCTTCAAAAGTAAGTCAAGGATGCACTGTTAATCATTGACTCACAGAAAGCATTCTGTCTCAAAAGGAAAATTATGACATTGAGTAAAAATGGCAGAAAACAGTTTGAAATTAATTACACAATGAGATTTCATAAAACCACCCTGCTAAAACCACCACACAGCTAATACCACTGCTAATGCTAATGCAGCTAATGCCTGTACATCAGATGTGGAAATACATGATATATGCAAAGGTATGTGGACACCCCTACAAATTAGTGGATTTGGCTATTTCAGCCACATCCGTTGCTGACAGTTGTATAAAAATCGAGCACACCGCCATGCAATCTCCATAGACAAACATTGGCAATAGAATGGCCTTACTGAAGAGCTCAGTGACTTTCAACGTGGCACTGTCATAGGATGCCACCGTTCCAACAAGTCAGTTTTGTCACATTTCTGCCCTGATAGAGCTGCCCCAGTCAACTGTAAGTGCTGTTATTGCGAAGTGGAAATGTCTATGAGCAAAAGCGGCTCTTCCACAAAGTGGAAGGCCACTCAAGCTCACAGAATGGGACAGCCAACTGTGCGTGTTAAAATCATCTGTCCTTGGTTGCAACATTCACTACCAAGTTCCAAACAGCCTCTGAAACATCAGCACAATAACTATTTATCGGGAGCTTCATGAAATGGGTTTCCATGGCCGAGCAGCCGCACACAGGCCTAATATTACCATGCACAATCCCAAGCGTAGGCTGGAGTGGTGTAAAGCTCACCGCCATTGGACTCTGGAGCAGCAGAAACATGTTCTCTGAAGTGATGAATCACGCTTCACCATCTGGCAGTCCGATGGATGAATCTGGGTTTGACGGATGCCAGGAGAATGCTACCTGCCAACTGTAAAGATTGATGGAGGAGGAATAATGGTCTGGGGCTGTTTTTCATGGTTCGGGCTAGGCCCCTTAGTTCCAGGGAAGTGAAATCTTAATGTTACTTCATACAATGACATTTTAGACAATTTTGTGCTTCCAACTGTTTGGGAAAGGCCCTCCTGTTTCAGCATGACAATGCCCCCGTGCACAAAGCGAGGTCCATATAGAAATAGTTTGTCGAGATTGGTGAGGAAGAACTTGACTGGCCTGCACAGAGCCCTGACATCAACCCCATCGAACACCTTTGGGATGAATTGGAACGTCAACTGCGAGCCAGGCCTAATCACCCAACATCAGTGCCAAACCTCACTGAAGCTTTTGTGGCTGAATGGAATCAAGTCCCAGCAGCAATGTTCCAACGTCTAGTGGAAAGCCTTCCCGGAAGAGAGGAGGCTGTTATAGCAGCAAAGAGGGCACCAACTACATATTAACGCCCATGATTTTGTAATGAGATATTCGATGAGCAGGTGTCCACATACTTTTGGTCATGTAGTGTATGTTCAAAACAACTTTAGGACATTGGAATTCCATTAATCAGGTTTTGAAAAAACAACCTAAACAAAA
Source organism: Oncorhynchus mykiss (assembly GCF_057628025.1). Lineage (NCBI taxonomy): Eukaryota > Metazoa > Chordata > Actinopteri > Salmoniformes > Salmonidae > Oncorhynchus > Oncorhynchus mykiss. Next base: position 29,997,673 of record NC_143039.1, read on the forward strand.
AAAATTGCATGTGAGGACCATAGTAAATATTAATTCACCTTATCAGACTAAAGTGATCTGTGAAAGGAGAACATCAGTACTCCCTTATCTCTTAAAATGTCCTTCCTTTACAGTACCAACAGAATTCATTTAAAGTGAATATTTTCCTATCTGACGCAATAACAAGAAATTAACAATAAACATCGTCTCCCTTTCTGATAAATGTGTGTTAGAAACCAGGATGTATGCCACTAAAATGGGGATCCACATCGGTATAATGGGGCGATGCATTGATAAATATTGAACATCCCATAATGAAAGAAGATCAAAAATCCTGGCAGAAGATGAACAGACATCTCCCAAATAAATAATACATTAGGAACCCCAGGCTCCTAGACATCCATGATCCAACCCAAGATTTAATGAGCGAAAAATACCAAACATACAGTGGAACATGAAAACGCACTGCGTCCGCTGATTATCTTCAACTACAGTAGTGGAATGTACAGCAGCAGATTTTAAAGATAATTATGAACCGAGTTTACTCCCCTGAGAAGGTTTACTGCTGTATACTGCAGTTGATGTGTATGCTCATCTGTGAAAGAGACCTTGGTCTCAGCATGACTCCCTGTCGAAATGAAGGTTGAATAAAAAAAATAAACACATCACAAATGTAATAGATAGTTGCACTAGGGTTCTCCCTGAGAGTTTGTTTGGTATCATGTGTGGATGTGTGTGTGGCAGATCTTGTGTTTATTAGTGTCATTTGCTTGTCATAGCGAACAGACTGACATTAACTAACTGTAATGCAAAGTGTTTTTTTTAAAACTCAAATAAACGTTGGTTTCTGACATCTAGGAAATTAGCATATTACAGTGACAACAACCCATTTCAAATGACAGTAGCCCAGTTCTGAGACAGTATGAGAAATGATGGATTGTAATAATTTATCATGCTGCATATAGGCCCAGTTTCAATGTGGTTGCCTTGCTTTTTTCTCATGCCAATACGTTTGTGCAAATGAGCTAGGGAATGGAAATCCTATGCATGCAGTGCTCCACAGACTAACCATAGTCCCTCAGGCACCTGCCCAAACGCTTTACCAAGAGGAGGTATCTAACTGCTCTCATATTCAGTAACATACACAACTAGGGCCCACATGTCTAGAGACTGTTACAATACATCACACCAAGCAAAGCATTGGACCCGGGATCCATCCTATTTCATCTATAAAACAAACCTTTAAGTTTCATTTTGATATTCACAGTGCAAAGTTATTTTTGTTTCAGTGGCTCTAGAATATTAAGTTTATGATCACCAAAGCTTAGGCTTTATCTGTAAATGTGTCATTCTATATATAGTATGATTCCACAAGAAGGGCTTTGGTCAGGGAGGTGACCAATAACCTAATGGTCAATCTGACAGATATTCATAGTTCCTCTGTGGAGATGAGAGAACCTTCCAGAAGGACAACCAATCTCTGCAGCACTCCACCAATCAGCCTTTATGGTAGAGTGGCCAGACGGAAACCACTCCACAGTAAAAGGCACATGACATCCCAATTGGAGTTTGCCAAAAGGCACCTAAAGGATGCAGACCATTAGAAACAAGGTCTGATAAAAGCAAGATTGAACTCATTGGTCTAGAGAAAACCTGGCACCATTTCTACGGTGAAGCATGATGTTGGCAGCATCATGCTATGGGGATGTTTTTCAGCGGCAGCGACAGGGAGACAAGTCAGGATCGAGGGAAAGATGAACAGAGTAATGTACAGCGAGATCCTTGATGAAAACCTGCTCCAGAGCGCTCAAGACCTCAGTTCGCCTTCAACCCCAGTCTATCAGGACAATGACACAGCCAAGACAATGCAGGAGTGGCTTCGGGACAAGTCTCTGAATGTCCTTGAGTGGCCCCAGCCAGAGCGACGCTCCCCATCCTACCTGACAGAGTTGAGAGGATCTGCGGAGAAGAATGAGAAACTCCCTAAATACAGGTGTACCCAAGAAGACTCGAAGCTGTAATCGCTTCCAAAGGTGCTTCAAGAAGTACTGAGTAAAGGGTCTGAATACTTATGTAAATGTAATATTTCAAATTTGTATTTTTAATATATATATTTTTTTAAATGTTTTTGCTTTGTTATTATGGGGTATTGTGTGGAGATTAATGAGGCACAGAAAAAATTCAGAATAAGACTGAATGTAACTTAACAAAATGTTGAAAAAGTCAAGGTGTCTAAATACTTTCAGAATACACATGTATCACTATCATCACCAGCGCTGTGTAAATAAATCCCAAATTAATTTGCAGCTGCCTGAATATTTGTCCTTGAAAAAAAAAAAAAACCTTAAGGTGTTTTGTCACATACACCGGATAGGTGCAGGAAAAATGTGTTGTTTTACAAGGTCAGCCCTACTGGTACAACTCCCCTGGAGCTAATTAGGGTTCAATGCCTTGCTCAAGGGCAAGTCGACAGATTTGTTACCTTGTCAACTTGGGTATTCGAACCAGCAAACTTTCGGTTCCTGGCCCAACACTATAGCTGCTAGGCTTAGAAGGTCCATATTTTACAGTTCCTCCTTCAACATGTAAGATTATGATATCTAGTTGCTACTTCCTGTAAGCGTTCTGTCTTTTACTTGACTTATTCCGTTCAGCTCCAGGGGGTTCCTGCCTTCTTCAGCTCCTCCTCGTTGGTCTTCAGCTTACAGGAGACAAGTGAAACAGTTCAGTTTGTAATTCAAGACCACTGTTGATGCTCAACTCCCGTGTTAGCAACCTGGTTTTCGGGGATGTTTTTCTGGCTAGTAGGCTGCCATTGTAACACCATTGCTATGTTTAAACTTGTAGTCAACATCAATTTCACACCTCATATCGTTAGGGACTAAAATAATGGGCCATTATTTCCCAGGGTACAGCTTTGAACAACCCCTCTGGATCCTAATGATAGGGAATGACCACATTTTTATACTAGGAATCATCCTCAAAGAACAAAAGCATTGCATATGAAGTGACACACAGTTTACTACGGCCTTCTCAGAGAGATCTCTCTATTTTTAAAGCATCTCTGTATTATGTAAGCCTTGTCATTATAAGGTATTCAGCCTTGAGATACGTGTGTAGAACTTTACGTTTTGGTTGAATCCTTTTACTTTCACATCAATGGGAGACTTTTGTCTTCCTGTCCACTTTTCTAAATAAAATCTGACAGTGCTAATATCTTTCTGCTTTCTACATTTTTTTTGACACATACTGTTTGACCTTATGCATCTATGATATTAATAATCTCGCAGGATTTGAGATTGTCTAGTCTGGTTAAACTTTAATTTATTTTCTGTACATTTGATAGGCATAGTTCCTACTTCAACTCTGTACAAAAACTTTTTTAAAGTGTTTTTTTTTTTTTTTGCTTTGGGAAAACTGTCAACTCACTGCCTATGATGTCTTTATGAAGTGGAAGACATGACTCTCAACTGTCAAGCCCAAGTGCTCTCATAGTTTCAATCACTGACAGAACCCCTCTTCTGTTCTCGAGTGCATAAGCTTGCCGTTCAGCCATGTGAAGGAGCCTTGGCAACCTGAGTGATTGCACCGAATGGCGTTTCAGTTTACATGCAAAGAGTATCACTATTCCCTCAATTAAAGCATGTCAGTCCACACAATACAGAGAATAATATTCTGACCTTCGGTTCTTTTCTGTCTGGACACATCTACCATTTGGACATTATGTTATCTCTGTCAAACTTGCCCTTTCCAGAACATATTTTCCCACACCGGCTTGTTGAATATTGCCTCTTTAGCAGTGAAATGTGAGTCTAGTTGACAGGTGTTGTGAGAGAAACTTATATTGATGTTCAGGAAAGAAAAATGTCCAGGTATGTGGTAAAGTGTTCATATTTACTTATCCAAATGTTAATTCAAGCCAATATGACAACTCGTGGCCAACTATGAGAAAACCTTTTAAATAGGCGAATAGGTGGAGGAGGGAAATAATCAGCTTGCTCTTTCAACAGACTGTATTCCAATTAAAGTCAAATAGGTTAACATAAAATTCATATTACTCATGTTTAGTAAAAAGCTATTCATAATCAGATGGCTGGATCCTTAATTGCTTGTCCGTAGGTAAGAGGCAAACTGCATAATTTGTCCAGTATATTATTGCTGCTCACAACATCCCACGTGCTTGCCAATTATTGCTAAGGCCTATGCCATTTGTTATCCAATAGTGGGGCTTGACGGTTCTGGGCTTCTGCCAATCAACTGTCCGAAATTTAAAGGGCAATAAAGGCCAGATAAATAATATCACCCAATATGAGGTTCTATTAAAAGTGACTGCATGCCTCATGCTCTTTTGCTCTCTGAATTTCTCTGTCTGCTGTTTGGTTGTTATCACTCCTTCAGGGGAATAGTCTTTGGAATTGGATGTTTAGTTGTTAATAAGTTGAAAAGAAGATACTGTTATTTTCAACAAAGAAAGGAAATAGTATTTTTGGAATAGGAGGTTTAGTTGTTAATCAGATGACTGGACACTTATACTCAGCAAAGTCGATGTCGAAAGGTTATAATTGTACAAAGTGGATATCAGTTATTTTGTCCATTTTTGGCTTATACTGTAGTTACATGATGTGTCCATTTTTGATTTGAAGAGACAAAAGAAAATCCAAAGAGATATACACCAAAGATATATACCAAAGAGATATACCAAAGAGATATACCAAAGATATATACCAAAGGCGGCCGCTAATGGGGATCTGAAAAAGATAACAATGAAAAAGATAAAGGATATGACTGAACTATATGTCTGCTGGACAGCATCATCAGCCAAGTTCACGTTACTGCTTTATCCTTATTGCCTATTTGGTCTTATCATCTTTTACCAAACAAACCAAAGTAGCTGTCCATTGTCAAGTTCTCTTTTATTAAGAGCTAACTGATAAGAACACCATGCATAATGATGAGATATGAATAAGCTCAACATTTCTTAAGGGGGTATCCATGTTTAGTCAAAGCCGTTGCACAGCCAAACAGACCCAGTGTAATTATGCCACACACACACACACACACACACACACACACACACACACACACTCTCTCTCTCTCTCTCTCTCCTGGAAACAATCGCAAGATGCTAATCTACTGGAGTCTAGCTTTAGGTCTTTCAAATTGTATTATCATACGACAATGTGATTTCAGTCTGTAAGCAACATTGCCAGCTCGAGAGAAATTCATATTTTTTGCCACCCACTGTGCTGCCTGAAATACGGCTGATAGCATGTCATTGTTACGCAATAAAATAACAATCATTGTTATTGTTGGAAGTAATTCAAATCTGGAAGCATCTGGGCGCCATAAAGGCATTCCAGCAAGAGAAGAAAACACCTGGATTGGTGTCATATTGAATCAATGTCAGATCTATTGGTTAGTCTCATACCCTTTGGCGTTAATAGTACCCCTGTCACGTTCCAATTCCTGATTGACATTGTTCTCCAAGACTGTAGCAGGTTTCAGCTGCTCATCTTTACGTCATCGCCCACAGTGAGTCATGGACAGACGGACTCCTACACCTAAAAGACTTCCACCCAAACGTTCATAAAACAGTATCCTCCTTGTAGGTGGTAAACTATGTTGTGACTTGACTTTAACATTGATCTGAAGACTTGTCATTTATCTAATGACCTAAATATGTTTAATTGTTACCCAATTAAATTAATCATATAACAATTAACTAATTAGGATCTGGGGCACCACGAGAGCAGTTCTTTAACCCTTCTGTGTTGTTCAGGTCTGTGGGACACATTTTCAATGTTTACTCAAATAAAAATGATACAATTAATAATATTTTCAATCTGAGGCTCATTGGCCTTGGCTCATTTTCTGCGAAGAACATGTAAAATAACACATTTTCATTGAGTGCACACTGTGCACCCCACTACACATGTATATTACATACAGTGCCTTGCGAAAGTATTCGGCCCCCTTGAACTTTGCGACCTTATGCCACATTTCAGGCTTCAAACATAAAGATATAAAACTGTATTTTTTTGTGAAGAATCAACAACAAGTGGGACACAATCATGAAGTGGAACGACATTTATTGGATATTTCAAACTTTTTTAACAAATCAAAAACTGAAAAATTGGGCGTGCAAAATTATTCAGCCCCTTTACTTTCAGTGCAGTGAGGATCTCTGAATGATCCAATGTTGACCTAAATGACTAATGATGATAAATACAATCCACCTGTGTGTAATCAAGTCTCCGTATAAATGCACCTGCACTGTGATAGTCTCAGAGGTCCGTTAAAAGCGCAGAGAGCATCATGAAGAACAAGGAACACACCAGGCAGGTCCGAGATACTGTTGTGAAGAAGTTTAAAGCTGGATTTGGATACAAAAAGATTTCCCAAGCTTTAAACATCCCAAGGAGCACTGTGCAAGCGATAATATTGAAATGGAAGGAGTATCAGACCACTGCAAATCTAGCAAGACCTGGCTGTCCCTCTAAACTTTCAGCTCATACAAGGAGAAGACTTTAGAGATGCAGCCAAGAGGCCCATGATCACTCTGGATGAACTGCAGAGATCTACAGCTGAGGTGGGAGACTCTGTCCATAGGACAACAATCAGTCGTATATTGCACAAATCTGGCCTTTATGGAAGAGTGGCAAGAAGAAAGCCATTTCTTAAAGATATCCATAAAAAGTGTTGTTTAAAGTTTGCCACAAGCCACCTGGGAGACACACCAAACATGTGGAAGAAGGTGCTCTGGTCAGATGAAACCAAAATTGAACTTTTTGGCAACAATGCAAAACGTTATGTTTGGCGTAAAAGCAACACAGCTGAACACACCATCCCCACTGTCAAACATGGTGGTGGCAGCATCATGGTTTGGGCCTGCTTTTCTTCAGCAGGGACAGGGAAGATGGTTCAAATTGATGGGAAGATGGATGGAGCCAAATACAGGACCATTCTGGAAGAAAACCTGATGGAGTCTGCAAAAGACCTGAGACTGGGACGGAGATTTGTCTTCCAACAAGACAATGATCTAAAACATAAAGCAAAATCTACAATGGAATGGTTCAAAAATAAACATATCCAGGTGTTAGAATGGCCAAGTCAAAGTCCAGACCTGAATCCAATCGAGAATCTGTGGAAAGAACTGAAAACTGCTGTTCACAAATGCTCTCCATCCAACCTCACTGAGCTCGAGCTGTTTTGCAAGGAGGAATGGGAAAAAATGTCAGTCTCTCGATGTGCAAAACTGATAGAGACATACCCCAAGCGACTTACAGCTGTAATCGCAGCAAAAGGTGGCGCTACAAAGTATTAACTTAAGGGGGCTGAATAATTTTGCACTGACAATTTTTCCGTTTTTGATTTGTTAAAAAAGTTTTAAATATCCAATAAATGTCATTCCACTTCATGATTGTGTCCCACTTGTTGTTGATTCTTCACAAAAAAATACAGTTTTATATCTTTATGTTTGAAGCCTGAAATGTGGCAAAAGGTCGCAAAGTTCAAGGGGGCCGAATACTTTCGCAAGGCACTGTATGTGGTGTTCAGGTCCACTGTACCCAAGGGTAATAAAAGTGCAGAAAAGTGTATGTGTAGGTGAAAACAAGTAAAAATGTTACAAAATGGTTTGCTGTGTGCCTTCACTCTGTCTTCCTCCTCCCGTTGCCTGCTTTTTCAACATAGCACCAAGAACCTGTCTGTCTCCATGCATGTCTGCCTGTCTCCCACTTTTCTCGCACGCTTTACCCTATGTAGTATGTGAAACTACACAATGTCTTGCGGGAATCTTCACAATGTTAATACAATACATTATTTCGATACATTGTTTAAAAAAAAAGCTGTATATTCCCACACTCTACCCCAGCCAGTTGCAAATTGGGGGAGGGATACAACAAATAAATAGCTTTGCATGTGTGGCTCCTTACCATAATCAATCAGTATGGTAAAAATAATCTCTGCTCAGAGGGACTTAGACATAATTCTTGCAGAGAGAGAAGCTATTGTGGAAGGAGTGTCTTCCACTTTGGAAGATGAAGAATTTTCAGAATATGAGGATCATGTCTCTGCCAATTCGGAGTCTGACAGTGAGTTGGAAGAAGAGGATGAGATTGACCCTCAGCCAGGACCAGCCCGTCAGCAGCCAGCCCCAGGACCAGCCCGTCAGCAACCAGCTCATCAGCAGCCTGCAGGAGGAAAAATATGGATGTCAAAAAATGCTTAAATTGAATGGTCTTCTTGCACAAAGGAATGAGTCACCCCGCATGGCTGCCAATGTGATAAGGATGCAACCAGGGCCAACGCAGATGGTGGTTACTCTTGTGCAGGACATAAAGTCTTCTTTTGAATTGTTCATCCCAGACACCATCCAGAAAATCATTATGGACAGCACTAATTTAGAGGGATGGTGGGTTTTTTTGGAGAGAAATGTAAGGAGATGGACCAAACTCATTTACATGCATACTTTGGGGATCTCATCATTGCTGGTGTTTTCAGATCCAATGGGGGATTCACAGAATCCCTATGGGATGCAAAAACTGGCAGAGAACTTTTCTGTGCAACAACGTCTCTGGAAAACTTCCACATTATTTCCAGGATTATCCGATCCGATAAACCAAGACACCAGACCAGCTCGGCGGCAGAGAGACAAGCTAGCTGCAATCAGGTCAGTGTGGGACAAGTGGGTGGACCGCCTTCCCCTGTTTTACAAACCTGGTCCCAACATTACTGTTGATGAGCAGCTTATGCTAATTAGGGTCCGCTGCCCCTTCAGGCAGTACATACTGTCTAAACCCGTCAAATATGGAATCAAGATCTGGACTGCCTGTGATGCTGCTTCATCATATGTGTGGAACATGCAAGTGTATACGGGGAAGCCCCTGAGAAGAACTAAGGGATACGGGTTGTCCTGGACGTGACACAGGGACTCTGTGGCCACAACATCACATGCAATAACATTTTTATCTCCCACAAGCTGGGACAGGAGCTCCTGAAGAGGAAGCTGACGAAGGTTGGAACAGTACGAAAAAACAAGCCAGAGCTCCCACCTCAGCTGTGAATACACGGAACAGGCCTATCAATTCCTCTAAGTTTGTGTTCACGGCCGACACGTCCCTAGTGTCCTACGTGGCAAAGAAAAGCAAAATGTGGTACTCATGAATATGCTGCATGTGGATGGAAGAATCTGTGACAAGGAACATCGAAAAAAGAGAAATCCATAATAGATCACAATGACACACAAGGAGGAGTGGACAATTTAGACAAGCTGATGACTGGCTACAGCTGCAAAAGAAGAACCCTACGCTGGCAACTTGTGATATTCTTCAACATCTTGGACATCTCAGCGTACAACGCTTTTTATTATCTGGGAGGCTCTTTCTCGAGGAGCTGGGCAAGGCATTGGTAAGACCTCAAATCCAGAGGAGGCAACATATCCCAAGGACCCCAGCTTCTGCAGCCATCATGAGGAGGATGCTGGTGCCCCATCTGCCCGACCCACAGAACCAACAACTCCAATACCGCAAGTAAATGCTAGTGATGTTATTGCATGTGTGTGTGTCTGACTCTCCTACCATGGCCTGCTGTAACTATCATGTGAGTGAGTGAGAGAGGGGATGATATGTTGGTAAAATTCCTGAACTAAGTGTTTTCATCATTTCTAGATTGCAGCCGGTAGCAACAAGTAGAAGTGCTGTGATGTGTGTGGACACAAGAAGGACAGGAAGAAACAGTGAACATGCATCAAGTGCAAGAAATACATTTGCAAAACACACACACACAGTAAAATTCTGTCCCTCATGTGGTGTATGGACCGGCCTTAATTTGTGTTCAATGTGGCTCATTTACCATTTCCCGAAAATACTGTATGTAAAGTTTGTCCTTCCAATTTGTTCAGTATGAATGAACATAAATAGAGATGAAAACCTTGTTTCATTTATATTTGTTCAAGATAAACATGACTTATTCCACCCATGTCTTGATTGTAATTGAATTTTGTTTACAAAAATCACATTTTATAGAAATGTGATCGAGCAGAGGTAAGTGGCAAATTAGTAACCATGTATGTTGTTTATATTGCTTGTAAAGTCAACATTTAATTAAGTATTAAGTATTTTTATGTAAATTGTTATGGCTGAATTGTTTTAAAAACCCAATAATGTTGTGGGTCCATCAGACCCACGAACATTGGGTGAATAACAAAAATATGAACGCCACACAAGGGTTAAAGAGTTATCATCTCCCAAATGAATCTCTCAAGGTTTTTACCTATCTCATCTATAAACAGTCAACTTCTTAATCATAACCTCATATCATATCATCATTCTGAACAGTCGTAACCTCTTTGCATCTGCAAAAACCTGAGCATTACTTATGATTCAGTACTACACAAATTGGTTTAATTATATATTTACTAGCTAATTAAATGGCAACACAGGATAAACATACACTTAATACATTAAAGACAACAACGTGGCTTGCTTGTTCCAAAAGAGAGAGAGAGGGGGAGAGAGACACTTAACGTGACAACACGTACTTTGAACATGAACCGCAGCCCGCTTTGAGAAAGAAATCATGAATGTATTTACGTGAAATGTCTGTGTTCGTCGGATCTCTCTCGGTGAACAGTTGGGAGCCGGGCCTTTTCGTGGCATGCTTGTAAGGCTCTGATTGTCCAAAAGGGTTCCAACAAGTATTATACTGTTGTCCTTCTTTGTAGTTGTCCGGTATCCGCTGACGTGTTGTGTAGTCCTGAACAGAACTACAGAGTTTATTTTCCATCCATTCGCTCTTGAAGATGCTTCTTTTAAGATAGGCTAGCCAGCCGTGTCGATGGTCCCTAGTGGGGTGATGAGAGTAGCGTAATACAATGGTTTGAGCAAAGTAGTAGAATGGTCCTACTTAAATGAGCTTTCGAAGATACTTTACTTAGGACCACTAATCAACCATACCAGTGATTGTCTGGGAGGTGAGTTTATCATCTTTACCTCATGTTGAGATTCATAGTTCAAACCACTTTAAACAGACAGCTGCAGCTTGACGCTTTTCTGGTCTAGTCTGTTCATTTCTTGACTCATCATTTATACAGTTTGTTCAAAAGGGGCATTTTTGTGAGGCTGACACGCTCTCTGACCTCACTCGGGGGTGTGACTTGTTACTTGGACAAAGTTATGTAAAACAATTATCTCTTATAGTTTCTCAAATCACATCCCTCTCAACAAAAACACTGTCCTTTTTCATATATATTGATTGCACAACGCATAGTATGGAAACATCGTACATGTAGTGGGTATACTTTCCAAGTTACAGTATTTCCTTTATGACATGTTTAATTACATCACAAGAGAGAGAGAAATAGAGAGAGAGCGCTAAAGAAATTGAGACAGAGAGGCGGAAATAGAGAGAGAGACAGAAATAGAGAGAGCTCCAAAGAAAGAGCTCCAAAGAAATAGAGAGAGCACTAAAGAAACAGAGAGAGAGCACCAAAGAAGTAGAGAGAGAGACAATTATAGAGAGAGCAGCAAAGAAATAGAGACAGAAATAGAGAGAGCACCACAAAGAAAAAGAGACAGAGAGACAGAAATAGAGAGAGAGTGGCCTCCCGAGTGGCACAGTTGTCTAAGGCACTGTGCCAGAAGCTCTACTGTGCCAGTAGAGATTCTGGGTTCGAGTCCAGGCTCTGTTGCAGCCGGTCGCGACTGGGAGACCCATGGGGCAGCGCACAATTGGCACAGCGTAGTCCAGGTTAGGGGAGGGTTTGGCTGGCAGGGATGTCCTTGTCACTCACTAGCGACTCCTGTGGTGGGTGTGGTGCTGTGCATGCTGACACGATCACCAGGTGCATGGTGTTTCCTCCGGGTTAAGTGGGGATTGTGTCAAGAAGCAGTGTGCCTTGGTTGGGTTGTGTTTTGGAGGATGTATGGCTCTCAACCTTTGCCTTTCCTGAGTCTGTACGGGAGTTGCAGTGATGAGACAAGACTGTAACTACCAATTGGGAAGAAAACAAGGTATAAATGAAATAAATAAATAGAGAGAGCACCCAAGAAATAGAGAAGGGGCTAAATAAATATATATAGAGAGATGTATCTTATTACACTAGGTCATCTCCCGAGTGGTGCATCTCAGTGCAAGAGGCATCACTACAGTCCCTGGTTTGAATCCATGCTGTTTCACATCCGGTCGTGATTGGGAGTCATTGTACTCGGGGGTGAAAATATTTATACATATATAATGATGAATACATCATGTGACATAAGCAACCTCCCAATGAAGACATCGCTGATATACAATGACAAGGTATGTATACCTTGTATGTATGAAATTATGTATTGTTTACGTTATGGGTTATTAAAGCATTTCTATGCAAGATCAGTGGGAGAACAGCGTTTTATAGTGCAGCATCTCAGAGGGCATACTCTCTAGTGGAAACATCTGTAGCGTATCTATATTAATCATGTTTATCCCTGGTCTAATTCCCCTGTTTTCTATAGGCACAATATAACCATGATAAAACTGTAGCTAGCAGCACATCAACTCATGTCTGTGGACGACAACAAGGATTTATGAAATAGAAAATGGTTTCTTTAGCATCCATCCTGTTATTACATGGCTCCTGTGTTATTGTCTTCACTCAAAAAAACTATGTTGGCGTATTTGTAATTAGAGCACTCTTGCTGTATTATCTGAAGACAAATTTGGTCTGGCAGACTTTGGCAGGCTAAGCAATTAACACATCCAATTATAGGAGACTAACCCCAGCATGGTCCCAAAGATACAAACAGCTGGAGCGTGATCAAACAGATTGCATTATGGTGTAAGGCGACACAAGCCAAGACTAAGCATAACTTGTTTGGCCTCTCTCAATGTAACTTTTTTCTCACCGATTCAATGGAATGGCCACATGAGCTTTAAGTTTGTGTGCTGGCAATCTTTATTTACATTTTTTTTCTTAAAAAAATGTTTTGCAAACAGTGACGCAAAACTGGGTAATTATTCAAAGTCCTCTTTGAGCCACTTCTCCCCTTTCTCACTGAAGACTGATTCTGCAGCAAAACGAGCAAATGCTCTTTAAAAGGCTATTGAAAGAAACACGGCTAAACCCCAAACTACTGTTGGTTCCGTCCTTACACCATATGGTAAGCCCCTCTTTTTAATAGAATGCCTTTAATCCAGAGGCATGGTGGATAAAGCAGTATGGAAAATCATGTTTAGGAGATTAGCAAGGATCCTCGTTCTTACTGCAGCTTATCACTTGTGGGGGCTTTTTTTGTGTTTACCCTCACTGTCGGGACCTACACTAACACATTACGCTGCAGTTTTGGCTGAGGCTTTGGCTGAGGCTGCTCCCTCTGCTGAGACAGAGTACAGTTCAGAAGAAGAAAAACTTTGATTTCCTCCTCCATTGCTCCTTCCCGCTATCTCTGTCCTCGTCTCTGGGGTTTTCTATCCCCCACTCGACGCAACAGCACAACTTCCTATAAACAAGCTGCTAAAGAACCTCTATCCTGAAGCAGACATATTACAATATGAATTAACTATGAGGTAGACCTATATTAAAGGGATATGGCAAGATTCTGGCATTTGTGGACACCATTTGTATGTCTCTGCGTGCATTATGAAGGACATTCACAGTAGTTTCGCGAGCCAATGCGAACTAGCGTTAGCTCAATGACTGGAAGTCATACAGGTGGGGTAGCAATGCTACCGTACCTGTTGCCTTCCAGTCACTGTGCTAACGCTCATATTGTTTTGGTAAAAAACATGCATTAGAAGTACCTAAACAGATATAGTTAGGTGATGCTCTGAGGGAGGGAGATTCTATGAAGAGAGGGAGAGATGAAGAGGAGAGGAGACAGTGACATCCTGTGCGGTGAGATGTAGAGTGAAAGCTCTAGAGCCTTTCCAATCCTTCCAAACATTTCAGAGAGAGACAGACCGTGAGATAAAGAGAGAGCGAGAGTGGGAGAGACAGAAAGAGAGAGAGTGGGAGAGAGCGAGAGACAGAAAGAGAGAGTGGGAGAGAGCTGGGCAATTTTGCAGAGGGGAATAAAACAAGAAGCATTTGAGAACATGCATTTCATTCTCCTTAAATCCTGCCAGGTATACAATAGTTTATAATTGCTCAGTTTCCATTTCAACCCTTTCTATCACCCATATTTGAATGAAAAACACTTCATAATTAACCTTACTATAGAGAAGGACAATTTACCAACATTTCCCAGACTTGTTTTGGTGAATCAATTGTTCTCGTCCGGATCTTTATCCTCACTGACTTATGTGCCATCATTTGTTTTGGGGGGGGGGGGGTAGTGTTGCAATGGACGAACCATGACGACGACGAAGGAAGGGGTGGGGGGGGGTGTTGTTCCCCATCTCGGACTGCTGCCTTTGGTGCATTGTGACCATGATTCATGGTGATAAGTTAATTAATGTAGGAGTTCATAGATAAACCGGTCTGCAGTTGCTGATAAGGGGGGAAATATGGTGCCCCTAAGCAGATTTGGAGGCCTCTAATTAAGTTTCCCAGCTATTACATTAAACCTTTGATATGAATAATCCACAACCACTGTATCTATATCTCCCCCAATGGATTTTCTGAGCTGTATGGCATTTCAAACAAACTTTTTGATTTCTACTGTTGTGTCCCTTTGATGTCTAGATGTCACCAGTGCAAGGTTAGTTGGGAAATATGCATTTGAACAGATTATTACTACACCCATACAACAAAAAAGCCATTGTTGGGTTTTCTTTAGTATGCAGCATTATAATGAAACATTCAGTACCCAAGGCACAAGATGAACACCATGTCACATATTCTTAAAATTGGCTTTGGTAATGGTGGCTTTACTAATGGGTCTACTTGTTACATCACAAGATCGTTCTCTAACAGGTCATACATACTTGAAATGTGGGGGCTTTTCTTGGCTTAAAATGAAATAGTTGAGGGATGCTTTTTTATGAAATATTAAGCGGTACAACACCAGCTGACCTCTATGTTGGAGTTCATTACAAATAGTAAGCGTGCACACCGAGTGATGGATGCTTCCCTGAGTGTGATTAGCTTCGGCAGGGCTCCAACACCTCTCTTTTTTTATTTTAAGAAACCGGATGCAAGAGAAACACTCAAACACACTGATACTTATCTACACCTACATCACTCATTACTCCAAAGTCCCAGAGTATAATTGTTATTATTTTATTTTTTTTAAACATACTGGGTCTCCCTCAAACGTGCACCGACATTCACAAAACTGTCAGACAATATTAAGATTGGATTTCATACAAGAAGTGGGTAATCAATTCTTAGGTGGTTCGAGCACTCAGAATGGACAATACGGCTCCTTGCCAGAAAACTCTTTCATTGTATTATTCCTGACCCAGTCGAGGACCCCTTCATGTTGGGTGGCTGCCACTAATGCAGTTATCAAAATGAATGGCACGGCTAGCATGCAGGTAAGGTGAGTGGGCACCTACATGCTTGTGAAGCAAGATGGAGTGCTCTATTTCCAACATGTGAACAAACTTGGAGCCAGGCACTTAAACTAGCTTTGTGCTGGCACATCTGTATTAATCCCATTTCAGTACCTGCCCTTAATGAGTGTTACAGCAATTGCTTACAACTTCAGTACCTGCCCTTAGCTTGAATGATACAGCAATGACATCTAACGTTTGATATTTCACTCTTTTCAATAATATCTGTACGTAATTAAAAATCCCCAAAATCAATACCAGTACATTGCATTCACAAATATAGGTTTTCATGTATACGGTACATGTAACCGTCTCAGCTCGGCAGATTTTGCTTCGAAGAGACAGAATAATTACTTCACTTATTTTGGTTTTGCCCCTATTTAGCTTGTTTCTGGTCACAGGTTCAGGAATGGCTGAAATAAAATCACAAAATGTGTCTAACCCTGTTCATTTGTTGGGAGATCTGGAGAACCATAGTCAATCAATGAACAACATAATAATACATTTAGTACAAAATATTTAGCTTTCATTTACAGTCTGTAGATACTATGGGATTAGACAGATTCAGAGTGTATGTGAGACATCACAGCTGAAACATATATGGCACATGGAAATCATAAAATGGAGGTTTACAGAGATAGGTGGGATGGATGCTCATGTTCTAATAGTGTTCATAATAGTAATGATGGAAAACACAATGTATAATGTACATCTATCTAAATGGAATGCACAGTGCATTCGGAAAAGTATTCAGACCCCTTCGCTTTTTCCACATTTTGTTCAGTTACAGCCTTGTTCTTTTCCCTCATCAATCTACACACAATGTCCCATAATGACACAGCAAAAACAGTTTTTTTGTATAAAAAAAACTACTTAAATATTTATTTTACGTAAGCATTCAGACCCTTTGCTATGAGACTTGAAATTGAGTTCAGGTGCATCCTGTTTCCATTGATCATCCTTGAGATGTTTCTACTACTTGATTGGAGTCCACTTCTGGTAAATTCAATAGATCGGACATGATTTGGAAAGACACATACCTGTCTATATAAGGTTCCACAGTTGAAATTGCATGTCAGAGCAAAAACCAAGCCATGAGGCCGAAGAAATTGTCCGTAGAGCTCCGAGACAGGATTGTGTCGAGGCACAAACCTGAGGAAGGGTAGCAAATAATGTCTGCAGCATTGATGGTCCCCAACATCACAGTGGCCTCCATCATTCTTAAATCGAAGAAGTTTGGAACCACAAAGACTCTTCCGAGAGCTGGCCGCCAGGTCAAACTGAGCAATCGGGGAGAAGAGCTTTGGTCAATGAAGAGTTCCTCTGTAGAGATGGGAGAACCTTCCAGAAGAACAACCATCTCTGCAGCACTCCACCAATCAGGCCTGTATAGTAGAGTGGCCAGAAGGAAGCCACTCCTCAGTCAAATGCACATGACAGCCCGTTTGGAGTTTGCGAAAAGGCACATAAAGGACTCTCAGACATTGATGTCACCAGAACCGGGCTTTCAGGGGTTTAGCCCCGAATGATTTTGTCTCAGCCCTGAGTCTTTTGCCCTGCTGGGATGGTGTAAAACAAAGCATTACACACTGCAATGAATACTCCCAACATGAGCCCTGGCCTTCCCTGTCCTTTAAGTGCTGCCTAAAACCAGAAATGCTGTATACGGTGGCACTTTAGGAGGCAGAGTGAAAGTGATTTTACAAAGTAATTTTTGATATCTTTGATATCAATTTCAGCGCGCTGTTCATTCTCTGAGGGAGAGTGCGCAAAAATGAGAAGGAGAACCGGAGGTAAACGTTGTGAGCTTGCTATTACTATAGAACATTTTGTTAACCCATGATGATGTTATTCAGTTATTGACCTCACAGTAAGCCAGATTCGAGTAACTTACATTTTAGGATATTGACTCAAAAGCTGCGCTGACAGATAATGTTAAGCTAACTAACATTCAGGACTACCCAGTCTAGCTAGCAGTGCTGCTACTAGCACATTTTATGAGCAGGGTTTTGACAGTACAGTTATTGATTAGCTATCTGGACACTTAATACAACTGCTTGAGCTCAGATCATCACCAAACAAAGTATCACTAACTATCCAATTACCGTCTAATCAAGTACTGTCCAAATATGCTAAAAATTACTAATAAAGATAGCGGGCTACTTTAAGGTTGACATGATGTTAGCTACTTTTGGTCGTCAGCTCAATTAGCTAGCTATCTGTTGAAAAAACTAAGCTGGATAGCTGAGTTAACATTTTTTTCCAATTTTATAGAAAATGGACATACAGAATTTCCTCTTGAGAAAGAAGGCAAGAGATTCAGCTCAGCGAAGACAAAGACAGATGTTGCATTTGCAGGAGTAAGTTAATAGATGTTGTGTGTGTGTGTGTGTGTACAATGAATTACTTAGCATCTACAGTAGCTACATAGATGGGTTTGAAAACGATGTGCTTCCATGGGGCAGAACTCAACCTGATGTGATTCTGTACGGCAGATTGCTAGCAAGAATGACACTACCATGTGGCTTACTTCAGCATGTTCTTGATATCATTTTGATGTGTTTTGGCGGATTTCATGTCATTGCAAATAAGGATAAAAATCGCTAGCTAGCTAACCAACAACTGTAACAATCTATTGAAACAATAAGTGGTCATTATGCAAATGTGTTTGTTTTCAATTAACATTGGAGACTAAATATAGCTTGGATGTTGTCACCAATCCAAGCCAACCTCATCAGTTTCGCCCCATTGCTGCACGCCTGTCAATTTTGTTGCTAAAGTGACAGAGAGAGAGAGAACACAGGTATTGTGGTTAGGGAAGGGTAAGACACTTGAGAGTTAATCAGGTTTAAGATTGAGTGAACTGCTAATATCATTAAGGAACATAAATAATTCCAGATTTTACCTTAAGGTCAATTCAGGTAAACATTATTTGCCTGTTGTTCATATTCCGTGTGTGTGTGTCTGTTCAGAATACTCCATATTGCTACGGCACTGATCAATTCAAATGTATTTGTCACATGTGCTGAATACAGCAGGTACCTTACCGTGAAATGCTTACTTACAAGCCCTTAACCATCCATGCAGTTCAAGAAATAGAGTTAAGAAAATATTTACTAAATAAACTGAAGTAAAAAATGACAAAATAAAATAACGTTAAAGAGACTATATACAGGTGGTGTCAGTACCCAGTCAATGTGCGTGGGTACAGGTTTGTTGAGGTCATTTGAGCCTTTTGGACCTAGACTTGGTGTTCCGGTACCGCTTGCAGTGCGGTATCAGAGGGAACATTCGATGACTTAGGTGAATGGAGTCTGACAATTTTTTCAGCCTTCCTCTGACACCGCCTAGTATATACTGTAGGTCCTGGATGGCAGGAAGCTTGGCTCCAGTGATGTACTGGGCTGTACGCATTACCCACGCCTTAAGTTCGGATGCCGAGCATTTTCCATACCAAGTGGTGATGCAAGCAGTCAGGATGCTCTCAATGGTGCAGCTGTAGAAATTTTTGAGGATCTGGAGAACCATGCCAAATCTTTTCAGACTTCTGAGGTGGAAAAGGTGTTGTTGTGCTCTCTTCACAACTGTCTTGGTGTGTTTGGACCATGATAGTTTGTTGCTGATGTGGACACCAAGGAACTTGAAACTCTCGACCCGCTCCACTACGGCTCTACTACAGCCCCGTCAGGCCCCCCGTTTAATGGGGGCCTGTTTGACCCTCCTTTTCCTGTAGTCCACGATCAGCTCCTTTGTCTTGCTGACATTGAGCGAGAGGTTGTTATCCTGGCACTACAATGCCAGGTCTCTGACCTCCTTCCTATAGGCTGTCTCATTGCTGTCAGTGATCAGGCCTACCACTGTTGTGTCATCAGCAAACTTAATGATGATGTTGGAGTCGTGCTTGGCAATGCAGTCATAAAATGAACAGATAGTACAGGAGGGGACTAAGCACGCACACCTGAGAGGCAGCCCCAGGTCTTCAGGGCTGAGCCCCGGATTTTCTGAATGTCTAGTGACGTCACTGTCTCTCAGACCATGAGAAATTGAACTTTTTTGGCCTGAATGCCAAGTGTCATGTCTGGAGGAAACCTGACACCATCCGTACGGTGAAGCATTGTGGTGGCAGCATCATGATGTGGGGATGTTTTTCAGCGGCACGGACTGGGAGACCAGTCAGGATTGCGGGAAAGATGAACAGAGCAAAGTACAGAGAGATCCTTGATGAAAACCTGGACCATAGACTGGGGCAAAGGTTCACCTTCCAACAGTACAATGACACAAAGCACACAGCCAAGACAACGCAGGTATGGCTTCGGGACAAGTCTCTAAATGTCGTTGGGTGGCCCAGCAAGAGCCCGGACTTGAACCCGATCGAACATCTCTGGAGAGACCTGAAAATAGCTGTACAGCAACACTCCCCATCCAACCTGCCAGAGCTTGAGAGGAGTTGCAGAGAAGAATGGGAGAAACACAGGTGTGCCAAGCTTGTAGTGTCATACCCAAGAAGACGAGGCTGTGAACGCTGCCAAAGGTGCTTCAACCACGTACTGAGTAAAGGGTCTGAATACTTAGGTAAATGTGATATTTTCTTTTCTTATTTTTAATACATTAGCAAAAATGTATAAAAATCTGTTTTGTCATTATGAGGTAGATTGATGAGGGAAAAATAACAATTTAATTCATTTTGGAATAAAGATGAAACGTAACAACATTTTGAGAAAGTGAAGTGGTCTGAGTACATTCCAAATGCACTGTACGTCAATATATAAAATGAATGTATTCTTGCTATGTCACTAATGGCAAAAATATATAAATATATTGAAAAAAGTGCCATGTATGTAAAATGTGTGTAGAATGTACATGTAACAATGAAAGACACAGCTGTTAAAACTGTTAAAACGTATATATCTTGAGAGAGGTATTTTAATAGTAAAGACAGTGCCATGTCTTTACTATCAAATACCTCTCTCAAGATATGTTGAATATATTTGAAATACTGTGACTTTGTTTGACCAAGGTCTGATTATCAGTTCGACTCTGTTACCTGCCCTTATCACACATGCTGCTCACTAGACTATGAAATGAGGTTATATAGTCAAAATGTGAAGTCATTAGATTCAGATGAAACAATCTCAGGCATTACGTTATGGATGACTGATTATGGACTATCTCTGGAACTTGTTACACATTTTGGAAGGGTTATATGGAAGTGTGAGGTTTTTCACAATTACTAGACACTTCAGCATACCACACTTTGATTAGATTTAAACCAGTCAATCAATCAGCAAGGCAAATTGAGTTGAATTGGACAGTTATGCAGTTACCTTAATTAAGGTTAGATTATTTTTAATTAACATTCAAAGGTTAGAAAATATTTGAGGTAATGAATGGCCACTGTAAAGCTAACATTGACAACACTGAAGACACATTGACAACACAATTATACCAAAAAGAAGAACAGTACAGGACAATTATTTTAATTAATTTAGAATGTAAATGTAGCTAAGAAACATATTAGCATTGGACATTCTGATAATTTCTCAGTGGACTGCTGATGGGTTAGGTCCAGTGGCCAGTTCTCCAGGCGCCAAACAATGTCTGTCACACACAGGTGAATGCCAAGAGTTCCAACCGGGGAGCTGGAATTTCAAGGAGCTACCTATCATTTTCCACCTTAAGAGATAAAAGTACATGATAAATTGCATGTCTGCCACCGGATCCACGTTCGAAATAGTAAATATAATGATAAGGGCGAGCGGTTGCCAAATATCTCTCTGCTGCAACATTGTCTGGGACTTTTGAGAAGGTTCCTTTAAGCTTAATTATGTAATTGAAACGTTAAATTTGAAGATAAACATGGTGTTCAATCCCAGGACTCTTGGGTGCATTTTTTTTTAAATATTTGATATTACAAATGACTACAATCTTGATTACAATATGAGGTGATTCACAAGCATCCAATAACCTGACAAAGAATACAACAATGTATTATAGATATGGCATGGTTTGGGTCTCTTCCATTTCAATTGAGTCAATTAGAGAAGTAAACTGAACATCCAAAACCAATACTCCTCATTACTAGTCAAGAACTAGGAATAGTTGGACTATGATGGCGAAGGTCAAAATGAGATATGGCAAAACCACCCCTAGGTTTTTGTATAGTTCATGTGGTATACAATAATTAACATCATTCACACCTATTCAGAAGAGACACATCCAGAAAATAAGATCTTCAAAGTTCATTATCACCAAAGCAAAACGAAAAAAATACAGTAAAATAAACATTTCTCTACAAAGATTAGACTGCAAACAATATCGTAATTCAAACGTCAGAGATAATATAGTGAAGGTTTGACCTGGTGTGAACGAATACGCCAGGGGAAAACACAGCGCATGTTTATTACATGAGCTAGCAAGCCAAAACTTACCACATGTTCCTTCAAGACGGATCTGAGGACAAACGGAATGTTCTCTTGACACGAAGAGTAATGAAAACTATGGGAGTGTGTTCAGTGATTCTACCGTATAAGTGTTGGAATAAACCTAACGGAGTCCCGTCTGGTTGATTGGGGTTAACTGTTCTGCCATTTCCCAGATCTTCCGGGGATAGCCCTGCTTTGAAGAAACAGTGTCAAATGGGAAGAATTACACTGCTAGGCTACCACCAACAGAAAGAATTGGACTGCTTGGCTACAGCCAAGACAATGTGAAAAACATTACTGCGTGTGTAAACGCAGCATTTAAAACAGAGGATTGCTAGAACGTAACCTCTCATCTTTCAACATTGGGTAGATAGGATTACAACCCAACCTCATACTGAAATAGTGTATGTGGACGACCAGTGTTTATTAAGACCTTTGAACAGGTGCAAGGATAACGAGGTAAATAGGTGTTTCCCTCTGTTGACTCAATGCCTGTATTCTGTCTATACAATTTCTATTGCTGGCAGCACCTATTCGTTAGGTCAAATTCTGTGTGTGTGTGTGTGTGTGTGTGTGTGTGTGTGTGTGTGTGTGTGTGTGTGTGTGTGTGTGTGTGTGTGTGTGTGTGTGTGTGTGTGTGTGTGTGCATGTGTATGTGTGTACATGTACTTGGCGAATAAAGTGATTATGATTATTTTAAACTGAAAAGACATAAAGAGAACCTTGAGATGAACCTGCCTAATGGTTTAACAACTACAGGTCTGAGATCACAATTTGTGATTAGGCTAATGGAAGATTTGAAAGGAATTGCTACATCTTTTTAAATGCCGACCTTTGATATTAAGGTGTTACGCAGAGGAGTAAATGGGACCGAGAACACCAGCCTTAATATAATCAACAACAGCCTTTGAGAAGCCTGAAAACTGAGATCCTTCAGGGAGTAGCTACTGAATATACAGTATCAAGCAACCTTGGATAAAGAGGACATTCAGGGGGTAGGAAAAATAAGCCACTGACAGGAAAACATCTACAGTGCATCTGTGTAAATGACATTAGTCAATGAGAAGTCTAATTGTAAACTCAGGGAAATAAAGAACTAATAGTCAGCCCAGATCAAAAATGTATCAGCCGAAATTTAAAAAATAAAAAATCTCGCAAAACTATGTCACTGCAAGCTGACTTGCGTGTTGATATGTTGATCACTTATCCGATTTCCAGTGAGGCTGGACTAAGCAATATGCATGCAATAGAAGGTGTGTGTGTGTGTGTGTGTGTGTGTGTGTGTGTGTGTGTGTGTGTGTGTGTGTGCGTGGGGGGGGGTTGACTAAGAAAAAGGTGTGGTGCACTGAGTCTACTCTTAAGCTCAGGCCTGTTTGAAAGGCCCCTTCATCATTTTGTATGTATAAGAAATAGAGACGTTTGAGATAGTTTTTTGCCTTTCAACTATTACCCGAGATGAAACACTACTGAAGGTTTGGCTCATTCATCATTATGACACCAAATCACTCCCCACAGTGCTGAATTCCTCAACATTCACCATAGCGGTATCCCAGTAGGATCACAACGGTCACAGAAGCTAATCCTGAGTTAGGTTCATTTGGTCGAATGTGCAAAAGAGGGAAAACAAAACTGCAGGTAGAAATGTTAGAATTATTCTCCTCCAAATGAATGTAATATCTTAAGATGTAGAAGAGTAATAATAATACAATATATATTACATTTATATAACGCTTTAAATCATCTCAAAGCACAAAAAAATGGACAAGCAATAGATCATCATGAGTAGCCGAGCTATAGTTATCTAGGTCAATCTAGGCCAAGTCTTTGAGTGCATGCATCCTCCAAAGATGGAGAGAGACAGTTCATGGCTTGATCAGAGGAAGGTGGTCAGGGAGATGGTCGATGAATGTTGACGTCGTGCACTTAACCACAACCACTAAACTTTTACTAACATTCCCTCCAAAATGACATGGTTTGACTGTTTCAAAGCACTCTTTTTTTTTTACCTTTATTTAACTAGGCAAGTTAGTTAAGAACAAATTAAAGTCTACCGGGGAACAGTGGGTTAACTACCTTGTTCAGGGGCAGAACGACCGATTTTTACCTTGTCACCTTGGGGATTCAATCTAACAACCTTTCGCTTGCTGGCCCAACACACTAACCACTAGGGTACCTGCCGCCCAAGGCTTGGTTCACTGGAGGATGACAACATAGAAATGGAATAATTAAATATATAAAAGTATGTGTGTTGCTGTGGCAAGCACAAATTAATTCAATATATATCACTGAACTTCAAGCCACTCTGGGTAAATGCATCTTCAAAAATGACCATCGATATGCATTTTGTATTTAAAAGATAAAGGCCATCACTGATCCGTTGTTCTTACAGTGTTACATTTTTTAATTATAACTTATATTATAGTGAAAGTCAAAGTCAAAGCTAAAGCTCAAGTGGGGGAAAAAAAATGTATATTATTACAAAGCAACCCTCTTCACAATGAGTTTATGCCCAAGGAAACATGAAGTAATTACAATAATGGTGGGTTTCTTGGCGATACCGGCCACTCTGTCCTGCTTTACAGTGGTGTAGTCAGCGAACTGGTATGACTGTGTCTTTGTTTTTCATCCCGTTTCTAGTTGCGTCTTGGCAGAAGATGAAACGCATGTATTACCCCGTAAATATTTGTTTGGCGCTCGGCTGCAATCCACGTCCTACCAAATATCATGCTCTACATGCATGGATTAAGACAGGATTAGGCTAGGATTACAGCTCAGTGCTTTACTGGGAAACGTTATAGATTGGAACATGATAACTAACTGGCAGTCAATTTACAGTAATAGACATTTTGAATTGTGTCATGAGAATATATATATTTTTTAAGTGATATTTAACAATTGTGGTTATACTATATGTCACCAACACTGATCATTTACATGTCACTTGTAGTGACATTACTTATACGTCATTACTTATATGTCATTGTACCTCCTGTGTATTGTACCATTTCTGGGTACATTTGGCTCATATCATCGCACAAGTTATGATTCAGTTAATCATTACAACACTAGCTTGTTCTGCTGTATCTTTACACTCCCCGCTGAGGGATCTCACTTCGGTTCTAAATTTGACTCCTCTTCCTTTTTTGTGAAGGACATAGCTTAGTTCAGCTGACAGACACTAACCTCTTCAGAAGTCTCACACCCCGAGGGCAGGCTTTCTCACAGGGGCCACTCCTGATGTGCTAACGTGCTCTCCTTTTTTTACCAAATCCCTTTCATGTCGCTCACGCAATGGGAAACTGTACCACACAGCAGTTTGTAGAGGATACTTACTTTAGTATCTGCATGTTTGTGACTTCTAGCCTTTTAGAGAAGGGCATTGTAAATTTAACAATATGCCCATCCCACGTTTTACCACGATAAGTGGTTTTAAATCAGAACTATACTGAGAAAAAGTATGGATATAAAAAAATATTGTACATAAGCCTACTGAGAGAAACAGGAAAAAACTGTTTTTCACTTTGATGAAAAGTTTGAATTTCGGCATTGGAACCATGTCATTTTTGGTTTGATTTAATCTGTACTGTAGTCACAGATAAGGCAAGGTCCTTGCCGAACAAGCTAAAGACACATTTTGATATGCTAAATCGTTTTTATATCAGTCAAGATTCTAAGATAGGTAAGAAAATAAAGATTTTTTGGTTATCGCCTCTGTAACATACATTTACAACATAAGACGAATTATACTCTCTCCCTACATTGCTGTATTACCTTATCACGGTCACTTGGTTGTTCTCATCTTGTGTGTGGTTTGATAAACAGCTGTTCCTTTAAGTACCTTCCAGAAGCAATGTGTAGATAAAGACTGAGACATTGGCCGCTTACATTGGCAGGCTAAGTACTGCATATCATTTCTACCCATGCAAGTTTTTATTCCAATCCCCTCATATCCAACCCCAAGCCTATTAACCTTTCAATCCATATTAATGATGGGTGACTGTTGATGTTAGTAACCAGAAGAATGCAACCATTTATTAACCCTGGGTGTCCATTTCATAAAAACACAACCTGCATCTATTATATTAAGTGGTGTCAATGAGGTGACCTCTGGTCTGTCGTGCTGTGTTATACTGTACCAAGCCATGCTTGAATTCACAATGTTTCCACCACCACAGACTTCAAAATGTTCTTTAGACCTCTCACTTTGTTGATGAAAGAAACCCAAGCCGAGGAAGTCGGTAAATATTATATACATACATGCAGCATTGAACTTGAATTTTATTTGAAAATGCTACATACTCTGAAAAAAGGAAAAGTGCACTCTAAATGCCTGGGAAGCCTAATGTAGTTGTGTCTAAATGTTTATATCCCTGTTGTGGCAGACCAGAGGGTTTGGTCAAAAAGTTTACACAGATCAGACACGGACAGAGTAGGATTTGCTCGGTTTCAAGGGTGTTTATTTGAATAACAAACCAAAAGAAAATAATAGGTCTCCCCCATGAG
Source organism: Oncorhynchus mykiss (assembly GCF_057628025.1). NCBI lineage: Eukaryota > Metazoa > Chordata > Actinopteri > Salmoniformes > Salmonidae > Oncorhynchus > Oncorhynchus mykiss. Next base: position 30,024,051 of record NC_143039.1, read on the forward strand.
ACCCTCTTTGGGATACCGTCTTCTGAGCTCCAGATCTCGCTGTATCCTGCAGGGAACAAAAACTGAGCTCCCTCCTTTTATCTCTTCAACCGTCCCCAACTATATGAGAGTAACCTTTTGTCCCCCAGTCCCTTCTCATCTGTGCTGCCCTTCTGGCAGCTTTATGGGACTCGTCCAGCTGGTGAGCAATCAGCCCTTGATTACTCACCAAATACAATCAGCCCTAATTAATCCTGGCCGGAGAGCCCGTTGAGACCTGGCACGTCCAGCAGAGGTAGCCATCGCCTCGTGATGTAGACTCCGTCTGTCACCAGGCCTCAACGAGTCTCCCTCTGGAGGCTGATCTGCTGTACGCCATAGGGCATCCGCGTTTGCATGCTTCGCCCCTGACAACAGAAAAAGAGAAGAGTTGAAGGGACAAGAACCACCTGGTGACCCGATCCAGGCTTCGAACAAGCTTATGTCGTTAACCTCTAGCACTTAGCCATCCCGGATCCGGGAGCGTGAATACAGACTCAAGCTCATTACCATAACGCAACGTTAACTATTCATGAAAATCGCAAATGAAATGAAATAAATATGCCATCTCTCAAGCTTAGCCTTTTGTAAACAACACTGTCATCTCAGATTTTCAAAATATGCTTCTCAACCATAGGAAAACAATCATTTGTGTAACAGTAGCTAGCTAGCGTAGCATTTAGCGTTAGCATTAGCGTTAGCATCCAGCAGGCAACATTTCAACAAAAAACAAGAAAAGCCTTCAAATAAAATAATTTACCTTTGAAGAACTTCGGATGTTTTAAATGAGGAGACTCTCAGTTAGATAGCAAATGCTCAGTTTTTCCAAAAATATTCTTTGTGTATTAGAAATAGCTCCATTTTGTACATCACATTTGGCTACCAAAAAAAACTGAAAATTCAGTCCTCAAAACGCAAACTTTTTTCCAAATTAACTCCATAATATCAACTGAAAACATGGCAAACGTTGTTTAGAATCAATCCTCAAGGTGTTTTTCACATATATCTTTGATGATATATCGTTCGTGGAAGCCTGGTTTCTTCTCTCTATCAAATGGAAAAATACTTGCACCTGGCGTTGTGCACCAATTTCGACGCAGGACACCAGGCGGACACTTGGAAAATGTAGTCTCTTATGGTCAATCTTCCAATGAAATGCCTACAAATACGTCACAATGCTGCCGACATCTTGGGGGAACGGCAGAAGGTCTAAGCTTATTCCTGTCGCATTCACAGCCATTTAAGGAGACATTAGAAAACAGAGCTTCAGAAATTCTGCTCATTTCCTGTTTGACGTTTCATCTTGGTTTCGCCTGTAGAATGAGTTCTGGGGCACTCACAGACAATATCTTTGCAGATTCTGAAACTTCAGAGTGTTTTCTTTCCAAAACTAATCAATAATATGCATAGTCAAGCATCTTTTCGTGACAAAATATTGCGCTTAAAACGGGAAAGTTTTTTATCCAATAATGAAATAGCTCCCCCATAGACTCAACTGGTTTTAACACCCTGGAAATCATTACAGAAGTGCAGGCTACCGTCTGGTTTGGGCACCAACACGATGGGGCTTCACCATGCACTGTGGGACTCTTCAAGGACCCCCTCGGTGACCTGGGTGAAGTGGGTACCAAACAGGTAATACTTGAGAGTGTCTAGCACCGACTTCACCGCTAGACACTCGCAACAATAGAGTACCCTTTCTCTCTGGGTATCAGCTTTCGGCTTATGTACATAATGGGATGCTCCTCCCCATAGTGTATCTGGGACAGAACGGCCCCTAGTCCCGTGTCACATGCATCCGTCTGGACCAACATCGGCACCTGGAAATCGGGCGTTACGAGAATTGGATGGGAGCACAGCGCATCATTCAGGCGCCTGAACGCCGCTACTGTCATGCCTGTCCATGGCTATAGTATCCTGCCAGTCCCAGGAGGGACTTGATCGGTGTCTTGGTTCGTGGAACGGGCATGTCACGTACCGCGTGAACCTTCCTCTCCTGGGGCTTGACGTTCCCCCGTCCAATCAAATACCCCAGGTACTCCACTTCCTCGAACACTAGTTTGCATTTCTTGGGGTTCGCTGTCAACCCGGCTTGCCTGAGTGCGTCCAGCACTTGGCTGTGGATGATGAAATCATCCAAATAGGCCGCTGCGTGCTGCTGGTGGGGTCGAAGTACTTTGTCCATCAGGTGCTGGAATGTGGGCGGGGCTCCATGGAGACCGAACAGGGGCACCCGGTACTGATATAATCTGTCTGGTGTCTAAAATGCTGTCTTCTCCTGGGAGGAGGCTGCCAACGGTACTTGCCAATATCCTTTGGTCAGGTCAAGGGTGCTGATGTACCGGACCTTTCCCAATCGGTCGATGAGCTTGTCCACCCTCGGCATGGGGTAGGCTTCGAACAAGCTTATGTCGTTCACACCCTGGAAATATTTACAGAAGTGCTGGCTACTGTCTGGTTTGGGCACTAACACGATGGGGCTTCACCATGCACTGTGGGACTCTTCAACGACCCCCATCCTCAGCATAGCCTCCACTTCCTGCATCACGGCCTTCCTTCGTGCCTCAGGAACCCAATATAGCCTCTTTCGTACTGTTTCCCCGGGCCGGGTATGGACGTGGTGTTTAATGAGGATCGTGTGGCCTGGCTTCTCAGAGAACACCGCCATGTTCCGATTGACGAGCTCTCTGAGCGTTTGCTTCTGGGCCAGGTCGAGGTCCTCATTCCTCGGGACCACCACTGGTACCATTGGCGTCCTGGGTCCCGACCATAACACAGCCAAGTCTGTCCTCTCGTGCCACTTCTTCAACAGGTTCACGTGGTAAATCTGTTGGGGTTTCCGTATCCCCGGCTGCCGTACACGGTAATTTACGGGTCCCAGCTTCTCTATCACCTCGTATGGCCGGTGCCATTTTGCCAGGAACTTACTTTCGGACGTGGGGATTAAGACCGACACCTTGTCTCCAACTGGAATTCTCGGGGCTGGGTTCCTTGATTGTAGACCTGGGCTAGGGTGCGTTGGGCCTTCTCCATATGTTCCCTTACCACTGGCCATATGGCTGTCATCCGCTCCCTCATCGTCTCCACGTGCTCTACCATGCTGCGTAAGCAGGTCGGTTGGGCTTCCCACACCTCCTTGGTGAGGTCCAGTAGGCCGCGTGGCCTCCTCCCGTAGAGGAGTTGGAAAGGGGAAAAACCAGTGGAGGACTGGGGTACTTCTCGGATTGAGAATATTAGGTGGGGTAGTAGCTGGTCTCAGTTCTTCCCGTCCTGCTCGATGACCTTCCGCAGCATTTGTTTGATCATTTTATTGAACCGCTCGACGAGCCCATCCGTCTGCGGGTGAAAGACAGAGGTCCGGATCTGTTTGCTCTGCAGGAGAGCACACAAATCTTTCATTAGGCGGGGCATAAACTCAGTACCTTGGTCTGTCAGGATCTTGTTCAGGATGCCCACCCGGCTAAAGAGGTGGAACAGCTCCTGGGCGATTCCCTTGGATACCACCGCCCGTAGGGGAATGGTCTCGGAATACCGGGTGGCATAATCTACTATTACCCGGATGTACTGGTGTCCTCCTGCTGTTTATACCAGGGGTCCCACTATGTCCATGGCGATGTGTTCAAAGGGCACCCCGAGGATTGGTAGGGGGACCAGTGTGTTTCCAAAGTGTGTAGACTCCATCTGTCACCAGGCCTCGACGAGTCTCCCCCTGGTGGCTTGACCTGCTGTACGCCACACTGCATATAAAGTTTGTGTTATGTGTTATACTGTTTTGTAAGATATGTTTGTATATTGTGTTACATTTACTGTTAATATAAAAAATATATATATTTCCAAAAAATCCTTTGAGTCACTATTGACATCAAAAATGCATATGATTAATTCAAGGTCTCGTCTCTGTCACATGTTGTTACATGATGTTTGCCTTGTGTATGGGGTTTATATTTGGGTTTACTTGCAATCCACACCAAGGAGGGATGACAGAGCTCACTCCCCAAATCTATAGTCTTCACAGTACAAACATCCAAAAGCCAAAATGCTACGCTCTCTTCAGAATAACAATAATAATGTCACACCCTGACCTTAGAGAGCCCTTTTATTCTCTATTTTGGTTAGGTCAGGGTGTGACTAGGGTGGGCAATCTATGTTTTCTATTTCTTTGTTGGCTGGGTATGGTTTCCAATCAGAGGCAGCTGTCTATCGTTGTCTCTGATTCGGGATCATACTTAGGCAGCTTTACCCACCTGTAGTTTGTGGGATCTTGTTTTGGTACTGTACTGTTTAGACCTACTATACTTTATGTTTCGTTTGTATTTGTTGTTTTTTCGGTGTGCATTGAATAAATTAAGATGTATGCCTACCACGCTGCCCCTTGGTCCGATCCTTCCATCAACGAGCGTAATAAATAACAACAATGTGAAAAAGAAATGCACATTATTAGAGGCTGTGTCTGGCCACGTTTGCCATTAAAACAAAATGTCTATCATTTTCAGAAATTTCTCCAACCTGTGTCATTTCTGTAAAACATATTGATAGAGCTATCTGACATGCGGACACAGAAACAGTACAAAAATCTTAGCAGACCACATACATGTTAATGGCTTTCATAAATTACTGCAAATGACTACTTTGCAATGTTCCGTGGAAGCTACAATTCATGCCATATATTTTTCTAAATGGCCAGTCATGCCCACAGCTCTGGCACAGTATTTATTCTTAAACATAATTGAAATACAGTAAAACATCCCACAAAACGTCTAAGCCTCTTGAACTATAGTATTATTTTCATGCAACATTTTCAATGAATCAAGATTGTACTAAATGTAACATTCTCCATTGAGATAATGCAAATGCAATGCAACTCTAAATGAAGCTAATTGTAGTTGATTTATTTTGTTTCTTTCCAGTTGACTATGTTCCTGTTGTAACTAGCCTCCACCCCCTTACTTAACCATTACAATAAAATGGCTTATTTTGGAAGGAACAAAAAAAATGAACATTTAGAGCTACAATCCTTAAGAGATTTCAGCTCAAAAGAAACAGACTTATGCACACATTGACATGGTTGTCTGTCCTTTGTAGCGGGGGAAGCTATGCTAGTTGGAATTTGATGGACTGATTGTGGAGAAAGTGCTGGGACTCGCAGGTTGATGGGGAAAGTGGCGAGTCAGCAGATTACAGGACAACAAGGATCAGAGGTGTGTGTGTGTGTGTGTGTGTGTGTGTGTGTGTGTGTGTGTGTGTGTGTGTGTGTGTGTCAGCCTGTGATGAGCCATCACACAGGGCGGGATACTTTACAGCCCTGTGTTTCACCCTGTGACAGCAAACCCTGGAGAAAATGTGAATTGCTAAGTAACCGCTGCTGAATGTTAAGGCAATGTCTGAACCACCTGCGCCGGATAAAAGTCAGATTGCCATGTCGTTATAGAGTACACAAAGATCACAGATAGATCGTGACAGCGATATACAAATCCTAATATGATCAAATGGTAATGTAATGAGATGTGTAATGTAGATGTATATTTGAGAATAGCAGCCAGCTCAAATGACAGGTAGTCTAGCGGTTAGAGCATTCGGCCATTAACTGAAAGGTTGCTTGTTCAAATCCCTGAGCAGACAAGTTGAAAAATCTCTTGATGTGCCTTGAGCAAGGCACTTAACCCTAATTGCTGTTGATAATGGCAGACCCTGGCTGTGACCTGACTCTCTGAGAGTGTCTCCGGGAGAGTTGGGATATCCCCAAAAAACTAAATTTCCAATTCACACATGCATATTAATACACACTTGTGAAAAAAGGAAATATATAAAGCATCAGCCCACTTGGTCTCCATTTGATTCATATATACTGTTGAATCTTTCCACTACTTCCTGGTACCAGTGCTAGGATCTGCCGCCTTCCAGATGACGTCCTTGGAATCTCATCTAATCATTTTGATTATTAGATTTGTTCATGTTCATGTACACAATCAATAAAGCATTTTGAAGTGAGCGTTTGGCTCCCCTAAAATAATATTGAGTGCCTTGATCAAGCGTCGAATGGCTCCAATGCCCTTTGGAAATAAACCCTGTAAATGCCTATATCCATTGTTCATAAGCGGGCCTTTGGCTCGGCGGAGGCTGTGTCTATTTAAACTGGGGCTGCTGGCGAGAGTGGTGCGTGGGCCCAAGTCAAATGAAGCCTGACATTTTTCCATTATCGATTTATCCAAAGATGAGAACACTTTGCCAAGATCAACAGACATCACATTGCGAGAAGGATCAAAAAAATACACGAGGTCTGATGTGCCAGACTTTTTATTTTTCCTTGTGACCTTTGGTTGGTTTGAGCAAAAACGTACGATTGCACAAAATATTGTTTCTGCTCATTTCGAAGATAGTGATATATTGATGAATGTGTCTGTGGGGAGAACTAAACATGAACATTTGAATTGCTCAAATCATGTTTATTAGTGCTAATTCCTGTCAACTGGTTGAAGTAAAAATGGAAGAAGTCAAAGGAAATCAGGGTGGTATGTTTGGATTATTACTATTTCTCAATGGAGACGCCATCAGGTTAAGCAGTTGTTGTTGTCTCAAGTTAGCTTTTTGGACTTCCTTGAAGTTGGAGGGCATGTTAGGCTCTGCTCTAATTGGGTAGCAGGGGGATTCTCTGTATTGTCTCACACACAGCAAACACATCTTGCCTTAATTGGCTGGATAGGGCGTTTTGCCCAATGATGTAGAATCGCCCTGCAGGAGTCTTCCTATGTTGGTTCAACCATGAACTACTTGAATTACTTCACCGATTCAACTTGTCATTTTGTAGTTGTTCGTTTTGCGGTTTATGGTTGGGTAATTGTAAAAAGTAAGGCATTGACTGTGGTAAGATTATGGGTCAGGGAACTTTCCACCTTTCACTTACAGAAAAACTAGTCTCAACATAACAAAGGCAGTACATTTCTAACTAAAGCTATACTTGTATCACACAGTGCTACCGAGCGCACACACTTGGGTGCATCAAGTGGACAGCTGTTAGCATTTTAGGATGACTGAAAGGGTCCCAAAAGTGTCTGATTGCTCCAGATAACATCCAGATAAAGCCACTTAGATGGATTATAATGGTAGAGGAGAGCTGCACTATCTAACTATTCCTGGTGATTACCACCTGTCTGACACGATTAAGAGTGCCATGTTTTTGCACCAGCCCTGATGAGATTCAGAAGATCTAGTTTCAAGTTAATGTCACACGCACAGCGAAATGCCTTTCCTGCAAACTCAAAGCCCAACAATGTAATAATCAATAACAATGTATTATTATCAAAAAAGATAAGGATAAGAAATATGAAAACACAATAAAGTTACTAAGTAGGTAAGTATACTATATACAGCACATATTTAAGAAGTCTGTTTCAATACCATATTTACATGTGTAGGGATACTGAAGTGATTGAGGTAGATATGTATAAGGGTAAGGTGACTAGGCAACAAGATATAGGATAATCAGAGTATCAGCAGTGTGTATGTGAGTGGGTGTGCGAGATTGTATGTATGTATAAATATATGTGCATATTATGTGTGAGTGAGGAAGTGATGGAGTGAGTGTTTGTGTGTGTGTTGGAGTGACAGCGTGTGCAAGTGTGAAGAGCCCTGTGAGTATGCATAGAGACAGTGCAAATACTGAAATAAAAAGGTCAATAAGGTATACTCGGTCGTTGTAGTTATTTTGTTAGCTATTTATCAGTCGTATTGTTTGCTGATAGAAGCTGTTCAAGAGCCTGTTGGTGCCAGACTTGAATCACCAGTACCTCTTGCTGTGAGGCAGCAGAGAAAATAGTCTATGTCTTGGGTGGTTGGGGTATTTAATAATTTTCCAGGCCTTCTTTTCACACCGGCTGATATACGTAGATGTCCTGGATGGCAGGAAGCTCAGCCCCAGTAATGTACTGGGCTGTCCGCACAACCCTCTGTAGCGTCATGCGATCGAGGGCGGTGCTATTGCCTCTAGGGTGGTGCAATTTTAGGGAGGTCTACTACAGTAGCTGACATTTTGTTTCCAATCCCACTAATGACTTGCAGGTGCATCACGATCAACAACAATCAAATATTGATAGGATAAACCAAAAATACAAATTAGGCCAAGATGATTCTTAACTTTTTGGCAGGCAGTTTGATTGACGATCAAAATTATTGGCGGCTGCACTGAATGCAGCTCAATGAATAGTCAAGGAATATGTGGATGATTTTAACATTGCAACACGAGTACCCACAGGCCCCAGGTCTTCTCAGGAATTATTGAAATGACTTCGGTGTACAGCATTACCATACTACCAGTGGACTTGGAGTAACAGATCAAAGTGTCCGTAATACCTGACTTGCCAGAGGCAACATCAACACGTCTTATCCAGCTAAGCTCTCCATGCACGGTAATGGAATGGTGCCCTTTTTCAGCTTGAGAGTAAGGGGTAGGAAATGATATAGTTTATAACTAATTATCAGTCAAACTCATAGGGCTATGTGGTTACGTGGGTATAGGGTGGAGTCGTGAAGACCCCTGTGAATGAATGTGTTGCTGTACAGCATATTATACAGAGGGCATCACAACATTGCTAGGCTAAATATTGCTGAAACATGCTAGGTGTAATAGAGAGTATCAGGTAGGTTAAGTCATGTTTAGCCTACTGTGATAATTTGGGGTCATTTGTCCTTTAAGGCAGATCTAGAAATGTGGCACTGACATGCCAAGCAGAAATTCCAAGCATTCACTAAATAATTGGCTTGCATACTTTGTGTAGAGGTGACTATGACACATCGATATGTTACGCTCAAGCAAAATACCACCATTGACACGTCAGCAAGCAGTGGGTTTTCTGTTTTGCCTTTACAGGGGAAACTAGTATTAAGGTCCTGACCGAGATGTTTTCTTCCACCTCATCTAAAATTCTGTCACAACAGCATTCATTACTATTTTGGAATGGCTTTTGCCCGTAAAATCCTATTGAATATTTGTAATGTTTTTCCACAACGTAACGTGCGATCATCCTTAAATGTGGTGAGTGGGCGTAAATGTATTTCAGCGTTTGACAGAAATGGGAAGACTTGGCAGATTTAAACAAATGTGGGAAGGACTGCGCTAACAACCAACACACACTAACACTCAAAACAACAAACACATTACTTTAACAATCATGCGAGGTGTTCAAAACAAGATATTCAAAATAATGCAGGATCTTCTCAGTGTGCCTGGATAAAGAATTTAACCTTCAGGTGCTTAAAATATTTGAGGATTACTAGACTAGACTGTGGGTAAAGAATTTGGCACCCAGCAATAACGATTTTTTGAATGAAGGACAACAATGACAATAGTAATATAACTAATAACAATGGAATTTACTCATACATTTAGATTGAATTTCATATTTAATATGAAAACCCAGATATTTAAAGCTCTTGTTTAATTTATAATCGCGCAAACTCAAATATACTTACAGTACTTGACTGATAGCGTAGGATGTAAAAGCAAGCAACTAATTTGCTGAATCTATTAAAAGGCCTGTCAGAAATTAGGCTTCTTTTACACTTTTTGGATGGAAAAGATCATTCCAATTCATCAGTTGTTTTAGACTTTGTAGCTGTCCTTAGCTGTCAGTCCATGAAAATACTATACACTTGTATTGATTAATATCAACAAAGATGAATGAAATCCTTTACAATAATATAATTCACCAAGGTTATTACAGCATTGGCAATAAAGTATTGTATTATAATTGAGCATGGTCTTACTCTTGACATTTGATATACAGTATCCAGATCATTCAATGTTGGTATTCATCACATTTAAAATGCCAGAATGTCTCTCAGTGATGTATTTCTCTGATAGTCAGATAGAACAGACAAGACACTCTGAAATACATACAATATGTATGCAATTTGGCAGACAAATTGTTCCAAAGTGACATACAGTAGTGTGTGCATGCATTTATGTATGGACGGCCCCAGCAGTAATCAAATCCATGATCCTGCCGTTGCAAATGCCATGCTCTACCAATTGAGCCACACAGTCCCACACGCAAAAGCTTTGCTATTCAATGCTAATGCACCTTAGCCTACTATCTCATAGTCCAAACAGTTAGCTTCAGCACCAGAAGTTATCCACCACAGCGGATATTGCCTTCAGCCAGCCACCGAAATGAATGACACACATTTGTTCTTTGACACACAGCAACAAAACTCAAATGTAATCTCTCCCAAACTGCCTCATGTAATGCGTCTCTGCGGCTGCAAAGGACACAGTATGAACTTTAAGACTGAGGTTGTCATTTGTCTTCTGAGAGCGGGTGGAAGAGAAAGATAAGTTTTAGTTCCCTCTGAAGTCTAGATAGATCCTGCCCACTCCCCACACTCCCCACAGAGTTGCTTTGAGACCATAACGGGTTGACACCATATGAACAACAATATACAAATTCTCCATAAATGTACCACTTTTCAACAGTGGATATACCATATAATGTAAGACTTGAAGTATGCATAGAAAGCAATACTGTCTTAGTCCTCTATTCTTTCTACACAACATCTTTCCCCATGTACACGTTTGACCTCATTCCTCTGCCATGCCATTCACTTTGGTCTTTACTGATCAATTTAATTGCTCACGCATAGTCTTACTATTTGGCAGTTTTTATTACATACAATCAATCAAAGGTTTTTGCTTTACAATGCTTGTATTTGTCAGATTGTCCTTTATTGTGATGTGCTAATGGAAGAGATTTTACCTCACAACACAGGTCTCTGACTGACTGACTGACTGACTGACTGACTGACTGACTGACTGACTGACTGACTGACTGACTGACTGACTGACTGACTGACTGACTGACTGACTGACTCACTCACTCACTCACTCACTCACTCACTCACTCACTCACTCACTCACTCACTCACTCACTCACTGGGATTTATACAGGAGTCAATTATTTCAAAGGCCAACATTTAATTAGGCTGTGTTATTTTTTTCCACTAATTGGTCTTTGGACCAATCAGATCAGCACTGAAAAAGATCTGATGTGATTGGTCAAAAGACCAATTAGTGGAAAACAAGTTCAGAATTGGGCTGCCTGTGTAAACGTAGTCTTACAGGTATTGGTATTGCCTAGAGTACATTAGTGCTATAACTAGCTCTTGCAAGGAACTCATCTGGGGAAATGTGAACATGAGTATTGGTGGAGGTTGTACCCAAGACACCCAGAAATTTTTGTTGACCAATTATTGACATTTCAGTGATAACCCATAGCTAATATTTATCAAATCAGACACATGCATTATTCATTTTATACCGTGTACAATATATTTATCAATTAATCTATGAGGTATATATATGAATCAGCAGTAAGCAGGTAGGGACATTTGTGAGATAGAAGTAACTTACAAGCCTTTCACCAAAATGCCCTCCGTTTGCATATGCGTAAATACCTCATCACTCAGCACATTGTAAATGGTTATTCCTTTGGCTCTTTCCTCAAAGGAAAAAAGAGATGCCAAGGACAAGGATTTGCTGCATTCTGTAAACTGGGTGAAGCAGACTGAAGAGAATGGAATATTTCAGCCAGATTTGAAGACTGTAAATAGTTAATTCAAGCATATTTTGACATGACCTGAATAGAACATTTCAATTCAGCGTAGTAGCTTCTGAGAGACTCGTCAAAAAAGAGGAACAAGAGCAGGCAACAGTTGCCCGTGCTATGAAGTATCTTTTTTCTGAACTAGTCTTCAGGGGACGTTTGATAAGCCCACTGTGACCTTCAGCTACCGTGTATCTGAAAGCTGCCAGAAGCCTTGTGGGTCACATGCACTTTCCTCTCCTGCATTGCGCAAGTAAAAATGTTCTTGTATACTTTCCCAGTGGTTCATAACCGTCACACAAAGGGATTAACGCAAGCAGGGGAGGAAAGTCATGTACACGATGTGTACATTCCAAGGAGAGAGAAAAAATACTAACATTAACTGGTGTAGTAGAGATACAATGACAAGTTCAAAGAAGAAGTCATGGCCTCACCTCTGGTCGAACCCATGGTTCTTTAATAAGATTATGCAAAGTAAATAACGTCCCAGCAGAGGTTTTATACATACATCTAACAGTGGAATGTACTGTATCACTGAGGTGGACATGGAGGTGCATTTTCCTATTACAACTTCTGACACCAACATGCTGTACCATACATTTCCATTGCGGTACAGGGGAAGATGTCATGAAAGTTTGTGAGCTCAGCCTACTTTTTTTAGGCTCTCTCTCCATCACTCTAGTCATGTCTCACTCTGTTCCCTCATTGAACTAAGGTTGCATTCATAACCGGATCTTATGTCAGCATGCTATGTTGCTTGCCTACATTTATGAGTGAGGCTGCCCCTCGTTTCCCATTAATCCAGGTTGAGGTTACAAGGTACCCACATTTCTCTTCTTCTCTTCACCACCTGAGCTCCAGTCCAAGGTTTCACATAATATTCTAGAGGACGTGGCCTTCTCTCTTAGATAAAAACCTTTATCATTTAATACATTTAATGGGCTCTGGTTCTGTCCATCTGGGGATGGTGAGTAAGTGGAATCTCTCTCCCCTAAGGTGCTACTGTACTTCAGCAAGTTGTTCTGCTTCCTCTTTCAATGCCATAGGTATGCTTCAGGCAATCTTAAAGCTACTAGTGGACCTCAGTGGTTTTCTTAATGCAAGCTAATCAGTTAATAGGCTCCTCAACAAGCTCTCATATCTCAGGATTCCTTTGAAATCGTAATACAATTTTGTTGCTAGGCAACTGGCAGCAAGCAACATGAGCTCCTGAAAAAGATCTTGAAAATTGGCAAGAAATTTTTATTTTTTTAACCGAATAAGGAAAACAATAGCTGTCATAAAACCATAACCCTCAGAGGCAGAAGAAGAGACAGTGAGACCTCTGAAATACCAAGAACCGTAAAGAAAAAAAAGAAAAACCAAGAAGCTAATGTGCTATTAACGTTAGCAAAATATTTTTTTTTAAACTTGGAACACATGCTGATGTCATAATGAAGGACCAGACCATACACTGAGTTGATATTCACATAATAATAATAATGAATTCCCCTCAACCACGCCCACAAATTACAGAAATAACACAACATGCCAAAAAGCTGCTGTGTTGTTCAAAATAGAGTGCATTCAAAACATTTTCAGACCCCTAGACTTTTTCCACATGTTGTTACGTTACAGCCTTATTCTAAAATTGATTAAATTGGGTTTTTTCCTCATCAATCTACACACAATACCCCACAATGACAAAGCAAAAACAGGTTTTTAGAAATGTTTGTAAATGTATATAAAACAAAAAACAGAAATACTATGTTCACATAAGTATTCAGACCCTTTGCTATGATAATCAAAATTGAGCTCAGGGGCATCCTGTTTCCATTGATCATCCTTGAGATGTTTCTACAACCTGATTGGAGTCCACCTGTGGGAAATTCAATTGATTGGACATAATTTGGAAAGGCATACCTGTCTACATAAGGTTCCACAGTTGACAGTGCATGTCAGAACAAAAACCAAGCCATGAATTTGAAGGAATTGTTCGTAGATCTCCGAAACAGGATTGTGTCAAGGCACAGATCTGGAGAAGGGTACCAAAAAATGTCTGCATCACTGAAGGCCCTGAAGAACACAGTGGCCTCCATCATTCTTAAATTGAAGAAGTTTGGAACCACCAAGACTTCCAAGAGCTGGCCATCCGGCCAAACTGAGCAATAGTGGGAGAAGGGCCTTGGTCAGGGAGGTGAACAAGAACCCGATGGTCACTCTGACAGAGCTCCAGAGTTCCTCAACAGGACAATGACCCTAAGCACACAGCCAAGACAACGCAGGAGTGGCTTCGGGACAACTCTCTGAATATCCTTGAATGGCCCAGCCAGAGCCCGGACTTGAACCCGATCGAACATCTCTGGAGAGACCTGAAAATAGCTGTGCAGCAATGCTCCCCATCCAACCTGACAGAGCTTGTGAGAATCTCTGCAGAGAAGAATCAGAAAAACTCCCTGAATACCGGTGTGCCAACCTTGTGGCGTCATACCCAAGAAGACTCGAGGCTGTAATCACTGTCAAAGGTGCTTCAACAAAGGGTCTGAATACTTATGTAAATGTCATATATATATATATATATATATATATATATATATATATACACACTTTTTTATTATTATTACACATTTTAGAATAAGGCTGTAACAAAATGTGGAAAGATTCAAGGGGTCTGAATACTTTCTTAATTTACTGTACATGTAACCATGTAAAGAAAATCCCAAGCTACGGTTCGCAATGCTTCCACGTAGGGAAATAGAGCTTGTGAGAGGAGCCCTGTGCCATCAGGCTATTTGGCATGGGACTGTGGGAAATGTGGGGATCCGTGTCCAAGTAGGCCACATGTAGCTACTGTGGCAAGAAAAGTATGTGAACCGTTTGGAATTACCTGGATTTCTGCATAAATTGGTCTTCAAATTTGATCTGATCTTCATCGAAGTCACAACAATAGACAAACATAGTGTGCATGAACTAATAACACACAAATTATTGTATCATTTTGTCTTTATTGAATACATCATTTAAACATGCAGTGTAGGTTGAAAAAAGTATGTGAACCATTAGGCTAATGAATTCTCCAAAAGCTCATTGGAGTCAGGAGTCAGCTAACCTGGAGTCCAATCAATGAGACAAGATTGGAGATGTTGGTTAGAGCTCCCTTGCCCTATAAAAAAACATTCACAAAATTTGAGTTTGCTATTCACAAGAAGCATCTGCATGTGAACCATGCCTCGAACAAAATATCCTGTGGACAGATGAAACTACAGTTAAGTTGTTTGGAAGGAACACACAACACTATGTGTGGGGGGGGGGGGGGGGGAGGCACAGCACACCAACATCAAAACCTCATCCCAACTGAAAGTATGATGGAGGGAGCATCAGGGTTTGGGGCTGCTTTGCTGCCTCAGGGCCTGCACAGCTTGCTATCATTGACAGAAAATTGAATTCACAAGTTTATCAAGGCATTTTGTGGGAGAATGTTAGGCTATCTGTCCGCCAACTGAAGCTCAACAGAAGTTGGGTGATGCAACAGGACAACGACCCAAAACACAGAAGTAAATCAACAACAGAATGGCTTCAACATAAGAAAATACGCCTTCTGGAGTGGCCCAGTCAGAGTCCTGACCTCAACTCGATTGAGATGCTGTGGCATGACCTCAAGAGAGCAGTTCACACCATCCCAAACTGAAACAGTTTTGTAAAGAGGAATGGTCCAAAATTCCTCCTGACCGTTGTGCAGGTCTGATCCGCAACTAAAAAAAACGTTTGGTTGAGGTTTTTGCTGCCAAAGGAGGGTCAACCAGTCATTAAATCCAAGGGTTCGCATACTTTTCCCACCCTCCACTGTGAATGTTTACACAGTGTGTTCAATAACGGCATGAAAATGTATTATTGTTTGTGTGTTATTAGTTTAAGCAGACTGTGTTTGTCTATTGTTGTGACCTAAGTCAGATCAAATTTTATGACCAATTTATGCAGAAATCCAAGTATTACCAAAGGGTTCACATATTTATTTATTTCCACTGTATGTCTGTGGAAAACATTTTATCACATTTAACTTTAGTATAGTCCAATTGTTACTCCACTCACTACTTTTAGCTGTATAGTACGTTTGTTAGTGTTGTTGGTCTTTGGTAGCTTAATTAATTTTCTTGTCAGTAGCTAGCTAGCACTCACTCACGTGGCTGCTAGTACAGTCATGAAAAGGAGAATGAGGGAAGCCCTACAATATAAAACATTTCTAAGTAGTGGAAACGCTCGGGAGCAGGCAATGTTGATAAGTCATCTGTAGACATGTTGTACTTTTCTTAAAATGTAGTTTTGCCATTGACTAAAACAAGCAGACAACAAGAGAATTGGGTTTGAAAAATGTTATGTTTTTTTCTGTTAGTCAATGGGGTAACCTAGGTAACCACAGGTTGTTTTCCCAACGGGTGGGTGGGGACGCAATGTTCTATCTAATGCCGACTGGGACTATAGCCTAGGTTGAATATTACAAGGTTAAGACAACAGGGTTCTAATTTACTGTAACTCTTCGAAATTCATGGGACCAGAGTTGCTAGTTTGCTACGGCGCTAGTAGTTATCAATGGTGCTAGTCCCATGATTTTGTTTATTTTCTAGTGCTTACGCGTGGAATTATTACGTTGTCTTAACCTTAACCTTGCTTAACCTTGTTTTTTTGTACCTTATCTATAGACAGCCATGCATACCCAGGTGCATCTTTTGAAAATAAAAACAACAAACTAAATTAAATACCCTAAATATATTAAAACAACAAAGACGCCATTGAAAGAGAAGACCCTGAGGGACAACCCAGAGACCCTTTGAGTGACTTCAGTGGACCTGAAGAGAGGATGCAATCTGTTCTTCTTCACCCCACACCCTACATGTGGCACTCTGCCATCAATGTTGCCCTACCCTATGCCAGGAAGGGTGGCATCTGCAAAGACAGACATATCCCTGTGGAGGGAGAACAGGAAGAGAAAGGACTGAAGTTAACATTTATAACAATGAGCAAAAATGGTCCTGAGAGCAGCCTGGAGGAGTTCGAAAGGAGGTTCCCAACACTAAAAAAGTCCACAGAGCACTTTAAGCAGGGGGAGCCAGAAGTGACGGCTAACCGTGAAGATGTATCAACATCAGAAACAACAACAGGGTACCACTCCCCACCTTCGCATTCTCGCCGGTCCCCCAGAGTTAACGTTCTGAAAGACAGCCTGACAGAACAACAGAGACTACACCATCTTCAATGAAAAGTCCATCTCCAGCAACCAGACCTGACCTGCAGACCTGCAACCAGTGAACAGCACAGATACATCAGATGTGCTATACTGTAAGGCAGGATGAAGAGTCAAACCAGGATCTGCGGATGGAGCTGAACTGCACGATGGAGGAACTCATCAGGAGGGAGTAGCACACCCAGTCCCTGGAGAGACAGCTGGAAGAGATGAGGACCATCCTGCTCTCCACCCTGAAGACAGACAGACATCCACACACACACATACAAACAAACACACACACAAACCTACAACCTCTCCAAAATTCACACACACCCCCCCTGACAATCACACATACATCACACCGACCACTGACACTCGTGCAACACCCTGCGTTGACAGCCACACATCCAACATCCCCTCCGGTAACACATCTTCTCTACCCTTGCCCCATTGAGATCATCAATCCAGACACCACCCACAACAGCAGCACACAGCCAGAGCATCACTCCAGACACCACCCACAACAGCAGCACACAGCCAGAGCATCACTCCAGACACCACCCACAACAGCAGTACACAGCCAGAGCATCACTCCAGACACCACCCACAACAGCAGTACACAGCCAGAGCATCACTCCAGACACCACCCACAACAGCAGCACACAGCCAGAGCATCACTCCAGACACCACCCACAACAGCAGAACACAGCCAGAGCAGCAGACAGAGGACAAACATTGTCATCCAGTGTGACTCCAACGGAAAATACCTTGATGGAAGACGGCTGTTCCCAAGGAGACGAGTGAGGAAGATCTGGTGCCCAGTTACGCAGTCTGCCCTTAGATTCCTCGCAGAGCAGAGACGGAGCACCGACCCACATAATTCTCCACACAGGGACAAATAATCTCAGCACAGGCAGGGTGGATGTAGCCAAGGCTCCGACCCGGATGGCTATAACAGCCACACAGGCCTACCCAGGATCCAAAATCATTGTCTCCACTCTTCTTCCCAGAACATATATACATCAGAGAGTCATAATTGTGCTCTGATTCAGAATGTGCACGTAGTACATCACAAGGGCATTCGTCATGACCAACTCTATGACCACAACAACATCAACAGAGAAGGAAAGTGAGCCTTTGCAAAGGTTCTGAAGGCTACAGCTTTGGAAATAAGGTCACATAATCATAGTGACATCAGACGACCAACCAACCACGAACAACCTCAAAAGGGACTCTAAGCCAAGGCAACGCAACATCCAAACCCCCTTGAAAACACAACCAGCCCGAGAAAAGGATGAGCAAACCCCAGCCGTCTACCAAAAAGGGACAGTAATTGCTACAGTAGCATCCAGGAGAGCACCCACTTGTCCCATCCAACAGAACTACAACAGAGCTCCAGAACAGAGCTGAGCAAATCCCAGGAGCTCAGCTAGAGAGCTATTCTTAGAGAGCACGAAGGCCTGCAAGCCCTGCAGCATCTGAACGTAATCAGATAAGACACCTCCTGAACATCATCTGCAGTCGAGGGATGCGTTCATTTTGTTGAATTAAGCGTGTTATTATTTACTCACGTCTAGTTCAGATAGAATAACAGAGTACTAAAGGCTTGGAAATTATACATGCGAACATTCGCAGCCTGGTACCCAAAATAGACATGCTCAGAGCATGGTTAGAAACTCGTAGTCCTCACATATTAATAATTTCAGAGACGTGGTTAAAAATCCAGGGTTACGTATTATGTAGAATTGATAGGTGCACTTGAGGTGGAGGAGTAGCAACCTATGTCCTCGATAAATGACTGTCTATGAAGATCTCACCTGAGACGTCCATTTAGATTTTTAAGGTTTATTTGTTCAAATAACTCTACATGAGAACAACTCATTGATGAATGGTCACATTTACAGACCACTGAATTCCCTAGTAGACTCCATAAACATTATCACCACTGTTAATTCAATGCATTGGTAAAATGAATAGTTTATTTTAGGGGACTTTAACAAAGACTTGGCTAGATAAATCCTCTGTTAAGGATAGAAAACCTATTGAAAATATGTATTTTACTGAACCAAAAGGAGTCAATCCACATAATGGGACATTGCTTGATTGGCTCTTGGTGACACGCCTTGACAGGATTGTAAATGCAGGTGTTCTTCCAGACTGTTTCAGTGATCATTCCATCATCTACGATGTTTGGAAAATGAAGATACCCACAGCACAACTCAAATGTATTCATTTAAGACAATGTAAAAATGTAATATTGATATACACTGCAAGTACCGAATAATCCAAGATCCAACTGATTGGGAGTCTTGTGGAAAAATAAGAAACGTCAGTGAAACTTAAACTAGAAATGCAAAAGCCTCCTTCTATATGGATAGTCTTACAAATAAATGAAAAGATCCACGTCAGTTCTGGATATACACCCATTTTAAATAGGCCAAATAATCAACCTATTCAGCAAATAATCCTAAATGACCGTGTTATTCAAGAGACAGCAGATATAGCTGATGTTTTTAATCAACTTTTCTCGTCTATTAGCTCATCTGTTACCTCAAATAATAAGTTCCCCCACTATTCCATCAATGCTAGGTATACATGGAACCAGGAGACCAACATCCCAAATCAGACATTAAAACTTTAGAAAGATAAAACAAATTCAACTGACATACAGCCGCTCCTCAATTAAATAAATATCAATAATCGAGCTGGCCTAGATGGACTGGAACCCCAATGTATAAAGTGGTCTGCAAATGTTTTAATGTATCCTCTAGCAGATCTATTGAACATGCCTTTTAACGACCAGTGAAATTACTTCTGTATATCCCCGAGTGTGTCCGAGTGACCGTTCTTCGTAAAGGTGGAAACTCCTTAGAAATTTCACCCTTTCAATCTGGATTTAGACCCAAACATTATACCACTACATTGTTAGTGAAACTTAATGATATAAATTCTTCATCTGACCAAGGCAAACTAACTGGTACCATAATGATTCATTTATCAAAATCATTTTATTTAGTTGATCATTCTATCTTACTAGGAAAACTACAAAATGTTGGTTTTACTAACATATCATTAAACTGGATCCATGCATATCTTTTAGCAACAGAAAACAGTGGGTTTTCAAGGAAGGACACAAATCACAACTTCTTGGACTCAGTAGAGGTGTACCTCAAGGTTCAGTATTGGCTTCCTTCTTTTCTCTATATTCATTAATGAATTGCCTCGAATGTCAGAATACACATGGTCACTTAAACACAGATGATACAGTACTTTATAAACCAGGTTAAAATATTTTGTAGATACAAGCAACTCTCCAAGAGAGTTTTTAACGTTTTAACATTTTAACGTTTTACAAAAAATCTTTCTAGCTAATAATTTAGCTTTAAATCAAACAAAGTCCTATATCATGATGTTTGGTAAGCGGCAAAGAATAAAATCCACACCTGGCAATTCAAAAAATCATGCAAGTGATGCTTGAACAATGCTTGAAAGTGTTAATTGTTTGAAATATCTGGGTTTGTATCTGAATGATCTTTTGGAAAGCATATTGATTATATTAGAAAAACAATTAACTGTAAGCTTAGGTTACTATACACGTCTAAATATTATTTGACTGTATCCAATATAAAGGCCACAGTAGCCCAACTGCTGCTTCTTATCCTAGACTATGGTGACATCATCTATCAAAACACAACCAAGGTCAACTTGGTTTAGATCAAGCTCTCAGGGTAGCAGCAAACCAATCTCAAACGCACCATCTGCAGCCCTGTTTAAATATGTTGGCAGGCATTCTGTCTTTCTTTCAAAGCCTAATTAAGAACTTGCTGATGCTTCCCGCCATTCCTTGCTTCACGTTACGCCATGATCACACACTTGGGCATTCAGCTGGTACACTCTCGGTGCAGTGAGTCAGGGAAGAGGGAAATGTTTCACACAGAAACAAGGATGAGCAAGATAACAGGGAGCTTGTATGTGTGTGTGTTTGCATGTGTGTTTGTGTGTGTGTGTTGCAGCGGTAACGGTGATGTTGGGGGCGGCTGTTTTTTGTGTTTGAGTGCAGAAGTGTGTTTGGGAAAATAATAGAGAGACTACAGTGACTTTGAGGGGGCGTCTGCATGTGTGCGTGTGCATATGTGTGTTTGTGTGTGCAGAATAATTTCCCTACTTGCAGAAAGGAAAGAGGCCCTTTATTTGTTTATGCCCTGCGACCACGGCCCACTCAACCCCCACCCCCCCCCCCCACCCCCAACCAAACAACCCTTCTGGTAGTTTCACATGTGAAGCGGGCTTATTTTACGTCACCCTAACCGTCTTTTATTTATGTCAGAACAGAGGCGACTGAGCCCAGCCAGCCGTGCTGTGTTCCTCTTCTCCTCTCCATCTGCTCTACCCGCCTCCCTATTACCAATACATACTGTATACAGTTCTATTTAAGTTTCCTCCCTCCCTCCATACCTCCCTCTCCTCCCTCCATCTAGGGACCAAGGAGAGGACTGCTGTGCTGTGTGGGAGCAGAGGAGCGCCGAGAGCAGCACAACTCTACCGTTTGTTCCCCTGTTGTTTTGACCCTGGTGCGGTGGCTTGATTAATGACGGCGAGATGTGCTTTGTTCACAGACGACACCCAATGATTAATGGAGGGGTTAATATGATGAGAGTATTAACGAGGATGTTCACACTGCTGTACACTGCCAAGCCGCAACACATCCCAACACAGCAAGCTTTTGTTCACACCATTGTTTTGTGTTGGATCAACATATATGTCTAGCACCAACTACAGTAAATAGCAGGTGCTATCGTAATGAGGCACCACTAAGCTGATGTATATTTGGGGTTAGGCTGATGATCGGTGTATTTAGAGTCTCTGTAGTGTCGAAGAGCAGAGTCCATCTAAGTTGGAGATGCAACTTCTGCTCTCTTTTCTGAATGTCTGTTTGACTGGTTGATTGATTTTAGAATAGAGTAGATTAGAATAGAGAGTTGGAAGTGGTACAGAGTAGAGAGTTGGAAGTGGTTTAGAGTAGAGAGTTGGAAGTGGTATAGAATAGAGAGTTTGGAGTGGTACAGAATAGAGAGTTGTGAGTGGTATAGAACAGATAGTTAGAAGTGGTACAGAGTAGAGAGTTGGAAGTGGTATAGAGTAGAGAGTTGGAAGTGGTACAGAATAGAGAGTTGGAAGTGGTATAGAACAGAGAGTTAGAAGTGGTACAGAATAGAGAGTTGGAAGTGGTATAGAACAGAGAGTTAGAAGTGGTGCAGAATAGAGAGTTGGAAGTGGTGCAGAACAGAGAGTTAGAAGTGGTGCAGAATAGAGAGTTGGGAGTGGTATAGAACAGAGAGTTAGAAGTGGTGCAGAATAGAGAGTTGGAAGTGGTATAGAATAGAGTGTTAGAAGTGGTGCAGAATAGAGAATTGGAAGTGGTGCAGAATAGAGAGTTGGGAGTGGTATAGAATAGAGAGTTGGGAGTGGTATAGAACAGAGAGTTAGAAGTGGTGCAGAATAGAGAGTTGGAAGTGGTGCAGAATAGAGAGTTGGGAGTGGTGCAGAATAGAGAGTTGGAAGTGGTGCAGAACAGAGAGTTAGAAGTGGTGCAGAATAGAGAGTTGGGAGTGGTATAGAACAGAGAGTTAGAAGTGGTGCAGAATAGAGAGTTGGAAGTGGTATAGAATAGAGTGTTAGAAGTGGTGCAGAATAGAGAATTGGAAGTGGTGCAGAATAGAGAGTTGGGAGTGGTATAGAATAGAGAGTTGGGAGTGGTATAGAACAGAGAGTTAGAAGTGGTGCAGAATAGAGAGTTGGAAGTGGTGCAGAATAGAGAGTTGGGAGTGGTATAGAACAGAGAGTTAGAAGTGGTGCAGAATAGAGAGTTGGGAGTGGTATAGAATAGAGAGTTGGAAGTGGTATAGAATAGGAAGTTGGAAGTGGTGCAGAATAGAGAGTTGGGAGTGATATAGAATAGAGAGTTATAAGCAGTGAACAGGCCAAGATACAGTTGAAAGTTTTCACACCTGCCCTGCAAGATTTCTCGACAATAAGAAAGAAAAGAATAGCATCACCCAGTCTTTCTTTCCAGCCAACAGGGACGATTTGTAACCTTGCTACTTGTGTCACAGGTTTCTTCCTCCTAACACGCTTCGATTCACCCACGGAACTGGAAATTATGTGATGTTTTGCGAGGATCGACAAATAATAGCCATCTCATAAAAAATGTGGCACAGTGAAGGGTACATTTTATTGACATTTAAAGGCTATCAACTCCCACCACTTTAAGGAGTCCAATCACTCAAACAGCTATAGGCCTGTAGACAAGAGGGAGAACTATATAGCTCATAGGACTGTGTTAATGTGATAGAGAGGCACCCATAGGTTGTGTCCAATAGGGCACACTATTCCCTTTATAGTGCACTACTTTTGACCACAGTGAGCCATTTGGGACAGCCAATAGTGCAGTGCAATTCTGCGCAGTGCAGGATTGCACCATTTTGTAATAAACTGAGTCAATGCAAGTGTGACCTGACCAGGAAATATGCCTTTAAATTCTTATCCAAAGCCCAATTTAATTTGACTGCCTCCAACCCCTTTTAACCCAAGCTCTTGCAGGCGCTTTTAAATGATCAGTCAATGTGAGCAGCAAAAACTCAGACATTCTGCACCATCTTCAAACAGTTGAATCAGAGCAATGACCAGACAGGCCTTTTAAAATACGTTGAACATGGTGTCCACAGAAAATCAATTCCCTTTCATATTAGTTCATATACAAAGCACAGAGGCATCACAAACAATGAGTTGAGCATTTCTATTTACCTCAGCCATTAAATAGAAATCAATGCAGATGAAAAACCCAACGATTGAAACCGACAGTTCTACCTAAACGAAACCTAACACAGTGAATG
This sequence comes from Oncorhynchus mykiss, assembly GCF_057628025.1. NCBI lineage: Eukaryota > Metazoa > Chordata > Actinopteri > Salmoniformes > Salmonidae > Oncorhynchus > Oncorhynchus mykiss. The sequence continues at coordinate 30,047,756 of NC_143039.1, forward strand.
CACTGCTGTACACAGCCAATGCCTGTGGAAACTGAAGGCGCTTCAATTCAATCTGCTCTCATCTGAGGCACCGTGTCTCCTTCAAGGGCAAGCAGAGTGCACGAGAGGTAGCCTCCCCACCGCTAACAACCAGAGGGGAGCTCTTTTTCAACTCGCTTGAATGGTTGACTTACAGGCCAACTCCCTCCCTCCCTCCAACTTCCAATGAGAGCACTTTGTTGTCAGTTTGCCATCACATGGCATTAAACATGTCAGATTGGGGGCTGCAGTGTGGAAAGCTATTTGGGGGGAGTGTGTGTGTGTGTGTTGGCATGCTTGTTTTTGTACTTGAGTTGACGTGTATGTATGCTTATTGTTGTGTGTGTGTGTGTGTGTGTGTGTGTGTGTGTGTGTGTGTGTGTGTGTGTGTGTGTGTGTGTGTGTGTGTGTGTGTGTGTGTGTGTGTGTGTGTGTGTGTGTGTGTGTGTGTGTGAGTGGGCATACCTATACATTACCGTGCTGATGTGTCTGCAGCAGGTCAGAAAGGAGGCAAACAACATTATGTGGTGGGATGTGATTTCATCAGCACTCACATGCACACACACTCAGAGCATTGTGTGGCAGAGCGAGAGCTCTCTCACACACAGAGGACGCTGAGTTGAATGATGTTGGTGGTCATATGGCCCCTCATGTAAAACACCAAAGTTACTTCATCTGCCTCAGATACAAAACAGAGGATCAATTCGATTTAAATAAGTCAAAGCCTATGGGATGTTTCTAGGAGGCTTGAATAACAATGGTTGGCAACGCAGTAGTGACTTGGGATGAGTCACTCCTACCCAAGCCCTCGTGATGTCATTCATTGTGGCAATTATGCAAATGTTTGTCAATCAATCATTCTGTAAATAGGGAATAATGCTATATACTGTAGGTCATCTTTAATGCCTTATAGGCATCATGTATTCTAGCTATACTCGCAGCCCATCAAGATTTGGTTGGGTAGACAACTCAATCAAATCTCTCTCACGATTGGTTGCTTCTCTGGCATCTTTGGCAAGTGGTGCCATTTCTCCATAATACACAAGATGCTAAAAGATTCAGTGGAGAGTTTGTAGTCATGATTGAATATACCGCTTTTCGTGCTGCTAGTTGCCCCCCCCCCCCCCCGTGGCCAACTAGCGAGCATAGAGAATGTTGTGTTTGCTGAACCAGAACAACAAAATGACTTGTTGTTCTGGCGGTTCGCATTAAAACCAGGTGCTCTTACTCCAGAATGGACAGTGCAGAACCAAGGTCCCAGCTTGTTATCATCAGCCTGAAATTGCACCCGACAATATAACAGAAAGCAAAAAGCAATGTGTGGCTCCCACTTCAAGTTTTGCATCAAAGAACAGCAATTTGGGAAAAGGGCCTGGTCAAATAATGAAAATAATATTTTTCATTTGTGACCTCTGTCGTTTATGACCAAAGTCGGAGAGAGAGTGGCGGTAGACACGGATACATTTAAGTGAGTCCCAAATGGCAGTCTATTACCTTAGTGCACTACTTTTGACTAGGGACCATAGCGCTCTGGTCGAAAGTAGTGCTATATACAAGGAATAGGGTAGTGTTTGGGGATGCAGACACTTGACTGAGGGGGTATTGAATTTAGGCCATACAGTATAATACATAGAAGCCAAAGGGGCTCAGAAGATTGAGTTGGAGCGGCTTTAAAGGAAAAAATACCAAAAAACAATATATATTTATTTTTTAATTGTCCACTGTTGATACAGTCCCACAATGTTTTGCATGTCAGCCGTCCAGTTTTCTAGATATTGGACTTTCAAGAAGCAAAGTGTCACCGGCCACAGTGTGATAATGCAAAATACAAAACAATAACAAAATATAGATTGAGTGTATTTTCCCTTTAACCTCTCTCCCCTGCTTCTCTGCTGCTTGCGAAATCAATTGTTCCCCAGTTAACAACCACAGCGTTGATAATGGAATAATTATGAATCTCGTGTATATTGTTGATTTGCACAAATGCAATCTTATTGGAGAAGGATTGAGATTACCACTTTAGAAACCAAAGCACACAGAGCCTTCTAATTAATTTAGCAAAATTGATCTTTCAGATGGATTTTGCTAATGGAGTTACTCCACTCTACCCGGATTTGAGCTTCAATTGGCAAACTACCGCTCCACTGTAGCCCTTCTCTCGGCCCATCCAAAAGAACATTCATGATGTCCTACAAGGGAAAATCGTTTTTTTTGCCCGTTTTTCTATGACAAATTGTGAACTTAATATGCATGCGTTCGTGGAATTGTCCGTGACTAAGTGGATACGCAGACTATTTTTTGTAAATACATTTACAGAAAACAGATGTAGACTAATTTCAAGCTAAACATAGTGTAGCTCGCTTCTGACATGTCCTGATGTCCACTACCAGGTGGACATTACAATATGAACAATTAACTTGGTCAAGACAACAGATTTACCACTGCTGTCGATCTCAGACAGACTGCTTTCCCCTCTGCAAACCCCATTATTACAGCTAGCCTGACAGACGTATCATGAATGAGGCCCGGCAAATGAGAACAAATATCTGGAAACAGTGATAAAGTTATCACTTCCCTTATCACTAGGGAGATAAAAAATAAATGAGGGCCCTGCATACCTTCCATTTGGGTAGCCCCGGGTAGAGAAAGTGTCACGTCTTTCACTATATCCTGTCCTATTCAGTTCCATTTTCAAACGTCTTTTAAAGATTTTTTATTTTTTTTGATGAGGTCCTTTTGGGAGTAGTACTTCTATCCCACCAGTAACTACTGTTCACCAAGTCCTGTGTGTTCTCAGTTAATCACCTGCTTGAATACATGTTTTGGAAATTACTGAGCTGAATCTATAGTGCTGCCAAACTCCCGAGCTTCGAGAAGCTTCAAGTAAATGTGTTGTCTCAAGGTGTAGCATAAGGAGAAAAAGAGGTGCTTGACTTGGCTCACTGGAGCTGAGTACCGGCACCTAGAATGTTCTACTGCTTGGCAGTATTTATCTATTTATATTGCCAGGGAGGTAGGGGCAGGTACACATACATGGTTTTAAGGTTGGGTTTTTTCGAGCAAAAAAAAAAAACTAAACAGAACTTCTTGGTGCATGGCCGGTGGCTAATGGAGGCCGAGGTGACAGATGACATGGAGACGCAGGGTGACTGGCAGTGAAAGGTAACGGATGTTTCCCTCAGGGAGAACGCCCGAGTGTTCTATCTGTCATCATCAGAGGCACAAGGCATGCTGGCAGCCATGGCAATAGGGGAGAGAGGAAAGGCTATGTCTCAACTCTCTGTAGTGGCTCCCTACAGGTACAGTGTATCCTGACCTTCCTGTAAGGCCTCTGATCTGAAAGGAGTGGGGGTAACTGAAGCCTAATGTTGTCTCCTGTCTTTCTGGAGGAGTCACTATGAACAGATTGCGACAACGGAAGGTGTAATTGTATTTGAGTTGGGCTATAGATGAAGATTTCCTTCAGTACAGCACATACAGTGGGGCAAAAAAGTATTTAGTCAGCCCAAAATTGTGCAAGTGCTCCCACTTAAAAAGATGAGAGGCCTGTAATATTCATCATAGGTACACTTCAACTATGACAGACAAAATTAGGGGAAAAAATCCAGAAAATCACATTGTAGGATTTTTTATGAATTTATTTGCAAATTATGGTGGAAAATAAGTATTTGGTCACCTACAAACAAGCAAGATTTCTGGCTCTCACAGACCTGTAACTTCTTCTTTAAGAGGCTCCTCTGTCCTCCACTCGTTACCTGTATTAATGGCACCTGTTTGAACTTGTTATCAGCATAAAAGACACCTGTCCACAACCTCATACAGCCACACTCCAAACTCCACTGGCCAAGACCAAAGAGCTGTCAAAGGACACAAAAAACAAAATTGTAGACCTGCACCAGGCTGGGAAGACTGAATCTGCAATAGGTAAGCAGCTTGGTTTGAAGAAATCAACTGTGGGAGCAATTATTAGGAAATGGAAGACATACAAAACCACTGCTAATCTCCCTCGATCTGGGGCTCCACGCAAGATCTCACCCCGTGGGGTCAAAATGATCACGGTGAGCAAAAATCCCAGAACCACACGGGGGGACCTAGTGAATGACCTGCAGAGAGCTGGGACCAAAGTAACAAAGCCTACCATCAGTAACACACTACGCCCCCAGGGGCTCAAATCCTGCAGTGTCAGACGTGTCCCCCTGCTTAACCCAGTACATGTCCAGGCCCGTCTTACATTTGCTAGAGAGCATTTGGATGATCCAGAAGAAGATTGGGAGAATGTCATATGGTCAGATGAAACCAAAATATATTTTTTTGGTAAAAACTCAACTCGTCGTGTTTGGAGGACAAAGAATGCTGAGTTGCATCCAAAGAACACCATACCTACTGTGAAGCATGGGGGTGGAAACATCATGCTTTGGGGCTGTTTTTCTGCAAAGGGACCAGGATGACTGATCCGTGTAAAGGAAAGAATGAATGGGGCCATGTATCGTGAGATTTTGAGTGAAAATCCATCAGCAAGGGCATTGAAGATGAAACGTGGCTGGGTCTTTCAGCATGACAATGATCCCAAACACACCGCCCGGGCAACGAAGGAGTAGCTTCGTAAGAAGCATTTCAAGGTCCTGGAGTGGCCTAGCCAGTCTCCAGATCTCAACCCCATAGAAAATCTTTGGAGGGAGTTGAAAGTCCGTGTTGCCCAGCAACAGCCCCAAAACATCACTGCTCTAGAGGAGATCTGCATGGAGGAATGGGCCAAAATACCAGACTTACAGAAAACGTTTGACCTCTGTCATTGCCAACAAATGGTATATAACAAAGTATTGAAAAACTTTTGTTATTGACCAAATACTTATTTTCCACCATAATTTGGAAATAAATTCATTAAGAATCCTACAATGTGATTTTCTGGAGAAAAAAATTCTCATTTTGTCTGTCATAGTTGAAGTGTACCAATGATGAAAATGACAGGCCTGTCTCATATTTTTATGCGGGAGAACTTGCACAATTGGTGGCTGACTAAATACTTTTTTGCCCCACTGTATACTGTATAGAGATTCCATACTTGACAAATGTGAGTGATTCATGTATACATTTCCCAGATGCTTCATGAAACCCCATACTTTTCTTCTACAGACATAGTTGATTCCCTGCTGATATTACTTAAATGCATCCGGGTATTCGTTCTTTACTGTCTTGATGACCAGACTTGTTTAAAAAATATCATGCACCCAGGCATTTAAAGGAAAATTCCACTCAAAAACTATATTTTGGTATTGTTTCATTAGTCCGCTGTTACAGTCCCAAAATGTTTTCCATGTCAGCAGTCAAGTTTTCAAGATACAGGATTTTCAAGAAGCAAAGTGTCACTTGCTACCATCATGATAAGGATACAAAATGAATCATATGATGCAAAGAAACATCATAATGACGATATGGCAAGTAACACTTTGCTTCTTGAAAAACCTATATCTTGAAAACTTGACTGTTGACGTGCAAAACATTTTGGAACAATATAAACGGTGGTCTAATGAAAAATTAACTAAATGTAGTTTGAGTGGATTTTTCCTTTAACACGGTCATTCACCAAAGAGCAAATTCCCCTCATTCACAATGTGCTCCCTTTTCCAAACACATTAACACCATCTCAAATCACATTTCGACGAAGGAGTCACCTTTTCACTGACACAGCAGAACGTACAAGCAATTTTTTTAAACATTTCCTTTTGACTCCTATTCCGCAAGCTTTATCTGTCAGGTGTCATTCAGGCATCATTTTAGATGCCTGAAACAAAAGGAGGGAAAATGGCTGCCAACGCTTCAACGGAACATCTGTGCCCCCCTCTCTGAGAGCCTTGATGTGCCTCTCCCAGTCTCTGCCTTTATCCACGCCCTAGTCAATGAAAGGTGACAAGAGGAAGAGAAGGATCCCCCCCCCCCCTTTGTGAGGTTGGCAACGCCAGGCGTCACTCAAAAGCGTGCTGTTCGCATGGCACTCACAGGGCCCGGGAAGCTTCACAGCAAGACCAAACAACATAAGAAAGAGATTAGGGGAAGAAAGACTCTCACAAATATGAAAGGAAAGACAAACAGACAATAATCATAGTTTCTGATAGCAGCTAAGACAGGCCTAGTTAGGTGGTCTTATCAGTGGAGTGAAATGAAGAGCTGCTTGCTTGAGGCCAGTCAACCTCTAGACCTAGCCCTGCAGAACGTAAATGCTTTGGAATGTCACTCAGCCAAGCACGGCCTAGCATAATGAAAGTGCACCGCCACCACCCCCTTCTGTTTATATACACGGCTTTGACAGATGCGGTGATGGTGTTGTTGTTGTTGTTTTTGTTTAGCTTTTTGTGCTGGTGGGCATCAAGGCAGCTAAAAGAAAAAACGTAGAACCCAACTTGCATATTTGACACCATTATTTTAGAGGTGGCAAGAGATAAGTGAGGATAGAGGGGGGTCGGGAGAAGTGTGCCCCCCTCCTCAAAATACAGCTGACAGATTTCTTTTTAAATGAATAATGATGATAAAACGTGGGCTTAAAAATGAAGTTAATTTAACATAAGATTTTTTTTTAAATAGGACAAATCTGAGGGGGCACGGTCCATTGAGCCCCTATAGGAACAACGCCTCTGTTTGAAACCCTCCATAGAGATGAATGGCTGTAATCAGAACGTTCTTTCTGGGGTCTTTCTATCACTTTGAATGGCAAAAGTAATACCCTGACTACACAGCTCGGGTCGCGTCCGCGAGAGTTGCAAAATAAATTTAGGAATCTATGTTATTCAATTATTGCACCCAGACTACTCACATGCGTCAACGAGCGTCTGCGTTGCCAAGGGCTAAAATAGAAGTCATTCCTATTTCTGACGCAGATCGTGCTGCAAGTCCTGCCTTTCCTGCATCTCCTCATTGGTTTATAGAAGCAGGTACCCACTTGCCATCTCCCCATAGGTTATACCCATGTGGATGATTGAAAGATTAACTGTTGCCGGTTGTCGTGGTAATACTATAAAAGTTTAGATGCCAATCACCATATAAGTTAAACGATGAAAAAGCCTGGAAGGAGGAGAGATGACCAGAAACGATTTGGTTGACCGTTTTTATGTGTGGATTAATTGTTGGAGTAGAGGACCTTGTGCATTTCAGGTAAAATAACAACCTAATGTTTATATCCCAGGACAAATAAGCTAGAAACAGCAAGCTAGCTAAATAGGACAAATTAGCTAGCAAATGCAAGCTAACTAGCTAAATTGCCATAAATGTTTAATGCTTTTCAACCTGTCCCCAAATTAATATAATTGGTTCAGAGTTTGTTTTGATATTTTAACCTGCGTGTCGTGATCGCGTTTGGTGTGGGGGGACAAAATACATTTATGCACGATGGCACACACGCACAGCCGGTTTGGGTTCCGTGAAAGTAGGTTTTCGGAGAGCAGACCTCTTCGTTGGCGTGTGAACTTGTAACAGCGAGTGGCTGGTATATATAGTGTAAAGAGGGAAAAGTGAACAAAAGTGTAGTTCAATTATCTTAACGGCACCCAGTAGCAGTGATGTAAGTGTGGTGACATGAACATGACACTATCACATCAATACCCTCACTAATAATATTATGGCTTGAAAGATCTTATTGTTTGGATTGCATATTCATTCGAGTTCTGCCAGAACATAGTGTCATTATTTTAATAAAAAATCAATTGATATGTCATTCTAAACCATTTTTCAAAATGTCTTCCCTTTTGAATCCATTGTAGTGTTACTGTGACATCACGTAGTGTTAATTTGTATGTCATTATTTTGTTTTTTATTTTTTTAAATGGCCATGTGCTCTGTATTTGCTATCCAGCCTATCCTTCGTGATGATTCTGATGCACAAAAAAGCATGAAATCCCTCTCCCAAACCCATGAGCTTCATGTAAACACAGGAACTAAACTTGTTATTTCAGGTCGTTAATTGAAATTCGGTCACTTGGAAAAGCCAAGTAACTGATGCCTTTACGGCATTGCAATGATAACACATTGGGTGGGAGGAATAAGATGAGATTCTGTAGCAGGAAAATGGGGAGTGTAGAGTTAGGTGAAAATTTGCCACTGGCAGTATCATTTTTACAAGGTCGTGTGTGACATAACCGGGAGGTACCACACATGGCACACAGAGGCAAAGGGTTTGAAATGTTTTCACTAAATGGTGAGGTTTCTCATGGCTCTGTTTTCAATGATGCACAGTGCTGATGTTGCTGAGATAAACCCTTTTTTTTAATCTGATAAAGAGGGCAAATCATGTAATAATCAGATTAAAATATTATCAAATATTAGATTACTAAAAGATTACCAAAAGATTATATTACTAAAAGATTATCAAAGATTATATTACTACATTTTCTAATAATTTGTCATACGATGAAAGCCACACTGGGAGTTATTGGAAAATAAAAATCAACATGATTGAAAAATGGAAAAAAAAAATCGACATGTTTTCAGATGTGCCCTCTTACCAGAAGATTCTGCGCACATTCCAACAATAAAAGTATATTCCCTTTGAAGAGACATCTGGAGATAAATGAAATGCGGGTCAGAGAAGCTAGAATGAGACATGAAATAGAGTTTCTGAGTAGACTGTTCTGGAGTGTTTTGACCCAGACGTTGCACAGTATAGAGAGGAACAGCCTGTTCTTTCTGTGGAAGCCCATCACTGACATTGTGTGTAATAAATAATTCCAAGGACACCTTAACTCCACTTTCATCCTCTACCTCTACTATTCATCCTCTACCTGCAATTGTAGCACTGACTACACCAGTATACACCGTGTCCACACAATCCACATTTGATGCAGCGGTAGATTGCTCAGTAAGAGGAAGAAATCCAGCACACTGGTAATCTGGATGCGTTCAACAATTTAACGGATCTTATCAACCTTTCGTAGATTTGCTAAATGAGTCTACCGTCAGAGGCCAAGACCTGACTTGTGTCTACTGCGCTGGTAGCAAAGAAAGAGCCGAGTCATTCCGAGTCGTGGGATCATTTTGGTGCAACCAGGTAAGGTGGAAACAGGTCACGTCAACACACCAACCCGTCCCTGGTGGTCTCCACACCACCACATACCACCCCTGTGAACACACAGCCACCATTGATTTCCAGTCAGTCATTCAACACACAGTGTGAGGCTCAGGTCCCACGGGAGTCCCCAGTGTGATGGATTTGTTAAGCAGTAGTTGGCCTGGCGTATGGAATTTGTCCTATTATCTTTCCTTTTTCACTTGTCAGATAATCTTTGAACCGGTTGTTGTGGCAACTGGAGACACGAGCCACTTTGGCCTAATAGAGGCTATGAGACATGGTCGTTTGGTGTGTTTAATAGAGCATAGTTGTGTGTTTCCTGGCTGTGAGTGTGAGAGTTCTGGACATATTAATGTCCTGGTCACTTTGACAGTGGTTCAATCAGCTAAGCTAAGATCTGAGATTCACCTTGATAACCATGGTTTGCTACAACATGTGACATGGAGGAGTGTGAGCATGTGCATTCATGCGTCCATCCGTGGGTGGATTCTTGCATTTACATACAGTGTGTTTTCACTATTCATTGCACTGTATATGCCCACAAACACAGACAGTGTGTACAGTGACAGAAGCCTTGATGAAAAAATATCATCATACAGTACATAACCTCCACTGAGCTTTTCTTTTCTTTATATTCTGCTAGGTCGATTGGTCTGTAGAAGCCAGAGTACTGCATCCTTCATAAATGACAACTATAGCAATCTATTGAATCAAATAGCGCGTTGCCTGCAGTCAAATCATTGGAAAGCTACAAACATTTTGACACTTTACGCGAGTCAGACAGCTACTAATTATCTTCGATATGTTGCTTATTTCTGTATGCTTCTGTGCACTGTGTAGCTCAGTTGGTAGAGCATGGCGCTGGCAACGCCAGGGTTGTGGGATCGATTCCCACAGGCAACCGGTATGAAAATGTATGTACTCACTACTATAAGTTGCTCTGAATAACAGTATGTACGAAAATAAATAATTCCCTGTTCTGAAAGGGTCTATGGAGTCAAAGAACACGTATGTTGGATACATCAATGTCTACAGAGAATGGGTGTCCAAGTACTGGTGAACTAATGATTGCTTCATTAAAATAGGTTTTCTGCAGAAATAATGCATTGACCTCATGCACTCTTGATGACATACAGCCAAACGAAATGGCATTTGTGGTTAGCCCTTAGTTGCATCAAAAACAATAAAAAGACTTGGAAGAGTACAACATTTACCTTTCTCTCTCCGGAATGCATTTTTCCAACCGATTAACGCCAGGGCAGATCTATGAAATCCCAGACATGCATGCCTCCTCCCAATGCCCTAAATGTTCCCCCAAACCGCCTGAACACACTCATTAACTAATGCTCTTTGGCCCCTCTTCATAGTATCTACAAGCTGGAAGTTTGACAGTAATGGAGTGGGTGATGATGACATGGGCTAAGTCCCAAATGGCAACCTATTGCCTATAGTGCACTACTTCTGACCAGAACCCTTTGGGCCTGGGTCAAAAGTAGTGCTATACATAGCAAATAGGGTGCCATTTGAGACGCACGCTAGGTCTGAGGGAGTCGGTGCTAGAGCCCCCCCCCCCTCCCCTTAGCCCACAATCAGAGCCAATCTAGATACTTGACTCCCCGCAGAACTATAGTGAATTCTGTATTAATTAGTCCTTCCCCTCTCTCTGTCAGCAGTAAGCGTGGAGGGTGTCAAACACTGGCACGATAACACTTCCTCTCGCTTTGATCAGACCGAGTGGAGCGATCAGCGTCTGCTGCTGCTGTGTGGTGCAGGGGAAAAAAATACTCCCCTCTCGAAGTGCCCCAAAAATCCCTGGCTTCCTCATTTTGAATTATAAATGGTTGAGAGATAGATGAATATCAGGAGGAAGGAGTTGGATGGCAGCACGGTTCACCTGCCACACACACACACACACACACACATTGTGTTGTCAACAGGTCGTGTTTAAACCCTCATCCTCAGAGCAGCAACTGTGTTACTGTGATGAATAAGGATTGACTGGGCCCAGCCAGAACTGCGTCAGCCGGAGCTGCAGCTTCTGAACTGTGCTGCAGGCAATTACTTTGTTTTATACGAGAGAAAAATACGAGGGGTGGAAAACAGGCGCTGCGAGTTAACACTGCCATCTGGTGGTAGGAAGATGTGTGTCAAGTCTGTCAAGGGAAGTGGGGGAATAGATAAATAAATAACCTCAAACCTCATGTATCTAGATTTTGTTTTGGGGGGGGGGGGCAGAAAGGTGTCAGAGGTAGAGCCGGAGGGGGGAATGCGGGATGTTAGCCCTTCACCTTGCACTGATACTTACCGGGTAAGTCCTCTATGAAACCAGATGGCACCACAGAGGCTGTCTGGTGCATGTGTGAGAGGGGTACTCTATCACCCTGAGCGTTGCCTGTCACACAGGGACAGAGCATAAACAATCACACAGCTGCCTCTCTAAAGGTTAACGAGGAGAATGCTGCGTGTATGTTTTTGTCTAAACGGGCATGTTTGTAGTGCACTGTGTGTGTCACCAGATGAGTCCTATACATCACACACTGTCGGGTTTAAGAGTGGCCTGTGTGTAAGAGCTAAGATTGTGTGCTCATGTTCTATTTAATAACAAAAGAAATGACAGCATAACAGTATGACCACAGGCACTAGTGCTGTAGAATTTGAGAGGGATTCAATGTGAAGCCAGTGTCAAAGCCATTCCAAATGCCTACGTAGTCTGCAATTGAAATGAATCCTTCCTGGATTTAAGAGGAAACATATGAATTGATGGAAAAAGAAAAATGGCATCATAGATTTGGTATCCCTATATGAATTCTCACCTCCTTGTTACAAAGAGCCGGGGATTTGCTGAAGCTCAAAGATATACGGGATTTGCAGCTGACAACACAACCCATTGAAATCTACTTTGCACTACGATCAATAGGTAAGCAGCATTTCCTGTGTAGTTGAAAAAAACAGCAGCGTCTAGTCATCCAGTACCTTTCAGAAAGATTCAAGTTAATTTCCCCCATATATTTGTGAGGCCCAGTTTCTAATTTCACAATGGTTTGGTTCATGGATTAAATATTCCATTATGGAGCAGGTTTTTTTTTCTTCTTCCTAATCGAACAGCTCAAGGAGAAAGATAGAAATTGCTGCTACAAAAAGGATTGAAAAATTCAATTCACTCCTTTAAATGCAGGGCTTATTTATTTCCCATCAGGCCATCCCGTCAGGTTCTCACCTGCCCTTAGTGGGGATGCAGGGATAAAAGGGAAGTAGGAGGGAGGGGAAGAAGAAGAAGGCCGAGGGCTCCTGAATTTGAAGGGCTTATCGTTGAACCGCACACACGGCTATGGTCCGAAGCTCCCGGCTCCCTGCCCCGTCCCTGCTCAGATTAAAGCTTTCTGGGCCGAGCTGTGCAGGAGTCAGCGCACACCTGAAGTGGCGCTCATCCCTGATGTCGCAATGGGACGTCGAGAAGCCTCTCTGGCACCTGTGGCTGCAGGAAGGGACTGACACCATAGTCTGCCAAAAGACGAGTGAAAGTAAGGAGAGAGCAACGGAACCAGACCCAGGGCTGACGGCGCTTCATAGTAAAGATGTTGCCAAAGTAAGAGGATGTTGTGTCCAAAGACACTTCCAGATTCCACAGAGTAAGATTTGTGCGTAGGAGTGTGTGTCTGAAATAATGGGCAGATGATGAAGAAACATAATATAAAAAAACAATAAACATGTGGATCTTATGCCCGCAGGCGCTAAACCTTATGTTGTTGCTTAGCTAAGTTTCATGGCTAAATGATTTTGACAGATGTTCAATACACATAGGAGCTTTCATGTGAATATATACACTGAACAAAAATATGAACGCAACATGCAACAAATTCAAAGTAAAAGTTCATTTGAGGAAATCAGGCAATTTAAATGAATGCAATAGGTCGTAATCTATGGATTTCACATAACTGGGAACACAGATATGTACCTGTCGGTCACAGATACCTTTAAAGAAAAGTAGGGGCATGGATCAGAAAACCAGTCCATATCTGGTGTGATCACCATTTGCCTCATGCAGCATGACGCATCTCCTTTGCACAGAGTTGATCAGGCTGTTGATTGTGGCCTGTGGTATGTTGTCACAGTCCCAATGCCCCTAAACGGAACACGCTGTCGTACACATCGATCCAGAGTATCCCAAACATGCTCAATGGGCGACGTGTCTGGTGAGTATGCATGCCATGGAAGAACTGGGACATTTTCAACTTCCAGGAATTGTCCACAGATTATTGTGTTATGGGGCTGTGCATTATCATGCTGAAACATGAACGTGAAAAGTCAGAATAATAGTAGTGAGAATTATTTCTTTCAGCTTTTATTTCTTTCATCACATTCCCAGCGGGTCAGACGTTTACATACACTCAATTGGTATTTGGTAGCATTGCCTTTAAATTGGTTAACTTGGGTCAAACGTTTAGGGTAGCCTTCCACAAGCTTCCCACAATAAGTTGGGTGAATTTTGGCCCATTCCTCCTGACAGAGCTGGTGTAACTGAGTCAGGTTTGTAGGCCTCCTTGCTCGCACACGCTTTTTCAGTTCTACCCACACATTTTCTATAGGATTGAGGTCAGGGCTTTGTGATGGCCACTCCAATACCTTAACTTTGTTGTCCTTAATCCATTTTGCCACAACTTTGGAAGTATGCTTGGGTTCATTGTCCATTTGGAAGTCCCATTTGCGACCAAGCTTTAACTTCCTGACTGATGTCTTGAGATGTTGCTTCAATATATCCACATCATTTTCTTTTCCCATGATGCAATCTATTTTGTGAAGTGCACCAGTCCCTCCTGCAGCAAAGCATCCCCACAACATGATGCTGCCACCCCCTTGCTTCACGTTGGGATGGGGTTCTTCGGCTCGCAATCCTCCCCCTTTTTCCTCCAAATGGTCATTATGGCCAAACAGTTCAATTTTAGTTTCATCAGACCAGAGGACATTTCTCAAAAAAGTACAATCTTTGTCCCCATGTGCAGTTGCAAACAGTAGTCTGGCTTTTTTATGGCGGTTTTGGAGCAGGTTATGTCGTTATAGGACTCGTTTTACTGTGGATATAGATACTTTTGTACCAGTTTCCTCCAGCATCTCCACAAGGTCCTTTGGGATTCTGGGATTGATTTGCACTTTGATTGATTTGCACTTGATTGATTTGCACTTTTCACAGAAAAGTATGTTCATCTCTAGGAGACAGAATACATCTCCTTCCTGAGCGGTATGGTGGCTGCGTGGTCCCATGGTGTTTATACTTGTGTACTATTGTTTGTACAGATGAATGTGGTACCTTCAGGCGTTTGGAAATTGCTCCCACTATTTTCCCATGATGTCAAGCAAAGAGGCACTGGGTTTGAAGGTAAGACTTGAAATACATCCACAGGCACTTCTCCAATTGACTCAAATGATGTCAATTAGCCTATCAGAAGCTTCTAAAGCCATGACATCATTTTCTGGAATTTTCCAAGCTGTTTAAAGGCACAGTCAACTTGGTGTATGTAAACTTCTGACCCACTGGAATTGTGATATAGTGAATTATAAGTGAAATAATCTGTGTGTAACAATTGTTGGACAAATGACTTGTGTCATGCACAAAGTATATGTCCTTAACTACTTGCCAGAACTATAGTTTAACAAGAAATTTGTTGAGTGGTTGAAAAACTAGTTTTAATGATTCCAACCTAAGTGTATGTAAACGTCGACTTCAACTGTACATTGTTTATACTCATGTCTGGCTGTAGGCATATCTCCCATAGACCTGCTTATATGCCTTTCTATGAATTGCCAATTTCCCATGGTAGACCAACTCTCATCACAAAGAGAGAAACATCACATTGACTCGGCAGCTCTTCAGAACCCAGTTCTTTTTATAACACATAACCACCACATGTGCATATTTTAGCGAGCCTCTGACTCCCTCTGACGCGTCTGTGGAGATGATTAAATCCAAGGAAAATAGGAAGGAGACAAATGGCGGCTTGAGCGTGTAAAATATTAATGCTTAATATGTCCCGCACCCTCCAATCCCGCTCTGTTTCCACTCCTCTTTCTCCTCCTCGTTGTTGAGAGGAGCGATTGCACGAGCTGCGAAATCCCCCCCAGGCCCTTCGATGCCTGTTAGGTGGGAAATTAGTCACCGAGGTGCATCAGACTTTTATAATTGCTTTTCTTCAGGGGCAAACTAAAGGGGCATGGGGTAATTTCAGTGCAAGGTTCCAGTAATCACATAAAGGTTCCCTTGACCATTCTCCCATTGTCCACAATGATCAGTGTGTACAGTACAGTAGGTGGCAATGCGCAGTGTAAATGTGTAACACTTTGTGTAAACTCTATGGGGACCTCCAATGCTTTCTCTCATAACAGTTCACAATATATTTAATCCCTCTGAGAATCATAGTTATTTATATAGTACAGACAATTATAGTTCTAAAACACACATCTATATGCAGCAGGCGGAAGGTAGCACAGAGGTTAAGAGCATTGGGCCAGTAACCGGAAGGTTGCTGTTTGAATCACAGAGCCGGCAAGGTGGGAAAAAATCTGCTGTTCTGCCCTTAAGCAAGGCAGTTAACCCCCAACAGCAACTGCTCCCTGGGTGCCGATGACGTCGATTAAGGCAATCCCACACCCCTCTCTGATTCAGAAAGGTTGGTTAAATGCAGAAGACACATTTTGGTTGAATGCATTCAGTTGTGGAACTGACTCGGTATCCATTTTCCCTGTATGTCTCATCATCCCAGAGGCATTTTCAGTTGTTCTACGGAAGCACAAACGGTAGACTGTATCATACCGATAAGCGTTGCTTAGGGATTCCATTTACATCTTTCTAGACTCAATAGCAATGTTGTATCACAGAACCCCCCTTCCCCCCCAAAAGAAATGAATCGGAACATCTGAGATGACATTGAGACAAAATTATTTGCATAATAGTTTATGCAGTCTGAATTCTGACATTGAGACAGCCTGGCATATTCGTCACAACCAATCGACATCCAGCTAAACCAACTAACTCAAATCATCAGACTGCCAAATCAACAACACATCACACAAAACGAGCAGTAGCACAGACACAATGAAGGCCCAGGAAATCAATGAGAGGTTCTCCGGTGTAGGCGAGATGTTGAGAGTGAGCTAAGGAGACCGTGGGCATGTATAGATGGAATCAGCCCTGAGGGGACAAACCGTGCATACGACTGGGATTACATCCCCCCACCGTGTCTGACACTCAGACATCTCCCATCAGATCGCTGGCCCATGGGACCCATCTTTCCCCACCGCCAGCCAGCCTCCATGGGAGACTCTATTAACTGCCACCCAGTCCTGTCCTCCCGGATATCATCTGAATGACTGATGTTCGTCTTTTCAATTCAACTGTGCTGATATGATAATGGATAAGGTTGGGGGGAGTTGTGTGTGAGTGAGAGGGAGGGCTGGTGTGTGTGTGTGTGTGTGTGTGTGTGTGTGTGTGTGTGTGTGTGTGTGTGTGTGTGTGTGTGTGTGTGTGTGTGTGTGTGTGTGTGTGTGTTTATTGCTTGCCTCACTGTGCAAAGTACAGTTGAAGTCGGAAGTTTACATACACTTAGGTTGGAGTCAATAAAACACATTTTTCAACAACTCCAAAAATGTCTTGTTAATTTGGCAAGTCGGTTAGGACATCTACTTTGTGCATGACACAAGTAATTTTTCCAACAATTGTTTCCAGACAGATTATTTTACTTATAATTCACTAAATTCACTCTGCCTTTAAACAGATTGGAAAATTCCAGAAAGTGGTGTCATGGCTTTAGAAGCTTCTGATAGGCTAATTGACATCATTTGAGCCAATTGGAGGTGTACCTGTGGATGTATTTCAAGGCTTAAACTCAAACTCAGTGCCTCTTTGCTTGACATCATGGGGAAATATAAAAAAATCAGCCAAGACATAAACAAAAAAAAACTAAAAATTGTATACCTCCACAAGTCTGGTTCATCCGTGGGAGCAATTTTCAAACACTTAAAGGTACCACGTTCATCTGCACAAACAATGGTACGCAACTATAAACACCATGGGACCATGCAGCCGTCATACCGCTCAGGAAGGAGACGCGTTCTGTCTCCTAGAGATGAACGTACTTTGGTGCGAAAAGTGCAAAATCAATCCCAGAACAACAGCAAAGGACCTTGTGAAGATGCTGGAGGAAACAGATACAAAAGTATCTATATCCACAGTAAAACGAGTCCTATATCGACATCATCTGAAAGGCAGCTCAGCAAGGAAGAAGCCACTGCTCCAAAACCGCCATAGAAAAGCCAGACTATGGTTTGCAACTGCACATGGGGACAAAGATTGTACTTTTTGGACAAAAGTTCTCTGGTCTGATGAAACAAAAGTAGAACTCTTTGGCCATAATGACAATTGTTATGTTTGGAGGAAAAAGGGGGTGGCTTGCAAGCCGAAGAACACCAGCCCAACCGTGATGCACGGGAGTGGCAGCATCATGATGTGGGAGTACTTTGATGCAGGAGGGACTGGTGCACTTCACAAAATAGATTGCATCATGGGGGAGGAAAATTATGTGGATATATTGAAGCAGCATCTCAAGACATCAGTTATTTTAAGAATGTGAAATGTCAGAATAATAGTAGAGAGAATAATTGATTTATTTCAGCTTTTATTTATTTCATCACATTCCCAGGGTGTCAGAAGTTACAAACACTCAATTAGTATTTGCTAGCATTGCCTTTAAAATTGTTTTGGCCCATTCCTCCTGACAAAGCTGGTGTAACTGAGTCAGGTTTGTAGGCCTCCTTGATCGCACACGCTTTTACAGTTCTGCCCACACATTTTCTATAGGATTGAGGTCAGGGCTTTGTTATGGCCACTCCAATACCTTGACTTTGTTGTCCTTAAACCATTTTGCCACAACTTTGGAAATGTGTTTGGGGTCATTGTCCATTTGAAAGACCCATTTGCGACCAACCGTTAACTTCCTGACTGATGTCTTGAGATGTTGCTTCAATACATCCACATGAATTTCCTCATGATGCCATCTATTTTGTGAAGTGTACCAGTCCCACCTGCAGCAAAGCACCCCCACAACATGATTCTGCCACCCCCGTGCTTCACGTTGCGATGGTGTTCTTCGGCTGGCAAGCCTCCACCTTTTCCCTCCTTTTTCCTTTTTCCTCCAGATGGTCATTATGGCCAAACAGTTATATTTTTGTTTCATCAGACCAGAGGACATTTCTCCAAAAGTATGATCTTTGTCCCCATGTGCAGTTGCAAACTGTAGTCTGGCTTTTTTATGGCGGTTTTGGAGCAGTGGCTTCTTCCTTGCTGAGCGGCCTTTCAGGTTATGTCGATATAGGACTCGTTTTACTGTGGATATAGATACTTTTGTACCTGTTTCCTCCAGTCTCTTCACAAGGTCCTTTGCTGTTGTTCTGGGATTGATTTGCACTTTTCACACAAAAGTATGTTCATCTCTAGGAGACAGAACGTGTCTCCGCATCTCCTTCCTGAGCGGTATGACTGCTGCGTGGTCCCATGGTGTTTATACTTACGTACTATTGTTTGTACAGATGAACGTGGTACCTTCAAGCATTTGAAAATTGCTCCCAAGGATGAACCAGAGGTCTGCAATTTTTTTTCTGAGGTCTTGGCTGATTTCTTTTGATTTTCCCATGATGTCAAGCAAAGAGGCACCGAGTTTGAAGGTAAGTCTTGAAATACATCCACAAGTACACCTCCAATTGGCTCAAATGATGTCATTTAGCCCATCATAAGCTTCTAAAGCTATGACGTCATTTTCTGGAATTTTCCAAGCTGTTTAAAAGCACAGTCAACTTAGTGTGTGTAAACTTCTGAGCCACTGGAATTGTGATACAGTGAATTATAAGGGAAATAACCTGTCTGTAAACAATTGTTGGAAAAATGACTTGTGTCATTCACAAAGTAGATGTCCTAACTGACTTGCCAAAATTATAGTTTGTTTGCAAGAAATGTTTGGAGTGGTTGAAAAATAAGTTTTAATGACTGTATGTAAAATTTCCGAGTTCAAATGTATATAGGAAGAACTGGTTTCTATGCCAAGGCCTTATGTTGCATTGTTTTGACTAACGTCCATGTTATATGGGATAGGCTATATTGCACATGTACAGTAGGTATGACAATTGTATTTCAGCACTGGGAAGTAGACATCGAGTTTAAAAAAAACATGGATGCTATTAGCACCAAGTTAGTGCAACATACTGCTGGTAAAATAATTGTGGCTGATTAGACAGTGAAAAAGGAACTGCGAAATAAACGAACTGAGAACTAATATGGAATATAAAGCTAATTTCCAATCTCCAATCCCCTCTTGGGCTGAGAATTACACGTCCAGGCAGTTATGATTACAACATTATTGCCTTGACAACTGTGATAACTATGTGAGAGAACGAGTTGACAGAAAGTTCTGGTCTTCTGCAGAGTATGATAGCAACATATTCCCTGCTGATCAATGGCCCGGAGTTGGCTCAGTGTGAAGCTAATGAGGAGCGGAAGGGAGTAGTTGAAAAGAACAGAGCTGTGATGTGACTCACAGAAAGAGCCACAGTTGAACTTCCCTTGACTTTACAATGGATAGGAGGCTGCCTGCTACCATCAGTCAGACCGGTTGTACAAGCAATAGATGCATAGATAGTTTTATTAACATTGTTAGCTTTTGATATAGACACATGCTGTTACGTTAGTTGTATTTGTAGTTATTAGGGATTCTCATTAGCTGTTGCCAAGGCAGCAGCTACTCTTCCTGGGGTCCAAACACATTTAGGCTCTTACATTACATATACAACAAAAGATAAAATACATGATATAACATTATTACACCACTACATATCTATAATAAAAAAAATGTATAATAACACCATACAACAAAATTACAATGTACGTGTGTGTAGAGTGCGTGTGCTAGCGCACGTATGCGTGTCTGTATCTTTGTGTGTGTGTCTCATCACAGTCCCCGCTGTTCCATAAGGTGTATTTTTACCTGTTTTTAAATCTGTTTCTACTGCGTACATCAGTTACCTGATGTGGAATAGAGTTCCATATAGTCATGGCTCTGTGTAGTAATGTACGCCTCCCATAGTGTGTTCTGGACTTGGGGATTGTGAGGAGACCTATGGTGGCATGTCTTGTGGGGTATGCATGGGTGTCTGAGATGTGTGCTAGTAGTTTAAACAGACAGCTCGGTGCATTCAGCTTGTCAACACTTCTTAAAAAAAACAAGTAGTGATGAAGTCAATCGCTCTTCAACTATCAGCAATGAGAGATTGACATCTATACCATTAATGCTAGCTCCCTGTGTACATTTAAGGGTCAGCCGGGCTGCCCTGTTCTGATCCAATTGTAATTTTCCCTAAGTCCCTCTTTGTGTTATCTGACCACACGACTGAACAGTAGTCCAGGTGCGACAAAACTAGGGCCTGTAAGACCTGCCTTGTTGATAGTGTTGTTAAGAAGGCAGAACAGCACTTTATTATGGCCAGACTTTTCCCATTTTAGCTACTGTTGTATCAATATGTTTTGACCATGACAGTTTACAATCTAGCAGTTTAGTCACCTCAACTTGCTCAATTTCCACATTATTCATTGCAAGATTTAGTTGAGGTTTAGGGTTTAGTGAATGATTTGTCCCAAATACAATGATTTTAGTTTTGGAAATATTTAGAACTCACTTGCCACCCATTCTGAAACTATCTGCAACTTTTTGTTAAGTGTTGCAGTCATTTCAGTCACTGTAGTAGCTGATGTGTATAGTGTGGAGTCATGCCACTGGCTTTACTCAAAGCCAGTGGCATTTCGTTAGTAAAGCTTGAAAAAAGTAAGGTGTCACGGCAGATTTCCTCCTCTTCCTCTGAAGACGTGAAACAAGGATCGGACCAATATGCAGCGTGGTAGGTGTCCATGGTTTTTAATGTGAAAAAATTGATCATGAACACATATACAAAATAACACCGTGAACTGGCAACGAAACTGTCCCGTGTGGCACAGACACAGGAAACAATCACCCACCAAAATACCCAAAGAATATGGCAGCCTAAATATGGTTCCCAATCAGAGACAACGATAGACAGCTGCCTCTAATTGAGAACCAATCTAGGCAACCATAGACATACAATTTACCTAGAAAGGAAACAGCCCCATAAACTTACAAAACCCCTAGACTAGAAAAACACATAAATCCCCCAGGTCACACCCTGACCTAAACAAAATAATAAAGAAAACAAAGATAACTAAGGCCAGGACGTGACATAAGGTGCCGAGACAGGTGCGCTGGGGAATTGCTGATTCTACCTGGATTATGTTGGAGAGGTTTCCATTAAAGAACATCCTCTGTGTTCTTTTTGACAGGTAACTCTTGAGCACAACAATTGTGCTATGAAACTAGTTAGCCATATTAAACTAAAAAGCCTACGCTCACTAGCCTATGTCTATTAAGTCTAGTGTCCTAGGCCTGAATAATGGGTCCATAACGTGATAAGCATATGTGTAAAGGATTTGTAACATAGTTCTTTGTGAACCCCAAGGGAGGCAGCTTACCTTCCCCATCTCTGACCGGAAGTGTAGACCGTCTTGGTCAGCCATCTTGGTTTGGTTGTTCAGTTGTTGATGTAATAGCAACTAGGCTATACCGGTTAAACAAAGGTAAAATACTGGTTAAATATAAGGCTGATTGGTGACATTAAAAAGATCCAATGAAGCCATTTTCATCTCAATATCAAATCATTTCTGGTTAATAATGAAGTACTTTACTGTGATTGTTTTAATTTAAAATGGTCCAAAAGAAACAAAAACATTTTATTTGCATAGAGCAATTTCCCAAGCAATAATTTTTTCTAGGATTGTCTGGGAGTGGTCTGAGTGGGGAGAGGAGTAATGTCCATCACACAGGAAGTAAAAGCATTAGATGCTCAGACAGTTTAAATCACAGAGTTTCTATACCCAGAGGCCCAACATCGCCAAACTTCCGGGAATGCTTTGCAAAACACACAAACGACTTAGACCCGATGACCTGCATGAGTTTAGCTAGCTAACATTGCCATGACATTGTCTACAAGCGTGATCTGGGATTTATTTTGGAGAAGCAGTTTCTAGGCATTTTCAGACTAAACCATCTTTGGGGGATTTTGTGTTGTTACAAAACCAGTTAGCAAGAATACTGAAAAGCCTACACTCTCTATGTTTAGGCTCCTAGGCCCGCCTAATGGATTATTAACCCAATATATATTTGTAGGAGTTGTAGGTAAGAATAAGCAGAGATGTGTTTGTTTGTGTACCCTATCATAGCCACCTTACCATCTCTAGTTTTTTCAACCATCTTGGTCTGCCTTTTCCAGGTTGGTTTGTGGTGCATTCAAGACAACTTGGAACTAACTTTTTTATCAATCTTCCAACTCGGAAACTCGGGCATTATCCTAGAGCTCCGCCTTATCCGACCTGAAGATCACTGACGTCACGATTTTTCCCAGTCTGAGCTGGTTTTCCCAGTTGTCTTGAACACACCATAAATCATTCAGGGGTGTAATCATTAGTCCAAACAGTTGCAAACACAGTTGTGTTTTGCAAAAAATAAAATCCATACTGCCGAAGTTTGATGAATTGACCATGCTTGTGTTCTATGAAGTAACATAAAAGCACTGGATATCTTGATTTTGAGGAAAATGTACAACACCACTTGAAAACCGATCCAGTTTCCCTGGTTTGTTTTTCAACAGGAACCATTACAATAGTAGGTTTTATGTCACAATTCTTTAAATATATTAGGTCACAGGATAACATGGGAAATTATCCATATCTTGTTATAGTGGGTGATTTAGGTGGAAAGTATGGTCTGGGATTTAGCTATAACACTAACATTTATACCTCTGCAGTTTAAAAATAAAAAGTCAATTCAATAATGGTGGGGCCAGCATGCATTTAAGTATATCCTTTGCTATTGTGAGCCTTTTAAAGGAGTATGTTGGTTTGACGTTGTGCCTACATGACGGTGTTACGTAGACTTCCATCAAACCATTTTATTTCCTGTGTGAAGGTATGTCCATGACACAGTTGCTATGATACTCTATCCTTTTCAAATGGCTGTGCAATCAAAGCACAAGGTGCCAGTGACAGAGGAAGACTTTGGCTCAGAGTCGTCTGGCTGGCGATCGAATCAAAAGCTCCATTGAACAAGTGGCTCCGCTGCTGCTCTTAACTTCCCCTCATCGTCAGTCACAGAGCTGAACGCCAATGCTCCCGTACGATCTCTAATGTCCTTCGATCTAGAAGAAGATAGGAAGACACATGCAGTCACGCGCGCGCGCACACACACACACACACACACACACACACACACACACACACATGTTGTGGTAGACTTCACACTGCAGTATCAGGCAGAGAACTGGGTCAATACTGAGAGGGAAAAAAACAAGGCTGACTTATGTTGCTATTTTTAAGAAGAATGACACAGGAAGTGGCAAAAGGGCTTTTTTTGTGTGTTTGTGTTTGTCCTCCAGGTTTGAGAATGGAGACTATATAAAGTAACCTTCCCTGCAAATCATAACACCCCATTACCCAGGTTTAAAGCGGCAATCCTTAGTTGAAACAATAACAATGCACCCCTAATTCGGCAAACTTAACCACTCGAATTCATAGACTGAGCTATGGATGCAAGGACAGACCATCAATGATATCACAATGATAGTTTTAACCATGTTTTGAGGCTATGTAGTGTTTGTTAACATTTACTTGTTTTACAATATTGAAGTAAAACAAGCTTATATATTTTGTGTTCTGATGGAGTTCGACAGTTGAACTAATCTCATGAGGCATTTAGAAGTTGTATTCTTCAAAAATCAATGGGTATATATCATACATTTTTGAGTCCCTTTAAAATTTAAATGCGCAATCATTTAACTTATTGAGACTAGGGGGCAGTATTTTGATGTTTGGATGAAAAACGTTCCCAAATGAAACTGCCTATTTCTCAGGCCCAGAAGCTAGAATATACATATAATTATGTATATGTATGATTAGGATAGGAAACAAAACTTTCCAAAACTGTCAAAATATTGTCTGTGAGTATAACAGAACAGATATTGCAGGCGAAAACCTGAG
This sequence comes from Oncorhynchus mykiss, assembly GCF_057628025.1. Classification (NCBI taxonomy): domain Eukaryota; kingdom Metazoa; phylum Chordata; class Actinopteri; order Salmoniformes; family Salmonidae; genus Oncorhynchus; species Oncorhynchus mykiss. The sequence goes on from NC_143039.1 coordinate 30,071,965, forward strand.
GAAAATCCAACCAGGAAGTGCTGTTATTTTGAAACCTCTCTGTTCCAGATCCCTTTCCCTATGGCTTCCACAAGGTGTGAACAGACGTAGTTTTAGGTTTTTATTCTTAAAAATGAGCGAGAATGATCACATCGCGTCAGTGGATAGCTGTCCCCCCCCCAGAGTTTTGCATGCGCGAGCAGCTTGGAGCAGACCTTTTCTCTCTCTCTCCTATTGAAAAAGATACCATCCGGTTGAAATATTATCGATTACTTATTGTAAAAACAACCTGAGGATTGATTATAAAAAACGTTTGACGTGTTTCTACGAACTTTACGGATACTATTTGGAATTTTCGTCTGCCCGTCGTGACCTGCACGATCCTGTGGATTACTGAACAAAACGGGCCAACCAAATGGAGGTTTTTGGATATAAAAATAATCTTTATCAAACAAAACAAACATTTATTGTGTAAATGGGAGTCTCGTGAGTGCAAACATCCGAAGATCATCAAAGGTAAGCGATTCATTTTATTGGTTTTCTGACTTTCGTGACCAATCTAATCTAATTTTTAGTAATTTTGGCACTCTGCAATTCAGCGGATGTTGACGAAAATGATAACGCTAAAGGGATTGGTGCACCAAGATTAATGAACTAATGTCTGTGTTTGGAAGTTGTCCTCTAAACAGTCATGTCTCCCCCTGCAGGGGGAAATTTGTTGAGAAATTGGCCAACTAATCTGTGGAGCGTTGATGCCCTTTTCTCACCATCTTGCCGACCTAAACTGTATTATGCTAGTTCAGGTGTTTTCATTTCACATTGTCCTTTCCAATACGGTTCCAACATTCATGACAATTGTATTAATTGTACATCTTCATGTATGATAACCTTCGACATAATTCACTAACATTACAATGGAAAGGAATCGCTTCAGTGTCTGTCCCAATTTTAATACACTGGGACTCGAAACATCTTGCATCAAGTGATTGAGATGACAGACCGTGTCAACAGCATTATTGATAAAGGGTACCTCTCATTGTGTCCTGGGTCAATTTCCTGTTGTTTGCCCTCAATTCCCCTGTTATTATTTTACAGCCTTCACACACTGAGGGGCTAAGGTGCATTTTATCCCATTACCATGAGAACTGTCAGGCTTTACTGGTGTCGTCTTCTGGGCCTGTAAAAGCAGGCCCTCTTTGTACTGAAGTGGGCTATTGTCACCCTTGTCTCCACTTACTGACCCTATTTAACCATTTGCTTTGACAGGGAAGGGGTCATCCAGGGTTTAAACGGTCTGAACTTTACCTTCACCTCGAGCAACAATATGCCTTTATCAGCAAGTGGCTGGGGTGAGGGGTGTATGTGCAGGCCATGGGGAAAAAATAATCCCCTCTTTTTCCTTCCCTTTCCTCCCCTGTCTCTCTCTCATTTCACTCTCCCTTTCTAATTTTTTTTCTCTCTCCTTCGCTTCCTCTTCCCTGCATATTTATGTAGACCTAAGCTCTTCCTCATATTTTTACAGATAGTGGATCATCTTTCTCCACCCGGAAGCGTCTGATCTTTCTCACCAAGTTTTCTGTGCATTTAATTCATTCGGTGTCAAACATTCACAAATATATACTCTTCATTGGTTCAGATAGGGATGAAAGTTCAGACAAGACGCAAGCAACAACAAAAAAAGAAGACTCCCAGTTTGTCGGAACACAATCTGAGATTAAATAAATATCCACCCTTCAACTCTCATTAAAATAAAAACATGTAAGGTTGAATGGGTTAATCCACCACTGAGTGTTCTATTGATAAGTCCCACCTTTGAAACCCTCCCACTTAACATGGAGAGAACAAAGCACAAGAACCATGGTGAGAATGGCATGAGAATCTAGCTGTTCCTCACCAAGGACGGGGGGGGGGGGGTTCTTCCCAGCAGCCTCCTGGTAGGCACCACACCATGGGATAGCTAGCGTGAAAAGTGGACTAGATATTCAACCACCTTCACTCCCGTATCTTCCGTCACAAAGGAGGAGTGGGTAGATTAGGGGAGGAAGTGGAGGAGTTTAGCATTGTTCCCTTTCAACAGGAGACCATTAGGGAACACTCCACAGGGTCAAGGGGGGAAAATGGCCCCACACCTCATCCTGAGCATAGCCAGGCCACACTCCCATGACCTTTGACCTCATCCTGCTGCACCTGTGAGGCAGATTGAGAGAGACCCCGTGATGGCTTCCCCATTGAACTGTGGGTATTGTGACATGTTTCGGCTCAGCTGACCCAGGCACTGTCTGTCAAAGCTGGGTGCAGTTATCAATAAGATACATTGTGATACGCTGAATGATGCCAGTGATAAAAAGGTCTAGGGCCAAGATGAGCTGTAAGGTATGTTCAAGACTGTTTCTGTTAGCATGGTGCATCGGTCAAAATGCGAATCAGGAATCCAGATTCATGGGTGTTAGTTACACACGGTTGAACACAGGAATGAACAGAGGCACGTGGGGGAGGGTTTGGAAGAGAGGTTTTGGTAGGGCTTTTAAGGCCGGTAGGAAGGATGTGCTTTAGGATGTTGCTTGTAAGGCCTTGGAGATAGGATGTGAATAACACAGGATGTGGTGTTCTGGAAGGGAGCTACAATAGGAACACAACATGAAGGTGCAGACATGACAAAGTAGTGTCAGGTGACTACAGAACAGCCTCAATTAATCGGGGCATGGTCTCAACAAGGTGGCGAAAGCGTTCCACAGGGATTCTGGCCCATGTTGACGCCAATGCTTCCCACAGTTAATTCAAGTTGGCTGGATGTCCTTTGGGTGGTGGAACAATTTTGATACACACAGGAAACTGTTGACCGTGAAGAACTTGCAGTTACAGTTCTTGACAAACAGGTGTGCCTGGCATCTACTACCATACCCCATTCAAAGGCACTTAAATATTTTGTCTTGCCCATTCACTTTCTGAATGGCACACATACACAATCCATGTCTCAATAGTCTCAAGGCTTAAACGTTATTCTTTAACCGGTCTTTAACCACATACACATCAATGAGGGATCATAGCTTTCACCTGGATTCACCTGGTCAGTCTATGTCATAGAAATAGCAGGTGCTCTTAAAGTTTTGTAAGCTCCGTGTATAACATCTAGAAACTAAGGAGCCCACCAGGATAAACATAAAAGAGCAATGGCCTTAGCATACGGAGAACATGGGTATCAACAGGGTAACAGGCAGAATAATATACATCATTTATTTACATCCACAACATCATAGTAAAAAAGGAACTTACTTTCTCATATCACACACGAAGGAAGGAAAAGAGCCGCCATGTGGGATCAACAAGCATGATCCATTACTAGCGCATGCTGCTTATATGGGGAAAACAGAGGCGTGAAATGTGTGGAAGCGTATCCCAGGCAATTACACTGCCCGAGCAGAACTGGTCATGCCAGTTGATAATATTGTATACTGCATGTACACAGCCATGTTTTTCTTTGATACTTTGTTAAAAAAAAAATTGTTGTTGCGCCTCATTACCCTATATTCCATTTCCTTCTATAACTTGATAGCAATCCAGAAAATAATTCCAGAAGCTAATGATCTAATAAATTGTATTAACATTCCATTTGACACAGAGTATGAGATGATTTTCATTAGCTTTGTTGTGCAACTGCTCAATCACCTTCCCAGTGTGTCGTTAATGAGACTGGCTGCAGTTGATATCTAGGAGCACAGTTGCAGCTAGGAGATTACTGCCATGATTACTTGGCAAATAAGTGTCAATGTGCATTTTTATCTATGAAGTAAGACACAAATAATTAAGTAATAAAACAGATTAACTGCATTAGAGGGCTCTGAACAAAAGAGGTTAGAAACTAAACATAAATTACTATTTACACTTTACTAATAGTGGGCCTACATTGCAAGTATATACTATCTTGCTTTTTCATGGTCAGCTGCCTAATGTTTAGTTTTTTGGGGTATTCTGCGACCTGACTGCCTTTCTCTACCAAAAGCTTCACAGCCTACTGAAACAAACTGGGTCGTTGACTAATTAAAATTACACTAATCAACTACAGCAAACGCTATGCTGACAGGCCAAACTGAATTGATAGTAATAAACCTTTTCCAAACTCTAAATTGGTAAGTAGTCCTTATAAAGACATTTGAACCATTCAAAAAGTATTTAGGCAGTTATAGGACAAAGCATGTGTCTCTTTGGCTTCTGTTGGAATTATTCATTCAGTGTCTCGACCGCAATCCTCCACATTTCCTGTCTGTCCAGCTGTCTGTATTAATGCTCATCCCTCAGACAGAAATTTCTCTTCTCTTCAGAGGCCATTTTACAAATCTAATTTCCAAGGACATGCTGTCAGTGAACATATCGTGAGTACATACGACACTGGGCCAAACAAGAGAGGCCAAGTATGTTTCATCGCCTGAAAGCGGTTGCCAAAAGTGCCAGTTGTTTTATCCATCGGCCAGATGAGTAAGTAGAAGCCAGAACAATACAGAATACATAATTATGTATGATACACAAGTTGTGATGTGATTGGAGGATGATCAACCATCTTCTTCCTTTTTCTAATCTAGAGATTCCATATCTGCATTTGTTCTTGCAGGGGTTGTAGGCTTTACTTAATAAGTTCGACCCCAAGGAAAGTGTTTACCCCTCCATCTTGGACCAATTTCATCAACGAAAGGGGGGGAGGGTTCCTGCACATTATACAGCCACTCTCTTGCTGTCAATCGCCCCTTTCTGTGTGGCCATAGACGCCGGATGTTTGCAGTGGTCTGCGGCTGTTGTTCTGGGCCCTACCCAATCAGACGAGGGACAGTGATGTTGAGGGGGGGGGGGGGGGGGTAGGACTGGAGCCTGGGAAAGGGTCTTGTCTCCGAATGCTCGCTGTGTTGTTTAGCAATTGGCTTTGCTATCCGGATCAATAAGCTGATAGGTGGTTAGAGGTGGAAATGGAACTGCGGGCAAATAGCGTTTTTGCAGTGGTAGAAATGTAGCAAGGGTAAAGAATTGCAGGTTTTGGAATTGGAATTGAGGAATAGCTTAAGCTTTTCAGCAGGTGTTGAACTGACACCATTTTAGTAAGCCAAGCTATACAAAACTATTGCAGGTACTCGAAAGTCCTCTAACATTGTGTTTTGACAGTGCGATTTCTGCCAGAGATGTTCCTTTATTTAATCTATAGGACCCTAAAACACACCTCCTGGGAATTCATCAGTATGGCCTCAACATTAGCAGCTTCCTTTCCTCAGACCATGCTAAATGAAGCCTGAGCAGCCTCCAGCAGCCCCTCTTTGCCTTATGAACAATCTCTGTGGCTGAGTGTCAGAAGGAGGAGGAGAAAGTGGGAGGTACAGTATCTTCAGAAAGTATTCATGCCCCTTGACTTATTCCATATTTTGTTGCGTTACAAAGTGGGATTCAAATGGATTTAATGGTCATTTTTTGTCAACGATCTACACAAAATGCAATTTTTAAAACATTAATATGTCTTGATTTGATAAGTATTCAACCCCCTGAGTCAATACATTTTAGAATCACCTTTGGCAGCGATTACAGCTGTGAGTCTTTCTGGGTAAATCTCAAAGAGCTTTGCACACCTGGATTGTACAATATTTACCCATTATTCTTTTAAAAAATTCTTCAAGCTCTGTCAAATTTGTTGTTGATCATTTCTAGATGGCCATTTTTAAGTCTTGCCGAAGATTTTCAAGCTGATTTACATCAAAACTGTAACTCGGCCACTCAGGAACATTCAATGACATCTTGGTAAGAAACTCCGGTGTATATTTGGCCATGTGTTATAGGTTATTGTCCTGCTGAAAGATGAATTTGTCTCCCAGTGTCTATTGGAAAGCAGACTGAACTAGGTTTTCCACTAGGATTTTGCCTGTGCTTAGCTCTATTCCGTTTATTTTTATCAACAACAAAAAATCCCTAGTCCTTGCTGATGACAAGCCTACCCATAACACGATGCAACCACCACCATGCTTGAAAATACAAAGAGTGGTATTCAGTGATGTGTTGGATTTGCCCCAAATACGTGCGTGTTTTGGAATATTTTTATTCTGTACAGGATTCCTTCTTTTCACTCTGTCATTTATCTTAGTTTTGTGGAGTAACTACACTGTTGTTGATCCATCCTGTTATCTGCTATCACAGTCATTCAACTCTGTAACTGTTTTAAAATCACCATCGGCCTCATGGTTAAATCCCTGAGAGGTTTCCTTCCTCTCTGGTAACTAAGTTAGGAAGGGCACCTGTATCTTTGTAGTGACTGGGTGTATTGCCTTTATTTGTTAACCATTGGAAAACCTTCTTGGTCTTGTGGTTGACTGAGAACACGTTCTCATTTACAGCAACAACCTGGGGAATAGTTACAGTGGAGAGGAGGGGGATGAATGAGCCAATTGGAAGCTGGGGATGATTTGGTGTAAATTATGGAATGATGGTCAGATTGGGAATTTAGCGAGGACACCGGGGATAACTCTACTCTTGCGATAAGTGCCATGGGATATTTAGTGACCGAAAAGATTCAGGACACCTGTTTAATGTCCCATCCAAAAGACAGCACCCTACACAGGGCAATGTCCCAATTCACTGCCCTGGTAGTCATTTCAAAATCATGTTAAACACTATTATTATACATAGAGTGAGTACATGCAACTTATTATGTGACTTAATCAGCAAATGTCTACTCCTGAACTTATTTTGGCTTGCCATAACAAAAGGGTTGAATACGTATTGACTGAAGACATTTCCGCTTTTCATTTTTAATTAATTTGTAAACATTTCTAAAAACACAATTCCATTTGACATTATGGAGTATTGTGTGTAGGCCAGTGACACATAATCTCTATTTTAAATTCAGGCTGTAACACAACAAAATGTGGAAAAAGTCCAGGCCTGTGAATACTTTCGAAAGGCACTGTTGGTAGGAGTTGTGGGATGGAGAAATGCTCCGGAGTTGATGGTTAATTCTCAGGAACAGTGCAAATCTCCCACTCCAAGAGTTGCTGAATTTACACTTCACCGTCATGGACGAAGGACTTTGAAATGATTTTGTAGAACCCATACACAAAAATGAAGACGTTAAGATTCTCATCTGTTTTGCTTTGAACAGATAAAACTTCTATTCAAACTAATGGTAAGGAAGCCTGCTTTCCTTTATCTTTCCCCAATGAGCTCAGCCATCAATATAGTCTCATTACAGGCGGAGCAACAGTGAATATGGTCAATTATCTCAGTTAAACCATAGCCCAGACACCGTGGGCCATGTCTGAACTTTTTCTACCTCCCCAAAAAAAATCTATATTTCCGGCGCCACAGCAATTTCCATAGAGTCCTAGAGGGTGAAACTTATTTTTACATAATACCAACTGGAAGGTAATAATGAAGTTCTGGTAGGGGTAATTGCCCAACATGAAACATGACTGATAAAGACACAGTATTGGTAATTTTCTTTGGCGAGACGTGTGTGTGTGTGTAGGTGTGTGTGTGTGTGTGTGTGTACTGTTAATGAGGCAGGAATGGTAGGAGACAGGGACACACTAATGAAGGGCTCTGTTGTTAGATTAATTTGAACCTTGATCTGCGCCCACTAACAATGTGTGCTCCGGCACTTTGGCAACTAATAAGTCTTTTTTAAATCTCCCATTTTGGGCTGGATGTGTCAATGTGTAGTTCATACATGCATAATATATGAGCAGAATTACTGTCTCACCTCAATTAGCCAAGAAATCCCTAGTTTGAAAGAAACTGTTTTCTGGAAGCTATCCGGCACCATTTTCCTTCAATTTACCCCCAAGTGGCCCAGCCCGGTGGCAATTTGAGTTTCAGCCAATGAGCCAACATCACACTTTTGGGGCAGCAGGTAGCCTAGTGGTTAGAGCATTGGGCCAGTAACTGAAAAGTTGCTGGATCGAATCTCCGAGCGGACGAGCTAAAACAATCTGTTGTTCTGCCGCTGAACAAGGCAGTTAACCCACTGTTCCCTGGTAGGCTGTCATTGTAAATAAGAATGATTTCTTAATTGAGTTGACTAGTTAAATAAAATAAAAATGAGCAGCCATTTGAGTGACAGCTTGCAAGACCCACACACAGTAAAGTGAGAGAGAGCAATGACGTGGTGCACATATCTTCACATTTGTGACGTAATACTTGAGAACCGCTCGTAGGGTGCTACTTTTACAACTAAATAGCATACAAAAGTACCGGAGAATATCTTTAATAGGGTTTGGGCATTAACATTAAAATATAGTGGCAAAATATGTGAAAATAGACCCTTTTTTTTTTGCATTTTGTAAAATCTCTGAAATTTCCAAAGGAAGGTACTACTGACTGTAACCGTTTTGATCTGCAACAGAGCTCACATAATACGGTGGAATAACTTACACCAACAGCACATTATTTTGTTCTGTGTTTTTGTATTGTGTTATTGATTTTAATCAGAACTTCAGCCTTTTAAGAGAGAAATATACAAATTACCATTACTCAAGGTCAAATGTGCCATAATATGTACATAATATGCATAATTGTATTGAATGTGATGAAAAGGCCAAGAAAGAGGAAAGATAAATATCAAGGTGAAATGTTTGGAGTTGTGTATTAACCTCTATCGCGTAAAACTATGCCAATAATACTGTTAAGCATTTCACTGTAAGGTTTAAAGGTATGCCAATACTGTTAAGCATTTCACTGTAAGGTCTACACCTGTTGTATTCGGCGCATGTGACAAATACAATTTGTTTTGATTTGATTTGAATGGATGAAAAATAATGACTTCATAAGAAAACAAGTCCTTTAGGATTTGAAACACTGTTCAAAGCCCAGACATCCAGAGCAACTCAACTTCTGCCAAGAGGCCGATATATGTGATACGTCCTCTTTGGGTGACTTGCAAAGATCTATTGAAAGTGAAGGGGGCTCCGATTGTAAAAAGAATAATTTAAAAAAAGTCTGTGACAGGCATCCGGATAGAGGATCATTTCGATTCACACTCTGTCTTCCACAACATTCCCTGGTTGCTTGGCACTCGTCCAAATGGCTCAGGAAGCCATGGAGGTGTCTGTGGCCATCCCTGAGGGGGATATTATCCACTGCCTTGTTTTTTCTCCCCAGCACTGGACTAAGTGCCCAATGGTTTGGGTCTTTCACCTCTACGCTGATAAAGGTTATCAGAGCAATTTAGGGCCGGGTATATCACATTATGGCAGACTTATGAGGCGGAAACCTAATTTTGCTTCTGGTAAGGGAACTCTGGAGGGGGATGGAGAGCTGGGGGAGTGACTGCACAGTGATTGTGTGTGTGTGTGTGTGTGTGTGTGTGTGTGTGTGTGTGTGTGTGTGTGTGTGTGTGTGTGTGTGTGTGTGTGTGTGTGTGTGTGTGTGTGTGTGTGTGTGTGTGTGTGCGTGTGCGTGCGTGCGTGCGTGCGTGTGTGTGTGTGTGCGTGTGTTCTAATGATCCGCACCAGTAGTTTCTTGTTGATTTTGATTTCATGTTGAGCTATTTTTCTTCATACACCCTATTTGAATGATAAACTATCCACCAGGAATATTATATACAAGAAATGCAAATGAAATACAATGAAAGCTATCTCAAGCTTTTTCATTTTGGCACTATAGGCCTATTATTCAAAATAAAGACATCTGCATTTCATAAGAGACTGGAAATATACAACTGTTGACCCAGTTGATTGGGTTTCCTTTCCCAACTGAAACTACTCCATAGTCACACATTCACACATCACATCAAAATTTAGCACACCATCTTCACAGTTTTCTTATCACGTCTCTCTCTCTGGGAGCACGAATATGATGGTGCATAACACACTTGGATGAGTTGTCATGGCAACACTCATTTTTTTTGTTGCCATGAGCAGGGGCTGAAGGTTTAAGCTCATGTACTGTAGACATGTTGGAATGTTTGAGTGGCCAATAAATGGGCGTACCATTATACACATGACATTAGGTCTAACCTATTAAAGCTGCTATGCTTTCCCCTTAAAATAAATATTGGAATGATTTCACTTTATTATCTGTATAATTATGCCATCTCCCAGAATAACAAACAAAGCAAAACAATCTAAGATAGACACTGCTGAAACAGCATTGCATGTAGCAGCGACATCTGCAACTAATTATTTACTGTGCTTGGTAACTATGGTGACAAATGTCCATCCTAATTCAGTCATATGCTACGGTTGAAATAATGATGTGATAAACGTTATACATAGACTAAAAGATACCATCACTTCTCATAATCTCACATTCTCATATGATAAAGCAGGGACATTATGAAAAGAATTGAAGTCCAAATGGAGAGTGATCATTACAAGGATCACGTGATTGATTTGGGCATTTATTTTTACTCAGAGCTTACCTACTCACGCATTAAGCATGTTCTAGCTGTCACAGACACCATGAGTAGAAGTCACATTAATGGCTATCAGTGTACAGATGTAGGATCTTAACTTAATTCACTCTTTTGTTGCTAAGAATGTTCCTGCACAGCAGAAAATGGGAACTGGTAGTGTATTCAAGTTTTAAAAAGGCTTCTAAAGTTTGTCATTTCCACTTTGAAATTTCAGACTTGATTTGCCTTAATGAAAAATGTATCAACCCCTACAAACATGTAAATTAATTATAATCCACATAATAATTCACATTTCCTGTTGCTGCAGGATTATTTTCCTGATGTAGCAAACTGGCTCAAATTAAATATGTAGGTGTATTTGCTCTATTTAACTCTGGATAAAAGAGAAGCAAGAGAGAGAATGTCATCACTTGTCTCCTCCACTTGTCTCCTCTGTAGTCACATGCATTGCTAGTAATCATCAATAGCAACGCGTGTTGATGGATAAAGTTGATAAGTAAATCCATTTACGGGAGGTTATATACTCTCGGGTACGGTTAATAAACCTTCAAAGTACAGTTGTGGTTTGCCTTATCCTTTGAATCCAGCATTTCCACACCTGACCAACATAAAATTCCCAACAATACCTCCTTGCAAAATGTGTGGGGAAGACAAAGTGATGCCATTAGACGGTGACTTTCTTTCCCATTCATTTGGGACTGAGGCATACACCTTGAACTGCACAACAGATGATGTGGGACTTGGGCTCATCTCAATTTGCGACACAAGGCCACTTTTGATGTCTGAAATCGTCTGGCTAACTTTAATTTCGAGGTGAATGATCCCTTTAAACTCTCTCAAATGGCTGTGAGCTCGGTAACAAGAAGGTGCACATGACAGAACTGAAAATCATATAGAGCATTGGATGCCCCTTTGAAAAGAAACCTTTAAAGTGCACCAGTCTTACCTACAGATGTAGGATCTTAATATGACCTACTTCGTCACAGGAGGGAAATAATCCTACAGTATTTGAAGTAATTATTATATTTAGAATTGCCGCCAGGGGGTAGCTGGAAGCTGTGTTTTGTAGGCTATGCAATGCATAGGGAAGGCTCTGCAAACCAACAAACCTCATACCATCAAGTATCACCAAGTGTTCTCACGCCTTAGAGCATTGGATACAACACAAATGTGCTAAAAGGATAACATATACAGTACCAGTCAAATGTTTGGACACACCTACTCATTCAAGGGTTTTTCTTTATAGAATAATATTGAAGACATCAAAACTATGAAGTAACACCTATGGGATCATATAGTAACCAAAAAAGTGTTAAACAAATCAAAATAGATTTTAGATTTTACATTCTTCAAAGTAGCCACCCTTTGCCTTGATGACAGCTTTGTACACTTTTGGCATTCCCTCAACCAGCTTCACCTGGAATGCTTTATATATATGCTGAGCACTTGTTGGCTGATTTTCCTTCACTCTGCGGTCCAACTCATCCCAAACCATCTCAATTGGGTTAAGGTCGGGGGATTGGGGAGGCCAGGTCATCTGATGCAGCACCATCACTATCCTTGTTAGTCAAATAGCCCTTACACAGCCTAGAGGTGTGCTTTGGGTCATTGTCCTGTTGAAAGACAAATGATAGTCCCACTAAACGCAAACCAGATGGAATGGCATATCGCTGCAGAATGCTGTGGTAGAAATGCTGGTTAAGTGTGCCTTGAATTCTAAATAAGTCACTGACAGTGTCACCAGCAAAGCACCCCCACATCCTCACACCTCCTCCTTATGCTTCACGGTGGGAACCACACATGCAGAGATCATCCGTTCACCTACTCTGCGTCTCACAAAGACACGGTGGTTGGAACCAAAAATCTCAAATTTGGACTCATCAGACCAAAGGACAGATTTTTACTGATCTAATGTCTATTGCTCGTGTTTCTTGGCCGAAGCAAGTCTCTTCTTCTTATTGGTGTCATTTAGTAGTGGTTCCTTGCAGAAATTCGACTATGACGGCCTGATTCACTCAGTCTCCTCTGAACAGTTGATGTTGAGATGTGTCTGTTACCTGAACTCTGTGAAGCATTTATTTGGGCTGCAATCTGAGGTGCAGTTAACAATAACGAATGTATCCTCTGCAGCAGAGGTAACTCTGGGTCTTCCTTTCCCGTGGCGGTCCTCATGAGAGCCAGTTTCATCATAGCGCTTGATGGTTTTTGCGACTGCACTTTCAAAGGTCTTGACATTTTCCAGATTGACTGACCTTCATGTCTTATAGTAATGAGGGACTGTCATTTCTCTTTGCTTTTGTGAGCTGTTCTTGCAATAATATGGACTTGGTCTTTTACCAAATAGGGCTATCTTTTTTACTGGTACTGTGTATTTACCAATATAATTATATAAATACATATCAAACAGGAATATATATTCAATTAAATTAATAAAGCATTGGAATCGATGCCTTTATAAAGCATTATCGATGCCTTTATAAAGCATTATCGATGCCTTTATCTATCCTTGCAGGGGATTAGACATATGAACAGTAATCACCAGATGGCCAAGCCTCAAAACCAGAAACATTACTAGACATCAACACTTGTCATTTTTTATACATTTAAAACATGTATTGGTTTTCCTGTATCTGTACATGAGTCCTTAAAACACAGTCCATTGTACAAAATAAGTCATTCCCAAGTGAGGTACACCAAGGAGATTAACCCCAACATTCATAAGCTTGATCACCACGAGGGCACATTTTGTCATGATATCCACAGATTTTTTTTTTTATAGACAGGACAGGGGTTACAGGTTTTTGTTCCAGCTCTTCACTAACACCTAATTCAACTAATTGTGGTGTAAATTGAAGACGGACACACAGTGCAATCTCCAGGGTCAGAAATCACATCTGAATTATAGAATGAGCTTTATAAGTTACAATGTCCTGACAAATATCCATGACAATAAAACGGTGTGTGTGTGTCTATTTCTAGCTAACATTGATGTTGCGCACTCCTGAATAACCTTTTTTTTAACATATACACTACATGACCAAAAGTATAAGGACACCTGCTCGTCGAACATCTCATTGCAAAATCATGGGCATTAATGTGGAGTTAGTCCCCCTTTGCTGATATAACAGCCTTCACTCTTCTGGGAAAGCTTGCGCTAGCTGTTGGAACATTGCTGCAGGGATTTGCTTTCATTCAGCCACAAGCTTTAGTGAGGTCGGGCACTGATGTTGGGCGATTAGGCCTGGCTCCCAGTTGGCATTCCAATTCATCCCAAAGGTGTTCGATGGGGTTGAGGTGAGGGCTCTGTGCAGGCCAGTCAAGTTCTTCCACATTGATCTCGACAAGCCATAGACCTCACTATGTGCACAGGGGCCTTGTCATGCTGAAACAGGAAAGGGTTTTCCCCAAACTGTAGCCACAAAGTTGGAAGCACAGAATCATCTAGAATGTCATTGTACAGTATGCCGTAGCGTTAAGATTTCCCTTCACTGGAACTAGGGGGCCTAGCCCGAACAACATACCCAGACCATTTACAGATGGCACTATGCATTGGGGCAGATGGCGCTCTCCTGGCGTCCGCCAAAACCAGATTTGTCCGTCGGACTGCCAGATGGTGAAGCGTGATTCATCACTCCAGAGAACGCATTTCCACTGCTCCGGAGTCCAATGGTGGCAAGCTTTACACCACTCCAGCCGACGCTTGGCATTGCGCATGGTGAACTTAGGCTTGTGTGCGGCTGCTCGGCCATGGAAACCCATTTCATGAAGCACCCGACAAACAGTTATTGTGCTGACATTGCTTCCAGAGGCAGTTTGGAACTCGGTAGTGAGTGTTGCAACCGAGGACAGACGATTTGCATGGGCTACTCGGTGGTTCCATTCTGTGAGCATGTGTGGCCTACCACTTCAAGGCTGAGCGATTGTTGCTCCTAGACCTTTCCTCTTCACAATAACAGAAATTTGACAAACTGACTTGTTGGAAAGGTGGCATCCTATGACGGTGCCTCGAAAGTCACAGACCTCTTCAGTAAGGCTATTCTACTGCCAATGTTGCTCTATGTTGTGTGCTCGATTTTATACACCCGTCGGCAACGGTGTGGCTGAAATAGCCGAATCCACAAATTTGAAAGGGTGTCCATATACATTTTGTCTATATATACACACAACAACACAGTCATGGTATGGTGATTATCCGGGTGGTTGGGAGGTTCAAAGCAAGTTCTTTATATCTGCTGGGTGTCAGGGTGGGATGTCCTTTACCTGGAACAAGCAGAGACAAGGGGGGAGAAATTAACCTCACTGCTTACATTTCAGTGACGTTCAAGGTGCTGAAGCCACAACTACCTTTAAGTGCAATCGTTTTGTTAAAGGTTTTGCATATTTTTAGGCATGTTCAAGTTGTTTACAGAATGAGTAGAATAACTTAGCAACACAATAGACGTGCAACACAATAGGGAAAGGGAATGTGGCAAGAGAAATTTAGCTAATGTTAGCTTGGTAAACAGAAGCTGCATGCAGCTACCTAGCAAAACAGACACTCCAACAGAATGCGCAAATAATGTGGCTGGCTAGCAAGCCTAGATTTAACAGAACACAGCTGGCTGCCTTTCCAACATTTTTCATCAGATAATGTTAAGATTTCTTACCTCCAAATGTGTCAGGCAGGACTGTTTTATCCGGCCAAGCCAATGCAATGGAGTGAAATGCAATCAGGTGCCCACTTTAGTCCCTGAAAACAAATGGAGAAAAGTTCACCAATTAATTTATTTGAAAACGGTCCGGTTCTTCACAATTGCCACATTTCTGAATCTATGATTAGATAGTTAAGTTGTTCATCTCAAAACAGCATATAAGCAGGATGAGATCGTCTGCTAGTTAGCGATCGCATCTGACATGTTATGAACGTTATTCCTTAGTCTTCCGGAATATGTTATCCCAAGCGCGGACTTCTGTCCACCGTTAATTCAGTTGTATTTTTTGGGCTGCACCACAAGGTGTTTTGGGATAGCCTCTCTGGTGAAGGATACATGAGATTGGGACATGCCAAATGTTGACAGAATGCGCAAATAATGTGGCCTACCTAGAAATTCTGCCTCAAAAGGCAGCATCCTTATTATCGTCTCATCATTATTATCGTCTCAACTCATTAAACCATCAACTCATTAAACCATCAATATGCGCTAACTTCACCCACACAGCTGATCTCAATAGCAACCCTTATTGGTCAACTCATTACCACTCCCTAAGTGATGTGTCCTGCTTGCAACCAAAGTCTTTCAAGATATGTTCCCCCTCTGGTTGGTATTGTCATCGCAACATCCTTTTTTAACATACTAAGGGCGTTTATGTATTTGACAAGCATTCCGCACAATATAAATAAAGTAATTCCTCGTTTACCATGGCAAATCTATCATGGCAATTCACCTGGCACTTCACCTGAAACTAATGATGGTGTAGCCTACCTACTGTTATTATTTTATTAGTTTCCTATTTATGTTATCCAAAGGTTTCTGATATGGTCATTTACTATCAAGATCAGGTGTAAAATAAACCTGGACTGTCCATATTTTAAATGTTTGAAACAGTACATCAGTCAATCAAGGGATAGAGTTATTTGTGCCAGAAGGGCGTGGGCTGGAATCGTTTTATCGTTTTATAAGGAATCGTTTAAAAACTATATAAATGTTGATGTGTAATGCTGCATTTCAGATACATTTTTGCATATTTAAATATTGCAGTAATAGGACCTAGGCCTAGCATTTTGCAAGCAAGACAGAAAATTCTTTTGATAGCAAGCTCTGATCCCAATGACTCGACTGCCCCCGCATGGAGAGAACGAGAACTGCTCATTTACAGCCACACAAAGATCATTTGAATTTCCTGATGCATCAGGAAAAGTTCTAACATGTTGGTTGAATACTGGTTGAATACTTATCTAATCAAGATATTTGTGTTTTATTTTTCCTATATATTATTTTCAAATGTTATAATTTTTATTCCACCTTGACATCGCAGAGTATTTTGTGTGAATCGTTTTAAAATGTACATTTTAATCCCACTTTATAACACAACAAAATGTGGAAAAAGTCAAGGGGTGTGAACACTTTCTGAAGGCATTATATGTGGGAGAGCAAAGCAAGAGCAACGACTTAGGCCTAGCCACTAAAGCAGAAATAATATATTACGTATTCATACACTTCAACAAAAATGGTGTTGAGTGACTCTAGGCTACTGCTTGGGGATTCCATCCAAAGTAAGAACCTGTCAGTCTTCCACCAATGTGATTTTCTATAGACTTGTGTATATGTGATGGTCCTGCAGAAACACTGTGGGGAGTGTTTTCCCCATTTTCCCCAATCATGTCATCGATGGCAGCACGTTTCGTGCTGTTGAGACTTTCCTAGACAGCCTTGTGTGCCAGAAACCTGACCAAAAAAAGAGATATGTGGTTAATTAAAATGCATAGAGTATGATCTCTGTAGTCCTGGGGCAGGATTGGGGCCCCTTGTTGAATTGTGAGACAAAATATTTCATAAAAAATGCCATCCATTCTAAAATGAATTTAGCAAACTAATTGGCTTCGTGTGAGGTAAAAACAGAAAACGTATATGGTAGTATGTTACAAATAGACAAACATTGACCAATTATAAAATTATGTTTTTGATTATTCTATGGTGTTCTGAGGACTAAAGAGATTAATTCCAGTAAATACTAAACTAAATCATTAATACATGCAACTTTAGCCCTGAAAAGAGGATATGCGGGGGGATATATTGTTAGATTTAGTCATTGGATACACTATATAACAGAAAAGAGGATCTGTGTGGTATGTATTATTAGATTTAGTCATTGGGGACACTTTATAACACAATGTACAACTTGAGATTTTGACTGCTATTCTGGTGACCTATTGATACCAGAAACATGTGGTCCAAGTTTAGCTATTAGCAACTCATCTAAAAGAAACAACAGCGGAGTCAACATTTCACATCTCCCTCAGCACTATTTTTTCTCTGACTATTTCAATGGGATCATTGTCACATTGTAACCATGCCCAACTGCCAAAGAATTGTGTACTGCTGCACTTTTCTCCTTTCAGATACAAAGAGTGGATAAACAGACGGTGCCCGGGGAGACATTTTTTGGCTCCGGTCTTTAGGTAGGTATCCATAAATCAGCCAAAACATAGACACACACAGTGGTCTAACAGTGAGCACAGAGAGTGAATGGGCACAGGGGCCCTTAACAGTGTAGGGTTGCTGCAGCAAACCAAGTTCATTCCTTTAATACATTTTTATGAGAGACTTTTTGCATTCCACAGACCCAAACAGTCCAAACTGTGTCTCTAGAAGACTGGCCTGCCACTTTGTCTCCAAAGTAATGCTTACACCATTAAATGAGGTACTTAAAGGGAGATTAGGCATGTTTATTTAATGAATAGACACACTTGATTTATTAGTATTTTCATGGATATGGGTGCACACAGGAATCATTGTGCTATTAAGGATCCATGGACAATTTCATCCAAATCTATGAACATGATGGATATGATTGCTTTTGCATGGTATGAGTGGTTTCTGTCAACTTGGGAGGAACATTTTAATGAATAAAAGCACACGGTCAAGTTCATATAGCCCAGGTGTGTGCAAGAGTGGAGAATAATCCGTTTGTATCTTGTAAACATATTTCCTTCTGGATTTTACCTTAATTTGTTACACAATGTTCCAGGGTAATAGGTTGGACAATTAATTTGTGATACCTATCCTGCTTTAGTGTACATTATACTGTCATTAGAAGTTTGTCACATTGCTCTAGTTGTGTTCTTACGTGCAAACCTTCTATTAAGATCATTAGGCTGAGGAAATTAGAAGAGTTATTTATGTTGGTCTGGATTCCTAGACTCTGGAGTGTGGACAAGGTTGCCAAGTATCAACTGTGCTATGCCAGAATACTTCCAGAGAAGTGACTATAAAAAAAAAGTGTAAAGGCCCTAATCTGAAACTGAAATGCTCCAAAAGTCCAATACTTGTTATCATTTAGTCTTGACGCTAGATAGTTTATACTACCATTGTAAGCAATGATGCAACCCATATAGCAACAAGAGATATTTCCCTCCTTAAAAAGCCACTAAGCACCTAATTTGTGTCACTCTTAGTGTCTTCTAGTTGGCCCCACTCATGTCACCTCATTGATTCCCAATTAGTGGTTAGTGGTTTGTCCGGTCTCCCCCTTCTACCTAAGCATCAACCAATGCACCAGATAGATTCAGTCTAGTGTGCAAAAGCAGCAGCAAATATGCTCCTCTCATGTACACCAATGGTCCGTTTTATCGGTCAAGAATGTGTATAATAGGGGTCTGACATCTGTGAAGACATTCATTGTAAGTACTCTAACCTGTGCACGACTTGTAAGTACTCTACCACATCTGGCCCTGAGATAAAGGGATTTTGAGAGTTTGTTATGGAATTTTGAAGGATACATGGGAAAGGTTGAACCTTAATTTGAGCTAACCTAGATGGAAGTTAAATAAACTAACTGACGGGCATATATGAACATTACATTTACAGTTGAAGTCGGAAGTCTACATTCACTTAGGTTGGAGTCTTAAACTCGTTTTTCAACCACTCCACACATTTCTTGTTATCAAACTATAGTTTTGGCAAGTTGGTTAGGACATCTACTTTGTGCATGAGTAATTTTTCCAACAATTGTTTACAGACAGATTATTTCACTTAAAATTCACTGTATCACAATTCCAGTGGGTCAGAAGTTGACATACTCTAAGTTGACTGTGCCTTAAAACAGCTTGAAAAATTCCAGAAAATGATGTCATGGCTTTTGAAGCTTCTGACAGGCTAATTGACATTGAGTCAATTGGAGTGGATGTATTTCAAGGCTTACCTTCAAACTCAGTGCCTCTTTGCTTGACATCATGGGAAAATCAAAAGAAATCAGCCAAGACCTCAAAAAAGAATTGTAGACCTCCACAAGTCTGGTTCATCCTCGGGAGCAATTTCCAAATGCCTGAAGGTACCACGTTCATCTGTACAAACAATAGTGCGCAAGTATAAACACCATGGGGCCTCGCAGCCGTCATACTGCTCAGGAAGGAGACGTCTTCTGTCTCCTAGAGATGAACATACTTTGGCGCGAAAAGTGCAAATCAATCCCAGAACAACAGCAAAGGACCTTGTGAAGATGCTGGAGGAAACAGATACAAAAGAATCTATATCAACAGTAAAACAGATCGTACTTTTGGAGAAATGTCCTCTGTTCTGATGAAACAAAATAGAACTGTTTGGCCATGATGACCATCGTTATGTTTGGAGGAAAAAGGAGGTGGCTTGCAAGCGGAATAACACCATCCTAACCGTGAAGCACGGGGGTGACAGCATCATGTTGTGGGGGTGCTTTGCTGCAGGAGGGACTAGTGCACTTCACAAAGTAGATGGCATCATGAGGTAAGAAAATGATGTGGATATATTGAAGCAACATCTCAAGACATCAGTCAGGAAGTTAAAGCTTGGTCACAAATGGGTCTTCCAAATGGACAATGACCCCAATCATACTTCCAAAGTTGTGGCAAAATGGCTTAAGGACAACAAGGTCAAGGTATTGGAGTGGCCATCACAATGCCCTGACCTCAATCCTATAGGCAATTTGTGGGCAGAACTGAAAAAGTGTGTGCGAGCAAGGAGGCCTACAAACCTGACTCAATTACACAAGATCCCACACAACCAGTGGGGAAATGGCTTCCTAAATATTATCCCCAATCAGAGACAACGCTAAACAGCTGCCTCTGATTGGGAACCCTACCAGGCCAACATAGAAATAAAACAACCTAGATTACCCACCTTAGTCACACCCTGACCTAACCAAAATAGAGAATAAAAAGGCTCTCTATGGTCAGGGGGTGACAGCAATGCTACCAAATACTAATTGATTGTATGTAAACTTCTGACCTACTGGGAATGTGATGAAAGAAATTAAAGCTGAAATAAATCATTCTCTCTACTATTATTCTGACATTTCGCATTCTTAAAATAAAGTGGTGATCCTAACTGACCTAAGACAGGGAATTCTTACTAGGATTAAATGTCAGGAATTGTGAAAAACCTGAGTTTAAATGTATTTGGCTGAGGTGTATGTAAACTTCCGACTTCAACTGTATAAGTAGCCCTAACAAATAGACATTGAGTTTATTCTGATAAAGCCTAGCCCAGTACACTTTCCTGCACAATACTCAAACTGACACATATATTTTACAACACAACCAGTTATAAAAAAAGGAATAAACAGCTTAAAAGCTAAATGTAGCTGTCAGAAGTCTAACAACCAATATGACCTGAGATACGGGGTTTATTACACTGTGTCCTAATTGTATGAAACTGACCTCGCCAGTCCAATCGAGTGCCAGGACTTTCTCATTAATCCAGACCTGGAATTCTTCAGTGACTCACTTTCTGGCTCTGTTACCACAACAGTGGGGATAGAGAATGCCCTAGCTGGTTCAAAATCAGTCAGGATTTAATATGAGGCTACACTTCCAACACTCTCAGTCTAACCTGGTGTAATGGCTGTTCATAACCCGATCTTAATTGGACCAACAGTCTTTGGAGTCAACAGCTGTGGTAAGAGCGAGAAGGCTAACCCACTTGTGTTATCAATATGTGATGCGCTTTTATTACAGATCACACACCACATACCAATTCCTGCTTCAACTCAGGGCTCGATAGGCTTTTCTCATTAATAAAAGTCATGTCTCTTTGTTTCTCTATCTCTTATTTTTACATCATGAGAAAAACGAAACAAACTGTGTCGTAAGCCAGGTAAATGAACAGGAAAAGTAACAGTGAAAATAAAGATTGACAATATAGCTGTGGAATTAATTGATAAACATGCTATTTTGTTCCATTAGCAAACTCCCATTCATTTCAACCCCATACAGTGTAAGTTTAGAGGAGATTGTCTCAGATGTTGGCGGGGGGTGACCTTGTAAAGCCAAACTCCAGTCATGTCATGTTTATCTTTTGCCTGAAATCCCCAAACTCTGCGTGCACCGTTTCCGTTGCATCCCCTTTTCATCTTTGGTGTAGAGATGGGAAAGGGGTTGAGGGAGGGGGGGCTGAGAGAGAGAGAGAGAGAGAGAGAGAGAGAGAGAGAGAGAGAGACAGCTGTTCCTTGTTTGGTTCAGGAAGCAGGATTTGAAGTATGGCTTTAGGGTTATTTTGGGATGGATGGGACACAGCATTGAAGACAGGAAATACAGCTGAAGCAAAGGGAGCTGGGGGTGGCACAGTCCTTGTGGGGGAGGGGGTCGGTGTAAGAAACAGGGGGGGTGGGATATTGTCGTTTATTGACAGACTTTTTAAAAGTTAACTTCCTGAATGTCCCTCACTCCTCATCAGTCCACTCCCACTCCCCCTACTCTCCTGGGGGGCTTGGCATTGACAAGATGTGACAAGGGGAATCTAGGGCCTATCGAGCAGTGGGAGTCCCAGACAGACAATAGGGCTGTCACTTACCTTTTCCCCTCGTCCGCTGAAAGGGAGGCCCCGAACAATGGCTCCCCCTCAGCTGGAGGTCGCAGTGTCTCCGGCTTTTTGGGAACTCTCCCAGCCAACAAGAGGCATTCATCGCTATAGAAACCCTACCTTGACCCCTCACCACTCTCCTTTCTCTTTCACTGCATTCTAGAGAGGTATATGCATGTTCCCCCTTTCTCTCTATCTCCCTCTCTTTCTTTGATGACAATAAAAATCAGTTATATTCTTGCCATGTTTAGGCTTTCATTCCTTTAAAGTTCAACTCCTACCACAAACAGTGAAGCAAACCAAGTTGTGGTGGACCGAACTTGTATTCTCTGTAAGTGGCTAAGGGTACACTTTGTGTCAATCAAATGGTTTTAAGGACATTTCTACACGGAGGCCTGTACGAATATCCCAGCTTTACATGGGCCCTGCTGGGGAGAGGGGGATGGGAGGACTGGCATTGAATATTGGATGAAGTATGGAGGGAAGGAAACGAGTGAGGACAGAATGATAGTGTGTGGGCTGTATTGAAGGAGGGATGGTTAGTATTTGCAGACAATCCATATCAATGAATCAATCTCTGTATATGTTCAATGTAGTTGAACAAGAAAAGTATAATCTGAAGGTTGGTCCTGCAGAAACAAGTTCATGTTCATCTGTAATTCCACCAGAGGGCACTACTTTTCACATAATCACAAATTGAGGTGGATAATATAAAATGTAGCCTAAAGTGAATGTCCGTTGTAAATTTAATACACCCAAAAATGGAGGTAAACAATGTCTAAACACAGTCATAGAGATGCAATCAACACAAACTTTGTGTACAGTACAATTTTCTTAATTCCAGTAAAGCATTAACATAACAAACTAGAATGTAGGGAAACAAGTACTGCATCATGAGTAGGAATGATCATCCCATTCCCAGAGATACTCTGACTGCCACTTCCAATGCTTTTCCCTCTCTGACGTGGATTTGCCTTACTATTCTTCATCTGAAATTGCTGTCCAATGACAACTTCTAAAATGGCCCAAATGAAAACCGGGGTATTTCTTACAACCTATATGGTCTTCTCCTCTGACAATAGCACAGTAATAAGCATATTAAAATAGATTGATAATAGCTTACCATACACCTTCTCTATTATCAATAGTTTCAATTGCAATAACCATTGGAAACAAAAAAATATAGGATATTGTTTTGCAAGAAAGTCTACTTTTAGAACTCGATTCAGTGCTGCAACACACGTTCTGAACAAATGCCGCCTATCAAGCTGCAGACCTTACATGCCTTCCATTTACGTAGTCTAGGCTATGATAGAACGTTTTGCAATGCCTGAAGTTTTGTCACTGGGATTGTGGCCCGTCCCTTTGCAGTTGGGAACAGTTTGATAGCACAGAGTGTGAATGCAAGCCATGTAGCTACAGCCAATGAGCTGAGACCGGATACGAGATATCCTCTGAAACAGCAACTGCTTTGTCCCCCCTCACTTCCATATGACGCCATTAACAGCATAAACCCGACCTCTTCTCCGGAAAGAGGGGAAAAAAACAAGACGAGAAAAACTTGAAAGCACCTCAGTGTGCAAGGCAACCAAACGTTCAACAATTACAGCGAGTATTTTTTAGAACTGTCCAGCCTACCTCGGAGTGCAACAAACTCGAAGGCCGTTGGCTATTTGTGTACACTCAACGGATTCAAAAGTATCGCGTGCGCATTTTGTTCACTTTTCTAATTCACAAAAAAAGTGGAGAGCCAGCAAGCCCCTAGTGATTGATTCGTTTTTGGCACTATTTCGCCTCGGGTTCTCTCGCAGTGGAATGTATGGCTATGTTTGTGATCGCTTAAAATTGGAATCTGGAAATATTGTTTGTGGCTACTTTATCATTGCATTGGGTTGTGTGGATGGGATTCCAGATTAATCTAAACAGGAATAAACTTTTCGAATTTGGAATGTAATACAACAAACGGGGCTGAAGTGGTGCGAACACGGTGAGTTCGTGAAAATAAGTACGTGCTATTTCAACAACAATGTAGCCTAAAAGATGGTCGTTACAATGTTTAAAAGTTATAACGTAAGAGTAGCCTTACCAATTCAGTTGTATGCATGCTCTCGGACTCGGGAGTTCCAACTGCCGACTCGCATTGACTTTCCCCATCCTTTCTCCAACCTTCCCCGTGCAATCCCAGCATTTTCTCATCTGAATAGGCCAACAGACAGCTTCTTGCTCTAAAAAGTAGGGTTTTAGTTTTTCCCCTTCTGAATAACGGTCTAGACATCACCCTCTTATTAAAACAATTGATAGCCTGTCTGTAGATCATGCATTTTGACTAGATAATATTAGTATATACAAATCTGTGAACGGTAGCCTACACATAAACACTTATTTAGCGCAGTTGAAAAGTGTTTTTTTGTTTTATATTCCGAACAAAAATAGAGGTCTATTTTACATTATAGAAGAAAGGTGGAATGATAAAAGTCAATATTTGAATGTTTGGTGGGGCTATTGGCGTTTATGTTAGGCTATTTCATAATAGGACATTTGGGTTTTTACTTTTCCGTCTCGCCTGTCCATTTGTCTATGTAAAGCCCATCTCAAATGTCATGGTCTTTGGGCTCATCCGCTGCCCTACACACGCACACTCAAACAAGAGTGTCATGCACACCATGATGTATTAGGCTGATAATTGCCTCCAGAGTGAATTAACAAATATTTAGAAATGTTCAATTAGGAGTTCTTCGAAACTAGCAATCAGTTGTTTTTCACTCATTTGGAAATGGTGGCAACAAGTCTAAAGTCTAAGGATGCAAGTTTTGATACACAGTATGCTCATGAAGACATGTTTGAGTGCCTCAACTTTTGTTGAAGTTGTAGACTAGCCCTGTCTCAGCATTGCCTCATGTTCTCTTCCTTGCATGCTCTTTATTTTCCCTGTACATATCTCATGTAATAGGAAATAGTTGGTATGTACCTAAGTCCTCCAATCAGAAGGGCCCAGCATGCCTACTGTCAATTTCCCAACTTACAGAAACATGATCATTATGTCAAATCTTTGCTTTAAGTTCTCCTATCAGATGAAATGGTAAACAAATGGTGAAATGCTGCCTTAGAGGTACTGTTAGGTATATATTATGTTGTTGTTACTTCTCACATCCTTTTAACACCAAACAGAAAGTGCCTACGGTTAGGGGATATGATTGGAATTGGTCATAGGCCTACACTTTTACATTGGAAGAGTAACTCCTAATGTGAGGTGTTGATATATATGTCAAGCAAAACAACTCCAGTTGGTAGCTAGCCAACCCATGTTGCCAAACCCTTATCAGTTATGATTTCCATAGGGTCGTTTCTACTCAAATGTCACCTGGTCGTCTCATGTATATATTTGCCTGTCTTTCTCTCCAGGACTTCAGATGTGTTCAATGCCAGCCGGAGGGGTCCTTCTTCAGAGCCAAGATGGAGACCAGTACTCAAAATGGCAGTGGTGGCGGAGGGTCGGCCGGCTTGCTGCGTGCTTTGCGTGACAGCGGGAGGCTACACCGGCCTCACCATGCCCAGGAAGGGCAGCCCGATCCTGGGGTAAACCTCAGCCAGCAGGCCCCTGTGCTCTCGCTGGACCAGATCAGGATCATCGGGAGCAGTAATGAGTACACAGAGGGACCAACGGTGGGACCCATTGTGGTCCCTAGGCCCCCTGGCTCCTTGCCCACCCAGCAGAAGAATGACCTGGTGGTGCCACTGGACCTGGGGACCAATGAGCAACTGGAGCCCCAGGACTCCAGGCCCAACCAGAGGAACTTACTTCCCCAACTTCCTCAGCCCACACACTCCACAGTCCCCCCTAGGGATGCCCTATCTCTTTCTTCTAGCACAGAGGGCTCCAGAAACAGCCCGAGAACCAGTACAGGCAGCACGTCTTCCGTGCAGAGGCTCCTGGGTAGCCCGGCGGTTAGCGAACGGATAATCAGGACCCAGCCCAAACGGGTGGAGCTTAAACAGGAGGAATTGAAGCTCCTGGCGAGTACGGTCGGAGGGGCGGTGGTGGTCACGGTGCCCGGTGGCGGTGCTCCTGCCGCTAGGGAGGGGCTGCTGGGTAAACATGTCTACCGCTGTGAGGACTGTGGCCGGTGCAAGTGCCAGGAGTGCATGTGCCCGCGCGCCCTGCCCTCCTGCTGGATGTGCGGCCGACAGTGCGTATGCTCGGCGCAGAACGCGGTGGACTACGGAACTTGCGTGTGCTGTGTCAAGGGCCTGTTCTATCACTGCTCCAGTGACGACGAGGATACATGCGCTGACAAGCCCTTCTCCTGCAGCCAGTCGCACTGCTGCGTGCGCTGGTCGGCCATGGGCCTCCTTTCCCTGTTCCTACCCTGTCTCCTGTGCTACCTCCCAGCTAAAGGGTGTCTTGCCGCGTGCCAGAGCTGCTACGACCGCGTCAAGCGACCGGGGTGCCGGTGTAAGAACACTAACGTTGTCCACTGTAAGAGCGTTGACTGTAAGCCAACGTAAAGGGAAAGTACCTTGGGTGTTGTGGAGAATCGATGGGGGTTGACAACTTTGGGCAACTGAAACGATCACCTCATCACGTTTTGGCCCAGTAGTCAGAAGTTGATTGGGGGATTGGCTAAGCTGAGCTGTTTGACATGGTTTGTGTCGTTTGTTTTCAGCTATGGTTGTTAATACAGGCTGCTTGATCACCAAGTATCCTGATTTTGTATTGTTTTAATCGAAGTCCAGAATGTTAGCTCTTTTGGCATTTATTAATACAACTGATATGCTATGGACAGACTCTCCTGACTAACTTGTTTGTGAATAGTAATCGCAAAAATATGTAAATTAGCAAATGACCTCCTCAGAGATGTTTTATTTTTGTATATATAATATTTCAACTGTGCAAAGCATTCTGCCAAACCAGAGGCACCTTGATGATAGATCCATATATATTATATAATACAATGTTTAATGTTGTACATTCATGGGAATGTATATCAATCATTTTTTATGTTTGCCTTACAAGAGAAGGACATTTACACATCTTATCCCTTCAACTCCACATGTAAATTGTACAGTGACCCTATAAGAAAATCTTTATTTTCTAATTTCAACATTGTTTTAGTGGAAAGAATATTTATTTGAAGTTTTATTATTTTATAAAGAAAATATTTATTTTGAGAAGCATCTTAAAAAAACATCAGCCTGTTCAAGTACTCTGATGTTGTTGCAAGTTAGGGTGACTAGGGTGTCAAATTGGATGCATATGTTCGCTATGAAATAGAAAAATATATTAACGTTTGAAATTAAAACCCTGCTGTTTTTGTCCGTTTTTGTGTGTGCATGCCCAATATCTTCAAGTTCTCCTCGGGGTAATGTTTTACGATATCAGATTGGGACACTATCTTTTATTGTCTTGGAATTGTCTCGGCGGGGACTCCAATGGACACTTTGCCAATTCCAATGGACACTTTGCCAGCTTGACCTTATGGCTTCACTGCCCAGAACCAATCCTTTGGAATCTATGTAATAACCCAAAATGCTACACTGTCAGAGTCAGAGACGCTTTACATTTAAACTTTTCCGATCTAGATTGATTAAAATAATAAGGCAATATGGATTTGAATCAGAACGTATTTATGTATCTTCATGTAGGAGAGGAGAATGTTGACTAAACACAAGATCTCCCACACCTCTACTCACTGCAGCCCTTGTTAAGTTAAGTAGAATGTTTGAGAGAAGTCTGATAGCACATGCCTCTTCTGAGATATATTGCTGGGGGGGTAGAGCAGAGCAGTAACTCACTAACCCATCCGTGTTTCCTGTGTGCCAGATGGTAGGGAGGAACATACAACCACATGGTCTTAGCCCCACATGTTCCACAGCTTCAAACTCAAAACTTCAAGCCAGCGACCAAGAATGAGGATTTCTCACTTAGTCTTACTCTTTACCAAGTTACGTCCCTAGCTATGTTTCCATGAACTTTTCCAGTGATTTTTTTGTTATTGTTGTTGTCGATATTTACAGTTTGCAAAGAAAATACATGTGACAATTGCATGCTGTGGTGCGTTTCCATTGAGCTATCTTGAACTAGCTGGGCTTAATGACATATCACCTAAAACACACTTTTTCGCCAAAAACTTACAGTGTCAAGTAAAGTGGTTGAACTGTTTCCATTGCGCATTAGGCCTAATAAATTGGCAACAGTCTGTATCCTATGCCCTCCCACCTATTGGTTTCATATCTCAGGTAGCCTGCAAAATAATTGACTAATATTTGCCATGTAATTGGATGGTGAAACTTGCATCCAGCCAACCAGAAAAGCAAGGCAAAGCAATGAATGCGTTCTTGAAAGTCAGAACAATCCTTGTCCTGCAAAGAAACATTTTTTTTTTTTTTTTAAGGTTGAAAACATTTATTTAGCAAAAGCAGTAAGCGTTTAGAATTAAATGTGGAGTGGAGCGTTATAGTTACGTGATAACATCACGTGCCCCGCATACCTTCAAAATGTATTCAAAAAACACAGTTTCCATCATTTGTCTCAATAAAGAATACTTATGTAAATGTTATATTTCATTTTTTATTTTTTTTTGCAAACATTTCTAAAAACTTTTTGCGCTGTCATTGTAGGGTATTGTGTGTAGCTTGATGAGGGACAAACAAAATGTGGGAAAAGTCTGAATCATTTCCGAATGCACTGTAACTTTAGTAACTGCATTAGCTTTAACCAAGAGAGATCTAGCTTACCATAAAATGTTCAGTTCTTAGTCAAACTACAAACAGCTACACTGCTCATGATTCCAATTTCCTATTTTGAACAGCCAGACTAGACTGGGCCATTTCCCCAAACTGATGAGAGCTATGAAATAAGGAAAGAGCCATACTGTACGAGTTCACCTCCAAGGGAAACATCTGGCTTTCGTTGGATCATTTATCTGGGGCTGTGAACTGTTGCTCTGCATTGGGAGGACCATCGATTGTAGCTGTGGGAACACATTATGTGGTTGTCCTCTCCTTCACACACTTAATGGTAACATCGAATCAGAAGTGCTCCCTCGGTCTAAAGCTGACGGGTATAACACTTCATTACTTGTAGGTAATGGTACAAGCCTTTGTCTTATTTTAAAGCTTATGTTATGTTGTGTCTAGCTGTGGCTGTTTTTTAGTCAGGATAATTATGACATAAGAAAACAAGGGGTTCATTCATGCTTACGATAAGTCTTACAATGTGAGTACCTTAAATGTACCACTAATATGTGATTGACGTGTTCCTCGTGAACAAGCAGCAGATGGCCTTACCCATACAGGAAAAAAAGGAACAAAGATAATATTTTCTCTGTTGTATTACCAATGGTTTTGCCAGGAATTCCTCTGGTATGGAGTGTTCCTCTGGTATGGAGTGTTCCTCTGGTTCGGAGTGTTCCTCTAGGCTAGCTGTTTAAAACATAAGCCCTGCCACCGGTTGAAGACAGCGCAGACATGTTTGGAACACGGAATGCATGACGAACGTTGATTGACAAGCCCAGTCTGACCTGCACGCACTTGTTTGTTATTCGTCTCGGAGCTTGAATGACAGTTCGTCTCACCTCCCTCATTCATATAATTATCCCCTTTCCCCCATTTAATCAACAGCGGGGGGAAAAGCTCCCATTGGAGTACATGGGGTTTTTAATGTCACAGTTTTGCAAGGCTTCCCCTTGCCGTTATTGTCTTAATGGTGAATAGAGGGAAAAGGCGGTTGGGGGTGGTTGGTAGGAAGGCCCGCAAAGGGTTAAAGACATCACTTTAAATGACAAAGGGCTAACAGTTTACCCCGCATTCAGCCTCATGTATTCATCCTATTTTCTATGGCCTCTACTATTTTGGCTCTCTAAGCCCCTTTCAACTACCTGCCCCTACTTGGTATTCTCGGAGCAACATTTTTGGGGGTTTCACTCAGTGTGTGTGTGTGTGTGTGTGTGTGTGTGTGTGTGTGTGTGTGTGTGTGTGTGTGTGTGTGTGTGTGTGTGTGTGTGTGTGTGTGTGTGTGTGTGTGTGTGTGTGTGTGTGTGTGTGTGTGTGTGTGTGTGTGTGTGTGTGTGTGTGTGTGTGTGTGTGTCCGAACGCGCACAAGCGTTTCTGGTTGCAGACAAGGGACACCAGTCGTCAACATGTTATGGGTTCACCAGCAACAAAAGCAGGGACGGGAGGGGAGCTGAAAACTGACACCCTTTTGAAAAGGCGCCATTCTGGGTGCATGAGGAGTTCGTGATGGCGTGGAATGTGGAACTTGCATATTGGAGGTGATGAGAAGTGGGTCAGATGAAGAAGAGTTGGATTAACCTGAATACAGGATCAAACATCCTGGATGTTTCCCTTTCACTGTTACATGACTCTATTAAATATAGCAGACTACTTTTTGTCAGCGAAGGACAATGATTAGAAGATGGGAACTGATATCCCCCAATTTCTCAAGGTCCCCTTAGACTCTCAGGAACTTTCATATACCGTTTGTGTTGTGTCATCACCAGTGGTCTCAACCAAATAGCCATGATGTCACGTTCTAATGATAAAAACCTGACAAACTACATTTTATCCCCAGGAAACCTACATTTACCACACTACCGCTCCACTCCCACCACTTCCTCCTAAACATGCACCGAAAAACACAGATTGGTTTCTCACTCATCCAAAAAAAGAAAGAGAGAGAGAGAGAGAGAGAGAGATATAGAGAGAGGGTTCATGTGCGTGTCCCTCATTGCAGCCAGGGACTTGGCAGAGGCAGCGATTGGAGTGGGCCCCAGAATGGCTCTTTGTTGGTTGTAGCCAGGCCCCCGCGCTCCAGCGTTGCTGTGAAGCGGAGTGCTATTGAATCTGCTCACCAAGGCAGAACACTCAACAGGAAGGAAGGAAGGAAGCAGACATTCTTTATACCCCCATTGTCTGACCACTGGGCTTAAGCAATCAAAAAGCTATGTGGGGAAAGAGCACAGAGAGAGAGAGGGCAAGGAGAGAGACAGAGAGAGTAGGGAGACACACACTCACGCACACACACAAAGGAGAGAGAGAGAATTCACCATATAGGCAGGCGACTGTGGGAGTTAAGGAAGGGGTAGGTACCTGAGCCCTGTCTGTGTTCATATATACTTTCTACCAGTCCTCACTTCAACTGTCCACTTCACATAAACATCCTGTATTTTGAAGCTGGGCGAAAAGGATTATATTCCAGAATTTAAATATGAACCATTTTAAGTGGTAGAGAGGGAATGAGACATTTTCAGAGTCGTCACAGAGGAGCTGTGGTTGAATGCGGCAAATTTAGCGAAACACTTCACTAGCCCCATCTGTAAGTCTTTACCGTGGCACCAGCAAGCTCTTTTCAATCGCATCTCAAGCTATTACCATGCTCCGTTCCTGTCTGAACGATCTTTCAGCTCTACCGAAAGGCCCTACAGACAAGGATTCAGCGTGAGGATGGGATAAAATCCTATAATTGCAGAGACTCCCTCTCTTCCTCTCACACAAGCAAGTAGAACATGTCAAAAGCTCTCTATAATATTGGCGAATTGGCACAGATTGCAGTATCACACTAATGTAACTGATATGAATACATTTTCCTCCAAGAACGACACTACAAGATAATAACCTGATTGTGAAATGATTTACTTTAGAAGATGTTGCAGTGCAGGAAATGCATTTACAGTATGTTCAGCAGTGCAGGATAACTACTATTCAAATCATCCGAACATCAAAATCAAAAAGTGCTTTTACTCTGTGTCTCTGACTTGCGGTTGTTCGCATGCCCTTCCTGGAATAGATGAAAGCATGTCAATATGTGACAATGAGCGCACACAATCTCTCAGAGACCTAGACAGGATACAGCCCTCAGACCTCAAACTGGTGTATAAACCTGAGTATCAGAGCGCCAACACCACGACTCGTGGATTTCACAGAAGCAGAGTTCTTGTTTCCAGAAGTGCAGGCAAATGTTTGTGGGTGACAGAGGCTCAGTGTTTCGTTTTCTAGTACCCACCTGACTTCTGTTTCCATTTCTATTAAGTATATGTGTCTGCTTGTGGGACATCTAAAATGAACTTTCAAGTGTTTGTATTTAAATGTCTAATCACTGCAGGCTGCAGGCAATATAATAAAAAATCTACACTGTATAAGTTTTCACATTTATATAATTCACTATCAGTCTGAAATGTAAAGTATTTCCCTTCAAAAACATCATTTTACACACTACTGTTGTTAATTGATATCATGGCGCGTAACCAATACAATTATAGCACAGTTATATAGCTATAGGATATCAGTTAGCCCCATTAGAATGAACTGCGGCCAGCTCAAGGGGAATTTAGGGGCAGGCGTGCTGTGAAATCAAAGAAGGGGGCTCTTTAAACTTACGTAACTGGCGTCACCACGCATTATGTCTTGGTTACACCTCCAAATGAACAATCTGCCTTGAGGCGAATGATTCTGGTAGAGAGGAGGGCAGAGGGAGAAAAAAAGGGAGGGGGAGCAGAGCCCTGCCTGCCTGGGTTAATAGATTAGTAAAGAGCTGAAGGGAAGTGCTCGTTAGCCGGAGCGAGTACTAATGAGTATGGAACAGGAGCAGACAGACAGACGGAGACTGTGGGAATCTGTGATGTGTGTGTGCGTGTTTGTGTGTGTGTATGGGGGGGGGGGGGGTGTACAATTGAAGTTGGAAGTTTACATTCACTTAGGTTGGAGTCATTAAAACTTGTTTTTCAACCACTCCACAAATTTCTTGTTAACAACCTGTAGTTTTGTCAAGTTGGTTAGGACATCTACTTTGTGCATGACACAAGTAATTTTTCCAACAATTGTTTACAGACAGATTATTTCACTTATAATTCACTGTATCACAATTCCAATGGGTCAGATGTTTACATACACTAAGTTGACTGTGCCTTTAAACAGCTTGGAAAATTCCAGAAAAGCTATAGAAGCTTCTGATATGCTAATTAACATAATTTGAGTCAGGAAAAAGGGGGAGGCTTGCAAGCTGAAGAACATCATCCCAACCATGAAGCACGGGGGTGGCAGCATC
Organism: Oncorhynchus mykiss; assembly: GCF_057628025.1. NCBI lineage: Eukaryota > Metazoa > Chordata > Actinopteri > Salmoniformes > Salmonidae > Oncorhynchus > Oncorhynchus mykiss. The sequence goes on from NC_143039.1 coordinate 30,104,897, forward strand.
ATGTTGTGGCGGTGCTTTGCTGCAGGAGGGACTGGTGCACTTCACAAAATAGATGGCATCATGTGGTAAGAAAATTATGTGGATATATTGAAGCAACATCTCAAGACATTAGTCAGGAAGATAAAGCTTGGTCGCAAATGGGTTTTCCAAATGAACAATGGCCCCAAGCATACTTCCAAAGTTGTGGCAAAATGGCTTCAGGACAACAAAGTCAAGGTATTGGAGTGGCCATCACAAAGCCCTGACCTCAATCCCATAGAAAATGTGTGGGGAGAACTGAAAAAGGGTGTGCGAGCAAGGAGGCCTACAAACCTGACTCAGTTACACCAGCTCTGTCAGGAGGGGGCCAAAATTCACCCAACTTATTGTGGGAAGCTTGTGGAAGGCTACCCGAAACGTTTGACCCAAGTTAAACAATTTATTGGCAATGCTACCAAATTCTAATTGAGTAAACTTCTGATCCCCTGGGAATGTGATGAAAGAAATAAAAGCTGAAATAAATAATTCTCTCTACTATTATTCTGACATTTCACATTCTTAAAATAAAATTGTGATCCTAACTGACCTAAAACAGGGAATATTTACGCGGATTAAATGTCAGGAATTGTGAAAAACTGAGTTTAAATGTATTTGTTTAAGATGTATGTAAACTTACGACCTCAACTGTATGCCTTGGGACTGACTGGGATTCTAATGGTATAGGAATGGGAAGCCCTTGATCAATATATCCAAGGCATCCTAAAACTAAGTAACTAGCTAACCAAGAAGCTAACTAAGAAAGTGGTTAGGTGGATGTTGAAAAACCTATCAAGTTAATGGTTTGCAGCAGGATTTCAGAGGGCTAATTAATGTGTCTGTATGTTAATGTCTCTGTATGTGATTTAAAGAACTAGACACCCAGTAGATCTATGCTGAACAAAAATATAAGCGCAGCAGGCAATCATTTCAAAAATGTTACTGAGTTACAGTTCATATAACGAAATCAGTCAATTGATATTCATTCTTTAGTCCCTAATCGATGGATTTCACAAGGTTGGGAATACAGATATGCATCTGTTGGTCACAGATACCTTCCAACATTGGCCATGGATCAGAGATCCAGTCAGCATTTGGTATGACCACATTTTGTCTCATGCAGCGCAACATATCTCCTTTTGCATATAGTTGATCAGGCTGTTGATTGTCGCCTGTGGAATGTTGTCTCACTCCTCTTCAATGGCTGTGTGTAGTTGCTGGATATGGGTGGGAACCCAAACACACTTTCTTAAACTTTGATCCAGAGCATCCCAAACATGCTCAATGGGTGACATGTCTGGTGAGTATGCAGGCCATGTAAGAACTTGGACATTTTCAGCTTGCGACAAGGGGCCGTGCATTATCATGCTGAAACATGAGGTGATGACGGCGGATGAATGGCATGCAATGGGCTACAGGTTCTCATCAAGGAAGGTCTGTGCATTCAAATTGCCATCGAGGAATTGCAATTGTGTTCATTGTCCGTAGTTTTGCCTGCCCATACCATAACCCCACCGCCACCATGGGGCACTCTGTTGACATCAGCAAACCGCTCGCCCACACGACGCCATACACGCTATCTGCCCGGTGAGCATTTGAAGGTAAGGATTTACCCACTGAAGATGGTTATGACGCGGAACTGCAGTCTGGTCAAGACCCTGGTGAGAACGACGAGCTTGCAGATGAGCTTTCCTGAAATTCTTTGGTTGTGCAAACCCACAGTTTCATCAGCTGTCTGTGTGGCTGGTCTCAGATGATTCCGGAGGTGAAGAAGCCAGATGTGGAGGTCCTGGTCTGGCGTGGTTACATGGTGGTCTGCGGTTGTGAGGTTGTGAATGTCTGTTGGACGTACTGCCAAATTCTTTAAAAAAACGTTGGAAGTGGCTTGTGGTAGAGAGATAAACATTCAATTCACTGGCAACAGCTCCGGTGGACCTTCCTGCAGTCAGCATGCCAAATGCACACTCCCTCAAAACTTGAGACATCTGTGGCATTGTGTTGTGTGATAAAAGTGCATCTGTGTAATGATCAAATCAAATGTTATTTGTCACATACGCCACATACAACCTTACCGTGAAATGGATACTTACAAGCCCTTATTTAATTGTTTAATTGTTTTATTTAACTAGGCAAGTCAGTTAAACCCCTGGACCCCCAGCTACCCCGGGCAAACCCTAAACTGGACGACACTGGGCCAATTGTACGCCGCACTATGGGAATCACAATCACGGCTGGTTGTGATACAGCCCGGGATCAAACCAGGGTCTGTAGTGACGCCTCTAGCACTGAGATGAAGTGGCTTAGACCGCTGCACCACTCGGGAGCCCACCCATTCCCTTTACCAACCATGCATTTCAAGAAATAGAGTTAAGAAAATGTTTACTAAATAAACTAAAGTAAAAAAATAAAATAAAAAGTAACACAATAAAATGACATCAATAATGAGGTTATATATAGGGAGTACCGGTAAGTCAATGTTCGGGGGTACAGGTTAGTCGCGGTAATTTGTACAAGTAGGTAGTGGTAAAGTGACTATGCATAGATAATAAACAGCGAGTAGCAGCAGTGTAAAAACAATGTAAATAGTCCAGGTGGCCATTTGATTAATTGTTCAGCAGTCTTATAACTTAACTTAACTATAACTTGTTAAGGAGCCTTTTGTACCTAGACTTGGTGCTCCAGTACCGCTTGCCGTGCGATAGCGGAGAGAACAATCTGTGACTTGGGTGACTGGAGTCGTTGACAATGTTTTGGGCCTTCCTCTAACTGTTTAATCAGTTTCTTGATATGCCACACGTTTCAGGTGGATGGATTATCTTGATAAAGGAGAAATGCTCACTAACAGGGATGTAAACAAATTTGTGCACAAACTTTGAGAGAATAGGCTTTTTGTGCGTATGGAACATTTCTGGGATCTTTTATTTCAGCTCATGATGCATTTGGATTTTTGTTCAGTATACAGTATATCCCCTTTAATGGATTGTCATAATGTTGTCAAATGTGCACTAATTATAAAAAAAATTAAACTCTAAATATACCTTCAATGACACTGACAAACTAAGACAAACAGCATGTCAGAAGTCACAAGTCATCCCCTTCACCTTCATCCTTCATACTTCATCCTTCATTCTTCATCCTTCCAACTCTCCAAATACACACAGCACATGAAGCACGCACTCTGATGAAACAGATGGACGATCAGTCAACCGCCACAACACAATCACTTTAGCGTCTCTATCAGAAAGAACACAGCTAACGTGTGGTGTATTTCGTTCAGGTTCCGTGTGGCTGAGTCTATGTTAAGAAAAATCTGTGAGAGCACTAGGTGAAAACGGGGAGGGGTGAGTCAATCATTTACAGTTGTGTGTGCGTGTATGTGTGTGTGTGTTCAAAAACACAGGCTCAGGGGGAGAGATTACATAAAGCAGTGTGGGGCTTGCTGGCCCGCCGTCCTGATTGACACGTTGTGTAATAAAAGGCTGACTGTAGCCTTTCAACCCCTCTCTGTCCCAGTTCACAGACAATGGGCGGCTGGAGAGGCAAGACTAATAACAGTCATTTAACATAAATACGCGGCAGGAAGCGAGGCGCTGTGCCGGCAAATCATTAGCCAGTGCACATTTGATGGCGACATCGAGGCGCTGGATGTGCTTTACAGCTTTAGGGGCAATTGTTATCGTGAAAGCAACAATGATCCTCCCGGCCTTGTTAGGGGAGAATATGAATTCTAAATCAATTTATAAAGGACCTACTGCCGTAGGGGCTTAAATGCCAGACTGGGATTGGTGTGGGTTGGTTTGGTGTGTGTTGGGTACATGTGGTGGAATGAGGATAAGCTGAACGTTGTTTTGAAGTAATGAAGTCTCTACTGCTACAAGTACTCATTAAATTAGATCTCTGTACCCAGACAAGACACACTGTCTGTGTCTATCTGGAAACTTCTACGAACATGAATTAAAATGATGTAAATGACAAGGCCTTTTAGTAAGGGTGAAATGTCGTGCCCAATCAAACTATTTTGATTTGAGGCTGTTAAAAAAAATGAACAGCTGCATATCAAACACTTGGTGAATTTGACTGCCTTCCGCCCATGAGGCTAGGCGCCAACTTTGTTCTCAAAAGTTAACCAAACCACTTCATCTCAAGGGAGGGATATTGCATTGAACCCTGCTGCTACTTCCTTTTAAAACACACATAAAAGCCCACTCTAATTACAAAGCATAGATCTTCCCTACTACAATACTTGTGCTCACAAACAATGGTTAGACTTGGGAAGATCCATCCAACATTCAGAAAGTATTCAGACCCCTTGACATTTTCCACCTTTTGTTACGTTACAGCCTTATTCTAAAATTGGTTAAATTAAATCTTTAAAGCAAAAACAGGTTTTCAGATGTTTTTGCTGATTTATTAAAAATAAAAAACTTAAATATCACATTCACGTAAGTATTCAGATCCTTTACTTTGTAGAAGCATCTTTGGCAGTGATTGCAGCCTTGAGTCTTCTTGTGTATGACGCTACAAGCTTAGCAGACCTGTATTTAGGGAGTTTCTCCAATTCTTCTCTGCAGATCCTCTCAAGCTCTGTCAGGTTCATGGGGTGCGTCGCTGCACAACTATTTTCAGGTGTCTCCAGAGATGTTCGATCGGGTTCAAGTCCGGGCTCTGGCTGGGCCACTCAAAGACTTGTCCCAAAGCCACTCCTGTGTTGTCTTGGCTGTATGCTTAGGGTCGTTGTCCTGTTGGAAAGTGAACCTTCGCCCCAGTCTGAGGTCCTGAGCGCTCTGAAGCAGGTTTTCATCAAGGATGTCTCTGTACTTTGCTCAGTTCATCTGAGCAGTTCATTCCTCGAACCTGACTAGTCTCCTGGTCCGTGCCGCTGAAAAACATCCCCACAGCATGATGCTACCACTACCATGCTTCACCGTAGGGATGGTCCCAGGTTTCCTCCAGAAGTGATGCTTGGCATTCAGGCCAAAGAGTTCAATCTTGGTTTCATCAGAACAGAGAATCTTGTTTTTCATGGTCTGAGAGTCCTTTAAGTGCCTTTGGGCCTTTTACTGAGGAGTGGCTTCCATCTGGCCACTCTACCATAAAGGCCTCATTGGTGGTGCTGCAGAGATGGTTGTCCTTCTGGAAGGTTCTCCTGTCGTGGTGGTTCCAATCTTCTTCCATTCAAGAATGATGGAGGCCACTGTGTTCTTGGGGACCTTCAAAACTGCAGACATTTTTTAATACCCTTCCCCAGATCTGTGCCTCGACAACAATATTTTCTCGGGGCTCTATGGACAGTTAATTTGACCTAATGGCTTTGTTTTTGCTCTGACATGCACTGTCAACTGTGGGATTTTATATAGACAGGTGTGTGCCTTTTACAAATAATGTCCAATCAATTGAATGTACCACAGATGGACTCCAATCAAGTTGTAGAAATAGCTCAAAGTTGATCAATGGAAACAGGACACACCTGAGCTCATTTTTGAGTATCATAGCAAAGGGTCTGAATAGTTGTCTGAATGCTTATGTAAATAAATTATTAATGTTTTTTATTTGTAATAATGTGCCAAAATCTTGACAAACCTGTTTTCACTTTGTCATTATGGGGTATTGTGTGTAGAATGATGAGGAAAACCTTTATTTATTCCATTTTAGACTAAGGCTGCAACGTAACAAAATGCTGAAAAAGTCAAGGGGTCTGAATACTTTCGAAATGCACTGTATAAATTTGACATTTGCTAATGGTCTTGATGCAGATTTTTTGTGCACAGTGACATTTGCATGGGGTCAAAACATGAAAACAATTGGAATTCAGAAAGGTGCAGTACTATCATTGTATTAGCTCTCTATCAGTGTATCTTGTCCCAGGAACTAAAGTTGTGGGATTCTTTTTTTAATCCGTGTGTTTTTGTTCTTGTTTCCAAGGGGAACCAACAGACAGAGGCAGCTAATTAAAAGCTATGCAGATAGTGTTACAGTTCTGAAAACTAATTTTGGGTGTTTGTGATCGTGCTAATGATTTGGGCTTTGGGTGTTTGGGATCATGCTAATGATTTGGGCTTGTGTTTCCTCGTCGAAAGAAAAGGGGGGGGGATCATTCACCTCAATGGTGTCATAAACCTCACGCTTCAATGGATCCTTTCAGACCCAGCTTACATATTCAAAATCCAGCAGTGAGATACGTGAGGGAATTTGCAAGCCAAACACCCAGTGATGTAACTGGCACAAGCCCTTTCCATGATGTAGCCTGAGCAGCAACCAGCCAGAAAGGTGGCAACAGATATTTAGTGGAGATAGTGGAGAGATATCAATTGCTAGTAATGCTTTTTTCTATAGCTCTGAAAGAAATAGGATTTGAGTTTGACTAATAAGATGGGTCACTGGTATACTTTTATTTACAAAGCCATTTTGGGTTTACTACCTTTTTATTTGGCCATTTTTATTGTTCAGAAATGTGGTGGGTACTCTCTTCGTTCGCTGGACTTTATCCTAACCTAACTGTTCCAAATGTTTCAAACTGAATTTGGTAAAAGGGCTTTTATGTACTCTGCGCAATCGTCTTGGAACGCCTTACAAAAAACGTTTAAACTGTTAGAACTTGTCCCGATTGGTGTTTTTAAATCGCTGATGAATGATCTTGAGACTGATTCCCTGACCTGTCAATGTTTTTAATTTGCTGTTTTATGATTTTGTTATACTCTTGTGAATTCTATGGTTTTTACTAGATTACTTGTAGTATTTCATGTCGTATGTCTGTAAATTTGTAATGACTTGGTGCTGCCTATCTTGGCCAGGACGCTCTTAAAAAAGAGATCTCAAATCTCAATGAGCCCTTCCTGGTTAAATAAAGGTTAAATAAATAAATAAAATAAGTAAGCCTAAGAAAGAGCTGAAGTTACTCAGGAGGAAACTGAAAGGTGCGTCTGCTGACCATTCAAACAGATATCTCATTGATTCTCGCACTGCTGTTAGAAATCCCGACTAACCCCTTCTGCAAAGTCTTCTGAAAATCCATAATGTAGTTGCGACTGACGGGATTCAAACTTGGGTCTTCTACATGCCAGAGGAGCACATCCTATGTGTGTCTGACCCTGTAGCCCTTAGCTCAGGTAGCTAATGCAACTCTTCCCTGAACTACCTCCAGTACGTTATGCTATAAAAATGTACAACCAAAACCACACGATGTCCAAGATACAGTCCCCATGCTGTGTCCGTTTACCAGCCGGGCCCATGATGCAAATGGACAAGAACCCACACGAGCACACCAAAAGACGGTGACATCTTGAGTGGTTTCCCGTTATGTTATTTTATCAAACCAGCAATTTCCGAAAGGATTTGTGGCTGACTCTTGTGATTCCCCCAGTCACAGCGGAGGTCTGCCCTCAAGCTGGCCCGTATGGGGTTGAATTCAAGCTGGTCCCAATATCTCTGGAGCACATGAAAACATTCATCTTTCGATTTATTTTTAGTGCTGCTGGTTAGCCAGGACAGAAAAGAAGTTCCACTTACAGTATGTTGCTATGAGTGTTATTCTCTGTGGCAGATTGTGATATGTTTTAGCTTGACAAACTGGCCATGTATACGGCATCCATTTTAGGACATCAATGCGGCCTACTATAGTCAATGGGCAGATGAGTTTTAATAGTACCTATATTCAGTGTTAGCATAGAATGTGGCTAGGGTAAGTTCATGTAGAGTTTGTTGCTGTTGCAGGGGTTAATTTCCTTGAATAAATTGTGTTCTTTCCCCTCATCCCCTCTCAGTAATATGGTGTTTTTTGTTGGTGTGATGTGCTTGGTGAGACATAAAACTGAAACAGCTGTGCCGCACATTCTCCTCAGATGGACGCATGGAGCTAACCAAGGGAGAAACCTGATGTGTGAACAGATGTGATGAAACCATGTGCAATTCTATCTCATTAGAAACAGCTTGCTCTTAGATAACAGGCTCTGCCTTATTCATGTTCGTCAGCAAAGATGTTCTGGCTGAAATTTGATCAAGCGCTATTGATGTTTATAAGAATTGGCTGTTGTTACATTTAATATTGATACTTTATTGAAGAATTGGTAGAAAACTCCAATTGACTTAGACAGAATGCCTATTATTTCCTTGCGTATGTTGAAACAATGTGAGTATCTGAAGCATTAAGTCATGAATCCATAAATGATCATGGTGGTAAAAAAAACATAAATGTCCTCTCACTGTTTTCCTTGATGCCTTCCTGATAGCCTGAAAGCCCCTTGAGTTTCAGCCATGTTAGAACAGCCACTCGGCCCAGGAGTCTCTCCTGACGGGCGGAAATTGATCTCTTGAGCCTGTCACCCAACTATGAGGTGCTGCAAGGCATGGTGTCAGGTTTCTGTGGCGCAGGTGCAACGCTCCGACAACCCGCTGACAGCAGCCAAGGTGAGGTTTGCTCACACACGGCCCCGAAGAAAGACATTTGTCAATGGCAAGGAGAGATTTTCAGCGTGCCTGAGATTCCTCCCAACTCAAAATAAGCCGTGACAAGAGAGCAGGGAGAAAGGAAGCCCTCTTTCTGCCAAAGGTAGCGTCTGTGGAACAAACACAGGTGCAATATTTCACTTGAACAAAGGGCTTATTGTGAGGAAAGACTATCGGAGAGGTGGATTTTTGCTGTTTATTTTTCCACAAAAAAAAGATAGCCGTGAGGACAAACCCCCATCTAGAAATGTAACATCATCATTGTATTAATGGGGTGTGCACTGTACCGATCTTTGTCGAATAAGCCGCACACTTAAAATGTAATTCCAATGAGAGGGCCAAGGAATGAAACTGCTGGAGAGGAGCCAAGCCAAACAGAATTCCTTCAGCTTGGAATTTCTGCTTGATTAATACAGAACACACAGTCAGGCACTAGGGTTGATTATGTGTAAGTATTCCCATTTACAACCAAATTAAGATACCATTCAAAATGTGCAGGTAGGCCTGTCTCCTTGATTGCGCATAGATTGCCGATAGATTCCAACAGAGTGGTGCAGCTATAGGTTGGAATAACATACTGGGGAGACACCTTGTATAGATTCTGTATACTTAAAACATTTATAAAGGCGGATTAATGTTACAATAGTGGTTTGTATGTGAAAGGGACATTTCAAAACCTCAGGATAATAGAATATTTAATCATAGACGTATCTAATACTTCAGAACATGCATTGCAATCACACGCCATGGAATTCAATAGCTTCTCATAGCTTCACTGACTTACATATCCACTTACAGAACGTATTGTTTACCTTGAGTTTCTCTCCACCTAATCCATGCTGACACGTACTCTCTCACTAGAAGTTATACATAACATAGAGGAGGCCTGGAGCTACTGCTGCTGCTGAAATGGCACTGTAAGCCCAAGGAGGAAGTTCCTGTGGTGAGACGGCCCCGTGCGCCTAGGCTGGAAAACCTCTCAACAACTTCCTGTGGTCATCTGGGCTCTGTGACCCAGAAGAAAGGGTTCCTTAGACACCTCCCCCCCACCCCCACCAGAAGCCCTAGTGGGGGTGGTGGGAAAAAGGGAAAAAGGGCCTCATAAATAACGTCTCGCGCCCTCTGAGTGAATCAGTAGCCCGGGCCTTGGCTGTGACATCCAGGCAGAGCCAGGATGAATAGGGGCTTAAGAGAAAATTACTGAGAGAGGCGGGAGGAAAGAGAGGGAGGGAAGGAGGGAGGAGAAAAAAATCTCACAGGTACTCTTGTGCTTAATTACTTCATATAGGATAAATATTTCTTCAGCTACTTGGGTGGAGAGACAAAAAATGAGAACCTGTTCTAGGGGAAAGTGATTATGCCATTTCAGGTGTGTTTTAGGCCATATTGGGTAGTCTCATGTTTCTGGGAAATAGTTTCCAGTGAACACTTCTGTCTACCATTGCAGATTGTAGTTTAGTTTAACAGATTGACATGGTAGAACACAAACAACACCTAAGCTTACCTTGATGGCATTTGTAACAAAACATGAATCTAAAATGCACATTAGCGAAATCAACTTAAGTTCAATCACAAATGGTACCATCTTACTACCCGGTCTCATCGATTCTAGTCTGTTCCAGTTTTAGTCTGCTGTTTAGTGTGCAGGCATTTCAAATCAGGGAACCCTTGCAGTCATATGAAAACTGTAACCAATTACGTACCGACACCATTCACACTCGTGTGGAAACCTAGGTCCCACTCCCTGCGGTTTTAACACTTCCCTTTCCTGTTGAGGCCAGTGATGTTTTCACAGAAAGTCATTATAGGTGTCTGCTCTGTAAGAAACTTCAGGTGAACGTCTCATTGTAATGCAGAAAGGGGCCCCAGGAAGCCATGTTTTATTTCCCATGTACAAGTTGATATAGATTACTAGCGGGTTGCACAACTATATTTATCCAAATACATTGGCTGGTGGAGCTGTAGTCCCCATAGAATTGCAGTGAATGTGGTACTTAAAGTCCTGAACCCCACTGTGTAGCCTAGACAAGAACCAACAGATTGTTGAGTAACCATTGGCCATATAGTCCCAAGCCGGAGAAACAAAAACACAGTGTACAGTAGGACCGAATCGAAGACCTTGTGTTTTTCTTACTCTCCCACCATGCATTCTCTCATGTTCCAAAATGGCAGACTCAAAATAGGGACACACCAGATTCTAGAACAATCTAGACAGTGAGACTATACTAACAATGACATGGATTGTTAATGTGCTATGGAGAGAGAGAGAGAGAGAGAGAGAGAGAGAGAGAGAGAGAGAGAGAGAGAGAGAGAGGGAGAGAGAGAGAGAGAGAAAGAGAGAGAGAGAGAAGCCTGGGTGCTGCCAAGCTGTATGCCTGCCAAGTGTTGGTCCGATGGGCTGGTGTTGGGCGGCGCTAGTCACGGTGGGGGTTGGGGTGACAGTTACAATACAGAGACTGACATTAGAGGCCAGTGCATTGGCCCGCCATGTGCTCAATACAATCCCAGTTAGATCTTCACTTAAGTTGGCTCAAGTGGGCATTGAAGACGTTCCATGGCATCTTTTGGCCAATGACAACTGCCAACTGATAATTACTTCTAAGCCAATTATGAGCAAGAGAAAACTGCAATGGACCTTTTTCTTAGGACTAAGAGCATAATTTATGTACGTACCTAGCTGAGCTATTATGGTAAAGGCTACACCAGGGGTAGGCAACTAGATTCAGCCACGGGACGATATTTGTCAGAGCGGATGGTAACAACGCAAATTGACCACAACTAAATAACAATCATTTCATACCTTCATCACATTGAGACACGATCACGTCTCTTTTTTTTATTCGTGGGAATACTTGGGAACAGATTTCCTGAATGTTGAATTTTTTTGCTGTGTTCCTTGTGATTTTACACAATTATTGTTTTATTGTATTCTTTACAAAACAAAAAAAAACACTTGCCGGGACGATTTGGTACTCCTGTTGACAACCCCTGGTCTACGCTCTAAACAAACTACAGTACCTGAAGCTACGTGCCATACCCTCAAGCAACCTCTGTAACCATTTATGGATGACGTTAGCAAAGCTTATTCTATAGTTCATCAGATAATGTTACACTGTGAAATACAGGACTATCAGATTGACCTTTACTTTGGCTAATCGAAGCCTCTGCTCCCAGAATAGGAAGTCACTTATTAAGAATCAACTCCACTGGTGCCAAGCTAAGCTTTTTGGTGCCACTTCTCCGATTCAAAAGGTCCTAGCCGTGTTTCTTGGAAAGGGTGCAAAGTAGAGGGGCGATACTCTTACATGCCTGGAATATTAGTTAGCTCTCTATTCACTTAAGGGGTGGGCATGGGCAAGATAAAAACTGCCGGTGAATAGGCTTGATGGTGATCACATTAATGCACCAGGGTTTGGGGTATGGAGGAGAGAGCAAATGATTGAAAGTGCTTCAAGAAAGTTTGCCGTTGCTATCGACAAAGCAGCCTCTGTTCTTCTTCTGCAACCCCCACCCCTTCTCTCCCCCCAAACCCCCAACCATGACCCCTTTCCCATTTCATGGTCCCCCCACCTTTTCTTGCTCTCTTTTTACTCTTTCCCTCCCTTTGTCTCTCTCTCTCTCTCTCTCTCTCTCTCTCTCTCTCTCTCACTCACACTCACACTCTCTACCACCCTCTCCTTCTCTCTCTTTTTCGGATGCAAGGAGCAGGAAGAGGGAACCCAGCCAAGCTCTGTCCGAGCAGAGGGGATCCTATGCATGGATGAGTCGGAAGAGGCACAGGGAGGGAGGAGAGGATGGAAGGCAGCAAAAAGAAGGGGAAAAGTGGAAAGAGTTGAGTTGGACGGGGAAAGGGGGATGAAGGAAGAATATTAGAGGAGGATGAGAGATAAAGATATAGAAGAGTTGGATGTGGCAGAGAAGAGGATGGGGCGAAGAAGGAGAGGAGGGGAAGGGGGATTGCAGGTCAGGGTATGGAGTTGGAATACATTAAGTTCTGCCGAGGTACAGAATGGCACATTGTTAACACTGACAGACAGTCAGAACAATCCAGGCTTTGTGTCCCATGCTGGCATCTCTCTCCCTCTCTCTCTCTCTCTCTCTATCTGTGTGTGTGTGTGTGTGTGTGTGTATGTGCGAGCAGGCATGTGTGTTTGCATATTAGATTTGGGGTTTTAGGTCTAAAAGGAAAGTAGCATAATAAATAATAACAGCTAATGTCTCAATACTTACCTTGTTCGAACTTTTTGCATGAACGTCGTCAACACCACTAACCCAAGAACATCTTTGTGTGCCTGGTGTTTGCATAATGCAAATTCAAATTTCCAGCGATTTTATCACCCTGTCCCCAATGATTCCCTTGTCATAGCAGATTTCATCTGAAACAATGTCTGTCAATGCCTAAGGCAAATGTATAGTCAGTTACTAAACTAGCCATTGTGTTAATGAGTCCAGGTAGCCAACGTAGCCCACTTCTGATCAATGGTATGACATTCTGAAATGTATGGCTGTAGCATGCCTGTCCAAGTCCAACCACAAACATGTCATAAAGTTATGAGAGTAACCTCTGACCCTTCTCCAGGCACAGTGACATCACCCCTGTGATTCTGAGGAGACTAGCACGCAACAAGCTTATCTCCTGCTCTGCTCTGGGCTGACTTGTTCGGTTTCTGTAGTGTGGTACTAATTACAATGGAGCAGACCTGGGTTCAAATACTATTTTAAATATTTTAAGAGTTTGCTCTTGCCTGCCTGGAGGGAAAGATGGGCTTAGGTATCCAACTATGAGACTATTATCTTGGTCCATTAAGCGAGGCAAGCACAATCAAGCACAAATAAAGTGTATGAAGTTATTTCAAATAGTATTTGAGCACAGCTCTGGATTGGAGCCTATTCCCTGCGGCAAACAATACGCCCCTGATCTAGTTAAACTCACTCCACATGTCAGCATTGTGAAACTGTATTTCTGGTAGTGTAAATCAAACCAGATACTCTCTGGTTGATCTGCCAATACACATTGGGGATGCTGTTTGGTTTGAGAGAGTACTTTCAAAATAGCAGCAACAACTGGACTGAAACAAGTGTGAAATGTTATTATTTGGAGGAAAATGTAGGCTAAGTTTTCTTTTTGAAGCAATCTTGAGAGAAACGTAGGGCTCCCATGTTGCATTTCTTGTTTGTGACATTATGATTGTATCCTATATACAGTGTGTATATGGGTCAAAAGCAGATTGTTTGATGAAAGGAATGTTTGGAATGAAGCGAATATCGTACTTATTTTTTCTCAGAGAGTACACAAACTTGTGCATTACGTCCTCTGTTTCTTATCAAACATGGCACTTTGTTTTGTTGGCAACACTATTGGCCAAAAGGTTGTCATAACTGGCATAACTATTGTCAGAGGTGCCAAGTTGTATTTTCCACAACTTTTCATCCCTATGTTGATGTTTTGAAGGGTCGACCCCTTTCAGTATTTGCCCTTTTGTTTCCTGGCACGATTGGCGTTTTTGCCATTTGGCTGCGATTCTCAGTGTAGATTTGACTTGTAAACCCAGATTACAGGCCTATAATTCATACTCAATTCCCTCGGGAGTATATATTTGCATATCCCTTGGGCTGTATGAAATGGATTTATTATCATAAAAAGATGCCAAACTTCAGATGTTTGTGTGTCGTAATGTGTTTTGGTGTTGAAATGACAGATAGGAACCTGATGATGAACACCTTTCTTAAGAGTATTCGGAAAGTATAATAAAATAAGTGCTTCTGTAGTTATGGTAAAATAGATTGTGATTTTCTTTTGCCTGCTCTTATCATGTACCCAGGTACACAAGAGGTCACAAGAGGTCAACGTTTCAGTGAATGGCCAACCAGGAGATCCTGTCTGTCTCCACTGTTTAATGTCCTTACCTCCTTGGTCTTTTGTGAGCCTGACAACATGGCCCCACACCATTGTTGTTCTGTTTTCATTTTCATAAACACATAAAAGATTAAATGGGTCTCTTTCACACTGGGTTGGATAAATATTGCATTCAGAAAGTATTAATTCCCTTGACTTATTCCACATTTTGTTGTGTTACAGACAGCATTCAAAATGGATAAAAAATAATACTTTCTTCTCACCCTTATACACACAATACCCCATAATTACAAAGTGAAAACATTTTTGCAAATACATTGAAAATGAAATACATGAATATCTAATGTACATACATATTCACACCCCTAAGTCAATACATGTTAGAATCACCTTTGTCAGCGATTACAGCTGTGATTCTTTCTGGATAAATCTCTAGGAGCTTTCCACAGCTGGATTGTACAATATTTGCACATTTCTTTTCAAAATTATTCAAGCTCTGTCAAATTGGTTGTTGATCATTGCTAGACAACCATTTTCAGGTCTAGCCATAGATTTTCAAGTAGATTTAAGTCAAAACCGTAAGTCCACCACTCAGGAACATTTACAGTCTTCTTGGTAATTAACTCCACAGTGTAGATGTGTTTTAGGTTAATGTCCCGCTGAAAGGTGAATTAATCTCCCAGTGTCTGGAGGAAAGTAGACTGAACCACTTTTTCCTGTAGGATTTTGCCTGTGCTTAGCTCCATTCCATTGATTTTTTATCCTGAAAAACTCCCCAGTCCTTAACGATTACAAGCATACACATAACATGATGCAGCCACCACTATGCTTGAAAATATGAAGAGTGGTACTCAGTAATATGTTGTATTGGAATATGTGTACCACAATTTTTTTTTAAAGATACGTGATTGTGTCTCAATTTGATGAAGGTATGACATTTTTGTTATTTTTTAAATAGAATCTCTTTTTGGGATTAGTTGTGGTCAATTTGCATTGTTATCATCCATTCTGACAAATATCGTCCCGTGGATGAATCTAGTTGCCTACACCTGGTGTAGCCTTTACCATAATAGCTCAGCTAGGTACGTACATAAATGATGCTCTTAGCCCTAAGAAAAAGGTCCATTGTATTTTTCTCTTGCTCATAATTGGCTTAGAAGTAATTATCAGTTGGCAGTTGCCCCAAACAGAACACTTTGTATTCAGGTCAAAAAGTGAATTGCTTTGAGAAAAAAAAATCAGTATTACTTTAGTGCCTTGTTGCAAAAAGGATGCTTGTTTTGGAATATTTTCATTCTGTACAGGATTCCTTCTTTTCACTCCGTCATTTAGGTTAGTATTGTGGAGTAACTACAATGTTGTTGATCCATCCTCAGTTTCCTCCTATCACAGCCATTCAACTCTGTAACTGTTTTAAAGTCACCGTTGGCCTCGTGGTGAAATCCCTGAGCGTTTTTCTTCCCCTCCGCCGGCGAATGAGTTAGGAAGGACACCTGTATCTTTGTAGTGACTGAGTGTGTCGATACACCATCTGAAGTGTAATTAATAACTTCACCGTGGTCAAAGGGATATTCAATGTCTGTTTTTTTTACCCATCTACCAATAGATGCACTTCTTTACGAGGTATTGGAAAACCTCACTGGTCTTTGTGGTTGAATTTGATTTTGACATTTACTGCTCGACTGAGGATTGCAATTACAGATAATTGTATGTGTGGGATACAGAGATGAGATAGTCATTCAAAAATCATGCTAAACACTATTATTGCACACATAGTGAGTCCATGCAACTTACTGTATTATGTGATTTGTTAAGCACATTTCTTAACACACTTGTTAAGCAACTTATTTAGGCTTACCATAACAAAGGGGTTGAATATTTATTGACTGAAGACATTTCAGCTTTTCATTTGTAATAATTTATAAACCATTTGAAAAACTAATTGTAGGCCAGTGACACATCTGAATTGAATCCATTTCAAATTCAGGCTGTAACACAACAAAATGTGCAAAAAAGTCAAGAGGTGTGAATATTTTCTGAAGTCACTGTATCCCTTGGTGTGTGTGTGTGTTTGTGTGAGTGTGTGTGCATATGTGCGTGTGTGCGTACATGCATGCATGTGTGTTTGTGTCTTGATGAGCGCTTGCATGCACTTGCATCCGTGCGTACATATGTGTGTGCGAGGGTGATTTCCTGATACAACCAGATCTCCGACTGGGCTGTTTAAGTGTCAGCAAAGCTCTGACGTCTACCCTGCTGTTCACAGGCCCTCATACAGTGCCTTGCGAAAGTATTCGGCCCCCTTAAGTTAATACTTTGTAGCGCCACCTTTTGCTGCGATTACAGCTGTAAGTCGCTTGGGGTATGTCTCTTTCAGTTTTGCAGGTCGAGAGACTGAAATTTTTTCCCATTCCTCCTTGCAAAACAGCTCGAGCTCAGTGAGGTTGGATGGAGAGCATTTGTGAACAGCAGTTTTCAGTTCTTTCCACAGATTCTCGATTGGATTCAGGTCTGGACTTTGACTTGGCCATTCTAACACCTGGATATGTTTATTTGTGAACCATTCCATTGTAGATTTTGCTTTATGTTTTGGATCATTGTCTTGTTGGAAGACAAATCTCCGTCCCAGTCTCAGGTCTTTTGCAGACTCCATCAGGTTTTCTTCCAGAATGGTCCTGTATTTGGCTCCATCCATCTCCCCATCAATTTTAACCATCTTCCCTGTCCCTGCTGAAGAAAAGCAGGCCCAAACCATGATGCTGCCACCACCATGTTTGACAGTGGGGATGGTGTGTTCAGGGTGATGAGCTGTGTTGCTTTTACGCCAAACATAACGTTTTGCATTGTTGCCAAAAAGTTCAATTTTGGTTACATCTGACCAGAGCACCTTCTTCCACATGTTTGGTGTGTCTCCCAAGTGGCTTGTGGCAAACTTTGAACAACACTTTTTATGGATATCTTTAAGAAATGGCTTTCTTCTTGCAACTCTTCCATAAAGGCCAGATTTGTGCAATATACGACTGGCCAGGGACGGCCAGGTCTTGGTAGATTTGCAGTGGTCTGATACTCTTTCCATTTCAATATTATCGCTTGCACAGTGCTCCTTGGGATGTTTAAAGCTTGGGAAATCTTTTTGTATCCAAATCCGGCTTTAAACTTCTTCACAACAGTATCTCGGACCTGCCTGGTGTGTTCCTTGTTCTTCATGATGCTCTCTGCGCTTTTAACGGACCTCTGAGACTATCACAGTGCAGGTGCATTTATACGGAGACTTGATTACACACAGGTGGATTGTATTTATCATAATTAGTCATTTAGGTCAACATTGGATCATTCAGAGATCCTCACTGAACTTCTGGAGAGAGTTTGCTGCACTGAAAGTAAAGGGGCTGAATAATTTTGCACGCCCAATTTTTCAGTTTTTGATTTGTTAAAAAAAATTGAAATATCCAATAAATGTCGTTCCACTTCATGATTGTGTCCCACTTGTTGTTGATTCTTCACAAAAAAATACAGTTTTATATCTTTATGTTTGAAGCCTGAAATGTGGCAAAAGGTCGCAAAGTTCAAGGGGGCCGAATACTTTCGCAAGGCACTGTAATGAGACACAGTAGATGAGGAGAAATAGAGTGATGGGGCAGGGATGGACCCATGGAGGATAAGGGAGGATGGGGTGAAGAGGGGTCAGTATTAAATAATGGAGTCGCAGTGGTGCTGAAAGGGAGAAGGCCTTTTGGAGCCAGGTGAGAATACTTTTCAGAATTCATGATGGATTGAACTGGTACTGATTCAGCTGATTTCTGTCAAGTGTATAACTTTGGGGGTATTTGGTATTTAATTAGGGTTCCCAGTTGCTGTTGCCATAGCAGGGGTCCACATAAAACATGAACTAATACAGAACATTAATAGACAAGAACAGCTCAAGGGCAAAACAACATACATTTATATACAGTACCAGTCAAAAGTTTGGACACACCTACTCATTCAAGGGTTTTTCTTTATTTTTTACTATTTTTTAATAAGTAGCCACCCTTTGCCTTGATGACAGTTTTGCACACTCTTGGCATTCTCTCAACCAGCTTCATGAGGTAGTCCCCTGGAATGCATTTCAATAAACATGCATTGTGAAAAGTTAATTTGTGGAATTTCTTTCCTTCTTCATGCATTTGAGCCAATCAGTTGTGTTGTGACCAGGTAGGGTGGCATACAGAAGATAGCCCTATTTGGTAAAAGACTAAGTCCATATTATGGCAAGAACAGCTCAAATAAGCAAAGAGAAATGACAATCACTAATTTAAGACATGAAGGTCAGTCAATCCAGAAAGTGCAGTCGCAAAATCCATCAAGCGCTATGATGAAACTGGCTATCATGAGTGGCTACCCTAATAAATGCTTGACAGAGTTCAAGTAACAGACACATCTCAACATCTACTGTTCAGAGGAGACTGCATGAATCAGGCCTTCATGGTCGAATTTCTGCAAAGAAACGTTAGAACGTGGAAATCTGTCTTTTGGTCTGATGAGTCCAAATGTGAGATTTTTGGTTCCAACCGCTGTCTTTGTGAGAAGCAGAGTAGGTGAACGGATGATCTCATGTGTGGTTCCCACTGTGAAGAATGGAGGAGGAGGTGTGATGGTGTGATGGTGTGGGGGTGCTTTGCTAGTGACACTGTCAGTCATTTATTTAAAATTCAAGTCACACTTAACTAGCATGGCTACCACAGCGTCCCATCTGGTTTGCATTTAGTGGGACTATCATTTGTTTTTCAACAGGATAATGACCCAACACACCTCCAGGCTGTGTAAGGGCTATTTGACCAAGAAGAAGAGTGATGGAGTGCTGCATCAGATGACTTGGCCTCCACAATTACCCAACCTGAACCCAATTGGATTGGAATGAGTTGGACCACAGAGTGAAGGAACAGCAGCCAAGAAGTGCTCAGCATATGCAGGAACTCCTTCAACACTGATGGAAAAGCATTCCAGGTGAAACTGGTTGAGAGAATGCCAAGCGTGTGCAAAGCTGTTATCAAGGCAAAGGGTGGCTAATTTGAAGAATCTCAAATATAAAATATATTTTGATTTGTTTAACACTTCTTTGGATACTACATGATTCCATTATTATTCTACAATGTAGAAATGAGTTAAAATAAAGAAAAACCCTGGAATGAATAGATGTGTCCAAACTTTTGACTGGTTCTGTATATCAGTGCATACACAGTGCATACACAATATCTAGGTCAAATACAGGAGAGGCGATGAGCGGTGAGGTGTTGCTTTATCTGTTTATTTAAACCAAGTTTGCTGTTCAATTGAGAAATCTTTGATAGGAATTCCATGCAATCATGGGTCTATATAACACTGTATGTTTTCTTGAATTTTGGTGACTGTGAAAAGACCCCTGGTGGAATAAGTGTGTGTGTGTCAGTGCTGTGTGTAAGTTGACTATGCAAATATTTTGACATTTTCAACACGTTGTTTCTTATAAAAACAAAAATTGATGCAGTCAGTCTCTCCTCTACATTTAGCCAAGAGAGATTACCTTGCATAGTATATTACAATGAAGAGCAAGACGTGCTGCTCTGTTCTGGGCCAGCTTCAGTTTTTCTAGGTCCTTCTTTGCAGCACCTGGCCATATGACTGGACAACAATCAAGATAAGATAAATCTTTATGACTTCATGAAGTGTGATGTCGAAAAAGCTGAGCATCTTTTTTGTCACAGACAACAGACCTCTCCCCATCTTCACAACCACTGAATCAATATATTTTGACCGTTACAGTTTACAATTCAAGATAACACCAAGTAATTGAGTCTCTTTAAACTTGCTCAACGGCCACATTATTCATTATCAGATTCAGCTGAGGTCTAAACTTCCAGAATGATTGGTACCAAATACAATGCTCTTAGTTTTAGAGATGTTCAGGACTGGTTTATTACTAGCAACACATTCTAAAACTTAGTGCAACTCTCTGTTTAGTGTTGTAGTTATTTCACTAGCTGTGGTTGCTTATGCATATAAGATTGAATCATCAGCGTACATAAACACACATGCTTTGTTTAATGCCAGTGGCAGGTCATTAGCAAAAAATAGAAAAGAAAGGGCCAAGAGAGCTGCCCTGTGGTACACCACAGTTAACATTAGAAAAGCTTCATTTAAAGTGTTGCAATATAACATGTTGAGTTCCTCTCTATAAGCATCCTAAAAGTATTTTGTTAATTTGTTTACAGAGAAATAGCACTGTATCTGGTCAAACACATATTTCAAAAACATTTGCATAGAATCTGCAGAATGCGGAATGGTCGGCTGTTAGAACCAGTAAAAGGTGCTTGAGTAGTGGAAGGACTTTGGCTTCTCTCCATTGTCCGCTACCATCCTCAGTAGCTTTCCATCTGTTAATACCAGGTGGTTTCTCATTACGGATGGACAACAATATCTTTTCCACCTCACCCACTTAACAAAATTCTAAATTACAATGTTTTCTCTTCATTATTACGTATTTTATGCAGGAATATGATGGCTTACAGTTTGTTGTTGGCATTTCATGCCTAAGTTTTCCTACTTTGCCAATGAAATAGTCATTAAAGTAATTGGCAACATCAAAACGTTTTGTGACAAATGAGCCATCTGATTCAATGAAAGAGTTTAATTAATCTTTCTGCATATCATTTTCATCCTGGGGTGGGATGGGTGAAAGGGCAGTTTTATGTACCGTTTTTAGTGTAAAATGTGTCTGTGATTAAAAAAAGCTATGGCTTCAAAAACATCCTGTTACTTAACATTTGATGCGATTGAAATACTTTGAAACAAACAAAAAATGTGTCTTCCCTAAAGCTGCCTGTGGTCTGGACACCATCCTAGTGCGGCTGAACCTTAGTGGAGAGACTGGAGCGAGATAAGCAGGTGGTTCTTATCTCCAAGACCCTGTACCGTGGGGACACTCACTGCATTGTGCTCCTGCTGGCTTGCCAATTAACCAACATCTGCTGGGAGGACAGGAGACATACTCATCCACAGGGGTGTATATGGCTGGGGCCTCATAGTCAGGAGTTCAGGTCATCAATATATAGGGTTACTGCAAACATCCTGACATTCCTGAATGGTTACAATACGATTTCAGACGACTGCCATTCGGTTTATCTAAGGCTCAGTCCCAATACCCTCCCTTAGCCCTACCACTTAGGCCTACCCCTCCCCTCCACCAATTCAACTTTGAGTGAGGCGTAGTGCCTTTACAGACCTCTAAGTTGGCCCTTCAAATGAAGTTAATCGAAATGCAGACTTCCTATCAAGTGGTTCCCAAAACTCCCATGAAGCTCTGCGTCTCAAGGTTGGAGCTTTGCTTCAGAACAGATGGCTGACAAAAATACTAGGATGGAAGCAAATCTAAGTAATTATAACTTCACAATCAGTCATTCAAAACAATTCAGTGAAGAAGAAGAATATTTTTGTTTATGTATAGACAAAATATTATGCATATAAAATTGCTATTTAACAAGCTATCTGACTAGCTAACATTAGCCAGCTAACTATATATTTTGCCTGCTATATGGGCGTTTGATATTTGTATGAGTTGTAATTTGTGTTGTTTAATA
Organism: Oncorhynchus mykiss; assembly: GCF_057628025.1. Classification (NCBI taxonomy): domain Eukaryota; kingdom Metazoa; phylum Chordata; class Actinopteri; order Salmoniformes; family Salmonidae; genus Oncorhynchus; species Oncorhynchus mykiss. Next base: position 30,126,806 of record NC_143039.1, read on the forward strand.
TTTGAGGGACTCCTGAGCAAACCAGGCTGTCATCTTGTGAACCCCAGTGGATATAAAGAATCTAGCTAAAGCATTTACTACAAATTTAATAAAAATGTATTATGCTTGCCTTGCTGTTCATAAAAAAAAAATCTAAGTCAATCACTTGTTATTGTTATTTTTTGTAGTAATGTTAACGTTAGAGATTGAAGATATTTGTCATGCAATGCAGCAGAAGCAACTTAGCTAACTATTTTCTTGCTTATCATGCAGTGGAGGATAAAAACAGTGGCTTGCAAAAGTATTCACCTCCCTTGGCATTTTTCCTATTTTGTTGACTTCCAACCTGGAATTAAAATTGATTTTTGGGGGGTTTGTATCATTTGATTTACACAACATGCCTACCACTTTGAAGATGCAAAATATTTGTTCTTGTAGAACAGACCAGAAATAAGACAAAAACAGAAAACTTGAGTGTGTATAACTATTCATAAACAATCCAAGATCGCATAGCAGTTCAGACGTCTTTTGTCCTCGTCTTGTCGTGTCCTGTATATATATATATTTACAACTTTTTTCACATACATTTTATTTTTATTTTCCATCAACTCATCTTCTAAACACTCTCCTGCAACCAGCCTCACCAATTTATATTTATAAAAAAGTATTATTTACCTCAGATCTGCAATCCTTCAGGAAGCTAGCCAGAAACTCCAGGAGGCTGGCCAGAAACTAGCCAGAAGCTAGCCAGGAGCTAGCCCAGAAGCTAATCAGAAGCTAACCACGGTTTGAGGTCATCGGCTGTCCTTTAGCTCGAAAATCTATCGAAAATCTATCGCCAGTTTTGTACGGCGCAGCGCGGCTCGGAACGGAACATACCGGACCAATTTTTCTCTCCATGTCCCTCGTCGATTCCGGAGCAAACATCGATTGTTCCGGTGCTAGCCAGCTCCGTCAATCACGCCTGAGTTCCATCATTCACTCCTGGGCTGCAGTCACCTATCCGGACCCGTTTCACTGCCTACGCGGAGCCCCACCGGGCCTTCACAACCGGACTGCCGACGTTATCTACCTGAAGGAGATCTGGCTGGCTCCTCTGTCGCGACGTTACCGGAACGCCCATCTGCGGCCCGCTAACCGTTAGCTGTCTTTCCGGCTGCTATCTGAATAGACAATCGGACAATTTATTTATTTGAATTATTATGTTTTCTTCTCGGGCCTCTATAACTATATCTATTGTTCTTATTTTTGTTGTTGTTGTGTGATTTGGATTAATCCCCTCTACCACACGGAACCCCACTAATCTACTGACCGAACGCAAGAGGTGGCTAACAACAGACTCCATCCTATGCTAGCTTGCTACCGGTTGGCTTGGCTAGCTGTCTAAATCGCCGTGACCCTAAACCAACCTCTCCACTCACTGGACCCTTTTGATCACTCGACTAAGCATGCCTCTCCTTAATGTCAATATGTCTTGTCCATTGCTGTTCTGGTTAGTGTTTGTTGGCTTATTTCACTGTAGAGCCTCTAGTCCTGCTCACTATACCTTATCCAACCTATTAGTTCCACCACCCACACATGCAATGACATCTCCTGGTTTCAATGATGTTTCTAGAGACAATATCTCTCTCTTCATCACTCAATACCTAGGTTTACCTCCACTGTATTCACATCCTACCTTACCTTTGTCTGTACATTATACCTTGATGCTATTTTATCGCCCCCAGAAACCTCCTTTTACTCTCTGTTCCAGACGTTCTAGACGACCAATTCTTATTGCTTTTAGTCGCACCCTTATTCTACTCCTCCTATGTTCCTCTGGCGATGTAGAGGTGAATCCAGGCCCTGCAGTGCCTAGCTCCACTCCTATTCCCCAGGCGCTCTCTTTTGACGACTTCTGTAACCGTAATAGCCTTGGTTTCATGCATGTTAACATTAGAAGCCTCCTCCCTAAGTTTGTTCTATTCACTGCTTTAGCACACTCTGCCAACCCGGATGTTCTAGCTGTGTCTGAATCCTGGCTTAGGAAGACCACCAAAAATTCAGACATTTTAATTCCAAACTACAACATTTTCAGACAAGATAGAACTGCCAAAGGGGGCGGTGTTGCAATCTACTGCAAAGATAGCCTGCAGAGTTCTGTCCTACTATCCAGGTCTGTACCCAAACAATTTGAACTTCTACTTTTAAAAATCCACCTTTCTAAAAACAAGTCTCTCACCGTTGCCGCCTGCTATAGACCACCCTCTGCCCCCAGCTGTGCTCTGGACACCATATGTGAACTGATTGCCCCCCATCTATCTTCAGAGCTCGTGCTGCTAGGCGACCTAAACTGGAACATGCTTAACACCCCAGCCATCCTACAATCTAAACTTGATGCCCTCAATCTCACACAAATTATCAATGAACCTACCAGGTACCTCCCCAAAGCCTTAAACACGGGCACCCTCATAGATATCATCCTAACCAACTTCCCCTCTAAATACACCTCTGCTGTCTTCAACCAAGATCTCAGCGATCACTGCCTCATTGCCTGCATCCGTAATGGGTCAGCGGTCAAACGACCTCCTCTCATCACTGTAAAACGCTCCCTGAAACACTTCAGCGAGCAGGCCTTTCTAATCGACCTGGCCGGGGTATCCTGGAAGGATATTGACCTCATCCCGTCAGTAGAGGATGCCTGGATATTTTTTAAAAATGCCTTCCTAACCATCTTAAATAAACATGCCCCATTCAAGAAATGTAGAACCAGGAACAGATATAGCCCTTGGTTCTCCCCAGACCTGACTGCCCTTAATCAACACAAAAACGTCCTATGGCGTTCTGCATTAGCATCGAACAGCCCCCGTGATATGCAGCTGTTCAGGGAAGCTAGAAACCATTATACACAGGCATTTAGAAAAGCCAAGGCTAGCTTTTTCAAGCAGAAATTTGCTTCTTGCAACACTAACTCAAAAAAGTTCTGGGACACTGTAAAGTCCATGGAGAATAAGAACACCTCCTCCCAGCTGCCCACTGCACTGAAGATAGGAAACACTGTCACCACTGATAAATCCACCATAATTGAAAATTTCAATAAGCATTTTTCTACTGCTGGCCATGCTTTCCACCTGACTACTCCTACCCCTGTCAACAGCACTGCACCCCCAACAGCAACTCGCCCAAGCCTTCCCCATTTCTCCTTCTCCCAAATCCATTCAGCTGATGTTCTGAAAGAGCTGCAAAATCTGGACCCCTACAAATCAGCCGGGCTAGACAATCTGGACCCTTTCTTTCTAAAATTATCTGCCGAAATTGTTGCCACCCCTATTACTAGCCTGTTCAACCTCTCTTTCGTGTCGTCTGAGATTCCCAAAGATTGGAAAGCAGCTGCGGTCATCCCCCTCTTCAAAGGGGGGGACACTCTTGACCCAAACTGCTACAGACCTATATCTATCCTACCATGCCTTTCTAAGGTCTTCGAAAGCCAAGTCAACAAACAGATTACCGACCATTTTGAATCTCACCATACCTTCTCTGCTATGCAATCTGGTTTCAGAGCTGGTCATGGGTGCACCTCAGCCACGCTCAAGGTCCTAAACGATATCTTAACCGCCATCGATAAGAAACATTACTGTGCAGCCGTATTCATTGATCTGGCCAAGGCTTTCGACTCTGTCAATCACCACATCCTCATCGGCAGACTCAACAGCCTTGGTTTCTCAAATGATTGCCTCGCCTGGTTCACCAACTACTTCTCTGATAGAGTTCAGTGTGTCAAATCTGAGGGTCTGTTGTCCGGACCTCTGGCAGTCTCTATGGGGGTGCCACAGGGTTCAATTCTTGGACCGACTCTCTTCTCTGTATACATCAATGAGGTCGCTCTTGCTGCTGGTGGGTCTCTGATCCACCTCTACGCAGACGACACCATTCTGTATACTTCCGGCCCTTCTTTGGACACTGTGTTAACAACCCTCCAGGCAAGCTTCAATGCCATACAACTCTCCTTCCGTGGCCTCCAACTGCTCTTAAATACAAGTAAAACTAAATGCATGCTCTTCAACCGATCACTACCTGCACCTACCCGCCTGTCCAACATCACTACTCTGGACGGCTCTGACTTAGAATACGTGGACAACTACAAATACTTAGGTGTCTGGTTAGACTGTAAACTCTCCTTCCAGACCCATATCAAACATCTCCAATCCAAAGTTAAATCTAGAATTGGCTTCCTATTTCGCAACAAAGCATCCTTCACTCATGCTGCCAAACATACCCTTGTAAAACTGACCATCCTACCAATCCTCGACTTTGGCGATGTAATTTACAAAATAGCCTCCAATACCCTACTCAACAAACTGGATGCAGTCTATCACAGTGCAATCCGTTTTGTCACCAAAGCCCCATATACTACCCACCATTGCGACCTGTACGCTCTCGTTGGCTGGCCCTCGCTTCATACTCGTCGCCAAACCCACTGGCTCCATGTCATCTACAAGACCCTGCTAGGTAAAGTCCCCCCTTATCTCAGCTCGCTGGTCACCATAGCATCCCCCACCTGTAGCACACGCTCCAGCAGGTATATCTCTCTAGTCACCCCCAAAACCAATTCTTTCTTTGGCCGTCTCTCTTTCCAGTTCTCTGCTGCCAATGACTGGAACGAACTACAAAAATCTCTGAAACTGGAAACACTTATCTCCCTCACTAGCTTTAAGCACCAACTGTCAGAGCAGCTCACAGATTACTGCACCTGTACATAGCCCACATATAATTTAGCCCTATCAACTACCTCTTTCCCAACTGTATTTAATTTATTTATTTATTTTGCTCCTTTGCACCCCATTATTTTTATTTCTACTTTGCACATTCTTCCATTGCAAAACTACCATTCCAGTGTTTTACTTGCTATATTGTATTTACCTTGCCACCAAGGCCTTTTTTTGCCTTTACCTCCCTTCTCACCTCATTTGCTCACATTGTATATAGACTTGTTTATACTTTATTATTGACTGTATGTTTGTTTTACTCCATGTGTAACTCTGTGTTGTTGTATCTGTCGAACTGCTTTGCTTTATCTTGGCCAGGTCGCAATTGTAAATGAGAACTTGTTCTCAACTTGCCTACCTGGTTAAATAAAGGTAAAATAAAAAAATAAAAATAAATTCATCCCCCAAAGTCAATACTTTGTAGATGCACCTTTTGCAGCAATTACAGCTGCAAGTATCTTGGGGTATGTCACTATAAGCTTGGCACATCTAGCCACTGGGATTTTTTCCCATTCTTCAAGGCAAATCTGCTCCAGCTCCTTCAAGTTGGATGGGTTCCGCTGGTGTACATCAATATTTAAGTCATACCACAGATTCTCAATTGGATTGAGGTCTGGGCTTTGACAAGGCCATTCCAAGACATTTAAATATTTCCCCTTAAACCACTTGAGTGTTGCATTAGGAGTATGCTTAGGGTCATTGTCCTAATGGAAGGTGAACCTCCATCCCAGTCTCAAATCTCTGGAAGACTGAAACAGGTTTCCCTTGAGAATTTCCTTCAATTCTGAGCAGTCTGCCAGTCCCTGTCAATGAAAAACAACCCCACAGCATGATTCTGCCTCCACCATGCTTCTCTGTGGGGATGATGTACTTGGGGTGATGAAAGGTGTTGGGTTTGCACCAAACATACCGTTTTCCTTAATGGACAACAAGCTCAATTTTTGTCTCATCTGACCATCTTCCATATGTTTGGGGAGTCTCCCACAAGCCTTTTGGCGAACACCAAATGTGCTTGCTTATTTCTTTCCTTTATGCAATGTATTTTTTCAGGCCACTCTTCCGTAAAGCCCAGCTCTGTGGAGTGTACAGCTTAAAGTGGTCCTATGGACAGATACTTCAATCTCCGCTATGGAGCTTTGCAGCTCCTTCAGGGTTATCTTTGGTCTCTTTGTTGCCTCTCTGATTAATGCCCTCCTTGCCTGGTCCATGAATTTTGGTGGGCAGCCCTCTCTTGGCAGGTTTGTTGTGGTGCCATATTCCCTCAATTTTTTAATAATGGATTTAATGGTGCTCTGTGGGATGTTTAAAATTTGGGAAATATTTTCTGAACCCAACCCTGATCTGTACTTCTCCACAACTTTATCCCTGACCTGTTTGGAGAGCTCCTTGGCCTTCATGCTGCTGCTTGCTTAGTGGTGTTGCAGACTCTGGGGCCTTTCATAACAGGTGCATTTAAAGTGAGATCACGTGACAGATCATGTGACACTTAGATTGGACACAGGTGGACTTTATTTAACTAATTATGTGACTTCTGAAGGTAATTGATCGCACCAGAACTTTTTTAGGGGCTTCATAGCAAGTTGGGTGAATACATACAGTGGGGCAAAAAAATATTTAATCAGCCACCAATTGTGCAAGTTCTCCCACTTAAAAAGATGAGAGAGGCCTGTAATTTTCATCATAGGTACACTTCAACTATGACAGACAAAATGAGGAAAAAAATCCAGAAAATCACATTGTAGGATTTTTAATGAATTTATTTGCAAATTATGGTGGAAAATAAGTATTTGGTCAATAACAAAAGTGTATCTCAATACTTTGTTATATATCCTTTGTTGGCAATGACAGAGGTCAAAAGTTTTCTGCAAGGTTTTCACACACTGTTGCTGGTATTTTGGCCCATTCCTCCATGCAGATCTCCTCTAGAGCAGTGATGTTTTGGGGCTGTTGCTGGGCAACACGGAATTTACACTCCCTCCAAAGATTTTCTATGGGGTTGAGATCTGGAGACTGGCTAGGCCACTCCATGACCTTGAAATGCTTCTTACGAAGCCACTCCTTCGTTGCCCAGGCGGTGTGTTTGGGATCATTGTCATGCTGAAAGACCCAGCCACGTTTCATCTTCGATGCCCTTGCTGATGGTAGGCTTGTTACTTTGGTTCCAGCTCTCTGCAGGTCATTCACTAGGTCCCCTCGTGTGGTTCTGGGATTTTTGCTCACCGTTCTTGTGATCATTTTGACCCCACGGGGTGAGATCTTGCGTGGAGCCCCAGATCGAGGGAGATTATCAGTGATCTTGTATGTCTTCCATTTCCTAATAATTGCTCCCACAGTTGATTTCTTCAAACCAAGCTGCTTACCTATTGCAGATTCAGTCTTCCCAGCCTGGTGCAGGTCTACAATTTTGTTTCTGGTGTCCTTTGACAGCTCTTTTTTTGGCCATAGTGGAGTCTGGAGTGTGACTGTTTGAGGTTGTGGACAGGTGTCTTTTATACTGATAACAAGTTCAAACATGTGCCATTAATACATGTAACGAGTGGAGGACAGAGGTGCCTCTTAAAGAAGAAGTTACAGGTCTGTGAGAGACAGAAATCTTGCTTGTTTGTAGGTGACCAAATACTTATTTTCCACCATAATTGTGATATTCTGGATTTTTTTTTTCATTTTGTCTGTCATAGTTGAAGTGTACCTATGATGAAAATTACAGGCCTCTCTCATCTTTTTAAGTGGGAGAACTTGCACAATTGGTGGCTGACTAAATACTTTTTTGCCCCACTGTATGCACGCACCACTTTATTGTTCGTTATTTAAAAAATAACAATTTAAACAAGTCATTTTTTTTCATTTCACTAGACCAATTTGGACTATTTTGTGTATGTCAATTACCTGAAATCCAAATAAAAATCAATTTAAATTATAGGTTGTAATGCAACAAAATAGGAAAAACGCCAAGAGGGTTGAATACTTTTGCAAGGCACTGTAGCTATGAAGCATATCTGTGTACGGGCCCTAAAATATTTGGTTTAAATATTAGCTCAGCACAGTGCCTTTCATGGCTTCCACTGGTTAATCATCAATCCCTAGGAAATTGCAGAAAAACACTGTTACCTGTCAAGCTGCTATTATGGAATGAAGGTCCTGCTTCAGCACTATTGAACCACAGCCAGGTGATGGGTGCATTACGGGACATTGTTGTTTTGCTGTCCTTTCATTTGTTGCATTAGAAATATAAGGAAAGCTTTTTCTGTCGCCATCACAGGCATTGTGCTGGCGGCAGAATTGCGTGGTAAGCTATTGGTGGCTTCTACTGTGCGCGAGTGATGTAGTGATGTCTCATTCTCTAGAGTTATGCATCTCAACCCTACCACTAGTTGCTCCATTTGAGGGACACTCCCCCACCCAGGGACGCTCAAAAACAAGGGGGGGGGGGGGCTAAGGGGAGGTATTGGGATTTAGCCTAAAAACAGACGGCACCTATGCATCACAGTGACGTGCCGTGCTTCCTTTCAACAGTTTGATAAGTGGAAAATGAGGGGTGGAAATGAACCTTACGTTGGTTTATGGAGCTTTGGCCGCACATAATCGCTGGCCCCAATCATTACCGCAATTAATCTCTGAGAAAACTTGTCAAATTATTAATAGGGCCCTTAAGTGATGCAACTCAAAGCCTGCTGTTGTTCGGACACGGAGAGAACATGGGGGAGAATGTGTTTGCTGAGAAAACATGGAGGGGTTGCTCGCTAAACACGAAAGAGTTAAAGCAGGTTTCACTCTCACTCCCCTCTCCCACCTTCTCTCTCTCTGCTTCTCTCCTTCCTCCCTCCGTCTCACTCTTCCCCACTCCCTCTCTCTGGCCCCAGGCTGTGGGTGAAAGGCGGTGATTGAGGCCTTTCATGCCAGGCTAACACTGCAGTCCACTGTGTGGCCCAGATGGAACATTGAGGCCAAAGTGGCCGCACCATGGTAGATGATTGGCCAGTGCCATTTAAAACAGGCAGCATACTACAAACATCACCTGACACCAGCTGGACTTGTGTCTTTTCCACCTATATTGACCACTTTAGTTTCAGCACATTATAGTTTGTTGAATTTGAGCATGGTACTGTTTAATCCCAATGGAGGATTACAATAGCAATGCCCTGGTGCAAGGCCAACTTTGTTCTCATTAAGAGTTGTTGGTTAAGATTAGGCTGCTGGAGTTAGGAAGAACTGATCCTCAGTTACAAAAACAAAAACAACTGCAAAAACGGTGTTCCATTTCAACCTCGGTGAAAGGAACATTACATCCCTCAGCCTGTAACCCACCTATCATCAATTTATAGACTTTTTTTTAACAAGATTCCTTTTAAAAGGCAGGTTTAGCACTCAGTCGTAAGTTGTGTGGAGGTGTGAGTCAACACAAGCGGTACCATAAATGGCTTCCCTGTGTATCTGTGAAATATGGGAGCCCATAAAATAGCGGAAGTCCTCCACTGTATTAGCTAAGTGCAAATTAGCATTTATTATGTAGAGGACAAATTGTCTTGCATGGTGTGCTTCAAGAGAAATATGTCAAGATAGGCAGGCGAAGATGAAACATCAATATATTGCCAAATAGGAAATATTATCAAATGCAGAGAACGTGCCAGAGCTCTCAAATGGGTAAAACTTGCATAGTTATATAACTATGCAATGTGCTCTTTAAAAGGGTAGTCTATAGGACTTAGAGAAAACAAAGGGGAAGATGGTTCAGTAATCTAAAATAGAACAGGTTATAGGGGCTTACTTATCCAATCAAGGCACTCTTTAATGAGATATCGAATGCAGGGTAGATCAACATCAGTTTGTATAAATGTGTTTGAAAGGAATGATATTCTCTCTATGTGCCTACAATACACCAAACTCTACAGTAGGAAGCCTTGCCATTTGGGGTGTGGCCAAAAAGGGGTCTGGTCTGTAAGTGGGGCAATACTACTCCACAGGTTGGCCAGGTGGCACCCTCCAAAGAATGTCAATATTTGCAGATGCTGAGCTGATATCTCGCTCTGCTGCTGGATGGATGACTCAACAGACAGGAGGTAAATGACGTGGAAGACAAACAAGAGAAAAGGAACAGTTATATTGGGGTTCCGGAATTGGAAACATATCTTTGGTTGTTTTGCGAACCCATCCTCAAGATGACCCAATGCGACTGACTGAAACAAGCTCGCAGTCGAAAGTACAGGAAACTGGCACTGTTGTTCTTGTGCGCAACAGCTGTGCGTAACGCTGTGTACTCTAGGGCCAGCACGAGCAGAACTGTCTGTATCATATGTCTCTAGCACATCCTAATACAAATATTGTGTGGCAGTTGCCACGGCGACAGCTCAGCAACAGCTGGTTTGATTCACTTCATGTAGAACCTGTTCCTGATGGAGCTCTGCCAGAACAACTCTTCTATGTGGGGCTAGAAGTGACACATAATATCTGTGTATTTGTATCTGTTTAACATGTATTGTATGTTTTATTCTGCAAGAAACCTATCGTACGTTTTATTATTAGAGGTTTCAGTTCATAATACAGGAATAGGTGCATATTTTCAGATTATACTGTAGGCTATTAACCTCTAAAAGTGATTGATTTGACTCCATTGACAAATCTTCAGAAACAAATGATTTGATGCAGAATAAAATGATTCCCATTTCAAGACAAATCTGTTGGGACTAAGTCTATGTCTGACCTCAAGGCATTTATTTGTTCCATATTCCTTTCCCTTGATGCAAACTTACACACACCACCAAAACAGGATGCATCCCTTGATCACGTCAAAAGGAGGTAATGTAAAACACTACTTTCTACTCCAGGTTCCCTATCGCGCTGGAGGAGTTCATGTTACGGTTATGGGAAGGAATCTAGGAGGAGCAGAGCCAAGCACAACTGCTCATCGTCAGAGCAGATTAACCTTGTCAAAGTGGAGAGCGCTTGGGAAGTGAGCGCGAGCAACTCCCTGCCAGCTCCAACACCACTCCCCACAACAGATCTGAGGCCTGGCTTCTCCTCCATGAGTCTTTATATTGGCTGTGGTTATAATCTGCCATTAACGACTGGTCTAGGATCAGCCCTCCAATACCACAGTGAAACCTGTAAACATCATGAGGTTAGCAAATAAAACAACCCTAGATTAGCTGTTATGGGCATAGTGTTTTGAATCAGCTTTAACTAACTCTTACCCGAACCTCAGCCATAATGTGCTTATCCTTTAATTCAGCATCCTACTTCTCCTCTCACCTGAAATTCTTCTCATCCAAATAGAAGTTGTTGAATATTTAGTCCCGTTCTGTCTAACCCTGCACCTAAAACTGTACTATGACACCTCAGGGCTATTGATAGTTTGGCATGCAGTGTCGAAAAGGCTAGCTTTGAACTGGTTTCTGTGGCCAGGTGTAGAATTCCTCTTTAGGTATAGAGATGACCATGTGGTCAGGCTGTGGTGTTTTTTTCCAAAGCCCACAGATGTGTGAAATGACCTCAAGAGTTCCTCTGTGGGTTTAGACCTGGCTGGATTGCTATACACACACACACATCAGTAAGTCCTTTGGATTTGATTACAATTGGAAATGTGCTTGATAATGGCCACCGAAAGTGCAATTCTTTATGAGCATCACTTGATTTCAGTTCATTCAGTGAGAAGGAATATTTCCTGATCTCGTGCTGATTAGCTAAATGTGTACACAGTGAAATGCAACAACCCAATTTTAAGTAATCAGTATGTATGAGAATTCTAGCATGCCTGTATGACGATAACAAAGAACCATAGCCCACTTTGACTGAAGACAGGCATGCATGCATTTAGGAAATCCTTCCAAACCCTCCACACAGAGCAGAAAGAGCCCAAGGCTCTACTGTTTGTGGTTACTTTACTCTGATGTAAAGAGACAAGAGTGTACCTGCCAAACCAACAGGTGAGCCAAGCCACTCTTCCCTCCACACTGGCATGTTCCATGCCCACTTGAAAGCTGTAGCAGCCTTGTGCTGCTAAGATTACATATCCCACCGTATGCTAATACGTGTACACTATCAGAGACATACACACACACAAATCCTCATGTATGCAGGCACAACCATAGAAATCAGCAACATCGCATACATTCTAACTCAGTAGTACACATTATGCAGTCACACACACCGATAATTTTCACCAAGACACACACCGACTTCCAAAGTCATCAGGAAGCACACACAGCAACCCTATTACCGTCTACTATTTTGTTTCCACTCCGTCCCCTCTCGTTCTCTCCTGTGCCCTGGAGGGAGGTGTCATCTTTGAGTCAACTGATTCTAAGAGCTCAGCTTGATCACCCCTTCAGAGAGTGAGGAGAGTGTTGACTTAAAGCCCCGGTAGCGTCCGCAACGGGCCGGGAAGCGGGCAGCAGGGCAGGCACATGCTTAGGTTGGCCATAACTAGCTAGAGGCTAACGAGACCTCAGATATGCTGTCGACAGCGATTGTCAGCACTGTTCCCTCTGGGCTGGTGCGTGTGACTGAGTTTACTTTGTGCCCTGGCCTCTATTCCAAATCACTCTAGTTAAAGGGTGGATGGAGGAGGTGGGCGAGTATTGAGGTTGTGAGAAGTAGAGCCTAAGCTATCCCGGCCTGATAAAGGGGAGAGAAAAAAAAAGTGCCCCATAAAAAAAAAGAACATTTGCCAACCGGAAGGGAGTTCTGTAAATGGGTCACTCATTAACAGTTTATAAAGAGGCTGGATTGGGGACAGCCAAAAGAAAGAACAAATAAAACCCACATTCATTCAGTAGAAGCAGGCCCCTGTACAGCAAACAATGAGCTTTTCAGGAAGAAGTTTATACTTTGTCATTTCGATAAAACATATTTGGTTGGTTGCACAAATGCCAAAGAGTGAGGTAAATGTGCACCATCTAACGAAACCAACAACCAAACTATAAACTGAGGGTTTAGAGAGAATCAGTGTCGTGGGCTGTCTCTCAATTCCTCTCAAAAGACCACTGGAGGAAGAGGTTGAAGGGAGGGACCTTGTATCCGGTCCTCCAATGCGCTTTGAGAGCAATTGAGGAAACAGGAACAGAGGAAGCAAGGACTTAACAGCTAGGAGCGTTTTCAGACACAGCCCTAAATAAGAGAGGCTATTCAACATCCTCCAGGGCTCACAATAGCACAATTAGACCTACTCGACATCAAATGAATTCTAACATGAGGCAGTCAAAGGGTGCATTTGGAACTTTATTGGCATTTTGAAATACTTCAGGTTAAAGGGTTAACAAGCACGCATCATCATCATCATCTCTGGAGTACCAGAGCATGTTCCAAGAATAATTTCTGTCAAAACTCGTTTGGCTGTTTCACAAACATACAAATATAATATTAATAACGTCGCTTTAGCTGAATACTATTATAACCAACTCGGCCAGACTAATCATGCATTTAAGTTATGTTTTTTTTTTGTTGATATTGCTGATGAGGCTTCTGTGTAACAGAAACAAAATGAGAAAGGCATCATTCGAGCATTAAGGAAAACACGACAAGTTTAAATGTCACAATCCAGGCTAATTGCAATAATCAACTCAATGAAAATGTCATTCTTTAAAATAAAAAAAAAAGTGCAAAAAGGCAGATATCCTTTTTTGGGATAAACACAAATTCCAGTTCAAAATGGATTGACAAAGAGATCAGTCTACGCACTACGACAAGTAAGCAATGCACAACTGAAGAGGTTCTTGAAAAGTGCAAATATAATAAATTGGCATAAGCTGTGATACAGTTCAATCCTTTCACGAGAAAAGTCATGAGTTTCAGCAAATAACATGTTTATAACAAAGACAAGTAAATATGGGGATTAATATCATGGGATAAAATACAAATTGATACTCCAATAGAACTCCAAAAGTAAAAAAAAAAAAATAATAAGACTAACCGTTTCATCATCATTAGCAGACATCCAGTTCAGGAAAGGACACAATTGCATAAGACCTCTTGGCTGTATATACAGTCCTCTTTCATGTTCTTGTGTGTACTTTTCAATAAACATCCACAACATGTAGACCCAGCTACTACACTGGACTATTCTAACCCATGTTAAGGTGTATTCAATGTACAAGACTTGGGATATTAAGCAGGATGGGACCATAACAGGAGTTAGATCAGGAAGGCAATTGAAATCTAAAGAGCCAAACAAAGCCAATGGAAATATAAAATAAAAAAAAACACAGGGTATATTTAGCTGGGTTAATCTGTATTGTACGGACTTTCTGAAAGAGAGATGAGTCAGCTGTTTTTGCTTTTAATGAAAGACGGCGGACTTTCGCAGCGGTAATGACGCACTGTTTTTTTTCTTCCTCGCGTCTTTTCACGGTTATATATATTTTTTTTGTCCTGGTCATTCGAGAAGAGGGTCGCAAATCCTCAGGGAATTTCACATTAAGGAGGAATGTTTGGTGCAACAACCTGGAGCAGAGGAAGTGGGGGGAAAAAAATATGAAAAGGTTACCGTTGTAGAATTCGCAGACTACGGGTAGCGGATGTTACAACGTCGCCATTTAGATAAAGACACATTGGTAACAACAATATATAGTGTTATTTCATAAACAATAACTTAATTTTTCCTTTATATGAATGTCAAGGTCTCTAGGATACTATCTACTACACATGTTAGTATGCGGTGACTGTGTCCTAAGGTCTTCATATACCTCAGTACAGGAAGAAAAAGCGTGTTCTGTGCGAGGCAGCCATGCTTTCAGACATGTTGCGCACTTTCAGGTAGTTCACGAACCCTCTGAAGAAAAGCAGGAGACCTGAGGAAGGGATTCGAAATCATTAGTACATTTTTTTAAATAAAATAAAAACACTTCACCACTATTCATCCAAGGTCAAGGAATTCACTTTATTGTGGGCAGATTAGTAGTACATCATTTCAGCCACCAGATGGCATTGGTGTATAACATTCTAAGTGGATACATTAGTACAGCTTAATTCCTCAGCAATTGGCCAGTTGAAGAATGCAGCATTTGCTATACAGATCTGTAAACTTACCGAGGACCAGGAAAATCCACCAGAGCCAGTACTGCCCATTGAAGTATCCAGTAAAGTAGTCCGAGAACTGTGGGAAAGTGGAATGTACAGGAAACGGACATTCAACATTTCCTACCACAGGACAATACTTTTGAATGACAGTTCCTGTAAACACATACAGATGATCAGAATCACGATGGGAGAAATATTTCCTTGAGCAAGGAGTAGACTTCCTCAAGCCTCAATTCCTCGAATGTTGGGTGTCCTAATTGAGACCATGGGCCAGTTTCAAGGACAAAAAAAAAAAAAAAAACTATTCCCGATTTGGCACTGCTCGGATAAAGGCCTAAACTACTGTATAACCTAGTATTGCACAACATCCAGTGGCAGGAGCTGTGTGCACCAGAGCAAAAGCACGGGGTTAATAACTACATCCACCAGTGTGTTGCTTCTTCATGTGGAAATTCTACAGGGCTTTGATTGATGCCCGGAGCACAGAGAGCACACTGGGCTCGTGCTCTTAAGGGTGTCCTCCTCACATCTAGGGCTAACAAGCATCTGCTTCCTGCTGCACAAGCCATGACTGGGTTATGCAGTGATGTACTGGACATAATTGAAATTCTTTTTGTAACATTCAATTCATTATAACATGCTAGTCAAGTGAAGCATTTCACGTTTTTTTGTAAAAAAATAAAAATTTGACTAATTTAGCAGATGCTCTTATCCAGAGCGACTTACAAGAGCAATTAGGGTTAAGTGCCTTGCTCGAGGGCACATTGGCAGATTGTTTTCCTAGTCGGCTCGGGGATTCAAATCAGCAACCTTTTGGTTACTAGCCCAATGCTCTTAACTGCTAGGCTACCTATTAAGCAGGATAATGCTAGCCAGTTAATTTACAGTAAACCATTTGTAACATTGATGTTTGAAGTAGACGCTCTTTGTATGGGCTGCTTTTAAAGTAATGGCCTGTATATCCTGTCCCTTAATAGAACATCAACTGTAAGTTATTTTAGATGCATTGATTAGGCCCCTTTAAGCCAATACTGCACTTACCCTGACGATGAGAATCCACTTGATGAGAGAGAGGCCAAAGCCGCAGATGGCCCCGTATCGGCCAGCGATGGTGTTGGTCAGGCAGAATGACAGGCAGAACCCAATCCAATTGAACAGGAAGGCCACTGTTTGGAGACAGAAGAAAGCATGCAGTTACAAGCACAGACCGACAGACACCACTCTCAAGGTTGACTGACATTTGTTGAGGGAGTCACTGTTCAGTATATTACAAATTGAATGTCCTTCTATACATACTTAAAAAATACATTCTGAGGCCATATGAATGTAGCCAGAGAATAGCTAAGCTGACTTACTTTGACCTTTCCCACCTCCATTCCTACTGGAGGAAGAGATCATGTTGTCTTCAATGAGTCTGACTGTTGCCACCTTGTGGTGAATCCATAGAAAACACCTTCAACTGCTTACTGACATTTTCATCCAAAGCAAACTTTTGTTATGTTCCCCTGCTCAGACTGAAATGGGCCAGTCCACTCAGTGAAAGAGGCTATTTGGCTTGTCAACTCACTGAAGATTGGGGGGGTTACGGTTACGTGCACAAACAACAGATCCACTCACTGAAAAAGGCCAGCATGAAAATGCCGTCGTTCCCCACCCTCAGCTGGTCGACGTCACTGAAGTCATCCCTTGGAGGGAAGTCATCCTCCTGTTTAAGCAAAAGAAGACAGGAAAACAACTCATCCACCTCTTCTGCAGAAACGTAGCAATAGCTCGTCATCCCAATGAATAAGGAGATGAGCAGTATAGTACTGTTGCGTGTCGACATTTCCTTCTCTTTTGGCGTTGAGAAAGCAGAAACACAGTTCAATGGGTATTTGTACTAAACCTACATAAAATAGAGCTAACATACTGTAAATACCGTTGTAGCTATGTTTTGGTCCTGAAATATGTTGTTATGCTGTGTAGTTAACAACAGCAGCATTGAAGTTCCTTACAGCATTCCAGCTGAATAATCCTGTTTTCATGGGTAAACATCCCATACTTAAACACGTACGTGTGTGTGTGTGTGTGTGTGTGTGTGTCCTACCCCTGGTATCACCTCCACAGCAGAGAGTACCATTGCTGCCGCTTTGGCTTTCTCTGCCTCATCGTAGGTGGGAAGAGAGGTGGCCACGCTGTATGGGGGCGGCACGGGGAAATCACTTGGGTAACAACTGCTCTCTACTGGGGGACCACAGGGAAGAGACATGGCCAATTAACACAGTTCACAAGGTGAAGATGAAGTTCGGAAATCAATTCAATCAAATAAGGAAATCACATCGGCTTAATTCCAGGAGCCGTGTGAACTATCGGCCTATACTTAGGGCAACTGGCTGGTTCCAGCATGTTTGCGAGAGAATGAGATGGAGAAAGGGGCAGAAGCAAAGACATAAGCTAAACTGAAGAGTAGGGATGGGGGGGATAAAAAAATTCTAACAGACAGTATATGGAGTCTTTGGTTCTGTACCAGGCATGGAAGAGGTGTCTCCCAGGGCGATGCTGGCATATGGGGGAGGTGGGGCCTCTGCATCCCCCTCCAGGGCTACTGGGACTGGGCAGGCCTGGGAGGACGAGCTGGCCTGGGCCGAGGTGCACGGCTGCTGGGCGCTGGTGGAGGGCTCACAGGAGTCGTCTTCATCATTCTCAAACTAAGAGAGAAGGGGGGGTGGGGGGTATAGAGAAGGAGTGAATTAAGTGTCACTTCAATAAAACCCATGTCACAAGTTCACAACACAGACTGTCAAAGGTGAGGAAGGAGAGGGAAGCCCTGTAAACTGAGACGCTTCGAGAGATGTGGTCATGGCCCAACACTGAAAGATCATCTGGTGTTTTGTAATAAACTAAGTAGGCAACATTTGATTCCAGTGCTAAGGGCACTGAAGACATCCAAAACAACATGTGATCTAGGCCAATTTCCAGCATAGCATCGAGTTGGAAGAAGACAACATGGTCATGGGAAACAGAAGGGTGCAAGTAAGATTCTAGAGAAGACAACACAGCCTTATATTTGGCCAATGTCAATTGATGTAGTCTAAGCGGATGCATAGCCTAGGCCTTGATCAGTGTGGCAGCAGTGCCAAATGTGGCTTTAGTCTTGCAGCTCACTTGAGGCTGTGGCTTTTGCGCAGGTCAACAGACCAGAGTTTAACTTGTGGCTTAGCTGTAGATGAAGTTTGGCATCATGTCCAGCAGTGCTCTACACACTGCGGGGTCAATGTGCAAAGCCAGGAGAATGAGTGAGTGCGAAGCTATCCGGTGTCAAGGACACCAGTTATGTAAGAGCTGTAAGAACTGCATAATTGGCCAGGCGTGATTTAGTTATTTCACCATCAGCACACCAAGGCCTAAACAAGAACTCTTGAGGTCATCTCAGTATAATACAACAACAAAAAACAAGTCCAAATAGATAGGTTAGGCCTACATGTTTAATAAAGACCTGTTCAGAATGAGTGTATACAAATAACAAGGATGGCTGGGGAGAGTACATTGTAAAAACAGCCTGTATGATCTAAATACAGGTTGCCCTCAAAACTGAAAACCTGACAGAAAGATGACACATTGGAGGCAAAACCACAGTTGCCTAGCGACTGAGGAAAGTGCAGAGGCAGGATCAAAATAGCATGGCTGTGGCTGAAAAAGTTCTGCACATCAAGAAGCAAAAAAGGAAAGGCATACCATGGTATGTCTGATGTCAGCAAGCATTCCAGCATAGTGCAGCAGTGGGCATTTGGACTTTTAAGGCCAGTAGGCTACATTATTCAATGGCTTACAACTGCCTAATTAACTTATCCCATATCAAAATCAGTCAGTCTATGGAAGTAATTAACGCTAACCTAAATACACATGGCACGATAACGACTATGAAAGTTAAAGTTTCCTGCTTTAGAGAGTGAGGGGTCGATACAGGACTAAACCAGAAGTGACCCTAGCCTTGTATACACAGCATTCACATTGACGACTAGACAGCCAAGCAATAGCCAACCTCCAGCAGCATAGCTAAAGCTGGTGCTAGAGGCCAAGTGCAGGACATGACAGCGCGTCACACAGCACGACCCAAACAAGTATTTACACACATGCAAGTCATTTTTCCACTCGGCACAAAAAGTGGATTTCTGAATATTTCCTTGTTACCGGAGTTCCATCTGAAACCGTAAAAAAGGAGTTTATAAGACACCGGTGCCTACCAGATAGAGAATTAAGGAAGTATCGCCACATAAAATGGTAGGTTGAAAAATGTTCCCCTATCCATTACCCATCCAACCCTAGAACACCAGCGTTTCCTCTATATTCATTTAGAAGCGGTGTGCCGCCACTTCTAAATGACAACCTCCACTCCCATTTTTTAAAATAATATATACACACTGAACAAAAAGATAAAAACGCAACAATTTCACTGATTTTACTGAGTTACAGTTCATATGAGGAAATCAGTCATTTGAAAGAAATTCAATAGGCCCTAATCTATGGATTTCACATGACTGGGAGTACAGATATGCTCTCCTGTCACAGATACCTTTAATAAAACTTGACCTCGCAATGGGCCTCAGGATCCGGTCCCGGTATTTTTTACCTTTTAAAATTGCCACCGATAAAATAAAGTTGTGTTTATTGTCTGTAGCTTCTGCCTGCCTGCCCATACCATGACCCCACCGCTACCATTGGGCTCTCTGTTCACAACGTTGACATTAGCAAACCGCTCACCCACACAACACCATACATGATCTGCGGTTGTGAGGCCGGTTGGAAGCACTGACAAATTCTCTAAAACGACATTGGTGGCAGGTTTTGGTACGGCAGGGTAGCCTAGTGGTTAGAGAGTTGGACTAGGAACCGAAGGTTGCAAGTTCAAACCCCCGAGCTGACAAGGTACTAGCCATCATTGAAAATAAGAATTTGTTCTTAACTGACTTGCCTGGTAAAAAATTTAATTAAAAGAGAAATGAACATTCAATTCTCTGGTAGACATTCCTGCAGTCAGCATGCCAATTGAACAAAACTTCAGACATTGTGGCATTATGTTGTGACACAAAACTGCATATTTTAGAGTGGCCTTTTATTGTCCCCAGCACAAGGTTGTACCTGTGCAATGTCCATGCTGTTTAATTGGCTTCTTGATATCCCACACCTGTCAGGTGGATGGATAATCTTGGCTCACTAACAGGGATGTAAGAAATTTGTGCATATGGAACATTTCTGGGATCTTTTATTTCAGCTCATGAAACCAACACTTTACATGTTGTGTAATATAATACATATATACATACTTTTTTTGTAATTTCTATATCCTTTATATTTATTTTTAGTAATAAAAAATACAAATGGGGGGAGGTGTTGAAATGTTTTCAGTGTCAACTTAAATGACTAAGACCAGAAATAATCTATGTAGATAACATAATGGAGCTATATATTTTTTAACAAGATAATCTTTGAGAACTAACAAATAACCTAAATAAAAACTAGAAAGGGGAAATAAAAATAAAACAAATGACATGGCATGTTATGTTTGAGTCGCTCAGACAGCACATGAACACAGAATAAGCCATGGCAAAAATGTGTAGAATTGTAGAAAATTGGTCAAATGTATAGAAATGCAGGAAATAAGCTTTAAAACTATAAAATGTTCTATCCACCCCGTGATTAATTGTGTAGAATTGCTAGAAATTAGATTTAAAACAGCAACAGTATGGCGCAAGAGGGCCTCTAAAATGTTTGGCCCCAAACCCCACAACTTTGTCACTGCTGCTGAAATAAATCCTAACGGAAACGCTGAAGCCTGTATGGAAGATATATCATACAGGGATATGTCTAGGGCTAACAACTACCTAGAAAACTGGATTGAACAATAACCTAACATTTGAGGACGGGATAGCCAACCGCCTTGTTTTTGTGACCATTATTGTATAACTAGGAATAGCATCTTTGCGCGGGGAGGGTATATTTTTCTCATGGAAAGCCACATACTTGAGCACTACAGATATTTTGTTTGTGGGTCCATGGGCCACATACTCTGTATTTATTGTACCTTTATTTATGATGGGATCATGTATTAGGCACGTGTTACAGGCCTACGGTGTGGCTTTTTGGGGGGGCTAAACACACTTGAGCAAGGTAGATTTGGTAGTTACCACAAATGGCTGTATATAATTTAACTCTAGCCTGTGTTAGCTTACCTGGCTCTGGCTGACATACAGCTAAATAACGTTCGCTAGCTAGCGGAGTTAGTTATCCGTTCAGAAAACCAATACAAGCGGAGTTAACTAAGAGCTAAAGTGCTGTCATTTGGATGGCTAACACTGAACTCAAATTGAATTGGAACTTGCTAGCTTAGCTAACGTTTAAGTTAGCTAGCTATTGTACTGTTGATCTGCTGCTGAATAATGCGGAAGTGACAGGCACGAGGAACATCAGTTTGATTACAAGCCGTTAACTTAAACATTTCTAGTCTAGTTTGACACAAAGTAATGTCGTAAATCGTTTGTATCGTTTATAATAGTTGGAGTTCCCAAACAGATGACAATGTCGATTGTTTTGTCTCACCACTTGGTATCGGCTCGCTGCCTGGTCCATCTTGACGTTAGACTCCGCTGGCGGAGCTGGCCAGCAAGCGAAAAGTCGACAATCTTGTATTTAGCTATTTCGTCACTTAATTTAACTTTTTAATGGACCGCATTCAGGTGAAGTATATTAAATATACACGTACAAAAAAACGTACGTTTACGCTTCAACTGAAGCAAAACTCCTTTTCATAGGAAACGTCGAGTGAGTGGAAACACAAGAGGGCTCTTTGACTTGTGACGCAATGCCTCCGAATTCCAAATCTACTCCTACCGACTATACTTCCCTCATCCCTGAAGAGCAGAAAGATATTGGATGAATGTAAACAATAGTGAAATATAACATATCGTCTTATTCTTAATACCTATAAAATCTCATAAATCTAACGTTAGACAAGACAGTGTATAGGCTAGGAAATAGGTGCTAGTGGTCGAATTGGAATTGGGTTTTCTACTCTACCGGGGACTATAACATATTTGACCACTAGGTGGTTCAATAGTTATTCAGAGAGGCGAAGAAGGACGATCAGAAGCCTGCAGTACACACTCACTGTTCGCTATAATCCCACCGTAGATGTCGGAAAGACAGTTAATTCCCCATTTTGGGTTGTGGGACTCTGCATTTGGACAGGTAGGCCTACTTGGCAGTACTCTTGGTTTATAGTCTAGCAGGACTCATTGGATGGGCTGCTGTAACTGGAAACCAGGGTTCCCCAAATGGCGGCCCGCGGACCAAATTTGGACTGTGGCTGGTTTTATTTGGCACCCCAAGTATTCTGAGCCACACTTTTAAAATTATTTTTATATTTACCATTTTCATTTCTAGACATAAAAGACTAAAAGCACCAGGAAATCATCTTCAATTGATTGTTCCAAGGTATTCCTACATGGCCCATTGACCATCCTGTTAAGAAAAAATTGACCTGAGGCTGAATCTAGTTGATGATCCCTGCTGTAAGCACTGGTAAGGAGAGACCTTGTTAGAAAACATTGGGGGAGATTAGGAATGTATGAGGCCCTGATTTCATAGAGAATACATTAGGCCCCTTTGGCTCCTACCACCATGGAGTGAGAGTTCCAAAACAAACCCAGAGGAACCAATCAACTTCTAATTTCCTTCTATTTTCTTTCCCTGCAAGTGCTTGTTAGTGAAATGTGTGTTTGGCCATTAAATGAGAAAGGGAGAGAGAGAAGGAGGGAGAGCTTTCATTTGCACGGCTGTTTCTGTCTTTCATTCAACTAAGACAGAATAAAAATTATATGCAATGCAGGCTCTGCAAGACATGGTCTATCTAGGCTCACGGGTACTACAAACACTATGGGAGAAACTGAGCAGGAGATTATAGCTATTCAATCAGACCAAATAGAGAAGAGAACATTTAGAAACAACACAACAAATATAAGAGCAACATTTACAGTTTCTGTTAAATTTGGAACTGTTGGATAGTTGTCACATATCAAAAGTAAATCAATTGCGTCATGACCGCAACAAGTGTGTAAGTTTGAGAGGAATTGATTCTTACTTTTACTTGCAGTATTCATGCATGACCACAGGGAGTCGCCATAATCATACCAATTAGTAAAGGTGTCCTTGTCTGAAAATGTATGTAAAACATTGAATACATGCAACAGAGGTGACCAACCCTGTCCTATACAACTATAGAGTGAGCAGGTTTTTATTCCAGGCCAGTTTTGTCTCACCTGATTATAAGAGAACTGTGTGCATATAAATCATCTAGGGAAAGAGGGGATTGGGGGTCAGAAGACCCATGGGATTTTATAGGCACCTGAGACCATCTGAGGAGGGCACTCACACAAACATGCTGAGGCACAGACGCAAACATGCAACAGCTGAATACCTTCACTGATGAACATCTCTAGGATGCATTCATAGCTGCCCTTTTATGTAAGAAGTACAACATGGTTGAAATGAGTGCACAATTATCCAGATACATGAACATAGTAAGATGTTCCATAACCCGTCATTACAACAGAGTGCTCTGCCCAGAGGCCCTATGACCTGTGGGTCACAGGCAGGTCGTCAGCAGAGCTGGGTCTGCTTGTCTAGACGGCTCCAAGTTCCACCCACATGCGTTGCTTTTACAGTTTTATAGATATACCACTCTCACCCCTGAGGCTACTGAATTCTGACTGCCTTACAACTGAGACCAGTGATGTCTGACCAAGTTTAGTGCTCATGGCAGCCATTTAGTCTTGATTAACAAGCTGACTCGGCTGCTTACATCATGCTGATCAGTACAAATGGTGTTGTTAAACAGCTTTCCCCACTTGAAACAATTCAGGCGAGCTTACTGAAACCAGACCAGAGTTCAAATTCTATTTGAAATCATTTCAAATATTTTATCTGGGCTTGATTGAGTTTCCTCCGTGTAATGGAACCAATAGAATATAAGCAAAATAGCAAACCCTGCCCATCTGGCAATCCAGATAGACTAAACAAGGATTTGAAAGACTCAAAATAGGATTTGAACCCAGGTCTGCTTTGAACACTGCAAGGACGTCATACTGCTGAGCAAAACCTTGATATACTTCATGTATTTGGTGTACTGGAACCAAAAGTGTAGAGTGTCATGATGCTATGTGAAATGATGCATGCAACTTTCAAGAAGATTTGTTTCATGTATCCTTGTAGGCATAGACAAGACACACAGAATACAAGGTATTCTTCTTCATCTCAGTGGGTCCTACTTGAACAAAACTATTTCACAAATACACAAAACGCTATTGTACCTATGATGTGGACATTTTACTGGGTATCACATGACGTTCACATTTCTCACTTGTTTTAATGTGTTCAGCTGAGCCAGTGATCTGATTACTGTTTGTTTTCTCCAGGCTATTATTGTTTTCATGTGTATCCATTACAAACTGGGTTCTTCAATCAGGGTTCTTTTTTTTTAGCTGAGTAGGTGGGACAGTGAGTGATGCTACCCCCCCCCCCCCCCCCCCCAATGAATCATGATAACCCATGCAGATAGATACACTAAACTAGGCTGTATTGACTCATGCTTTACCTGCAGTTCTCTTCATAAAAGGAACATTACACAGCCAATGGCAATAACTTCTTCAGATACCCTTCACGTTGAGAGCCCGCATTCTACATTTGTACTTGAAACGAGAGCCGCATCACACCCACAGAGCTAAACGCAAGAGTTGGATCCAAACCGTCGGAGCACTCCAGAGGCACCCAACGCTCTCAAGGTACTTACAAAGCCTACCCAAAAATGGTTTTCCATCCGAGTTCGGCCGGTAATGCTTCAGGCAAAAGAGATGGCAAGCCCTCGCTAAGCAGCTCTCCTGGAAGGGCATGAAGAGGCTGTATATAAACAGAAAGCGGTGAAATGAAATGTGTCTGTATGGCCCTTTAAACGTTGCACTGAATACTAACAACTAGCTGTATCTTTTTCAATTAGGTGGTTTATCAAAGCTAGAATCCTCGTGAGCTAAGTTCAACTGTCGTACCCCACCCGAACACAAAATATAAGCTTGTTTTACTCCACTGTAAATGGAACCAAATACCATATAGCTTCAAAACATGGTTGAAACTATCATTGTGATATCTTGGATGGTCAGTCCTTGCATCCATAGCTCTCTCTTTGAATTTGAGACTGGTTTGATTTCTTGGGCTCCGTCCCTCAGCTTTCTACCAAAAACACAGGCGGGGTGGCCACTTGATAATTGTTTCAATTAAGGATTTCAGCTTTAACACTGTTGGACATTTGAGTAAAGAGACACAAATGGAATCCCAAGAAACATTGGCTTTTGGCAGGTGGGTGTCTGTGATTGGAATATCACCAACCTCAACAGGGAAAGGAGTGGACAGAATCAAGATAACTTAAATATGGAGATTTTAGGTTCTGGACTCTCCCAGGTAGCTGTCGGGCAGACTCATGCCCGGTTGAAGGTTCACAGAGCTGGGATGGATATCTCTACTCACAGCTGTTCAAAACTGGACCTACCTCATAGTGAACCAAATGAAAGCCTGAATGTCCACCCAGGGAAATCTATCCTTTTCTGTAAAGTGTGTATAATCTAATGACTGTCAGATCGCATTAAAGCACAGTCCTGGATTCCCTTAAAGACACAGAACATATTGATAGTGCAGTACAGAAGTGAGAATTCTGACAAAAGTTGATTTGGAGATTGCATGTTATTGGCCTAAGCATGTTACAACTGTATCTGGTGTGCTGTTGCAGCGAGGATAAAGGGGATTAGCTTTGTTATTGACTTATGTCAAGTCTAGCTTTTACTCACAATTGATTTCTTTTTTTGGCAAACACATCAAATAGAGTGAATCATGACTACATAGGGCATATTGAAATAAGCCTTACATGAATCCCTTTCGCTTTATTATAAAGAATTACATCCTGAAACTTGTATTAGCTAAGTAGCTCAGACATCTTTGCTAAGAGCCTTCCTTCAGTTCCTATTATCCAACATCAGCAGGTTTAAAGATGAGCTTTGCCATTTGAAGAGGAGAAGACATTATAGGGGTATTGGGGATGAAGGTGTAGTGATATGTTTCGGGGTTTTGTAGGGCTCTAGTATTTTTTTCTGTGTGTGTGTGTGTGTGTGTTTGTGCGCCAAGTGCATGCGTACAGTCGCGTACGTGTGTGTGTATGGTGTGTGTACACGTGTGTGTGTTGCACCCTGTGCAGGTATCAAGAGAGGATGGCTTCAAGTCATTTCACAGGGCGTCTGTTAAGAACTCTGTTTTCGGGGCCCAGGAATACCATTAACCATGTATGTAACAAAAAAACCTCGCACATGGCTGCAGTTACCTGGCAACATGACAAGGTAACTGGACTTTAGATTTATTTGATTGAGTTGATTTATTTTTTCTGTCCAGCGGCTTGTACCTTGAGTGCATCCCAATTGGCACTCTATTGCCCTAAATAGCTCACCTATCGGTCCTCTTCAAAAGTAGTGCACTAGACAGGGAATAAGGTGCCATTTGAGATGTAATCCATGATTCTTGCAAGGTTGAAAGCGTTTTACTCTGAATAATAAAAGCCTCCAAATAAATATAATTACTGTGAGAGGAGAAGAGAGGAGATTGCTTAGAAAATGAATGGTGGGAACTCTGGCTGCATTACTGTACACACAAATATGTCAGCAGTTGTCTAGAGGCAGTGTACGAACCAATGAAACTCTTTTAAAAGCTTCCTAGGTCATCATGTCATGTATTTCAACTGCAGGTTTCATCCATCTGTTATTGCTATGAATTAAATATGTAATTATCACACAGCTGAATCTACTGAAATGTCCAAACATACACATAATGTCGCCTAATGAATTCAATGAGTTGGTATTCATTAGTAGATTATTTGTAATACTGTATTTAGCTAGATATAGTTAGAGAACATTTCATAATTACTGAGTATGGTTCTCTTTTAATTAAGCTCCTGATGGAATGAATATGGTGGACAGTTAGAAAGGAGGTAGGCAGGCAGGCACACACCACACATTTACCTTGAGTGTACAGCAGAGGGAGTGAGACTCCAGTTTGTTTACTGTTTCAGAGAATAGTGTACAGGATGTACCAGCCTGGTCTCATAGACAAGACGTAACATAGTAAAAGTAAATCCGTGACTCTCAACAATGTCAACATGTTACATTTCGTATGGTTACGTAAGACAGATGGTTACGTAAGACAGAAATGAAATTAGGGTGGTTAGTCGGGGTGGATGGCTGGGCGTATAACTTGGACTTATAACAAACCAAAGGTTGTGAGTTTGAATCTCATCACAGACAACTTTAGCTAATTAGCAACTTTTCAGCTACTTAGTACTTTTTAGCTACTTTGCAACTATTTAGCATGTTAGCTAACCCTAACCCTTTAACCTAATTTCTAAACATAAACATAACCCTAACCTTAACCCTAACTCCTAACCCCCAGCCTAGCTAATGTTAGCCAGCTAGCTAACATTAGCCACCCGGCTAAAATTCATAACATGTTTTGCAAATATGTAACACATTGTACATTTCGCAAAAATTCAAAACATATAATACAAATTGTAATACGTAACATATCATACAAATATGTAACACATTGTACATTTTGAAAATTCAAAACATATAATACAAATTGTAATGCGTAACATATGGTCATGGACTTCCACAAATTAATAAATACCATATGAAACGTAACATATCATACTAAATGCCGCATCGCGGATTTACGTACAGAATAATACAAAATGCTCTGAGACCAGGTTGGATATACAGAATGTCTTGCAAGAGCATCAAAATAACTCCTCTTTATTTGTCCGGCCTTGGAAAGCTAGAATACCTTTCAGAATGAATTGGTTTACTTGACTGCCAGTACATTGTGTTCCAGCTTTTGGCTCTGTGTCTTGGTTACCATTACATACATTTGGTAGTCAATACACGTTGTGTCCATATTAGGACAGTGTCAGTGTCTCATTGGGCCTATTCACTTCAGCTGAAACAAAGCTCTCTCCTGGTGGGTACAGAGATCAACTCAAAGACCCGGTGATATCAAGATAGAGCTATTCTCACTCCCCTACACTGTCTGTCACAGCGACTACAGCCTCAGAGACACCCATAAATAAACCCACAATGGCTGATAGATGAGGCCAAGGTGCTATCAGGAAAGGGCTAACATTAAATCATCTTAAGGCATGTGCTGCAAGAAATGTCTTCCCCCCCAATCCCTTTCCTCTACCCCTCTTCTCCCCTGAGCCCAGCTGCTACTCACTCTGTTCCCTGTCTTCTAATGAGTCTACAGGATAGATATTGCTTCTGTCACGGGGAAAACAAATGGAAGCCCGCTGCAGTGTTCACTCTGAGCTCTGCTCGGTTCAAACATGCTGATCCAGGCGAAGTCACCAATCAATTCGCCGTAAAGCTGTTTAAAGACTCACAGGAGAATGGAGAAACGGGATGAATGTACAGAATGAACGATTTTGGATGGAGCTGGTGGATAAATATGTATGCTTTCATTGAGGAAAGGCCTGGTGATTCAAGGTTAATGTTGAGCGGAATCTCTGAGAAATCTGTACTGCAAACTGTACTGGATACTGAAAACGCATGTATCACTTGCCTAAGAAATGACAGGGTAAGCTGGCATGGATCATTGTTTTCTAGTCTAGAACTTTAAAGAATTGTCAGTTTTCCGTTGTGTCAAGCTCCTCCGTTCACTTTTGATTGGCAGCAACTAAATCACAAACCTCTCCTTTGAATTCTGTCCGTGAACAAGCCAGATGTCTCTTTTAGCATGTATCCATTAAAAAAGCCACCAAAGACTTCAACAGTGTGACTTTTACAAGTATCATACAGTAGGCACTATCCTATAATTACCTCTCGCAAATAACGCCTTACACTGAGTGAAAACGGATTTAAATACATTTTCCCGGTACTTTAGATTACTTTTTAGCCAGTAGTTCAGAAAGTTGCACCCACGAGCCAAAAGTGGTCCCAGAAAATTGCGTACTACACCACATATTTGCAGACATGTGCACCATGTCATTGCTCTCTCTCTCTCTCTCTCTCTCTCTCTGCTGTGTGTGCATGATATGCCTCTTGCTGGCTGTCACTCACATGGCGAGGGGCTTAAGCTCAATTGTTGAACTAATTACGAGGGGGCTGACCCACGTGGGGGGAAATGTAGGGCAGCACAGCTTTCAGAAACACAGTGGCTTTCAAACTAGGGATTTGGTGGTAAGACAATAATTCTGCTCATAGATTATGCATGTATGAACTACACATTGACACATCCAGCCCAAAGCGGGAGATTTCAAAAATACTTCGTAGTCTCTAAAGTTCAGGAGCATGTCTTTAATCCTATATCCTTACTGGACAGCACAATGGATTCATCATTAACATGAGTTGAGAGAAGGCAGTATATCAAGGATAGTGATGGTTGTATGGCAACCTTGGTTGAGACAAATGCAGAAACAGGAGGTAAAGCAGAAACCACAGTAATTTAAAGTTGCAATATTGAACTTTTTGGGTAACCTGACCAAATTCACATAGAAATGTGAATCTGTCATGGATCTGTCATTCTCATTGAAAGAAAGTCTAAGAAGCACTATATGTGCGCTATTTCTATGCTCCCTGTTCTGTATTTGTGTCTTTTACATTCAGTTTTGTACACTAGCTTCCATCAGCTGAAAATACAATATTTTTGGTTATGGAAAACAAAAAAATTAAAACATATACTTACTTCTCAAACGGAAATTAGGGGAACTATTAGAATTTTTTCAACCAGGAAATGGTGGAGCAATTTCTGCATAGCGCAGCTTTAACTAATAAAACACTGAAGCATCCTCTTCCCATTGAAATTAAGACAGCCAAACCATATTGTATAATTCAGTAAAGGTCCACTCTTTGGCTGTTTTTTTAGTGTGGAATGGATTCTTGAATAAGCCAGCATTGTATTCCTAAAGAGTAAGTCATTATTTTGATTATACAGTACATTTAGACCCAGGGACACATCCCTCTACCTTTAATCAGTCAAGTTGTGGCCATGCCTCCCACGTCACCCAGTATCCAAACACACAACCTCCACAATCTTGTCTTCTCCTCTCTCTGCCACAAAAATAATTTATTGAGTGGGTATCACTTGAAAACATTGGGCAACACTCTCCTTCTCCAAATCCCCCCCCCCCCCCCCCCCCCCCCCCCCCCCCCATGACAAAGACAAGCCTATAATGTTGGTATCAAACTTAAATAGTCTATCACTTCTACTAACAATGTTCACTGGTTTCCGTTGCTTTGGTATCACATGGGACTACCCTTTTAAGTTAGATCAGTAAGCTATACTCCATTGGGTAGCTTCAGGCTTCGTCACGGCCCCTCTTCAAGATGATCTTATATAAGAGGATGTTATTTTGCAACAGAAGGCGCACCGTTAAGGTAGCGTCTTTTGAAGTTTAAAGTCAACCTTAAAAGTTGTTCCAGTTATATTCAAGTATACTGATACGATGCATGAACTAGGACATAACTTCTGACATACTAGATAATATACATTATACAGTAAGAGGAAAAATCCAGCAGCTTGTCTGTATGTCAAAGAGAACCAGACCTGGGTTCAAATACTTTTGAAAATGATTTCTGATATGGTCTTGATTGAGTTTACCGGGTGTAATGGAACCAATAGAATAGTTGCAAAAGTGCTGACGTTGCCCATCTGGCACTCCAGGCAGACTAAAACGAGCACTGCAAATATTTGAAAAAAAAACTCAAATAGTATTTGAACCCAGGTCTGAATAGAAGACAACACAGGAAAGATGAGTAAGTAGGCTAATACCCAGCTGAAGTGTGTCATTGAGTTCTTAAAACAGAAAGGCATCATCAAACACACACTGAAGAGAGGGATGTATTCCCCCAGTCACCGAGACAGTCCTTTGATGCAGAACCATCCCTCCTCCCTCTCACTCACTATGCTGTTGATGAATGAGCAGAAAGTGTGTCAGGAGGCCTGGAAAAAAAGATAAAGAGAAGAACATCAGATAGAATTTATTCAGAGGGGTTCTCTGTAGAACTAAATCTCAATTTCAGTGGCTGGAATTATACATTAGCATGAATGTTTTCCTGTGGATTTTGGGACTATGAGCAGGACTTGTGGGGTCAGTAATCTGGAACTATGGACCAAAGTTACCCCGACCATTTTAGATCGCATCCTTCTCCCAATTGTGACAATGATTCTGTCATTACGTAACAATGGGGATTCAGTCATTACCACAACACTGAAAGAGTGGCTTGGCCCATAATGGATTTAGTGCAGGGACCGACAAATTCAGAACGGGATGGTATAATATCTGCATTGTAATCCCACAAACAGAAACACCCCCAAATCAAATGAAATGGGAGAAACAAAGAAGACATACAGGAAGGACTTTTTGAAGAAAAGCCCATCACAATGACGCCAATGAGATGTATTAGGCTCTTCGAGGGACTCAAACACGTACCAAAACATACAACAGCCATATGAATGCACTCTTACCAACTTGGTTTACTTGGTGCAGCATGTTCAATGCCATCTCTTTGAAGTAGTAAAACACATGAGATGTGTCTCTGGTGTATTCTGTTTGTTTGACAATCAGGTGTTAGTGCAAGAGTCGTGCAGGTGGTTTGAATGTTAAATGCCTTACACAATTCATTTCTGATCCATTGGGGTCTTGTCTACTATAAACATAAGAGTGTAGGTAGGATTTGGAATGGTGGTCTCTTTTTCAAGGAGAATATGGCGAAGGGCAAACTTTGGGGTAGATTCTGTAGATACAGAAGTAGATATTTTTCTCCCGCAACGTGGGGTTTACTGACCTCTAGAGTGGTTTTTGTGACTTTCCGGGGCCAAACATTTCAGCCATCTATCACAATATGTCTGTCATCCCTCCTAAGACCCCCTTGTGCCTATAAAAATGTACAAACTGGAAGGTCCCTCGATGAACGGAAACTGTAATGTTGTTATTAGTTGTGACATGTCCTGACAAGAACTAGGACTGCTATTTCAGACACCACAACAAATATTGACCATATGGAGGTCGAAACCAGTGACATACACGAGCCGTCACATACGACATCGGAAATATAGGAAACCCTAAACTGTAACACCTCACGATAGAACAATTCAGTTCAGAGGTAACCCTGCATCAAATAACTGCACAGATGAAGCGTAGACATTCTAATTTGTATTCTAATTCATGGCAAATGTATGTAATCTCAAATTCAAAGTGTTTTCTGACACCAATGAATGGGTTTATGTGATAATGCAAGGACTTGCGAACACAGTTTCCTCTCATACTCTCAACGCAAATATGGTCTAACTCCCTTGGTGACAAGCCATGTACTGTCTTGCCAGATGAGGACTTCTCTCAGGCCAACAACATGTTTTTAGCTTTTCAAGCTTTATTGGAGAGGGATCCCTGTGGTTCAAACCCTCTTTGCTGTTATCTGGTGCCCTGCAAGCTACTGGCTTTTTGCTTTCACAAAGATCTGTGTTTGATGCACTTGGATATTGTCACATTGATTGATGTAGGGCCAGGTAAACTTTGGTGAGAGGCTGTGAATTAGATAACAGAATGCAGCATAAGGCAGGTTTTTGTCAATCTAGCAGATCACTGGATTAGAACAGGGTGTTCTGGTCAAGAGGAAAGGCTTTGAATGGTCAGGAAAAGTAAGCTGACTCTACACAAACATAGGAGCATTCTGGGAGGCGTTTCAACATCTTGCAAGGGATACTGTTACTGAGAACTGCACCATTTCCTCAAGCCCCAAAGACATGTTCGTAATTGAGTTCAGTTAATTTGGCAGGCTTTGGAAACAGCAACCCAGCTGGTAATGGAATTTGGGTTGGCTCTTCTCGTGTTGGTGGGGTCATTTGCAAGGTATTGAGGTGGTATCACAAGGTCAAAGAGAGGTGAAGTCCAATAAAAATATCTGCAATTAAAATGTTAAAAGGCAACTCAGATTGGCAGAAATGATTAGTGTTCTCATGAGTGGCAACACCATTTTATTTTAGCATGGAAGTTGGAGAGAAGAGAAGGGAGGAGAGTGTACCGTATGGGGAGAATGTGGAAATTAAACAGAGTAGCCGTATCCCAGACTAAATGTGGGTGACTCAAAGAAAGTATACCTTATTTAAAAAATACAGAAATATCATCCAGGGTTGGATGTGTTGATCATTATTTCATGAAACAAGCTGTGTGGGGAAATTACTATACCTCTGTCTGCTCAAAGTGCTGAGTCCTGTTATTCTTAGATGATACTAATAATGGTATGTTACACAATGCAACTTTGGGATTGAGATCCATGGATCCCGTTATGAAGTTTTAAGTAAGGAAGTATACAAATCTATCATCAGCAACCTTATTGAAGAGTGGGGGTGCCTGGGGATTGAACTGCCTACCGCAGCAGTTTCCCATGTAATTATTCATATACACTATTGTTTTCTACCTGAGAGAACTGATAGGCTGCGAATAAATTCATTTCCACCGTCTATATGTAGTCGCCAGATCCTCACGGTACCTTAGGGTGGATAAATATTGCATACTGTATATGATTAACTCTTGAAACCACTGCATATGAGGTATTATATGCCGATACTATGTAAAGTTGGATCACAACGTAGAGTGCTTGTGATTGGCTGTATTTTGTGATGGGACTATTGCGTTCAAGAATCATAATACTAATGGATCAAATGAGATTGATCATTGGGGTAATAAAAGTGGGAAAAGTGGGACTTAGTTCCCAATGGTGCCTATTGGTTAGTCAATGCCTCTGACACCTTTCTGACAGCTGTACACTCTAATGCTGGGTTGAGATCCCCTCCAGGAAATACAGAATCCTTTTCCCCCGGCATGTTACTACAACCAATTTATCAACCACCTATCCTATACAACATAGTCCCACTCTAATGCAACCCACACAATCACACCACTTGCCCCATAAGGGTACTGGTAATAATCAGAGTCATAACAGTTATGACTCCATCGTGTTATGTTGCCTATATTGTATGAGTGATTTTTATTGGTTACATCTCAATGTCTCCTTAGATGTGCTGTTCTGTTGGCGGCAACCACAATGAGTAGGCTGCACTTTGGCATACAAAACGCTATTGGCTTTACTAGTAACAGTATGGTATGATCAATTCTGGAGGTGGAGTCAAATACTCAATGATTCATTGATGCCGTACTTACTATAACTTTCAAGGGAAAGGGTTGTTTTAAGCAATCGGTTGTAGATTTTGGGGCACTTTCTGACTAGTCTAATCCCCCGGGGCCATGCGGGTTAAGTGTGTTGTTGGTTCTGTGTCGCTGCATAAGGCTTCCCCCCAGGCAGGCTGACCTATAGTGTGGATGGTTCCTTACTCTGACAATTTTACAGTATGTCTGGCAGGTCCAACTTCAGAGTAATGGAATACTTATACTGTAGGTCACGGCCCAGGGCCTTTGCTTTAGCCTCTTACAGCTACCCCCTACTTTTTTCAATTTCCGCCTGAAGACATTCCCAAATCTAACTGCCTGTAGCTCAGGCCCAGGACCAAGGATATGCATATTCTTGGTTTAATTTGAAAGAAAACACTCTGAAGTTTGTGTAAATGTGAATTGAATGTAGGAGAATATAGCACAATAGATTTGGTTTAGATAATACAATGAAAAAAACATACGTTTTTTCATTTTTATTGTTGTATCATCATCTTTAAAATGAACAAGACAAAAAAAACATTCAGATAGGATGATGGGGACAATTTCAGTGAAAAACATAAGAGGGAAACTGTACTTGTGTAAAGTTTCAGAATGATAACTTCCAAAATGAGTGTGCTACATTACATTTATCATGAAGTCACCCAGGTGTCCAACACAATTAGCCCAAATGTACCCAAGTGGCCAAATTGGTGAAGTTATACATTTTGAATGGAATAACCATATACAAAATACCAAAATGGTATTCTAACACACCCCCCCAAAAAATGGAGAAAAAACATGAAATATATATATATATACATTTACAAAATAACACTTTCAATATTTGGAAGACCCTCAGTCCTCTACACAATATTGTGCTGCTGATGCCAGGTGCCATAGCAGTCTCTTTCTGCTGTAAAGCAGAGGGTCACCAAGCATGTGGTGCAGGTGATGGGAGACTTCATTTTGCAAAGAACACAGCGACGCCTCCATGCTGTGCCCGTTTGGCCTTGAGGCACATCCATGCCTGCAGAAATACATTTGGGCAGATTAACACCACTTGTGGCAGGAGCTGGATGAACCAGCTTCAGTGGGGGATAGACACCTTGGCACTGGGGAGTCAGTGTCACTGTGACAGAAAATGTTCAGTTAGAATAGTTTCACATATGAGCCCTGTATCAACAGTTATAATAAACATATATATATAGAGTACAGGGAGCATAAGGTTGAATATATTATTATAGACCTGCTAGATCTACTGTCTCATTTATATTATGACAGACCAGCTAGATCTCCTGACCCCTCCTGTCTCAGCCTCCAGTATTTATGCTGCAGTAGTTTATGTGTTGGGGGGCTAGGGTCAGTTTGTTATATCTGGAGTACTTCTCCTGTCCTATTCGGTGTCCTGTGTGAATCTAAGTGTGCGTTCTCTAATTCTCTCCTTCTCTCTTTCTTTCTCTCTCTCGGAGGACCTGAGCCCTAGGACCATGAGGAGGAGTACCTGACATGATGACTCCTTGCTGTCCCCAGTCCACCTGGCCGTGCTGCTGCTCCAGTTTCAACTGTTCTGCCTTATTATTATTCGACCATGCTGGTCATTTATGAACATTTGAACATCTTGGCCATGTTCTGTTATAATCTCCACCCGGCACAGCCAGAAGAGGACTGGCCACCCCACATATGCTCTCTCTAATTCTCTCTTTCTTTCTGTCTCTCGGAGGACCTGAGCCCTAGGACCATGCCCCAGGACTACCTGACATGATGACTCCTTGCTGTCCCCAGTCCACCTGACCGTGCTGCTGCTCCAGTTTCAACTGTTCTGCCTTATTATTATTCGACCATGCTGGTCATTTATGAACATTTGAACATGTTGGCCATGTTCTCTTATAATCTCCACCCGGAACAGCCAGAAGAGGACTGGCCACCCCACATAGCCTGGTTCCTCTCTAGGTTTCTTCCTAGGTTTTGGCCTTTCTAGGGAGTTTTTCCTAGCCACCGTGCTTCTACACCTGCATTGCTTGCTGTTTGGGGTTTTAGGCTGGGTTTCTGTACAGCACTTTGAGATATCAGCTGATGTACGAAGGGCTATATAAATAAATTTGATTTGATTTGATCTACTGTCTATTTTATATTATGACATTTCAGCTAGATCTACTGTCTCTATTATATTATGACAGACCAGCTAGATCTGTCTTTATTATATTACAACAGACCAGCCGTATCTACTGTCTCCATTTCACTTTGGCCATTGTTGTGGGCCTGCCCTCCCCTCAACAGCCTCAAATAGGCTATTTCATTTCACAAATAATATTTTATATTATTAATTTCAAACAACGGCATTAGCATGAGAAGAATTTACCAGTCCAAAACGATGTCCTCTCCATTCAAAAAATATTCCTCCATTTTGAATCGTCCTCCAACAATCTCTGTCTCACTTTCCCGATCAATTTCTTCTAAAATTGTATGTACATCTGTATATCTAGACTTAGATTTAGCTTTCCCTGACTTTGTCGCCATACTGATTGATATATAAACAGCTGAAGATGCGCTTTACCAAAACAACGCTGTACGTAACATGCGTGGCTCCTTTCGGTATGAATCTTCAATGGTGAATTAACCTCTTTACACCGGAGTTTACTACATGGGTTGGTCTTCCAACACATAAACATTACATATTGCAATTTACCTCAGCTCATTGGCTATCTACCCAGCTAAATTTCAAGACGATCAGTGGTCATTGGGTTAAAATACAGTCAATCAATGAAACAGCGGTCATATCATTGGTATACAAGAATGTCATTACTTGTTGTCTTCAAATCGGTTTCTTTCAGTAAATATGTCCCGCGAAATGACCCATCAGGTTTGGTTGTGTTACAAACTGGTTGTGTTACAAACAAACCAGTTGATTGCAATGAAACCAAACATGACTGGAAAAGTCACGTTTAGTGTGTGTATTTACATCGAATGTGTCGTCGAAAATGGAATGAGACGGAATTCACAACACAAGCGGTTCACAAAATGTTTCATGTTAGGCTATAAAAATTGATTTTATCAAACAAAAGACCATTCATTGTGTAACAATGAGCATTGGGATTGCAAACAGAGGAAGACCGTCAATGGTAAACAATTTATTTTATTGTAGTTTGTGATTTTGTTACGCCTGTGCTGGTTGAAATAGTCGTTTTTTATGCGGCTCTATCCTCAGATATTCTTTCGCAGTAAGTCCTTTTTTAAATCTGACAACGCAGTTGGATTAGCAAGATTCTAGGCTTTCGAAACATGTGAGACTTGTATTATTTTAATTTTTTTTTGTATTTTCATGAATGTTTAATATGACTATTTATGTAGCGATCAACGTATGTTGTCGAATGTCATCCCGCCTACGGGTTCGGTGCGCAAAGGTTAATCAAGCTAGATGGCTGGATGGTGGAGAGGCAGAGTGTGAAGCATTTTTTGGACATGTACTACAGTATGAATACCCAATTTGTAGGAGGCACAGACCTACAGTCCATGATTGCTGTCGAAGATCATAATTGTACATAGCAAATTAAACTGGGACAGTGTTAAATGTAACACTTTCAGTGTATACAGAATCCCACTAATCCAGTGTTAAATGAACCCTTTTGAGTATTGAAAGAGCAACACTTCCTTGAGAGTTAATATGTACACTGTGAGATTTAAAATGCAATTCTATTCAGTGTACATGGCTATGAACAAATATTTTGTGTATTTGAAGTCGCCAATGGCACATCAGAACATCCAACACACACAAATGCATTGATAAATACGGTTTTAATCACAATCCAGGAATACTGGTAATCATTTGTTTATCTTCACCGGACATATAAATCATAAACTATTGGGCTTTTTCTAGATTCAATCATTCAACAGAAATGCATTAGGAACAAGAAATGTTGTCTCTGACGTCTGTCCATTGATCATCCTGTTGCTATAGCGCCTAACAGGTGTGCTACAGAAATCATTGATTTGAATGGATGCAAAAACCAGATATTACTGTCATACAATTGATATTATTTCATGAATAGAGCAACATTATGACCTAAATAAATAAGGGAGAAAAACAAACACAAATATCTATACCTAAATACATTTATGGCAGAACAGAACATGTTGACATTCCATAATGGGCCAGACAACATTAGAAGCCAGCAACGATGAGTGCACTTAATGCATGAAACAGTGTCAGATTGAATGTGCCAATGTGACTGACCGGGATTCAAACCCAGGTCTCTTGCATGCCACAAGACTGTGTTAGCCCTCTGAGCTAAAGACTAGGCATTAGCTCTGAAGGGCTAACTCAAGTCTTTGCATCTCGGGAAAGATTACTCATCTTACACCAAGACCAAGATATTTTATTCATCTTTCACCAAGACCAAGATATTTTATTCATCTTGCACCAAG
The DNA here is from genome assembly GCF_057628025.1 of Oncorhynchus mykiss. NCBI lineage: Eukaryota > Metazoa > Chordata > Actinopteri > Salmoniformes > Salmonidae > Oncorhynchus > Oncorhynchus mykiss. The sequence goes on from NC_143039.1 coordinate 30,165,230, forward strand.
ACCAAGAGAAATGACTCATCTTACACCAAGACCAAGAGATATTACCTATCTTACGCCAAGAACAAGGGATATTAGTCATCTTACACCAAGACCCAGCCAACACTGCCTCATCTACACAGTAGAAAGGGGACGGGAAACCACAGGGTCTGTAACTGTTTAAAGGCCAACGTGTGTAACCACACACACTCTGCCATTATATCACTCAAACCCAAAACACACAACAAGCTTAATGATCAAGTAGCAAAGTGTATTTACATACCAGAGATACATGTCACTACTATAAGCAATTGGCTGCAAGTTGGTAATGGTAAAATACATGGGCGCACAATTTATTCTTTATGCGTATATAAATGTGTTATATATTTGAAGACTGTCGTTGTGAATCCCAGCCATTGACCCCAGGAAATGATTGGTTGCTCTGTAACCAACCAGAGACTGGCAGTTTATCACAATCTCTTGAACTGTACTTGTAACCTGAGACACAGGTCTAAGATGATAGGGTTAAGGTTCTTTTTTTTTCTTCTTTTTTTTAATCGCCACTACTCATGCGATATAACATGCATAGAGAAACAAGAGACAGTGCCATCTAGGCATGTTCTCTCGCCCAGAGCAGCATGATATGGACAATGGCAATGTTTCACCAAATGTTAGCTACTTCCATGCCCGTTGATTACATTTCCTCATGGGATGTGTTCGATGTTTGGTTACAATCTAATGACTATGGCTCGTTGTCCTTGCCCTGTAGAACAGAATTCATGCATCAGTTGTATACTGAGAGACTAATACATCATATGTGCTTCTTTGATAGCTGTGCAGAATAGATTATAGAAATATAGAAATGGATGACGATGACATGCCACTATCAGTGGTCGCAATGACCTTGATTTACAATGCGTTTTGTTGTATTATTTATATTGGCTGTGCATTTGATAGCTAGTCTCTCACGGCATTCATTGCTTATAAAAAAAAAAAAATATGATCAACCCCATATGTTAATTCAATAGATGTTCAAGCATTTAAAGAGGACAGAAATGTCATCGGTATTTCACATTGTCTTATAAAACAGACAACTAATTAGACAACTCCAAATAAAAATGTGCACACTTACATCACATCTGTTATATACATTATATTTACAGTTGGAGGTCATTTCAGCAGTAAAGATCAGTCAAATGGTCAAAACCAAACAAACCCTCAACCCTGCCACTTCCGTTGGGAATGTTGTGAACAGAGGGAATCTATGGTCTACAATGCTAGCGCGCAAGAGAGGGAGTTAACATACTGTAGTTATAGTCAACGTTACACCTTACAAAAATATCAGAATATTTCACAAAGACATGTTATTCAGTATATAGCACAAGGCCATTGGCAGGAGAGTTCAACAGCTATCAAAGGTGGAGCTGATTTAAAGGAATGCAGTCAATTTACTGAGTGAAATCCTGTCATGCATTCACAATATCAGGTAGAAAAGATGTGAACCGGGACAGATTCATTGAGTGCAGTGGTGGGTATGTTTAGATTACCAATCAATATTCCAATTTCAAGACTGCTTGACAGGATTTTGAAAACTTAATGGACGCCAATTAGCAAAATCCAGAACCTGAGATATTATAACCCTCAACCCTAGACATTAATTTGCACCTGTGTTAAAATATTATAGTTCAGTATGTAATAATAATAATAATAGTAATAATAATGATAATAAATAGCAATACTACTACTACTATTACTACTACTAATAATAACACTGTACATTGACATACAGAAACAGGACCACTTCACTGTAAAATATGTAAATACTGTATGTGCACTTGAAAATGATATTATCTGACCAAGACATAAAATATATACGTGATAAAGATGGCAAGCATCACAAAACATGAGTATATATTTTTTTGCATTGATCCGCATTCATAACAAATAATATGTAAATAATGATAAAGTATACACTACAATTCATTGTGTATCTGCATAATACATTACATAACATTTGTATTTTATTTGAGTTTGTTAAAATAAAAAAAATGTTATGGTTACCTTTTCTTTCTTGCAGATTGCACAAATTGAAATGGGTATAAAGAACATTATCAAACTGCAGAGAGGGCAAAAAGACTGGGAAGTATACAGTCCCAGTCCTACAGTATGGGTATTTATCTACATAGTTCTGTACAAAATTTGAAGAATTAGCAATCCCACCGCAATCCACAATTTGAGTACGACTGCAAATATAAAAACTTGAACAAAGGGGTCAAGTGTTACATAGAGGCAGTCCTTTGTTTTTCGATAGCAAAACATTTCCTATCACATAAAAAAAAAGACAAAATGATGACGAAGGAGACCAAAAAAAAATGACAACACCATCTAACCCTAAAATCAGTCAATCAGTTGACATAATACATCCAGTAGATTAGATTAAAGAGGGAGAAAACGGAGGGGAAGATAATCCGCGACCACCTGTCGATGGCGTTTACGTCCGTCAGGTCAGGGATTTTGATTTTGAGCTGCGACGAGCGCCGCCGCAGTTTGTGCCTCTTGAGCTGGGCGTGCCTGTCGAGGCTGTGGCGAGGACCCGAGGCCCGGCTCGCCTTCCTGCACTGGACGCCGGGACCTGTGCTGGTGTTGTCAAATCCCATGACGGAGGAGTTCCTGCTGTCCGCCAGGCTGGTGGTGACCTCATTTCCTGCCACCTCATTGTGGATCTCCAGGGTGGTCAGCAGGATATTACCGTGGGACTCCGCCTAGAGATAGAAGTAGATGATTGATGTATGATCTGGAGCTACAACAACATGATGGTCCTGCTCTGGACAGGTTCAAGGGTGAGATGAGAACCGGAACTATGTTCATTATAGACCCATTTAGACCTGTGGTTCTCAATCCTGGTCCTGGGGATCCAAAGGGGTACACATTTTTGTTTTTGCCCTAGCACTACACACCTGATTCAAATCATCAAAGCCTTTTGATGAGTTGATCATTTGAATCAGGTGTGTAGTGCTAGGGCAAAACTAATCATGTGCATCCCTTTGGGTTCCCAGGACCAGGATTGAGAACCACTGATTTAGACCAATGACATACATTGGAGAATCGAGATATGAGACTATGTAGGAATGAGGTCACTTTGAATGAACGTTTGAATGGACAACACAGCACAATATCTGTTTTCTAGCAACACTACGGAACATAGGGCTTGCAGGTTGCGTTGGACATGCAAATGTCAAACCAGAAGTTGAAAAAAGGACAATGGCAACTTGGGTAACAAGTGACACGTACAGACTCATTAAATTCTCATGCGGACATGAAAAAAAACAAAAATGTAATGTCAGTCAATTGTGACAAACAAGTCAGACAGATAGTGAAAAAATATGTGTCCGCTGGTCAAGACTCACCGACTGTGAGACACGGAGCGTTTTTGCTCTATTAGGCTGCTTAGTCAGCTTAAGAGATGACGTTTTACCTCCTTCCTGAGGAGACTAACCACAAGAAACACAACACCATATTTATAGAGTTTCTGATCTGCCGTCGTAAGAGTGTGTGGACTGCAAAGATAACGCCCGACAACTTCTCAACCTGAAACCCAAGAAACTTGGAAGAACTTTGAAGAAGTTAGAGCGTCTCGACAGAGATCTTCATGACGACTTACCCGATTGGTGTCATATTTGGCCGCCCTCTCGTTGTTGGCCCTCTCGGCTTTCTCTGCAAGCTTCTTCTGCATCTGTGGCCCACGGCCGAAGAAGATGTAGTTGACGAAGGCGTACTCCAGCAGGGCCAGGAAGACCATGACGAAGCAGCCCATCAGGTACATGTCAATGGCCTTGACGTAGGGGATCTTGGGGAGCGTCTCTCTCAGATGGGTGTTGATGGTGGTCATGGTGAGCACAGTGGTGATCCCTGGATTACAATTGACATTTTAAGGCTGGGTTCCCCAACTGGCCCCCACAAGTTTTCTGATAATTTTTTTACATCTTCATTGTTGGACATAAAGACTGAAAAAAAAGTCAGGAAATCAGCTCCAAGTCATTTTAATTAAATCAATCTGTTCCCAAGTATCCCCATGCTTAATGGAGAGACACGTGATCATATACAAATTTAAGCAAGGTTTGAAACAATTATGTTTTAGTCAAACATTATGTCTGTTTGAGATTCTTGTGGTCAATTTGCAGTCTACTAATTATTTGTAATTATGTTCCAAACAAACCACTTCCCAGAACAGAGGGGAATATTATTTGATAGAATTTTAGCCCCAGATTGCCTCGTTGTAGCCTGGTGCTCCAGTCTGTTTGTGCTTTTGCCAATTAACTCCTCCTCCAAAACATGCATGGCGTGACAATGGTAGAAGAGTTGGCTACCGTATATAACGACTGGGACTTGGTCGTCTTCTTGTGCTCTGAGCCAAAATCAGAGATAATAACCTCCCCGAATAGAAATTCAAAAGTTAGTCCTCTACTAGCCCCTCGGACACCACCAACCTCAAATAACTCGTTGAATAATTGTGTACATTCAGCCTCCAGCTGTGAGTGACATTTTAACCGTGGAAGGAGTTGAATTGAATGTCTCATGTTAAATATACTACACATTCTGTCCTAAAGAAAGGCCCCTAAATGGAAACAATGCATTCTTTGCACATGCTTTATCTGTTGTCCGTGCAGAAACACATATGTAGGAAAACTGACCTCAAATAAAATAGTAACATGTATTTTCTTTGACAAGAAATATAAACCATGTGTATCAGTAGCTAGTACTGTCATAAAGCAACACTGGAGGTAGTTAAAGTGTGGGATCAATCTGGCCCTTTCCTTGATTTATTGGAACATTAAAGGAGACAGTTAAGTATTACCGGTTTGCTGTGACAGTGTGTGTGTGTGTGTGTGTGTGTGTGTGTGTGTGTGTGTTTCTCTCTCTCTGAGGAACAGCAGCATTCTCCCCTTTTGCTTTTACTCATTGCAACGATCTCTGTGGTTTTGCTGAACGGCAGCCATGTTCTTTATCGGTGTTCCCTCTGTGGTTCTATTACTCTCTGTCCTTCACTGCACCCACCGACCTGACAATTTAATCACAGGGCCATGTGCCCGTGGGCCTCCCTTCTTTTTCATCAGGAGACCGGACTCTCTGGGGATAAATATATTTTTATGGAGCTTCTCTATCTCTCTCTCTCTCTCTCTAGCCACTTTCAAAGGAAAAATGTCAGGCTCCCAAAAGGTGTGTAGGTATTATGCATTTAAATAGTACTTCCCAAAAGGTGTGTAGGTATTATGCATTAAATAGTACTTCCCAAAAGGTGTGTAGGTATTATGCATTTAAATAGTACTTCCCAAAAGGTGTGTAGGTATTATGCATTTAAATAGTACTTCCCAAAAGGTGTGTAGGTATTATGCATTTAAATAGTACTTCCCAAAAGGTGTGTGGGTATTATGCATTTGAATAGTACCTCCCAAAAGGTGTGTAGGTATTATGCATTTAAATAGTCTGGCCCAGGAGTGGGAAGGTGAACGGAAAGGCTCTGGAGCAACGAACCGCCCTTGCTGTCTCTGCCTGGCCGGTTCCCCTCTTTTCACTGGGATTCTCTACCTCTAACCCTATTACAGGGGCTGAGTCACTGGCTTACTGGGGCTCTTTCATACCGTCCCTGGGAGGGGTGCGTCACTTGAGTGGGTTGAGTCACTGATGTGATCTTCCTGTCTGGGTTGCCCCCCCCCCTTGAGTTGTGCCGTGGCGGAGATCTTTGTGGGCTATACTCGGCCTTGTCTCAGGATGGTAAATTGGTGGTTGAAGATATCCCTCTAGTGGTGTGGGGGCTGTGCTTTGGCAAAGTGGGTGGGGTTATATCCTTCCTGTTTGGCCCTGTCCGGGGGTGTCCTCCTGTCTCAGCCTCCAGTATTTATGCTGCAGTAGTTTATGTGTCGGGGGGCTAGGGTCAGTTTGTTATATCTGGAGTACTTCTCCTGTCCTATTCGGTGTCCTGTGTGAATTTAAGTGTGCTCTCTCTAATTCTCCCTTTCTCTCTTTCTTTCTTTCTCTCTCTCTGAGGACCTGAGCCCTAGGACCATGCCTCAGGACTGCCTGACATGATGACTCCTTGCTGTCCCCAGTCCACCTGGCCGTGCTGCTGCTCCAGTTTCAACTGTTCTGCCTTATTATTATTGGATCATGCTGGTCATTTATGAACATTTGAACATCTTGGCCATGTTCTGTTATAATCTCCACCCGGCACAGCCAGAAGAGGACTGGCCACCCCACATAGCCTGGTTCCTTTCTAGGTTTCTTCCTAGGTTTTGGCCTTTCTAGGGAGTTTTTCCTAGCCACCGTGCTTCTACACCTGCATTGCTTGCTGTTTGGGGGATTTAGGCTGGGTTTCTGTACAGCACTTTGAGATATCAGCTGATGTACGAAGGGCTATATAAATACATTTGATTTGAAATAGTACCTCCCAAAAATGAGAAAGTAGTAAGTACTCCACATCTGCTAACATACTGGTCTGCTACTTAACAATTAACTATTTGCATTAGTCTACTGGTAATTACTGTGGTATAGAGCCTATACTGTGCTATAGAGCCTACAGTATGTGATCCTGTATGGCTCAGTTGGTAGAGCATAGCGCTTGCACCGCCAGCGTTGTGGGTTAAATTCCCAAGGCCACCCATATGTAAAAAGTATGCACGCATGACTGTAAGTCACTTTGGTGCTAAGGACTGACCATAGATGATGCCAAAATGATAGTTGCAGCCATGTTTTTAGGCTACACAGTGTATGTTTACCATTCCATTGTTTACAAACTATGGCATAGAACAAGCTAATACATTGGTTTCTGATGGGGTATGACAGTTAAAACTAAGCTCATGAGGCATTTATAAGAATCAATGGGTATATATACATGTATACAGTGCCTTGCGAAAGTATTCGGCCCCCTTGAACTTTGCGACCTTTTGCCACATTTCAGGCTTCAAACATAAAGATATAAAACTGTATTTTTTTGTGAAGAATCAACAACAAGTGGGACACAATCATCAAGTGGAACGACATTTATTGGATATTTCAAACTTTTTTAACAAATCAAAAACTGAAAAATTGGGCGTGCAAAATTATTCAGCCCCCTTAAGTTAATACTTTGTAGCGCCACCTTTTGCTGCGATTACAGCTGTAAGTCGCTTGGGGTATGTCTCGATCAGTTTTGCACATCGAGAGACTGACATTTTTTTCCCATTCCTCCTTGCAAAACAGCTCGAGCTCAGTGAGGTTGGATGGAGAGCATTTGTGAACAGCAGTTTTCAGTTCTTTCCACAGATTCTCGATTGGATTCAGGTCTGGACTTTGACTTGGCCATTCTAACACCTGGATATGTTTATTTTTGAACCATTCCATTGTAGATTTTGCTTTATGTTTTGGATCATTGTCTTGTTGGAAGACAAATCTCCGTCCCAGTCTCAGGTCTTTTGCAGACTCCATCAGGTTTTCTTCCAGAATGGTCCTGTATTTGGCTCCATCCATCTTCCCATCAATTTTAACCATCTTCCCTGTCCCTGCTGAAGAAAAGCAGGCCCAAACCATGATGCTGCCACCACCATGTTTGACAGTGGGGATGGTGTGTTCAGCTGTGTTGCTTTTACGCCAAACATAACGTTTTGCATTGTTGCCAAAAAGTTCAATTTTGGTTTCATCTGACCAGAGCACCTTCTTCCACGTTTGGTGTGTCTCCCAGGTGGCTTGTGGCAAACTTAAAACGACACTTTTTATGGATATCTTTAAGAAATGAATAATTTTGCACGCCCAATTTTTCAGTTTTTGATTTGTTAAAAAAGTTTGAAATATCCAATAAATGTCATTCCACTTCATGATTGTGTCCCACTTGTTGTTGATTCTTCACAAAAAAAATACAGTTTTATATCTTTATGTTTGAAGCCTGAAATGTGGCAAAAGGTCGCAAAGTTCAAGGGGGCCGAATACTTTCGCAAGGCACTGTATTTATCACTCATTTAAAAGTTCAAAAAATGATCCACCAATCCCAGACTGCTCCTTTAATGTCTATCTAATTGTATGTTTCAGACAGACTCCCTACTCTATTTCTGCTGCATAATCATCAGGAAGGAGCCACTAAAGCATCGTGCAAATGACTTCAGATCCTGTAGCACTCTGCTTGCTAACGGCATTATCGATACATTATCCCCATCGTCTGTTCTCTGAAATTGGGGGGTTACGAGGTTATCAAGAAATGAGATTTGGTCCACACTTAAGTGTCTCTAAGGTGTCAGAAGATACTCTAGTCTAAAAGTGAGGAAGTATGATCGCAGAGCCTTAGCAACTCTGGAGGACATTTAACCAAAGGAATACAGTACTTTAAACAGCGCCAGTACATGGAACAGCTCTGGTACTCTGAACAAACTTCCGGAGTGTTACATCGCTGAACACTGCATGTACAGGTCCAGGTTATTGTACCCTGCTTTCCCTGCACCTTGCATCCTGTACACCACTGAACGCATGCAGAAGGTGAGCTACACTGAACACACTGTAGGTCCTGTGTGGCTCAGCTGGTACAGCACGATGCTTGCAACGCTCAGGGTTGTGGGTTCAATTCAATGAAAATGTATGCACTCATTACTTTAAAATTGCTCAGGATAAGAGAGGCTGCTAAAATGTACATACTGAACGGGGAGTTTTATTTATTTTGCTCAGAGTTATTGTTTAAAGGTACTCCACGAGAGAGTGAAGAAAATGTGCTGGAACAAGATTAGGGCCAAGTGGGTCGTCTGGATTTGGAATTCACTGTAACACGGCTCCCTAATCAATTTTACCTTCAAACAATTCAATTGTTTTCCCACTGCATTGATATCTTGATTGCTGCTCTTACCGGCATGCAGCCGCCACAAAGCACCCTTCTGGGTGGCAAAGGAAATCCCATAACGATATATCACTGAGGGAGTTAATGTTTTTCTCTGGTGGACTCCTTATTAGCAAGCCACCGGATATTGCATGCCTTTGCAAAGACCTCCCAATTCTCTGCTTTATGTTCATGAGAGAGTGCAGGAGAATCTGTCCATTCAGTAATACAGAGTAGACCATCAAAATTGAATTAGAGTATAATTATCTCATGGACTAGACTGTATGTGTGGCCCTACAAAAGGGTTCCAAAAGCGTTCTTCGGTTGTCCCCTTTTTGGTTCCAGGTAGAAGAACCCTTTTTGGTTCCAGGTAGAACCCTTTTGGGTTCATGTAGAACCATCTGTGGAAAGGGTTCTATATGGAATGCAAAAGGGTTCTATCTGGAACCAAAAAGGGTTATTCAAAGGGTTATCCTGTGGGGACAGCCGAATAACCCTTTTTAGTTCTAGATAGCCCTTTTTTTCTAAGACTGTATAACTAGTGGGATGTTGGGATCAGTCACAATAATAGGGAAACGGTATTCAGATACTTGTTAATATTGTACAATGTGTAACATATGGTGCTTGTACACCTACCTAATGCCACTCTTGCAGCCGAGGCATCGTAATTGATCCAGAAGGAGACCCAGGACAAGATGGTGATCAGGATGGAGGGCATGTAGGTCTGCAGGATAAAGTAGCCAATGTTCCTCTTTAGCTTGAAGCTCAAAGACAGTCGTGGGTAGGCACCTATGGAAACAGGATGTTGAGAGGTTGAACAGAATGAACAACTTCTTGGTTCGAGGAGCATTATGGAACACCTCGTGTTTTTGTTTTTGTTTCTATGGCAATGGCAGCATGGGTTGGATTTATCACCATGGAAACAAGCATCCTTGAACCATACTTCACAACAATTTGACACACGTTGGCGATGAATGCGAGGCAAATAATAAAATATTTCAATACTAACTGTGATGAAAGAAAATGTTGCACTTTCAATCGGCATATATTATTTTATAATTTATGCATGTATAAAAGTCTTGGAGATTGATATGTTAGGCATTTGGTAATGTATGTATTTCTTCTCTGAACTGGCTCATGAAAAACACACTTTATGATTCATCACATATCTGTCGTCATAAATGACCATTTGAGTTGAATGTATAGTGCACATTCCTCTCTGTATAGCATTAAACCAGTGACGCATGACTCTGGTCCTCAAGGGTCTGCTGGTTTTCGTCCATGCCTTGCCTTGTTAATCAGAGATGAATTAACATCTGGGTATCCAAGTGTGTGGACTCCTCAGCCAATCAATGACACTTATTGATCCATTAAGAGCCAAGGACAAACGAGTACCAGAAGCAATGCAGAACTCAAGGGTGTCAGTTGTACACCTCTAAGCGAAAGGAGGAAGTCCTTCCACTGCTACTACGACAAGTTGACCTAAAAAATATCCTCCAGACCACACATTACCGTGGCTATTTATGTAAGCATGGGATTTAAATCACGCTGACATAGATCATAAAACTCCCATTGATTTGCACACAAAAATTCCTAAACAAACCAATCAAAACTCTCGGATCAGAAACTATCTGGATCCATGGATTGCTGTCCATGTACTCTATACGTGAGACGAGGCACATTCGTGGGGGTGCCACAGGGTTCAATTCTTGGACAGACTCTCTTCTCTGTGTACATCAATGATGTCGCTCTTGCTGCTGGTGAGTCTCTGATCCACCTCGACGCAGACGACACCATTCTGTATACTTCTGGCCCTTCTTTGGACATTGTGTTAACAACCCTCCAGGCAAGCTTCAATGCCATTCAACTCTCCCTCCGTGGCCTCCAATTGCTCTTAAATACAAGTAAAACTAAATGCATGCTCTTCAACCGATCGCTGCCTGCACCTGCCCGCCTGTCCAACATCACTACTCTGGACGGCTCTGACTTAGAATATGTGGACAACTACAAATACCTAGGTGTCTGGTTAGACTGTAAACTCTCCTTCCAGACCCACATCAAACATCTAAAGTTAAATCTAGAATTTGCTTCCTATTTCGCAAACAAAGCATCCTTCACTCATGCTGCCAAACATACCCTTGTAAAACTGACCATCCTACCAATCCTCGACTTCGACGATGTCATTTACAAAATAGCCTCCAATACCCTACTCAACAAATTGGATGCAGTCTATCACAGTGCCATCCGTTTTGTCACCAAAGCCCCATATACTACCCACCATTGCGACCTGTACGCTCTCGTTGGCTGGCCCTCGCTTCATACTCGTCGCCAAACCCACTGGCTCCATGTCATCTACAAGACCCTGCTAGGAAAAGTCCCCCCTTATCTCAGCTCGCTGGTCACCATAGCATCACCCACCTGTAGCACGCGCTCCAGCAGGTTTATCTCTCTGGTCACCCCCAAAACCAATTCTTTCTTTGGCCGCCTCTCCTTCCAGTTCTCTGCTGCCAATGACTGGAACGAACTACAAAAATCTCTGAAACTGGAAACACTTATCTCCCTCACTAGCTTTAAGCACCAGCTGTCAGAGCAGCTCACAGATTACTGCACCTGTACATAGCCCACCTATAATTTAGCCCAAACAACTACCTCTTTCCCTACTGTTTTTATTTTATTTATTTATTTTGCTCCTATGCACCCCATTATTTTTATTTCTACTTTGCACATTCTTCCACTGCAAATCTACCATTACAGTGTTTTACTTGCTATATTGTATTTACTTTGCCACCATGGCCTTTTTTTGCCTTTTACGTCCCTTATCTCACCTCATTTGCTCACATTGTATATAGACTTATTTTTCTACTGTATTATTGACTGTATGTTTGTTTTACTCCATGTGTAACTCTGTGTTGTTGTATGTGTCGAGCTGCTTTGCTTTATCTTGGCCAGGTCGCAATTGTAAATAAGAACTTGTTCTCAACTTGCCTACCTGGTTAAATAAAGGTGATTGTCATGGAAGGGAACTGTCCCTTTAAGAATGGTAACATTATGCGAGAGATAGTGGGAGGCGAAAGTAGGTGTTGAAAGACGATTGGTGATACAGAGGATGTAGGTGTGCAACTAAGCGTTCACACTCGCTGTGTCTGGACGTTTGTCAGCGAGTGGGAGAGTACACCGTATGTTATGAGGAGGAGGAAGAGGGGGATGAGGAGGAGGAGGAGAGGACGGAATAGAGGAGGATGGTGATGGTGATATGGTAACCATGACAACACCCATGACGACCACGCCGTGAAAACTCTCATAATGTAAGGGTGCGATGTCCAACAACGTTCTGACAACGTTCACCAGTTCAACAGAGATCCCCTTTATCCACTGCTAAAGTGAGAGGGGGAAAAAGCATGTGGAAACAACTCATCTGAAACAACCAATCTGAGTTGACCTTTGTATTTCATTTATTTACATTTTCGCACTTTCTCTATTCGCACTCACGCACCCTGACACTCCAACACATAAACACTCAATTCATAATTTGCTCACACATTTACAATGACTCCACACACCCACACACCCACTCACATACACGCTGAAACTACTCCTGTTTATAATATATGCCTTACTCCTATACATATCTACCTCTACTACTCCAGTATCACTGCACATTGTAAATATGGTACTGGAACTGACTGACCCTGTATAAAATATGCTTACTTTCTTTCTTGTGTTTTTCTTATTTTTTATTTCCTGTGTTGGGTTCAAGATAGGCATTTCACATTTCACAAATAGGAATGATGATGGTGTCTAGGAATCGTTGACATACATGTTCTCCACTTGGTTCTGGAGCTGTACATGACATTACACCTTGAAACTTGAAATCATTATGGCGATGTTTCCTTGTGAGCTTGGAGGGGAATAATTGATGCTCTGGGCCTTATTTTCCACATGAATTTCTGATGCCCTGTTTCCCAGGCTGCTTCTCCATGGCTTCTCTCTTTTAAAGAGCTGAAGAAAACAGCTGGGTAATTGCCATCCTACCATCCTTCACTGCTCCTGTGTGAGTCTGTGTGAGTGAAGCAAGCAACAGCAGCACATGGAGGAAAGTTGGTCTTTAGCCAGGCTCGGGGAGGGAGACAGGCCTTTGAAGTATGATGCAGGGGTACTCAGAGGAGCCAGGGAGAGGGGAGACAGAGGACCAGACTGAGGAGCCAGGGAGAGGGGAGACAGGGGGCCACACTGAGGAGCCAGGGAGAAGGGAGACAGGGGGCCACACTGTGGAGCCAGGGAGAGGGGAAAGAGTATAGAGGGGGCCAGACTGGACACTAAACTTTAATGGCTGCCATCAGGGACTCAAATTAAAAGGTAGGGATGGTGTGGAGTTCTCGCATACAAGCAAGTGCATATGCATACAAACTCTCACAACCTGACATGCATGTGCCCGCATACACGAACATCCACGCACCAAATGATGTCAAGGATACCGATAACATTGAATCCGAACTGGAAGTTACAGCCACTAGAGAACTGAAGTAGCAGTGAAGAGTTTCATAGTGGAGCACTGGTTGGGTAAAGAGCAAAATGGAAAATAACATGGTAAGGATGTGTATAAACATTTTACCTGTGGAAAAGACAACATTTCTGGACACCAGCTTGTAGTCCACTATGGAGAACTGTGGCAGCTCAATGCGTGTCACCCCCGTCACCGCATTGTCTCCTCCCTTCCAGTAGAACTCAATGTCATCTGTCGTGTATCCATCTGAACCACAGAAAGAAAGACGGGGTTAAAATGAACCTACTGGAGTTGGATACCATGTGAAGAAACTAAGTCACAGATCATTAAATCTCCACTCACTCAATTGAACTGCTAAAAAGGCCCAGTGCCATCAAAGACATGATTTTCCTGTGTTTTATGTACACTGAGTGTACAAAACAATAAGAACACCTGCTCTTTCCATGACATAGACTGACCTGGCGAATCCAGGTGAAAGCTGTGATCCATTGTTGAAGTTACTTGTTAAATCCACTTCAATCAGTGTGGACAAAGGGGAGGAGACAGGTTAAAGAAGGATTTTTAAACCTGGAGACAAATAAGACATGGATTGTGTATATGTGCCATTCAGAGGTTGAATGGGCAAGACAAAAAATGTAAGTGCCTTTGAACGGGATATGCAAGTAGGTGCCAGGCACACCTTTTTGTGTCAAGGACTGCAAAGCTGCTGGGTTTTTCACGCTCAACAGTTTCCAATGTGTATCAAGAATGGTCCACCACCCTAAGGACATCCAGCCAACTTGACACAACTGTAAATATGGGCCAGTGTGGATGCTGGATACTTTCAACACCTTGTAGAGTCCTTGCCCCGACGATTGAGGCTGTTATGATGGGGGGGGGGGGGGGGGGGAGTGTAGGAGTTATTAGTGTAGGAGTTATTTGAAAAGACCGCCTGAAATTTCAGCCTGTTTTGGTGGGATGGAGTTTTGGCCTGCCTGGTGACATCACCATGTGGAAAATTAGTATCATAGACAAATAAGAAAGAGAGTTCCAAACATCTCTACCAATAACAGTTATCCGTTTTCCCCTCCCCACTCCGACCACGCCCAGGGAGTCAATTTTTGTTTCTTGTTTCAAATGTTTATTGAAAATAATCCAGTAAGGTGATTGTTACCCAGAAATGATTTGATATTGAGATAAAAACGGCTGCATTGGACCTTTAACACATCACAGTAATCTCCATTGTGATTGGATATCTTGTACTAAACTCAGCAAAAAAAGAAACGTCCTCTCACTGTCAACTGCTTTAATTGTCAGCAAACTTAACATGTGTAAATATTTGTATGAACATAAGATACAACAACTGAGACATAAACTGAACAAGTTCCACAGACATGTGACAAACAGAAATGGAATAATGTGTCTCTGAACAAAGGGGGGGGGGGGGGGGTCAAAATCAAAAGTAACAGTCTGTATCTGGTGTGGCCACCAGCTGCAGTAAGTACTGCAGTGCATCTCCTCCTCATGCACCAAATTTGCCAGTTCTTACTGTGAAATGTTACCTCACTCTTCCACCAAGGCACTTGAAAGTTCCCGGACATTTCTCGGGGGAATGGCCCTAGCCCTCACCCTCCAATCCAACAGGTCCCAGACATGCTCAATGGGATTGAGATCAGGGCTCTTCGCTGGCCATGGCAGAACACTGACATTCCTGTCTTGCAGAAAATCAAGCACAGAATGAGCAGTATGACTGGTGGCATTGTCATGCTGGAGGGTTATGTCAGGATGAGCCTGCAGGAAAGGTACCACATGAGGGAGGAGGATGTCTTCCCTGTAACGCACAGCGTTGAGATTGCCTGCAATGACAACAAGCTCAGTCCGATGATGCTGTGACACATCGCCCCAGACACTGACGGACCCTACACCTCCAAATCGATCCTGCTCCAGAGTACAGGCCTCGGTGTAACGCTCATTCCTTCGACGATAAACGCGAATCCGACCATCGCCCCTGGTGAGACAAAACCGCGACTCGTCAGTGAAGAGCACTTTTGCCAGTCCTGTCTGGTCCAGTGACGGTGGGTCTGTGCCCATAGGCGACGTTGTTGCCGGTGATGTCTGTTGAGGACCTGCCTTACAACAGGACTACAAGCCCTCAGTCCAGCCTCTCTCAGCCTATTGCGAACAGTCTGAGCACTGATAGAGGGATTGGGCCTTCCTGGTGTAACTCGGGCACTTGTTGTTGCCATCCTGTACCTGTCCCGCAGGTGTGGTGTTCGGAATGATCCTGTGCAGGTGTTGTTACATGTGGTCTGCCACTGTGAGGACGATCAGTTGTCCATCCTGTCTCCCTGTAGCGCTGTCTTAGGCATCTCACAGAACAGACATTACAATTTATTGCCCTGGCCCCATCTGCAGTCCTCATGCCTCCTTGCAACATGCCTAAGTCACGTTCACGCAGATGAGCAAGGACCCTGGGCATCTTTCTTTTGGTGTTTTTCAGAGTCAGTAGAAAGGCCTCTTCAGTGTCCTAAGTTCTCATAACTGTTTCCTATCGTCTGTAAGCTTTTAGTGTCTTAACGACCATTCCACAGGTGCAAGTTCATTAACTGTTTATGGTTCATTGAACAAGCATGGGAAACAGTGTTTAAACCCTTCACAATGAAGATCTGTGAAGTTACTTGAATTTTTACAAATTATCTTTGAAAGACAGGGTCCTGAAAAAGGGCCGTTTCTTTTTTTGCTGAGTTTATAAATAGTATTTATACTGAAATAGTCAAATGTTATTGTCACGACTTCCGCCAAAGTTGGTCCCTCTCCTTGTTCGGGCGGCGTTCGGCGGTCGAAGTCACCGACCTTCTAGCCATCGCTGATCCTCTTTCATTTTCCTTTGGTTTTGTCTTGTCTTCCATCACACCTGGTTCCAATCCCATCAATTACATGTTGTGTATTTAACCCTCCGTTCCTCCTCATGTCCTTGTCGGTGATTGTTTGTTGTAAGTGCTTGTGCACGGCTGTCCTGGTGTGCGTCGGGTAATGTACCCATTATTTGATTGTTCTGTTTTCCGGTGGGTTTTTTGTTATTAAACTGGGCCGTTTGGAAACACAGTTTTTGCTCTCCTGCGTCTGACTTCTCTGCCACCAGTACGCACCCCTTACAGCTATACTGAAATCTTACACTGGATTTAATTTTTATACTGAAATATTGACATACTGAAATGTAATACTGAAATTGTCATTTCAGAGGTTGATGGTATTGGGGTCACTCACAGCTCTCGATCTCCAGAGTGCAGTTCTGCTCGTCCAGAGGGTACCTCCTCAGGTCCATCATACAGGCTGCCGTCGTTGTGATCCTGAGGTCAACAAACACACACACACAAGGGCGAAGAGGATCACATTAACTTAAGCTTTACTGGAGCCCACACACACATTCTCCATCCATACTGCCCGCTGTGGATCCACCTTAACATCTCATCTGTGCATGAAACCATATCATTTCAGTATAATGTTATTCACCATGACGTTATGATCTCCTGAACAACCACAGTCAAGTCCACAGAGAGAAAGGATATCTCTCTGTTCCCACTTGTAAGCAAGAAGAGCTTAAACTGAATACATACCAGTATAGACTATAATTGTTGAAGAGAAACTACAACTGTGCCTCGATCTTTACTCAGTGTTTCAGTTGGTATTAGGTTCAGCCCGGTAGACCAGATTACCTTAAGATATGACGACATTCAGAACCAGAACTCATCATTACTGTACACTCACGTCTCGGTTACTTTAGTGGACAGGTAATGTAACATCGGAACATTCCACATAGTAATGTCTGGAGATCCTTCTCTGGCATTCCATTCCATACGTTATCACTTACAGTTGGACCGTGGGTTTCAGGGTGAGTGATTGATTGAGTTGGGATAATAACAAGTGGACTGTGGTCTCGTATGGCTCAGTTGGTAGAGCAGGGTGTTGCAGCGCCAGGAGAATAGGTTCGTTCCCCGGGCCACCCATACGGAAAATGTACGCACGCATGACTGTAAGTCGCGTTGGATAAAAGCGTCTGCTAAATGGTATAGATATGAACACTAGGGACTTTGTCCTTTTGGTCAGGTCATGAGGTTGAATATTTTCGGTACAACAGCGATTGATCTTCCTCACGTGCCCTCGGCTTGAAGAGGTCAGAATTGAACCATGTTTGCACAAGTTGCTGAATTCCTGGACTCCGTTAGTGAAGCTGTGACCACTAGACAGTTTAAGCTCCACAATCTAAAACACATACGTTATATATGTCTTTATGGATAAGAATGCCAGGTCACATAGCTATACTGTCATCTCAGAAATGCATTACATCCAGACGAGTGTGTTCGTCAGAAGCTATTAGCTATTAGACAAGATGGATGATTCCACCTGCGCACCTGCAACCGTGTGCGCACACACACACACACACACACACAAAGTACAACCACGCACGTGCGCGCACACACACACACACACACAACCGTGTGCGCACACACACACACACACACACACGCACACACAAACACACACACTTATCCACACAAGCACACGCACCCACCCACACACAACTCTATATGAGCTGTACACAGGGTCAAGCTCATGCACCCACATACACACACACACACGTGTTCTTTAGAGGGGGTACATGAAACAGATTTACAGTATGTTAAAAGAACAGAATCGACGCATTGTATTAAATCCAATTGATATAAAACAACTACGTATAATTCAAAACTAGCCCACTGCGAGTGATTAAAATGCACAAATCATTGAATTTCCATGCTGGATGGCTCAATTTGGAAGAAAACCATGCATTATACATATTCATTATCCTGATGAACAAGTCAGGACTTGTCAAACAACAAAGACCAATGGTTATGGATATTGAAACAGGGAATCATAACAAAGCAACAGCTGAGCTTGCGTCATCATCTATACATTTTATTTTTTTCTTCATGTTTTCTTCTCACCAAATATTTGGAAAAATACATATTTCAACAAAGCATGACAATGTACACGCTACTGCACCGATATGTCGAGGGGAAAAGCTAAACTGAGCCTATGGGAAGGGATTATATTTACTCGCCAAAAACATAGCAGCTGGTGGCCTAGAGGTGGTCCAGTGGTCTAAGCCACTGCCTCCGGAACACAAAGATCACTACAGCATGGTTAAAAATCTGGTCCACTGCTATTTTTGGACTCTCTCCGTTATTATTCCTCTCTGCCTATGTTATCCAATAAACAGACAAAAAAAGAGAGGAGTGGGAATGCCCCACTTCTTTAAAAACACAAAAAAAAAACCTAGCAGCTCATACATACCACACAGCATTTATTACTATAAAATAATCAAATAAACGATTGTGATATCCCTTCAAATGAATCAGTCTTGGATGCATTCATCTAGAACCCATTGATTCCACTGCTTTGGAACCCACCTCAGGCCGTAGAGCACTGTTCCATCCGGGTGGAGGCGGATCATGCGGTTCTTGACCGTCACACCGTGGACGAAGGACTTCTTGTCATTCAGGAAGTAGGTGTCAGGGACCCAGAGTGAATCTGCCACCCGGTTATCCAGGGTGAGGTTCAGTGGGATCCCTAAGTACGCCAGCCTCTTGTCCCTCCAGTACTGCTGGAAGTACATGGTTAAAGTGTAGTCCTGGAAGGAGATGAACATATGGTGATGTTAGTATACTGTAGTATATTCACTTCCTTATTTTTGATTGACATACAGTGCATGTGTGTGTGTGTGTGTGTGTTTCTTGAGGCTGCACCCCATAGTTCTGAGAATGACTGTGGATAGGCCTATTGTGGGAGGAGAGATGAGGAGTTTACAGTCACAAGCTGTCGGAATGGTGACGGGTTAGGTTGCAACGTGGTGGCACACAGTACTCTACTCTGACCCATCCCCATGCCAACCAAACTGGTGTTCCAAATTTTCTCTCCACCCACTCCACTCCGCCTCAATTACCGACCCTCTGTGTCAAAATGGCCGCCGCAGTAGAAGGCTTCCCACCAGGCAGCAGGAGGTGTGGCATGGCTGTGTGTGGCATGGCTGTGTGTGGCATGGCCGTGTGATTCAGCCACAGTTCTAATGGTGATTACACAACAGCCATACTGTAGGCAGGGCCAGGCTGTACCAGGAGTCTGTCCAAGTGGCTCCGCCACACACTCCAAAATACCCGACAGCAATGTGTTTCTCTCTCTACGCCAGCAGCACTGTTATGAGTGGAGCCAACCACATGGTCTCTGACTAAAGCCAATTACATTGTGTGGTATTGGGTCCAATATTTCAGTGCACAGCCTACTCAGTCCTTGCATCTCGCTATGGAGGGGAGCCAGAGGCAGGACGTCATGCCAATTGAAACTGAGGGGGCACGTACTCCCTCCATTTGATCAGTTTTTAGGATAAAGAGATACAAAATGTACACTAAGTGTATGACTCTCTACACCTCCAACCAGCTGTTCAATGATGTCCCCGGAGATTATTTCAGGTATTTCAAGATGGGAGTGTTCCAGGGGTGAGAAGTGCGAACCAGTCAGCGATGTAGTTTTAGATAAGTCTTTACATGAAAGAGCATGAATGATTTAAATAACCACTGTAGCCGGGTCCTGCGTTCAAAGCCGCAGCTGCCTTGGAATTCTTATAAATCTTGCACGGGGACAATCACAGAGCATTTCAAATAAAGGAGTAGTTGCTCACCTTGAATCAGACAGTTTATCACACTGATGCTGTCATGCTACAGTGGCAATTGCGGTGATCTCCTTGAAGGAGGAATCTGCAGTTTCAGTTCCGTTCAAAGTATCAACCTGGAAGGACTGAGGGGAAGGCTCTTTGCATGTTTACTGCACACTGTTTAGCTGTGTGTGTGTGTGTGTGTGTGTGTGTGTGAATAGGCTTTAATCTATTTTCATTCAATAACGCACCCTGTAAGGACTTATCAGTCATGGTTGTCCATATTACTGTGATTTTACTGATACTACATTCTCCAAGAAAGCTTTTTTTTTGTCATTCTGTAATTCATTTAGTGACCTAATGTTACTGATGACACTGGATGCGTCCCAAATGGCACCCTATTCCTCACATAGTGGGCCCTGGTCAAAAGTAGTGCACTGTATAGGGAATAGGGTGCCATTTGGGACACAGGCCCTGGTGGGAGGTGAACCTGCTCTTGTTTGGTGGCGTCGTTTATTCAGCCTACAGTGTATGATGATCCCCTGCATACTGACCGACGCAGTAGCCTACTATTCTCATTTGTCATTGCATCTGCTCCCTGTCTCCAACAGACACTCCTCATTATCAAACTAGCTTATCATGATCATGCTTTCACACAAAACCACTCTTTATGGAACCGGCTCCATCCCACCAACAACGTCCGTAATTCTATGGTCACACGCCTTGACGTAAATCTGTGTACTTTTAGTGCATTTACAAATGGGCTCCTTATGACATTGTGCATCCCTAGAAAGTTGAATGTGTGCGTAGACCCCAAGGTCATTAGCCAATACAATACCAACTGATATTGTGAGAAGCTATGTGAGGCTTATTTGCATGCGGTCCCCACATGCCGTCATGTACTGTACGCACAAATACAACCTCTGTACGGTCCTCAGCTATATATTATCATACAGATTGACACAAATCAAAGGAGATATTTATAGCGCAGTGGCAATAGTCAGCTGGCAGTTTGTGACGGACTGATCGCAAACATTCTCTACGTTAACTACAGTATGTCGCTCATAGCTCATCTGAGGTCTCTTCGCTAAAACACCTCTGGATAGTGTGAGAAATAATAGCCACCTTGATAACCATAGTAACCATCAATGACAGCATACTAAGGCAAACAGCGATAACCTACACGAACAGTGATCCTCAAAATTGCAAGTGCAGTTATAAAAACACATCAATGCAGCTAATTCGGGTTATACATGATCATCAATTATCAACCAAAACTCAGTAAAGAATCATTTGACGCAGTCGGTCATTTTCAAAGCAAATTCCACAGCCCCCCCCCCCCCCCCCCCCCCAGAGATTTATTCTTGGAAGCCCATTTTCCACTGCGGGAAATCACCCTCTCTCCCCACTTCTGTGGTGAACCTCAACAGCATGTTCAAAATAGCATGCATGGCCTCTGTTCTACTCTAAGGGCCTTTAGTAGTAGGAGCTGATTACCCCAGAAATGATCTTACATACGCTATGAGAGGGGAGACCCAGAGCCGTATATGGAGATGTAATGGATACTAATGGCTTCTAAACACACAGAGCTTTGGCTGCGATAACAACGGATCTCTCTGTACGTGCATTAGTGGGGTTTGATAGATAAATCAGGATTAAAATGGTGATAAAAGGCTTGATACAGGATTTACAAGTGATTCACAAGGGGCAGGAGGCAACCAAGAATTACACAGAAGACTGAAGGGATAAATAACTGCCTGTGTACACAGACACAAGCAACATGATAGGATTCTGGGCCAAAGCATTGCACCGGAAATGTGGGCACTTATCTTCAGCTTTTGCCATGCCCAAAAGAAAGCACTCGCACACACCCAAACACACACACACACACACACACACACACACGCGCGCTCTATAGACTTTGTAGAGGGATCATGCTACTGCAGAGAGCTGGCTTCATGGATCGATAGAATCATGTCCGATAGCAATCATAAATGATAAAGTGGGGGTCAGCGTTGAAGCATAACCCCATTACTCCTCTTTTAACTCAACTACAGCACTCTGGGAAATACGGCCTTAACTTCAGGAGACCAAATGCCTCACAACCCCTAGCAGACCTGCCAATATTCATAGGGGTTATAATGGTGCACTTTGACATCTGGTTACACATAGTCCCTGATGGAACGTTAAAATGAACCTATATGTAAATTCCAGGGTCAGTATGGTCTATGGGCTGTAAATAGGGCAGGATTTCTTCAGATAGACACAGTGAAAAGCAAACAGTTATGACAGGAACAGTTGGAGAGAGGAAAAATCTCCACTTCATATGCCAGATTTTCTGCACCCACACACCCACACACACTCTGCAGAGGGACTTGTACTGACGGCTGGTTACTCGGGCTATCTCAGAGTGAATTCAAATCGTTATCTATTTCTGCAGTCCCTTGTGGGTTCGTATCTCCTCCATACAACACACAATAAGCGTGCCATACAACAACAACTTGACTGAAGCTACCCGACAACATTTCTTCTCTTTCTTCTCCAGTTGCCTATGATTCAACTAACCTGAAATGGACAGTAATTTAAGTAAAAATCTATTGTTCAATAAACTGGGGAAATATAACAAAGGAAGTGCACAGTGGCCATTCAGATCGTTCATCAATTTTCTTTGGTCAATACTGTTTTTCAAGTTATAACATCACCTGGGTGCAGTCAACACACAGTCATATAGTTAGTGCTAGTAATTACCCCAGTTCCCATGGTAACTGATGGCTACGGCTATGACAGTCTCTCCCCTGCCTCCTCCATGCAGTGTTAAGAGTAGAGAGAAAACATCCCTTCGGAAGACAAACTGCAAATGTAGCCATCACTGAGGTTCTCACAGAGAGAGAGAGAGAACAGCTTATTAACCCAAGATCACTGACTATACACAAAGCAGTATTTACCTACACATGTAGGACCAGCCAGTGTTTTAGAGCTAATTCTGCCATTTCAAAGATATAGAGTCCCCACGGGACAACATATTATCTTCAAAGAGATTCTTCTATCAAAGGGAAAAGAGGAGCATCTCATTTACACATTTCCTACAGGCTACTTCCATTGTCGCGGCGCAAAAGTGCCTCCTGTTCCAAGGTAAACAACTGTCCCTGGTTTCAGGAAGTTCAAAGCACATTAATGGTTTACTTGGTCGGGTTACAGTGCTTACTAGAACGACCGGAATCACTACAAGACTAGGGTCCATATGTGTCGAGTATCACAAAAGGAGGAGTGCTGATCTAGGTTTGGGTCCTCCGTGTCAACGTAACCTCATTTGTTATGATCTAAAGGGCAAAACAGATCCTCGATCAGCGTCCTGAGACGCTTGAACATCCTCCCGGGTGACTATTACATCATCCAAAACTTGTTGTCTTAATTGAACATCATCCAGAACATTCATTATGTAATCAGTGAATTCATTAGTTCATCTTTTTCTTCTATTTGTCTCTCTGTATTTTCCTTTTTGCGTCTTGTTCTTGAGAATGTCACTTGTATGAAAAACCCGAGGCATGGACTGTTCTCCGGGCTCCTGTGCTAAATTTAAATTGATTAGAGGTATTACTCCATTACACTGCAGTCCATTGATTATTTATTGCCATTACCATTTGTATGCATCTATTTATCCTGCTACCAGTCACTATTACACTATTACATTGTCAGAGGAAAAACCAAGCCATGAGGTTGAAGGAATTGTCCTTAAAGCTCAGAGACAGGATTGTGTTAAGGCACAGATCTGGGGAAGGGTACCCCAACATTTTTGCAGCATTGAAGGTCCCCAAGAACATGGTGGCCTCAATCATTCTTAAATGGAAGAAGTTTGGAACCACCAAGACTCTTCCTAGAGCTGGCCACCCGGCCGACCTGAGCAATCGCGGGAGAAGGGCCTTTGTCAACAACCCGATGGTCACTGACAGAGCTCTAGAGTTCCTCTGTGGAGATGTGAGAACCTTCCAGAAGGACAACCATCTCTGCAGCACTCCACCAACCAAGCCTTTATGGTAGAGTGGCCAGACTGAAGCCACTCCTCAGTAAAAGGGACATGACAGCAAGCTTGGAGTTTTCCAAAAAGGTACCTAAAGACTCTCAGAACATGAGAAACACGATTCTCTGGTCTGATGAAACCAAGATGGAACTCTTTGGCCTGAATGCCAAGCGTCACGTCTGGAGGAAACCTGGAACCATCCCTACAGTGAAGCATGGTGGTGGCAGCATTATGCTGTGGGGATGTTTTTCAGCGGCAGGATAGTGGGAGACTAGTGAGGATCGAGGCAAAGATGAACGGAGCAAAGTACAGAGAGATCCTTGATGAAAACCTGCTCCAGAGCGCTCAGGACCTCAGACTGGAGCAAAGGTTCAACTTCCAACAGGACAATCCTAAGCACACAACCAAGACAATGCAGGAGTGACGTTGGGACAAGTCTCTGAATGTCCTTGAGTGGCCCAGCCAGAGCCTGGACTTGAACACGATCAAACATGTCTGGAGAGACCTGAAAACAGCTGTGCTGCAACGCTCCCCATCGAACCTGACAGAGCTTGAGAGGATCTGCAGAGAAGAATAGAAGAAACTACCCATCTTTCCCAAAACCTGTTTTTGCTTTGTCCTTCTGGGGTATTGTGTCTAGATTGATGAGGGGGGAAAACAATTTAATCAATTGTAGAATAAGGCTGTAACATAGCAACATTTGGAAGTCAAGGGGTCTGAATACTTACATGTATATCCTAATACACTTTTTATGTACAAACCCACCTCAACCACTCCAGTACCTCTGCACATTGAATAAAGTACTGGATCTGACCTGTATATACAGTACTTGCATTCTATTATTTATTTAACTTACATCGTAGTTATTTTTTAAATCTTTTTTTGTTATCTATATTATTATTATTATTATTAACACTGCATTCTCAAGATAAGAATTTCACTGTACTGTTTCACACTTGTTGTATCCTGTGCACATTGCGAATTAACGTTGAAACTTGAATTGTGTTGGGGCTGTCCTAAAGTGGCTTCTCACCTGAAGTGCCTGTCCCAGGTAGGGGAGCAGCCCAGAGATCATTATTTCTGATAGAGACGCGAACAGCTGCTGTGCACATGCTGCGCCACTTTCCAGTATACACACTGCACAGGCACAGTTGTAAGAAGTTGAGCCCAGGCATGTGTATTCACAAACAAGCCACAGATGCATGGGGTGGTAAAGGTGTGTCGGGGTGGGGGGTGTAGAGGTATGTGTGTGTGTGTGTGTGTGTGTGTGTGTGTGTGTGCGCACGTTCATGAGAGAGAGAGCTTGAGAGAGATAGAGAGAGAGAGCTTGCGAGAGTAAGAGAGAGATAGCGAGCGAAAGAGAGAGAGATACAGAGAGAGAGAAAGAGAGCTTGAGAGAGTAAGAGAGAGCGATAGCGAGAGAAAGAGAAAGAGAGTGAGAACTTGAGAGACAAAGAGAGAGAGAGAGAGTGTGTGAGGGAGAGCTGGGGAGAGAAAAAAAAACTTATTTGAAACCCTTATTCAAGGTTTCAAAGACCTCTCTGATGAGAACAAACTACTGGCCCTGTAGGGGGAGGACACAGAGAGCTGTGTGTTGGCAGCTCACTACATTGCTGCCTGCCATAAGACGAGGTACATTGTCTGTCAGACCAACCATCCTTGCTCATGTCCTCTATGCCATTGTTATTGGTTATTTTGACCCTTGATTATCGTTGTTACTGTTGTCCCGTTGACAATAGATTATTACTTTTTTAATTATGTTAATATTGTAAATCTCCAAAGTAAGCTTTGGCAATATGTACATTGTTACGTCAGGTCAATAAAGCAAATTTAATTGAACTGAGAGAGAGAGAGAGAGAGAGAGAGATAGAGAGGGAGAGAATGCCCATGTCTATACTCCTCTTTGAATTGCTGGAGTTGCTGAACATACTGTACTTTTCACTTTACCTTTCACTTTTCAATAACTCATTGTAGGACATTATTGCATGATTTTGAATGAAAATGTACGCGTTACGTGAATCCCAGGAGAAACATATTCAAGTACTATATGAAAGTGAGCAAAGCAAAAAGCACAATTGTGTGAGTCCCAATGTTTACAGTAATCGGGTCGCGAGTTCACTCACCATGTTGACTTCGGATACCATGTCTATGCTCGCCACATCTATACTCATGCCAACTGCAACAGGGGCCCCTGTAATGCAAATGCAATGGTATCATTTACAATGACAGTGAATTAAAAAAATGGCTGCAATATGAGCCCAAGATGAGCGAATCGGCATAGTAAACATGGACACGCTGCAACATGGTTGCCCCACTTTTGAAAACGTACCTCCAAAGTCTGGTCGAAGACGAATATCATATCCCTTTAGTAGTTTGTCCACCGTCTCTTTCACAAACGACATGTTCCCTGGTTCATTCACGCTGAAACAACAAAAGGATAGCGTTTACTACAAAATTGCACGTTCGTTTTTCCGTCACACTTTTACTAGAGAAATCACTCACCTTTGTGCGCAACAAACGACAGCTACAATCACTGGTGCTGAAAGAACACTAAACAATTTTCCACTCAGAAAAGCCCACATTCCTTACTGTTTTGGTGAAAAACGTGCAACGCAAAAACGGTACAATGTGTTTACAAATCAGAATATTCCATTGGCAAGTTCTCGTGGAGGAAGTCGTTGGCTTTTCAGACCGTTCAGATCTGTTCGGTTTGACATCACTCGTATTTTGGATTTCTCTCCTCTCTCTCTATGCAACGGGGAGACATGAAGGAACTATACTCCTAACTGAAATGTATATTGGCTACTGGCAAAGACTCCACCGGTGGAGGCGGTAAAGGTACTTTCTTGGATTGGAGCCAACCCCGCTCACTCCAGATATTCATCTAATTGACCGTAAACCTGAATATGTTCTAATCCCAATAAGATTTCACATAATGTGCCAAATAGATGTAGGCCTAGACTGAATTGCTATACCTGATGCAACGTGTCATAAGAGGTCTATCTCCCTTCCTCCAAGTCCTATTCAATAATCAAAATCGACCACTCGAGCCCGTGGGGACTGTCAGTCTACCTGACTGACGTACTTACCTGGTATCATAGATTGCAAACAACTTCTTGTTTCCATCGACTGCATTCCTGAGGGGGAAAAACAAGAGGAAATATGACTCAGTAGAACACTTTCATTTTCAGCTGCACAGTAACACATGGTGACTATGATTTATATATACGCTGATAACTCACACCTAGCAACATACAACGCAGTGTAAAGTCTGTAATTGAGTCAATTTAGTTTTAGGCGTCGCTATAGCAGCTTTGCGGTGGGTAATTTGTTTTTGGACCATGAGATGTTCTTATAATAGCACACACTTGGCATACTCTCTTTCCCAAACACTGGAAGTGCTTTATATGATAAGCAGTGCACTTTAGGAATACGTATTTTAACAGGCTCAAGTTTGTTTCAGCACCGTGGACAGCACCACCCGATGGAATTAATGTAGGGTCAGAACGCGCTATGGGAAACGGAGCTGTACAGTTCAAACGTGGGGCTGAAACACCTTAGCACCACTTAAATAACTCACATATACCTGGCAATTTACAAGACAGTGCGACATGTGTCTACTTGGTGCAAATAATTCACGTATTATAGATCTGTCAAACTGAACTGTCAACTATTGATTGTAATGTAAAAAGGTGTAGAAATTGAATACCGTGCTACAGGAGAGTGAAATATGATTAGTCAGTATAATGTTCTGTCAAAAAATATGGAGTTAGAGTACCCTCTTATGGCAATTGGTATAACGACTTTGTTTGATGTTGGCTAACTGTAAAAAAAAAAAAAAAAAAATGTGTTTTTTCAGTAAGATTGTGTAATCACACCTTTTGATAGACATTGATTTATTGCGGTCCTTCTTTTCATATTTGAGTGCGGTCATTCTCGATTTCCTCTGATCATTACCGTAATAATTCTCATTGATGGACCTTAGTCTGGTGAGTCATCGTGGCATAATAGGTCGGGGTCGAAATCAAAGGCAGTACTCTGGAGGCAGCGGTACCATGTGCATTAGAACTATAATAAGCGGTACTTCTCTTTTCAACAAAGCTGACGCATTTCCCACTGAATGAGAGAAAAGGCTAGGTAAACAGAGGGGACCAAAATTGGACATGTAGGTGAATAGGTATACTATTTTATTGGGTCCTTGGGATATAGCCTTGTTTTTTTTCTCTTCAGGATGGATCAACCCACTGCCCCTCATTGATTAAATTGATTTCGACTAGACAGCTAATTAGCTTGCGGGAGAGGATGGCGTTTTATTAACTAACTACAGCAATATGCATAGGCTAGTGTAGCCTACAGTGGCAAGTAAGATAACAGGGGAAAGTTAAGTGACGCTTGGAGTTCCTGGAGGATCGTTTTCACTGTCGCACCTATGATAACGCACCGGTTAGCAAATCGTTGCAGTGTGTGCATGTGAGCAGCAACTGGAGGTGAGTGTGTTTTCTGACTAAGATGGGGCGCCGGGCCGCTAGTCCGCTATGAGTGGACAAATACATTGTGACTAAGGGTATGTAACACGAAAAACGTTGTTGTCACAACCGAAGATGAGGACTCGGCATTAAAACCTCTCATCTCCAAAAGGCGCGAAGGAGGTGGCGGCACAAGACGCAAACATCCGCTTGATATGAGTAGGAAGTCAGTCAAGCAAATCAGGAGAGAACAATACACGATCGAGACTGACTGCGGTGGCAACTATAAACGGAGTATATCTATATCCCTCTGAAGGAGCAGCAGCATACCCTTGACTTTCATTGCTGCGGGTTTTGTATCGCTTTTCTAACCTGGATTTAAATCAAGATGATGGCTCTCTCTACGGGTAATTGATTTTCAACCCTCTTTTATGCATGAGGATGGCATCAGAAGCACCCCCACTCTCCTTCCCTCTTTTGTTAGGGGGGTATGAGTGGGGGGGGGGGGGGGGGGGGGGGTCTGGGGAAAGGGAACAGTGAGGGTACATCATTAGCCTACATTGAAAACCTATTGCACTGCCTGCGAATTCATACGCAGTGAGGATCACCAATACAATGCAACTGCGAACACGAACAGTTGCCGCAAAGTGGGGAGATGTTATAATACTGCTGCAACAAGGTGTTTAGCATTGGGCAAAATGAATGCACACAAGGACGTGGGCCAGGAATGTAGAAAGACATGATTGGTATATTCACAGTTTCAAACAGTTATTGTATCAAGGTTAGCCTACTGATTACTCTTGTAGGTCCATTATAGGGCTGCTAGTTGAAAGTGTGCGTGGTCAGGTGTGCGTATTGGGGGAGGGTGGGGTACAGTACAACACCAAAGGACTTATCATTATGGTACTATAGTAATACTAGTACTGTAGTAATAATACTCTGGTAGGAGTATAGTGTAGAAGGTGAAGGAGAAGTAGAAGTATGATGACAATACATACTACTGAAAGTACTGATTGTGGATTATATGTTGTTATTCCAGACAAAGAGGACAAAATGCCCAGCTTTTCTACAATGAAACACGTGTGGATCTCTGTCTTGCTGGTGTGTATTACATGTCACGTGGGGTAAGTGAAACATCTACCATCCAATCTGACTATACACTGCATTACATCCTCATTTGAACAGTAGATATACTGTACATGTCCAACGATGATGTGCTTTATTTACATCGACACTAGCCTCGTCAAGCAGTCTCCATGTTACAGTATGTGGAACTAACCAGCCTGATTGATGTTGTGTCTTTCCCAGTCGTGGCCAGACCACAGCAGAGGCATTGAAAGAGGCAGAGGCTAATGACAACATCACCATCTTCACCCGGATACTGGACGGACTGCTGGACGGCTACGACAACAGACTCAGACCAGGACTTGGAGGTAACGTATACCGACTTACAGACCACTCCGATCCAAACTCACATCACTAGAGGTTACAGTACAAAGCAATACAACACAATACAGTATTATATCCGTATTCATTTTCTTGGGGCAAATGTCATTCAGTAATACTCTTATTTGACATTATATTTCCTCAGAGTACACTCAAGCCAGGTGCAGCAAGACCATTGTAGCATGCTGATGCAGGAGATTTATAGAACCGAAATACAGTGTGAAATGTGGATGTTTCTGTTTCAACTTACAGTTTGTCTTGGTTTGAATTTATACTGAATGTATTTTGGTTCTTTTGCAACTTGAAGGGATTGGATGGGGGAAAGAGAAACACTAAGAGAGTGTGCCTGCGTGTGCACTGATTTAATGCAATTATATTACTGTAGCCTAAATGCTATGCAGGTTATGCCGCAGCAAATTAACCTGTCACAAGAAGAAAAGTTACCAGCTGATGAGACGATAAATGCATAGTGCGCTCCACACTGAGATGCGCTGTGTGACCCCACGTGGGACCAACTATATGTTTTGGAAACACCCCCTTACTTGCAGGGAGAGGGCTCTGGGGCGTTTTCTTTTTGGTTGGGGGCACCCTGGAGGCCACCCCCCTCTTCCCCAGAAAGCATATGAACACATCATAAGCCATGGCAAAATGATTAGCAAATTAGCTTTAAAACTGCAACATTTTCTCTCAGTCTCATGGCAAAATGTTTAGAATAGCATGAGATAAGCTATTAAACTTGATCGGACCTTGCAGGGGGGAGGGGGGGGGGTCGCAAAACTGCAGTATGCCAATGCTTAGCCTCATACATAATTTGTGATCCAGAATAGCATTTTCCCCCTCTATAAAATCACACTTGCTAGACTTCTTGGATTCAGTGAGAAAAATAAAGAGACTGTTCTAATATACAGAATTGCATTGACTGGAATATATTCCAAGAGCAAAGCAATCACAGTGATAGATCAATCCTAAGTGAGAAGGAACTGCACTGCCAACACGCCATATATCACACAGCCCCCCTCATGACCACCACCTCCATCTGCAAAAAGTAACCTTGAGATCCAGACCTCTATTCAGACGAGAGAGAGAGGGAGTCAAAGAGTGTTCACCGGAAGATAGAAATATCTTGCATCTCTTAGAGGAAAGAAAATGCTCTACCTCCGATTTGGTCTTAGTGATTTTTAAAATCCTTTTCCCCCTCTTTCTAAATCTTTTTTCATAATGTCGCTAATGTAACATGGATACATCCAACATGGATTTGCCAACTGGGGTTGGAGAACAGAGCTGCACTCACTTCCTCAGAATGGTTTCTGTCATTGAAGGCTGTAAAGATTTCAAATGGAAATCTCGATGATGATTACTCATAAATTGAATTTGTCCCTGTCCCTTGTCTCTTCATGTTCACGGTCATATTCCAAATCCCATTCTATCCACAGAAAAGGTCACGGAGATCAAAACCAATATATTTGTCACAAGCTTTGGCCCAGTTTCAGATACTGAAATGGTGAGTCAATTTACAGCCCATTTCATTATGCACCATTTCAATGACGTCCAGTAACGTAATTCTTTGCGATCAGAGTAACACCACACCCTCATGTAAATGTTAAAATACACAGCAATGATCCTAGGCGCATGTAGTGACATGTATTCATATTTTTTTGTTAAGTAATAAATCAAAATATTATAAATAAATACATCATGGGCCAGATTCCAGGATGCAGATTAAGCACAGTCCTGGACTGAAATGTTATTTCAATGGAGAATCTCCTTTTAGTATTTATTTTTGTTGTCCAGGACTAGTTTTACAGTTTAATATTTTAATTTGACCAGGAAAAGGTGAAAATTGCTAACTTTAAACCTTATTATCCTCATAGTTTATACAGATTGTCAATTCAAGATTTTTTTTGCAAAAAGTATTATTATATTATTGATCGATTGACTATGACTTTGTGTAACAGTACTCTGCTTGCGTTGTGTACAATCAGTCATCGACACGGAACTCCAACGTGTAGCACCAGTCATGGAGATTTATTCTGATAGGAACGGCACAAAATTGCACGTCATGCAATGCACGGCTCACCATCCAACTCTGCACTCACGCACGCTGGTTTGGTGCTTGTTCACTGGGACGATTCTAACTGGAACATCCCCCCTCGTAAGCAAGCTACGCAAACCAGCCAATAAGATGCCATGTTGAGTAGGTGAAGGCAAGACAAAACTCAAACCAAAAACCCATTGGCATAAAGTGGCAAGGGGAATCACCAATATAACCCTGTTACACTTGCAAATCACCCATTCTGTAGCACAGTTAAAATTATATGGCAAATAGAAATCAAACTGGATGGAAATAGACGGGAAGGGTTGAGGGTAGTGGAAGGATAGGAGTAAAAACAAACAAAAGATTGTCAAATATATTGTGTCTGTAAAATGTACAGTGCCTTCGGAAAGTATTCAGACCCCTAAACTTTTTCCACATTTTGTTACGTTATAGCCTCATTCTAAAATGTATTAAATTATTTCCCCCCCTCATCAATCTACAATACAATACAACGACAAAGCAAAAACAGGTTTTCCACATTTTTTACTAATTTATAATAATAAAAAACTACTGAAATGTCACTTTTACATCGGGTTCAAGTCCGGACTCTGGCTGGGCCACTCAAGGACATTCAAATACTTGTCCCGAAGCCATTCCTACATTGTCTTGGCTGTGTGCTTAGGGTCGTTGTCTTGTTGAAAGGTGAACCTTCAACCCAGTTTGAGGTCCTAAGCACTCTGGAGCAGTTTTTCATCAAGGATCTCTCTGTACTTTGCTCTGTTCATCTTTGCCTCGATCCTGACTAATCTCCCAGTGCTGCCACTACCATGCTTCACCGTAGGGATGGTTCCAGGTTTCCTCCAGACGTGATACTTGGCATTCAGGCCAAAGAGTTCAATCTTGGTTTCATCAGACCAGAGAATCTCGTTTCTCATGGTCTGAGAATCTTTAGGTACCTTTTGGCAAACTCCAAGTGCGCTGTCATGTGTCCCTTTTACTGATGAGTGGCTTCCGTCTGGTCACTCTTCCACAAAGGCCTGACTGGTGGAGTGCTTTAAAGATGGTTGTCCTTCTGGAAGGTTCTCCTTTCTCCACAGAGGAACTCTAGATCTTTGTCAGAGTGACCATTGTGTTCTTGGTCACCTCCCTCGACCTATTGCTCAGTTTTGCCGGGCGGCCAGCTCTAGAAAGATTCTTGGTGGTTCCAAACTTCTTCTATTTAAGAATGATGGAGGCCACTGTGTTCTTGGGGACCTTCAATGCTGCAGAATTCTTTTGGAACCCTTCCCCAGATCTGTGCCTCGACACAATCCTGTCTCGGATCTCTACGGACAATTCCTTCAACCTCATGGCTTGGTTTTTGCTCTGACATGCACTGTCAACTGTGGGACTTTATATAGACAGTTGTGTGCCTTTCCAAATCATGTCCCAATCAATTGAATTTACCACAGGTGGACCCCAATCAAGTTGTAGAAACATCTCAAGGGTGATCAATGGAAACAGGATGCACCTGAGCTCAATTTTGAGTCTCATAGCAAAGTGTCTGAATACTTATGTAAATACTTTTTAAAAATGTATATTTGTTTTTGCAAAAATGTCTAAAAAACTGTTTTTGCTTTGTCATTATGGGGTATTGTGTCTAGATTGGGAAGGATAATTATTTTTTAATCTGTTTAAAAGAAAAGAGTCTTTAACGTAACAAAATGTGGAAAAAGCCAATACTTTCCGAAGGCAGCATGTATAAGCTGGAAGTAGAAGCTTAAGTGTTGTTGTTCGTTAGTTTACTCCAATTAGGGGAGGGGTGGTAGGGTTCGTCAAAAATACTAAATCTAATGACATAAAATAATACAAAATGAAATACTTTAAAACCTTTTTAAACCTCAGGTACACTACACATTGCATTTCCTCCTGCACAGGAACATTCTCTGAGTCAGAGGGATCAAATTAAAATAGCAGATCTGCATGTGTCCACGGGCTTTGACTCAGAGTGTTATCACCATGTATCAACACCATGCCTCTCTCCGCCTTAGGAGTACACCATCGATGTGTTTTTCCGACAAAGCTGGAAAGACGAGCGCCTGTGTTTCAAAGGACCCATGGAGATGCTGCCTCTGAACAACCTCCTGGCCAGTAACATCTGGACCCCAGACACATTCTTCCTCAATGGGAAAAAGTCTATCGCCCACAACATGACCACGCCCAACAAGCTACTGAGACTGAAGGATGACGGAACGCTGCTCTACACCATGAGGTACCAACCACGGGCCTGTTCAGTACTATTTCAGATAGAAATGTATCACATATGAACAGATAGGAAGTGCCTGTAATGTAGTGTGGGGAATTGTGTCAGGTCTATTCAAATCAAATCACATTTTATTGGTCACATACACATGGTTAGCAGATGTTGATGCGAGTGTAACGAAATGCTTGTGCAGTAATATCTAACAAGTAATCGAACAAATTCACAACAACTACCTTATACACACAAATGTAAAGGGATGAATGAGAAAATGTACATATAAATACATGGATGAGCGATGGCCGTGCGGCATAGGCAAGATGCAGTAGATGGTATAGAATGCAGTATATATACAGTGGGGCAAAAAAGTATTTAGTCAGCCACCAATTGTGCAAGGTCTCCCACTTAAAAATATGAGAGAGGCCTGTAATTTTCATCATAGGTACACTTCAACTATGACAGACAAAATGAAAAAAAAAATCCAGAAAATCACATTGTAGGATTTTTAATGAATTTATTTGCAAATTATGGTGGAAAATAAGTATTTGGTCACCTACAAACAAGCAAGATTTCTGGCTCTCACAGACCTGTAACTTCTTCTTTAAGAGGCTCCTCTGTCCTCCACTCGTTACCTGTATTAATGGCACCTGTTTGAACTTGTTATCAGTTTAAAAGACACCTGTCCACAACCTCAAACAGTCACACTCCAAACTCAACTATGGCCAAGACCAAAGAGCTGTCAAAGGACACCAGAAACAAAATTGTAGACCTGCACCAGGCTGGGAAGACAATCTGCAATAGGTAAGCAGCTTGGTTGAAGAAATCAACTGTGGGAGCAATTATTAGGAAATGGAAGACATACAAAACCACTGATAATCTCCCTCGATCTGGGGCTCTACGCAAGCTCTCACCCGTGGGGTCAAAATGATCACAAGAACGGTGAGCAAAAATCCCAGAACCACACGGGGGGACCTAGTGAATGACCTGCAGAGAGCTGGGACCAAAGTAACAAAGCCTACCATCAGCAAGGGCATTGAAAATTAAATGTGGCTGGGTATTTCAGCATGACAATGATCCCAAACACACCGCCCGGGCAACAAAGGAGTGGCTTCGTAAGAAGCATTTCAAGGTCCTGGAGTGGCCTAGCCAGTCTCCAGATCTCAACCCCATAGAAAATCTTTGGAGGGAGTTGAAAGTCCGTGTTGCCCAGCAACAGCCCCAAAACATCACTGCTCTAGAGGAGATCTGCATGGAGGAATGGGCCAAAATACCAGCAACAGTGTGTGAAAACCTTGTGAAGACTTACAGAAAACGTTTGACCTCTGTCATTGCCAACAAAGGGTATATAACAAAGTATTGAGATAAACTTTTGTGATTGACCAAATACTTATTTTCCACCATCATTTGCAAATAATTTCATTAAACATCCTACAATGTGATTTTCTGGATTTTCTTTTCTCATTTTGTCTGTCATAGTTGAAGTGTACCTATGATGAACATTACAGGCCTCTCTCATCTTTTTAACTGGGAGAACTTGCACAATTGGTGGTTGACTAAATACTTTTTTGCCCCACTGTATATGAGATGAGTAATGTAGGATATGTATGCATTATTAAAGTGGCGTTATTTAAAGTGATTAGTGATACCTTTATTAAATCCATTTATTAAATGTATTAAAGTGGACAGAGATTTGAGTCTGTATGTTAGCAGCAGCCACTCTATGTTAGTGATGGCTGTTTAACAGTCTGATGGCCTTGAGATGTTTTTCAGTCTCTCGGTCCCAGCTTTGTTGCACTTGTACTGACCTCGCCTTCTGAATGATAGTAGGGTGAACAGGCAGTGGCTCGGATGGTGGTTGTCCTTGATGATCTTTTTGGCCTTCCTGTGACATCGGGTACTGTAGGTATCCTGGAGGGCAGGTAGTTTGCCCCCGGTGATGCTTTGTGCAGACCGCACTACCCTCTGGAGAGCCTTACGTTTGTGGGCGGAGCAGTTGCCGTACCACGTGGTGATACAGCCTGACAGGATGCTCTCGATTGTGCATCTGTAAATGTTTTTGAGTGTTTTAGGTGACAAGCCAAATTTCTTCAGCCTCCTGAGGTTGAATATGCACTGTTGCGCCTTCTTCACCACGCTGTCTGTGTGGGTGAACCATTTCAGTTTGTCCATGATGTGTACGCCGAAGAACTTAAAACTTTCCACCTTCTCCACTACTGTTCCGTCAAAGTGGAGATGCTGTTTCCTGAAGTCCACAATCATCTCCTTTGTTTTGTTGACGTTGAGTGAGAAGTTTTTTTCCTGACACCACACTCCGAGGGCCCTCACCTCCTCCCTGTAGGCCGTCTCATCATTGCTTACCACTGTAGTGACGTCTGCAAACTTGATGATTGAGTTGGAGGCGTGCATGGCCACGCAGTCATGGGTGAACAGGGAGTACACGAGAGGGCTGAGAACGCACCCTTGTGAGGCCCCAGCGTTGAGTATCAGCCCACACCACCTGGGGGCGGCCCGTCAGAAAGTATAGAAACCAGTTGCACAGGGCGGGGTCGAGACCCGTGGTCTCAAGCTTAATGACAAGTTTGGAGGGTACTATGGTGTTAAATGCTGAGCTGTAGTCAATGAACAGCATTCTTATATAGGTATTTATCTTGTCCAGATGGGATAGGGCAGTGTGCAGTGTGATGGCGATTGCGTCGTCTGTGGACATATTGGGGCGGTAAGCAAATTGGAGTGGGTCTAGGGTATCAGGTAGGGTGGAGGTGATATGATCTTTGACTAGTCTCTCAAAGCCGTTCATGATGACAGAATTGAGTGCTATGGGGCTATAGTCATTTAGTTCAGTTACCTTAGCTTTTTTGGGAACAGGAACAATGGTGGCCATCTTGAAGTATGTGGGCACAGGAGACTGGGATAGGGATTGATTGAATATGTCCGTAAACACACCAGCCACCTGGCCTGCACATGCTCTGAGGATGCGGCTAGGGATGCCGTCTAGGCCGGCAGCCTTGCGAAGGTTAACACGTTTAAATGTTTTACTCACATTGGCCACGGTGAAGGAGAGCCCACAGGCTTCGGTTGGGGGCCGTGTCAGTGACACTGTATTGTCCTCAAAGCGAGCAAAGAAGTTGTTTAGTTTGTCTGGGAGCAAGACATCGATGTCTGCGACGGGGCTGGTTTTCTTTTTGTAATCCGTGATTGACTGTAGACCCTGCCACATTTTTTTTATTTATTTTACCTTTATTTAACCAGGCAAGTCAGTTAAGAACAAATTCTTATTTTCAATGACGGCCTGGGAACAGTGGGTTAACTGCCTGTTCAGGGGCAGAACGACAGATTTGTACCTTGCCAGCTCAGGGGTTTGAACTCACAACCTTCCGGTTACTAGCCCAACGCTCTAACCACTAGGCTACCCTGCCGCCCCCTGCCGCCACATACGTCTCAGCCGTTGAATTGTGACTCTACTTTATCTCTGTACTGACGCTTTGATTGCCTTGAGGAGGGAATAGCTACACTCTTTGTATTCGGTCATGTTTCTAGTCGCCTTGCCATGAATAACAGCGGTGGTTCGCGCTTTCAGTTTTGCGCGAATGCTGCCATCAATCTACGGTTTCTGGTTAGGGAGGTTTTAATAGTCACAGTGGGTACAACATCACCGATGCACTTGCTAATAAACTTGCTCACCGAGTCAGCGTATAGGTCAATGCTGTTGTCTGAAGCTACCCGGAACATATCCCAGTCCACGTGATCGAAGCAGTCTTGAAGCACTCGTGCGTCAAACTAAGTAACATAATTTTTATTTTTTATTTTTTTATTTCACCTTTATTTAACCAGGTAGGCTAGTTGAGAACAAGTTCTCATTTGCAACTGCGACCTGGCCAGATATCCCCTTTAAGCTAGGTATATGTTTCTTTGAATGGGCTGCGTTTTTCAGACCATGTGACATCCCGAAAAATTGGTCTTCTCACGAGCGTCTGAACGATTTGGGCTACAGACTAATATGACCCCGCTATGGAAAGGAGATATTCTCACAAATACGATGGTGTTCTCCATTTTGGATTTACGATCTCCGCAAGTGTCACTCGTCTGAAGGTAACTGGTAAATAAATGAATGGAAGTATGGAGTTAGTTTTGTGCCAACAAAAACAGGTGGTTAAATGCGTGTCCAAAAAACAAAAGTATTTCCTTACTGTAGCTTTCTTATATCTCTTAGATAAAGTGTGTCAAAATCTTATTCCCCCTTTTATTTTTGGACTGTCTGTTTGGCCATTTATGATTGTGTTATTCAATGTGTTTCTATAGGCTATAGTAGTAAAGACCAAATAAAATGTTGGGGGGGAATACCTACAGGGGTCCTAAAATTCCAAATCAAATAGCTAAATGATCCATGGTATGACCATCTTAAAATAATTCCATATGTTAGCTGAACTTCCCCCACCCCACCCAAAGGCTTAGACGTATAGAGGATCATTTCTGAGCTTTGTGTCTGAAAAGCTAATGTTACGCTCACTGAAATACACCCAGCCACGATTCACAAAATGGCCCTGAACTGGTTTGGTTATTGTTGTTGTCTGTGTGTAGGAGGTAACAAAAGCCTCTGCACAGCTATTCTACTCAGCCCAGCTCTTGGTAACGTAGGCTCAGACAATTTTCTGTTCTTTTGTTCTTTGTGATGCTGTATTTTGTATGTTATGGAACACTGACCAATATGTGTCAGATTAGATGAAATATTCACCATTGGATTCATAATAGACAGGAACCGAAAGTGATGACAACCAATAGCAATCATACGAATAGATCAGGACTTCCTGGTATCACTTTAGGAGGTATCAGTTAGTCCAGAGCAATACCACCCACTAAAATCATCTTAATGCCAGATAAACAGATGCAAGAGAAATAGATGAACCATATTAACCCCTTATGGCCATGTGACCGGGCACTATTTGGCACGATCAGGCATCGCCGTCGCTGGAATCAAAGTCTGATGAGTGAAAGAAGAAGAAGAAGAAGAAGCAGATACCAGGCCCATCATTTTAAAAAGGTAATAGATTTCCCAACGACTCAGGAAATGAAACATCAGGACGTTTCTGCTTTTAATCGCTCCGGTTTTACTACTGTCTCCTAATGTATTTCCATTACCAGGAAAGAGATTAACGCGCTACCTAGATTTATTGCATGGTCCAGCCTTTCAGAATCCACCGCCATCAGGGGAGGGCTCCTTCTCTCCAGTGGAGATAATGACTAAATGTGATTGCATTCTCACCCCCCCGATTCCCGAAACATTAGCCCGAGAGCAACAGAGTTTTCAGAAACCTTCAGAAGAGGTTGAAGCAAGTGACCATCATGCAGTATTCTTATTTCCAGAGCAAACTGTGCCTCTGATGCAGGAAATATGCATATTAAGAAACTAGTGCAGTCTTTTTGCCATGTTCATTCCTTTGAGGTGCACTGGTGACATCAACACGTAACAAGTAAATGTTATAATGTTAATCACACAAGAAATGCAGGTGCATAATTGTAAATGCAAAAAAAATGAGTAATGGGGATGATTTAGAATAGATGGCACCGGTTACATGTCATTTGAGGAGGCATTTGAAACCCTAATTTTGAAAGGGAAAAAGGTCTCTATGCATGGACCTACATTAGGATATAGCTAATCAAACCTGTATACCAATATGCTTTCCTTGTGAGACAGAAAATCCGGTTCTTCAATTTCCAGTCCTGCAGTTTCTCTTGTAACCACATGATGGCAGCCTTCCCTGTTCACAATACAGACCAATGAGAATTAGAGTTGGCCTTCCTATGATCCAATAAGATCTTAAAACATGTCAGCTGTCTTTGACGCAACATAAGCAAAGTAATAACATTGAATAAATCAAATCAAATCAAATGTATTTATATAACCCTTCGTACATCAGCTGATATCTCAAAGTGCTGTACAGAAACCCAGCCTAAAACCCCAAACAGCAAGCAATGCAGGTGTAGAAGCACGGTTATAAGGATGCAGTGAAGTGAACACAACCGGAGTCCATATGGTCCTCAAGGACGAGAGGTGTCCTCATTTCATTGTTATATCAACGTGTTTACATGTGTCACTCACTATATGGTGGTTACTTTGTGGACATGTTCTCTGTGAATACACTCTTGACGGACAGTACATGGGGGATTTGAAGTGAATGACAGCTGGGAATTCACAAATAAGACAACCACCACAAGATGGCAGTATATTCAAATGTAATGCCATGTGATTGGCTCAGGGTGAATTCTTGGTGATTCTGTCTAGAAATACTACAAGGGAAAAAAAACGGCCTGTGATGTAATCGTACAGGCATTGTGCTATCTATGCAACTAACATTAGCACTGGAGATGAAGATGTTGATGATGACGGCGGATTTGAAATGGGAAATAACAGGATTATTATATGTAGTATATCTGTAGGGGATTTGGGTTTATTGTCTTGATCTTTTGTGTCTCTCTCTAGGTTAACCATATCGGCGGAGTGTCCCATGCAGTTGGAGGACTTCCCAATGGATGCTCATGCTTGCCCTCTGAAGTTTGGAAGCTGTGAGTAAAATTCCATGTGTTGATATTTAGTGTATTACTCTTTGCCACACGAATAATACAACGGCACAGATCCCATACGTATAAACATTACTAGGCCCAGACTTCTTATGATCTGAGTATGAGTCAATGACAGCACTATTTATCAAACCTCCAACTCAGTAAACTACCAAATCAATTCCTCTAAAGTGACAATTGAGATTGCACAGTATTCTGTAGGATGGTACCTATGGAACAAGGAAAGAACACAGAATCCAGCCACAACGACGGCGCTGCAATAAGGAATGACCTGAATCCTGAAACCGGAGGAGCTAAACCTGGTTCAGTTAAACTAGGTGGAGGGCCAAAAGGTTTAATCAAATTGCTTGTCCTTAATGACCTTTCGTAACCTGGTCCTTAATTACCTCTGGTAACCAGGCCCTTAATTACCTTTGCTAACTTGGCACGTGGCCTGTGGCCTCAGCACCTGGGCTATCCTACTGTACCACCTCGCCAGGGCTCCCAGGGTTGTATTATCATTTACCAATTAGACCTAAAAGCAGACTATGGTCAGGCAGGGCCATCCCCTAGACTTTTTGGGGGCCCTCTGCGAGATTTGGTTGGGGGGCCCCCATGCCTCGCTGGCAAAACATTTTGGTGGCCCCCCTCTTGACGGCAGAGAGAAAAAGTTAGAGTTAAAGTACAATTCCACACATTTTGCCATGGGGCATAGAATTTCTTTTGCAATTTTAAAGCACATTTTCTGCAATTCTACACATTTTGCTGTGGGGCGGAGAGAACATTTAGCAATTGTATAACTAATTATATGCAATTCTACTCATTTTGCTATGGGGCAGAGAGAACATTTAGCAATTGTATAACTAATTATATGCAATTCTACTCATTTTGTCATGGGGCGGAGAGTAAAAGTTGCAGTTTTAAAGCAAGTTTTCTGCAATTCTACAGATTTTGCCATGGGGTGGAGAGAACATTTAGCAATTTTATAACTCATTCTATGCAATTCGACTCATTTTGCCATGGGGCGGAGAAAAAAAGTTGCAGTTTTACAGATCATTTCCTGTAATTCTACACATTTTGCCATGGGGTGGAGCAAATTATTTGCAGTTTTAAAGATAATTTACAGAAATTTGACACATTTTGCAATGACTTATGCCATGTTAATATAATATTTGAGTGAGAGTGACTAACAAAGTCAATGGCCCTTCGTGCCTGGTCGGTAATTCAGCCATGATTACTACATTTACATTTGAGTCATTTAGCAGACGCTCTTATCCAGAGTGACCTTTAGCCGCAATTATGGTTAAGTTCCTTGCTCAAGGGCACATCGACAGATTTTTCTCCTCGTCGGCTCGGGGATTCAAACCACAACTGTCCGGTCACTGGTCCAACACTCTTAACCACTAGGCTACCTGCCGCCACCACAACAAGTTTAAATAGCTGGCTAGACCTATTTACCTTTTTTTATGCTGACATGGGCTAATTGAGAGACTGGCTGTGACTGGCATAACAAGAACAATGAAAAAATGCTTATGCACAACCAAGTTTCGAAATGGCGCTGCTATTCTAACGGGTGTTGCCTGCCTGCCTGGTTTAAGTGCTGGCCTGAAATAGCTCAGCTGTACTTTGACCTTTCAGAAGCGGACAGCGCAGATGGATAGTCCCAGGGAAGCTAATAGGAATGCCCTGGGCAGGGTCACGCCATGCCACACTATAGTAAACCCTGGGCTTTGTCACACCATCGGACGTATATAGCCAGATTAACTAGCTGATTGAACTGCCCCTACAGATGTAGGATCTTAAGTTGATCACTCTTTTGTTGCGGAGATATTTTTCTGCTCAGCAGGAAATGGAAACTTGTAGTGTATTTGAGTTTTAAAAAGCCTTCTAAAAGTTTAGAATTTCACTTTGAAATTACAGACTAGGTTTGTCCTAACAAAAAAAGGGCCAGACACATTTGCATTTGAGTAATTTACATACAGAGCATACCGATACAGCCACTACAGTATAGCCAGTTGTCTGAGCACTGTGACCACAGGCTCTATTTCTCATTCCAACACCCACACATCCCACTTCACCACCAGATAAAACTGCTTTCCTGTGCAGCCGAGCTCACGGGGGATATGAAGGATGATGGAAAGTGCATCTTGCCTTTACTCTCTTGGCCCGCAGTTGACCTTTTTTTCAAGCAGCACAGAAAAACTAAGTCTTATCAAATAATGTTCATGATAAGTAGGATGGATGTGGTAGGGTGTGGGGAGGAGGGAGTGTGTGTATGTTTGTACAGATGTAGGATTGTAATTTGATCACCCTGTTACAGGAGAACTGTTGCAGGATATTTAAAAGGTGTCTATTTGAGAGTTAAAAATGCTTATGAAGTTTGTCAATTCCAATTTGACATTTTTTTGACTTGATGAAAAATGTATCAACCTCCACAAAAAAATTCCATTAATTATAATCCACTTAATAATGTATATTTCCTGTTACTGCAGGATTATTTTCCTGCTATAGCAAACTGGAACAAATTAAGATCCTACGTTTGTATAGGTCTGTGGAGTAGCATGGAAAATGTCTGACCTGACCATGCTGCTGCTGCTAAGACGAAATTCGGGGGTCAATGCAACGTCATATTTGAGACGTGGGATCTCCTTCTTATGCTTTTTTGACTTACTACTGTATATTGCATTGATAGCCGACACTCTTTTTAAGATGAACTCATAACTAGTGTACTGTACTACAAGGAACAATAAAATATTGAAATCACCAGCAAATTAACATCACAGGTCAAAAATGTGCCCTTTTGACACTATTCCCCATCTAAATTCATAAAATGGTTAAATTGATGTTAAAACTATATCGTGATGCGGACATAATCTACAAGAGTGCTGTAATAAACAGTCATTGAAGTCTGTGGAATGATGACACTCACGACTCTCTCAGTCTTCAACCGATTAGAGCTGTGGTGAACTGAAGTGCTTTTAGGAGCTGGGTTCTCTATTGTCGTCCATGCATTACTAACACAAGGTTATCTGTATGGAGTGGAGAGATGGAGAGTACAGAGGGCCGCATGCGTCCCAAATGGCACCCTATTCCCTATTTTCTGCACTACCTTTGACCCAGGTCAAACGTAGTGCACTAAATAGGGAATAGGGTGCCATTTGGGACCTGGGCACAGCCTCTTTTGATAAACGAAGCTGATTTTTAAAATGGGTTGTATACTACAGGCAAGGCTCAATCAGTGCATTGCTGTATACCCGGTGTAGCTCTTTTCTATTCCCATGGTCAAGTAGGGGTTTTAGACGCT
Organism: Oncorhynchus mykiss; assembly: GCF_057628025.1. Taxonomy (NCBI): domain Eukaryota; kingdom Metazoa; phylum Chordata; class Actinopteri; order Salmoniformes; family Salmonidae; genus Oncorhynchus; species Oncorhynchus mykiss. The sequence goes on from NC_143039.1 coordinate 30,209,270, forward strand.
GTAAAACCATCCTATTGCTATTATGTACTAGCACACTCTCCTCACAGGTACAGTAGATGGCTCAGGTTTTAAGATTAAGATGTATTGGTGCGTGGACAGTATGTAAGCAAAGATTATATCAAATTTGTCCATCGTTTCATTTGTTCATTTGTTTGTTCATTCGTTTATTCATTTGTTTACTCATTCATTCATCCTTTCATTCATTCATTCACTCATTCATGTATCGCAACTCCTAATGTTCATGTTATGTAATAGATGGGTGTGTACCGTGCAATCTTAAAGTCAGGAAGAGGTTGCCGTAAAGTTGGCATATGTGACAGTCCCCGTCTGCCAAATCCTTTAGCTCTACTACTAAATCATGGTATTCCCCGCATCATTATCCTTAAGGCTTCTAAACCCACCCAACTTTACATTTTGGCCCTGGCTTTCGGCTAAAGCCATCCAAGAAGTCTGACTGTAAATAGCAATCCACTAGGCATGGCCAGTAGTACCAGTACTACAGCAAAGTGCTATGACATGCTATTGAGCTTGGTTGCTTAGTTACTGCACTTTACATTGATCCATCACTTTCCTTTTCTTTGTTCTTCCCACCCAACACACACACACACACACACACACACACACACACACACACACACACACACACACTTACATGACAAATGCCTTTAATTTTCCTCCTACAGCTAGGGAGAAACGCTCGTTTAGTCCCTAGAAACATTCACAGTGGACCTCATTTTGATTATTTTCTTTAATCCAGAAAGACACTTTGTCATCCGGGGGATTAAACTACAGTTATTCTTTTCATCCATAATTAGAGCCCAAAAAAAAAATGATTTTTTAAAATTTTTTACATGGAACATGGAAATTAAGTAGAAATGAAGTAGACTGGTACAGTGTATAGCCTTGAAGTACCTGACTCGCCCTCACATTTTCTTTCTCTCTCTCCGTGTTCTCTCTCTCTCTCTGTTTCCTTTTCTTTCTTCCAGGCTCCTGTGGCTCATCCCTTTCTTAACCTGGTTCTCTAGGCCTTTGTGTTTTTCTATTTTATATACAGACCATCTATAAAAGCTGAGGAATCTATAGAGATGTAGGATATTAATTTGATCAACCTGTTGCAGTTTGTAATTTCCTACTTTGAAATTCATTTTAGACAGGATTTTAACTTATGAAAAATGTCAGTCAATTACAATCCAATTAACAATTCAAATGTCCTGTTGCTGTAGGATCATTTTCCTGCTATAGTAAATGAAGATCCTATATCTGCACCTCCACTCATTCCCCATGGTCCTGACTGGCCCATTAGTCCTCACGATCCACCTTCCTCTGCATCTCCCTGCATGCTTAAAGAGACCCCAGGCCTCACATTGATAGCAGACAGGAAAGGTGCTGTTTCTGAGGTTTCTCGCCGAATGTTGGCCCTCTATTCTTAGGACAGGTGTGGTTTCACGTCAATATCCCCACAGTGTTTCAACAGTGACAGTGTTCAGGAGAGGAACAGCTTGCTAGTTGTTTGAGTTTAAATTAGGCTAACACCTCTGATAAAGCGTAAATCCTTCATCTGCACTTGATTGAATTCTTTTGTTGGACTGCAGGTACTGTCCTAGCCGGCGCTTTCCCGACAGTAGGTTACTGACTACCCTAAAGGTTGCAATTATACTTTACATACAATATAAACGCAACAATTTCAAAGATTTTACTGAGTTACAGTTCAAATCATGAAATCAGTCAAATTTCCCATTTGTTCCCATTATCCCCTGTGTATTTATACCGGTGGTTCTGTTTGTCTGTTGCCAGTTCGTCTTGTCTCGTCAAGCCTACCAGCGGGTTTTTCTAGTCCCTGTTTTCTAGTCCTCCCGGTACCAACCTTTTCTGCCTGCCCTGACCCTGAGCCCGCCTGCCATACCATTCTGCCTGCCCTAACCTCGAGCCTGCCTGCCATCCTGTACCCATCTGACTCTGACCTAGTTTACGAACTTCTGCCTGTCCACGACATGCCTCTTGCCTGCCCCTTGTCTATTAATAAATATCAGAGACTCGAACCATCTGCCTCCTGTGTCTGCATTTGGGTCTCGTCCTGTGTCGTTATAGAATGAACTGGCCATGACTGACCCAGCAGACTCGGACTAGCTCCTCAACACTGTCTCCCTGCATGGAGCCACCATTGGGAGAAATTAGGAGCTACTCCAGAAGCTTATGGAAGTACATACTTTGGCAGAATGCCATGACCAGGGTTTCAAATCATTACTGGAGCAATTCCGTGGACTATCTATCAGGCATCATGCCACAACGGAGACCTCCCGGACGCTCAGTAATCCCCCTACCAGTGGTGATTTTGTCCAGCCTACCCCGGCGATGGGCGCCTACAGGAACACAGGAGGGAGAGGAGGTCTGTTCTCGGCCACACTCGCTCGTCCATGGCTGCTTTCTCGCCTTCGAAGAACCCCGGAAGTCCCCGACGCCTGCATTCCCGAGAGGATCCGAAGTCACCTGAGCCCCCTCGGGAAACATCGGGGACGGGCGACTCGTTTACTCCAGAGCCTATGCAACTGGGCAGGGCTAGATTGTCGCCTAAGGAACAATTACGTAGGCTGAGCTCCAACTGTTGCCTGTATTGTGGTTCTACAGGGCATTACATATCCACCTGTCCAGTAAAAGACCAGGCTCATCAGTAGGTACGCTGGTGAGTATGCTGGTGGGCCATACTGGGAGTCTTCTAACTCCTATTACTTGTACACCTTTCCATGTTATCCTGCTGTGGAGTGATTGGTCTAAATCTCTCCGGGTGATCATTGACTCTGGGACTGACCAGAACTTCATGGACGCTACTCTAGTATCTGAGCTGGGTATCTCCATACAAATCCTCTCCATTCCCATGGACGTCAGAGCACTGGACGGACGCTCCATTGGCAGGGTCACTCACAGTACGGTTCCCACTAACATGCGAGTGTCGGGCAATCACAGTGAGTCCATACAGCTTCTACATATTGAATCTCCCCATGTTCCTGTCGTTTTGGGATTTTCACGGCTCCAAAGGCACAACCCCCTGATTGACTGGACCACTGGATCTATCCTGGGTTGGAGCCTGTTTTGCCGCTCACATTGCCTTAAAGTGGCGCAGCCTGCCCCAGGACGTCCTCCTGCGGGCTCTGGAAAAGCATTGGATATCTCTGCCATTCCCGTGGAGTACCAGGACCTCCTGGAGGTTTTCAGCAAGGCTCGCACCAACTCCTTTCCTTCGCATCGCCCCTATGATTGCGCCATTGACTTTCTCCCGGGCACCACACCGCCTCGTGGGCAGCTGTATTCCCTTTCTGGCCCTGAGACCAAGGCCATGGAGGAGTGCACTTAGGACTCTCTGCCTGCTTGGAGCATTTGACCTTCTGCCTCCCCTGCTGGCACAGGTTTCTTCTTTGTGGAAAAGAAGGACAAGACCCTCCGTCCATGTATCAACTACCAGGGCCTCAATGATATCACTTTGAAGAATCGTTACCCTCTACAACTCATCTCCTCGGCTTTCAAACCTCTCCAGGGGGCAACCTTCTTTTCTAAGTTGGACCTTCGGAACGGCTACCACCTAGTTCGGAAAAGGGAAGGAGACGAGTGGAAGACCGCTTTCAACCCAGCTAACGGACACTATGAGTACCTGGTCATGCCGTTTGGACTCACCAACGCCCCTGCAGTTTTCCAGGCTCTGGTCAACGATGTGCTCTGTGACATGCTGAATCGGTTTGTGTTTATCTACCTCAATGACATCCTTGTTTGTTCCCGTTCTGCTCAAGAGCATGTCCGACAAGTCGTCCAGCGCCTCTTAAGTTGTTTGTGAAAACTGAGAAGCGTGAATTCCATTCACCCCACTATCTCTTTTCTGGGATACGTCATCGCTGAAGGGAACGTTCAGATGGATCCTGACAAGGTGAGAGTGGTGGTGGATTGGCCTCAACACACATTTAGAGTGCAGCTGCAACGTTTTCCCGGATTCACTCATTTCTGGGATTTCCCATCTCTAAAATCCTTAGTCCCACTGTTCTGTTGCTTCCCTTCGTATACATCCCACGGTTCATGTGTCTAAGATTTGTCTCACAGCCCTTTGTCTCCTGTTTCCAGGCCCCACTCCCCCTCCCCGTCTCATCGATGGCCATCCGGCATACATGGTGAGACGCCTGGTGAGTGTTCGACCTCGGGGCAGGAGTTTCCAGTACCTGGTTGACTGGGAGGGTTATGACCTGGAGGAGAGGTGCTGGGTCCCTACTAAGGACATCCTGGACCCGGCCCTCATCGTTGACTTTCACAGCCGGCATCCCGGTCAACCAGGTATGCGCCCAGGTAGGACGCCAGGTGGCACCCCTAAAGGGGGTTACTGTCACATCCTGATCGGTTTCACCTGTCTTGTGCTTGTCTCCACCCCCCCACCAGGTGTCTCCAATTTGTTCCCATTATCCCCTGTGTATTTATACCGGTGGTTCTGTCTGTTGCCAGTTCGTCTTGTCTCGTCAAGCCTACCAGCAGGTTTTTCTAGTTCCTGTTTTCTAGTCCTCCCGGTTCCGACCTTTTCTGCCTGCCCTGACCCTGAGCCCGCCTGCCATACCATTCTGCCTGCCCTGACCTCGAGCCTGCCTGCCATCCTGTACCCACCTGACTCTGACCTGGTTTACGAACTTCTGCCTGTCTTCGACCTGCCTCTTGCCTGCCCCTTGTCTATTAATAAATATCAGCAACTCGAACCAACTTCCTCCTGTGTCTGCATTTGGGTCTCGTCCTGTGTCGTTATAGTGGCATTGTGTTGTGCGACAAAACGGCAAATTTTAGAGTGGCCATTTATTTTCCCCAGCTCAAAGTGCACTTGTGTTATGATCGTGCTGTTTAATCGGCTTCTTGAAATGCCACACCTGTCAGGTGGATGGATTATCTTGGCAAAGGAGAAATGCTCACTAACAGGGATGTAAACAAATTTGTGAGAAAAAAAAAAGAGAGAAATAAGCTTTTTGTGTGTTTGGAAAAATTCTGGGTTCTTTCATTTCAGCACATGAAATATGGGACCTACACTTGACATGTTGCATTTATATTTTGGTTTAGTGTAGAATGTACATAGTAAATGTCTGATGATTGGAAATTTGATAGTAACAATGCTTTTGTTAATTCATTTCAAAAAGAAAATTAGATACGTTTGTACTTCAAATGATAACTCTCTGTCATGAGCAGTGTAAAAAAAAATGGGTTTCTGGCTGTAACAGATCGCCAAACTCTTCATCTTCATATTTTGGGTTATAGTTCATATTTGACATGCACCTACCTACCTGATTACAATAAACTATAGCTGACCTGACCTGACCTTTGTAATACTGATCGAACCAGACTGTTCTATTGATACAGCCTATTAAGAGATCCTCAATGTTGGCAGGCCTTTGTGTTCTCTCTTGAGTCAGTGTTACAGGAGAGGAGCCAATGCAACTCCTTGTGGATGTCATGAGTCTTTAGGGCTTAGCCCCAGCTTTAGAGTGAGCTCCACACTGGACCCTCCTGTAATCCTCTAGGTAAGAGGGATGATGTCCTAAAGGTGGAAAATCAACACAGAGAGCTGACACGAGAAATCGTTCCCTTTTAGATTAATTGGGAAATAATTTGATTACAGATCACCAATTTGAGCGAAAAAAATAGTAGGCTACAATCTGAAGCTGGTGTTTGTGTGTTTGTGTGTGTCTACCTGCCTGCCTGTCTGTCTGTCTGCCTATCCGTCTGCCCATTTGTCCATCTGTCTGCGTATGCATCCTTGTCTTTCTGTATGTCACGATGCCTGATGACCCTCTCTGCTGTGGCAGAGGCGTAATTTGGACCAGACCTTGGGGGTCAGCGTTAGCCGACACCCTCAGCTCCAATCAGCCACTGTGGGTGGCTATGTGATTAACAAGCTGTGTTGCTTTGCAAACATGTGCTCAACCACAGCTCAATCTAAGCCTGAAGCCCCCAGAGGGGCAAAGCTGGCAGAGTCCCTTACTCTGGTCTATACTGTACAGCTCCTGGGGTATTGTCCTACTATGGTAAAGGAAAAGAGATTGGGTATAGCCGTGTTGTCTCTTAAGCTCTGTTCTTAGAGAGAAAACCATTCACCACATAATCCACAAACGCAATGGGTGCCTAGCTGTACTTAACACAGCAGGATCAGAAGCAACTTTTTGGCACTGAGACTTTGCATTTGCTCAATAAATCAACTAGGACACCAAACCACGATGTAGTTTCACTTAGAGTAGGATATGAGGAACCTTGTGCCCTGGACATAAGTAACAAACTGTTCCGTTCCTTTTCCATCATGCATTTCATGCGTACACGACGTCGGCCTCCGATATGTGTTGCCAGAAGAATGTTTAGTCCTAGTAATAGCTTCATCCTAGTTTCGCTTGACTCAACATCTGAGCTTCAACTATGACTTTGGTCTGAGACTTGGTAGTTCCTGATATGTGCCCTGGCCTGTATAATATCTCATTAGCGCCCTCACGGTGTCCCGTTTCTCTCTTTCAGATGCCTATCCAGTCTCTGAGGTGGTGTACCTCTGGCAAACCGGTGCTGCCAAGTCTGTAGTGGTGGCAGAAGATGGATCCCGTCTCAACCAGTACCACCTGATCGGCCAGACCGCAGGCTCTGAGGACATCTACACTAGTCGAGGTGAGGTATATTCTCTATTTCCCAGCTTTTCTTCCAATATCCACACTAGCATACCCTAGAATTAAGCAATGTATTACGGTATGCATTCTAATTGGTATGCACATATGGATGTTGAAATGGAATGTAGCCTGAGACATTTTGATTTAGAATTGTACCCTTTAGGTATCAAATAATATATATATTTAGAAAATGTTTGATAAAATATTGTATTTTGGCCTTTACTACTATAGCCCATAGAAACGCATTGAATAGCGCATTCATAAATGACTAAAAGGACAGTGCAAACATGAAGGTTTTCAAGTGTCTGTCCTATATCTAGGAGACATAAGAAAGCTCAGGAAATATGTGTTTTTATGGACACATTGAACAACCCTTATTTTTGTTGGCACAACTACCTCCATACTTCCATTCATTGTATGGGTTACCTTCAGACGAGTCCTGTGACACTTGTTGGGGTAGTAGGGCAAAACAGAGAGGGGGGGGGGGGATATTTTGGGTGAAGGAGCAAGAGCAGAAAGGGAAGGAGCCAGCTGTCACTTAGGCTACACATGGACTCACTTATTCCTGTCCTGAGCTCCCTGGGAGTCACGGGTTAATCCCGTGTTGACTGTCCCATCAGGCTTTTGCATAAGAGGACGACATCACAGCGCCCGCAGGGATTGGACATCCCAGGCTCCCGGGCAAAGACACGTGGGACTGAAAGGCTTAATTCCCTTTATGTAAAGCAGAACTGTAGTACACTTCGGCTGCTGTCTGCAGAATGGCTGTTAAAAGTGTGGATTTCCCTGGTGTTGTGGGTAGAAATGGCAGAAACCATCCAGCACCGTGAGAGTCATCATCACAGCCGTTTAACTCCTTGGCCATGAAAGGAGAGGAGAGGCAGGACAGTCCCTCCATGGCAATCTCCCTTGATCATGGATAAGAACTAAAACCCTCCCTGCCTGTTAAGTAGACAGCGGGATCCTATAAGCTTCCCTGCAGGGCCACTGATAATTGTAAACTATAGTCCATTTGTGGACTGACCCCGAACTTCAGTAGGCCCGCGAGCTAAAAGTATGTTTCTGTGGATCTCCTTTCCTCCACCTGCTCCTCTCTGCTTGCCAGCAAGTGACAAATGGGAGCTGCGGAGGTCAGGCGGTGGCTGTAGGCCGTCTGTCTGGCCCAAGGCCAAGTCAGTAGAGTTCACTGTCCCCGATGGGAATCCAGTGGGTCAGTTCTGTTGCGGTTCTTGAATTAGCATGTGCCTAATCTTAGCTCTATGGCTAAATCAAGACGAGATTAGCAACAGCTCGGTTTAGGGACATGACATCCTATACCCCCTCACAGTACATTTACAGCAAACCACACTGAAAATAAATACCGTACACCCCTAAAATGAAATAGTACACTGTATGGTAAAAGAAGGAAATATAGTTTGTCCTGCAAAATGGAGTCCCTTAGTTGGGTTTAGAACCGTGTGCTTTTATGCAATGTCTCCTTTGGACAGATCCCAAAACCCAGCCTATTCCAGTTTCCTTTGTTTGTTTATATTTGCATATTTACATGTAAATTACATTTACTTAAGTATTTCAAGAACTTTCTGGGACCACCGTTGCCTTAGTACTCACCAGTTGACCAACATGGCTGCGTTATTGTCTGCAATGAATGGAAGTTCCCCATAAACGCTCCAGAATCCTTGCAGTAAAATCCACCAAAGGTACATGTTCATTCCTCTATGAGTCTCATCGGGCTCCATGCATCAACAGCAAACAGTCCGGATGGAGGATCGGATCCCCGGTCGGTCGGTTGGTCGGTCGGTCGGTCGCTCGGGGCGGAGAGAGGCTGGGAGTCATGGGTGTCTCCCCGGTGGGCCGAGAAGACGCCGGCTAGCTGGGGCTTCTGGGGCTGGAGACATGATGGTCCCTGCGTTGGCCCTACGTCCGTTTGGCTCACAGAATCACAAACTTCCCATGGGGCACCAGGTCAGCCCCCCTCCATCACACCCCTGGGAGAATTGTTATTAACTCGGAGCTTAGGTCTGTAGATATCTGTCCGTCGGTCGCTGGAGATTTGGTAGCGTCGCGTCCTTGTCGAGTGTGCGAGGCCAGAGCACAGCAGAGCAGAGCCGAGCTGAGTGAGTGGGCAGGACTGAGCTAGCGTTTTCCCTGATGGCAGGATGCAGATTGTGACAGGGGATTAGTGAGATACAAAAATCCGATTTTGCCTGGAGAACGCAGCAGTCATCAGTGGATTTTCTATAGTTTATCAGGCGCCGGCTGTGGGAAGCTAGAAAGGATTTTTTTAAAGCTTCAAATGCAATCTTCAGTTGGTTAACAGGATATGTTTGTTTTTTCCCTCTCCACTTTTTTACCACAACACATTTACCTCACACAGCAACTGTCACATTATTGAGTGTAACATACATATTTTAGCGAAGCCATTTTATATCATATTTTATTCATCTGATTAATTGTTTTCTTAGATAATTATATTTGTTGGCGATTGTTGCCATGGGCCATGTGTCATTGTCATGTTTTTTTTATATAACTTTTTAAAAAATATATATTTATATTTTATATAACTTTTTTTTTTACAAAAATGCATATTATTCTAAAGTTCGATAAAATTATGAAACATATAATACAATTAGACAAAAATGCAGGATGACTTTGCGATCCACTCTCTCTTTCCACTGTATATCTCTGTTGCCACTGCAATTATTCATTTATTTTTGTCCCACTGTCCTCTAAAACCAACAGGACAGTACACAGTCATGATGTGTCACTTCTACCTGAAGAGGAAGATTGGTTACTTTGTCATTCAGACCTACATGCCCTGCTTCATGACCGTGATCCTGTCCCAGGTGTCCTTCTGGCTCAACCGTGAATCTGTACCAGCCAGGACCGTCTTTGGTTAGTATAACCGCACCACAACCACTTGAATCAACTCTAACTAAAAGTGTACTTTCAACTCAAAATGGACAGTATGTTGCCCCGTCACCCAACACATACAATTATCACAATTTTCATGAATGAATGTTAGATTGTTTACATTTAAACCTTTAGTTAGCCAGATAAGTCATTGAGAACACATTGTCTTTCACAATAACGACCTGGTTAAACGACAATTATCTATATCATCCATGATCATGCCAATTTGAAATAGATTTTCAGGCAATTATAGACATTACAGGTGATTACCACCTTTTCCCTTGTCCCAAAAAAAAAAAAACTGAATGTCTACAGTAGGGTTCCCCAACTGGCAGGGTGATTTTATTTGGCCCCCCAAATTCTGAGCAAAAATAAATAAATATTTTTTTTTATACTTGTTTTATTTATTGTTGGACATAGAAGACTGTAAAAACACCAGCAAATCAGCTCTAAGTGAATTTAATTTTGACAATCTATTCCAAAATATTCCCACCCATAATACGCTAAATGACAAAATAAAGTATGTGGACACCTGTTCATTGAACATCTCATTCCAAAATCATGGGCATTAATATGGAGTTGGTCCCTCTTTTGCTGCTATAACAGCCTCCACTTTTCTGGGAACATTGCTATAGGGACTTGATTCCATTCAGCCACCTGAGCATCATTGAGGCCGGGCACTGATGTTGGCCGATTAGGCCTGGCTCGCAGTCGGCGTTCTAATTCATCCCAAAGGTGTTAGATGGGGATGAGGTCAGGGCACTGTGTAGGCCACTCAATTTCTTCCACACCAATCTCGACAAATCATTTCTGTATGGACCTCGCTTTATGCACAGGGGCATTGAAACAGGACTGTTGCCACAAAGTTTGAAGCACAGAAACATCTATAATGTCATTGTATGCTGTAGCGTTAAGATTTCCCTTCACTGTAACTAAGGGGCTTAGCCCGAACCATGGAAAACAGCCCTAGACCATTATTCTTCATCCACCAAACTTTACAGTTGGCACTATGCATTCGGGCAGATAGCGTTATCCGCCAAACCTAGATTCGTCTGTCGGATTGCCAGATGTTGAAGCGTGATTCATCACTCCAGAGAACGCGTTTCCACTGCTCCAGAGTTGGCGGCCATGGAAACCCATGTCATGAAGCTCCCGATGAACAGTTCTTGTGCTGACGTTGTTTCGAGAAGCAATTTGGAACTCGGTAGTGAGTGTTGCAACCTAGGACGCGCTACGTGCTTCGGTGGTCCCGTTCTGTGAGCTTGTGCGGCCTACTGTACCACTTCGCGGCTGAGCTGTTGTATGACGGTGCCACATTGAAAGTCACTGAGCTCTTCAGTAAGGCCATTCTATTGCCAATGTTTGTCTATGGAGATTGCATGGCTTTGCGCAAGATTTTATACTCCTGTCAGCAATGGGTGTGGCTGAAATAGCCAAATCCACTCATTTGAAGGGGTGTCCACATATAGTGTATATAGTGTATACTGTATGTTATCGAATACAAATGTAAGCAAGGTTTGAAATGATTATGTTTTAATGAAGTATTATACTTGTTTGGTCTTCTTGCGATCAATTTGCAGTCTACAAATGATTTGTAATTATGTTCCGGCCCCCTGACCATCCGCTCAATAACACATCGGCCCGCGGCTGAATCTAGTTGATGATCCCAAAATGTCTACAGCTACCACACGTCACTACAGATTATGTTAACGACTCTATTCCCATATACTAAAGAATATATTACAACCTGTTGCTCACTCATCATACAGGGGTAGTGTTCATAAGGCAGAGAATGGAATAAAATGGACTGAAACAGGGAGGGAATACTTGGCCTTGTCCAAGTAGAAACTATTATTTTATTTTTTCTGTTGCAAAACATTTGAAACCCTTTTCCACTGTGTGCCCTAATGAACATCACGTATCTGTTTTTCAACCAGGTGTCACTACAGTGTTGACTATGACTACTCTCAGTATCAGCGCTCGCAACTCGCTGCCTAAGGTGGCCTACGCCACAGCCATGGATTGGTTCATCGCTGTGTGCTATGCGTTCGTCTTCTCCGCACTTATCGAGTTTGCCACCGTCAACTATTTCACCAAGAGGAGCTGGGCGTGGGATGGCAAAAAGGCCATGGAGGCTCAGCACCCAAAGGTGAGTCCAGGTATCCCACTCTCCTTTAAGAAAACTGTCTATGAAACACTATTGAAAAGTGATAGAGAGCTATGGTCGTGTTTTTGGGATGACGTAATGGAAACATTGATGCTGTACATGCATAATAATTACTGACCGTTTAGTCCCGGTTTGTGAGGGTCGACATGTAACACAGACTATTTGTATCCATGCAACACAAATAGTACCGTATTAAATATTAAATGATACATTTTAAATGTTTTATCTCAACAGAAAAGGGACCCTATGGTGCTTTCTAAGAAGCCCAACAATGTCTGTACAGCAGGAGTGAACTACACCCCCAACATCACTAAGGATATCTCTATCTCCACCATCTCCAACAGCACCTCCATACAACTAAGATCGTCTGAAACAGAAGTCCTGGACCCCAAGAAAACCTACAACAGCGTGAGCAAAATCGACAAAATGTCCCGGATAGTTTTCCCTGTCCTATTTGGAACCTTTAACCTAGTGTACTGGGCTACTTACCTCAACAGAGAACCGGTCATCAAAGGAGTCAACATATTGGCTCCAACATAGTGTCTTTGTCAAACACACCACCCTACCTTCAACCGTATTGGCCTACAAGCTGCTAAAGAAAATGCTACTGTCTCAGAAAGGATGGGAGATGTCATGGGTTCTGTCTTTCTCATACTGTCATTTGCATGAAGCTTTTAGAGAGATACTCTACCCATGTTTGCCTTGATATTCCATCTTTATACCTACTGTACATTGCTTTAATTCAACAATGACATTTTGAAAGTGAAAATCAATGACATTTTGAAAGTGAAACCCGACAAGGACATTTTGAAATGCTGCAGTGTGGACATTTGCCCTGGCCTCAAATGAATTGAAAACTGTCGTGGCATTTATGTTGTTGTTTATAACCCGGTCATCTTGAAGAATAAGAGACTGAGAAACACATGCTGTGTTAGTAATATGAAGTAAGATATTGGAGGCTAGGAAAGTGAGGCTAGGAAAGTGGTGAGTAATGATTTTCAGTGTCATTTCCAGTCAATTTGGTAAAGTTTGTATAATACTGCAGACAAATCTCTCTTATCTCTATTGGATACATACGTTGTTATACTTTTGTCATTTTTGCCCATCTCACATGTACTGTTTGTACAATTTAAAATGTTACTATTTCTTACCTCTATCTATATAATGTACAGATTAATAATTTTTTGGACAAACGTTAGTCTAACTGTGGAGACAGAGCCCAAATAAGCAAGATACAACGCTGTGATGTAATTGATGATACAGTCTAATCAACCTAGGTGAAAGTGCACAGTCGGAACATTCTAAGCATTACCATGTTATAAAATGGTTGGTTGATTAGGTCTGACTTTTTCAATTGCAATGAAAGCGTTTTCCCTAAGCTAGAGGGAGTGGATGCCTACTTAGAAGTTTTGAGCTGACCCTTTGTCGTGAAAGGTTGAACTCGTATACTGTAACAGGATCCGTTTTCAGGGTCGTGTTCCTTAGCAATCAAATGGGGAAAAAAACAGACTGAAACATGGATGCACTTCCTGGATTTGTTCAATAAGAAACACTTATTTCATTTACCGTTTCAAAACATTTTGGCACAGTTTGCCCTACTGAACACAGCCCTTCTACACTGCTGTCCTATCCTCATTGTGTCATGACCAGATTGGCCCCAGTCCCTGAAGTCTGCTAGGGTTGAATTAGCCTGGGATAATGAGCTTGTACCTGTTAAACACTCTATCTGATATGGCCCCTGGAGAGAGAACGAACCACATGGGACTGACCACCCACCCTCACCCCAGGCCCAGAGCGCTTTGTTCAGGGTACGGTAAGGAGAGCATGTGGGTAGGGCTCCGGGGCATGGTGCCTCTGTGGTAACACCTACTTTCTTGTTACAGACTCAAGAGATCGAGATATGGTATCTTTTTTTTTTTTTAAAGAGAAAGAAAGAATGAAAGATGAAACACGAAATAATACGTTTGTGCTTCAAGGCCACCGTACCGGAGAGAGAAAAAGAATCCCCACTTCTGTAAAAGATGGAGATACAGCCTATATGAAACAAGCTGTTCCTGAGAATCACACAAACTCGTCGACACAGCGTGTACAGAGAGAGAATAGATGGATAATTATGGATATGATGATGGATAACATTAGTGACGGATGGATAATTTAAATGTCACTGACGTTACAGTTCTCATTAAAGTATCGTGTTGTAGATAACGCAATAACTGAACATGCATTATTATTAATGATTTTATATTCAAATCTCCGAGGCAACAAAGACATCCTTCATGTATATAGAGACAGTGACTAAAATACCTCTTTATTTGTATGTCTCTATGTGACATCTTGTGTTAAAGGAATAATCCACCAAAAAAAACTTGTATGTCATCTTTTTCCATTAGTCCACATTTGATACAGTCCCAAAATTGTTTTGCATGTCAGCAATCATGTTTTCAAGAGAAAGGACTTTCACAAAGTAAATTGCCACTTGCCACATCATTAAATGATGTCATTCCATTGCAAATCAAACCTATTTAATTTAATGTCAGATATAGTATATTCATTAGTTATGTGTACTATTCTCCTTGTACTGGTGTCAATGTGTACATACTTTGAGGCTGCAGCAAACCTTTCTTTTTTTAAGCACTTGACAATGAAGCATCCCTCTGAAAAGAAATCCACCAATCAGACTTAAAGTACATCTTAATGGAACAAATGGAACATGACCCCATGGAGGTGTCATGTGTGAGCTATCCCTTGTCACTAATAGCAACTAGCAAAGGATAGGAGAGGAGGGGACTGCGCTGATGACTCGATGGATTATAGAAATACTGGCCCATGAGGTTCTGTTGTGTAGGGAGAGAGAGGACTGATTCCATCCCATCAGTCACTGTGGCAGCCACATCTGCCATACATCTGTTTGTCAAGGATTTAGTTCCGCTTAAGTTGCTTTTCCATTCAGGAGCCCTGTGTGCTTCCCTCCAATTTAAGCCCTAACTGATGACAAATGGTGGTGCTCCTATGCAGTGGACAGCTGGGGTGCGTGTTAGCAGGCAGGGAGAAATGTACAATTGCAATGCTACGCTGAGACAAAGACACATGATAGCTCATCGCTATGAGGTTGTAGCTTAGCATAGTGCATACACTACCACCCATGTGTATGTGTCTGATGCATCAATGGATTATGTGACTAAAAAGTGTCAATAAATGTATGTACATTATTTGATTAAATTAGTACACTGAAATCACGTTTTACCCTATTATTATATTCTGTTTTCAGGGGGGAGAAATTATCAAACAGAATGGATGGTTTTCAGTCACAGTAGCCTATATCCTCTGTGTATGCATGTTGTTTGTCGATAGGCTATACAGTAGCCTATATCCTCTGTGTATGCATGTTGCATGTAGATAGGCTATACAGTGGCCTATATCCTCTGTGTATGCATGTTGCATGTCGATAGGCTATACAGTGGCCTATATCCTCTGTGTATGCATGTTGCATGTAGATAGGCTATACAGTGGCCTATATCCTCTGTGTATGCATGTTGCATGTAGATAGGCTATACAGTGGCCTATATCAGGCAACTTGTATTACACAGTAAAGCCACATAATCCATCGATTTGAATCAAACCTGGGAGAAAGCAGGGGTACTGGTTGGAGGATTTGGATGAATACATCCTAATTCAGATGTATTTATATGTCATGAACATCTTTCAAAATTCATGAGCTTGACATAAAGGAAGAGATGGATGTTTGCTTTACCTTTATTTAACTAGGCAAGTCAGTTAAGAACAAAACCTTATTTTCAATGACAGCCTAGGAACAGTGAGTTATCTGCCTTGTTCAGGGGCAGAATGACAGATTTTTACCTTGTCAGCTCGGGGATTCGATCTTGGAGCCTTATCGGTTACTAGTCTAACGCTCTAACCACTAGGCTACCTGCTGCCACATTTCCAATTGGTGTGGGATTATAATGTGCATCCAGGGAACAATAAACCTCTCTCTCCCACTTCTGTGGCTGCTTCCTGCTCCACACTGGTTCCTGCTCCACACTGGAAGATGCTATTTCCTACTAGGGCAGATTATATTTTGGGACTGAGACATCAAAAGGTAAATCCTCTGTACAGTGTTATTCCACTGGCATACAGACCAGCCTGGTCTCATAGACTAGATTTAAGATAGTAATTGTAAATCCTGAACTCTCAAATTAGTACGATATGTTGCGTTTGGTATAAAACAGATGGTTACTTAAGGCAAAACCAAAAGTATGATGGTTGGTCGGGGGGGTTGAGTAGGTGTATAACGAGAATGTCTAGCAACCCAAAGGTTGTGAGTTTGAATCTCATTACGGACAATTTTAGCTGATTAGCAACTTTTCAACTACTTACTACTTTTTATCTACTTTGCAGCTACTTAGCATGTTAGCTAACCCTTACCCTTACCATACCCATTTTGGCTAATCCTTCCCCTAGCCCTAACCCTAATCTTAACCCTTTAACCTAACCCCTAAACTTAAACCTAACCCCTAGCCTAGCTAACGTTAGCCAGCTAACTAACGTTAGCCGACTAGCTACCTAGCAAGAATTCATAACATATTGTACGTTTTACAAATTTGTAAATTCGTAACATAAAATAAGAATTGTCATTTGTAACATAACATACGAAATGGGTGGTGGACATTCACTAATTAATACATACCATACAAAACGTAAAATATTATACTAAAAATAGTATTTGAGATTTACGTACAGAATATTGTGAAATGCTCTGAGACCAGGTTGGACAGACAGAGTAGCCCTAAATTGCAGTACCGTCGCCAGCCGCTGGGAGGTGGTCTGGCTTCTCAGTGCAAACTTCCTCGCGTTATGTTGATTATCTTTACAGGTTTAATCGAAAGCAGGCTATTAAAACGAACGCAACCAACACGAATGTGGCCAATAGCATTATGTGTCAGGGTTTAGCCTGCAATAGTTAATCTGTACATTTTTCGTGTATCCCAAAAACAGGGAGAGCACGACTTTGGTTGGGAAAGCAATGTAGGGAACCAGCCTTTTCTCAGAAAGGGAGCAACTTTGAGAGGATATGGTGCCATTTTCCAGTGGCTTTCTGCTTGAAATGTATCAAGTGATTATTTATCTTAAAGTTAAAGCGTGTTATAGCAATATGTGATCTAAGGAGCTACAATTTGTAATGAAAAACATTTGAAAGTGAATAGGCTAGTCAAAGTTAAGATTTTGCTTGCATACTTGTTTTTTATGGCTTTTTACGAGTCTCGATCTGTAGGTAGACGCCCTACTGTATCGTGTGAACGATAACGTCATCATGTCGGTGCATAAACTGGTTACTGTAATTGAATGGAACGGAAGGAGGTGGGGTGCTGCTGTTTAAGACGTTGATCATTGACGTTGCAAAGAAGGACCGGAGCGGCTCAAACAATCTCGGCGACTTCCGAACGCGGATGAATTCAACCTAATCCATGGTCGATCATCAGGAGATTTGATGGATTTCCTATAGGAAACTATACACTGGGTGAATAGTTCCAGTTTATATATACCGCTCCTTCTCCTCCCTGGCTCCCTCTACTCACCGCTCTAACAACGCAGAAGTCTCCACCGTCTTCATCATAAGTCATTTTCATGAACAATGACAACCAAGTTGCTGGTGTCTTTCTTACTTCTGTCAGTCCAACGGGTGCGGTAAGTCTCTTGACTGTTATGATAATAGGTGTTGTTTTTACATAGTCGAAATGTGAATTGTAGTCAAATGAATTAAATCAATTAGAGCCTATTATGTGCTGTGTATGTCACGCGCGTCTTTGATACGCAACAACACCGACGCGCTTGCAGAGTATTAATTGAACTTCAGAATCATTGTTTGGCCAAATAGCTATTTATACTCTCCATTTGCATTATTAACTGTCGAACGTGTTTGCATATGAATAGTCTATTCTATCAAAAAATAAATAGGTAGTTAAATTCTGTAGGTAGCCTAGTTGAATTACTGTATGTAAAACCGGGAACGTCCGTAATAATTGGTTTTGTGTTGAGATGTGTTTGATTTTGAATTATATTTTTTTCTGTTAAATAAATTACTTCTTGTACGATTTCAGTTTAAAGTTTGGTTTCATCTGCACTTGTTATGCACTGAATTCAAAAACCTAGGCCTGTAAGACTAAGACTGATCGACTTTTAATGCATGAATTATAATCTAAAGTCTGTGATATTGAGATTATTTTTAAATTAATAAAACGAACTTCTTTTTTATATGATATTTAGTTCCGACCCAGACCCAAGGGACTACGATGGGGACTATGAGGACACTACTGTCAGTCAGATGCTGGCTCCCAAAAACCACCAGGCAGAGGCCACGCTCATATTAAATAACTTACTTAAGGACTACGACAAGACACTACGCCCTGATATTGGAGGTGAGTTACATGTCTGTATTTTTACTGCGGATATTACAAAAACTTTCAATGGAGTGTCGAAATTGCTTTGGTGATACGCGCACCTTCAATGGCTACGTCGGAAGCGCGCTGTCCATGGTGTTGAACTGGCCTCCTCGGGCGCGGTGCTCGCTCACTGGTGGTTTTGTGCGTGTTTGTTCCACCAACGCGCTCAGAGCTTCACCTGACAACCTTATCAACCAAGCAGGAGGAGGAAATCATTCCAGATAAACAGATACACATTTTGGCAGCCTATTTGTTTACCGGTCCATGGTAACAATGAGTGGGGCACTGTATTGTATAGTAGGCTTAGGTTAGTTTCCATGACACAACCATCTCCCCATCTGTCCCTTGTTGATTACAAATGGAATCTAGATGAAAGGAAGTTGTCAGAAACTCAATGCTGGTCATAAAATATTAACATTTGCACTTGACACAACCATCTCATGCAGCCAAAGACAGATTCGGGATATGTATGTTAATTATCTCGGTAGTGAACTTAGTTCTTCCCACAAGACTGTCTTCATACAGTAGACACATACTGTTTCTTTTAGCTCCCTGAGTCTGACAACTAAATGATAGAACTATACTGTACAAAAATATAAACGCAACAATTTAATTGATTTTACTGAGTTACAGTTCATATGAGGAAATCAGTCAATTTAATGAAATTAATTAGGCCCTAATCTATGGATTTCACATGACTGGGAAGACAGATATGCATCTGTTGGTCAGACAATGGGCCTCACAATGGGCCTCAGGATCTCGTCACGGTATGTTTGTGCATTCAAATTGCCATCGCTAAAATACAATTATGTTCCCTTTACGCCTGCCCATACTATAACCCCACCGCCACCATGGGGCCCTCTGTTCACAACGTTGACATCAGCAAACTGCTCGCCCACACGCCATACACACGGTCTGCAGTTATGAGCCTGGTTGGACTTACTGTCAAATTCTCTAAAATGATGTAGGAGACCGTTTATGGTAGAGTCTATGGTAGAGAAATGAACATTCAATTCTCTGGCAACAGCTCTGGTGGACATTCCTGCAGTAAACATGCCAATTGCATGCTACCTCAACTGCACATTTTAGAGGGGCCTTTTAATGTCCCCAGCACAAGGTGCACCTGTGTAATGCTCATGCTTTTTAATTAGCTTCTTGATACGCCACACCTGTCAGGTGGATGGATTATCTTGGCAAAGGAGAAATGCTCACTAGCAGGGATGTAAACACATTTGTGTACAACATTTTTGAGAAATAAGCTTGTTGTGTGTATGGTAATTTTTTTTTTTAAAAAGCATGATATTCACTGTTTTAGGTTGCACATCAAAACGTATTGAATCATACCTGATTGGATGCATTAAATTATGTGTTGGATGAAGCAACATATCACTTGATTACCTCAGCAGTCTATTTATAACACTTCTTAATAAATCACTATGAATGACTTCATTAGATGATTGCTCATGATTTGGGTCCGACCAAATCATGGGCTGGTGCCACCAACTGTAAAAGGTAGTGGCACCAGTTACACCATGGCATAATGCTAGTAATTAGTAATTGATACTTAGGGTATGTGTTGATTCAGGGGAACACACATGACAGGCTCTAATTTGCAATATATCCTAAGTCATTAGCTTGGATTTTAAAACGTATAAAGCTTAAAGGAATAATCCGCTTAAAACGATATTTTGGTATTTATTTTATTAGTCCACTGTTGATACAGTCCCATAATGTTTTGCATGTCAGCAATCTCGTTTTCAAGATATAGAACTTTCAAAAAGCTAATTGTAATTTTCCACCATCATCATCATCATGATGTGGCAAGTGGCAATTTGCTTTGAGTTGGTAGTCCGCTCAGTGATGTGTCAGCTTGTGTGGATAAAATACCAGGACCAAATTTTTGTCCCAGTCCGCCCCTTTTGCATACAGGGGTTTTACAGTCATGTCTGAAGGTCAGATGTAATGTATTACAAATAGAGTCAAATGTACTCTTTATTCTAATTGTATTATGTATTATTGTCTCTTATTCATGTGTACAATGTAAACCACATATTTACTGTAGACATATGCTCCTTTTGAATGCTGTACAATGCCATAATATGCATTGTATATTCATAAACATGTATGAATACATTACATGCCTGTTATACAAGCCGTATACTACAATGCTTTGCGCCTTGGGACATTGTATTGCCTGAGTTCTGAGCTCCAACATCACCTCACAGATTATGGATATTGATGCATCTCTCGGTTCAGCTCACATGAGGGAAGTGGCTGCTTTTGTGTCCTTATTATGTCAGCTTCCTTTTGGGTTGTCAGGGGATCCTAGACAAAGTGGGTCAGAATATTATTCCTCAGCATGCCAAGATGATGCGCCACCCAGTTTGGGAATCACACCACGGTACATCAGCATCAAACTTAGGAAGTACCAGTACCTCACGTGGCACTCCTCCGGTGCAGGCACGGGCACAGTGGAGGATTCATTCACGGAGAACAGAGTTGAACCTTGGCTGCTTCTCTAGATGTCTATGGGGCTAGGCTGGATGTGTTGGGCTATGTTTGATGACTGTCAGGGCATGTCCACTTGAAATATGTAAGTCACAGGTTTATTTCCAGGTTGAAGGGTGTGAGAGTGTGAGTAACACTTGATGTTGCTAATTGTCTGAGTGGCATGGCCACCCACTGCCAGCTGTTGTAGCACATGGGAAAGTGTCACGTTCGTCAGACATGTACCTACACCAGTCTGTGTTTGTATGTGTGTGAACTTGTTTTCCTATTTGTCCGGAACAGAATGTCCTGAAAAGACAGGAACTCAAAAACAATTCTGAAAAGTCATGACATTTTGCATGTCCTGAAAAGTTATAATGCTATTTTAGGTTTAAGGGTTAGGTTTAGGGTTTGGGGTTAAGGTTAGGGTTAGGTTTAGAGTTAGGTTAAGAGTTAGGATTATGATTTTTAATGGGAATACATATTTACTTCCCAAAAAGTTCTGACAAGTAACTAAAACATGGCTTTATATGTGTGTGTGTGTGTGTGTTTGAGCATGGCATGTGAAGGTGTGTGTGAGTGTGTTTGAGCACAGCATGTGAAGGTGTGTGTGAGTGTGTTTGCATAGAGTGGGTGGTTGGGTAAGAGGAGATCCTCACTCCAGTCTATCTTTTTGAAGTGTGAATTAACAACCCCAGCATTAGTCAGGCTGCTGTTGGAAATGATTGAAGAGGGACTTTGATTTCTGACAAAAACGCAGGTGCATCACTGTTAAATATAAATTGCCCTCAGACACGAATGGATTTAGAATGAATGCAGCTGCTCTTCTCTGAACATCCCTGTTCCTGGCGGCCGATTTGTTCAACGGAAATGCTTATCCCCTCCCAAAAGATGCATTTTAAACATTAGTTCTACATTTTCATCCATGACAATAACTCTGGAGGGGGTAGCATTGCTATAGTCCAGCAAAATGCAAAGCTTGACCCCCACGTTGAGTTTGAACCATTTTAAAAATCACACCATCCAGATTCACAATGAAGGCAATCCAAGGTCGACACTCATTTTTCCTTCTGAACGTTGGATGGCACTTATTCAGGAAGATGAACCTTGCTCACCCAGACACACTGAAAGACTGGCTGTACAGTACACCTACTACCCATTTCCACTGGGTCAGATGTGACTGCACAGCCTCCACATTTGCCCTCAGCAAATGTCTTTAGACAGTCTCTTTAGGAATGGAGATTCCAGCGCTAAAGCTGCGTTGGCTGGATCACAATCCGATAGAATCGGTTTTAGATATTTCGGGCAAGGTTGGCCGCAGAAAGTGGTGCAGCTTTACCTGGATTGTATGGACGGTATTGCCATTGATTTTCTTGTGCTGTTTGCAGGGCCATCTGGCGTTAATATCCTTGACGATAGCTACGTATTCTTCCAGAGCCGTTATCCCCTGTTTTAAGTGATGTCATCAGAGACACAGCACCCAGTTTTCTATCTAAATGATTTTTGAACCGAGGGTCACAGAATTGGTCTGGACATTTCATCCACTCGGGTTTAGTAGATGGACAAGGGTCAGAGAGTGGTAAACTTGTAGAATCTTAAAGGCTTCGCTTGACTGCACTGGATAGTCTCAGTCCTCTCGCAAAATCCAGTTTTCTATTGAATTGATTTCAGAACAGGGGCCCACAAAATTGGTCTAGTCATTGGATCTACTTCAGGTGTAGTATATGGATAATGGTCGTAGATTTAGTAGACTTTTAGAATACTATAGGCTTAGCTACATTGGGAAAACTCAGTCCTCTCAAGCTTCTCCAGAGTGACACAATGACGCAACCTTTCAGCAGACAGGGAATGCCTGATACCCCTTTCTCTATTTTAAGCCCCCTGAAATGTCATTAGATTAGATCACCCACCAGAGAGGAGAGCCGAGATTCCCAGACAGACTCAATTAAATGGAACCCACATCTAATCAGGGGAGCACTCATCTCTGACTCCTCATTTAGTTCCACCACGGCCATCCCCACTTCCTGAATCTAGCAGGTGCCCAGAGAATCATGCAATACTTTGATTGGCTTGATACGGGCACTGCTGAGGTGCAAGGGTGTGAGTGGAGGTTATCCTTATGGATGTTCAACTTCTTAAGAGTGTCTTCCACCCTCCCATTGTTAAGGATTACTAGGGTGTTTAAGGGGGGAATACAAATGATTATTTCCACAGTTGAAATGCAAAGGGCTTTGTAACCAGCTCAGTGTAATCCCCAGACTTTGTCAGAATCTACTGTGAAATATACAGTATAATACAAATGGAAGCCGTCTGACGATTTTAATACACGACTAATCTTTATTTGGATTTTTTTTTAATGAAAGAGGGGATGTAATATGGAACTGAATATGCTTCAGGGTGGGTGGGTGGTGGTGGTGGTGTGTGTGTGTGTGTGTGTTTACTTTTTACATTCCTCACCTGCCCTTTTAGAATGTGTAAGACGAAACATCTTTTAATACAGTACTTTCAAAGTGCTTGACATTTCCCGGATTGACCTGCCTTCATGTCTTCAAGTAATGATGGACTGTCGTTTGTCTTTGCTTATTCGAGCTGTTCTTGACTTTGTCTTTTACCAAATAGGGCTGTCTTCTGCATACCTCCCTACCGTGTCACAACACAACTGATTGGTTCAAATGCATTAATAAGAAGGAAATCAATTCCACAAATTAACTTTTAACAAGGCACACCTGTTAATTGAAATGCATTCCAGGTGACTACCTCATGAAGCTGGTTGAGAGAATCCCAAGCGTGTGCAAAGCTGTCATCAAGGCAAAGGGTGGCTACTTTGAAGAATATAAAATCTATTTAGATTTTTGGCTACTACATGAATTCCATATGTGTTATTTCATAGTTTTGATGTTTTCACTATTATTTTACAATGTAGAAAATAGTACAAAAAATAAGAAAAACCCTTGAATGAGTAGCTGTATCCAAACTTTTGACTGGTACTGTATATCAACCAACTTGTCCAACTTCTGGACCGTACAAGATTGATGCAATAAATTACCCACAGACACATTGAGGAAACTCCTCACTGGTCATATCAAGCAACTGAGCATCCATCTTGGATTCCCCTCCATCAGAAATTAACAGAGATCACTTGACCTAATGTCACCTGTTTCCCATCAGGTAAAGTTCAGCCAACTCTTCCGGCTCTACAGTGATCAGGTTAGCAGGAGCCACAATGTTTCAGGCAGGACCTGAAACAGAACCAGACATCCTAATGAAGATAGGATCACCAGAGGTGCACAATACATGTTCAAAGCCTCTCTCATATAATGAGCTCTAGCCGTATGCCCCCTCCTATTCTGCTGAACTTAATACTGTTAGTGTGGGCCTCACAGGTCTCAACTCCAGTAAAGCAGGGCCTGGTGGATTGATAGGCTATTAACCCATTCCCTGTGCTATCGTTAAAGGGACACTCGGCAATTTAGCCGGGGCATTCACAAACATTGGAACCCAGCAACAGATTAATTTGCTGTTGTTTTGTTCCGAAGCAGCCCCCATATCCTCATGCCATTTGGTGAGTAATTGGTGAGATTAGATCATGGTGTCCCCGGTCTATCTATGTCTACTTTTCAAGAAAATGGCCTAATAAGTCTTGTTAGGGACCCTAACAAGACATGGGGAAGCAGATGAAAATCAATTCAATGGTTAGAGGCAACAGGAAATTATGTGGACTTGGGTCCCTAATTCAATCAATTGCAGATAAAGGAGGAAACACATTGCAGGTTCACTCAAAATGTTTGTCAGAGGCTGCGTTTTGACAGGCAGCCAAAACAGACCAATCAGATCAGCTCTGAAAAAGAACTGATGTAAAAAGATCTGATGTGATTAGCCAAAATACCAATTAGTGGAAAAACAATGAGAATCGACCTGTCTGTGTAAATGCAGCCAGTGTTAATTGTGACAAAACCAACACACCACATATCAGGTCTTAGAGATCCTATATGGATTCTATGTGTATTTCTCTGCAAATGAACTACAACAACTGCACCTGCCCTTACTGTGTTTACATTATGTATATACACATATCATTTATTTTCCACTATGTATGATTGATTGGGTCTCATTAACATTTTCAAATGTACTTTTTGAAATTGTACAGCAATACTGTCACCAATACATGCTTTGTGGTTGTCAACTACAGCTCTCTCTGGCTGGTCTCTCTTTTGATAAGGACAAGTAGAGGATATTAGTTTCAGGTTGCAGCGGAGGCCAGGGACACAGCCACCTGAAATGTCTCACTTCCTATTTTAATATAGTCTGTCCCCAAACTCCCAGAACACACTAGGTCCTGTCTGTCTACCACCTCGCTTTTAATGACCTCTGTCTGTCTGGCAGAGTGAAGTAGAAGACAGTTAGACAGAGTGCAGTAAGGCTTGATTCAACCCCGCCGCATCCCATGTGGCACCCTGTTCCCTTTGTAGTGCACTACTTTTAACCAGAGCCCTATTTAAGGAATAGGGTGTCATTTGGGATGCACACACTGTTAACACGACTCCTAAGACGGATGACAGATATCACCCGGCGCCCATTGAACTCGTCTGAAGATGTTTGTGTTTGGATTGTTGTTGTGAAAGATGAAATTAGCTTGTCACGATTCTGGCTGACAGGAGGTAGAGGGGAAGAGAGCGACTGGAGGCTGACGAGAGTGGCTTTACTGAGGGTATTGTGCTCATTTACTGGGCTAGAGACGCAGACCCTGGACATCTGCTTTGCTAGCACACGTGACCACCCTCCCAAATGATCTCACCAGTCGGCACCACCGAACAGTTAATGATTCAGCAGCGCAAGTGGCGACACTTCAGGCTGAGGAGTACGTTTCACCCATCCCCATGTGCTACAAAGACACTGGAGAGCCTGTCACATAGCTTCTTACCATCTCAAAATAGGAGTGCCTGACCTAGGATCAGGATCCCACTGTCCATGTAATCATATTCAATGTAATCTAAGTCAAAACTGATCCTCAATCAGCACTCCTACCCTGAAACATGCCAGCTCAGAAAAGATCAGACCAGACAACAGCGATGCAAAAGGCCACAGAAAACATTTTGTTTTCTGTGAGGGGAATAAACTAGGTAAGGGGAATAATGTAATGTAATGTAAGGGGAATAAACTTGGAGAATAAACTAGGAGAATTGTGCGGTCGTGGTGAATGAGACCGGCGGGGCTGACGAGGGCAAGTGTATTTCTCATCATATTGACAGGTTAACTGTGTGTAAAAGATGCTCCTCCATTAAAACCCTCATGGGGGCATTTTACTCTGCAGATGGGGAGTTGTAATCATGCTTGCTTGATAAGGAAGGGGAGGCAGGGAGGGCGAAGTGTGTGTGTGGGTGGGGGTGGGGGGGGGGCTGGCCTTGGTGCAAATAAATCTCTGATAACAGTAACAGTAAGTGGACAAACTCTAGTCAAAGCAGCGTAGAACAAACATATGTGGAAACTCTACAGAGGATTTGTGTGGGCAGTGCATTCACCTTCCCATATGTCATGATTATATTGCTTTTGACAGTAAAACTACTGTACTACAACTTTGAATAACATTCCAACAGTGCCATTTTTCTTCAATTAAAGCAGGGTTTCCCAAACTCGGTCCTGGGGCCCCTCCTGGGGACACATTTAGTTTTTTCCCCTCCTAGCACTACACAATTAATTCAAAGCTTGATGATGAATTGGTTGTTTGAATCAGCTGTGTAGTGCTAGGGGGAAAAAACTAAATGTGCACCCAGAGGTACCCAGGCCTGAATTTGGGTAACCCTGAATTAAAGTACTTTACCAATGACTTCAAAAAGTTGCTGCCATAAATGTACAGTGCCTTGCGAAAGTATTCGGCCCCCTTGAACTTTGCGACCTTTAGCCACATTTCAGGCTTCAAACATAAAGATATAAAACTGTATTTTTTTGTGAAGAATCAACAACAAGTGGGACACAATCATGAAGTGGAACGACATTTATTGGATATTTCAAACTTTTTTAACAAATCAAAAACTGAAAAGTTGGGCGTGCAAAATGATTCAGCCCCCTTAAGTTAATACTTTGTAGCGCCACCTTTTGCTGCGATTACAGCTGTAAGTCGCTTGGGGTATGTCTCTATCAGTTTTGCACATCGAGAGACTGAATTTTTTTCCCCATTCCTCCTTGCAAAACAGCTCGAGCTCAGTGAGGTTGGATGGAGAGCATTTGTGAACAGCAGTTTTCTGTTCTTTCCACAGATTCTCGATTGGATTCAGGTCTGGACTTTGACTTGTCCATTCTAACACCTGGATATGTTTATTTTTGAACCATTCCATTGTAGATTTTGCTTTATGTTTCGGATCATTGTCTTGTTGGAAGACAAATCTACGTCCCAGTCTCAGGTCTTTTGCAGACTCCATCAGGTTTTCTTCCAGAATGGTCCTGTATTTGGCTCCATCCATCTTCCCATCAATTTTAACCATCTTCCCTGTCCCTGCTGAAGAAAAGCAGGCCCAAACCATGGTGCTGCCACCACCATGTTTGACAGTGGGGATGGTGTGTTCACGGTGATGAGCTGTGTTGCTTTTACGCCAAACATAACGTTTTGCATTGTTGCCAAAAAGTTCAATTTTGGTTTCATCTGACCAGAGCACCTTCTTCCACATGTTTGGTGTGTCTCCCAGGTGGCTTGTGGCAAACTTTAAACGACACTTTTTATGTATATCTTTAAGAAATGGCTTTCTTTGTGCCACTCTTCCATAAAGGCCAGATTTGTGCAATATACGACTGATTGTTGTCCTATGGACGGAGTCTCCCACCTCAACTGTAGATCTCTGCAGTTCATCCAGAGTGATCATGGGCCTCTTGGCTGCATCTCTGATCAGTCTTCTCCTTGTATGAGCTGAAAGTTTAGAGGGACGGCCAGGTCTTGGTAAATTTGCAGTGGTCTGATACTCCTTCCATTTCAATATTATCGCTTGCACAGTGCTCCTTGGGATGTTTAAAGCTTGGGAAATCTTTTTGTATCCAAATCCGGCTTTAAACTTCTTCACAACAGTATCTCGGACCTGCCTGGTGTGTTCCTTGTTCTTCATGATGCTCTCTGCGCTTTTAACGGACCTCTGAGACTATCACAGTGCAGGTGCATTTATACGGAGACTTGATTACACACAGGTGGATTGTATTTATCATCATTAGTCATTTAGGTCAACATTGGATCATTCAGAGATCCTCACTGAACTTCTGGAGAGAGTTTGCTGCACTGAAAGTAAAGGGGCTGAATAATTTTGCACGCCCAATTTTTCAGTTTTTGATTTGTTAAAAAAGTTTGAAATATCCAATAAATGTCGTTCCACTTCATGATTATGTCCCACTTGTTGTTGATTCTTCACAAAAAAATACAGTTTTATATCTTTATGTTTGAAGCCTGAAATGTGGCAAAAGGTCGCAAAGTTCAAGGGGGCCGAATACTTTCGCAAGGCACTGTACATTGTGTTATTTGATGATAGTGGCTAAAGTGGAACTTAATAATGTCCTATCAAATCAAATTGTATTTGTCACATGCGCCGAATACAACAGGTATAGTAGACCTTACAGTGAAATGTTTACGTACATGCACCTTAACCAACAATGCAGTTAAGAAGAAATAAGTGTTAAGAAAGTATTTACTAAATAAACTGAAGTAAACAATAATCAAATAACAATACACTTTTTTTTTTTTTTAAAGACAAGATGTACTCTGCTATTTTCTTGCGTCTGAATTCTACAAAACTGTCAAATATCTATTCGTCCATTACACCCTGTTGCAATTAAATACGTCTTTGTGCGGATCTTTCTGTCATAGTCTGATGTGAGTGTACTGCACCACCTCAACAGTTAATTGCCGGAGTTGCCAAAGCCTATGAAAGAGGCTAATGTGCAATGACAGAGGTGCACTTAGCCACACAAGCGTGAACTGCTAATTACAGCAACGCCTTGTAAGATTAGTTACAGAGAACAGGCTTTAAATTGTGAAATGTAGGGTTGGAATCGTGTATGGCATGTTATCCAATAGATTTGAGCCGTGTGGAAAACCAGTTTCCTACATCTCCAGTGAAAGGTAACTGCCTGGAATGAAACTGGTGAACCGGTGAACCACTTCATGTATAGGCATCACTTAAAGTGATAGTTCACCCCCAAAATCAATATGTGTCAGGTGTTTTCCTCCCTCAGACACGGTTGAAAGTCGACCAGAGTCAACAACAGATATGTAGGCATGTCCTTTTAAATACTTTTGACATGGCACCCCAGGTTTGGCAGTGTTACTACACTTTGTTGTGGTTAAAATGTGCTTTTACAGTGATTTCTCCTTCTGTCTTTTACAGTTAAACCAACGCTTATCGACGTCGACATATACGTCAATAGCATCGGACCTGTATCATCAATAGACATGGTAAGTGAATCACTCTCTCTCTCTATCATCATCATCATCATCATCATCAACATAATTTGATTACTTTGCTTTTCTGTGCTGCTTGAATAAAGGTCAACTGTGGGCCAAGAGAGTTAAGGCAAGATACGTTCCATCATCTTTCATATCCCCAGTGAGCTGGGCTGCTCAGACAGGAAAGCAGTTGTATCTGGTGGTGAAGTGGGATGTGTGGGTGTTGGAATGAGAAATAGAGCCTGTGGTCACAGTGCTCAGACAACTTGTTATACCGTAGTCACTGTATCGGTATGTAAATGGCTCAAATGTAAATGGCTCAAATGTACATGACTAAACTTTAAATGTTTTCTCAGAGTCGGGCCTTGCATTGTAATACTTAGAAGTGAGAGCATAATGAATATTGAATACATTTGATGGTGTAATGCAACTCTGGCTTCCACTGTAGTAAGAGCAACCCATAGTGTGTTATTCATGATATACATCGGGGTGCTTAAGCCTTGTTGCTTATTTACTTAATCAATCTTATATGTGATATCCCTATGTTTTGTAATCAACTTCATGCTGGTCTTGGGTAGTATAGTGTGCTGTCACCTACTAGTGAGTCACCAGACCATCACATAACTGAATGATGTTCACCCCACCTTGGATTTTTCCCTGATTTATTTTGGGCACACCGTGATTGGTGAGTCACACAGATCTCCACCACGATGTAAACTTTGGCCAGACTACGATAGCCTATAGGAGCATCCCACGGCCTCCCTTAGCCCCGCCCCTGTAACTGTTTGTCCTGGCAACATTACAAAAGCCAGGAAGAAAAGAAAAACAACAGATTTCTTCAGCTCGGCTTGGCTGCAAACCCCCCGTCACACTTCAGTGCACCCGGAGCGTCACCCTGTGAACTGTGGAGTGACCTCCCATGCCTCGAATGTCCATTTAACACATTTAGATCATCAGAACTCTGTTTCTGGAAGACAAAGCGGCAGGTCAAGTTGATGGGTTGTATGGAACAGGGCATCCATATTGATCATCTACTATAATTGTTACTTGTTCATATACAGTAGGGTTAGTAGTCAATGGACTCACCCAGTTATGATGTTCTATGGACATAGTTAGGGATCTAAGAGAATGATAATATACATGTAATAATTTGGAACTTTGTGTGATACCCAATAATAGAGGTGAAGTCAGAAGTTTACATACACTTAGGTTGGAGTCATTAAAAATTGTTTTTCAACCACTCCACAAATTTCTTGCTAACAAACTATAGTTTTGGCAAGTCGGTTAGGACATCTACTTTGTGCATGACACAAGTCATTTTTCCAACAATTGTTTACAGACAGATTATTTCACTTATAACTGTATCAAAATTCCAATGGGTCAGAAGTTTACATACACTAAGTTGACTGTGCCTTTAAACACCTTGGAAAATTCCAGAAAATGATGTCATGGCTTTAGAAGCTTCTGATAGGCTAATTGACATCATTTGAGTCAATTGGAGATGCACCTGTGGATGTATTTCAAGGCCTACCTTCAAACTCAGTGCCTCTTTGCTTGACATCATAGGAAAATCAAATGAAATCAGCCAAGACCTCAGAAAAATAATTGTAGACCTCCACAAGTCTGGCTCATCCTTGGGAGCAATTTCCAAGCGCCTGAAGGTACCACGTTCATCTGTACAAACAATAGTACGGAAGTATAAACACCATGGGACCACGCAGCCGTCCTACCGCTCAGTCTCCTAGAGATGAACATACTTTTGTGCGAAATGTGCAAATCAATACCAGAACAACAGCAAAGGACCTTGTGAAGATGCTGGAGGAAACAGTTACAAAAGTATCTATATCCACAGTAAAATGAGTCCTATATCGACATAACCTGAAAGGCCGCTCAGCAAGGAAGAAGCCACTGCTCCAAAACCGCCATAAAAAAGCCAGACTACGGTTTGCAACTGCACATGGGGACAAAGATTGTACTTTTTGGAGAGATGTCCTCTGGTCTGATGAAACAAAAATAGAACTGTTTGGCCTAGAGGTCGACCGATTAATCGGAATGGCTGATTTCAAGTTTTCATAACAATTGGAAATAGGTATTTTTGGACACCGATTTTGCAGATTTTTTATTTTTACACCTTTATTTAATCTTTATTTAACTAGGCAAGTCAGTTAAGAACACATTCTTATTTTCAATGACTGCCTAGGAACAGTGGGTTAACTGCCTCTTCAGGTGCAGAACAACAGATTTTTACCTTGTCAGCTCTGGGATTCAATCTAGCAACTTTACGGTTAACTAGTCCAACGCTCTAAAAATCAAAACACAGAAGTATATATTTTTAAACCTGCATATTTAGCTAAAAGAAATCCAGGTTAGCAGGCAATATTAACCATGTGAAATTGTGTCACTTCTCTTGCGTTCAATGCACGCAGAGTCAGGGTATATGCAACCGTTTGGGCAGCCTGGCTCATTGCGAACTAATTTGCCAGAATTTTACGTAATTATGACATAACATTGACAGGTTGTACATTGTCACAAGAATATTTAGACTTAGGGATGCCACCTGTTAGATGAAATACCTAACGGTTCCGTATTTCACTGAAATAATAAACGTTTTGTTTTCAGAATGATAGTTTCTGAATTCGACCATATTAATGACCAAAGGCTCGTATTTCTGTGTGTTATTATGTTATAATTAAGTCTATGATTTGATATTTGATAGAGCAGTCCAACTGAACGATGATAGGCAGCAGCAGGCTCGTAAGCATTCATTCAAACAGCGCTTTCATGCGTTTTGCCAGCAGCTCTTCACAAGCACAGTGCTGTTTATGACTTTAAGCCTATCAACTCACGAGATTAGGCTGGTGTAACTGATGCGAAATGGCTAGCTAGTTAGCGGGGTGCGCGCTAATAGCGTATCAAACGTCACTCGCTCTGAGTCTTGGAGTAGTTGTTCCCCTTGCTCTGCAAGGGCCGCTGCTTTTGTGGAGCGATGTGTAACGCTGCTTTGAGTGTGGCTGTTGTCGATGTGTTCCTGGTTCGAGCCCAGGTAGGGGCGAGGAGAGGGACGGATGCTATACTGTTACACTGGCAATACTAAAGTGCCTATAAGAACATCCAATAGTCAAAGGTATATGAAATACAAATGGTACAGAGAAATAGTCCTATAAATACTATTTTAACTACAACCTAAAACCTCTTACCTTGGAATATTGAAGTATGAGCTTTTTTTGGTCCTCCAATAATCAGTATCGGTATCGGCTTTGAAAAATCATAATCGGGCGACCTCTAGTTTGGCCATAATGACTATCGTTATGTTTGGAGGAAAAAGGGGGAGGCTTGTAAGCCGAAGAACAATATCCCAACCTTGAAGCACGGGGGTGGCAGCATCATGTTGTGGGGGTGCTTTGCTGCAGGAGGGACTGGTGCACATCACAAAATAGATGGCATCATGAGTTAAGAAAATTATGTGGATATATTGAAGCAACATCTCAAGACACCAGTCAGGAAGTTAAAGCTTGGTTGCAAATGGGTCTTCCAAATGGACAATGACCCCAAGCATACTTCCAAAGTTGTGGCAAAATAGCTTAAGGACAACAAAGTCAAGGTATTGGAGTGGCCATCACAAAGCCCTGACCTCAATCCCATAGAACATTTGTGGGCACAACTGAAAATGCATGTGGGAGCGTTTGACCCAAGTTAAACAATTTAAAGGCAATGCTACCAAATACTAATTGAGTGTATGTAAACTTCTGACCCACTACTTTAAACCAGGACCCATAGGGAATAGGGCACTACTTTAGACCAGGATCCATAGGACACTACGTTAGACCAGGATGGGAATGAGATGAAATAAATAAAAGCCTAAATAAATCATTCTCTCTACTATTATTCTGACATTTCCCATTCTTAAAATAAAGTGGTGATCCCTAACTGACCTAAGACAGGGAATTTTTTCCTGGGATTAAATGTGAGAAATTTTGGAAAAACTGAGGTTAAATGTTTGGCTAAGGTGTATGTAAACGTCTGACCTTTGACTTCCGACAGCTGTATGTGTTGGGTTTATATAGTCAATGAAGGCTATTCACTCAGACATGATATTCTATGTTCCTGGCATGTATTCTATTGTAATGGTTTCTGTTTAAGCCATATATACAGTGTGAGCCTAGTATGTAGTCACCCAGACCTGATGTTCCATCGGCATTGTTAGTGATCTAAAGAGAAGGAGAGTTTTTTTTTTGACATCGGGGAATGGTTAGGGTTTATTTACACCGACGGGACTGAGTCCTCGGATGGTTCAACGTCCCTGAAGAAGATATTAATCTAGGACAGAGTGCGATGGGAGCATGTCTGATTAAGTACCATTATCTCAGAGCGCAGTGGTCATAGTTGCTGGTGCTATGCAGAAAAGATAGCGCGTCGAATTAGTTGACCAAAAGAGGACACTATGCCACTGTAATCTCGGCCTACAGTCCATCAGTCCATGTGGTGCCATTGAAAAAATGATGGATATATGATGTTATTTGGTGCATTTTCTCTGTGTGAAAACAGATTGTGTTAATATGAGGAATCAATATTCTTCCACAGGGCATGGTTATTTGTTATGTTCCACAGGATTAGTGCCAATAAAGACAGAAATAAGATCTTCAGAAGCTGTCTGATTTGTTTTCTCTCCTCGGAATGAAAAAAGATTGATTGAGTCTGCCAAAATGTCTAGCCCAGATAACAACGGGTTACATAATGTTAACTAGTGAGGAGCCGCCCAACAGAGGGGAAGAGAGATGTTTGACGATGCCATGTTTAAAAATGGAGTGCATCTAAGATGTGACACCAGGTCTCAGGGGAACAACAGTGGATCAGTGGGTAGTGTTTACTCGACCAACAGAGAACTCGTTCTATTAAGCAGTCTGTCTCACCTTCAGTTTCTGATAGATCTCTAAAGGATTGCATCATGACATCTGACATCTGTCTCAATATCCATATGATACCACTTGTATTGACATTTTAGTAATTTAGCCAACGCTCTTATCCAGAGTGATTTACAGTAGCATGGGGGTTAAGTGCCTTGCTCAAGGGCATAGACAGAGTTTTCACCTAATCGGCTTCGGGATTCAAATCAGCGATCTTTCAATGACTGGCCCAATGGTTTTAACAACTAATATTCATAATTTGGTGTGTATTCTATGCAGTGTGCTAGTAGTTACATTAGACTTTGTCTACCCTCCTCCAGATTCCAATAGATCGTTAATGGATTATATGGCGACTATAGGATTATATGAAGGCTACAGGCCCAGATCGTATCTCTCCTTTCTAATAATTGGTGTCATCGTACCTCCGTCATCATAGAGCAATGAGCATAGGAAATATTTTGCGTGTTGGATTCCATTAGCTTTGGGTATCCAATATCCATACACATGCAACTTGACAGATGTCAACTAGGATTTACAGTCACAATTACTGTAACAAAACACAGGAACGCAATGGGTCCCTTGGACTAATCCAATACCATCCCTGCAGTACACATCAGAAAAGAAAAATGTGAGACATTTCAACATTTATTTTCATTGGCTTGTTTTCAACAATTGTTTTCACAGATTCTCCAAGTATCCACACATTCTGAGTTTCTGGATTGTAAGATTTCAGCCACAATGACACCTGTTTTAATGACACTGGTTTCTCGATGTACTCGTTGAATTATTGACACATTTTGTTTGAAGGGACATCTTCACAATTCTCTGCGAAAGGAAATGCTATTTTTAGGCTATATCTGGGAGGCTCACTCTGTGTCCAAGGCAACGGGGCTACCCATAGCAGAAGCCACAGCCAGCCACACACAACATGCAAAAGTTCAAAGCTCTCTACAAGCAAGCTGCCCATTGTTGGCCAACCTTTTTACACTGACCTTTTGGTCCCTTCTCACTGTAAAGCCTTTCTATAATAAATAAATAAATAAATAAATAAATAAATAATGCAACAAAAAAAGAAGTTTGGCTTGACAATGACAGCAATGGAGTAGGCAAGGTCAAACTGATCTGGGACCAGGCTAAATAAACAATGTAGAATAGAAATATGTGTGGAAGCAAGTGTAATGAATCATACACAAGTCTGTGAGTACTTCTAATGGGTTGATATTGTGGATTTGCAGATCGTGGCATTGTACTGTAATGCTGTCAGTCCTTGGAGCATCTTTTTCCCCTCACTTGACCTTTCATAATGTGGCATTTGATATGCTCATTTTAGTGCCTGCTGTTGGACTCTAAATTCACGAGGGGCGCTTAGTGTTTGCCTGGAAGTTGCGCTGTGGGAGTAATTCTTAGCCTTGTAACGACGGACAGAGAGGCCAAGGCACGTTCGTAAGTTACCTATTTTTAACATGTTTAATTTAAACTCGCGTTCATCGCGGTAAGACTGTTGCGTTGCCTTTTTTCTCGTCTTGTAGCATCAGTCATTAAAAGCGTGGGTGTGAGCTTTCGTAACGATTTCCATAATAGTTAATGACACAGAACGAGGAAAGAAGATGTTTTTTTCCTTCCCTACATTGATAAGCTGTTTGAGCACAGCGTGTCTTTTATAACCAAATATGAATCGCCAGAGTGATGATTTGAACAGTAGTAATCATATCCCATTCATATCCCGCTGTTTATGGTCCTCATCGGAGGTAGATAATAAGGCTTTTTCTAAAATCTTTACATTTAGTGTAGAGATGGAATAGACTCCAGGGTAGACTTAATTTGGAAAACGTAGTCCCCTACAGGCGTGTTAAGACCTTAATTAGAGACCTAGGCTACTCATATGCCTGGATTGATTAGCTCTTCCCTAATGTGTGGATTTTAGTACTGGGATCCTAGGGACTTCCAACTCTGACATCACCACTTTGATGTTGACATTTAAAATGGTTAAAGGTAAGGGTTAAAGTTAGTGTAGGGACGTCCCAAGGATTCCGGATAGCACTAACCCTTGTAAAAGAGATTTGGATCTCAGTGCGACTTCGCTGTGTACACAAAGGTTAAATAAATGAAACAAATATAAAAGATACCCTGAATTCCTGTCTGATGACATAGTAGTCTACTGTACGCATCCTCATGGTGTAAGGAAGCCAGGTCTAACAATAGGAATTAAGTCATTTTCGTGTGTTAACAATTTTTTCAAGACTATGAAATGTCATTGCAGTCTTAAGGTTGCAATGAATTTACTGAAGTGAAACTAATTGTGATGCTTCTGAGGGAAATATCTATTCATATTTATACAGTTTATTGACCTTCATCTTACATTTAAAGGGTATTACAGGACTACACAGAGGCTGTTAGAGGGGGAGAGAGCGGAATAAATGCATACTTGGTATTTTTTTTACTTTTTAGATTTCCTTAGCGATTAATCACTGATTTCATGTCACATTCATCTTCATAACTTAGCTAGTGAGAAACTCATGGGTGAAATAACATAGTTAAAATGTTAGATCAGCATTATTAATTCAAATCTAGTCATCAGTAGGTAAATTATCTATCTTATCTGTGATACTAGTTTGTCTGATCAAGCCCGTTTCACTTCATTTCTCATACATTAATGTATGCCTTTTAACAGATGCTGTTATCCAAAGCAGCTTGCAAGTCATGCGTGCATACATTTTTCTTAGGGTTGCCCCAGCGGGAATCAAACCCATAAACCTGTGCTATGCTCTACCAACTGAGCCGAACAGGACCTTATATATTACAGTGGCTATTGCCTGGGAGGCTTGAGGAATAGACTCTTTAGACTGACGTGTTGTGTGATTGACTGTTCTTTTACTCCTTAAGGTCATGGTAACAGCTACAGTCGTGCTGCTCCCATCACACTCTAATTAGTGCTGTATTAAAGTCAGGTCCCATGTGCCTGTAAAAGTTTCCAAAAGGTCACCCGTCAGAATCAAGATGCGGTTTCTGGGGGACGTCAACATAAGGGATTAGGAAAAGAGAAATGCTTCTATTTTTTAGCACTTTTAAATGTTAAGGCAATTTATAATTTATGCTTGTCTTATCATATAATCATTTATGGTATGTTTTGTCTAAGAGAACAAAGGTCTTGTCTCGTCCTGACTCTATGTTCGGGTAGACCATCAACACAGCCGATCTGCAGCTTCTCTCAATGTAAAAAAAATATGAACATCTTGAAGTTAAATATATAGCATGACTGTGGATTGTAGATTATTCCCCCCCCCCCCCCCCCAGAGTTGGAACCAAAATGTATCATAAAAGATGTAATAATATATGAAATATGTATAATATATGTAGGTTAAAGGTCAGTTTCTTCTGTTTTGTTACAGGAATACGAAATTGACATAATTTTTGCACAGACGTGGATCGACAGCCGTCTGCAATACAACAGCACTATGAAGATCCTGACTCTCAACAGCAACATGGTGGGAATGATCTGGGTCCCTGACACCATCTTCAGAAACTCCAAGAACGCAGACTCTCATTGGATTACGATGCCCAATCAGCTTCTGCGTATTTGGAACGATGGGAAGATATTATACACGCTGAGGTAAAATAAGTGGCTTTTCTTTATCAGATATCACAGACATTGTTGTTTTGAACAGCCAACTATCGTCCCATCTTTGTTCTGAATTTACAGCTTAGCAAACATTGGGTTTTCCCTTTCAAGGAAAGAAAAATAGACAATATAAATGAAAATAGTGTCATTACTACCCATCTTTGTACTGAAGATCACATCTAGAATATTCTAACTTCCTCAGAACTCAGGTAGAGTTCAACACAGTGTAAGAAGGTGGCACAAACACACTGTGCCACATACTGATGCTACACCAATAACCCAAAATAAAAATCTGTCTACTCTACGATAAGAATAACATTGTTTTGTATCTTCCATCACTGCTCTGCTAAGTGGGTTAGCACACTTGGTACATTCGCTTTGCACACTCTAGTACACTGTCTTCGGGAGATCATGCTTTTTAGGGCGTAAATGTCATCCTTTCAGTCCTTTTTTTGCTAAGTTTTCAACCGTGGATTCACCTCTGCTGAGAAAAAGAGAGACATCACCTGCTGTTTGCATAACTGACTGAGGTATTCCCTTGGCAACAGGCAAAGCACAGGACAAAGGAAAAGAACGTGTGGGCAGGTTAATTATTGTCAGGACTGACCTGGCTGGCTCCCCAAGGCGGAATCATACAAGATCCGACATTATCAGCCATTCTCAGTGAGCTTTATCGGTTAGTGTATTATCTTTGAGCATTATTGTTTAGCATTATACAGTATATGGGCATTATCACTGAACATTATTGTTGAGCATTATCACTGAGCATTGTTAGTTAACATCATATAATGCCCAATAATGTCTATACACACACCATCATATACATATATATTTATATTCCGGACTCCGACATTGCTCAATCTAATATTTCTCTATTTCTTAATTCCTTTCTTTCAATTTTTTGTTAATTTTTAGATATGTGTATTGTTTTGTATTGTTAGGTATTACTACACTGTTGGAGTTAGGAACATAAGCATTTTGCTTCACCCACAACATCTGCCAAATATGTGTACGTGACCAAGAAAATGTGATTTGATTTATCGGTGATGCCCATTGTTGAGCATTATAATTGAGCATTGTCAGTGAGCAACATCAGTTTGCATTACCAATGAGCATTTTCAGTCAGCATTCAGTTGGCATTATTCATCAGCGTTATCATTGAGCAGATCTATAAATCTACTCGAGTGGCATCCTGGTATGATTAAAACAATGGAGTGAATCTAAGCTCCCATTAATTCCTCTTCACTGTGACCTTCAGTCAAGCCAACGTAAACAAGAGTGACATTTTATCAGGGAGACAGAGGAAGAGGAGGAGGAGAAGAAGAGAAAGAAAAGAGGAGACGAATAGGGCGAAATTCAGTCCGATGACCTACATAACTTTGGGACGAGAGCATTTCTAAATCCGTTCATTTTTCTTAACTAGTCTGTCGGAGTTTGTTACTCAAGGAAAAATACCAATTTGCAGGGCTCACCAGACTCGGTGGCGACCAGCCGGCCGGCCGACCCTCAATCTCCAGCTCCCTGGCACT
This sequence comes from Oncorhynchus mykiss, assembly GCF_057628025.1. Classification (NCBI taxonomy): domain Eukaryota; kingdom Metazoa; phylum Chordata; class Actinopteri; order Salmoniformes; family Salmonidae; genus Oncorhynchus; species Oncorhynchus mykiss. The sequence continues at coordinate 30,248,401 of NC_143039.1, forward strand.
GGCAGTCATGTCAGGATAATAGGTGGCCCATTAGGTCTCTCACAGGCATGCAACAAGGTGCCAGTTTGTTAACCCCGCAATCGCTCATTCTTTTCACACCAACAGAAAAATGGAAACAGCATTATGGCTCTCTGTCTCTGTCGCAGCATGTGCAGTATGTGAGAACAACACCAAGAGCCAGCCTTCCCTTATTTCACACCCTATGCTGTCTTCATCAATAAATGACACGTTCACAGCACCAGTGGTGTATGTGTTTAGAGCAGTGGTGGTGGTTGTTGTTGTTGTAGTAGCACTGCTCTCTCAGAGCAGAGGTGAACTATATGTGAGAAACGATGGCACTGCTCACTCACGGCCTCTCTCTGACTCGTGCTGTAGGTTGACCATCAATGCAGAGTGCCAGCTGCAGCTCCACAACTTCCCTATGGATGAGCACTCCTGTCCCCTGGTCTTCTCTAGCTGTGAGTATTGTACGGCCAGGCAATCATGTCACCCATTCATATATGTCATATATTTTGTATAAACATATAAAAAAATATATATATATTTAGTATATGAACAATACATCAGGACGCATCATATTTCATGTAGATGTATGAAAAATACATGAGAAGAAGTAATATTTCATATGGATTGAATAATTGACGCCGCCACATACAATTGAAGAAAATAATCCAGGGTAACACAATAAAGCTTGAAAGATGACTTCTGTTGCGATCCTTTTGAAGAGGGAAGGGGGGCGTACGGGTGCAGCAAGGTTAGGTAGCAATGGTAGTGGCAACAAACAATGACGGACAAAATTGTTGTTTCATACATTGAGCAAATTAGTACAGTTCCATTTCCTACTAAACATCTTCGGACAGGTATATCTCCCTTGTCTCACATACTCCAAATATATACAGAACAATCAATGTCTTATATATGCACAAGACAATCACAGTATGATACACAATAGACACCAAAAGCCAGACCATAATATCCCAGGCATTTTCTTCTCACCCACGTACTGTAGTCTTACAACTCACTTTTATATAAACGATGGAGGTACCTGAAATGAACGCCATTGGTCACTACAAGGTCCATTGTACTAGATCCAAATGAGACCGTGTGTATTCTGTCACAGTATGAGGTCGATGCACATACAACTGTTTTGAGTTGGAGGCTTGTTGGGCAGATTCTCTGAAAGCCTGAAAGAGAAGGATTGTCTGCAGCTTTTCATGAGAATGCGTGAGTCACCAATGTGAAAGCTTGATGCAAAGCTACTCTGTACCTCTATACCGTTCTTTAAAGCCACATTGAAAAACCAGGCTTTCTGGGCAGTCCATTAACAACACGACAACAGCACGTCACCTGCAATAAAATGGGACAAAATTCAGTTCAGGCAGAATGGCAAGTGAACGTAGAGCATTATTGTTAAGTGGAATAAGAACACTGAATTTCTACCCTTATTAAGGATTGGTGGGAACAGGATGTGAAAGCCATGCATGCTGGACCTAATGGATTTCCAGCTGTTCCCCAGATAAAGACCTTGATCCTACTTCTATTCAGTCTACAATAAATCCCCCCCCCCCCCCCCCCCCCCCCCCCCCCCGTGTACGTATGCCCCCTCCATTTCCCGACCCTTCCAATGCAACACAATTGCTTCTCCATCTACAGCCTATGTACATCCATACAGTAAGTCATCCTCAAAAATATCGCCTTCAGAAAATAGTCCTTTCATATTATTATGGTTTGAATGTTTTTTGTTGTTGGAAGTAAACATCTTGGTCTGATTGCCCAGACACAAATTGAGCGTAGTCTTGGTTTAAAAAGCATGCTCAATAGAGAATAGGCTTAATCTCCGTCCTGGAAACAGGGGGTCTGAAGAGTTAACTTAAGCAAAACGGGAAAACTCAATCCAGTCCTCCACACCACCCACCCACTGGCTTGACAGAGCCAACAGACACATCCTCGCTGTTTGATATTTTCACTTACCCCAGGGAAAAGAACATTGGACATGTGGCGTGCTGTGTTCCCATGGCGATAATGACTGCAGGTAGCCTAGCGGTTAGAGCGTTGGGCCAGCAATCGAAAGTTGCTGGTTTGAATACCCGTGCCGACAAAAGTGAACGATCTGCCGATGTGTCCTTGAGCAAAGCACATAATTTGTTCTAAGGGCACTGTACTGCTATGGCTGACCCTGTAAAACAACACATTTCACTCATAGGAGTTTGGTGGCATCTTAATTGGGGAGGACAGGCTCGTGGTAATGGCTGGAGCCGGAATGAGTGGAATGATATCAAAACACATGGTTTCTATGTATTTGATGCCATTCCATTCATGCTGTTCCAGCCATTATTATGAGCAGTCCTCCCCTCAGTAGCCTCCACTGATTTCACTGCACCTTTTATTAGTTCATCACTGTGGACTTTCTCACCTTTCAGATCTTTAAACAGATAGTTACGAAATTACATATTTGTTTCCTTACCCTGTAAGCAGCCTAGAAATGACAGCAATCCATGCTTTGGTTTACCTTTCCTGGCACTGTTTCCAAAAGTTCATGTTTTAACATTTGTGGCACAAATCCCATTCAAGTCACGGGACCGATTATTGCACATTTTTGTACATCGTCCAAATCATCCCAAAGTATCTTACATGTATTGTGAAGCTCAACAAAGTCACTTGTCGAGGATTTGAACATGAGTCGCGGAAAATGCTAATATCGGTCCCATGACTTGAAAGGGATTTGTGCCACAAATGCTAAAACGTTAGCATTTGGAAACAGTGCCAGGGAAACTAAACCAAAGCATGGATTGATATCATACCTTGTCCATAGCATGGATCATACCTTGTCCCATATACTGCTTACAGGGTAAGGAAACCAATGTAATTTTGTAATTTGTGAGGAAGCGCATCGTTCCTCAATCTAACGTGAAAAAGAGAATTCCAGATAAGAGATGAGTCATTGCTGTCCATTGAAGTGTTTATATACGACCAAACCTAGAGCTCAGTGGATACACGCTGCTATACAAGGATTCATAGACATATGGCCCTTTTACATTCTCTTTGCTTTGACCCAAGCTATTATCTGTGCAGAGGAGGAGAGAGGAGTTTGGCTGGGCTGTCTACCATGGCTCGTTTCTATGTAACCTACAGTACAGAGTGGGATATGTCAATAACTGACAATAACTGACATTTACCAGTGAAGAGCCAGTCCTACAGTCCTACCTACAGTCCTACTGACTGTACTCCTACCATCTTAATGGAGATGGGAGAGTATGTGGTTTCAGTTGTGTATTGGGAAAAGTTCATGTGGGCGTTCATATATGGCGTGCCCACCCCATAGGTGTAAAAGTTCAGTCACCTGCCAACATGGCGTTCATGTTTATTGCCTGCACCATGGAGTAAATAGCCTAAACTTGCCTTTCCGCCTCCTCGTTATTGGATCCGAACTAGAATGTTTGAAGAGGATTCAAGAGTAAACAAAATGGTCTCCCGAGTGGTGCAGCGGTCTAAGGCACTGCATGTCAGTGCTAGAGGCGTCACTACAGACTCTGGTTTGATTCCAGGCTGTATCACAACCGGCCGTGATTGGGAGTCTCATAGGGGGGGTGCACAATTGGCCCAGCGTCGTCCGGGTTAGAGTTTAGCCGGGGTAGGCCGTCATTGTAAATAATAATTTGTTTTTAACTGACTTGCCTAGCTGAATAAAGGATAAATAAAATTGGATTTTCCTTTTCTGACATGATCATGACTTTTTATGGGAAGATTAAGGAGTTTGTTGAGGAAAAGCATAGCTCTTGGGAGGAGTGTGTTGAAAGGCTGGAAGGTTTTTTTGTTGCTAATGACATTGAAAATGACTAAAATAATTGCACTGTGCTGCTCTGTGTGTGCGGAGCAGTGACGTATTCTACACTGAACAAAAATGCATCATATATACAAAAGTATATATTTGAGCCACACCCGTTGCTGACCGGTGCATAAAATCGAGCACGCAGCCATGCAATCTCCATAGACAAACATTGGCAATAGAATGGCCTTACTGAAGAGCTCAGTGACTTTCAACATGGCAATGTCAGTTCGTCAAATTTCTGCCCTGCTAGAGCTGCCCCGGTCAACTGTAAGAGCTGTTATTGTGAAGTGGAATAGTCTAGGATCAACAATGGCTCAGCCGCAAAAGAGTAGGCCACACAAGCTCACAGAACGGGACTGGCGAGTGCTGAAGCACGTAGTGCATAAAAATCTTCAGTTGCAACACTCACTACTGAGTTCCAAACTGCCTCTGGAAGCAACCTCAGCACCAGAACTGTTTGTCAGGAGCTTCATGAAATGGGTTTCCATGTCCGAGCAGCTGCACACAAGCCCAAGATCAACATGCACAATGCCAAGCGACGGCTGGAGTGGTGTAAAGCTCGCCGCCATTGGACTCTGTAGAGATTAATCACACTTCACCATCTGGCATTCCGACAGATGAATCTGGGTTTGGTAGATGCCAAGAGAACAGTTTAGGGAAGGCCCTTTCCTGTTTCAGAATGACAATGCCCCCATGCACAAAGTGAGGTCCATACAGAAATGGTTTGTCGAAATCGTTGTGGAAGAACTTGACTGGCCTGCACAGAGCCCTGACCTCAACCCCATTGAACACCTTTGGGACCAATTCGAACGCCGACTGTGATCCAGGCCTAATCGCCCAACATCAGTGTTCGACTTCACTAATGCTCGTGGCTGAATTGAGGCAATTCCCCTCAGCAATATTCCAACATCTTGTGGAAAGCCTTTCCAGAAGAGTGGAGGCTGTTGTAGCAGCAAAGGGGGGACCAACTCCATATTAAAGCCCATGATTTTGGAATGAGTGTGTTGACGAGCAGGTGTCCACATACTTTTGGTCATGTACTGTATAAACTCAGCATTGGTTTCATGTTTCATGAGCTGAAATAAAAGATTTCAGAAATGTTCCATATGCACAAACAGCTCATTTCTCCCAAACAAATGTTCACACATTTCTTTATATCCCTGTTAGTGAGCATTTCCCCTTTGCCATGCCAATCCATCCACCTGACGTGTGGCATATCAAGAATCTGATTAAACAACATTATTACAAAGGTGCACCTTGTACTGGAGACAATATAAGGCCACTCTAAAATGTGCAGTTTTGTCACACAACGCAATGCCACAGATGTCATGTTTTGAGGGAGTGTGCAATTGGCATGCTGACTGCAGGAATGTCCACCAGAGCTGTTGCCAGAGAATGTAATGTTCATTTCTCTACCATAAGCCACCTCCAACATCGTTTCGGCAGTACGTCCAACCGGCCTCACAACCGCAGATCACGTGTAACCACGTTGTTGTGGGAGCGAGCAGTTTGCTGATGTCAATGTTGTGAACAGAGTGCCCCATGGTGGCAGTGGGGTTATAGTATTGGAAGGACAACAAACTGAATTGCATTTTATCGATGGCAATTTGACTGCACAAAGGTACTGTGAAGAGATCCTGAGGCCCATTGCCGTACCATTCATCCACCACCATCACCTCTTGTTTCAGCATGAAGATGCACGGCCCCATGTTGCAATGATATGTACACAATTCCTGGAAGCTGAACATGTCCCAGTTCTTCCATGGCCTGCATACTCTTCAGACATTTCACTCATTGAGCATGTTTGGGATGCTCTGGATTGAACTGTACGACAGCGTGTTCCAGTTCCTGCCAATATCCAGCAACTTCGCACAGACATTGAAGAGGTGTGGGACACCATTCCACAGGACACAATCAACAGCCTGATCAGTTCTATGCGAAGGCGATGTGTTGCGCTGCATGAGGCTAGTGGTAGTCACACCAGATACTGACTGGTTTTCTGACCCACGCCCCTACATGTTTTTTAAAGTATCTGTATCTGTATTCCCAGTCATGGGAAATCCATGATTAGGGCCTAATGAATTTATTTAATTTGACAAATTCCCTTATTTGAACTGTAACTCAGTAAAATCTTTGAAATTGTTGCATGTTGCGTTTATATTTTTGTTTAGTGTACATTAGGTTCTCTACTCGCTCCGGCCCTGCCCACTGCTAAGAGTTATGAAAACAGTGTCATGTTTGAAGCGGCCTTTCAGCCCAGATCCGTCAGATATTGTGCAGAGATTCTATTTTCATAATTGTAAACAAAATGCAAATCAGAATATCTCCAGTTTCATTGCTGGTCTGCGCAGGCTTTCGGTGCACCATAATTGGGAGCTTTATCTTGGCCAGGTCGCAATTGTAAATGAGAACTTGTTCTCAACTTGCCTACCTGGTTAAATAAAGGTGAAATAAAAATAAATAAATACATTTTGGAGATCAGCTGGAGCCGATGCTGCTTGACAGAATTGTTAGATGAGTCTATTGGCTGAGCCCAATCTGATATTTAGAGTGGCCTAGGTAAAAGCCTTGGCAGCTGAGACTGCTGCAAATCATGCCTGCCTGCTTCACCATGAAAGACCAGGGGCCTCATTTATGAACGTTTATAAACGTTGCGTAGGCGCAAAAGAAGGTGTACGCCATTTTCTAAGCAAACGTTGAGATTTATAAAAAAACAAACTTGACATGAGAATGTGCGGTCCTCCACGGACATTTTGACCCATGCGTGCGCACATAACTTGGAGAAACTGCGCCCCCTGATGGCAGAAATTGATACCATTGTGTAAAATAAATCAAAAATATTACATCTCATGTATTATATATGAAGAGTTCCCTGGAGTGCACAAAAAAAAAAAAAAAAAAAAAAAAAACATGATTTAGGATAATAAATACAAACGGAGATATCTGTTTTTGCAAAAGAACCCCTCATATGTTGTACAGTTTAATCGGGAATCATATTTCATTGGATCTGTAATTATTAAACAATAGTTGCATGTTGTGACATTTGTTTTCATGAATAAATGTGCACAGTTTGTGTACAGTTTCATATATGTTGTTGTGCAGAACTGTCAATGTGATTTTGGCCCAGTCATTGTCAGTTACAACCGGGGTAATTACCACACCTGAAGGTGTTACGCAATTGGGTATCTTTGACAATCAAATGGGTGGGTATAAAAAAGGCATGCAATTACAATGCGTAATGACGCACAATGGCTGCTGTTGGAAGATGTGGCGAATGGAAGAATTTGGAGAGAGAGAATTTTCAAAGACCTGCAAGATTTACTGGCCAATGATGATGAGTGGCGTATGAGCCCGTTCCGATTGCCAAGAGCTGTTCTCTTGGATCTCTGTGCCCTAGTGGGCCCAGCTTTACAGAGAAGCACCCGCAGAAACCAAGCCGTGCCTGTCCCACTTCAACTCCTTGGCAACCTCGTTAATAGCGTCGATGGTGTCCCTTTGCGTTTGCAGGACTGCATCTGTGAGGACACGGCCGCCGGAGGGTTGTGACGCACGAGGTGCGGTGGAGACGCCGGGGGGTGGGCGCACTCAGCTCCTGCTCAGCTGCAGCACCACCGACCCCGCTGGAACACGCAGCGACTAAAAATAGATGTCAATTGTTTGTAAATAAATGTGTAAACACAATGACAATCCATTTGGTTTACTCTTTTCAAACGAGGGAATACGAATTAATACCTGGGTCATCCGGTGCGACTTGCATGTCCGTGTCCACCTCCGTCACTACTCCACTCTGGAGGGACTCCCCTATAATACTGGCAATCGCTCATCAAGGGGCTTGAGCTCCGGTGGCACAAACACTTTGTCTGTGTAAGGCTATGCGCCTTTTTGGCTTCCACTTTAATGTTGGATAACGTCTTATTTCTGAGAGAGTCTGAAGTTCTGAGCCAGCGGCATTCACAGCGTCCGCCACATGCTGACACTCTGAAGCCCCGGGGCAGCAGGGTAGCCTAGTGGTTAGAGTGTTGGAGGTTCAAATTCCCGAGCTGACAAGGTACAAATCTGTCGTTCTGCCCCTAAACAGGCAGTTAAATCCACTGTTCCTAGGCAGTCATTGAAAATAAGAATGTGTTCTTAACTGACTTGCCTAGTTAAATAAAGGAAAAATGTGTGTTTCACTGACAGTGTTCCACTGTCTATGGGCAACTAAGGGCGTTAAAAGGGTAGGACAAGACGTGCGCTCACGCGGGGCAAATTTTGAGTTGACTGTGATTTACAAAGGGAAACTGGCGTGGGAAGTGTGTGCACACTGTTATAAATCAGAATATTTTTGTGCATAAGCACTTTGTCACTACTGTAAATGGAGCGGACATATACAGTAGCTCGACTTTGTTTGACAAAGGTCCCTGTCCCAGGCAGCTCAGTCATGCCCACTAGGACCACACAACAGACACACTTGGTAAACTGTCACCCAGACCCTGAGAAGTATGTTGTCTATAGTATCCATGGGAGGCCACAGCCTGAGAGGGAGAAGTCCATTTTTGCTGCACCCAGTGTTGAGTTCCAGAGGTTCCACATTGACAAGGATGGCGTGCGACCAACCCAGAATAAGGTAAAGGCCATAAAGGCCTTCTTCCCAGAACAAGTCTGAGCTCCAGTCGTTTCTGAAGCTTCTCAACTTTTACAACTACTTCCGGCTTAATAAAGCTACAACCCTGGCATCGCCTACTGGACCCGGCCGCTCCCTGGAGTGGGAACGACACTCATGAAGAAGTCTATAAAGAGGCTAAGCAGCTGCTGCAAGCAGATGGGCTGCTAGCCCACTGATGATAGAAAACCCCTGTTACTGGTCTGTGAGGCGTCTCCATATGGGCTCGGTGCCTTGTTTAGTCATGTGGAATCTGATGGTCGGGAGGCACCTGTGTGCTACGCATCTAGGACCCGAACTGTCACTGAACAGTACTCTGCACAGCCGGATAAATAGGCCCCTGGCGAACATTTTTGCTGTCAAGAAGTTCCATCAGTATTTGTGAGGTCGCCATTTTGTGGTCTACACCAACCACAAGCCCTTGCTGGGCGTGCTTCATCATATGAAGCCCATGCCCCAAAAATATTTTCACTTGCATGGTCAGATGGAGCCTGATACTGGGACCCCATAGTTATGAGCTCAGCTATCATCCAGGGAAGCAGTTGGCTAATGCAGATTCCCTGAGTTGCCTGCCACTCACTACCTCTTTGTCGAGGCACCACCTCACTGGGAAGTGATACTGTTGGAGATGGTGCCTGAAGCCCTTCTCTATGCTTCTAGGATAGCCGCACTGACCTTCAAGGACCCTGTCCTGTCCCGAGTTCTTCGCTGGGTGCTGCATGGATGGGCCTCTGAAGTTCCTGGCAGAGAGTTTGGGCTTTAATGGTATCGTCGGAACGAGCTGTCGGTTCACAAGAATTGTGTGTTGTGGGGCAGTCGGGTTGTGGTACCTGGCCTGGCGAGGGATGGGGTCCTTTCCATGCTGCATGATATGCATCCTGGAATAGTGAGGATGGCCTAGGATGGACATTTAGGCTGTGGTGCGCAGCTGTGTCACCTGTCCGGAGTCACACCATGCTCATCCAAGGCTGCCTTGCACCCATGGGAGTGGACAACAAAGAAATTGTTGTCTTCATATAGACTTTTCTGGGCTATTCAAAGGAGGGACTTTTCTCATTATGGTAGATTCCCATTCAAAGTGCATGGAAGTAGCCATGGTCATCTTGATGCCCTCTGGTGCTGTAATAAACACCCTCCATTTGCTGTTTGCCATTCATGGGTTGTGTGACGTCCTGGTGTCAGATAATGGAGCTGCCTTCACTTCTGCGGAGTTTAACGAGTTCGCTGGGCGGAACTGAATCGGACATGTCACCACAGCCCCATAACATCCGTCCTCCAATGGCCAAGCTGAACACATGGATCAGACAACCAGGGAGGCTGTCTATGATCTCGGTGGGTGACTGGCAGACCTGATTGTCAAGAGTCCTGCAGTCTCAACATGTTATGATGGCCTCTACTGGGAAGAGTCCAGCCGAGCTGTTAACGAACAAACGGTTGACAACTGCTTTAGATCGGCTGCACCCGGACATGACAAGTGACATGCGTCTAAGGCAGGAGAGTGATGCAGACAGGGGGGCCGTGATCATTTAAGGCATTTTCTACCTGACGAGTCTGTGTACATGAGGAACTGCTCTGGAGGCCCTATGTAGGTCCTTGCCGTTGTGGAAGAAGCCACTGGACCGGTCTCTTACAGGACTCGGATGCCTGACGATCAAGTGTACCGCCGCCGTGTGGATCAGCTGCAGGGCCACGAAGCTGCAGCCCCCTTTGCTGCCCCCTCTATCATTGGCCTGGTTGTCCTGGACACCACACCTTTAGGAGGAAGTGCCAACTCCAGAGCCAAACCCTGATACCCAACTTGCAGCTGAGCCCTAGCCTAAACATAGCTTTCTGCCTCCTCGTTATTGTACTTTCAAGGCATAATAGTTTCTAAGATATTGACACACACTCAGCACACTCCACATCATCTCACCAGCTTTCTTTTGTTGTAGCTTTTGCTAGTGTGAATAACATTGTCGCTTTGTGTGTGTGTGAGAGACACACCTCATAATAACATGTTAATGGGATACAGTTCACCTGCTTGAAATCATCAGAGCACAATGAGGTGGTTCATTTCCGTTGCACGGCTTTCAAATTAGATTTCACAGGCACACACACACTTCTGTGAAAAGTGAAGGTCAACTCCAGCATCAACACAATGCTCTCTCACAGTAACTCAAAGTATCCTATTACACTCTCTTGTGCTCCTTTTCATCTGCTCTTACAGCACTTTACTATGGCCATGTTTTTTACTTTTATAACGGTCTAATGGTGCTCTACTCTATACTGTGTGTCCGTGTGTTTATGTGTGTGTGCTGTTCCCATATTTAGGTATATTTAACAGTATGCAATTAGGGGGTTTTACAATACATACATATGAATTTGTCCAGTAAGACCCATCAAACAATAAAACATGTATTGGTCAGATTGAAGCATAAATCTTATTTTATTAGAATGAAATGCTACCATAGGGTCACTGTGTGTTTACTTGACTTACAGATGGTTACCCCAAGGATGAAATGATTTACAGATGGAAAAGGAACTCCATCGAAACCTCAGACCAGAAGTACTGGCGCCTCTACCAGTTTGACTTCATGGGCCTGCGGAATTCCACAGACGTCCTAAAAACAACAGCAGGTACAGCAAATTAGTTACCGTACATTTAATACCCAAACAGCTGACCTTCTATTTTTCACAATCAATCAAATAAATCCTCATCACAGCCCTTCGTTGGCTCCTGTGTTCTCCATCCAATTTCTCTCTGAATTATAAGATACTGACTCATAAAAGTGTTATTTTTAGCTGTTTTTTAATCAAATGGTCTACATTTACTGTAAATTATCTGTCATATTCTCCTGTCTATTAGCAGGGGGAGACAGCAGGCATTACCAGCTGGTGTCTTGAGGTCTGGTGCCACCACTCTGCCTTAAGTCAATTGCTTTTCCAGTCTCTGTAAGCTATTGCATTGCAAAGACAATTGCTTTGCCAGTTTTGCAAGATATTGCCAGAGAGCAAAGACAATGCCTTCTCTTGGAAGATAGTCAAGATATGTAGTATTATTGTACCATGGAAATGACAAAGACAGCATTTGGCAGGGCAGAAAACAGGTTGAAATTGCAATTAGGAGTAGTACTCTGGTAGTAGACTAAGAAGTAGTACTGTGGTCGTAGACTTAGGGGTAGTACTGTGGTAGTAGACTTAGGGGTAGTACTGTGGTAGTAGACTTAGGGGTAGTACTGTGGTAGTAGACTTAGGGGTAGTACTGTGGTAGTAGACTTAGGGGTAGTACTGTGGTAGTAGACTTAGGGGTAGTACTGTGGTAGTAGACTTAGGGGTAGTACTGTGGTAGTAGACTTAGGAGTAGTACTGTGGTAGTAGACTTAGGAGTAGTACTGTGGTAGTAGACTTAGGAGTAGTACTGTGGTAGTAGACTTAGGAGTAGTACTGTGGTAGTAGACTTAGGAGTAGTACTGTGGTAGTAGACTTAGGGGTAGTACTGTGGTAGTAGACTTAGGGGTAGTACTGTGGTAGTAGACTTAGGAGTAGTACTGTGGTAGTAGACTTAAGAGTAGTGCTCAGGGAGTAGACGTTGTCTTTATCATTCACTGTGTAATGAAAAAGGGCGCAATGAAAGTGCATTTACCTGTCTTCATAATTCATTGTGACATTTAACATATTGTTTCTCTGTAGATTGCTTGAAGCTCATCAGTAGTCCCCTCTGGTATAAAGGCAAACATATTTTTACACAAACCATCTGGATTAAAGATTCAAAATATTTAATTATTCACTTAAATGATTTTCAGAGGCCTAGGATGTGGTTTGGTTTTAATACTGAATTCTACATCTATTTATTTGCAACAATCATTCCTTGCGACAAAGGTCGTGTTTTACAAACAGGTATCTAATTATACTCATGAGTGGTGCTTGCTGGAATTACTTTGTAATACATTTGTAATGCATTCATGACAGCATTGACGACTCATGTAGCAGCGTTTCAAGGGGCTGATGAATTGATCTCATGTATGAATCCTCAAGCTGTAATTAACCCACATTGACCCTATTCTCAAATTTCATAGGTGACATTGTTCATGCTGTACTTTATTCGTCTTGAAAACTCATGTGATCCAATAAATGAAGTGTTCTACGTATGGTGCACTGTGATACAAGTCCACGTTCTGAGTGGAGAACTCATGTGAAAGCCAGAGTTCTTCCACAGATCTTCCTTCAGTTCTGTTCAAGGAAATTAGACGTTTCTCATCTTGTTTTCCCTTTTTCTTGACTCCCAGCTTGCATCATGCTGCATGATGATTAGCTAGCTTGCTCCTGCAGCTAAAAATAGCATGTCATTAATTTACATCTCAACAAACTCTGAAAACAAAGCGCTAAATGTCTTCTTCTTGTTTCTCATCCAGCATGAAATGAATAGGTATTGTGCTGTAGCGTGGTAATGAGGACAGCGAGTGGACAGTTCCCATGCCACCGTGCCATCGGGGACTTCTGGTTCTACCGCTGTTATATCTGCCTCCTTTCTTTCTATTGTTACAGCATCCCCTCTTCAAAACCCACCAAAGTAGACTCCCTGAAGCATTGTGTATGGTGCCTTGTTCTGTGGTTCCCCCTGATGCTAGCTCTCATGATTATCTCTCTCTCTCGGTCTTTCTCTCCCCCCCTCTCCCTCCCCACGCTGGCTTGTTCTTGTTCCACCTGACGCTCTGATTGTCCCTCAATCTCTTCTCTTTCTCCCTCCTTACCTCGCTCCCTCCCCCTCCTCGCCCCTCACTCCATATACATCCCTCCTCTTTATCCCCCTCCTCTCCCAGGTGATTATGTGGTCATGACAGTGTACTTTGACCTGAGCAGGAGAATGGGTTATTTCACCATCCAGACCTACATCCCCTGTATCCTCACCGTGGTGCTCTCCTGGGTCTCCTTCTGGATCAATAGCGATGCCGCCCCCGCCAGAACAGCGCTAGGTACCTGATCTGAAGAATACCATTTGACAGGATACACACTGATATTATAATAAGTAGATGAAAAAACCCAAGGGTTCAATCAAATCTGTTCCACCAGTGTTCATGTAGTGTACTGTATGTGTTCAGCAATGACTACCTCTGCATGTGTTATTCTGAAAGGAAAAAAATACATCTGAGTCTAGCTGGTTTGTTGAAAAGATGGTTACCAACTCTTGGTACCACAATGGAAGATTGCATAGAAAAATCTATATTTTATTGTTTAGACTAGAGAGCAATCTGCATGTGTTTATGCAATGTTATGTTCTGCTTTCAAGATTCTTGTACCGTCTTATTTTGTTTATGCGACGTGCTTGTAATTTATCAAGGCTTAACAATGACCTTTTTGTTTACGTTTGCAATTCATTCATGATTTTTTTCCCCCCCGATGCATGCTTTCCATTAGTGCATGTACATTCGTCTGGATTATGTTGTTGAAGGTGATTGGGAGTTTGAGTTGAACTTTGCGGTAAGTACGATTCAATTCCTCCAGGCAGCTCTTGTAGCGGACCTTGATCAGGTCATTTTTTTTGGTCTTCAAGAACAAATATATCACATTTAGTCCAAATTACAGTATTCGCATTATACTTGGCTTTTAACTAAGTGACAACACAAGCACATTTGCAATGGTGGTTAAACAAGTCAAAGCCTGAAGAGTATTAACGAGTCCGATTCATCACCAAACCATCCTTGAACCTCCACAATCACATCGAATAGTCTCGCTCGAACCTCTTGCCACCTGTTACGGCACAGTACAAAGATAAGCCCGGAAACATGTTTGTCTTTCCCCTAGCTAACAGGCAAGAATGCTGTCTGTAGGAGTAAAAATAAATATCCCATTCTCGTTGATAAAATAAATGATTTAGTATCTATTCTGGGGCATGAAAGCGCAGCGATGATTTTTCCGGGCCTTCCCGCTGATCGATCAGCGGGTTGAAAAGAAAGAGGAGTGATAAGGAAAATGGGCTCTGACTGCAAAGAGCAGGAGATGTGTCAGAGTGGCTGGTGGTGGTGGTAGGGGGCTAAGGAGGAGGCAGGTGCTGACATGCAGGTGTCCCCTGAGGGTGTCGTGTGGTTGGTGGGGCAGTGACGAGGTGTAGTGGGTGACATTCCCAAAGAGCCAGGTTCACAAGGGCCACCACAGATGGTAATGACTATCAGGCTATACCTGACAGGGAGTAAGGGCCACCACAGATGGTAATGACTATCAGGCTATACCTGACAGGGAGTAAGGGCCACCACAGATGGTAATGACTATCAGGCTATACCTGACAGGGAGTAAGGGCCACCACAGATGGTAATGACTATCAGGCTATACCTGACAGGGAGTAAGGGCCACCACAGATGGTAATGACTATCAGGCTATACCTGACAGGGAGTAAGGGCCACCACAGATGGTAATGACTATCAGGCTATACCTGACAGGGAGTAAGGGACAGGGGATGCTCAGTTCAGTGACTTTCTTTCTTTCTTTCTCTCTCTTTCTCTGTCTCTGAGTCACGACAGCACTGTAGACTGATATCTTTGTACAATGTTCTTTGTATCTGTATTATTTTCTATGTGTTGTATCTGTTCATGTGACATCTATGGGTATTTTTTTGTTTTTTACAACGATACCTTTTTCTCATTCATTACATTTTTGCCATTTTATTTGGAGGAACCAGTTGAAGGTGCTCTGACACCTTTGCCTGTTTGAAAGTTATGAAGGACCTCTGCTGACTAAGTGCCAAAAGTATGTATAGAAGGTAAGGGAAATAGGTGAAGGTAATCACCGTGGCCAGTAGAGTCTGAAGGAAGGAAGGGGGGATTGAGTATGAAATATCAGCTCAAAATAGATGGGCCTTCTGGTCTCCATGGTAACTGCTTGAAAACAGCACAATATTCAGTCATCAAATGAGAGGTTCCTGGTGATGTGCATAAAAGAGCGAGAGAGAGAATGTGTGTGTGCGTGCGTGCGCATATGAGTGTGTGCACAAATGAGTGTGCGCGCATATGAGTGTGTGTGCGGGTCACACCCAGCATTTTATATAAAAGGCTCTATACATGCAAAATCTCAGCTGGCACATTCAGCTCACTTTTCAATATACACACTGAGCAAAAATATAAATGCAAAATGTAAAGTCTTGGTCCCATGTTTCATGAGCTGAAATAAAAGATCCCAGAAATGTTACATAGGCTCAAAAAGCTTATTTCTCTCAAATTTGGTGCACAAATGGGTACATCCCTGTTAGTGAGCATTTCTCCTTTGCCAAAATAATTCATCCACCCGACAGGTATGGCATATCAAGAAACTGATTAAACAGCATGCTCATTACACAGGTGCACCTTGTGCTGGGGAGAACAAAATGTGCACTTATGTCTCAAGTTTTGAGGGAGAGTGCAATTAGCATGCTGATTGCAGGCATGTCCAGCAGAGCTTTTGCCAGATAATTTAATGTTAATTTCTCTACCATAATCTGCCTCAAACGTCATTTTAGAGAATTTGGCAGTACATCCAACTGGCCTCACAACCGCAGACCATGTATAACCACGCTAGTCTAGAACCTCCACATCCGACTTCTTCACCTACGGGATCCTCTGAGGGGTGGTGCTGAGGAGTATTTCTCTCTGTAATAAAACCCTTCTGTGGGGAAAAGCTCATTCTGATTGGCTGTGCCTGTCTCCCCAGTGGGTGGGCCTGGCTGCCAAGTGTGTGGGCCTACGCTCTCCCAGGCCCACCTATGAAATCCATAGATTAGGGCCTAATGAATTTATTTAAATTGACTGATTTCCTCATATGATCTGTAACTCAGTAAAATCTTTGAAATTGTTGCATGTTGCGTTCATATTTTTGTTCAGTATATTTAAGCGCTGACAATGTATTAATGTAAACGTCAATTTATTTCTAAAGTTAAAACTACATAGAGACACAAACTACCCTCATTAATTTATAAAAATATCTTAAAAACATATTTGCAAAATATATTCAGACTACTGCCAGAGAAAACTATTGCCACCGTTTTGCCAAGACAGATATCAAATAGTTAGTACCGGGTGGCAGGTAGCATTCAGTTTTGGAGGTTAAGAGTGTTGGGCCAGTAACCGAAAGGTTGCTGGTTTGATTCCCTGAGCCGACTAGGTGAAAAATCTGTGTAATGACGCCGACTTTGTCCTTTCAGGTATCACCACTGTGTTGACAATGACCACCCTTAGTACAGTGGCCAGGACGTCCCTACCCAGAGTCTCCTATGTGACGGCCATGGATCTCTTCGTCACTGTGTGCTTCTTGTTCGTCTTTGCGGCCATGATGGAGTACGCCATCCAAAACTACTACGCCTACAGGGCACAGAAGCCCCGCTACAACAAGACAAACAAGACGCAGAGACTGGTGAGCTTTCCTCCATACAATGTAATGGTGTACCTTTCCTCCGTACAATGTAATGGTGTACCTTTCCTCCGTATGACGAAATGGTGTAACTTTTCTCAATGCAGTGTAATGCTGTTATAGACATGGACCGAGGTTGTTTGTGTTGTCACAGTCAATAGTTCTAGCCATGGTAGCGATTATGGTCTCAGTGGGTGGAGGTCTAGTCCATCCTTCATATCTCCATCCTCTTGCATCAGTCACACTGTGCATGGGCTGTGATAGTATTACAGTCAGTGGCTCTGTCCTGCATGGTAGCAAATCGGGAGGTTGCCCCCCGGTGAGGGTTGAGGTCTGGTCCATCCACCATCCGTCATATATCCATCCACTTGCACTGCCGACCGGTCACACAGTGTACTTGGTAAATGGCGTGTCATAGCCTGTCATGTCATCATGTCATGTCGTGTAATGCTGTCGAGCCAATGAGTGAGTCCCAGCTTCGGTAGAGCACTAAGCCGAGGGGTTCTATCTCATTGCCTGCCTGGGCTATGACAGCGTCCTGCTGGGTGTGGGAGGACACGGCCCGCTGCGGAGCTTTAATGCATGACAGCACAGCTCCACTCACAACGTATCAGATCTCTTTCTCTCTTCATCTCTTTCTCTCTGTCTCTTTTCATCTTTCCATCTGTCTTTCTCCCTTGTTTGCCCACATGTATTTCTTGTCTCCTGTCTGGCTTTAGTTGTCCCCAGCCCCCTCCCTGTTGCCTCACTCTCTCCCTCTCAGTATCTAATTATGAGGCCTTCCTTCCTCTCTCCCCTCATCACATTTCTTGCCCCCCCCCCCCCCCACCCCACCCCCACCTTCACTCTCTCACCCTCTCTTTTTCTCCCTTTATCGCTTACGCATCTAAGGAGATGGCCTTCCTCTGTCCCCTCCCACAGACCTACTCGATGCTAGACACGGGGCCCAGGTCCCCCACGACTGTGGTTCCATTGAACAACAACTACTCATACTGGCAGGACTATGAGGACGTGTACGAGTGTCTGGACGGGAAGGACTGCCAGAGCTTCTTCTGCTGTTACGAGGAGTGCAAGGGGGGAGGGTGGAGGAAAGGACGCATCCATGTCGACATTAAGGAGCTGGACGCTTACTCGAGAGTCTTCTTCCCTACGTCGTTTCTCCTGTTCAACATCGTCTACTGGGTCTCTTATCTCTACCTTTAGCAGTTTCAGTTGGATTTGATATAATTCGATTGGACAAATATGGAAAGACTCAAATGGGAAGAGGAGATGTCACAAGACATAAGATGTCACACAGTGGCAGCTTTGTGCACGTTGACACTTGATTGGTTGGTGGGTTAGTGTAACCAGCCAATAGACAGCTGTGAGACACTAACGCCAGGATGCTAGCCAGATAAGAGATAATGAAGCATCCACAGTGCCTTCTTCAGGAAGGGGCCATCACCTATACAGAGGTGCAATAAGGGCACTAGAAGCTTTGAAGTTTTTCCTACATAGGTTATCCCACATCCGCCATTTCAACGCATGCTATACTGTTCATTAAAAACAATGAAAAGCTAGGGGGGACTGCGCTATGAAATTATTATATTGTTGCTTTGTATTAATTAGTCAGTTGCATAGTCATTGCAAGCCATTTGACATATATAGAACCTCAATATGATTTATTTTAGGCACCAACGGGGTCTTAAATATTAGGTCATTGATAACATTCATTTGGTTTAGATTAATATACATTTATATCATACACATTTGAATGATGTTTTCTACCAAGGGTGATGTGCAACAAGAACATGCATAGTATACCTTACAACAACACTATAAGATAATAATTTAAAGATGAAAATAGTTATTTTGTAAAATAATGTATCTAATAAACTTTTCTTTTGTAACAGAGTTTTCCAGACTATTTGATAATTAAATCAATTGTCTGAGGACAAGGTATGGTAAGGTTTCAAACTATAGTGGTATGGAGATAGATGATGTTGTTGAATTAATTTACAGAATCTGGACATACATTTATCTCCATACAGCAGGCCGACAACACATCATAGGCTAAGGGCCAGGGTAGCATTTGCATCAGTACAGTACTGTATATATTGTGCTCGTATTCAGTACAGTACTAATAAAAAATGTATGGTTTCACTCCAACAACACTACTGCTATTTTCTTGAGCAAGAACATGTGTAATTCATGTTATATCATACAGTAGCTGTTGTACCAAAACAGACAGCAACATCACAAATAATTGTAAAAGGTGTGTTTATGGAGTTAAAAATAGTTTGATTTACTGTACTGTAAGTAACACTGTTGTTTCTGCGGTGGTTTGACTTAGAAGTATGGTAGAACCCTGTATTCTATGTTTTAAGAGAACGTATATGTGAGAGATGTTTTCATGCTATTTTCATAGTTGAATGTAGATCATACTTTAGACCAACAACAAATAGTGGTTTTCAACTCTGTATAACAATACAAATATTGCACTTCATAAGTGTCTTAGTTTGATATAATGTATTTACAATAAATCAAAGACTATTTTCTAAGTCTGATGGAACGCACCCTTTTGTTACAGCAGATCTGAGAGAACCACTGTCTAGGTACAGCTATGCTTTTTAGAGAATTCAGTCTGTGGTATTGCTTAAATTAATAAAACTATCTTTGCTTAAGGTCTGGAGTGTGTGTGAGTGTGTGAGTGTGTGTGCATGTGTGTATGTAGGTCATTTGGATCATTAGCAAACTGATCTTTCTTACACACTTTAGAGTTATTTAAGATGGAAATATATTTCAACGTGTAGGAATGGTTTTTGTCTCTGACGTGGTTTTTATTGCCCACTTCAAACCTCACACTGTGCATCCTGTTGTTTCGAAGTAAGGAGGCAAGTCAATGAAAAGTCATTATGTACAATAATCACTTATTAGGAAGTAGGCTAAGGAAATCCAAAACAGACCCTTTTATTCCCACAGAAGGAAATTAACTCTACACACGATTCATGTCTATTGCAGAGTAGATCATTATACAATTAGCATCCCCGTATAGAAATAACCGGAAGTTATTGTTCAGGGCCTGCATTCACAAAATGTCAGAGTAGCAGTGTAGATCACATGAGATCATATACACAAGGGACACCTACTCTGAGAAACTTTTTGAATGCGGTCCTGGAGCTCACCACAGAATATTGATACCCCTGGTACGTGGATACCCCTGGTACATTGATACCCCTGGTACGTTGATACCCCTGGTACGTGTTGGGGAATAATCAGAATTGGTTGGTAACATAGGTAAGATGTTTTATATTCATCATATGTTTGTAAGTTACTTCTCATCAGAATGTTGTTTTTGTATAATACTGAGGCGGGGTTGCAGTATCTGTTCTATGTCAAGACTAAGTTGCTTGGGCCGGAGAGAGGGGAGAGGTCAAGCGTGTATCTCTTGGCTCCACAATGTCTGTGTGCCAGTCAGTGTGTCTCTGTGATCTTGTCAAGATAGGATGGATTTGATATATGCCTGTTGATATGGAGGATTGGTTTATGGTTCTGAGTTTGAGAAAAGAACATAGTTTAGGAGACAAAGCTGAACGATAAATTATGCCTATGCTGTCTGGCTATGTGTGTCTTTGTTATAAAGGATCTCAGTAACAATGTGTGAAGGACTCTCAGAGAATTCATTGATAGACACTGAATTGATCTGAGAGTCACAGGGTTGTGATAGAGCTCATATAATTAAAGATGGACTTTGTGATAACTAACTCTGACTTGTGTGTGGTTTGCTCTCATGATTTGGTAAATAGAGGAAATTTCCACGACATGCGTTGATACCCCTGGTACGTTGATACCCCTGGGTGAGATCTGCAAAAGTGCGTCACTGTTAGACTGACTGTATATTTGCTGACCTAGATTGAGACAACACTGAGTATGATACTACAAAGAGAAGGAAATCAGTGGAACGCTATCAAAAAGTGGATGCAGTGCTGAGAGGGAACTCAATCAAAAATAGTAGCCTAGAATAGAGAGATCCCATTCAACTGAGGGGGGGGGGGGGGCTAAATATGCTCACATACAGTACTTAACAAATTAACTTAGTCATGCATACAATTTTCTGAGAGATAGGACACCTGGACAGGAAATCCCAGGGGTGTTTGTGCGAGTAGGGATATGAGATGATGGGGGTTGTTTGTGTGAGTAGGGATATGAGATGATGGGGGTTGTTTGTGTGTTAAAGGCCCAGTGCAGTTAAAAATGTGATTTTCTAATGTTTTATATATATTTCCACGCTGTGAGATTGGAATAATACTGGGAAATTATGAAAAGTACGAGAATTCCCTTTTAGTGTTGAAGCTGTTTGAAACGACTACCTGAAATTTAAGCCTGTTTTAGTGGGATGGAGTTTTGGCCTTCAATGGTGACATCACTATGCGGTAAATTAGACCAATAAGAAAGAGAGTTTGAAACCTCTCTGCCCATAACAGCTAATTTCAGTTTCCCCTCCACACTCAGACAGTCCTAGCAAAATTTCCCTTTGATAAGAAGCTATTTTTCTTTCTTTTTGACCATTTTAATTGAAAGAATCACAGTAAGGTATTTAATTGTCACCCAGAAATGATTTGATATTAAGATAAAAATGGCTGTGTTGGACATTTAAAGCTGGATCTGGAGACTGGGGACGTCCTCCTCCACTTAGGGAGATTCTCCTGGAACAGCAGGCTCTCACAGATGCTACTGCTGACCTACTTTATGACATACAGCTATATACACTACCATTCAAAAGTTTGGGGTCACTTAGAAATGTCCTTGTTTTTGAAAGAAAAGTACTTTTTTTGTCCATTAAAATAACATCAAATTGATCAGAAATACAGTGTAGACATTGTAATGTTGTAAATGACTAATAGCTGATTTTTTATGGAATATCTACATAGGCATTATCAGCAACCATCCCTCCTGTGTTCCAATGGCACGTTGTGTTAGAGTTCCTCTGCCCAGTGTCTGTGTTCTTTTGCCCTTCTTAATCTTTTCCAGTCTGAGATATGTCTTTTTCTTTGCAACTTTGCCTAGAAGGCCAGCATCCCAGAGTCGTCTCTTCACTGTTGACATTGAGACTGGTGTTTGCGGGTACTATTTAATGAAGCTGCCAGTTAAGGACTTGTGAGGCATCTGTTTCTCAAACTAGACACTTTGATGTACTTGTCCTCTTGCTCAGTTGTGCACCAGGGCCTCCCACTCCTCTTTCTATTCTGGTTAGAACCAGTTTGCGCTGTTCTTTGAAGGGAGTACATAATTTTCATAAGTATTCAGACACTTTGCTATATAGACTCGAAATTGAGCTCAGATGCATCCTGTTTCCATTGATAATTATTGATGTTTCTACAACTTGAATCCACCTGTGGTAATTTCGATTGGACATGATTTGAAAAAACACACCTATCTATATAAGGTCCCAAAATTGACAGTGCATGTCAGAGCAAAAACAAACCCACGGGGTAGAAGGACTTGTCCGTAGAGCTCCGAGACAGGATTGTGTTGAAGCAGAGATCTGGGGAAGGGTACCAAGAAATGTCTGAAGCATTGAAGGTCCCCAAGAACATAGTGGCCTCCATCATTCTTAAATTAAAGAAATTTGGAACCCCCAAACTTCCTAGAGCTGGCCGCCCGCCCAAACTGAGCAATCGGGGGAGAAGGGCCTTGGTTAGGGAGGTGAACAAGAGCCCAATGGTCACTCTGACAGAGTTCTAGAGTTCCTCTGTGAAGATGGGAGAACCCTCCAGAAGGACAACCATCTCTGCAGCACTCCACCAATCAGGCAATTATGGTAGTGGTCAGACGGAAGCCACCCCTCAGTAAAAGGCACATGACAGCCCGCTTAGAGTTTGGCACCTAAAGACTACCAGCATCATGCTGTACCACCAGGATCGAGGGAAAGATGAACGGAGCAAAGTACAGACAGATCCTTGAGGAAAACCTGCTCCAGAGCGCTCAGGACCTCAGACTGGGGCAAAGGTCCACCTTCCAACAGGACAATGACCCTAAGCACACAGCCAAGACAACACAGGAGTGGCTTCAGGACAAGTCTCTGAATTTCCTTAAGTGGCCCAGCCAGAGCCCAGACTTGAACCCAATCGAACATCTCTGGAGAGACCTGAAAATAGCTGTGCAGCAACGTTCCCTATCCAACCTGACAGAGCTTGAAAGGATCTGCAGAGAAGAATGCGTGAAACTGCCCAAATACAGGTGTGCCAAGCCTGTAGCGTCATAACCAAGAGGACTTGAGGCTGTAATCGCTGCCAATTGAGCTTCAACAAAGTACTGAGTAAAGGATCTGAATACTTATGTAAATGTGATATTTCAGATGTTTATTTTCTATAAATATTCAAACATTTCTAAAATCCTGTTTTTGTTTTGTCATCATGGGGTATTGTGAGTAGATTGATGAGGAACAAAACAATTTAATCAATTTCAGAATAAGGCTGTAATGCAACAAAATGTTGAAAGGGCTCTGAACACTTTCCAAATGCACTGTACATATGAATCATTGTTTATACATTATTGCATACAGATTTTGTTCCAGTCCATTGGGACTTTAATAAATTCAGTAGAAACTACCCGTATGGATCACAAACATGTATTGTTCCCAAACACTGAATCATAACCAATGGAAAGCAAGAAAAACATGAATAATTTACATCCTGGAACACCAGAAACAGGGCTGAGGGCACACTCACTGAAAAAAGAAAACATTGGTCTATCGTGTTTTGCTCATATAACTGATTTGTAATTACAATTAGCAGTAAATTAAGGGCACACAAAAGACTGTGCATATGCCTGGCTGCTCTCCCAAAAGGATTACGAGAATCCATGACCATGTTAGACGGGACAAAGTGGCCCTTAGTCATACTTAATTACACCATAAGTGAATTTGTCCAAATACCTATGACTTCTTCACATGGGGGCGACTAGACACATTAAGTCAGTGGTAGCCAACCCTGTTCCTGGAGTACCGCAGGTACTGCAGGATTTCGTTCCAACTCGGCACCACACCTGACCAACTGAACTAATTGATCAGTTCAATGACTGCCTATATTCAACACACCTGGTATTCCAGGTCAGTTAAGTCAAAAACAAAAAGGGGCCCGTGACACTCCAGTATCCAGGAATGCCTACCCCGGCATTAAGTGCTTTTCATGAAACATATATGTATGAAAATAAAAGGGGACATTCTGTACTGTTGCCTCATATGAAACATTTGAGCTCAAATCCAAAATGCTGGAGTATAGAGCCAATCCCAACTTTTACTGTGTCGCCTACAGCAGGGGATCCCAAACTTTTTCACTCCAGCATTGGGGAACATCTCGAGCCGCCCCCTGCACGTGTGTGTAGGGGCCAGGTCTATTTCTATGGCCACAAGCACTGTTCATGATACAAACTGTTCACATCCCTCTTGTTGGTGGAGAGAATGTTGCAGGTTTAATGCTTATTTCCTGCAATTCTACACATTTTGTCACGGGGTGCAAAGAACATTTTGCACTTTTAATGCACATTTTCTTGCAATTCTATACATTTTGCCATGTCTGATGTATATTCATGTGATATTTGAGTGACACAAAAATAACAATATATATGGGCAAAAAAAAACTTGAAAAAAAACATCAGCTGACATGGGCTGGTTGATCTGGACAATTCTGACAAGTTATAAATAACTCTCTAAATGTCTGCAATGTCTAACATGACAAGAGGAACTGATGATGCACTACCCAATTTCCTAATTGCACCTTGTGCATTCTACTTGTACAACTTTCAAGAGTAAGTTTCACTGTGAGTGTGTTATTGAGTGGCCCTTTGCCTGTTGGGGGAAAAAAAGAGGCTGTGTATAATCCAACTGACATGGCATAATGAAAACATAAAGGTTTAATACATAACAGCCCCAAAACAGAAATAAACTGAACGAATGGCTGTAATTTCACAATGTTACACACTGTACCAATTCAACACTTTAAGTTAGATGTCTTGAAGCTCCAAAAAAAAATGTGAATTCAAGCAACAAGTGTAACGCCAAGGCTGTCTACAACATAACATTAAGCTGCCGAAATGAGATGCTGCACACCTGTCAGTCCACTACAATCTGCCCCATAACTCTGCTACTGTAGCTCTTTGCTAGCGAAGGCATATCTATAATAATGCCCTGCCAGTCAGGCAATTTTGCGTCCACAAGTTGAGTAGAAGCACAGTGAGAACAACAAGCTGAAACAAACCCAGACTTGGAATCCTCTCTCCTTTGTCCTCTCAAGGGACACAAGTGTAAACGTGGCGCCGTTCTCACCTCCAATCAAATAGTTTTCCTCCTCACTTGTCGGAGTTGCTGCCTTTTACAAATTGCTCTCCTGTTTGGCCACCTAATGTCTACTTGTGTACATGTCCACAAAAAAACGTGCAGGCTGAGACTCGTCATTTGTCAAAGTGTCATTGACTTTGTGTGTTCGTCAACCTCCCACAGGCTCTCATTGGCCTTTCTGGCTTCTCTCAAATGTGTCTTTTTCGTGATGAACATTGTGACTAATTTTTTCTTGACAAATGTGAAATCAGAAAAATGTGAGAAGAAAAAAAATGTAACTTGCTCCAATGTGAGTATCTGTCAATAAAGGCAATATTGTGGGTAGCACTTCAATTTACATGACTGTTTTCAGCGTTATCTGCCTGATATCTACTACAAAAGTATGTGGTATCAATGCTCACATCAACCCACAGTATGTCCATATACATAAACTGTGCATCAGTGCAAACATTCAGATGTCCCTCTCTCAACACCAAACTAGTGAGAACCACGCCAAACGGAGTATGTTGATATCTCTAAGGACAGTAGGTGCCCACAATGATTATCATCTCTAAATTGTATATGCCAATAATGGGGAGTGTTGATGAAGAATGAACCATTAGCCCTGCATCTGTTATCACCCTGTTAGTTTTCTGGAATCTGTTGGGAGACCCGAGGCTATATCGTCGCATGGACCAGCTGTTTCCTCAAAGGCCTTCCCTGGTATTGGAGATTCTAAGTGTGTGTGTGTGTGTGTGTGTGTGTGTGTTCGGTTTATACTATCCTTGTGGGGACCAGAAGTCTTCACAAGAATAGTAAAACAAGGAGAAGTTGGAACATTTCGCCAGTCCCAACAAGGAAAAAGGCTTTATTTTACTTAGGGGTTAGGTGTAGGATTTAGAGTTATTGGTTTGGAGTTAAGGTTAGTGTTAGGGGAAAAAAAATATTTGGAACGGGAATTAATTGTTTGATAGTAAAACAAATGTGTGTGTGTTGTGTGCATACGGGTTCCTAGGGAGGACAGGGGAAGAAGAACAGGCGACACCTATAAAACCAGACAAAATAGCTAAACCACAAAAAGGTGACAGGGTTGAAAGGGTTGAAAGGTTTTAACTATTATATTATATTATCTTCATGAACAGTCTCTGTGTGTAAAATAAAAAGTGGTCAATGTGAACCTAACTCACAGCTACAAAATAAATTAAGAAAGCAATCCAATGTTATATGTTGCCTAGACTTTACTGCAAATGACACTCAAGTCTTGAGAAAAAGCAATACACTAATATTGTCACACCCTGATCTGTTTCACCTGTCTTTGTGCTGGTCTCCACTCCCTCCATGTGTCGCCCAATTATCCCCTGTGTATTTATACCTGTGGTCTCTGTCTGTTGCCAGTTTGTTTTGTTCGTGAGACCTACCAGCGTTTGTTCCCCTGCTCCTGTCTGTTTCTTGCTCCTGTTTCCCAGTCCTTCCCTGTTTTGACCCTTCTGCCTGCCTTGATCCTGAGCCTTCCTTTCGTTCTATACTTTGCCCCACCTCACTGGATTACTGACCCCTGCCTGCCTTTGACCTGTCGTTTGCCTGCCCCTGTATTAGAAATAAACGTTTGTTTCTTCGACACTGTCTGCATCTGGGTCATACCTGAAACGTGATAAATATTGCAGTTAGCCATGACAGCCTTTGTAATAGAACGCTTGTGACGACACACATCTAAATATTGCACATGGGGGGAAAAAAACAGAAATAGAATGAAACAAACAGGCATTCTATTTTTTGCTCTATTTTAGTGGATTGATCAAGTGCACAAGGCTACATGTGTGCAAAAATAATGTTTACTGAGTAAAAATGTAATAATCCCCGCTCACTCACACACGAGTGTTACTGTCAAGTTCAACACAACAAAAGCAATATCTTTGGGCTACACTGCACATTATTACATTGTACACTTTCTGCCTGTGGACGTCTGTTCTACAATGTGCCAGCAGAGCATGATACTGTTTGTTGGCATAATTGATCTCTTTCAGGCTGGCATACTGGCATACCTCTTTTTATCCACTGTATTGAAAAAGTGAGAAAGAGGGAAAGTGTGTGGTGTTCCTTTCACCTCTATAGTGGCATCCAGCTTAAGTCAGGCCCAGCCCATCTGATGTTGTAATGTTAGCTAGCTAACGTTAGCAGTCTGACTTCATTAGCCAGCTAATTTTCACATCATAAACTCAATTAGTTGATCAGTTAAGATGGCTAATGTTGCTCAACATTTATCTGGCTAGCTAATGAAGAATTCGATCCACCTAGCAAGATACTTAACAATTATAACAATACTTGTTCCAACACACTTTCTCCCTCACCTCAAACTTTCCAAATGCCAGTTGTTTTTCGGTTAAAGCTCATGAAGTACGCTTCATCACCTTCTCACCCACGTCTCCATGGTCAAGCTTCTCACCTACCTCTTCGTTATTGTTCAGGGGACGTAACTGTAACTGCTGTAACTGGCAAACTGCCTCTCCACTCTCTGCTGTCTTCCCAGAGCGCGCACTGATGCTGTAAGTAGCAAATTGGTTGTCTCTTCTCTCTTCAGTCGCGTGCAGCATTCTGTTGTTATGTGAACAATTGGCTGAACTTGATACACCCAGGATTTCTCCAAACACGCATCACTTTTTGCTTACAGCCAGTAGTGATCCAAAGCCCCCCCCCCCCCCACAAAAAAAAACACAAAATTATCATCGGAAATACACGAATCACCTAGTTTGGATTCAAAACAGCGAATTTTGCCAAAAGATGGCTAGTTTGCATCCCTGTAAACACACATATCTTATGTATCATAACTAAACACCTACAGCTTATGTATCATACTGTATGTGTGTCACATCATATCGCGTGTCTTTGAACCACAGGTTTATAATATGGTCACGTCTCTCAGTTTGCAAATTAGATATCTAAAATGGGTAAGTTAATAGACACACTGTGCTAGCATTACCCCAGAACACAGTCATACTCAAAATAAAATGAATGCATTCATGGATTGTTGCTTCTCACGCTTGATCTCACTTAGAAGTGAGATAACTTCGGGCCTCCCAAGTGGCACAGAGGTCTAAGGCACTCCATTGCATTACTAGAGGCGTCACTACAGATCTGGGTTTGATCCCGGGTCTGTGTGGCTGGGTTCGGGGTTAAGCAGGTGGGTGTTAAGAAGCTCGGTTAGGCGGGTCATGTTTCGGAGGCTGCATGACTCGACCTTTGCCTCCCGAGCCCGTTGGGTAGTCGTAGCGATGAAACAAGATCGAAAATACTCTACTGTATTCTTACTCAAAAGACTGTTACGGCGTATCTGGTAGGTAGAATAAGACATTTCTGTGTGACTCTGAATGCATACTGCTTTTACTCTGCTTTTCTCTGTGCTTCAAAAGCGCTTCATGAGGCAGAGACCCCCGTCAAGACTATCTTTAACTCAATCAGCCATGTATTTGTTCCTCTAACTCTTTTTCTAGTGGCACTGCTGATGCTACCAAAGCTGTGAAACCACAAGAGATGTGCCTCCGACGCCTGCGTGAAAACAACAGCCGCAGGTGGCGAGGCTCAAAGGAGAATCAGCAGCGAAAATAGATATTTAGCTATACACATAAAGGACCAACTTGTTTGCTTGTCACTGCCCTGTAAAATCCTTTGTCTTGTGGCAATCATCAACGTTTTTCAAATCAAGCTGCCTTGAGTGTCACCTGTGTAAAATCTCATTCGACAAAAGACAAGCTTGGCTGGCTCTACAGTATGTTGAATGGATCGGATTGATTTTCAGCTGCAAGCAATTTATATCAGTGATGCAGTAGTCACTAAACCTCGAGGCCGAGTCGAGTCCCAGGTCCCCAGTGTTCGAGTCCAAGTCCGAATCCTTTATACTCGAGTCATGAGTCGAGTCCCAAGTTCCCAGTGTTCGAGTCCAAGTCCGAGTCCTTTATACTCAAGTCACGAGTCGAGTCCCAAGTCACCAGTTTTCACTACAACACTGATTTATACTGTAGTTTACAGCGCCAGAATTATGTAAAAAAAAAAAAAGATACACAGAAGATGTTCACTGCATAAATTAGAGTGCAGTTATTTTTTACAAAATATCTGTTCCATAGCCTGGTCCCAGATCTGTGTGTGCCCTATTGCCAACTCCTTCTCATTGTCATACCAAACATTTGTTAAGCAATTGTCATAGGAGTACAATACAAAACAAATCAGGGACCGGGCTATTTGTTCCCCACTTTATGGTACAAATACCGACTTTGCACCTTCCGCAATATCCCTCCAGTGTAGAAATGTGACATGCCCTTTAGATATACCTGTGTAAACGTTCGGTTGGTGAGATTCCAGAGCGACACTATAATAAGACTAAAATACGATGGGAACCCGTACCAGTCGCCGACAGCAAGGCAAGATGGTGCGGTCACACAAAGGGTCGATTGCTACGGATTCCAGGCCTAAAGTGGGATGGATTTCAGATGCCTTAAACCTCAGTCTGTAGCCCGAGGGTATTGATGGCATGTGGACCAAACCATGCACAGACAGAAGTAATTTGTTGTTTTGCCGCCTATACAATAAAGTGAGCTTCTGTTGAGTTTCCTGCTACCTGGTATTGTGATTTGCGGTGGCAATTTTCCGATAGCATGGCCTTGGGTTACAGTGGCATATTGATTGGTTTGAGAGAAGATAAATGCATACAGCCCCGCATCTCTTCGCAGTAGAGCTCCTTTACGGTGTCCATTTTAGGATACCCTCTGCCTCACTCGGCTTGAGGCTGAGGGTGTCTTAAAATAGACACCGTATTAAATATCTCAGGAAAAGAGTCAAACGAAAAAGCAACAGCAAAATTGCAATTCATCGCATTTTACTGAGCGATGCTCTATAACACTGATGGGGATTACAATTTATGCACTGACTGACAGCTGCATCTTCCTCTGTGATTGGGACAGGTAAATCAAGAGATTAAGAGAAAAACTGGCAGTTTTGAAAATATGTGTGGAATTAACTTGGTAGATTGGATAGGAGAACAGTTCCTAGACAGTGTTTTGTATTGTAGCTTGAAGGACCATCTGAAGGTCCAGACTTGGAGGGCTGTCTCGGGAGATCAGAACTATGAGTGATGGATCGATTATAAAGAAAACTCACAGAATGCTCTTATGGTCACTATACTTTTGACACCCTCAGTTCTCAAAGACATCCCCATACACAGTATAATACTCTCTACTTCACTCCTACAGATAAAACTCTTGAATTATATTGCTGAGTGATATCTGGAACGAAAATATGACCTCCTGTTCATAAACTCCATAATAATTCAAGGCTGTGTGGTGGAGGCAGCGGTGAGAAAGTCGTAAAGCAGAGACTCTGGGACGGTTTCAGTTACAGACAAACAGCATAAATCAGCGGATGGGAAATGACATTGAAATGAAAGGATGACACGGGGGGAAATTGCTCCAAATGTTTACACTCTCCCTGTAAATGCATACAGCATTCAATCAACATTGACCAGGACAGGACACTCAAAATATATCAGTTTTTCTCTCCAATGGCCTATTTACACTATGAGTCCATAAGGTAATGAATCGAAGTGGGCACATAGGAAGATGGTCAAGCTTGCTTAGTGGAGAGATACAGTGCCTTGCGAAAGTATTCGGCCCCCTTGAACTTTGCGACCTTTTGCCACATTTCAGGCTTCAAACATAAATATATAAAACTGTATTTTCTTGTGAAGAATCAACAACAAGTGGGACACAATCAAGAAGTGGAACAACATTTATTGGATATTTCAAACTTTTTTAACAAATCAAAAACTGAAAAATTGGGCGTGCAAAATTATTCAGCCCCTTTACTTTCAGTGCAGCAAACTCTCTCCAGAAGTTCAGTGAGGATCTCTGAATGATCCAATGTTGACCTAAATGACTAATGATGATAAATACAATTCACCTGTGTGTAATCAAGTCTCCGTATAAATGCACCTGCACTGTGATAGTCTCAGAGGTCCGTTAAAAGCGCAGAGAGCATCATGAAGAACAAGGAACACACCAGGCAGGTCCGAGATACTGTTGTGAAGAAGTTTAAAGCCGGATTTGGATACAAAAAGATTTCCCAAGCTTTAAACATCCCAAGGAGCACTGTGCAAGCGATAATATTGAAATGGAAGGAGTATCAGACCACTGCAAATTTACCAAGACCTGGCCGTCCCTCTAAACTTTCAGCTCATACAAGGAGAAGACTGATCAGAGATGCAGCCAAGAGGCCCATGATCACTCTGGATGAACTGCAGAGATCTACAGCTGAGGTGGGAGACTCTGTCCATAGGACAACAATCAGTCGTATATTGCACAAATCTGGCCTTTATGAAAGAGTGGCAAGAAGAAAGCCATTTCTTAAAGATATCCATAAAAAGTGTTGTTTAAAGTTTGCCACAAGCCACCTGGGAGACACACCAAACATGTGGAAGAAGGTGCTCTGGTCAGATGAAACCAAAATTGAACTTTTTGGCAACAATGCAAGACGTTATGTTTGGCGTAAAAGCAACACAGCTCATCACCCTGAACACACCATCCCTACTGTCAAACATGGTGGTGGCAGCATCATGGTTTGGGCCTGCTTTTCTTCAGCAGGGACAGGGAAGATGGTTAAAATTGATGGGAAGATGGATGGAGCCAAATACAGGACCATTCTGGAAGAAAACCTGATGGAGTCTGCAAAAGACCTGAGACTGGGACGGAGATTTGTCTTCCAACAAGACAATGATCCAAAACATAAAGCAAAATCTACAATGGAATGGTTCAAAAATAAACATATCCAGGTGTTAGAATGGCCAAGTCAAAGTCCAGACCTGAATCCAATCGAGAATCTGTGGAAAGAACTGAAAACTGCTGTTCACAAATGCTCTCCATCCAACCTCACTGAGCTCGAGCTGTTTTGCAAGGAGGGATGGGAAAAAATGTCAGTCTCTCGATGTGCAAAACTGATAGAGACATACCCCAAGCGACTTACAGCTGTAATCGCAGCAAAAGGTGGCACTACAAAGTATTAACTTAAGGGGGCTGAATAATTTTGCACGCCCAATTTTTCAGTTTTTGATTTGTTAAAAAAGTTTGAAATATCCAATAAATGTCATTCCACTTCATGATTGTGTCCCACTTGTTGTTGATTCTTCACAAACAAATACAGTTTTATATTATATTATATATATTATTATATATGTTTGAAGCCTGAAATGTGGCAAAAGGTCGCAAAGTTCAAGGGGGCCGAATACTTTCGCAAGGCACTGTACCAGATTTTTGCCATTTGAAAAGTCAATAATATGCTTTTTCATTTATTTCTGTTTATCTCCAACTCCTTAAAACTGTTTTGATGACAAGAATATTGCATAAGGAAAATGATCCCTGACATATCCCCAAAACCTTGATAGATTTCATTTGGAACACTGAGATATGCCGTTATAACCTATGACACCAGTTGGTAGCAGACTCCAGGCATTAAAGGGGAAGGATATATGATGAGCTTCCTGTTCCTGTACGGCTGACAATAATGAATATTAATGACAAATGAAAAATGCATTAGTCTGGGAGATGTTGGGTCCGCTATGTAATGTTTTTCCATGGGAGCTGAGAGGAGCCAAAGATGCCCTGTGGTGGTGGGGCAGAGAATAGAACATAAACCAAGAGGTGTCTTGTCTCCATCACTGTGTGGCTAGTCTGCTAGCAGGACAGGGTTTTAGATAATAATGTAAAAACAGTCACAATGACCTAACAACACTATCAGAATATTTCAGGATTATTCTTTTTTTCTCCCTTTATCATTTTACCAGTGTGGCCCACTGAGATAAAAAAAAGGGATTGTTTTAAGGACAAAAAGTGAATGTTTGAGACTAAACTGCTTTGAAACTGTAATGACGTGCGCTGAGAGTCGGGAAGCAAGTTCAGGGAGTGAGTGTTTTAATAAATAAATGAAACATAATACAAAACAAGAAAGACGAGCAACGCACAGACAGGAAACAGAAACAATGACGCCTGGGGAAGGAACCAAAGGGAGTGACAAACTCAGCAAAAAAATAAACGTCCCTTTTTCAGGATGCTGTCTTGCTAAGATAATTCGTAAAAATCCAAATAACTTCATAGATCTTCATTGTAAAGGGTTTAATTACTGTTTCACATGCTTGTTCAATGAACCATAAACAATTAATGAACATGAACCTGTAGAACAGCCATTAAGACACTAACAGCTTACAGACGGAAGGCAATTAAGGTCACAGTTCTGAAAATTTAGGACACTAAAGAGGCCTTTCTACTGACTCTGAAAAACACCAAAAGAAAGATGCCCAGGGTTCCTGCTCATCTGTGTGAACGTGCCTTAATTGCATTGTCCGTACTGTGAGATGCCTAAGACAGCACTACAGGGAAACAGGACGGACAGCTGATCGTCCTCACAGTGGCAGACCCCGTGTAACAACACCTGCACAGGATTGGTACACCCAAACATCACACCTGCGGGACAGGTACAGGATGGCAACAAAAACTGTCCGAGTTACACCCGGAATGCACAATCCCTCCATCCGTGCTCATACTGCTCGTTCTGTGTGTGATTTCCTGCAAGACAGGAATGTCAGTGTTCTACCATGGCCAGCGAAGAGCCTGGATCTCAATCCCATTGAGCACGTCTGAGACCTGTTGGATCAGAGAGTGAGAGCTAGGGCCATTCACCCCGAGAAATGTCCGTGAACTTGGAGGTGCCTTGGTGGAAGAGTGGGGTAACATCTCACAGCAAGAACTGGCAAATCTGGTGTAGTCCACGAGGAGGAGATGCACTGCAGTACTTAATGCAGCTGGTGCCCATACCAGATACCGACTGCCACTTTTGATGTTGACCCCCCTTTGTTCAGGGACACATTATTCCATTTATGTAAGTCACATGTCTGTGGAACTTGTTCAGTTTATGCCTCAGTTGTTGAATCTTGTTATGTTCATATAAATATTTACACGTTAAGTTTGCTGAAAATAAACGCAGTTGACAGTCTTTTTTGCTGAGTTTATATAGGGCAGGTAATCAAGGAAGTAATGGAGTCCAGGTGAGTGATGACGCGCAGGCGCGTGTAACGATGGTAACAGGTGTGCGCCATAATGAGCAGCGTGGTGACCAAGAGGCCGGAGGGAGCACAATGTGACAGAAACGATCAGCAGTGTGGTGCTGCAGATTTGAATCACCAGTTAACCATCCACATAGCTTACATAGAGGTATTGTTCACCTATAGTAGTAATTCATGCATGCTTGTGTGAAGTGGTTATTTAGCAGAGAGCATAGATCATTAGTGGTCTTTGAAAACTGAAAAACTCAGGGACTTAAAAGTGCCAATTAGCGGAATCAGATTATTAAATTGCTACACCACTGACTAAGTGACTTATTTGTCATGTAAACAAAGCCACAGCCAATGCAATGTACTTTCTTCAAACCAAGTGTTTGATCTAAAATGCCACCAGCTATGCTTCGGAAGGTGACGATTGAATCATCCAACACCCGTGGCGAGTGGAGCGAAGACTAGCCAATCGCCAAGCGGCACTGACAATTACAGACACCACCTGCGGATTTGGAGAGATGAGAGGGGGTCGGCACGGAGAACAGAAGGTTACAGAGACTGGTAGAACTCCCCTTGGAAACAAACAGGGAAAATAAAGCCCACTAAACTCAATTGACTTTGAATTAACTCGTATGATAGACTGAGCCCCTACAGTGAAGTGTTTGATTGAGAACTGGGTGTGTTCTTTTTCATGAATACCAAATCAAGGACAAAAATACTCCCTCCTTAGTTTATAATTGGTTTGAATATGTGCATCATACTTGATGTGGGAAAATTGAATCCAAACTGATTGAATCAAATTCAACTCTCAGTTGGGTACTGTATGTCTTGTGATTAGCATTCAGAGTGGTTTGCCACAGGTACTGTAGAGTTTCTATTGTCAGATATGCACTGTGTACAAAACATTAGCAACACCTACCTAATATTGAGTTGCACCTCTTTTTGCCTTTAGAACAGCCTCATTTTGTTAGCGGCGTGGGCTCCACAAGGTGTCCAAAGTTCTTGACACTCAAACCGGTGAGCCTGGCATCTACTACCGTACCCCGTTCAAAGGCACTTAAATCTTTTGTCTTGCCCATTCTCCCTCTGAATGGCACACATAATCAACCCATGTCTCAATTGCCCCAAGACTTGAAAATCATTTAACCTGTCTCCTCCCCTTCATCTACACAAGCATTTCGTTACACCCGCAGTAACATCTGCAAAAAAAAAATGTTTTTTAACCTTTATTTGCCTAGGCAAGTCAATTAAGAACAAATTCTTATTTTCAATGAAGGCCTAGGAACAGTGGGATAACTGCCTTGTTCAGGGGCAGAACGACAGATTTGTACCTTGTCAGCTCAGGGATTCAATCTTGCAACCTTTTGGTTACTAGTCCAACGCTCTAACCACTAGGCTACGCTGCCGCCCCTGTGACTAATACATTTGATTTGATTTACACTGATTTAAGTGGATTTCACAAGTGACATCAATAAGGGATCATAGCTTTCACCTGGATTCAACTAGTCAGTCTATGTCATGGAAAGAGCAAGTGTTCCTAATGTTTTGTACACTCAGTGTAGAACACACAGACTACCCCATTCAGGGCTGGATCCAATTCCATTTAAGTTTGGTCAATTCAGGAAGTAAACTGAAATTCTAATCTCAAAATTGAAACTTTCCTAATTGAAAATCACTTCCTCGTTTATAAAGAATTGACCCCCATCCCTGACCTCAACGCCAAATGACCGTCGTCAGGGAGTTCATTATTAAGATGTGAAGCAAAATAGAAGGTTAAAATGTGTAGAGAGAGAGAGAGACATTTCGGATGAGGAACTACTGTATTGCATACACAATGGCAAGAAAAAATGATTCACTGTGCCAAACTTCACAGTAGTCCCTCGTGAACTACATGCTCAGCAGTCTGAATAAGTGATGATCCTCTTGAAAGGTTTGGTGCTCCAAGGGCAGGCTGTTCCCTCTGCCTTAGCAGTAACTTTCCTGCAGTTCTGTCCCAACAAGGAAACTTCATGTGCAGGACTCTCACTCCAAAACCCCATAGTTCTTTTCCACTGGAGGCACATGCAGGGAAATCTCCCGTAAAGATACAAGCAGCGTACAAGCCTGTTACTGTAACCTCCTTTTCACCCACTCTAATCCAGAACTATCTCTGTGTGTGTGCAGACTGCAGAATTGTATCAGATTACTACCGTTGTAGTTAACAAACACTAAACCAGTTCCTAATGCCTGTCTGTGTGTGTGTCTCTCTCTCTGTGTGTGTCTCTCTCTCTCTCTCTCTGTGTGTGTGTGTGTGTGTCTCTCTCTCTGTGTGTGTGTGTGTGTGTGTGTGTGTGTATGTGTGTGTGTGTGTGTGTGCGTGCGTGCGTGCGTGCGTGGAAAAGCATTGTGCTGAGCTTTAATGGGAGGCAGGAATAGCTGAGAGGGCTTCCTATGTTTTCCTACCAACATTTCACACAAGGTTAATATGTTCCATTAGGGTTCATATGTTCCATTAGGGTTCATATGTTCCATTAGGTATAAAAAAAAATTAAAGAAAATATTGAAATAATAAATGGTGAAAAATAAATCATAAGGAATAAGGTTTTGAAGTGTATGTCCTACACCTAGACAGATTTCTCTAGCTTAACTTGAACGATTTTGATAGGGATTTTTAAAATGATGTTACTTCAATTGACGCAAGGGTGTGTGTGTCAAGAGACTCTAGGGGGTTAAAAAAATATGTATTTTATTTAACTAGGCCTACCCCAGCCGAACACGGACGACACTGGGCCAATTGTGCGCCGCCCTATGGGACTCCCAAACACGGCCGGATGTGATACAGCCTGGAATCGAACCAGGGACTGTTATGACGCCTCTTGCACTGAGATGCAGTGCCTTAGACCGCTGTGTCACAATACATGGATTTCCAACTAATTTGATGTGTACATTTCTATCAGGAAATGTTCACTACTTCCACTATCAGGAGCAGTAGAACAAATACAGTTAAGTATGAGCTCTAATCAGAAGTCACCACTTTTTCTTCTCCTTTGATTGGATGGATGGTCACAAAGGTTTGAAATTCTGTAACAAAATCACCTTGGGCCACATATGTATCCTGGTAGTTGGGGTAAGTGGAAAGTGGTTTCATGATTTACACAAAATACATACACAATAGTAGAGACACTGATGCAAAGGGATCATATTTACATATGATACATACCTATAAAGAAAGCACCGATAATACTGTTCCGCTATTATCCTAATGACGACTCTTTACAGCTAAATATCTCGAAGTAGAGGCTGGAAATTTGCCATTGTGATAACAAGTGGGTGTGTGGTGCACAACTCTACATTTCTATCTTTGGGAAATGGAAGAAAGCATAGAAATAATTAAGGGGTGAGAAGCTTGTGTTAATTGCCTGCTTTGTGGGTGACACAGCTGTGTTGCCGAAAAGCTTGGTGTGTTTGGCAGCCAACCAGGTCTGTGTCGTGTTCATTAGTGCACACCGTAGCAAAATGTTTTGCAATGGGAAACAAAAATACGTTTTTCTTATTGCACGAGTACCGGTAGTCCCAACCCTGTTTCTTTTATTTTTCTTCTTCTCCTTTGGTGCCTTATGAATACGACCCTGGTTTTCCGTCCCCAGGAAACCTTATCGCTCATTGCTGTACGGCAGATAAATTAGCAAATCTCTTTTTCACTGACACAAGGACACCGGGATATACACACACGGTTCAGTAGGGATATACACACGGTTCGGTAGGGATATACACACACGGTTCAGTAGGGATATACACACGGTTCAGTAGGGATATACACACACGGTTCGGTAGGGATATACACACGGTTCAGTAGGGATATACACACGGTTCAGTAGGGATATACACACGGTTCAGTAGGGATATACACACGGTTCGGTAGGGATATACACACGGTTCAGTAGGGATATAGACACGGTTCAGTAGGGATATACACACGGTTCGGTAGGGATATACACACGGTTCGGTAGGGATATACACACACGGTTCAGTAGGGATATACACACGGTTCAGTAGGGATATAGACACGGTTCGGTAGGGATATACACACGGTTCAGTTCAGTAGGGATATACACACGGTTCAGTAGGGATATAGACACGGTTCAGTAGGGATATACACACGGTTCGGTAGGGATATACACACGGTTCAGTAGGGATATAGACACGGTTCAGTAGGGATATACACACGGTTCGGTAGGGATATACACACAGTTCGGTAGGGATATACACACGGTTCAGTAGGGATGTAGACACGGTTCAGTAGGGATATACACACGGTTCAGTAGGGATATACACACGGTTCGGTAGGGATACACACACGGTTCGGTAGGGGTGTACACAAGGACACCGGGATATACACACGGTTCGGTAGGGATATAAACACGGTTCGGTAGGGATGTACACAAGGACACCGGGATATACACACGGTTCGGTAGGGATATACACATGGTTCGGTAGGGATGTACACAAGGACACCGGGATATACACACGGTTCGGTAGGGATATAGACACGGTTCGGTAGGGATATACACACGGTTCAGTAGGGATATACACGCGGTTCGGTAGGGATATACACACGGTTCGGTAGGGATACACACACGGTTCAGTAGGGATATACACACGGTTCAGTAGGGATACACACACGGTTCGGTAGGGATACACACACAGTTCGGTAGGGATATACACACGGTTCGGTAGGGATATACACACGGTTCAGTAGGGATACACACACGGTTCGGTAGGGATGTACACACGGTTCGGTAGGGATGTAGACACGGTTCAGTAGGGATATACACACGGTTCAGTAGGGATATAGACACGGTTCAGTAGGGATATACACACGGTTCAGTAGGGATATACACACGGTTCGGTAGGGATACACACACGGTTCGGTAGGGATATACACACAGTTCGGTAGGGATATACACACGGTTCGGTAGGGATATACACACGGTTCAGTAGGGATACACACACGGTTCGGTAGGGATGTACACACGGTTCGGTAGGGATGTACACACGGTTCGGTAGGGATGTACACACGGTTCGGTAGGGATATAGACACGGTTCAGTAGGGATATACACACGGTTCAGTAGGGATATACACACGGTTCAGTAGGGATATAGACACGGTTCAGTAGGGATATACACACGGTTCAGTAGGGATATACACACGGTTCAGTAGGGATATAGACACGGTTCAGTAGGGATATACACACGGTTCGGTAGGGATATACACACGGTTCAGTAGGGATATACACACGGTTCAGTAGGGATATACACACGGTTCGGTAGGGATATACACACGGTTCAGTAGGGATATAGACACGGTTCAGTAGGGATATACACACGGTTCGGTAGGGATATACACACGGTTCGGTAGGGATATACACACACGGTTCAGTAGGGATATACACACGGTTCAGTAGGGATACACACACGGTTCGGTAGGGATACACACACAGTTCGGTAGGGATATACACACGGTTCGGTAGGGATATACACACGGTTCAGTAGGGATACACACACGGTTCGGTAGGGATGTACACACGGTTCGATAGGGATATAGACACGGTTCAGTAAGGATATACACACGGTTCAGTAGGGATATAGACACGGTTCAGTAGGGATATACACACGGTTCAGTAGGGATATACACACGGTTCGGTAGGGATACACACACGGTTCGGTAGGGATATACACACAGTTCGGTAGGGATATACACACGGTTCGGTAGGGATATACACACGGTTCAGTAGGGATACACACACGGTTCGGTAGGGATGTACACACGGTTCGGTAGGGATGTACACACGGTTCGGTAGGGATGTACACACGGTTCGGTAGGGATATAGACACGGTTCAGTAGGGATATACACACGGTTCAGTAGGGATATACACACGGTTCAGTAGGGATATAGACACGGTTCAGTAGGGATATACACACGGTTCGGTAGGGATATACACACGGTTCGGTAGGGATATACACACACGGTTCAGTAGGGATATACACACGGTTCAGTAGGGATATAGACACGGTTCGGTAGGGATATACACACGGTTCAGTAGGGATATACACACGGTTCAGTAGGGATATAGACACGGTTCAGTAGGGATATACACACGGTTCGGTAGGGATATACACACGGTTCAGTAGGGATATAGACACGGTTCAGTAGGGATATACACACGGTTCGGTAGGGATATACACACAGTTCGGTAGGGATATACACACGGTTCAGTAGGGATGTAGACACGGTTCAGTAGGGATATACACACGGTTCAGTAGGGATATACACACGGTTCGGTAGGGATACACACACGGTTCGGTAGGGATGTACACACGGTTCGGTAGGGGTGTACACAAGGACACCGGGATATACACATGGTTCGGTAGGGATATAAACACGGTTCGGTAGGGATGTACACAAGGACACCGGGATATACACACGGTTCGGTAGGGATATACACATGGTTCGGTAGGGATGTACACAAGGACACCGGGATATACACACGGTTCGGTAGGGATATAGACACGGTTCGGTAGGGATATACACACGGTTCAGTAGGGATATACACGCGGTTCGGTAGGGATATACACACGGTTCGGTAGGGATACACACACGGTTCAGTAGGGATATACACACGGTTCAGTAGGGATACACACACGGTTCGGTAGGGATACACACACAGTTCGGTAGGGATATACACACGGTTCGGTAGGGATATACACACGGTTCAGTAGGGATACACACACGGTTCGGTAGGGATGTACACACGGTTCGGTAGGGATATAGACACGGTTCAGTAGGGATATACACACGGTTCAGTAGGGATATAGACACGGTTCAGTAGGGATATACACACGGTTCAGTAGGGATATACACACGGTTCGGTAGGGATACACACACGGTTCGGTAGGGATATACACACAGTTCGGTAGGGATATACACACGGTTCGGTAGGGATATACACACGGTTCAGTAGGGATACACACACGGTTCGGTAGGGATGTACACACGGTTCGGTAGGGATGTACACACGGTTCGGTAGGGATGTACACACGGTTCGGTAGGGATATAGACACGGTTCAGTAGGGATATACACACGGTTCAGTAGGGATATACACACGGTTCGGTAGGGATACACACATGGTTCGGTAGGGATATACACACGGTTCGGTAGGGATACACACACGGTTCGGTAGGGATACACACACAGTTCGGTAGGGATATACACACGGTTCGGTAGGGATATACACACGGTTCGGTAGGGATGTACACACGGTTCAGTAGGGATGTACACACGGTTCGGTAGGGATATACACACGGTTCGGTAGGGATATACACACGGTTCGGTAGGGATATACACACGGTTCGGTAGGGATATACACATGGTTCGGTAGGGATGTACACAAGGACACCGGGATATACACACGGTTCGGTAGGGATATAGACACGGTTCGGTAGGGATATACACACGGTTCAGTAGGGATATACACGCGGTTCGGTAGGGATATACACACGGTTCGGTAGGGATACACACACGGTTCAGTAGGGATATACACACGGTTCAGTAGGGATACACACACGGTTCGGTAGGGATACACACACAGTTCGGTAGGGATATACACACGGTTCGATAGGGATATACACACGGTTCAGTAGGGATACACACACGGTTCGGTAGGGATGTACACACGGTTCGGTAGGGATATAGACACGGTTCAGTAGGGATATACACACGGTTCAGTAGGGATATAGACACGGTTCAGTAGGGATATACACACGGTTCAGTAGGGATATACACACGGTTCGGTAGGGATACACACACGGTTCGGTAGGGATATACACACAGTTCGGTAGGGATATACACACGGTTCGGTAGGGATATACACACGGTTCAGTAGGGATACACACACGGTTCGGTAGGGATGTACACACGGTTCGGTAGGGATGTACACACGGTTCGGTAGGGATGTACACACGGTTCGGTAGGGATATAGACACGGTTCAGTAGGGATATACACACGGTTCAGTAGGGATATACACACGGTTCAGTAGGGATATAGACACGGTTCAGTAGGGATATACACACGGTTCAGTAGGGATATACACACGGTTCAGTAGGGATATAGACACGGTTCAGTAGGGATATACACACGGTTCGGTAGGGATATACACACGGTTCAGTAGGGATATACACACGGTTCAGTAGGGATATACACACGGTTCGGTAGGGATATACACACGGTTCAGTAGGGATATAGACACGGTTCAGTAGGGATATACACACGGTTCGGTAGGGATATACACACGGTTCGGTAGGGATATACACACACGGTTCAGTAGGGATATACACACGGTTCAGTAGGGATACACACACGGTTCGGTAGGGATACACACACAGTTCGGTAGGGATATACACACGGTTCGGTAGGGATATACACACGGTTCAGTAGGGATACACACACGGTTCGGTAGGGATGTACACACGGTTCGGTAGGGATATAGACACGGTTCAGTAAGGATATACACACGGTTCAGTAGGGATATAGACACGGTTCAGTAGGGATATACACACGGTTCAGTAGGGATATACACACGGTTCGGTAGGGATACACACACGGTTCGGTAGGGATATACACACAGTTCGGTAGGGATATACACACGGTTCGGTAGGGATATACACACGGTTCAGTAGGGATACACACACGGTTCGGTAGGGATGTACACACGGTTCGGTAGGGATGTACACACGGTTCGGTAGGGATGTACACACGGTTCGGTAGGGATATAGACACGGTTCAGTAGGGATATACACACGGTTCAGTAGGGATATACACACGGTTCAGTAGGGATATAGACACGGTTCAGTAGGGATATACACACGGTTCGGTAGGGATATACACACGGTTCGGTAGGGATATACACACACGGTTCAGTAGGGATATACACACGGTTCAGTAGGGATATAGACACGGTTCGGTAGGGATATACACACGGTTCAGTAGGGATATACACACGGTTCAGTAGGGATATAGACACGGTTCAGTAGGGATATACACACGGTTCGGTAGGGATATACACACGGTTCAGTAGGGATATAGACACGGTTCAGTAGGGATATACACACGGTTCGGTAGGGATATACACACAGTTCGGTAGGGATATACACACGGTTCAGTAGGGATGTAGACACGGTTCAGTAGGGATATACACACGGTTCAGTAGGGATATACACACGGTTCGGTAGGGATACACACACGGTTCGGTAGGGATGTACACACGGTTCGGTAGGGGTGTACACAAGGACACCGGGATATACACATGGTTCGGTAGGGATATAAACACGGTTCGGTAGGGATGTACACAAGGACACCGGGATATACACACGGTTCGGTAGGGATATACACATGGTTCGGTAGGGATGTACACAAGGACACCGGGATATACACACGGTTCGGTAGGGATATAGACACGGTTCGGTAGGGATATACACACGGTTCAGTAGGGATATACACGCGGTTCGGTAGGGATATACACACGGTTCGGTAGGGATACACACACGGTTCAGTAGGGATATACACACGGTTCAGTAGGGATACACACACGGTTCGGTAGGGATACACACACAGTTCGGTAGGGATATACACACGGTTCGGTAGGGATATACACACGGTTCAGTAGGGATACACACACGGTTCGGTAGGGATGTACACACGGTTCGGTAGGGATATAGACACGGTTCAGTAGGGATATACACACGGTTCAGTAGGGATATAGACACGGTTCAGTAGGGATATACACACGGTTCAGTAGGGATATACACACGGTTCGGTAGGGATACACACACGGTTCGGTAGGGATATACACACAGTTCGGTAGGGATATACACACGGTTCGGTAGGGATATACACACGGTTCAGTAGGGATACACACACGGTTCGGTAGGGATGTACACACGGTTCGGTAGGGATGTACACACGGTTCGGTAGGGATGTACACACGGTTCGGTAGGGATATAGACACGGTTCAGTAGGGATATACACACGGTTCAGTAGGGATATACACACGGTTCGGTAGGGATACACACATGGTTCAGTAGGGATATACACACGGTTCGGTAGGGATACACACATGGTTCGGCTTTGCCACCACAGTGCTGTTAAAATGTGAATAGGTAATACACAGACATAGTTGAAGGCTGAAAAGAGGACAGTATGCGGCGGGTTTGGAAACATATTAAAGGGCATGGGTGGCTATTCTTCCTTCTAGGAAGCAGTACACTCCTGTTGGAGCTAGTTCCACCCCTACTGTAACACACCTGATTCTACTGATTGGCTGTTCCTCAACACATTGACTAGCTGA
This sequence comes from Oncorhynchus mykiss, assembly GCF_057628025.1. Classification (NCBI taxonomy): domain Eukaryota; kingdom Metazoa; phylum Chordata; class Actinopteri; order Salmoniformes; family Salmonidae; genus Oncorhynchus; species Oncorhynchus mykiss. The sequence continues at coordinate 30,292,990 of NC_143039.1, forward strand.
ATCAGGTGTTATAGTAAAGATGGGGCAAAAACCTGCACAACCAGCTCTCCAGGAGAAGACTTGGTCGTCCCTGTTATAGGGTGACCTCTTTGGGTGAAATAATACATTACTGCTATTATCCCTGCAACAGGGATGTACACAGGCTTTTCACTCACTAATGATCAATTTGGTAATAAGGGTTAAGTGAGAGAGAGGAGCTTAACACAAGGTTCACTATAGGGTGTTTCTTCTCACGCATGGTTTATATTTAACCAATAAGGTACGGGGGGGGTGTGGTAAATGGCTACGGGCTGTTCTTAAGCGCGACGCAACGCGGAGTGCCTGGTTACAGCCCTTAGCCGTGCTATATTGGCCATATACCACGAACCCCAGTGGTTCCGTATTACTATTATGAACAGGTTACTAACGTAATTAGAGCAGTAACAATAAATGTTTTGTCAAACCCGTGGTATACGGTCTGTCTGATATATCACGGCTGTCAGCCAATCAGCATTCAGAGTTTGAACCACCCAGTTGATAAAAATATATATATAATCTTACCCATAAGGTAAGATATATACATAATCAATGATCACTTAATAATCCCTTAATCTCTCCAGTTTCGTAAAACAGTCTAAACAACCTGGTTATTCATCCCGTGACTGCTTTAAGCCCTTAACTCAGCGTTTCCCAAACTCGGCCCCGGGGGCCCCCCTGGGTACACATTCTGATTTTAGCCCTAGCGCTTCACAGCTGATTTAAATAATGAACTCATCATCAAGCTTTGATTATTTTTTATCAGATGTGTAGTGCTACGGTAAAAAACCTAAATGTGCACCACTTGGAGTCCCCAGGATCGAGTTTGGGAAACACTGCCTTAACTGTAGCTGTGTCCTTTATGTTTTTAACGAAATGTGTTGCACCCCCACCGATGTGTTGTAAATATGTATTTTTCTATTTCCGTTTATGAGTTGATTTTTTAAAAAGTTGTTTTATTTATTGTCTGCTTGGTCTGTAACGTTGTCACTTGTCTGCTTGCAGCACAGTTCATTCCTCCATCTTGGCAAGGTCGTTATTGTAAAAGATAATGTGTTCTCAATGACTGACTGTTTGTTGTAATTGTACGGACGGTTCATCCCGTCCTGCATATAGCTAGCTAGTGGTTCAGTAACATGAATACCCAATGAGAGTGCATGTACTGTATGTTGATGGAGTAGGCTAAATACAAGTCGCAATGTTGAATGTTGTCACGGTTGCTCAGTTTCGGCTGTGATTGCATCACAACCACACAGGCTTGTGTTTGATCCATCCGCCAAAATCTCCATGCCCCTGTGGCAGCTAACCGCCACCCCCATCCACTGTACCTTCACCACACCCTTCCTAAAACTGAGGTAACACATTGCTCCTCTGACAAACTCGCTTAGCACAAACAATTTAACAAAAAAATTAATATCTGTCTCTACCAAAAAGGAGGAATATAAATGAGGAATACACTTACGAGAATATGTTACCTCTCCCTGAAACAGACACGACTAAAACACAACAACTCTCCCTGCTCAATTCCCTAAATATAGGGCTTTTATTTTGAAAGGTTTGCCTGGCTTACGTCTGAGAGGGGATGCAGGTTGTCAGACCACCACAATGGCTTCCCCTCCACCACAACAACAAACACCACTCCCTCCCCATATACCTGACAGCTAACCCTGAGCAAATATCAATATAACCCGGCTATGTCCTCCTGTCAACGTGAGGATAAATCACAGTTGACCGCATAGTGCATAAAGGCAATGCAAGAACCATTCATGTTGAGTTTCTTTTTAGGCTCAGGTCACAGAGATGCGTCGGAAAAATCTATAATTCCTCTGATCGGTAGTTTACCTAAATTTAGTCCACTCAACTGTAGTAGAAGTGAGCCATAGAGATGGCTAGAGGGCACACTTGCCACAAAAGACTGTGGTGGTGTGATGGCATAGGCAACACCATGGAGGGCTTTCACCATTTTCAAAGAGTTAACTGGGTGGGATTTGCTATGGTTTCTGAGTGATCGGGCAAGGATCAACGCATAGTATTCTTCCTCAAACGAGTTTGTCTATACTTAAGATAAGATTCAATAAGAATTGAATCCAGGTCAGTGGGAGGGATCAGCCAATGAAGTATTCTCCTGTTAAAACATTCCAGCGTGACTTGATGTCAGTATATTGCCAACGATGGCTTTATGCTCGTTTGAAACACAAAATAAGACAACTGACTACTTATAATGGAGATAGCCATCCATGCTGCTGCCCATGCTGTCACAGAGCGATCGATGGCAAAGATAAGACGTGGACCATCAATCAATCAACCAATCAAATGTATTTATAAAGCCCTTTTTACATCAGCAGATGTCACAAAATGCTAAACAAAAATCGAGCCTAAAACCCCCAAACAGCAAGCAATGCAGATGTAGAAGCACCATCTATCCATCTCTATGATGTGAGCAGTTTAAAAAAAAACATATATAGGCAGAGGCCTGGTTTATGAAGATCGGTGTGTGCATTAATGGAACAATGTTACTCTAAGCCCTTACATACGGCATCATACTGTACTACTGTCTTTACCCCATTAGCAAGACATGTATCAATAATGTGAGGAATATATCAAATGTAATATCTGTTGTAGCAGGTCATTCTCTGTTTATTGCATGTGGCAGCAGTGGCTGTGTCCACAATGTATGTACTGTATGGTCAACCAAGTGGGGATGGGTTGAGGGAATCACTTCTGGACACACCCACATATGCACAAACACATGCACAGCTACACACACAGGGCCATATATTTCTAGTGTATATATGGCTCTGCACACACACACACACACACACACACACACTTATTTACTGTGCGCAAAATGCTACGGGTGATACTCTTTTCCTACTCCCGGTCGGTTCCGCTCTATCGCTCCAGTCCAACGATGATCCTGAGAGGATTCTCCAACAGCTGTGCTGTTGTCACTGATATTTGGGCAGATTATGTCCAGGGGGCGTGTACACACACTAGCGTGCACGGTGGGGGTGCACGTCAGCACTCCTGATTAATAACCAACCAAGATGGTGGGTAAAACCCTTCTCTTGATAAGATTGTTTGGGGAAAAACGAGACTCGATTCATGTTGTCCACGGCACTCGAGCCGTGCAACACAGGGCTGCCACGATGGGCATAGGGTAAAGACTTGTTGAGGTAGGAAATCAGAAATCACTACACGCCACACGTGAACTGCGCAGTAGCCAACCATTGTTAGATAAGCAGTAGCTTCATGCAATGGAACTAGCAGGTCATCGTTTAAACCAATTCCCTCAACCCATCAAATCTCTAAGTAGTGATTTCATGGAACGCAGGCTACATACAGTACACAGTATTACTAACACAGTATAATTTCCTGATTTAAATCTTATGAACATCCATCCATGCACACTTCGCCATATGCATGTATTGCAAGTACATTCCAGTCAAGGTATGATGCGAGTGGACATGTCTGAAGTGAAGTAAACGATACGTAGCACTAAGCACAAATGTCCCATTGGAGCATTATCATCTCTGTCCTCCATGTGGGTGGGTTTGTGGGTAGCCTCGTCAAACAGGGCAGGCCTTAGGAGAACACTGTAATCTGTAGCCAAGATTAAGCAGGTCCTATGTGCTTAATCCCTGAGCAGAGCACACTCTGATGAAACCCCAGCAGGCTAAATCAGGGCCAAATAATCCCACATCCCAATGAACGCATGTTTTAATTGAAAGGATTCTTTAGCTCCTGCTACTACTAAACTACAGTATCAGCGGCTTGAGGCTGATAGATAAAAAGAGAATATGAGCATAACATTAGAAAAGGCTATAGAGTACCACAGTATGAGTCATAATACCCATATAACCTAGAGGTCAAACAGGGAAATGATTCCAATCATTTTTACACCATTCATTTTTCCCATTGGGGATTTTAGAAACACTTAAAATAAGGGCTGTGTTTCGTGTAGGCTTACCCTGGCTTGACGTTTTTATAACCGTGTAAATCTCTCTTGGGCAAGGTGACTTTTATCAATATATTTGACTGTATTTACTCCCCCCAAAAATACATGCTAATTAGCTGTGTGTCTATCATTAAGAACTACAAATCCCATGATGGTCTGGATGAGACTTCCCAATCAACGCTAAAGTAAGAATCTCTGGATTAATTATCTAATGTTAGCTAAATGTAGTAATGAATAAATAGGCTACATTTCTTTAACTAGACAATTCTGTGAAGTGTCTTGTGCAAGTTTTAAATTGACACAATACCTGTTAGCAAAGGTATCAGCTAGAGATGGTATGCAGGAGCTTGCAGGGATTCATAATATATTGATAAAAGTCACCTTGTCCGAGAGAGATTTACATAATTTTCAAAACATCACGCGAGAGTAAGCATACACAAAACACAGCCCTTTATTTTAAGTGTTTCTAAAATCCCCTATGTGAAAAATGAATGATGGAAAAAACGATTGGAAACATTTCCCTGTTTGACCGCTAGGTTTTATGGGTATTATGACACCTCCACTGTGGGACTCTATGAACAAACACTTTAAAATTATTAGTTTGGTGCTGCAATGCAACGGCGGGAACCAGCACTAATATAAATGCTACAGCTTTAAAAATGGATTAATCTAAGAAAGGGAAAATTGTATGTAAATCCCAACTATCATCAGGATAGGCATACTTTAGGGTTGTTTTTATTACAGAACGTTCTCTGTCTTCAGTTCCCTTGTGAAAAGCAATGATTGGACACATCTGTGATTCTTATTGTTTCAATTTAACCCTAATGAATGAAAGTGTCATCCAACTAATACATCAACAGCTGTCCTATTCTGATCTTTCTCCAAAATAATGAAGTGTTCCCGCCAGCTAGCAGACAAAGCATCTGACCACTGTGCCTTTTGTGGGGTGCAATGCCTGGCTGTCTCATACAAGGCACCATCAGTTTAGTTGGTGATTCTCAATTGAGGGCTTTGGCGCCACTAGGTGGCCAGATACCGTAGTCCTTGTGCATCTCTGAAGTTGCATGTCATGGTTGTGTTCAATTGGGCACACCATAGTTAAACATTTTGCAACTGTGTGTTCTTATTGGATAAGTTCAGCTAGTAGCTCCACACTGAACACGCCACAGCTGTGAATGTTGGTTCCCCTTTTAAAATGATATATATTCTGCCTGTGCAGATGGATGGAGTGATTTGAGCGAGACAGAAGCATGCAGTGCCCCCATCTGCCAACCCAAGTTCAGCGTCTGGCTTGGGTCACTCAGTGCCACACCACCAGAGGAATCATCTGTTCTCTGTTCTCATTTGACGTGATTAAAAAGAAAGATCGGAAATGACCTCAACCCCAGCCGGGACCCCATGCCTCCCAAGCCTTTCAAACCGGTGTAAACAAAGTCCTAAAATAAAGAGCTATTTTTGTGTACTTCCTCTTAGGATAGGGGTGGCATAGGCACTAGTTTGAGGCTGTCAACACAACGACCATCAGTACAAAATCTACACAAAACCTGTGCGACTGCCAGATTGATTAAATATAATTGCATCCGCCACTGTTCCACTCTTAATGCCAGTGCATTTTAAATAGAGTCCCGTCATATTTACGTAGTACAGTCAAACGGTTGAAGGATTTAACAGAAAACACAATTGTGTTGATGTACTCACTACGCCTCTTTAAACGGAGGTACTCAAAAGGAGAAGTACAACTCATAGATATTCACGATCTGTGATGCATAAAGAGTATGAGCTGTGTAGAATATGTGGTTTAGAGATCATAGACAACAGCACCCTATGGTGCCCAGGAGAGTGAAGGATTGTTGTATTTTATTGTTCATGCTTTTAGGCGCAGGTCCAAATACGCTGTCACTAAAAAAATGAGATATCAAATGATAAAGGGTTTAAAACGTGAAGTTGAGGGATTAAATCAAACTAATCTCCTGACATTTTTTTTGGGGGGGGGGGAGTGAATATCCTGAATTGTTCATTTAGCCAACTGATGTCAATTCAATTTTATAATACGTTTTTGTTGTTGTTGTTTTTTACAAATTTTTGCACATATGGTCATTTGTATAAAAGACAAGGGGGAATAATTTAGAACAACCATAACATTGAGACATACAGTGCATTCGGAAAGTATTCAGACCCCTTCCCTTTTCCACATTTTGTTACATTACATCCTTATTCTAAAATTGATTCTATTGTTTTTTCCCCTCATCAAGCTACACACAATACCCCATCATGACAAAGCAAAAACAGTTAAAATAAAAAAAAGAAAGCTAATTTATTTTAAAAAAAAGTTTTACATAAGTATTCAGATCCTTTCCTCAGTGCTTTGTTGAAGCACATTTGGCAGTGATTAAAGCATTGAATCTTTTTGGATATGATTCTACAAGCTTGGCACACTTGTATTTGGGGAGTTTCTCACATTCTTCTCTGCAGATCCTCTCAAGCTCTGTCAGGTTGGATGGGGAGCGTTGCTGCACAGCTATTTTCAGGTCTCTCCAGAGATGTTCGATCAGGTTCAAGTCAGGGCTCTGGCTGGGCCTCGCAAGCCTCTCCTGCGATGTTTTGGCTATATGCTTAGGGTCATTGTCCTGTTGGGAAGGTGAACCGTCACCACAGTCTGGGGTCCTGAGCGCTCTGGAGCAGGTTTTCATCAAGGATTTCTCTGTACTTTGCTCCGTTTATCATTATCTCGATCCTGACTCGATCCCAGTCCCTGAAGCTGAAAAACATCTCCAAAGCATGATGCTGCCACCACCATGCTTCACCGTAGGGATACTGCCAGGTTTCCTCCAGATGTGACTCTTGGCATTCAGGCCAAAGAGTTCAACATTAGTTTCATCAGACCAGAGAATCTTGTTTCTCATGGTCTGAGTCTTTACAGTAGGTGCCTTTTGGCAAACTCCAAGCAGGCTGTCATGTGTCTTTTTACTGAGGAGTGGCTTCCCGTCTTGTCACTCTACCATAAAGGCCTGATTGGTGGAATGCTGCAGAGATGGTTGTCCTTCTGGAAGGTTCTCCCATCTCCACAGAGGAACTCTAGAGCTCTGTCAGAGTGACCATCGGGTTCTTGATCACCGCCTTGACCAAGGCCCTTCACCCCCGATTGCTCAGTTTGGCCGGGTGGCCAGCTCTAGGAAGAGTCTTGGTGGTACCAAACTTCTTCCATTTAAGAATGATGGAGGCCACTGTGTTCTTGGGAACCTTCAATGCTGCAGAAATGTGGTACCCTTCCCCAGATCTGTGCCTCGACACAATCCTGTGGGACCTTATATAGACAGGTGTGTGCCTTTCCAAATCATGTCCAATCAATTGAATTTACCATAGGTGGACTCCCAATCGAGTTATAGAAACATCTCAAGGATGATCACTAGAAACAGGATGCACCTGAGCTCAACTTCAAGTCTCATAGCAAAGAGTCTGAATACTTATGCAAATAAGGTATTTTTTAAAATATTTTGAATACATTTGCAAAAATATCTAAAAACCTATTTTTGCATTGTCATTATAGGGTATTGTGTGTAGATTGATTTTTCAGAACAAAATGTGTCAAAAGTCAAGGGGTCTGAATACTTTCCGAAGGCACTGTAGAAACTGACTGTAGAGACAGTCTGTAATTATTTTCTGGCACAAGTAACAGAGAAACGAGAGTTATTTGCCTCTCCGACAGAGATAAAAAAAACACAAGAAAGAATTATGAGACTCAAGGGAAAGAAAATGTCTTAATTGTGTCCATTCCTGGAATTAAATCACTTTCACACAGAAAATTGATTAGATTGAGATTAAGGTGACGGTAAATGAATCCTCTCCAATGCAGTGGAGTACACAATTGATATGTTGACATGTTGTAAATGCTGTAATGGACAAAGATAGTGTGATGTAAGTGAGTAGATCATCATCATTTTGCTCATATTCATCATCATTGTCATCCTCGTCACGGTGCTCCTGTTTGGCTCAGTTAGTAGAGCATGGTTCTTTCCACGTAAGAATTGTGGGTTCAAGACCTGCTGCCATACAAAAATGTATGCATGTACTGCTATGAATTGCTTAGGATGAAAGTGTCTGTGAAAGGGCATATAATTATTAAAATATATATCATGTTGTTGATTTTAGTGGGAGGTGAGACATCATGGAAAATACAGTCTAGTTCATTGTCCAGAGATGGATCATTAAAAATGATAAGTGATATTGGCCCTCCTCCAGAGTTAAATTATGATATTGGCCCTCCCCCAGAGTTAAATTATATGATATTGTCCCTCCCCCAGAGTTAAATTATATGATATTGGCCCTCCCCCAGAGTTAAATTATATGATATTGGCCCTCCTCCAGAGTTAAATTATGATATTGGCCCTCCCCCAGAGTTAAATTATATGATATTGTCCCTCCCCCAGAGTTAAATTATATGATATTGGCCCTCCTCCAGAGTTAAATGATATGATATTGGCCCCCCTCCAGTTAAATGATATGATATTGGCCCTCCCCCAGAGTTAAATTATATGATATTGGCCCTCCTCCAGAGTTAAATGATATGATATTGGCCCCCCTCCAGTTAAATGATATGATATTGGCCCCCCTCCAGTTAAATGATATGATATTGGCCCCCCTCCAGTTAAATGATATGATATTGGCCCCCCTCCAGTTAAATGATATGACATTGGCCCTCCTCCAGAGTTAAATGAGTGAGGGACTTTGAGGCTCATAAAAGCCTAAACGTTTTTAACTGCTGACAACAGCACTGCTAGTCATAACATGCCGTATACCGGAATTGAGCCATTCCTGACAATTGAATGACTGATTCTATCATCAACATTAACGAGATTAGAGTCCTTTACCATTTGGAGGAAAGCGGGAGTGCAACAAAATGTGTGAACATGACTGTGACAATAGTAAGCCTGCATTCTAATCAGTTTGTTTGGGTTGCATAATGTGTAGGCCTACAACATAGTAGACCTAATGTCACATTAACAGTGTTAATAATATCCGGCTGGGTAGCTACAGTACAGTATATGGCTTTTTCTTGCCAGTAAGAAAATTAGATTTTTCAGATGTATGCACTGCATGTTAGCTGAAGGTAAAGTATGCCTGGGCCTGTATTCATAACGCCTCTCAGAGTGCTGATCTAGGATCTGTTTTGCCTTTTAGATCATAATGGATAATATCACATGGACAGGGGAGGAACCAAGGTCGTCACTCAGAGCTGAGGATTGTCCTCCTGGTGAGCCGCTACTCTGGGAAGAGTTCAACAGGAAACACCATCCTAGGCCGAGAGGAGTTCCCCATCGGAGCCTGAAACGAGGAGTGTTTGAGGCGAGAAGTGGAATTATTTGTTGGGAGAAGGGTCACTGTGATGGACATCCCCGCCTGGACGGGGCGCTATTTCCCCCTGGACTCCCTGGAGAGCGCTAAGCAGAGGTTGGCATACAACGTGTCCATGTGTCCTCCAGGGGACCACACATTTCCCTGCTAGTCATGGACATGTTCAGGGGGAAGGAGCGGACGGTGGAAGAGCAGCTGGAGTTTCCCATCAAAAGTATCTGGCGATACCCCATCGTGCTGTTCACTGGGGGTGACACTCTGAGGGAGGAGGACTCGAGGATAGAGCAGCTCTTGGAGAGAGGAGCCAGCTGGAAGCAGCTGGTGGAGAAACGCAATAACAGGTACCATGTGTTTGACAATGTGAGCGGGGACGATGATGTCAAACAGGTCAGAAGGCTGCTGGAGAGGATAGAGGTGATGTCGGGAAACAATGGCAGATGCTTTGAAATCAATGACAGTCTGGGAAAATGTTGAACACGAGGAGGGAGATTGAAAAAAGGACAGATGATAGACTGAAGAGGGCCCAAAGAGGGACATAGACACTCAGAGCTCTTCTTCACTCAGGTGAAAAACTGTAATTTCAACCAAACACACAGTACAGTACATATTCGTAACAAACTACTGTATTTTGGTTAGATTTGGATGAGATCTTATGTCTCACTGTCTCACTCATAGAAGCAACCCACAGACTGACAGAGCTAAGGATTTTGCTCCTAGGAGGAAAATAAGATGGGAAAAGCTCTGCGGTAGCGTGGTTGACACGCTGGGCTGGGGCTGGCGCTCCGTGCAGGACAAGTCTGAGCGGGTGAAGCGGGAGGTGGTACGCAGCGTTCATCTGTGTCCTCCGGAGACTCACGCCCTCCTCCTCGTGGTCTCGGGTGACATGACCTTCACAGAGAGCGACAGGCAAGCTTTAGAGCAACATCTGGAGCTACTGGTCCTAGAGGTGTGAACCCTCACCCTGGTACTGTTCACCATGGGGGACTGCTTCAGAAAGGTCACCCCTGAGGAGCTCATCGAGAGCTGGAGTGCCCCCCGGTGGCTGGTGGAGAAAAGTGGGAACAGGTACCACGTCATGGAGAATGAAAACCCAGTGAATAGCCAACAGGTGGCTGAGCAGCTGGAGAAGATTGAGATGGTTGTAGGGTACGAAAGTGGGCTCCTTCTCACAATGTACCAGCAGGCGGAGGAAAGCAACCTGGAGCGAAAACTGTTATGTGAGGACAACCTAAAGACAATGGCGAGCATGAGGAAGTATATCAAAGAGAGGGAGGAGAAAATAAAAGAGATGGAGGACATCTACAAGAACGAAACGTCTAGACACGTGTTGAAACGTGTCTAGAGAAAGACAAAGTCATCAAGGAGATGGAAACTAGTTTTAAAGCGGACAACAGTGGTGTATCCGTCAATGCATAGACAAATGCACAATAGCTGAAAAACTCTGTCAGCCAATAACTATTGTTTTGGCAATGCAGGTAAATATATAGATCCTTAACTAAAAACAGCCTGCAATGGGGTGGGGGGGGGGGGGGGGGGGGGGATTGTTTTAAGATGGTCACACCATGGATCATTTAGCTATTTGGCCTTTACTAGTATAGCCCATAGAAACACATTGAATAACACAAATGGCATTAATGGCAAAAAAGATAGTCAGAAAAAACATCATAAGGAATAAGGTTTTGAAGTGTTTGTCCTACAAATGGAGCTGGCTGAGGCTTAAACTGGTGATCGTCGATGGGTATAGGGATATTGTTATCCATGTCGGTTCCAGCGATGTTAGGACGAAACAGTCAGAGGTCACCAAGCGCAACATAACTCCCGCGTGTAACTTAGCTAGAAAGATGTGCTGGCGACGATAATTGTCTCTGGCCCCCTCCCAGTTAAGGGGGAGTGATGAGCTCTACAGCAGACTCGTACATCTCAATTGCTGGTCGAAAACTGTTTTCTGTCCTCCCAAAAGATAGAATTTGTAAATAACTGGCCCTCTTTCTGGGACTCACCCACAAACAGGGCCAAGCTTGGCCTGCTGAGGAGTGACGGACTCCATCCTAGCTGGAGGGGTGCTCTCATCTTATCTACGAACATAGACAGGGCTCTAACTCCACAATGAAATAGGGTGCAGGCCAGGCAGCAGCCAGTTAGCCAGCCTGCCAGCATAGTGGAGTCTGCCGCTAGCACAGTCAGTGTAGTCAGCTCAGCTATCCCGATTGAGACCGTGTCTGTGACTCGATCTAGGTCGGGAAAAACGAAACATGGCGGTGTTCGCTTTGGCAGTCTCACTGGAATAAAGACCTCCTCCATTCCTGTCATTATTGAAAGAGATTGTGATAATATCTCACATCTCAAAACAGGACTACTTCATGTTAGATCCCTCACTTCCAAGGCAGTCATTATTCAATGAACTAATCACTGATCATAATTCATAACCTTAATGTGATTGCCCTGATTGAAACACGGCTCAAGCCTGACGAATTTACTGTGTTAAATGAGGCCTCTCCTCCAGGTTACACTAGTGACAATATCCCCCGTGCATCCCACAAAGGCGGAGGTGTTGCTAACATTTACAAAAGCACATTTCAATTTACAAAGGGGAAAAAAAACGACTGCGCTTTCATTATTGAGCTTCTAGTCATGAAATCTCTGCAGCCTACTGAATCCCTTTATAAACCTACTGTTTTACAGACCTCCTGGGCTGTATACGGCGTTCCTCACTGAGTTCCCTGAATTCTTATCGGACCTCGTAGTCATGGCAGATAATATTCACATTTTTGGTGACTTTAATATTCACGTGGATAAGTCCACAGAGCCAGTCCAGAAGGCTGTCAAAGCCATCTTCAACTCAGCGGGTTTGGTCCATCATGTCTCCAGACCTACTCATTGCCACAGTCATACCCTGGATCTAGTTTTGTCCTGTGGAATAAATATTGTGGATCTAAATGTTTTTCCTCCTAATCGGACAACCATTTTAGTATGTTTGAAATTGCAACAAATAATCTGCTCAGACTCCAACCAAGGATTATCAAAAGCTGCACTGCAAATTCTCGGACAACCCAAAGATTCCTAGATGCCCTTCCAGACTTCCTCCACCTACCAAAGGACATCGGGGTACAAAAATCAGTTAACTACCTAAACGAGGATCTACATTTTTTTTGCGTAATACCCTAGATGCAGTCGCACCTCTAAAAACATTTGTCTCAAGAAAGTAGCTCCCTGGTATACAGAAAATACCAGAGCCCTGAAGCAAGCTTCCAGAAAATTGGAATGGAAATGGCGCTTCACCAAACTGGAAGTCTTCCAACTAGCTTGGAAAGACCGTACCATGCAATATCAAAGAGCCCTCACTGCTGCTCGATCAGCCTACTTTTCCAACCTGATTGAGGAGAATAAAAATAATCCGACATTTATTTTTTTATGCTGTCGAAAAGCAGCATTCCCCAAGTGAGGATGAACGAATACATGAACTTCTTCACCAAAAAGATCATGTTCATTAGAAAGCAAATTACGGTCTCCTCTTGAATCTGCATATTTTTCCAAAACTCAGTTTTCCTGAGTCTGCACAGAACTGCCAGGATCTTGGGTCAATGGAGACACTAGTGTTTGTTTATCCTGAATCTCTTGACACATTCACGAAAATGGTCATCATGGCCTCTAAACCTTCCATCTGCCTACCGGACCTTATTCCAACTAAACCACTAAAAGAGCTACTTCCTGTGTTTGGCCCTCTTATGTTGAACATAATAAACGACTGACTATCCTCTGGATGTGTTCCAAACTCACTAAAAGTGGCGGTAATAAAGCCTCTCCTGAAAAAGCCAAACCTTGACCCGGCAAATGTAAGAAAAAAACTATTGGCCTAGATCGAATCTCCCATTCCTCTCAATAAAATGTTTTAAAAAGCTTGTGAAGGTGGTACCTTTTAATGATACCTTTTAATGGTGTCAGCCCAAGGTTCTGCATCTGTCCTCGTGCTCCTAAACCTTAGTACCGCTTTTTACACCATCGATCACTATATTCTTTTGGAGAGATTGGAAACCCTATTGGTGTATGCAGACAGGTTCTTGCCTGGTTTAGATCTTATCTGTCGGAAAGATATCAGTTTGTCTATTGATCACTACATTCTTTTGGAGAGATTGGGAACCCTAATTGGTCTACACAGAAAAGTTCTTGCCTGGTTCGATCTCGTCTGTGGATGGTTTTTCCTCTGACAAATTAATGGTAAGTTTCGGTGTTCCTCAAGGTTCCGTTTTAGGACCACTAAATGTTCCTAAAATATGCATGTGTGCATGTGTGTTTTGTGTGTGTGAGTGTATATATGTAGTATGTGAGTGTTTGTGTGTGTGTGTGTGTTTGTGTGTTGGAGTGTCGGTGTGGTATGTGTGAGTGTGTGGGTAGAGTACATTGAGTGTGCATAGAGCCTGAGCAATAATGTCAGTGCAAAAACAAGGGGGGCAAATGCAAATACTCCGGTGCTCAGCCCTCCGTTTCCTGTAGTCCATGCTCAGCTCCTTTGTCTTGCTGACGTTGAGGGAGAGGTTGTCCTGGCACCACACTGCCAGGTCTCTGACCTCCTCCCTGTAAGCTGTCTCATCATCGTCAGTGATCAGGCCTACCACGGTCCGCCGTGTCATCGGCTAACTTAATGATGGTGTTTGAGTCGAACGTGGGCACGCAGACATGGGTGAACAGGGAGTAGAGGAGACTAAGCTGGCGCCCCTGTGTTGAGGTTCAGCACGGCGGATGTGTCAGAATGTCCAGGGTCCAGTTGCAGAGGGAGGTGTTTAGTCCCAGGGTCCTCATCTTAGTGATGAGCTTGGAGGACACTATGGTGTTGAACACTGAGCTGTAGTCAATGAACAGCATTCTCACGTAGGTGTTCCTTTTGTCCAGGTGTGAAAGAGCAGTGTGGAGTGCAATAGAGATTGCTTTAACTGTGGATCTGTGACATACAGGTGTAAATTTGGAATCATTCCTTTATCTATTTTTTTATTTGCCAGAAAGGCCTGTCATTAATTATATAAAACAAGAAGCCGAACTTTAAAGTACATAAAGACTGTTTTAAATGAAAATGTCCTTGGCTGAATTGGCCAGCGTAAATGCAAGACAATGGGCACAGCATCAGTGGTGTGGCAACTGTACAATAGCACATAGCAGCTACAGTAATGATGTATTTTACAGTAAAATATATTATAGGAAATATATCAGTCAATGTATGTTGGTACTGTAATCTGATATTTCCTGCATCAACCTTAGTGCCTCGTAACAAATATAGCACTATTTATTATCTGGTGTAGAGGGTGAATTAGCCTTGCCCACAATATTCAGGTGGTTGAGTCGCGCCGTCACCTTGGCACCAAGTCTATTGGTCTGAGACTTCAGAAACATCTCCAGCTGCTGCTCTCTTGACTCCCTGTGGAAGTTATGAGTCAAAGTTAAAGACATATTAATAATCATACCTGTTGTTCTTGGTTTTGAAATCTTCCATTAAATAAAAAAGAGATCTGTTTTAGATTAGAAAGAATCACAAAGTGTGTGTGTGTGTGTGTGTGTGTGTGTGTGTGTGTGTGAGAGAGATAGTAGTTGATGCTAACACCAGATGCTGAGTGGGAGGGAAAGGAACAGTGTTGTGTTCACCTGGAGGTGTTTACTGTACTGACAGGCATCATCTGGGGAGTTTTACAGGGACTCGGGGAACTAGTGGAGGAGAAGCAAAATGAGCTGTTGTTATCTCCACTTTAATCTAACCTTTATCTAACATCCTCTTTTACAATCCCAACCTGGCCACAAGGGGGCAGTAGTACAGCAGCATCATTATAATTCTGTATCTCTTGACTAATTTTGCATCATGCTGATATAACGTCATTATTTTAGCCAAATTAGAAGAGATCATTTGATTATAATATGATTTTTGACAAATCCAATTACTAACAATTAGCATGCCACACCATCAATAGAAGTACAGAGATAACGACAAACCAAACATGAAGGAATAAACAGAAAATGGTGTGCGTGACATAAATGCTAATTTAAGTTATTGATTGATGACAATTGGCAAGGACTCAAGGGAAGACACACTGATTGAGTTGTAGGCTAAATTAAATGCCAGTATTCCTCATAGGGATTAGAGGTTAATTTAGTGGAAACACAGATGCATGATGCTCCTAGTCCTGCAGTGTATGTGTGTGTGTGTATGTGTGTGTGTGTGTGTGTGTGTGTGTGTGTGTGTGTGTGTGTGTGTGTGTGAACAGTATACCTGCTGTCATCTTTAAAGCTGTCGTCTTTCAGCTGTCTGGGAGTGGAAGGTACATTCTCTGGCAGGGGAAACTCTGCTCGGATCATCTCGGGTGTGAGAGATACTCCCGTGCTTTCAGACCTGGTAAAACACATCAGTCACACAAACCTCTGAAATGGATTCCTGTTACTTTCAGTCCCCCTGCCTGTCAGTGTGTGTTAGTGCTTACGGTCCATCCAGTAGCTCCTCTGTCATATCTTCTGGAAGGCCATTCAGAGCTGTGGGCGCCATGGTGGGCAGAATGTCACTGTTGAAGGGGTCAGACCTGGTGGAACACACGGTTAGGTGATAGACTCGGAGGTCATTAAAGGACTGGTACATTAACTGACTCAATGACTCAACTCTATTATATCAACTGTATTTATAAAAGGTAACACAATTTCAGCCCATGTTGTACAGCTGAGTATAAACATACAGGCTAACATCCTGTTGATGTTTGCAATATCTTCACGTCAGATGACTAGGCAGCCCTATGGTTTGTTGTAGAGGCCTACTTTAACTGATAGGCAACATTTCACTTGGACTTGTTTGGACACTACTTCAACAAAGCAGAGGATACAGCGCTGGCTCTTAGTAACCCTGGTGCTGGAATGGATTCCAGAAAGGAGTCTGCACCATGGCCATAGATCTTAGACAAGGGAACAGAGTGCCGGTCCCCCCTCACCCTGTAAATATGAAGTAAATCACTGTGTTTCCATTCATAAGTCTGTCTGTGAGACTTGCACTGGTCTGGGCCTGTAGCTAACGTGCTACAGCTTAGCCTTAGCCATTCTGGAGGCAGATCTGGAGGCAGAGAAGAAGCACGCAAGAACATCCTTGGAAGAAGTGGACACGCACAAACACACTGAGCCAGCTGGTGGAAGTTTGTGGATGACAGCGTACTTCCTAAGGAGCAAAAGGGTTTTCCACGTTCGTCAAGTCAAAATGCTCTGAGGAAGGGTAGGAGGTTTTTTAAGTGCAACTTACTGGTTGCGTGCAGGGCCTTCATTGAAGCTCTATGCAATCAATGGAAAATCTGCATATAATAGCAAAACAATCCTAACTAACTATCTCCCACAGGAGACGGCTGAGGGGAGAACGGCTCATTATAATGGCTGGAATGGAGTAAATGGAATGGCATCAAATGCCTGGAAACCATGTGTTTGATGTATTTGATACCATTCCACTCATTCTATTCCTGTAATTCCCACGAGCCCGTCCTCCCCAATTAAGGTGTCACCAACCTCCTGTGCTATCTACCTACCCATAGCATCCCAGTACCATGAAACCTCGGCTGTGGGCTGGTCAAACAAGATGATCAAACAAGATAAGCTCATTAATAAAAAAAGTGTTCAGTTGTGTGTGAAGAACAACAGTCTATACGTTGCACTGTTTGCTCAAGAATACATAGTATAGATGAGTTAGTACATCATGATCCATTAAGACACTGTCACTTTAGCGGTCGCTTTACGCAGCTGTATGTGTGGTGTGAGCCCTGTAAAGCTGTGCTACTGGATCCTTACATGCGCGGGGCCCAGCTACTGGTGAGTGTGGGACTGTTGGACAGAGAGGCCAGGGCAGCCGATGGGAACTTCTTCCAGGTCATCACGCCTCGGATCACATCCTGCAATTTGATCAGGATAAAGAATTGTGTAATTGTTGTAAAAACGACTTTGGCTTTAGTCTCAATTACCACAAATGTCCACATTGTGTGAAAAATCAAGGTATTATATTCTATTCTATTATTTTTTATTCTATTTTAATTCTATAGAAATGCAATGCTAGTACACAAAAATGTGAGAGTTTTTGCTTAATAACTCCTTTTGATATGAGAGACCTACTGTTCGGTCTAAAAATGTATTCTGAGTGCTGGGGGTGTGCATTCCAAACACAGAGGGCTTTGGGATGGTGTACCGGGGCAGTGTACACAGGTGGTACTCCAGATCACACTCTAGGTAGAGGGGGTCTGCTTTGAAGGCATGGAGACCGGGGGGCTGGGTTCTACAGAGCAGAACAAAGTCCAACAAGGAACACGAACAGTATAAATTATCAATGCAAAATTATTCACAATTATCGATATTCTCAGGCCCGGTGAAGGATTCCACTATTGACAAGAGGAACAGCTGTTGTGGGAATCATCAGGACAGAGATTCCAACAAAACATTTCCAACACTATGCATGATAGTAACACCAATCATTACGACTACATATGATATGCATGATGAACACATTTATTTATACAGCAGTGGAGGCTGGTGGGAGGAGCTATAGGAGGACGGGGTTGTTGTGATGGCTGGAATGAAATAGAATAATTGGAACAGAGTCAAATGTGGTTTCCATATGTTTGATGTGTTTCATACCGTTCCATTTATTCAATTTCAGCCATTACAATGGGCCCGTCCTCCTATAGCGCCTCCCACCAGCCTCCAGTGATATACTGTAAATAAATAAATAGATGTGTTCTATCCTATTCTGTGTTATTCCCTTACAAAGATTCTGAGGGGGTGAGCGTAGGGAGGCTTCAGCAGGGCGCTGGGGGCCGTGAAGCTCAGACTGGGACACTCATCCTCCTCGCCCTCTGGCTCGGCCACTGCACACCCCGAGGGAGAACGGATCACCCTGGGCAACAGTTCATCCTGAAAGACAGGGACACAACCACGTAAGCAACCAGTGCATTAGGAGACTGAAACAGGAGAGACGACCTGAACTTGTTCAATACCAAACACACATTTTTGTTTTCCGTTACAAAATGTTTTTCTACAGTGTTCCCTAATGAATATGACCCAGCAGAGAAAAAAATAAAAAAAGATTTATCAGTCTTGTATAACAGCCATGCTGGCAAGATTAGAGATACACCATAAAAATCATATCAATGAGATGGGGCCAATCTATTAGAAACTCTAGTTCTGCAATTGCAAAAATCCTACTTGACGTTGTCCTAAAGTAAGATCAGATCTGACAGTTGTAGGATGTTCCTGTAATAAGTATTGTTGTGGTAAAGAGTTTGCTATGGAGAGCTGCCCGCAAATGAGTAAGTGTTTGTATGATGGGAGCTAAGTGGGGACCATGAGCTCTGGAGAAGGGTGATTAATGGTTGTCTTGTCATGGTCTTGTCAAACATGGGAAACTATAGGAACATTAAAAAAAATAATGGTTTGATTACATAAACAACGAGGTTATTGCTGTATCAGTTTGAGCAAATACACACACGCTATTGGATGTCAGAGGAGCAGAGCAGATCCTAGTCTCTGACAGTGACACCATTAAGTAATCAATCAAACCATTCAGAGTTCTCAGGGTTATTGCTGCTTCACATCATTGTTTATGTTATATCACTTGTACATCGTCTCGTAAAAGGCTTAAAGGATTGACTGTGATTTATTTCCTTTGTATAAATGGATCTGTGTATTACACACCACCTACGTAAGCGTCCCACAGTGTTGGTGGTGAGTCTCTTGGCTCACCTGTGCCCCAGTGCATAGCGTCCTGGGCTGGGATGGGGGGGAATGTAGCTAGCGGCAGCCTCAAAGGCCGAAACAGGCTGGTACCCCATTAACTTGTAGTGCTGGGGAACCTTGAGAAACAACACACGTAATGGGACACAAGTGAGCACGTTACTGTACAATTTCTAAGCAAAATCCCTGTCATCATCAGCAGGTACGTTTACATGAGTGACTGATAGGCAAACATAGCTCGTTGTTAGTGCTACAATGTACAAGCAACATCAACAATTCTTTATTTAGGCAAAGACCTCTTATGTAACCGTACCTTCAGGTTGAAGAATGGTGTGTGTCATTTGACCAGGACCTCAGTAGGCCTAACAGGGACGGCACCCCATGCATTGGGAGCCTGGGCATACAGTACAAGGCCAACACTACGTTATGGTCATTTTCACTAAATCATTTCAATGAATACAAGCTACTGGGCAAATCAAATCAGTGTCCCTTCTTTTCAAGTAGTCCACGCAAGAACAAGATGGCTTTTTATCAAAGTGCACTGCATTTACCAGTTGATCAGACTGGTTAGGAAGAGAGAAGATGTGAAGATGTGAATGATGTGATGTGGATGTGAATGTGAAAGGAATCACGTTGTCTGGTGAGATCTTCGGGGGATGAAGGGGCTCCTCCTCAACTGAAAACAGAAAAATGCATGCATCTTGCTTGCTTCCAACATCAAAATGACTTGGGGGTTCACATCATTTGAAAATAGATTTTTATTTTATTTTGGCACAACAAATGCGTGTGCTGCATCGTTCAGGTATGTATTTTGATCATATGCCTGTGTCAAATAGAGAACACGTTTGCCCTGTGGGGTCTCAACAGTGCAATACCTCTTACTCCTGTGGACAGGCGCTTCAAGCTTTGAGTCAGCTGCCTCAACGAGACCAGTCTGTTGTTCACACGACATTGAATCACCACCTGAAACACATGGTGCACTCACTTAGAGGTCGTGTTGTTTCAAAAGGTTATGCATGTTTGTGAGTAAACCCGCTTCCTGCTGTATGACATCTGTTACGGTACATGTTTCTTGCTCAAATAGAGAATGATATAAATACAAAACCCAAAAATGTTTTCAAGTATGCATTGGGCTAAATTTGATATTAAAGAGAACCAGGACTTGGACATTGTCAGCTTTCCAACTGCCTATGAGATATTGTATAACATACTGGTTTTACAGTTTGTCATTTGGTTGAATGTAGGCTACATCATTAACTATAGCTTACCTTAGGAATTTGCATCCCAGACATATGACAGGGACTACTACATGGCTTAAGATCGTTATCATAGAGAGTATACACACCGCCTCACAGGGCTTGTGGTTTGTGAGTGAAACCGTTGTGTTGAGTGGGCTGGGATGAGGCACTCGATGCCTATAGGGCCTAATCTAAGGCCAATGGAGTGAAAGAGAGAGGGCTAAGTACTGTACCTTGCTTGCTGCTGGAAGAGCCTCAGAGCTCTCTGCCTGATCTCCAGATGACTGCTGGTTTTGATTGTGAAAAAGAAAATGGATGAAAGCAGCTCTCATGCTCAAGGGGGAAAAAGCAATATGCATTCCATTTGAAGCCATTTTAGAGGCAAACAGGTCAGTTTTGACTTCAACATGGTACCTGGCCTGTGTTCCTATGCTTCCTGGCTGATGTTTTGGTAGAGAGCTTAGGTTGGCCTCTAGCAAAGTCCTTCTCCTTCCTCACCTCTCCTTTTCTAACCTGGAATTAAGACGGGCGTTCGTCATGTTCAGAATATGAGCAAGTGTGACTAACAGGGATCAATCCCGGGAGAATGCATTAGCCCACTAAGCCAAAGCCTAGGCGTTTGCTAGGGGAGCCATTGCAACTCTTCAAGTCTCAGGTAAGGTTACTGATCATCACACTAGCATGGTCAGTAAACTACCCCTGTTACACAAACGTATGAAACAGATGAGGACAAGGCATAGGGAAGAGGTGTAAAGGAAGTTTTGGTTCCTGGCATGAGCTCCAGATTCCAGAGAAGACACATGAAAGGAGTTTATCCAATCACCAAGTGGAGTGATTGTTCTCTCTAAAAACAATGGTGGCCTGTAAAGAACAGAGTAAATACAGACAATAAACAGAGAGAGGGGAGAGGAAGTGCTGTTAAGTGTCCTGGGAGAGATCTGTCACCTGTTCCCCTTTAGAAGAAACAGCAATAGCAGTAGCTCTCCCTGACATTACAGCGTCATGTTGCGTATCTAATTTAAAGTCACTATGGTTGGCTTCATACATTTACTGGCCGTTCTCAATCAAACTCAAATACAGTTGCACAGCCTGACTTCAAACCAAATCAAATCAAATTGTATTTGCCACATGATCCGAATACAGCAGTGAAATGCTTACTTACAATCCCTTAACCAGCAATGCAGTTCTAAGAAAAATAACTTAATACACTACACATACAAAAGTATGTGGACACCCCTTCAAATGAGTGGATTTGTCTATTTCAGCCCCACCCGTTGCTGACAGTTGTACAAAATTGAGCACACAGCCATGCAATCTCCATAGCGAAACATTGTCAGTAGAATGGCTTTCCTGAAGACCTGAGTGACTTTCGACGTGGCACCATCATAGGAGGCCACCTTTCCAACAAGTCAGTTCGTCAAATTTCTGGCCTGCTAGAGCTGCCCCAGTCAACTGTAAGTTCTGTTTTTGTGAAGTGGAAACGTCAAGGAGCAACAACAACTCAGCCATGAAGTGGTAGACCACACAGAACGGGACTGCAGGGTGCTGAAGCGCGTAGCGTGGTAAACACTCACTACCGAGTTCCAAACTGCCTGGAAGCAACGTCATCACAATAACTGTTCATTGGGAGCTTCATGAACTGGGTTTCCATGGTCGAGCAGCCGCACACAAGCCGAAGATCAACATGCGCAATGCAAAGAGCCAGCTGGAGTGGTGTAAAGCTTGCCGCCATTGGAGGAGGAGTAATGGTCTGGGGCTGTTTTTCATGGTTCGGGCTAGGCCCCTTAGTTCCAGTGAAAGGAAATGTTAACGCTACAACATACAATGACATTCTAGATGATTCTGTGCTTCAAACTTTGTGGGAACAGTTTGGGGAAGGCCCTTTCCTGATTCAGCATGACAATGCCCCCGCACATAAAGTGAGGTCCATACAGAAATGGTTTGTTGAGATCGGTGTGGAAGAACTTGACTGGTCTGCACAGAGCCCTAACCTCAACGCCATCCAACACCTTTGACTTGAATTGGAATGCCGACTGCAAGCCAGGCCTAATCGCACAACATCAGTGCCCGACCTCACTAATGCTCTTGCGGCTGAATGGAAGCAGGTCCCTGCAGCAATGGAGTGGAGGCTGTTATAGCAGCACAGGGGGGACCAACTCCACATCAATGCCATGATTTTGGAATGAGATGTTCGACGAGCAGGTGTCCACATACTTTTGGTCATGTTGTGTATATGTAACAGTATAACTTTAAACCGTCCCCTCGCCCTGTCTCCATTCATCATCCTTGATTGGAGTCCACCTGTGGTTAATTCAATTGATTGGACATGATTTGGAAAGGCACACACCTGTCTATATAAGGTCTCACAGTTGACAGTGCATGTCAGAGCAAAAACCAAGCCATGAGGTCGAAGGAATTGTCCGTAAAGCTCAGAGACAGGATCGTTGCGAGCCACAGATCTGGGGAAGAGTACCACAAAATGTCTGCACCATTGAAGGTCCCCAAGAACACAGTTGTGTCCATCATTCTTAAATGGAAGAAGTTTGGAACCACCAAGACTCTTCCTAGAGCTGGCCTCCAGGCAATACTGAACAATCATTGAAGAGGGGCCTTGGTCAGGGAGGTGATTGAGGGAATGGAGCAAAGTACAGCGAGACCCTTGATGAAAACCTCAGACATTGGCGAAGGTTCACCTTCCAAGAGGACAACGAGCCTAAGCACACAGCCAAGAAAACGCAGGAGTGGCTTCGGGACAAGTCTCTGAATGTCGATGCGTGGCCCAGCCAGAACCCGGACTTGAACCTGATTGACCATCTCTGGAGAGACCTGAAAATAGCTGTGCAGCAACGTTCCTTATCCAACCTGACATAGCTTGAGAGGATCGGCAGAGAATAATGGGAGAAACTGCCCAAATACAGGTGTGCCACGCTTGTAACGTCATACCCAAGAAAAATCGAGACTGTAATCGCTGCCAAAGATGCTTCAACAAAGTACTGAGTAAAGGGTCTGAATACTTACATAAATGTGATGTTTTTTTATTTTTCTACAATTGCAAAAAAAAATCTCAACCTGTTTTTGCTTTGTCATTATGGGGTATTGTGTGTAGATTGAAGAAGAAAACAAATCTATACATTTTAGAATAAGGCTGTAATGTAACTAAATGTGGAAAAAGTCAAGGGGTCTGAATACCTTACGAATTCACTGTTTATGATTATTAATGTGAGTAAATTATGGTTCCTCACCATCTGAAATAATTGGCTCTCTCCACCTGGATGTCCTGTCGCACCCTGGTCTCAAAGAATGCCTCCTTCATCTGTCTTGTCTGGATGCCCAGCTTAGGTTGGGCCATCATGACTGAATTGTAAAATATATATATATATATACACTGCTCTAAAAAATAAAGGGAACACTTAAACAACACAATGTAACTCCAAGTCAATCACACTTCTGTGAAATCAAACTGTCCACTTAGGAAGCAACACTGATTGACAATAAATTTCACATGCTGTTGTGCAAATGGAATAGACAACAGGTGGAAATTATAGGCAATTAGCAAGACACCCCCAATAAAGGAGTGGTTCTGCAGGTGGTGACCACAGACCACTTCTCAGTTCCTATGCTTCCTGGCTGATGTTTTGGTCACTTTTGAATGCTGGCGGTGCTTTTACTCTAGTGGTAGCATGAGTGAACAACCCACACAAGTGGCTCAGGTAGTGTAGCTCATCCAGGATGGCACATCAATGCGAGCTGTGGCAAGAAGGTTTGCTGTGTCTGTCAGCGTAGTGTCCAGAGCATGGAGGCGCTACCAGGAGACAGGCCAGTACATCAGGAGACGTAGAGGAGGCCGTAGGAGGGCAACAACCCAGCAGCAGGACCGCTACCTCCGCCTTTGTGCAAGGAGGAGCAGGAGGAGCACTGCCAGAGCCCTGCAAAATTACCTCCAGCAGGCCACAAATGTGCATGTGTCTGCTCAAACGGTCAGAAACCGACTCCATGATGGTGGTATGAGGGCCCGACGTCCATAGGTGGGGGTTGTGCTTACAGCCCAACACAGTGCAGGACGTTTGGCATTTGCCAGAGAACACCAAGATTGGCAGATTCGCCACTGTGCTCTTCACAGATGAAAGCAGGTTCACACTGAGCACATGTGACAGACGTGACAGAGTCTGGAGACGCCGTGAAGAACGTTCTGCTGCCTGCAACATCCTCCAGCATGACCGGTTTGGCGGTGGGTCAGTCATGGTGTGGGGTGGCATTTCTTGGGGGGCCGTGCTCGCCAGAGGTAGCCTGACTGCCATTAGGTACCGAGATGAGATCCTCAGACCCCTTGTGAGACCATATGCTGGTGCGGTTGGCCCTGGGTTCCTCCTAATGCAAGACAATGCTAGACCTCATGTGGCTGGAGTGTGTCAGCAGTTCCTGCAAGAGGAAGGCATTGATGCTATGGACTGGCCCGCCCGTTCCCCAGACCTGAATCCAATTGAGCACATCTGGGACATCATGTCTCGCTCCATCCACCAACGCCACGTTGCACCACAGACTGTCCAGGAGCATGCCAAGGCGTTGTAGGGAGGTCATACAGGCACGTGGAGGCCACACACACTACTGAGCCTCATTTTGACTTGTTTTAAGGACATTACATCAAAGTTGGATCAGCCTGTAGTGTGGTTTTCCACTTTAATTTTGAGTGTGACCCCAAATCCAGACCTCCATGGGTTGATAAATTTGATTTCCATTGATCATTTTTGTGTGATGTTGTTGTCAGCACATTCAACTATGTAAAGAAAAAAGTATTTAATAAGAATATTTCATTCATTCAGATCTAGGATGAATTATTTTAGTGTTCCCTTTATTTTTTTTGAGCAGTGTATATACACACAGTTGAAGTTTACATACACCTTAGCCAAATACATTTAAACTATTTTTTTCACAATTCCTGACATTTAATCCCAGGAAAAATTCCTGTTTTAGGTCAGTTAGGATCACCACTTTATTTTAAGAATGTGAAATGTCGGAATAATAGTAGAGAGAATTATTTATTTAAGCTTTTATTTCTTTCATCATATCCCAAGTGGGTCAGAAGTTTACATACACTCAATTAGTATTTGGTAGCATTGCCTTTAAATTGTTTAACTTGGGTCAAATGTTTCAGGTAGCCTTTCACAAGCGTCCCACAATAAGTTGGGTGAATTTTGGCCCATTCCTCCTGACAGAGCTGGCGTAACTGAGTCAGGTTTGTAGGCCTCCTTGCTTGCACACGCTTTTCAGTTCTGCCCACAAATTTTCTATAGGATTGAGGTCAGGGCTTTGTGATGGCCAGTCCAATACCTTGACTTTGTTGTCCTTAAGCCATTTTGACACAACTTTGGAAGTATGCGGGCCATTGTCCATTTGGAAGACCCATTTGCGACCAAGCATTAACTTCTCGACTGATGTCTTGAGATGTTGCTTCAATATATCCACAATTTTCCTCCCTCATGATGCCATCTATTTTGTGAAGTGCACCAGTCCCTCCTGCAGCAAAGCACCCCCACAACATGATGCTGCCACCCCCATGCTTCACGGTTGGGATGGTGTTCTTCAGCTTAAAAGCATCCCCCTTTTTCCTCCAAACATAACGATGGTCATTATGACCAAACAGTTCTATTTTGTTTCATCAGACCAGAGGACATTTCTCCAAAACATACAATCTTTGTCCCATGTGCAGTTGCAAACCGTAGTCTGGTTCTTTTATGGCGGTTTTGGACTAGTGGCTTTTTCCTTGCTGAGCGGCCTTTCAGGTTATGTCGACATAGGACTCGTTTTACTGTGGATATAGATACTTTTGTTCCTGTTTCCTCCAGCATCTTCACAAGGTCATTTGCTGTTGTTCTGGGATTGGTTTGCACTTTTCGCACCAAAGTACATTAATCTCTAGGAGACAGAAAGCGTCTCCTTCCTGAGCGGTATGACAGCTGCGTGGTCCCGTGGTGTTTATACTTGCGTACTATTGTTTGTACAGATGAATGTGGTACCTTCAGACATTTGGAAATTGCTCCCAAGGATGGACCAGACTTGTGGCGGTCTACAATTTATTTTCTGAGGTCTTGGCTGATTTCTTTTGATTTTCCCATGATGTCAAGCAAAGAGGCACTGAGTTTGAAGGTAGGCCTTGAAATACATCCACAGGTACACCTCCAATTGACTCAAATGATGTCAATTAGCCTATCAGAAGCTTCTAAAGCCATGACATCATTTTCTGAAATTTTCCAAGCTGTTTAAAGGCACAGTCAGCTTAGTGTATGTAAACTTCTGAGCCACTGGAATTGTGATACAGTGAATTATAAGTGAAATAATCTGTCTGCAAACAATTGTTGGAAAAATTACTTGTGTCATGCACAAAGTAAATGTCCTAACAGACTTGCCAAAACTATAGTTTGTTAACAAGAAATGTGTGGTATGGTTGAAAAACGAGTTTTAATGACTCCAACCTAAGTGTATGTAAACTTCCGACTTCAACTGTATATCTGTAACTTAGTAACAGCAAATACAGTCTGCAGCAGACCCAAATGGCAATGAATTAAGCATTCCAGACTTTGAATAATCTGAGTTAGCTTTCAGTCATACTAGCAAACAAGTCATCCGACAAACCCGGTTTCTCCCCTCTTTACATTAAGTGAATAGTGAATGACACTCCTTCATCTCTTAGAGAAAATCTCATGTATGTTGATTACTGGTGTGAAAGTTGATTACTGGTGTAAAACTTGTCCAGGTACCTTCCCTCAGGTCTTTAGAGCTCAGTTTATCAGTCCGTTGTATCAGTATCTTGACCACTCCAGCAGGGGCGGACACATCAACTGCTGTCTTCAGGCTCAGCTTCGCATCACTCTCTCTTCTCTCCCTTACAGTCTATTGAAATCATACAATACCAATCACACACCAGATATGTTCCTATTCGTATGATTACCTCATTATCTACGTCATTGTATAGTCTGCTAAATGAACTGGAGTGAGTTTCTGGAAAGCCCTGTCACTAACATTGTCCTTTATTTCTAGGATGACTCTTCTCTCTGTGCAGCTGGGTTTTCAAGATAAATAAGGTGTGATGTCAGCTAGAAGACTTTCTGGAAACGCACCCCTGGTACAGCAGGGGTTAAATGGTTGCAGTACCTTTGACTTTTCAGGTGTCCGCATTGACCTCTGCTTGGTTTGGGTCAGAGGTGTCTCAAGGAGATAGGTGGAGGCCCTCGACTGTCAACAAACAAAACTTATTTTGCATATCCCACGTCTTTCTCCTGTTGACTGGGTCAGAAACAACACCAATAAATGTATGTAGCACATTTCCTGCAGTCAAATGACCAAATTACCCTGTAGTGGCTTCATCTGTGGAATGTTACTCATATATTTTTTTGTAATTTCATAATTAATAAACGTTTTTTTATTTTTTAAATGCTGAAAAGCCGATGTTTCTATGTCAAACGGTTTTGTGATATTTCAGTAATATTGGGACGCAAACTGAAAATGTAATACATTTTAACGCTATATCTGACATGGTGCAGGTGTCTTCTTTTTTTAAGCCCATAACCATGTATGTGAGGTGTAAACTTATGTTTCACAGTCAATTTGTTTAAGAATACCAAGAAACAGTCTGTGTGACCATGATTTAGCCCACTGCAGTAAAATGTCAATAATAGTTTGTTTCCATCACTCTAGGCCAAGGGCCCAAACCTAATGCTAACGGAGTAAAAGAGAGAGGGCTAAGTACTGTACCTTGGGGACTGCCTGCTGGAAGACCTCCAGAGCTCAACATAGCTATAAGTTGACTAACAACTTACCAGGCTTTATCTGCAATTAATAACTGAATTGTGTACTTAGCTAATAATTTGACTTTGATACTGCCATTGGGGCTGTTGGCATTGTATGAGTAGATATATCCTATCAATATTTGCTAAACAAAATAAACAATAATCTTCAAAATAGTATCAGTGTAGATGAAGGGGAGGAGACAGGTTAAAGAAGGATTTTGAAGCCTTGAGACAATTTAGACATGAATTATATATGTGTGCCATTCGGAGGATGAATGGGCAAGACAAAAGATGTAAGTGCCTTTGTATGGTAGTAGGTGCCAGGCGCACGGGTTTGAGGGTGTCAAGAACTACAACGTTACTGGATTTTCTAGCTTGACAGTTTCCTGTGTGTATCAAGAATAGTCCACCACCCAAAGGACATCCAGTCAGCTTCAAATCAAATCAAATTGACATAACTGTGGGAAGCATTGGACTCAACGTGGGCCAGCATCCCTGTGGAACGCTTTTGACACCTTGTAGTCCATGTCCAGATGAATTGAGGCTGTTCTGAGGGCAAAAGAGGGTGCAACTCAACCCGCCAATTCTTCAATTAACTCATTCATATCTTATCTTCGTATCTTTTATTGCGAGTCCAGGGAGAAGTAAACATGGGAATATTTGATCCGAAGCACACACATTGAATGGATTGGATACCGATGCATTTTGATATGACTGCAGTTCCCTTGCTTGATAAATCATTAACTCCTCTTAGTCATAACACAGGGGAGTAAAACTCGTCCACTGTCAGTGATGGAGTGCACCCATTTTCTCATGGGAACTGAATCAAAAATAATATTTTATATACAGACTAGAAACAAGAATAACCTGTTTATCTTTATAAGTGACCGTGCGTGGTTTTGAGTCTGTAGCCCAGGACTTAAACAAAGAAGTTAGCCATGAACAGAAATCAATTAAACAAAAGGATATCATCATAACTAGAATCGTGCAGAAGAACCATATATGTGCATTTTCAAGAAATGTAGATAAACATGATACATCATTATAAAAAAATTGTAAAAAATTTGGGGGGGGGGGGTTTATTCAAGTATCTATCAACTATAAAATCCCTAATGTGTTATATGCACACTTAGAAACAGAGAAACATTTGATTATATGAAAATGGAACAGTATGCACTTGTATGGTTCTTCTCTGCAAGAGTTCATTTTTTATCTCTCTAAATGTTTGTACAATTTCTATTTTCAAAGTTTGCAGACAGAGAGTGTCAGAACAGTACATGTGCTGCACTTATGTGCATAGCACTCGTTCTAGGAAATGTGCGTAAGCATTGTTTACACAAGGATATTGTAACCACTTAACAATCACATATTTTCCATTCTTATCAGTAAAGAAATATATTTGGCTCAGTGCATCAATTGACGGAACTCACAATGACACAAAATAACAAGCAATAACGTGACACAAAGCAAGAAAACAGGAACTTTGCTGACCATATATCAAATATGTACATAATTGTAACTATGACCTGGTAAAAATGGCATAATTCAATATAGTGTTTGATGAACTAACCTTTAACATTTCAAAATGGTTCTGGCATACCTAAGTGTCAGGTGGGGCGAGGAGGACCCGCTGAGGGTGCAGACATAGGGTTTGGGGTTGAACTGGGAGATGACCACCTGTAGAGTGACCTGGGACGTGTCATACTGGAACGGTCTGAATGTGACGGTCACCTCCACCTTCCCATTGGCTGGAATCACTCCTAGAATCAAACACAAACAAACGATTATACCGGTCTTGACAAACTCAGAATTTTGACCAATAATGCATTTTTGAAAGGAAAATATTGCATAGGCCTACCTAAACTCAACACTTCGAACCCCTCAAACCACGGAAAACCTAGAGATAGGCTTTCAGATCTCTCTACCTAGTACTAGGCTATTTGCGTAACCCAGGAAATCCAGCATCACTCATTGTCTGGAAAGCATCACCATCAATGCCAGGGACAAAACAGCACAGTTCCCCCTGTTCTAGATGCACCGAGTCCCTGACTGCTTTATGTCAATGTGGCTGTTGCAGACCATGAGCATCTTTCCACAGTAATTCAGACACAAGACATGATGGTGGTGTTGAGGAATCACAGGTCAGGGCTAGGTAATGAGCTAACAATATTACATAAGTTCATAGAGGTTAGTCTGGCTGTCAGCAACAACAACAAAAAAAACGATTATGTGGTTCAAAGTTGAAACTAATCACCTCAATTAACTAACACCAAAACATAGCCGGAACCTTTTTGTGAACCAGAAATGATCCTACCGTCAAATACTTCTAAATAAATTGATACACATCTGGCAATGAGACTCGTGGGCTTAATACATTAATCACAGAATATATACCAACTGTAGATAGAATAATACAGGTGTTATCCTCACTGTCTGTCTGACTGAGCTGTTAAGATGTTGTTGCTATCTCGTTCTAACATAATGGTGTTATTACCACTTTATTCAGTGGCCTAATGTAAAGTGCTACCAAGTCTGTTGATTGGAGTTACCTGACAGGGGCTGGACAGAGAAGGCCTTGTGTGGCTGGATGATGTACACCTGGAACTCAAAGTCAATGGGACAGCTGCAGCTCAGAGGGATCACATGGTTGACACTGGAAGGTCAAAGACGAGTCAAAGGTCAAAGATAACAAGCATAGATATCGCACTGCCCCAGAAAGGGCAACAGCCTACATGTTCTTTGTGACCTACAATGTAAAGCTAAATCAAATTCAGTCGGCCACTCAGTTCAAAAGACAATCATTTTTATCAAGAGATAAAAAATATCCTACGAAAAAAATCTGTAAAATGTAAACAATTATTATATCTCTAGGGCTCTACAAATGTTTATATTCTGATATTTGTGAAGTATTCTCTTTCCAAGCGTATT
Source organism: Oncorhynchus mykiss (assembly GCF_057628025.1). Lineage (NCBI taxonomy): Eukaryota > Metazoa > Chordata > Actinopteri > Salmoniformes > Salmonidae > Oncorhynchus > Oncorhynchus mykiss. Next base: position 30,323,988 of record NC_143039.1, read on the forward strand.
GTTTTAACTGAATATTGTTGAATATGCAAGACAAATACTACTGACCCTAGCATATACCCCAGCATATGGCTTATTTAGAGAACTACGATTAGCTATCTACCTGTGCAAATGGACTCTAATATATTGACTGCTCACCGCATCATTAGTGTCAACAGAGATTATTAAAAACAAACGTTTATGATCCGTTACATGACCATAATAACACACTGAGTTTATTCCACAAACAAGCCTTTGTTGCCACTCATCATGTTTATCTGGCAGGCTAATTCAGAAACTGGTGCACTTAGCAAACACTTAGCAGACTAGGCTGTAGCTGTTGCCTATCCCTTACGGAAGAAACACATGAATTTCACATGTAAACACATGCAAGACGAAACCTTCTAGCAGTACCCTGGTCCCAGATCAGTTTGCAATGGAGTGACAATGACCTTAGTTGGCAAGACAGCACAAACAGATCTGGGACCAAGCTTACCTTGCAGCAACTATGGAGAGAAACGTTGACAACAAACAACATCTAATGCATAAACACAGCAAATTCCTATTTTGATTGACAATTGAATAGATTAGAAGTAGAAGTTGAAGACATCACTGTCAGGCATGACAGCAAGCGAACTTGATTAGAAACTAACATAGCACTGGATCCCAACCTTGCAATGAACCCGAATACAGTCATAGAAGTAGCGCCATTCATCAGGACAGAAGTGTACTTTCACTGTGTAGGACAGTCCGGGGATGCTGTACAGAATATCAAAATGGAGGAATTAAGCATCAACGCTAACACTCATACGAATCGAAGATTATAGACGGAATGCATAACATGACATCAAATAGTAATAAACAAATACCTGTTTTAAATATTTTGTTTTGAAATGCTTTGTTTGGGTTGGGATAATGTGAATGTTGATCACTTCAGATGATATGTTGATAAGCTTCTGAGGAAGATTACAACAAAGATGAATTAGATGATGCCTTGTATAAGAATGTACTGGTAGATGAAGTGCATATAACTGCACAATTGTATATAAAAAGTCAGTGCTTTGTCTTTTGTTCTCTTGGAACAGTCAACACATTGCTGAAGCTCATTGCTTCACTCACCAAGCTCCTCTGATAATCCTTCCCCAGTTTAAACCCACTGAAGTGAAGTGCTGAGGGTTCTGCTTGGATTGCACTGTTGCTCTTGAGTTTGGTATAGGTTTCTGGAAGGTATAAGTATAATATAAATGAGATATATGTATTCACCATCTGCTTAGTCCCATGTGGCTCAATTGGTAGAGCATGGTGCTTGCAATGCCAGGGTTGTGGGTTTTATTCCCATGGGGGACCAGTACAAAAAAAAGTATGAAAACGTATGCACTCACTACTGCAAGTCGCTCCGGATAAGAACATCTGCTAAATGACTAAAATGGAAATATAAGAAACCAAAATGCCTGAGGAGCCACACACTGTATAATGTAGGCTATGGTAACTCAGATAGCAGCATGAGCATACTAGCCCAAGCACTCTACTACAATAAACATATTCTTCTTGACTGAATATAGCCTGTCAAACATATGACTGAGATGTATCAAATCGTTCAAGTGTAAGGGTCCTACGGGTCTCTAGTAGGTGATGAGGGACATCAGAGGGACTTCTTTTTCTGTCCTCCACCAATTGGCACAGGGGCCGAGGGTGTCTTCTTCCTTTGACTGTCTGTGAATGTCTCTGATGCAGTGTGTGCCACTTCCATCACTTCCATCACTTCTCCATTTAAAACAGTGCTGAAGAAGATCGCAAACAATATCACACATCACATCACATCAGATATGTAAATGCTTGCATTTCAAAGATGCAATGTTGTCCATATTATAATGAGAAGAACCAAATGACACAAAGCTAGCAAGCCAACGTTGTGCATGTGCAGCTACAGTGGTTGACACTGGAAAGCAAGCAAACTAGCTAGGGACGGGTTAGCAAGAGAGAGTGGAAGCTAGCACAACATAGAGGAGCAGCTAGCAAAGAGGAACAGCTAGCTACTATAACGTTAGATTGTTATCAAACTACATGACACCCGTGCGTCTTTCTGGATATATTAGTCTGTAAACAGTTTTTGTAGGTTCGATTTGGTAGCTCATAAACAACACAAGTTTTTATTCGTTGCATCATGTCGGTGCTTTTCAAGGTTAAAAACGGCCCGTACCTGTTGTTTCACCTACAAAACATCCACCAAACACTCTCGTCGCCATAGTAATGCTTCCGTGGGACGTGGTTAGTACAAGCAAAGAGTTTCTAAACCCAGAGGCGCAACATCGCCAGACTTCTGGGAACGCTTGCAAAACAGACCCAGCATATAAAACCGGGTTTGGGGGTTTGAGAATTGAATGAGAGAAGCGAAAAATTATTCTTTAGTGGTTAATTTATCTAAAGGCACAACCTAGATTCGAGCCAATGTATTAAGCAGTTGAACATGGTATTACTACAACCTCGTGAAAGTGAAAACAACGTCATATTGAAGGAGTGCCTTTGATATGATGGCACGCACATGCGCAGTACAGCGTGAGATGACCGTTAGACCCGATTACGTATTTCTGCGCATGAATTTAGCCAACATCACCATGACTTCGCCTACAAGCGTTTTCGGGGATTTCTGTTGGAGAAGCAGTTTCTGCATATCTTCATACTGTATTGTCTTTGGTAATAGTATATTATAAAAAGGTCAGGTGTAATAACCGCACAAACAAAACACATGCAGTTGGTTTGGACAAAGACAGTGGATGCTGATTGATTACTTGCTGCTTTGAATAGGACGATTATTTCAGACTTTTAGTACCGAAAGTCAGTTTACAGTTTCTTCAAGTCTATAATTTAGTTAAACATTTTTTGGTAAATGATGATTGTGACTGACAAAATGCACATTGGAATTATTGGAATCCTACTGGGCATGTACTTGAAGGTAAGAATGCACACGCGTGTTTGAAAAAGCTGGGCATGTTTGGCAAAGGTACATACATATACACTCCGTGTAAGAAACATTAGGAACACCTTCATAATACTGAGTTGCAGCACCTTTTGCCCTCAGAACAGCCTCAGTTCGTCTGGACATGGACTATAAGGTGTCAAAAGCGTTCCTTAGGGATGCTGGCCCATGTTGAATCCAATGCTTCCCACAATTGTGTCAAGTTAGCTGGATGTCTGTTGGACCACTCTTAATACACACGGGAAACTGTTGAGCGTGGAAAAACCCAGCAGTGTTGCAGTTCTTGACACACTCCAACTACTACCATACCCTGTTCAAAGGCACTTAAATATTTTGTCTTGCCCATTCACATTTGAATTGACACATATCACAATCCATGTCTCAAGGCTTCACAATCATTCTTTAACCTGTCTCCTCACCTTTATCTATACTGAGTTGAAGTGGATTTATCAGGTGACATCATTAATAGATCATAGCTTATACCTGGGCAGTCTACTATGTCAAGGAAAGGGAATCTAGGTTGAAGGTTTAGATTTCGAGAAAATTAGAAACTAAGGAATACTTATTTTTATGTTTTGTGCACTCAGTGCCTTCAGAAAGTATTCACATTTAACCTTTTCCAAATTGTGTTGTTACAAAGTGGCATCATTTAAAACATGTTTTTGTCAAATCTACACAATACTTTAATATAAAAGCAGGGTGAAAAAACTAAAATATTTTTATTTTTATATATTAGGAAGGTGTTCCTAGTGTTTGGTATACTCAGTGTATATTATTTTCACATTTAGTGGAGACTACAGCAGTGAGTCTTATCTGGGTATGTCTCTCTAAGAGTTTTCCACAGCAGGATTGTGAAACATTTGCACATTATTCTTTTCGGGATTCTTCAAACTCTGTCAAATAGGTTGTTGATCATTCCTAGACAACCATTTTCAGATCTTGCCATAAGTTTTAAAGCAGATTTAAATCAAAAACTGTTACTCGGCAACTCAGGAACACTCCAGTGTAGATGTGACCTTATGTTTTCTGTCATTGTCCTGCTGAAAGGCGAATTAATCTCCCAGTGTCTGGTGGAAAGCAGACATAACCATGTTTTCTTCTAGGATTTTGCCTGTGCCCATTCCAATGATTACAAGCATACCCATAACATGATGCAGCCACCACTATGCTTGAAAATATGGAGTGGTACTCTCCACGTGTTGTGTTGAATTCCCCAAAACATAACACTTTGTATTCAGGACAAAAAGTACATTGTTTGCTAAATTTTTTGCAGTATTACTTTAGTGCCTTGTTGCAAACAGGATGCATGTTTTGGAATATTTTTGTTCTGTACAAGCTTCCCTTTTTTCACTCTGTCAATTAAGTTAGTATTGTGGAGTAACTACAATGTTGATCCATCCTCAGTTTTCTCCTATCACAGCCATCAAACTCTGTAACTGTTTTAAAGTCATCATTGGTCTCATGGTGAAATCCCTGAGTGGTTTCCTTCCTCTCCAGCAACTGAGTTAGGAAGGACGCCTGTATATTTGTAGTCACTGGGTGTATTGATACGCCATCCAAAGTGTAATTAATAACTTCGCCATGCTCAAAAGGATATTCAATATCTGCTTTTTAACATTTTTACCCATCTACCAATAGGTGCCCTTCTTTGCGAGGCATTGGAAAACCTCCATGGTCTTTGTGGTTGAATCTGTTTGAAATTGACTGCTCGACTAGGGGACCGATAATTGTATGTGTGGGGTACAGAGATGAGGTAGTCATAAAAAAATAAACATGCAACTTATTATGCGGCTTGTTAACAGATGTTTACTCCTGAACTCATTTAGGCTAGCCATAACAAAGGGGTTGAATACTTATTGACTCAAGACATTTCAGCTTTTTATTCATTTGTAAACGTAAATTCCTCTTAATTCCAGTGACCAAAAAAACTAAATTGAATCCATTCTAAATACAGTCTAACAACAAAATGTGGAAAAAAGTCAAGGGTTGTGAATACCTTCTGAAGGCACTGTAGGCTATGGGGAGATGACACGTGCACACGTTCTTTTTCTTTTCAACTGTGAAAGGTTCAAGCAGACTGTGAGCCGTACATCATTCTTATTAGAGAGGAGGAGCGGTGCCTTCATGAGTTGCGACTGCATAATGTGTCCAAAACTCCCCAACCAGGTGAGATGAGACCGTTTGTAATTCTTCCCCCTTAGAAATTCATACCCAGCATGGTTTGTCATGTTTTCCTACGCTAAACAAATATAGGTTAACATGTTCCTTCTCTATTCCATAATAGTCAATGTTCTTAGAATTTGTTTATTTAATGGCATTATATGATATGCATACCACATAAGAGTAAAATCATTTCCAGTCCCACAGGTATCAAAATCTGAAACAGCACCACACATCAGCACATCACTGGGAACCAGGCCAGTTTGACTGTGGACTAGGTTTCCCTCTAGTGGCAGTATAGAGTAGGTTACATCTCAACATTCATAATTATCGTTGTAGTTACTTCCCCACTGTGAGTTCAACATTACTGTCATGTTGGTGAGAACAGTTAATCAGATTATCAGAGCTGTTTGTCTTGCTCCTCTTGTTATTACTGGACTATGGGCGGCAGGTAGCCTAAGAGCATTGGGCCAGTAACCTGAAAAGTTTCATGGTTCGAATCCCCGAGCCGACTAGGTGAAAAATCTGTTGATCTGCCCTTGAGCAAGGCACTTAACCCCAATTGCTCTTGTAAATCACTCTGGATAACAGAGTTTAAATTACTAAAATGTAAATTATTCACAACGACCAAACAACGATTGCCGTTGTACTGTTTGCCTTATAATTATAACACAAATATTTACACACTTTGATTATAATTTGAGAGATACAAGAAAACAGTACATGATTTGTTTTTCTTATTCAGACTGCAAGGGTATGTGGGACCACTTGAATTGCTGGTCTCCTGCTTTTGTAGGGGAAACTGCATCACAGAACTGTCCCAATTTCTTCAAATCAGAAGGTGAGAAACCCCCATCCCATTCCTGGCTGTTACGATGTGTGTGGTAGACCCCTACCCCACCCCTGGCTGTTACGATGTGTGTGTTATACCCCCCCCCCCCCCCCCAACCCCTGGCTGTTATTTGTTAGACCCCCACCCTACCCCTGTCTGTTATGTGTTAGACCCCCACCCCACCCCTGTCTGTTATGTGTTAGACCCCCACCCCACCCCTGTCTGTTATGTGTTAGACCCCCATCCCACCCCTGTCTGTTATGTGTTAGACCCCCACCCCACCTCTGTCTGTTATGATGTGTTAGACCCCACCCCACCCCTGTCTGTTACGATGTGTTAGACGCCCACCCCACCCCTGTCTGTTATGATGTGTTAGACCCCTCACCCCACCCCTGGCTGTTATGATGTGTTAGACCCCCACCCCTGTCTGTTATGATGTGTTAGACCCCGACCCCACCCCTGGCTGTTATGATGTGTTAGACCCCCACCCCACCCCTGGCTGTTATGTGTTAGACCCCCACCCCAGCCCTGGCTGTTATGATGTGTTTAGACCCCCACCCCTGTCTGTTATGATGTGTTAGAACCCCACCCCACCCCTGGCTGTTATGATGTGTTAGACCCCCACCCCACCCCCTGGCTGTTATGATGTGTTAGACCCCCACCCCACCCCTGGCTGTTATGATGTGTTAGACCCCCACCCCACCCCTGGCTGTTATGATGTGTTAGACCCCCACCCCACCCCTGTCTGTTATGATGTGTTAGACCCCCACCCCACCCCTGTCTGTTATGATGTGCTAGACCCCCACCCCAGGCTGTTATGAGTGTGTTAGTTAATGATCCACCACCAAGATAATTTGTTTCCATTCAATACAAAAATGTTTGTCTTTCTACCATAAACTGTCGATTGATGCTCATACAGGCGATCGACTAAAAGGACAGAGGAGTGGTATAGAGTTCATAAAAGGTCTGCTTGTGGAAACAGCGGCATCGTGAAGTGATTTATGACAACCTTACATAACACAAATGACGCCTGCAATAACAATTGCCTGCACTAAAATACCTGAGATACTGAAACTGCATAATACCTGAGATACTGAAACTGCATAATACCTGAGATACTGAAACTGCATAATACCTGAGATACTGAAACTATGTAGGTCTTAGAAAATCTTAGGTCTGTTCTATGGTCAAGGTTTTTTACTCTGATGCTGACTATTTTCACGGCCATAATTTATTTATTTGAACAGTACAGCAAGTAAGTATTGATGAGGCTGTATGATTTTCCAGGTAAAGTGGATCGAAACTGCACAGACACGGGCTGGACGGACCCATTCCCTCCTTACGAGCATGCATGTTTCAACGAAACCTTCCACTTACTTGGAGAGGTGGGTACATGTGTACTTTTCGTATGTGCTACATTACTGGTTGTGTCTTTGATTCAGGACAATTACTTCAAAACAAGGGAAAGCCATATCAGTGTTGAGCATTGATGTAAAAATACATGGACAATTTATGTAAAATAATTCTTACCCCGGGCCTCTTTTTCCTCCCAGTCACATGACTCCCACATGTACTTCCCCTATGTGAAGACCATGTACACTGCAGGCTACGCTCTCTCTCTAATCTCTCTCACCATCGCCATCACCATCCTCTGTCTCTTTAGGTGAGAAACAGAGAATCAAGTCCAAGAACTGTTATGATAAAAAATATGCTAATCCATTTGAGTACTCAATAAAATACACTGTAATCAACATGCGTGTCTTAATATTGGGTCTCAGTGGGGGATTAAACATATTACAAAAACATGTTGGTCGAGGAGGACATTTCAAACTGCTTTTACACTTTTCCTGTTGTCTAGGAAACTGCACTGCACCAGAAACTACATCCACATCCAACTCTTCGTTTCCTTCATCCTGCGTGCTACCTTCATCTTCATCAAAGACTCTGTGCTCTTCACCGATGAAGACTTCTACCACTGTGACGACTACCCAGTACGTATCTACTGTACTTTGTAGTGACTGTCAATGCATGTGAGAATGGATGAACACATTGATAGAGAAATGTGTAATTTAGTGTGTGAATAGCTGTGTTTTGATAAAAGTTGTTCATCTTTCAACATGATATGGACATACTAAAATACCCCTCCTATATACACACAAAAGTATGTGGACAACCCTTCAAATGAGTGGATTTGGCTATTTCAGCCACACCCGATGTGTACAGGTGTATAAAATCGAGCACACAGCCATGCAATCTCCATAGACAAACATTAGCGGTAGAATGGCCTTACTGACGAGGTCTGTGACTTTCAACGAGGCACCGTCATAGGATGCCACCTTTCCAACAAGTCAGTTCGTCAAATTTCTGCCCTGCTAGAGCTGCCCCGGTCAACTGTAAAAATTGTCTGTTGAGTTCCAAACTGCCTCGGGAAGCAGCGTCAGCACAACAACTGTTTGTCGGGAGCTTCATGAAATGGGTTTCAATGGCAGAGCAGGCGACTGCTCGGCCATTGACATTGACATGCGCAATGCCAAGCGTCAACCGGAGTGGTGTAAAGACCCCCGCCATTAGGCTCTGGAGCAGTGGAAACGTGTTCTCTGGAATGATAAATCACACTTCACCATCTGGCAGTCCGACGGATGAATCTGGGTTTGGCGGATGCCAGGAGAACGCTACCAACCCCAAAGCATAGTGCAAACTGTAACATTTGATAGAGGAGGAATAATGGTATGGGGCTGTTTTTCATGGTTCGGGCTACGCCCATTAGTTCCAATGAAGGGAATTTTAACACTACAGCATACAATGAATGACATTATAGACGATTCTGTACTTCCAACTTTGTGGCAACAGTTTGGGGAAGGCCCTTTCCTGTTTCAGCTTGACAATGCCCCCATGCACAAGCGAGAGCCATACAGAAATGGTTTGTCGAGATCGGTGTGGAAGAACTTGACTGCCCTGCACAGATCTCTGACCTCAACCCCATCGAACACCTTTGGGATAAATTGGAACGCTGACTGCGAGCCTGGCCTAATCGCCCAACCTCACTAATGCTCTTGTGGCTGAATGGAAGCAAGTCCCCGTAGCAGTGTTCCAATATTTAGTGGAAAGCCTTCCCAGAAGAGTGGAGGATGTTATAACAGCAATGGGGGGTGGGGCGCAACTCCATATTAATGCCCATGATTTTGGAATGAGATGTTTGACTAGCAGGTGTCCACATATTTTTGTTAATGTAGTGTATATGTCTTTTCTCATCATATCCTGTAGGCGGTGTGTAAGTTAGTGGTGATGTTCTCCAACTACTGCATCATGGCTAACTACAGCTGGCTGCTGGTGGAGGGACACTACCTCCACACCCTGGTCAGCCTCTCCTTCTTCTCCAAGAAGAAACACCTTTGGTGGTACATCATCCTGGGCTGGGGTACGGACACCTGTCCACTCTACATTACAACAACACTACTGATACCATGTCATTGTCATCTGGCAATGTCATGTCATTATGATCAGTTAAGAGACAGACTTGATAGTGAACTACTAACTGAAATGAGAGGGATTGGATTTAACTAAACCATTTTTGTTTTCTTTTCCTACATAGGTTTGCCAATGATTGTCATTGTATCCTGGGGTTTGGCAAAATACTTCTATGAGGATGAAGGGTAAGATACAGATTAATGGGATGTCATAGACTATTTTAAACAGATGACAATTGCATCATCATAGTTCACATACATGCATATGTTTCCCTTTCTCGTCAAGCTGCTGGGAGACAAGGGTACACGACTGGGTTTGGTGGATTCTCAGATTACCAGTCCTACTCTTCATAATCGTAAGTGCATGAATCGCTGTTGATAACTAATGATTAGGCCAATGCCTTGTTCAAGATTGTTCAAGACGGAATACCAGGGCGCGTTCTCAGAGCATGCGCAGGCCAGCTGGCAAGTGTCTTCACAGACATTTCCATCCTCTCCTTGTCCCAGATTATAATCCTAACATGTTTCAAACTGACCACCATTGTACCTGTTCCCAGGAACTCCAAGGTAAACTGCCTAAATGACTATCCCCTTGTAGCACATCACATCTGTAATTATGAAGTGCGTTGGAAGGCTGGTCATGTCACACATCAACACCATCATCCCAAACAACCTGGAACCACTCCAATTAGCATACTGCCCCAACAGATCCACAGATTATGCTCTCAATTGCATTTCACACTGCCCTTTCCCACCTGGACAAGAGAGGAAATAACTAAGTGAGATTGCTGTTCATAAACTACAGCTCGGCGTTCAACACCATATTCCCCTCCAAGCTCAGGACCCTTGGACTGAATCTCTGCAACTGGATCGTGGACTTCCTGACAGGCCGGCCTCAGATGGTGAGGGTAGGCAACAACACTTCCACCATGCTGACCTTCAACACGGGGGCCCTACAGGGGTGTGTGCTTAGTCCCCTTCTGTACTCCCTGTTCACCCACAACACCATCAAGTTTGCTGACGACAACAGTGGTAGGCCTGATCACCGATGGTGATGAGACAGCCTACAAGGAGGAGGTAAGAGACTTAGCAGTGTGGTGCCAGGACAACAGCCTCTCCCACAATGTCAGTAAGACCAAGGAGCTGAGTGTGGACTGCAGGAGAGAGGGGAGAGCATATCCCAATCCACAATGACGGAGCTGGAGTGGAGCAGGTTGAGTGTTTCAAGTTCCTTGGCGTCCACATCATTAAGAATTTAACATGGTGTAAACACACATCCACACAGTCGTGAAGAGGGCACAACAATGTCTCTTACGCCTTGGGCTGAAAAGGTCTGGTATGGGCCCTCGGATCGTCAAAAAGTTCTGGGCTCAACCCCCTTCAGCGCCTGCACCCGGGGGCGCCCTGTGCAGCCCACGGCAAGATGCCGCCCTGGGCATCTGCCCATGTCGTCCGTACCTAAATCCGCTACTGATTTGTATTAGTCTATAAATAAATCTATTTGCCAAAATTCGTCATCTCTCCCATGTCTTATTCGACTAGTGTTTTTGAAAGTGTAAGGATAATTCAGCCATAGTTGTTCTGAAATGTTTATTGCTTGCCAACATTTTATTCCCTCTGTTTAATATAACACACATACATTCATTATTCATTTCGGTTGCCTATCCTGACGTGAAGTTTGTTCTATAGAAAGTATTTGACTCTTATGTGTGCCACAGAAAGTATTTGTCTCTAGCCACAAAATTAAGGAAATTAGGGGGAGATTTGTCACAACACCGGCCCCAGGATCTCCATATCAGGCAGTGTCATGGGAAGGCCCGAAAAATTCCTAAAGACTCTCACCAAAGTTCACTGTTCACTCTACTACAGTCCAGCAAGTGGTACTGGAGCATCATCTCTCCGACAGGCTCCGAGACAGCTTCTACCCCAAGCCATAAGACTGCTAAATAGCCATAGATAGTTAATTAAATGGTTACCCGGACTATGTGCATTGACCCTATCTTGCACTGACTCATTCAGTTTCTTTCTTTTTTACTATTTTCTGTATTGTAGAATAATAGTGAAGACATCAAAACTATGAAAACACATGTACTAACCTTTTTTTTTTTTTTTTTTTACAAATCAAAATATATTTGAGATTCTTTAAAGTAGCTACCATTTGCCTTCATGACAGCTTTGCACACTTTTGGCATTCTCTCAACCAGCTTCACCTGGAATGCTTTTCCAACAGTCTAGAAGGAGTTCCCACATATGCTGAGCACTTGTTGGCTGCTTTTTCTTTACTCTGTCGTCCAACTCATCCCAAACCATCTCAATTGGGTTGAGGTTGGGTGATTGTGGAGGCCAGGTCATCTGATGCAGCACTCCATCACTCTCCTTGGTCAAATAGCCCTTACACAGCTTGGAGGTGTGTTGGGTTATTGTCCCGTTGAAAAACAAATGACAGTCCCACTAAGCGCATACCAGATGAGAGGCATATCGCTGCAGAATGCTGTGGTAGCCATGCTGGTTAAGTGTGACTTGAATTCTAAATAAATCACTGACAGTGTCACCAGCAAAGCACCATCACACCACCTCATCCATGCTTCACGGTGGGATCCACCCATGCAGAGATAATCTGTTCACCTACTCTGCGTCTCACAAAGACACAGCAGTTGGAAACAAAAACCTCAAATTTGGACTCATCAGACCAAAGGACAGATTTCCACCGGTCTGATGTCCATTCCTCGTGTTTCTTGACCCAAGCAAGTTTCTTCTTATTGGTGTCCTTTAGTAATGGTTTCTTTGCAGCAATTCAACCATGAATGCCTGATTCATGCAGTCTCCTCTGAACAGTTGATGTTGACATGTGTCTGTTACTTTAACTCTGTGAAGCATTTATTTGGGCTGCAATCTGAGGTGAAGCTAACTCTAACAAACGTATCCTCTGCAGCAGAGGTAACTCTGGGTCTTCCTTTCCAGTGGTGGTCCTCATGAGAGCCAGTTTCATCATAGAGCTTGATGGTTTTCGTGACTGCACTTGAAGAAACTTTCAAAGTTTTAGAAATTTTCCAATTGACTGACCTTAAAGATGTAATTTCTCTTTTCTTATTTGAGTTGTTCTTGCCATAATATGAACTTGGTCTTTTACCAAATAGGGCTATCTTCTGTATACCACCCATAACTTGTCACAACACAACTGATTGGCTCAAACGCATTAAGAAGTAAAGAAATTCCACAAATGAACTTTCAACAAGGCACACCTGTTAATTGAAACGCATTCCAGGTGACTACCTCATGAAGCTGGTTGAGAGAATGCCAAGAGTGTGCAAAGCTGTAATCAAGACAAAGGGTGGCTACTTCGAAGAACCTCAAACATAAAATAGATTTTGATTTGTTTAACACCATTTTGTTTTCTACAGGACTCTTTCTACAGGACTATGTGTTGATGTCTTCACTATTATTCTACAATGTAGAAAATAGTAAAAATAAAGAAAAACCCTTTAAAGAGTAGGTGTCCAAACTTTTGATTGGTACTTTATACACACACCAAGTGTACAAAATATTAGGAACACTTTCCTAATATTGAGTTGAACCCCCCCCCCCTTTTTTTGCCCTCAGAACAGCCTCAATTCATCGGGGCATGGACTACAAGGTGTCAAAAGCATTCCACAGGGATGCTGGCCCACGTTGACTCCAATGCTTCCCACTGTTGTGTCAAGTTGGCTGTCCTTTGAGTGGTGGAGCGTTCTTGATACACAAAGGAAACTGTTGAGCATGAAAAACCCTACAGCTTGCATTTCTTGACACATTCAAACCGGTGCACCTGGCACCTACTACCACTCCCCATTCAAAGGCACCTACATCTTTTGTCTTGCCTATTCGCCCTCTGAATGGCACACATACTCAATCCATTGTCTCCTCCCCGTCATCTACACTGATTGGAGTGGATTTAACAAGTGACATGAATAGGGGATCATAGCTTTCACCTGGTCGGTCTGTCATGGAAAGAGCAGGAGTTCTTAATGTTTTGTACACAAGAAAACACCCTCATATGCTGCTACTCTGTGCATTATTAGACTTTTATTATTATGTATCCTGATGCCTAATCACTTTACCCTGCCTTCATGTACATTTCTACCTCAAATACTGTGCCTCATACCCCTGCACATTGATCTGGTACTCCCTGTTGCAGTGCATTCGGAAATTATTCAGACACCTTGACCCTTTCCACATTACATCCTTATTCTAAAATAGATTAAATACATTTTTCTCATCAATCTACACACAATGAGGTCGAAGGAATTGTCCGTAGAGCTCAGAGACAGGGTTGTGTCGAGGCACAGATCTGGGGAAAGGTACAAACAAGTTTCTGCGGCATTGAAGGTCCCCAAGAACCCAATGGCCTCCATCAGTCTGAAATGGAAGAAGTTTAGAACCGCCAAGACTTTCTAGAGCTGGCAACCGAGCCAAACTGAGCAATCGGAGGAGAAGGGACTTAGGTAGGTGACCAAAAACCCGACGGTCACTCAGAGCTCCAGAGTTCCTCTGTGGAGATGGGAGAATCTTTCAGAAGGACAACCATCTCTGCAGCACTCCACCAATCAGGCCTCTATGGTAGAGTGGCTAGACGGAAGCCACTCTTTAAGTAAAAAGCGCATGACAGCCGGCTTGGAGTTTGCCGAAAGGCACCTAAAGACCCTCAGACCATGGGAAACAAGATTGAACTCTTTGGCCTGAATGCCAAGTGTCACGTCTGGAGGAAACCTGGTTTCATTCCTACGGTGAAGCATGGTGGCAGCATCATGCTGTGGGGATGTTTTCAGCGTCAGCGACTGGGAGACTAGTCAGGATCGAGGGAAAGATGAATGAAGCAAAGTACAGAGAGATCCTTGATGAAAACCTGCTCCAGAGCACTCATTACTTCAGACATTGGCGAAGGTTCACCTTCCAACAGGACAACAACCTTAATTACACAGCCAAGACAACGCAGGAATATCTGCAGAGAAGAATGGGAGAAACTCCCCAAATATACTGTAGGTGTGCCAAGCTTGTAGCGTCATACCCTAGAAGACTGTAATCACTGCCAAAGGTGCTTCAACAAAGTATTGAGTAAAGGGTCCGAATACTTATGTAAATGTGATCAGTTAATTTTTTTTATACATTTGTAAACATTTTTAAAACCTGTTTTTGCTTTGTCATTATAGGGTGTAGATTGATGAGGGGGGGGAAATCTATTTCATAAATTTTAGTAAGGCTGTATCATTAAAAAAAAGTCAAGGGTTCTGAATACTTTCCAAATGCACTGTAGTTCATTCTTGTATTTATTTTTTACTGCATTGTTGGAAGAGGCTCATAAGCAAGCATTTTCACCGTTAGTCTCCACCCATTGTATGTGACATACAATTAGTTTTTTTTTACATAACTGATAATGTAAATATTAGTTTTACTCCGTACGGTATTCATTTGTTGCCATTTCATTGCAGATTAATTTGGTATTTTTTCTGAGTATCATAAGAATTCTGGTGGGGAAACTGCGGATGCCAGACATGCATGGAAATGAATTCAGCCAATACAAGTGAGTTGTCAACAGGACCATACTGTACTAACGCCAAAGGATTTCAAAGATGTTTATTCTGTAGGCTAAAATAATAAATAACTTAATTGCTTACGAGTGTTATAGTACCTGTGCCAACTTTCTGTAAGCGTTGCCCAGTCAAACCTGAAAGACCAGCACAACGGCAAACTAATGGAATCTCTCAAAACGTGTACAGTATTGATTCGTGTCTTTTGTGTATTGTAGAATTGAATATTTTCCTTGGATATTTTCAGGAGACTTACCAAATCGACTTTTCTTTTGGTGACCCTCTTTGGTTTGTACTACATCCTCTTTGCCTTCTTACCCATCAAAGTCAGTGGTTTAACTTACAAAATATGGACCTTTGTTGAGCTGGCTCTTGCATCAACACAGGTAATTTTGACTTTTCATTTATTTATTTTTTTACTTTGATGGAATACTATTTGATGTCTAAATTCCCCTTTCTTCCTTTCCAGGGCTTTGGAGTTGCTGTTCTTTACTGTTTTCTAAATGGGGAGGTAGGTTTTTGTCCCATTTCTCAAAATTATTATGCAAGTTGAAATAAGTGGTGTAAATGTGCTATTGCTAATATTATGCAGCAGCCCTGATTAACTAGTGTCGATGATACACTATCTCCATCCCCTCCAAACCTCCACACACAGGTACAGTACGAGGTACAGAGGAGATGGCGCAGGTGGAGGCTGAAGCAGCATCTACACAGGGAGCCCAGACAGCATGGTTCCATGAGCCAAAGCGTCTCTCCCCTTACCCAGGTCTCCTTGCTTCCCTGTTCCGGACCGGCCAGCCTGGCATGACCTTTGACCCCCCCCAACCCACCAAATCACTGGTGATCTCCTAGACATACCGGTTAAAAACGCTTACACAGATGACTCTCTCAAGACATCAAATTAACTTAAGTTCTGGAACTTTCTTGAACTTGAGGAATGGTCCACAGAATCACTTGGCCACTGGCATGGGAAACAGCACTGTACTGTGATGTTGTGCCATTCCCTCAAGCAACATTTCTAGGACTATGGACAGTGGACTTGGCCTGAAGATCTAAGACATTTGGGTTCAGTGGAAATCCTAAGAAATGGGAACATGTTCAAAAAGCGGAAGTAGGACTCAGATCTTCAACATCAACATGTGAAAGAGAAATCCTGGAAAGAGGTCTGGTTATGACCAGCCTTTTGTCCAGAGAATTTATCAACATGATTGAAAATTCTCACTTTTTATTATACTTTGAAGACAGATCTTTTAAGAAACATAATTTACTGTTCCTTTGCACCAATGTACTGTATAAAATAAAATACATTTTCTGAAATAAATACCAAGATCAAGGGCTGCACTTTTTCAACAGGATAACAACAAATTGCTGGTGAGTGGTCTAAAACTGTGATCTTGATGGTCTCAACACTTTACCCATGTCAATGTCAGATTTGATCCCTCGTCTTCTTGTTCATTGTAACTTATTATAAATTGGGTGGTTCGAGTCCTGAATGCTGATTGACTGACAGACATGGTATATCAGACCTTATACCACGGGAATGTCAAAACATTTCTTTTTACTGTTCTAATTACATTGGTAACCAGTTTATAATAGCAATACGGGACCTCTGGGATTTGTGGTATATGGCCACTATACCACGGCTATCGGCTTTTCTGAGGCACAACGCAAAGTGGAGGCCATATACCACACCCCCTCGGGCCTTATTGCTTAATTATAAAATGGTTCTTCTACAAAAAATGTGCACTAATGTCCTTAAGATAACCTCTACATTGGGTACTTTGCTTTCATTTCTTCCACAAAGGCAATATATTCTTTTATGGCATCTTCTTTGGACTTTCCTATTGGATTGAAAACAGAAACAGGACATATTGAAGATTTGTTACACATTCAAAACAGAGAGAGTGGAAAAGCAGAATAATACATTGTCCAAAATACTTACCTTCCTGTGCTTTCCAACCATCCCATTTAGATTTTCCTTGGAAGTCAAATATTCCCGGACGCTCTGTGGACACAACGGATACATCTTAAAGTTACTCTTACAACAAAAAAATATTGCTTTAACTGGCAGGTATTGGCAGTCTGAAAGCCCATCGGACAAGTCGGGAATCTTTTTTGGTTACCTGAAGATTATGATCCCTTGATTGTTAATGTAAAAAAATAAGCTGCACTGAATAGAAATGTAAAAAGCAACAATTTCTATGAATTTACTGACTTACAGTTCATGTAAGAAAATCATTAAATTGAAAATAAATTCATTAGGCCCTAATCTATGGATTTCACATGACTGGGAATACAGATATGCATCTGTTGGTTACAGATACCTTTTAAAAAAAAATGTTTAAGTAGGGAGGTGGATCAGAAAACCAGTCAGTATCTGGTGTGACCACCATTTGCCTCATGCAGCCCAACACATCGTCCCATAGAGTTGATCAGGCAGTTAATTGTGGAATGTTGTCCGACTTGCCTTCAATGGCTGTGCGAAGTTGCTGTATTATGGCGGGAACTGGAACACGCTGTCGTACTCGTCCATCCAGAGGATCCCAAACATGCTCAACGGGTGACGTGTCTGGTGAGTATGCAGGACATGGAAGAACTGGGACATTTTCAGCTTCCAGGAATTGTATGCAGATCCTTGCGACATAGGGCCTGTGCATTATTATGATGAAACATGAGGTGGTGACAGCGGACAAACGGCACGACAATGGGGCTCAGGATATCGTCACGGTATATCTGCATTCAAATTGCCATCGATAAAATACAATTGTGTTCGTTGTCCGTAGCTTATGCCTGCCCATATCATAACCCCACCGCTACAATGGGGCACTCTATTCACAATGTTGACATCAGCAAATCGCTTTCCCACATGCTGTCTGCCATCTGCCCAGTACAGTTGAAACCGGGATTCATACATGAAGAGCACACTTCTCCAGTCTCCCTCGAAGATGAGCATTTGCCTACTGAAGTCGGTTACGACATCAAACTACAGTCGGGTCAAGACCCTGGTGAGGATGACTGGCACACAGATGAGCTTCCCTGAGATGGTTTCTAACAGTTTGTGCAGAATTATTTGGTTGTGCAAACCCAGTTTCATCAGCTGTCCGGGTGGCTTGTCTCAGACCATCCTGCTTGTGAAGAAGCAAGATGTGGAGGTCCTGGGCTGGCGTGATTACACGCGGTATGCAGTTGTTAGGCCAGTTGGACGTACTGACAAATTCTCTAAAATGACGTTGGAGACGGCTTATGATAGAGAAATGAAGAACCAATTCTCTGGCAACAACTCTGGTGTACATTCCCGCAGTCATCATGCCAATTGCACATTCAGTAAAGACTTGAGGGACAAAACGGCACATTTTAGAGTGGTCTTCTGTCCCCAGCACAAGGTGAACCTATGTAATGATCATGCTGTTTAATCAGATTCTTGATCTGCCACACCTGTCAGGTGGATGTATTATCTTGGCAAAGGAGAAATGCTCACTAACAGGGATGTAAACAAATTTGTGCCCAACATTTGGGAGAAATACGCTTTTTTTGCATATGGAACATTTCCGGGATCTTTTAATTCAGCTCATAAAACCAACACTTTACATGTTGCATATATTTTTTTTCTTCAGTATATTTACATGCAGAAGTGCCATATATTGCTAACCTTCCACATACACGGGAGGAATCTGAAAAATAAGGTTGTTATCAGTAAATACATTCTCGGAGCAGGCTCAACTTGCCCGACTGCCATACAATGTCCGTCTTTCACAAAGATCAGTTTCAGGCTTACTGGAATCCTTTGCAATTTGGTTGTTTTCACTTCTTAAATCACCTGCCCAATGGGGCAACCTCACCATCCTCAACTGGTGCAACTGTTCAGGTCACTTGCCGCAGGAAATAGGGCAACACTTCATGTCAATCCCTGAATGGTTTACTCACAGTCAGAAAAGGCAGCTAAACAATTGATAAGTCAATACATTTCGTAACTCTTGAGAAATGCACATCCGAGACAAAATGATAAGCCTTGTAATAAGACACTATATAAAAGCACTGCTGCAGGTAGGACATCCCAGAAATATTCTGTAATTGTCAATTAGGGGCAGTTTAAGGGAGAGTTAATGAAACCAACCATGGAAGTACTATATGTTGTAGCAAACTTCGGGGGTAGCCCCAACCGAGATTTGAACCTGTGAATGTCAAGCCAACACATTAACCGTTAAGCCAAGAGCGTACAGTTAAGGTGTTGGCTTGACAGTCGCTGGATCCGGGTTCGAGTCCTGGTCGGGGCTACTCCCCGAATTCACTTCAATATACTTTCATGTCTGGTTTCAATGACTCTCCCCTTTAACTGCCCTTAATTTACTTTTTTTTTTGCTACAACTTCCGAGTCCGTTGGAGAGGAGTACAAATAGTATTCCCTGCCAAATAATAGACTTTGTGCGATTAAGATTCACAGAGCTACGCCTCCTCTGGCTTAAGCGATCACCACGCCAACCAGACATAGATTGATTAAGTGGGAGACAGCTTGTGTCAATTGCAGAACATTTCCTTCCCACAGCAGCACTAGTGGACAATGCTGGAAATATCAGTAAAAGCATAGTGCCTCAAAGTGCTCCAAAACTCCTGGCCATACTTATAAGACGTTGTAAGTACAGTATATTCGGAAAGTATTCAGACCCCTTGACATTTTGTTACATTACAGACATATTCATACGTGGATTCAATTGTTGCTTCTCCTCAATCTACACACAGTACCCCATAATGACAAAGCAAAATCAGGTTTAGAAATTCTTTCAAATGTATATATATATAAAAAAAAAATTAAATATGACATTTACATAAGTACTCAGACCCTTTACTCAGTACTTTGTTGAAGCACCTTTGGCAGTGATGACAGCTTCAAATCTTCTTTGGGTATGACGCTACAAGATAGCACACCTGTACTTGGGGAGTTTCTGCCATTCTTCTCTGCAGATCCTCTCAAGCTCTGTCAGGTTGGAAGGGGAGCATTGCTGCACAGCTATTTTCAGGTCTCTCCAGAGATGTTAGGTTCAAGTCCGGGCTTGGATGGGCCACTCAAGGACATTCAGACACCTTTCCGAAACGACTCCTGCGTTGTCTTGGCTGTGTGCTTAGAGTCTTTGTCCTGTTGGAAGGTGAACCTTCACCCCAGTCTGAGGTCCTGAGCACTCTGGTGAAAGGATCTCTCTGTACTTTGCTCCATTTATCTTTCCCTCGATCGTGACTAGTCTCCCAGTCCTTAACGCTGAAAAACATCCCCACAATATAATGCTGCCACCACCATACTTCACCGTAGAAATGCTGCCAGGTTTCCTCCAGATGTGACGCTTGGAATTCAGGCCAAGGAGTTCAATCTTGGTTTCATCATAACAGAGAATCTTGTTTCTAACGGTCAGAGTCCTTTAGGTGCCTTTTGGCAAACTCCAATTGGGATGTCATGTGCCTTTTACTGAGAAGTGGCTTCTGTCTGGCCACTCTACCATAAAGGCCTGATTGGTGGAGTACTGCAGAGATGGTTGTCCTTCTCCAATCTCCACAGAGGAACTCTGGAGCTCATCCAGAGTGACCATCGAGTTCTTGGTCACCTCCCTGACTAAGGCCCTTCTCCCCCGATTTCTCAGTTTGGCCGGGCGGTCGAACTCTTGGAAGATTTCTGGTGGTTCCAAACTCCTTCCATTTAAGAATGATATAGGCAACTGTGTTCTGGACCTTCAATGCTGCATAGTTTTTTTGGTACCCTTCTCCAGACCTGGCCTTCGTCACCATCCTGTCTCGGAGCGCTACGGACAATTCCTTCAACCTCATGCCTTGGTTTTTGCTCTGACATGCAAGGTCAGCAGTGGGACATTATATAGACAGGTGTGTGCCTTTCAAAATCATGTCCAATCAATTGAATTTACCACAGGTGGACCCCAATCCGGTTGTAGAAAAATCTCAAGGATGATCAATGGAAATAGGATACACCGGAGCTCAATTTCAAGTCTCATGGCAATCAAATGTATTTATAAAGTCCTTTTTTCATCAGCAGATGTCACAAAGTGCTATACAGAAACCCAGCCTAAAACCCCAAACAGCAAGTAATGCAGAAGCACGGTGGCAAGGAAAAACTAGGAAGAAACCTAGGCTCTGAGGGGGGGCCAGTCCTCTTCTGGCTGTGCCGGGTGGAGATTATAAGAGTACACGGCCATTTAAGGCAAGATGTTCATAGATGACCAGCAGGGTCAAATAATAATCACATTGCTTGTAGGTCAGTACCTCATGAGTAAATGTCAGTTGGCTTTTCATTGTCGAGCATTCAGAGGTTGAGACAGCAGGTGCGGTAGAGCGAGTAAGTCGAAAACAGCAGTTCCGGGACAAGGTAGCACGTCCGGTGAACAGGTCAGAGTTCCATAGCCGCAGGCAGAACAGTTGAAACTTGAGCAGCAGCACGACCAGGTGGACTGGGGACAGCCAGGAGTCCTCAGGCCAGGTAGTCCTGAGGTATGATCCTAGGGCTCAGGTCCTCCGGGAAGGGAGAGAGGGTGAGAGAGAGATTTAGAGGGAGCATATTTAAATTCACACAGGACACCAGATAAGACAGGAGAATTACACCAGATATAACAGACTGACCCTAGCCCCCCGGCACAGACTATTCCAGCATAGATAATGGAGACAGGGGTGGGTCGGTGGACACTGGACCCCCGCCCGGCGATACCCCCGGACAGGGTCAACCAGGCAGGGTATAACCCCACTCTCTTTGCTAAAGCAGAGCCCCCACACCACTAGAGGGATATCAACAGACCACCAACTTACTACCCTGAGACAAGGCTGAGTATAGCCCACGAAGATCTCCTCCACCGCACAAGCCCGAGGGGGTGCAAAACCAGACCAGAAGATCACATCTGTGACTCAACCCACTCAAGTGACGCACCCCTCTTAGGGACAGCAATAGGGTCAGAGGCAGAGAATCCCAGTGGAGAAGTGGGAGCCGGCCAGGCAGAGACAGCAAGGGCAGTTTGTCGATCCAATTCCTTGCCGTTCACCTTCGCACCCCTGAGTCAGACTACACTCAATCATAGGACCTACTGAAGAGATGAGTCTTCAGTAAGGACTTAAAGGTCTAGACCAAGAACGCCTATCTCACATGGATAGGCAGATCATTCCATAAAAATGGAGCTCTATAGGAGAAAGCCCTGCCTCCAGCTGTTTGCTTAGAAATTCTAGGGACAATAAGGAGACCTGTGTCTTGTGACCGTAGCGTACGTATGCATGTATGGCAAAACCAAATCGGAGAGATAGGTAGGAGCAAGCCCATGTAATGCTTTGTAGGTTAGCAGTAAAACCTTGAAATCAGCCCTAGCCTTAACAGGAAGCCAATGTAGAGAGGCTAACACTGGAGTAATAGGATCACATTTTTTGTTTCTAATCAGGATTCTAGCAGCCGTGTTTAGCACTAACTGAAGTTTATTTAGTGCTTTATCCAGGTAGCCGGAGAGTAGAGTAGAGTAGAGTATTGCAGAAGTCTGATCTAGAAGTGACAAAAGCATGGATTAGCTTTTCTGCATCAGTTTGACAAAAAGTTTGATTTTTGCAATGTTACGAAGATAGAAAAAAAGCTGTCCTTGATATGTTCGTCAAAAGAGAGATCCAAAGTAATGCCGAGGTCCTTCACAGTTTTATTTGTGACGACTGTACAACCTTCAAGAATAATTGTCAGATCCAACAGCAGATCTGTTTCTTGGGATCTAGAACTAAATATTTTAAAGTAAAAAATATTCCGCCCTCCACTTCCTTATGTCTGAAACAGGCTTCCAGGGTAGGTCATTTTGGGGATCCACCATGTTTCATCAAAATGGACAGCTGTGTGTCGTCCGCATAGCAGTGAAAGTTGGCATTGTGTTTCTGAAAGACATAACCAAGAGGTAGAATATATAGTGAAAACAATAGTGATCCTAAAATTTTACCTTGAGGAACCCTGAAACTTACAATTGATTTGTCAGAGGACAAACCATCCACAGAGACAAAACGATATCTATCCGACAGATAATATCCAAACCAGGCAAGAACTTGTCCGTGTAGACCAATTAGAGTTTATAATCTCTCCAAAAGAATGTGGTGATCAATGGTGTCAAAAGCAGCACTAAAGTCTTGGAGCACGAGAACAGATGCAGAGCTTTGGTCTGATGCCATTAAAAAAGGTAATTTACCACCTTCACGAGTGCAGTCTCAGTGCTATGATGGGGTCTAAAACCAGACTGAAGCAATTCGTATTTCATCATTTTTTCTTCAGGAAGGCAGTGAGTTGCAGAGCAACAGCTTTTTCCCAAACCATTTTTTTTAGGGGAATGGGAGATTCAATATAGGCAGATCGTGACTTACATTTTCTGGGTCAAGGTTAGGCATTTAAGAAAAGCTTGATTTCCATCACTTTTAGTGAGTGTGGTACATCCAGATAATGGGGAGCCATTAATTATGTTCAACATAGGAGGGCCAAGCACAGGAAGTAGCTCTTTCAGTAGTTTAGTTGGAATAGGGTCCTGTAGGCAGCTGGAAGGTTTGGAGGCCATGACTATTGTCTCCATTGATCCTAGGTCCTGGCAGTTCTGTGCAGACTCAGGACAACTGAGCTTTGGAGGAATACGCAGACTCAAAGTGGAGTCCGTCATTTGCTTTCTAATGATCATGATCTTTTCATCGAAGAAGTTCATGAATTTATCACTGCTGAAGTGAAAGCTATCCTCTCTTGTTGAATGTTGCTTTTTAGTTAGCTTTGCAACAGTATCACATTTTTTGGGGGGGATTGTTCTTATTCTCCTCAATTACGTTGGGAAAATAGGATGATCGAGCAGCAGTGAGGGCTATTTGATATTGCATGGTATGGTCTTTCAAAGCTAGTTGGAAGACTTCCAGTTTGGTGGAGCGCCATCTCCATTCCAATTGTACAAAACTAGATCCAGACTGTGGCAATAAGTAGGTCCGGAGACATGTTGGACAAAACCCACTGAGTCAATGATGGCTCCGAAAGCCTTTTGGACTGGGTCTGTGGACTTTTCCAAGTGAATATTAAAGTCACCACAAATTTGAATATTATCTGCCATGACTACAAGGTCCGATAGGAATTCAGGGACCTCAGTGAGGAATGCTGTATACGGCCCGGGAGGCCTGTAAACAGTAGCTATAAAAAGTGATTGAGTAGGCTGCATAGATTTCATGACTAGAAGCTCAAAAGATGAAAACGGCGTCATTTTTGTTGTTATTATAAATTGAAATTTGCTCATAAATGTTAGCAATGCTTCCACCTTTGCGGGATGCGCGGGGGATATGGTCACTTGTGTAACCAGGAGAGGCCTCATTTAACACAGTAAATTAATCAGGCTTGAGCCATGTTTCAGGCCAATGACATCAAGATCATGATCAGTTCATTGACTGACTGCCTTGGAAGTAGGGATCTAAAATGAAGTTGCCCTATTTTGAGATGTGAGATCTCACAATCTCTTTCGATAATGACAGGAATGGAGGTGGTCTTTATTCCAGTGAGATTGCTAAGGCAAACACCACCATGTTTTGTTTTGCTCAACCTAGGTCGAGGCACAGTCTTAATGGTGATAGCTGAGCTTACTATACTGACTGTGCTAGAGGCAGACTCCACTAAGCTGGCTGCCTGCACCCAACTCATTGTGGAGCTAGAGGAGTTAGAGCCCTCTCTAAATTGAAGAATAAGATGAGAGCACCCCTCCAGCTAGGATGGAGTCCGTCATTCCTCAGCAGGCCAGGCTTGGTCCTGTTTGTGGGCGAGTTATCTACAAATTCTATCTTTTGGGAGGGGCAGAAAACAGTTGTCAAACAGCGATTGAGTAGTGAGAGATTTCTGTAGAGCTCATCACTCCCGCTAAATGGGAGGGGGCCAGAGACAATTACTCGATGCCGACACATCTTTCTAGCTGATTTACAAGCTATGTTGCTCTTGGTGACCTGTGACTGTTTCATCCAAACATCATTGGCCCCGACGTGGATAACAAAATCCCTATAAGCTCTACACTCGCCAGTTTTAGCCTTAGCCAGCACCATCTTCACATTAGCCTTTATTTCGGTAGCCCTGCCCCCTGGTAAACAGTGTATGATCGCTAGATGATTATTTTTGTCTAATATTGCAGGTAATGTGGTTGGCAAATGACTAGGGTTTTCAATTTGTCAGCTAATGGTGGGAGGCATCGGCGGCTCAGACCCCGTAATGGGTGGAGAAACGTGAGAAGGCTCGGCCTCAGACTCTTTGCTTAATGGGGACAAGCGGTTGAAAGTTTGAGCGACACCGGTTGAGCATGCCGACAGCATTTCTTTCCAGAAGCCTTGAGAAAATTGTCTGGATGCGGGGACTATGCAGGGGATTTATACTACTATCTGTAGTTAACTGGAGGCACAGATGCTGTTCAATCTTTCCTACACTTAAATTGCCCTTGACTAACGATTGCATGTGAAGCTGTGCTTGCAAGACTGCTATCCTGACCATAAGGCGATAGTTCTCCTGTATATTAGGAGTACAGAGACTGCAATTAGATGGCAATGTTAATTGAACTACTTTGCTTTTTCGGCTGGTGGAGGTCCTGTAGAACCATGTCCAGATAAAGCGTCCGTCCGGGGTGAAAAAGTTGAGCGAGGATAAAAACAAAGAAATTGGTAAATGTACTAAAAGTAAAAACCGAACATTTTGGCAGATAGCAAAGTAGCAACAAACAGCACGGAGACAAGTCCGGAAGATGAGGGCGGAACGATTGATTCTGGTTTGTCCCCACAGAGGATGAAAGGGTCTGAATACTTATGTAAATAACATATTTAAAAATAAAAATAAATACATTTGCAACAATTAAAAAAAAAAAAACTTTTCACTTTGTCGTCATTATGGGGTTGTGTGTGTAGATTGATTTTTTAAAAATGATTTCACCTTTATTTAACCAGGTAGACTAGTTGAGAACAAGTTCTAATTTGGAACTGCGACCTGGCCAAGATAAAGCAAAGCAGTTCGACACATACAACACAGTGTAACACATTAAATAAACAAACATACAATCAATAATACAGTAGAAAAACCTATATACAGCATGTGCAAATGAGGCAGGATAAGAGAGGTAAGGCAATAAATAGGTCATGGTGGCAAAGTAATTACAATATAGCAATTAAACACTGGAATGGTAGGATGTGCAGAAGATGAATGTGCAAGTTGAGATACTGGGGTGCAAAGGAGCAAGATAAATAAATAAATAAATACAGTATGGAGATGAGGTAGATTGGAAGGGCTATTTACATGTACAGGTGCTGTGAGCTGCTCAGACAGCTAGTGCTTAAAGGGAGGTAAGAGTCTCCAGCTTCAGAGATTTTTGCAGTTCGTTCCAGTCATTGGCAGCAGAGAACTGGAAGGAGAGGTGGCCAATGGAAGAATTGGCTTTGGGGGTGACCAGTGATATATACCTGCTGGAGCGCGTGCTACGGGTGGGTGCTGCTATGGTGACCAGTGAGCTGAGATAAGGCGGGGCTTTACCTAGCAAAGACTTATAGATGACCTGGAGCCAGTGGGTTTGGCGACGAGTATGAAGCAAGGGCCAGCCAACGAGAGCATACAGGTCGTAGGTGGGTAGTATATGGGGCTTTGGTGACAAAACAGATGGCACTGTGATAGACTGCATTCATTTTGTTGAGTATTGTTGGAGGCTATTTTGTAAATGACATCGCCGAAGTCACTCTTCAACCAGACACCTAGGATTTTGTAGTTGTCCACATATTCTTAGTCAGAACCGTCCAGAGTAGTGATGCTGGACGGGCGGGCAGGTGCGGGCAGCGATCGGTTGAAGAGCATGCATTTAGTTTTACTTGCATTTAAGAGCACTTGGAGGCCACGGAAGGAGAGTTGTATGGCATTGGAGCTCATCTGGAGGTTAGTTAACAAAGTGTCCAACGAAGGGCCAGAGGTACACAGAATGGTGTCGTCTACGTAGAGGTGGATCAGAGACTCACCAGCAGCAAGAGTGACATCATTGATGTATACAGAGAGGAGAGTCGGCCCGGAAATTGAACCCTGTGGCACCCCCATTGAGACTGCCAGAGGTCCGGACAACAGGCCCTCCGATTTGACAAACTGAACTCTTATCGGAGAAGTAGTTGGTGAACCAAGCGAGGCAATCATTTGAGACGCCAAGGCTGTTGAGTCTGCCAATAAGAATGTTGTGATTGACAGAGTCGAAAGCCTTAGCCAGGTCGATGAATACGGGAAATGTTTTATTTGATCCATTTTAGAATAAGGCTAATGTAACAAAATGTGGAAAAAGTCAAGGGGTCTGAATACTTTCCGAATGCACTATATGCAATTATATATTGATGCTTAAAGTGGTACAAGAAAGATTAGGCAATAATCAGGGATTTGGCTTTGAGGTGCAGCCTGTAGAACAGGTTGAACAGAATGACTCACCCGTGTTGACGTTGCCAAGTGTTGCCTGCTTGTACAAACCATATACTACTGCTAGTTCAGCGTAGCTAGGTTGTACCGTCAGCCTCCTCACCTCATCGGCAGCCTTTTCAAATTCAGCCTTGAGAAAAATAAAACATGTTTTGTATTGCCATCTTTGTGGGGACCAAAGAATTGATTCTCATCCAAAATCCTATTTTCTCTAAATCTAACCATAGCCCTAAAACCAAGCCCTATACCTAACATAGCATTTTTGTTTATTGTGGGGACCGACAAAATGTCCCCACTTGTTCAAATTTTCCTTGTACAATCCTTGTGAGGACTTCTGGTACCCAGAAGGATAGTTCCAAAATATATACAAAAATCTATATATACAGACAGTATGTATAAATAACTTAGCTTATGCCAAAGAAAATACTTGTACACCACATTGTGCCATGTGTTAAAATTATTCGTAACAGATTGAAAATGGGATGAATACCTTAACACACAAAAAACATCTCACTATGACAAAGTCAATCCTGTAGCACCCAGTGAAAATGTATATCTACACTAAGCTACATGCAGTAGCTTCATAACAGATAAACTGCAACAAAAAAAACTTTTTAAATGAAATGCACAGTAGATTCAGGTATTAACACCTGGAAGGTATCAGTAACAATTTGACTTGACTTTGGGTTAGATACTGCACAAATAAAATATAACTACGTTTCTGCTTACCATAGACATGTTGTTCCCCAGAAAAAGACCCAGCTCCTCCTTGCATGTGGAAATGCTCACTTCCGCGATTCTGTCTTACCTTTCACCTTTGAGGAGGTGGTGACATATCAAATTCCATTGGAAATGCGGAAGAAATGGGGAGGTGACAAATGCAATAGCCTATAGCTACCACAAGAGGCCAGCATGTGTCCACAGTCGATCTCCAGGTCAGTAAGGATAGTGAGTGGCAAGTAAATACATTCATGAACTTCTGCATAACAAAGAATGGGTAAATTGTGGAAAATAGTGTGTTTATTCTGCCAATAAGCACTATAAGAATATACATGTCTTTGATTTCCTTTTGTGGATAAACCTATGGAACTTATTGCATTTAACAGAAGAAATGTAACAGTCAGAATATAAAATAGCTCTTACAATTTCACATGTACCATAGAGTCTCCATGACAGCCGGTTAGTTTGATTGTTCAATAAAATTAGTACATTTTATACAATGTCATCATATTTAAATTATACCTATAACAGTGTAACTTCAACACAAAAACAAAACATGAGCCATCCTCGATTGGGTTTGGTGCCAGCAACAATTTGGGACTCGATAGTACATTTTTGCAATCTTCGATAATATATTTTCACAATCTTTGGTACACATTTGATCTTTGAAAGACTCTGACCAGGTAAAGTATAAACATTATAGTGCATTCATTGACGCATCAAAACAATGCAACAATAGCCTAAGGCAAAAAAATATAAAGCTCTATTTTTTTTTTTTTTAACACATCGCCGATGCAGTAAGAAGTGATTACACAGCAGAAGCAGGCATGACACCACCGAACAACCGATGACATTGCTGTGAGGTGCAACATTTTAGCTCTGACTGACCACAGCAGGCAAATCAGACAGCTGAGCCAGATTCAGCCACGAGCAGGGCAGACAGAGCTGAGGCATCTAACAGCACTACAACTACAGTGTTGGATGCCCAGGCTTCCCTCACGTTGAAGTGTAAGCCTGAGACAGTACAAGGTTGTTGTTTTTTTTACCTGATAGCATTGGATGCCCAGTATCTGACTGGCTAAGACACCAGTAGAAAGACAATGACAATGTCTGGTTTCCAGTTTAGTTAAAGGGAGTAGTGGCAGCGAATTAAACGCAGCACTATAATAGTCATCTCCAAAATGCATCACTGTACATGTGTCGGAGGCTTAGTGAGCAATAGAACCATAGTTCATTTCTCTTGATAAAAATACCAAGTTAGATGGTAGTGCTAGAGATGACATGTCTACCAAACAAGAAGCATGTTCACGAGTATAACAAAGGCCAATGAAATCCCTAAATTGCTTTTGATGCATAAGGCTACTGTTGGTGAGATTACATCCCTTAATATGACACAGTCAGTACTTCTCTCCCATCTCCACTTGCCTGCCTCTGTGTGTGTGTGTGTGTGTGTGTGTCTTCCATGCTTCCTTCATTCAATCCTGCATGTAAGACTAAACCAAGCATCTCTCAAACATTACTGATGTCCTCCTGTGATGGCCCATTACGCTCGTCCTCAGGCAGTGTGAACCGGATGGCTCGGCTTTTCTCCCAACCCCTCCTGATACGACTCAGCCGGAGAGCCACGCATGGCAGGGACAGAGCCAGCCTCCCCAGCAGCACAGCCAGCGGCAGGGCCAGCACCAGCAAGAAGGTGGGAGGGAGGTAGAAACGATACTGCTCCGGGTCCAAGCCCCGGTCCCAGCCATAGGTCAGCGTGTGGAGGGTGGCCATCAACAGGGCCATGTAGCCCAGTCTGGACTGGAAGGGAGAAAGAGAGAGGACCATGATAATTAATAACTTTGAGTTGAACTGAATCTGGGTGAAAGCCGGCTTCAGATGTACTCACAACAAATTAATTTGGTTTGAAATCCAGCATTTTCATTCAATACAATGTCAGGTCATGAGATCTGATGGCCAATTTCAAATCAAACTTTGTCACATGCGCCGAATACAACAACTGTAGACCTTACCGTGAAATGGTAAACCCTTAACCAAAAGTGCAGTTCAAGAAATAGAGTTAAGAAAATATTTACCAAATAAAATAAAGTAGAAATAATAAAAAGTAACAATAACGAGGCTATAAACAGGGGTACAGATTATCGAATCAGTGTGCAGGGGTACAGATTTATTTGTACATGTAGGTAGGGGTGAAGTGACTATGCATAGAAAATAAACAGCGAGTAGCAGCAGTGTAAAAAACAAATGGAGGGGGGGATCAATGTAATAGTCTGGTGGCCATTTGATTAATTGTTCAGCTGTCTTATGGCTTGGGGGTAGAAGCTGTTAAGGAGCCTTTTGGTCCTAGACCTGGCGCTCCGGTATCGCTTGAAAATGTCAGTTTAGACACTTTTAGCCCCGCGGCTTCGTGAATGTTGACCTGTTTAAAGGTCTTGCTCACATCGGCTACCGAGAGCGTTATCACACAGTAATCCAGAACAGCTTGTGCTCTTGTGCATGCTTCAGTGTTGCTTGCCTCGAAGCGAGCATAAAAGGCATTTAGCTCGTCTGGAAGGCTCGCGTCACTGGGCAGCTCGCTTCTGGGTTTCCCTTTGTAGTCCCTAATAGTTTTCAAGCACTGCCACATCCGACGAGTGTCAGAGCCGGTGTAGCAGGATTCAATCTTAATCCTGTATTGATAATTTGCTTGTTTGATGGTTCGTCTGAGGGCATAGCGGAATTTCTTATAGGCGTCCGGATTAGTGTCACACTCTTTGAAAGCGGCAGCTCTAACCTATAGCTCGATGCGGAATTTGCCTGTAATCCATGGCTTCTGGTTGGGATATGTACATATGGTCACTGTGGGGATGATGTCTTCGATGCACTTATTGATGAAGCCGATGACTGAGGCGGTATACTCCTCAATGTCATTGGATGAATCCCGGAACAAATTCCAGTCTGTGCTAGCAAAACAGTCCTGTAGCGTAGCATCCGCGTAATCTGAACACTTCCGTATTGAGCGAGTCACTGGTACTTCCTGCTTTAGTTTTTGCTTGTAAGCAGGAATCAGGAGGATAGAATTATGGTCAGATTTTCCAAATGGAGGGCGGGGGAGAGCTTTGTATGCATCTCGGTCTGTGGAGTAAAGGTGGTCTAGAGTTATTTTCTTCTGGTTAAGTTTGCCTGCATTAAAAGTCCCCGGCCACTAGGAGAGCCACTTCTGGGTGAATATTATATTTTATATTAAACGTTAAAATACACTTACAAACTCTTGAAATTATTATAATCCCCCCCCAATACATTGCCAATCAAACCCCTTTATGAAAGACTAAATGCAAATGAAGTTGGCCTACCCAGATGTACAGAACACCTGGGAGATGATTGTTGACCTTTGAACCTTCTACATAACCTTTTAGTAACTCAACATCTTAGTGAGGTGAAAGGAAGTGGTGATTTGAGTGGTATATTATATGTGCAGTATATTAGCTCATCATGGAAGCACGAGTGTAGTAAAGAGGCCCAAGGGAACAGTATGACCTACAAGCTCAACATTTGTCCTTAATGAGCCCCTGTAGTCAGCGTGTGTGTGTGTGTGTGTGTGTCTGTGTCCGTGTGTGTTCCCTCTAATTATTAGCACAGTACAGGGCACTACAGAGAGCAGCTGAATTATAATTACCCTTGACAGGTGGGAAGGTTCAGTCGTGACTCACCCATTTCATCCTCATCCCTAAATATACACGGAACAAAAATATAAACGCAGCATGTAAAGTGTTGGTCCTGAGCTGAAATAAAAATGTCCAGAAAATGTCCATACACTAAAAAAAGTGTATTTCTCTCAAATGTTGTGCACAGATTTGTTTACATTCTGTTTAGTGAGCATTTCTCCTTTGCCAAGATAATCCATCCACCTGACAGGTGTGGCATATCAAGAAGCTGATTAAACAGCTTGATCATTACACAGGTTCACCTTGTGCTAGGGACAATAAAAGGCCACTTTAAAATGAGAAGTTTTGTCACACAACACAATGCCACAGATGTCTCAAGTTGAGGGAGCGTGCAATTGGCATGCTGACTGAAGGAATGTCCACCAGAGCTGTTGCCAGATAATTGAATCTTCATTTCTATACCATAAACTGCCTCCTTAGTCGTTTTAAAGAATTTGGCAGTACGTCCAACCGGCCTCACAACCGCAGACCACGTGTAACCACACCAGCCCAGAACCTCCACACCTGTCTTCTTTACCTGCGGGATCATCTGAGGGGGGTGCATCTGCCTGTAATAAAGCCCTTTTGTGGAGAAAAACTCATTCTGATTGGCTGGGCCTGGCTCCCCAGTGGGTGGGCCTGGCTGCTAAGTGGGTGGGTCTACGCCCTTTAAGGCCCACCCATGTTTGCACTGTTGCCCAGTCATGTGAAATCCATAGATTAGGGCCTAATTTATTTATTTCAATTGACTGATTTCCTTATGAGAACTAACTCAGTAAAATCTTTGAAATTGTTGCATGTTGCGTTTATATTTTTGTACAGTATACATGTGTATTACTTAAAATACTTAATGTATCTAATTTTACCAATAATTATACAAGGCACTGTTAAGAGTCAGTGCGAGTTAACAGTTCCTAATACCAGCCTAACTCACTTAAAGCGATGGCCGTCTGTCGTCAGCACTACGAATCAGCTGGACTGAACTCACTACACTGTCTGGCTGGCTGCAAGCTTAAGGGACTGCAGGACTGTAATCTTGATGGAGAATAATGCTCAAATGTTTTACTGCGGCTTCGGGCTGTAGGCAGACAGGCCATTCTGACAGGCCAAGCAGAACCCAGGCCTTTTATCACACGAACTAGCAGCATGTGACTAATCTGGCGCCGACTGGATCAGCTTAGCATACATATGAAGGGAAAGTTCTAAATGCTCCAAAGGAGGACAAATCCCTGGAAAATGGAACCAGTAAAGTTCCCCCTTTATGAATTCCGCGGCATGCGAGGAGAAGAGTTGACACACACAGCTCAGAGGTTGTCTTTCTACAGTAGGCTACAATGTTAAATTTGTTTTGCCAAATGACTGCTTCATTGAACTAATGCTCATGTACACAGAAAAGGTGTCTGTGCAAATGCGCTGACCTGTACGAAGCTGAACTCCCTCCAGTTGAGCGAGTTGCCCACAGTGGGCAGTGAGGAGATAGCCAGCAGAGAGAGAAGGCCCAGGGCCAGGATGCCTATAGACAGATACAGCTCCATCCTCCACACCTCCTCCTCTACCCACGAGTCTTCCTGGCCTACCTTCACCTGCACAGTAAACACACATTGTTGCTTACTGCGATGTCAAGTGGTTACACTATGAATAAGCCATTACAAATGTTTTACCATATTGAAAACGTTCTAAATGCTGATGTAATGTTTTTAATGCTTTAGAACTATACATTTATAATAGCAATACTAATTCATTAATAGTATGTAGGCTAAACTATTTATAAATAGTTTACTGATGCTTTTCTCACCTGTTTGAAGGCAGCGTTGAGCAGATTGTAGCGAGCAGACCTGCGCATGGGCAAACACAGGCTGTAGACGGCGTGCAGCGCTGCGCAGAGGAAGGCACAGAGGCCCAACTGCTTCCGCTGCTGCAGCCAGCGATCCAACCAGTTGGGGAAACGCCTGTACTTGGTGCCCCACGACAGCTGCAGGAAGGCAGCCACAAGGCCAGGCAGGTAGACCAGAGCCAGGGTCACCAAGGCCACCGAGGGGAGTGTCACGTTTACCATCTCCACCGGAATTTTGTAGAATGTGCTCTTCCCTGCCGTGGCATACGGGTGGACGACGTCACGAAGAAAGTTGTAGGCGTAGAAGAAGAAGAAGAGGCTGAGGGTGGAGAGACATGGGACGCGCCACGAGGGGAAGAGGTACAGGGGGGTGTTCTCTATCTCCTGGGCAGAGGAGAGGCGGCCCATGTCAACAGGGATGAAGCCCAGACTGCGGCAGATCTGGAGTACAGCGCTCTTGGCCTTACTACTGTCACTGCAAATCAGCACCTGGATAGTAAAGAGGTGAGAGTCACAGAAGAGTGTCAGGGAAGGGAATCTTCACCAAGGAGAACCCAACTGAAGAGACACAATACTTTACCAATAGTCTACATCACATAGTTTAGCTACAATAACACCATATGACCAACACCTGTGATAATATGGTTGCAACATGAGAATATGTGAAACATGTAACATTACATAAACTGTGGACATTGTCCGGTTTAGAGCAAAAGACTATAAAACAGTACATCCAAATGTAATTCAGAGTAGTAATGTCTGTCTGTCTTCTCTGGCACTGTTGTGTGTGCAGAGGACTTAGGCTTTACCTGTCTGCTGCCGTCCCTTGGCCCCGTCTGCAGGCTCCAGGCCGAGATCACATTGAAGGCCTTCACCACACTGCTCTCTGGGAAGATATTGGCCAGCTGCTCCGCGTAGGACTGCTTATCCCTGTTGATCTTAGTACCATTACTAACATCCACCAGAGTCTTCCCCACTAGCGGCTCCCTCAGTCCAGCCAGGGTGGAGTAGTGCTCGGGGAAAAGGGCCACGAACACCAGGTCAGCCTGGGTGGCAGCCTGGTGCTGGGTGGTCACCTCAGCCTCCTCGGGAAAGAGGGAGGCACAGCGCTTGGGGTTGCGGCTACCCACTACCACCCGGTACCCAGAGGCTACCAGCCTGGTGGCTAAAGAGCGGGAAAAGTCACCTGTGCCCAGGATGCCAACCAAGGGGGTACCTGGATCAGAAATTGAGGTTTTGAGGTGTCTGGGGCTGGCACCACCAAGTATAAGAGGCTTCTTCATCTCCTCCTGGGGCATCCTGTCCTGAGCTGAAAAAAAAAAAGAAAGGTCGCTAACATTGTTAAATGTCTATCAATAGACAATTGTGTCTGTGCAGCATTCAATGTAAAGATGATTTTGTTATTGACACGGATTAACACTGATGTAACGTTGATTCAACTGGCAAACTAGCTAACGTAAACTCACCCCATTCCGTACAAATGTGCGCAACCGCAACGTTCAAACGAGGCTACAAAGGAAACTAATGGGACTGTAGTGACTTTGTTGACTTCAAAATCAGGGGTGTGAACTACGTTTCTATTCAAGCGTTGATCGACATGGTAATGGCTCTATAGTATTGGAGAAAAGTTGAAAAAAACGGACCCTCCGTTACATCGTGTAATGTACAGCACACATAAAGAAACTAGATCTGTATTACAATCTCTCTCCACCAGGTGTAGCACTTCTCTCATCGTTTAAAAACAAGAAATGGACAGTGACGGGGGTAAGGGGGATGGATACCTAGTCATTTTTTGCATCATTATTCTCAAAGCCGCTGTTTACTTCTAAGATCACCCTAGCACCGCCCTAAAAACCAGATTCAAATTCGACACAAACCTTCAAATAGGTATGTAATGACACATTATATCAACTCTTTGTAGTGTTTTATTTATATCTTATAGTCGATAAGGTGATAAATTGGACAGATCGAGTGAAAAAAAAGCTATTTTCCCACACAACATCTCTCCTTCTCACTATCACGCATTAATTTCGCTTCCCCACCCGCCATTTTTAAAAAGACCCTACGGGCTCATTGCCTGCTTGAATTATGCATAAACGGGCAGCGTTTAGGTCATGTAATTGATTCTGTTGGAAACGGGAGAAATTGTGCTTTACAGTGGTATTGACATTACAGTTGATCTGGAAGTATTATGTTTTGGGGGAGCTAAAATAAGGGCAATTGTACGGACCAAGGCGATGTACGAGTTTACGTGAATTTACGTTAGCTAATGCAACCTGCTTTATAACTGCTATAACTAACTAGCTAGCGAACATGTTACTACTACTACTAGGCCAGCGAAGTTACTAGCTATACATCCTTTATTTGTGCACACCTCAATACTTAGACATTGAGGTATTGAAGCCAGGGCTGCGCATATTGATATTCTAGCTAGCAAACGTTACTCCTACTCAAAGGAGAGCGAACGCTAAGTTACTTAGCTAGCTAACAGTTAGCTAGCTAGCTGTGCAGGCTAACGTTACCTACCTGTTATTGCTTGGTTGAAAGCAATGCTTGCTAGCTAACTTTTTTCTCCAAAATAAAGAACACGGAACTACCAACTCTTTTCGACAAACTTGGCCAACTTCTAAAAATGTCCTATTTATACTTTAACTAGCTAGCTACAGCAAAACAGTGGCCACAAATTATTGTTGAATTCATGTTTTTTGGCTCACCTTTCTCGACGTCTGTGTATTTATGTCTTGCGCTCATAACTTTGTGACTCAGAAATCCGTCCCCGCCCCAACTGCCCCCTCTGTGTGAAGAAGATAAGTTCTTCCCCAAACTGACATGAGAGTTAGCCTACAATAGGCTAGGACTGGCCATTCAGTTAACAGTAGCAACAGTATACGTAATTCCTATCAAGAAGACAGCAGTCAACCCATAATTAACATGGTTCGAAAAGCTCTGACTCGTATGTAAAATTGATTGTAGTGTCTGTGGGTATTTAGGATTTTTCTTTCAAGATGTTCTCTGTGGTGCATTCATTTTACATTGGATGTTTGGCTTGCTGTTATCACAAGTTTATTTTCCATGGGGATCTTAAATGCTGCTGTTTTAAAAGTCAGCCCAGGGATTTACTGTAAATTAAAAACATAGGCCCACTAAAAGTAAAAGGGAGATTTGACTGCAGGTCAGAGGCTGTCAACACTTGTCTGCCTTTGCCAACTGTAGAAGGTTAAATGTATCCTTCAGGCTTACATGGTTTCGTCTGTCTCTCTCTCTACTCACATAACCTACATTTGTCCATTTTCTATCCATTTGTAAATTATGGATATATATGACTATGACCTATGATGGAGATATTGTAGTCTAATTTTGGAAAGTCATGTGGCATTGATTGCGCAGTATGTTTTGACATGAGTAGGCTACATCTAAATGTTATGTGACTCCATTGCCATGCCTCTCCTATGTCAGACATCGCCATATATTGCTGCAGCATTTAAGGCCACTTTAAACTCTGACTTTACACTCCGAGATCCGTTATGGCATCAGTGTTTGTGGTTAACTTTCATCTCAGCCGACAGCTCTATCTGGGCTCATGTTGGATGCCAGGCATGTCCGAACCATTTCCCCGCCTGCCTTGCGCCCAAGCCCTGGCTGCTCCGCTGCATTACTGTAACCTTCCCGGCTCCATCGGTCAAGAGGAGCGCGTAAAGCTGGGATTTCTGTGGAAAGCCTCAGCCTTGATCACAGAATCACACAAATATATGACCATCGGCATCCTTTAACTCGTCCGTGACTGATTTGGAGTATAATATCACACTAATCCCTCTTGTAATCTAGAAATCACAGAGCATTTAATGTGATTTATTGGAAATAAATGACACAGGACCAACGTTTTTTCATGAAGATTGTATACATATTTCATATACATGAACCTGTGTTTCAGTCTATTTTAACATGTAATATTTCCCTTTGTGCCACCAACTGTAAGAATGCATTTGCCTATCAGCAGCAGAGAACCATTGCCACATTCAGTTTACTTACAGTGAGGGGCTAAGTTATTTCTCTTCTACAACATGTTTTAAGTGTATAATGTAAAGACTTGATTTGTAACAGAACAAGGGACTACTCACTCTGTGACTTCTAGGGTCAAAGGTCAACAGAGATCCAGCCAAGTCTAAAAACCTTTGTCCACATTATCCACTGGCACCACGTCATCCACTGCCCAAATCTTTCTCCCAGACTGAGGATATGTTGTCATTATGAGCTGGGCAGTGGGCGCTAATGCAGCCCAGCAGACCTTGACTCTGTGAGTCAGTCTCACGGCATCAGATAACGCAGACTGGGCTGGAGAACTGGGTCAGACTAGAGTTGGAGCCTGGGAGCAGACATGTATAGCCAGCAGTAGCAACTTATGGTCAGCGTATTGACAATGGAACACTTTGGTGCTTCAAAATTTGGACACATACACAGACAGCGGCGCAGATCAACGTAAAATTCTGTGTTTACCTGGGATTTTGCTGATGATATTTCAATGGGCATTGCTCAATGTGCTCACATGATTTCAAAAAAATCTATTGCATTGTACCCTATGTCAGTCTGCATGTTCCTAACTAAGGTTGGATATACTGTACTGGGCTATGTGACATTTGATTGAGTCCTCTACCTCCATTGGCCTCTGAAAAAATATCATCCTCCTAACGAGATATGTGATTAGGGAAATTGTACCCTATGAATCTACCACAGGGCAGCGGTCAGTTCATTGCAATGACCTCCATAGCATGGATAGTGGTGCGCCCTTGCCTCCCTCTTTCCATGGGTGTATTGTTCAAATCCCTGGTAAAGGTCACATCAGCAGCCATGTGAGTAATGAGGCAGTAAGTATTTATCCTTTGTTGATGGAAACAAATGTGTTTATACTGAACTGGGTGGAGCACCGAGATAATTCGGTTTCACTTGTGCTATATGAAACAGGTCCAACTTAATATAAAATTGATCCTCAAATTCGTTTTTTTTCTTCTAGATCTACACAATCAGATAAAAGCTCATAGATTTAACTTGTATACTTTTGTGAGTGGTGTATTTCTTTGATTGGTTGACATGTAAGCTATATATAGAAAAGAGGGGAGTTTTGAAATCCATTATAAACATTGTGGATCGTATAAGAACCAGTGTAGCGGAGTTTCCTTTTCTTTGGCCACTAAGAAACATAGTT
The DNA here is from genome assembly GCF_057628025.1 of Oncorhynchus mykiss. Taxonomy (NCBI): domain Eukaryota; kingdom Metazoa; phylum Chordata; class Actinopteri; order Salmoniformes; family Salmonidae; genus Oncorhynchus; species Oncorhynchus mykiss. Next base: position 30,362,831 of record NC_143039.1, read on the forward strand.
ATGTAGTTCCACAGATGTGTGTAAACCATGTCCTGTTGGCCTTCTCTTTGAGGAACTGTTTCATCTTGACTTGAAATGACTAATACAAACCTACATACTTCGATCACCACTAATCTCTTTGTGTATGTTTTCAGTGACCTGTTACTATATCATTTTGGATGATCGAGATATTCACACAGCTAAAGTGATAACATGAGATTGAATCTGTCTTGGAGATACCCAGGCCTGTTGATGATGAAATTATAGCTCAAATCCACCCACATCAGAAAAACAGTTTTCTGCCCCTCCCAAAAGATAGAATTTGTAGATAATTGGCCCTCTTTCTGGGACCAAGCCTGGCCTGTTGAGGAGTGTCGGACTCCATCCAAGCTGGAGGGGTGCTCTCATCTTATCTACGAACATAGACAGGGCTCTAACTCCACTAGCTCCACAATGAAATAGGGTGCAGGCCAGGCAACAGGCAGTTAGCCAGCCTGCCAGCTTAGTGGAGTCTGCCATTAGCACAGTCAGTGTAGTCAGCTCAGCTATCCCCATTGAGACCGTGTCTGTGCCTCGACTTAAGTTGGGCAAAACTAAACATGGCGGTGTTCGCCTTAGCAATCTCACTGGAATAAAGACCTCCTCCATTTCTGCCATTATTGAAAGAGATTGTGATGCCTCACATCTCAAAATAGGGATAATTAATGTTAGATACCTCACTTCCAAGGCAGTTACGGTCAATGAACTAATCACTGATCATAATCTTGATGTCATTGGCCTGACTGAAACATGGCTTAAGCCTGACAAATTTTCTGTGTTAAATAAATGAGGCCTCACCTCCTGGTTACACTAGTGACCATATCCCCTGCGCATCCCGCAAAGGCGGAGGTGTTGCTAACATTTATGATAGCAAATTTCAATTTCAATTCAAAAAATATATAATAATATGTTTGTCTTTTGAGCTTCCAGTCATGAAATCTATGCAGCCTACTCAATCACTTTTTATAGCTACTGTTTACAGGCCTCCTGGGCCATATTCAGCGTTCCTCACAGAGTTCCCTGAATTCCTATCGGACCTTGTAGACATGGAAGATAATATTCACATTTTTGGTGACTTTAATATTTACATGGAAAAGTCCACAGACACACTCCAAAAGGCTTCCGGAGCCATCATCGACTCAGTGGGTTTTATCCAACATGTCTCCGGACCTACTCACTGCCACGTCAAACCCTGGACCTAGTTTTGTCCTGTGGACTAAATGTTGTGGATCTAAATGTTTTTCCTCATAATCCTGGACTAATCGGACCACCATTGTATTGCGTTTGAGATCTCAACAAATAATCTTCTCAGACCCAAGCCAAGGGTCATCAAAAGTCGTGCTATAAATTCTCAGACATCCCAAAGATTCCTAGATGCCCTTACAGACTCCCTCCGCCTACCCAAGGACGTCAAAGTACAAAAATCAGTTAACCACCTAACTGAGGAACTCAATTTAACCTTGCGCAATACCCTAGATGCAGTCGCACCCCTATAAACAAAACATTTGTCATAAGAAAGTAGCTCCCTGGTATACAGAAAATACCCGAACTCTGAAGCAAGCTTCCAGAAAATTGGAACGGAAATGGCGCAACACCAAACTGGAAGTATCCCTATTAGGTTGGAAAGACAGTACCGTGCAGTATCGAAGAGCCCTCACTGCTGCTCGATCATCCTATTTTTCCAACTTAATTGAGGAAAATAAGAACAATCCAAAATGTATTTTTGATACTGTCGCAAAGCTAACTAAAAAGCAGCATTCCCCAAGAGAGGATGGCTTTCACTTCAGCAGTGATAAATTCATGAACTTCTTTGAGGAAATCATCATGATCATTAGAAAGCAAATTACAGACTCCTCTTAAATCTGCGTATTCCTCCAAAGCTCAGTTGTCCTGAGTCTGCACAACTCTGCCAGGACCTAGGATCAAGGGAGACACTCAAGTGTTTTAGTACTATATCTCTTGACACAATGATGAAAATAATCATGGCCTCTAAACCGTCAAGCTGCATACTGGACCCTATTCCAACTAAACTACTGAGTTATTTCCTGTGCTTGGCCCTCCTATGTTGAACATAATAAACAGGTCTCTATCCACCGGATGTGTACCAAACTCACTAAAAGTGGCAGTAATAAAGCCTCTCTTGAAAAAGCCAAACCTTGACCCAGAAAATATAAAGAACTATCGGCCTATATCGAATCTCCCATTCCTCTAAAAAAAAAATGAAAAAGCTTTCCATCTACATAACATTGCAAAAATCCGAAAATTTCTGTCCAAAAATGCAGAAAAATGAATTCATGCTTTTGTCACTTCTAGGTTAGACTACTGCAATGCTCTAGTTTCCGGCTACCTGGATAAAGCACTAAATAAACTTCAGTTAGTGCTAAACACGGCTGCTAGAATCTTCACTAGAACCCCCAAAATTTGATCATATTACTCCAGTGCTAGCCTCTCTACACTGGCTTCCTGTTAAGGCAAGGGCTGATTTCAAAGTTTTACTGCTAACCTACAAAGCATTACATGGGCTTGCTCTTACCCATTTTTCCGATTTGGTCCTGCCGTACATACCTACACGTATGCTACGGTCACAAGATGCAGGCCTCCTTACTGTCCCTAGAATGTCTAAACAAACAGCTGGAGGCAGGGCTTTCTCCTATAGAGCTCCATTTTTATGGAATGGTCTGCCTACCCATGAGAGATGAAGACTTGGTCTCAACCTTTAAGTCTTTATTGAAGGCTCATCTCTTCAGTAGGTCCTATGATTGAGTGTAGTCTGGCCCAGGAGTGGGAAGGTGAAAAGGAAAGGCTCTGGAGCAACGAACCGCCCTTGCTGTCTCTGCCTGGCCAGTTCCCATTTCTCCACTGGGATTCTCTGCCTCTAACCCTATTACAGGGGCTGAGTCACTGGCTTACTGGTGCTCTTCCATGCCGTCCCTGGGAGGGGTGCGTCACTTGAGTGGGTTGAGTCATTGACATCATTTTCCTGTGTGGGTTGGCGCCCCCCCCTTGGGTTGTGCCGTGGCGGAGATCTTTGTGGGCTGTACTCGGCGTTGTCTCAGGATGGCAAGTTGGTAGTTGAAGATATCCCTCTAGTGGTGTGGGGGCTGTGCTTTGGCAAAGTGGGTGGGGTTATATTCTGCCTGTTTGGCCCTGTCCGGGGGTATCGTCGGATGGGGCCACAGTGTCTCCCGACCACTCCTGTCTCAGCCTCCAGTATTTATGCTGCAGTAGTTTGTGTCGGGGATCTAGTGCCAGTCTGTTATATCTGGAGAATTTCGCCTGTCTTATCCGGTGTCCTGTGTGAATTTATGTATGCTCTCTCTAACTCTCTCTCTTTTTCTCGCTCTCGGAGGACCTGAGCCCTAGGACCATGCTTCAGGACTACCTGGCATGATGACTACTTGCTGTCCCCAGTACTGCTGCTCCAGTTTCAACTGTTCTGCCTGCGGATATGGAATTCTGAGCTGTTCACCGGACGTGCAACCTGTCCCAGACCTGCTGTTTTCAACTCTCTAGAGACAGCAGGAGATGTAGAGATACTCTGATGGATCGGCTACTGAAAAGCCAACTGACATTTACTCCTGAGGTGCTGACCTGTTGCACCCTCGACATCCATTTTGACCCTGCTGGTTACCTATGAACATTTGAACATCTCCACCCGGCACAGCCAGAAGAGGACTGGCCACCCCTCATAGCCTGGTTCCTCTCTAGGTTTCTTCCCAGGTTCTGGCTTTTCTAGGGAGTTTTTCCTAGCCAACATGCTTCTATACCTGCATTGCTTGCTGTTTGGGGTTTTAGGCTGGGTTTCTGTACAGCACTTTGAGATTTCAGCTGATGTAAGAAGGGCTTAAATAAATACATTTGATTTGAAATTTGATATGTCTGGATCTGACAGTGTGCCAGCAGCAGCTCATGTCCTCCACGTGTTAGTTTATCAACAATGGGACTCTGATAGTGTTGGGTTGAATCACCCTTTTCGTGTCTGAGATAGAGACATTTTTTCCCTTGCAATGGTGGGAAAAGCAACACATCAAAAGCAGGACATCAACTATGTCCATCACCTTATTTGTGTGGGTTTATTCCTCTTAGAAAAACCTACCAATGTCACAGCAATACAAACTGTCACGATCGTCATCAAGGAAATGACCGGACCAAGGTGCAGCGTGGTAAGCGTATTTTTTTTTATTTTAAATGTTGCCAACAAAACAATAAACAGAACGAACGAGAAGCTCCGTAAGGCTATACATGCCACTAACAAAGACAACAACCCACAAATAAGAAAAGGAAAAAAGGCTGCCTAAGTATGATTCCCAATCAGAGACAACGATAGACAGCTGTCCCTGATTGAGAATCATCCCTGACCAAAAGCAACAAACCAGAAAGCATAGACTTTCCCACCTGAGTCACATCCTGACCAAACAGACAGAGAACACAAACATCTAAACTGGCTACTGTTTCACACATCATTTTGGTATCCAACGGACTGATCGTGTGGGATTGCTAGGTTAGAATCTACTGTAGTTAAAATGAATAAATAACAGGCACAAGCAAATTTGTTCTCATTGGATTTTATTATGTAATATAAAACCAATCAGGGTATGCTTGAGTTTATTTATTTTAAAAAAAATATGCTATGCTCCACTGCGTCCTTTTTTTCCGGCAAAATAGCTTATGGGAGAAAGAAAAAAGTTTGACATCCCTTACCACAAACATACTTTAATGTTGAAAAGGTGGACTTACAGTATATCAACCACTGTAATTACATTTACTGAAATAGATTCATTTGGATTGTTGTGTCAAAAAAGGTGAGCTGGATTAAGTCATGTAGTACCTTAAAGGGCTTAAAAGGTCCAGTGGAAGAGTCAACCCATGTAGAAGGGAGTCCCAGGGTGATCCCCAGCAGAGTCCCATCCACCATCATCTGAACACAATTCAAGAGAGCCTTAATCAATTGTTACACCAAATGTAAACCATGTGCTACCAATTAGGATTTAGAATAGTCAATGGTGGACATTATTTTGTTCACCAGCCCAACAAGGCTTGTTACGAGAGTAGAGAGGATATTTACTGTTCAAAAGGGCACTTACCTTCTGGCACGCGCATCGGTGAGAGAGGTCTGAGCATGTGAACCAGGGAAGCGTCTGATATTCCAGACCCAGCTTTGGTAGTTGTACATGGATAACCTGGGTATTTGCCCATTGGAGCACCTGTTACTAATGGAAATCAGTGTTATATAAGGTAAATGACTAGCTGAAATCTCTCGCTCTCTCTCTGTGAAATGTGAGCTAGCTAAAGCACAATCACCTGCTCTCATTGAATATGGGTTAACTCCATTTTGGGCCGTTTGGCAATCCTGTGGTGGAGGTGAATTGAGGAAATTCTGTGCCCACTGACATCCCTGTGGTGGAGGGAAAAAATTCAATTGGCAGGGAGGAAGTAGAGTAGTTCTGGCCTTTGGAACTGAAGTGACTTTTTGTCTTTTTTTATGTCGCTGTGTCAGACCATTCAGCAGTTCATTTTTCTCCGGTGGTGGGACAAACTGGGAAAGGACATAAACACGAGAATTGCTGATTGCAGTTAAAATAGGACTTTGATTTACATATAAAAAAAGGGACAGTTTGGAGTGAGTAGCCTACCTCAAATCCATGAAGAGACTCAACTGCTACTGGACAAATGGGCAGCTCCAACATGGCGTGCTTCACTGGTGGAGAAATGGGCAGTTCAACCACGATGGGCTCCAGTGGAGGTGGAGGGAAGAAATGTGATAGGGCGGGAGGAGGCTGAGTTGTTCTGGCCTGTGGAACTGAAGTTTCCATGTCTGTCTGTCTTTTTCTGTGTCGCTGTGTCAGACCCTTCAGTGGATTATTTTTCCGCGGTGGTGGGAAAAACTGGGATAGGACATAAACAAATCAAATTGTATTCGTTACATACGCTGAATACAACAAGTGTAGACCTTACCGTGAAATGCTTACTCACAAGCCCTTAACCAACAATGAAGTTAAGAAATTAATAGTTAAGAAAAGATTGACTAAATAAGTCAAATAAAAAAGCCTACATAAATGTGTGAATTTCTTATTGGAGTTTAACTAGGACCATGATTTACATATTAAAAGAGATAGTTTGGAGTGAGTAGCCTACCTCAAATCTCTGAAGCGACTCAGCTTCCACTGGAGCGATAGGCAGCTCAAACATGACGTGCTTCACCGGTGGAGAGATGGAACGCTCAAACGTGATGTGCTTCACTGGTGGAGAGATGGGACGCTCGACCACGATGGGGTTCACTGAAGGAAAGATGGGCTATATATAGTGGTTTAGAAACAGAAGGTTAGTCCAGAAACAACACAAATAAATTAAACACAAATAAAAACCAATAAAAACAAACAGATATATGCCACCATGTGGCTGGATTGTTTACTTCAGAAGGAAACAACACTTTTTAAGATCTTCTGTTGAGATTTATTAAATGGCCTAAAACATACCTGTTTGCTTACTTATGAAAATGCAAACCATAATAATCATCCCCTCCCTCATCATCCATCTTAACTCCTGCGGTCTCATCCAATGAAGAAACGTACCTGTGCCCTACTCTGTGTGCACAACAGGGTAACACAACACCACATGACGAACTTAGATTGGTACTCCTGACACTTCTGCCATGCAATCTCAATCATCTCCTTAAGAGTCCCAACACTACAGGAGAGGAAACACACCAGGTTGTTTAGAATGGGTGGAAGGAGGCTTCACACCGTGGATATGAAACTGTCTTTCAATTTCAGATCTGAACTCAATCTAGGTACTCTGGGTAATCGAGGTCATCTGAAACTCCATTACATTGGTCCAAAATCTCAACGTAAAGGCAGTGTAATCATAGCACTCCAAATCCCAACATGAATGTACTGGAAGACAGTGTAGCTGTGCAGATGTCATTGCTGTGTTAATGAACAAAGTACTTACTTTGCAAGAAGCCCAGAGGATGCTGTGAGGACTCCAGGCTGTTCCTGTGGGCTCTGCTGAGGGAGATCAGAGGAAGTAGGGAGGGGGAGGGGGAGATAGGCAGGAGCATCGACAATCTGAGAAGAACCAGCCTCTATTCCCCAGTTGGCCCATTGATCAGGTTGATGCTGGTGGTTCACAGGTGGAGAGATGGGAAGCTCCACCACAATGAACTTCACTGGTGGAACGATGGGAAGCTCAAACGTGATGTGCTTCACTGGTGGACAGATGGGCCGATAAACAACGATGGGCTTCACTGGTGGAAAGACAGGAAGCTCAACCACGATGGGCTCCACTGGTAGAGAGATGGGCAGATCAACCATGATGGGCTTCACTGCTGGAGAGATGGGCAGCTCAACCATGATGGGCTTCACTGGTGGAGAGATGGGCAGCTTAACCATGATGGGCTTCACTGGTGGAGAGTCGGGCAGCTCAGCTACAATAGGCTCCACTGGAAGTGGAGGGAAGAAATCCTGGGCCCTTTGGCATCTCTTTGGTGGAGGTGGAGGGAAATAATCCGATAGGGCGGGAGGAGGCTGAGTAGTTATGGCCTGTGGAACTGAAATTTCCATGTCTTTCTGTCTTTTTTTATGTCGCTGTGTCAGGCCCGTCAGTGGCTTATTTGTCCACGGTGGTGGAGCAAAGTGGGAAAGGACCTCAACAAATCCAATCAAATTGCATTTGTTACATGCACTGAATACAACAAGTGTAGACCTTACCGTGAAATGCTTACTCAAAATGAAGTTAAGAAAAGATTTACTAAAATAGGACCATGATTTACAAATTGAAAGGGACAGTTTGTAGTGAGTAGCCTACCTCAAATCTCTGAAGCGACTCAGCCTCCACTGGAGCGATAAGCTGCTCAACCACAATGCTTTTCAGTGGTGGAGAGATGGGCAGCTCAACCACGATGGGTTTCACTGGTGATGAGATCGGCAGCTCCAACACGGTGAGCTTCACTGGTGGAATGATGCGCAGCTCAACAAGGTTGGGCTTCACTGGTGGAGAGATGGGATGCTCGACCACGTTGGGCTTCGCTGGTGGAGAGATGGGATGCTCGACCACGTTGGGCTTCACTGGTGGAGAGATGGGTAGCTCAGCTACAATGGGCTCCACTGGAGGTGGAGGGAAGAAATCCTCAGCCCTTTGGCATCTCTTTGGTGGAGGGAAATAATCCGATTGGGCGGGAGGAGGCTGAGTAGTTCTGTCCTGTGGAACTGAAGTTTCCATGTCTTCTTCTCTTTTTCTATGTCGCTGTGTCAGACCCTTCAGTTGCTTATTTTTCCACGGTGGTGGAGCAAAGTGGGAAAGGACATCAAGAAATCAATTTTGCATTTGTCACATGCACCGAACACAACAAGTGTAGACCTTACCGTAAAATGCTTACTCACAATGAAGTTAAGAAAATATTTACTAAATGAGCTAAAGTAAAAACAAAAAGACCATATTCAGAGGGGTTGGGTTAAATGAGGAAGTCACATTTCAGTTGAATGCATTCACATGTACAACTGACTAGGTATACAACTTTCCCTTTCCATATAAATGTGAGAATTGCTGATTGCAGTTAAAATAGGACCATGATTTACAAATTGAAAGGGATAGTTTGGAGTGAGTAGCCTACCTCAAATCTCTGAAGCGACTCAGCTTCCACTGGAGCGATAAGCAGCTCAACCACAATGGGCTTCACTGGTGGAGAGATGGGCAGCTCAACCACGATGGGCTCCACTGGTGGAGAGATGGGCAGCTCAACCACGATGGGCTCCACTGGTGGAGAGATGGGACATTCGACCACGATGGGCTTCATTGGTGGAGAGATGGGCAGCTCAACCACAATGGGCTCCACTGGTGGAGAGACGGGCAGCTCAATCACAATGGGCTCCACTGGTGGAGAGATGGGCAGCTCAACCACAATGGGCTCCACTGGTGGAGAGATGGGCAGCTCAACCACAATGGGCTCCACTGGTGGAGAGATGGGCAGCTCAACCACAATGGGCTCCACTGGTGGAGAGATGGGCAGTTCAACCACAATGGGCTCCACTGGTGGAAAGATCGGCGGCTCAACCACGAAGGGCTTCACTGGTGGAGAGATTTGCCATTCAACCACGACGGGCTTCACTGGTGGAGAAATGGGCAGCTCAACCACGACGGGCTTCACTGGTGGAGAAATGGGAAGCTCGACCATGATGGGCTTCACTGGTGGAGAAATGGGCAGCTCGACCACAATGGGCTTCACTGGTGGAGAAATGGGCAGCTCAACAATTATGGGCTTCACTGGTGGAGAGATGGGCAGCTGAACCACAATGGGCTTCACTGGTGGAGAGATGGGTAGCTCAACGACAATGGGCTTCACTGGTGGAGAGATGGGCAGCTCAACCACAATGGGCTTCACTGGTGGAGAAATGGGCAGCTCAACCATGATGGGCTTCACTGGTGGAGAGATGGGCAGCTCCACCATGATGGGCTTCACTGGTGGAGAGTCGGGCAGCTTAACCACAATGGGCTCCACTGGAGGTGGAGGGAAGAAATCCTCAGCCCTTTGGCATCTCTTTGGTGGAGGGAAATAATCCGATTGGGCGGGAGGAGGCTGAGTAGTTCTGTCCTGTGGAACTGAAGTTTCCATGTCTTCTTCTCTTTTTCTATGTCGCTGTGTCAGACCCTTCAGTTGCTTATTTTTCCACGGTGGTGGAGCAAAGTGGGAAAGGACATCAAGAAATCAATTTTGCATTTGTCACATGCACCGAACACAACAAGTGTAGACCTTACCGTAAAATGCTTACTCACAATGAAGTTAAGAAAATATTTACTAAATGAGCTAAAGTAAAAACAAAAAGACCATATTCAGAGGGGTTGGGTTAAATGAGGAAGTCACATTTCAGTTGAATGCATTCACATGTACAACTGACTAGGTATACAACTTTCCCTTTCCATATAAATGTGAGAATTGCTGATTGCAGTTAAAATAGGACCATGATTTACAAATTGAAAGGGATAGTTTGGAGTGAGTAGCCTACCTCAAATCTCTGAAGCGACTCAGCTTCCACTGGAGCGATAAGCAGCTCAACCACAATGGGCTTCACTGGTGGAGAGATGGGCAGCTCAACCACGATGGGCTCCACTGGTGGAGAGATGGGACACTCGACCACGATGGGCTTCATTGGTGGAGAGATGGGCAGCTCAACCACCAAGGGCTTCATTGATGGAGAGATGGGCAGCTCAACCACAATGGGCTTCACTGGTGGAGAGATGGGCAGCTCAACCACGATGGGCTCCACTGGTGGAGAGATCGGCAGCTCCAATACGGTGAGCTTCACTGGTGGAGAGATGGGCAGCTCAACCACAATGGGCTTCATTGGTGGAGAGATGGGCAGCTCAACCATGATGGGTTTCACTGGTGGAGAGATGGGACGCTCGACCACGATGGGCTTCACAGAAGGAACGATGGGCTATATATAGTGGTTTAGAAACATAAAGTTAGTCCAGACACAACACAAATAAATTACCATGTAATTGACACATGGCCTAAAACACACCTGTTTGCTTACTTATGAAAATGCAATCCATAACAATCATCCCCTCCCTCATCCATCCTAACTCATGCTGTCTCATCCAATGAAGAAACGTACCTGTGCCCTACTCTGTGTGCACAACAGGGTAACACAATACCACATGACGAACTTAGATTGGTACTCCTGACATTTCTGCCATGCAATCTCAATCATCTCCTTAAGAGTCCCACCACTACAGGAGAGGAAACACACCAGGTTGTTTAGAATGGGTGGAAGGAGGCTTCACACCGTGGATATGAAACTGTCTTTCAATTTCAGATCTGAACTCAATCTAGGTACTCTGGGTAATCGGAAACTCCATTTCATTGATCCAATATCTCAATCAACTTAACTGTAAAGGCAGTGTAATCATAGCACTCCAAATCCCAACATTAATGTACTGGAAGACAGTGTAGCTGTGCAGATGTCGTTGCTGTGTTAACGAACAAAGTACTTACTTTGCAAGAAGCCCAGAGGATGCTGTGAGGACTCCAGGCTGTTCCTGTGGGCTCTGCTGAGGGAGATCAGAGGAAGTAGGGAGGGGGAGATGGGCAGGAGCATCGACAATCTGAGAAGAACCAGCTTCCATTTCCCAGTTGGCCCCTTGACCACGTTGATGCTGGTGGTTGTAATAGTCCTTCCCGTTCTCATACTTGTACGCATACTCATACTTGTACTCGTTGTTGTTTAGGGTCCACCTCTCTGTAAAAAAGAATTAGAGCAGAAGCTTTATCCTCTCATATCCATAAAGGAATGTTAATAAAATGATACAACCAAGACCCAACTGAGGTGTGAAATACTTACCCCATTGGCCATGTTTTTCATTCCAGTGGAAATATCCATAATCGTCGCCCTTGTAAAACCCGTCCACATCAGCCTTAACAATATAATCAACACGGAGACAGTCAAACGAGAACAACTTTAAAGAGAGTAAAACCTGTTACTGAAGCAAAATAGCTGGAAGGTACAGTTTAAATTGAATCCCTTTTAATGTTATCAGAATGTATTGGGGGAAATCAAATCAAATTGTATTTGTCACATACACATGGTTAGCAGATGTTAATGCGAGTGTAGCGAAATGCTTGTGCTTCTAGTTCTGACAATGCAGTAATAACCAACAAGTAATCTAACCTAACAATTCCAAAACTACTACCTTATACACACAAGTGTAAAGGGATAAAGAATATGTACATAAAGATATATGAATGAGTGATGGTACAGAACGGCATAGGCAAGATGCAGTAGATGGTATCGAGTACAGTATATACATATGAGATGAGTAATGTAGGGTATATAAACAAAGTGGCATAGTTTAAAGTGGCTAGTGATACATGTATTACATAAAGATGCAGTAGATGATATAGAGTACAGTATATACATATGACAAGTAATGTAGGGTATGTAAACAAAGTGGCATAGTTAAAGTGGCTAGTGACACATGTGGCTAGTGATACATGTATTACATAAAGAGTCCTTAATTTAAACAATAACAAACTGGAGATGCCGCCTCTGTTTTGGGAAGAAAAAAAACAGAGGAATGGGCCTGGAGAAATGTAACCACTCAAATTCAGACGGAGCTGGCCATCCATGATATCCAAATGAGTTTTAACCATGTTTTAAGGTTATACAGTGTTGTTTTCATTACATTTACATTGTTTACACACATTGGATTAAAACAAGTTTATATGTTGTGTTCTGATGGGGTACGTATGACAATTGAATTAAGATCATGAGGCATGTACAAGTTATATTCTATAAGAATCAAACGGGTATATATCATTCATTAATAAATAACTAAGGGTTATAACTTTAAGGAACCAACCAGCTAATGTTGGGAATATCTTGAAAAACTCCTGATGTCAATGTTCGGTTACAACCAAACAGGGATCAAACTGGAACATTTCCAGGCCTATGTCCCTGGAATGTTCTGACCGCAACATCATTCTACTGATATTCCATGGACCTACAGGAAACGTTTTGAATGTTGCCAGAACTTTAGAGCCCTGAATGCTGATTGGCTGACAGCCGTGGTATATCAGACCAAATACTGCATATATAACAAAACATGTATTTTTACTGCTCTAATTACATTGGTAACCAGTTTATAATATCAATAAGGCACCTCAGGGGTTTGTGGTATATGGCCAATATACCACAGCTAAGGGCTGTATCCAGGCACTCCATGTTGCATCATGTTAAGAGCAGCCTTTAGCCGTGGTATATTGGCAATATACCACACCCCCCTCAGGGCTTATTGCTTAAGTAACCCACTGGGCACAGACATCATTTCAACATCTAGTTTTGATTTAATTTTGGTTAAGTTGTCAACTAAGGTGAACTCAACAGCAAAAATCACTGGGTACTTGCTAACTCTGGTCTATGGTGATAGTGTGGAGGAACGCACACTTCCGCCCTGGTCCAGAGCTAATAGGCTACTTGCTACCGCCCTGCTCCAGAGTGAAGTGTTTGATTACTCACATTATATGGATCCATAGTTGCAGGATCCATGTTTAGTCAATCTTCAACACAGACGCACTGCACCATCCAACTTCTCCGGTACAATTTCCGGTAAGGTCTCCAACATTCGGAACAACAGACCTTAATGTTTTCAGAGAGTGATGCAAGTAGTCGTCTCCAGAAACAAGTCGATTTAAACTAGCATTGATTGCTCTGGGTTATTTATAGGCTAGATAACGTCACAATACTCAGCGTCAGATTGGAACTCACAGATATTCTGCAACTCATTATGTAAATGTGGTAACACAACTTTGAGTCATAATGCAAGTAATCACACTGCACGCGACCACTATTGACATGGGACGGGTTGGTAATTGGAGTCAAATATTTGGCCACTTCCTTGTGTTTGTTTAAAGCTGAAAATCGAGTAGCCTAGCCTAGGCCTAGCCAACAAGACAAAAAAGGGTTCAAGGGAACACTCACAGCAACACATTAAATTACTATTCTGTTCTATTTAAGTATATGGGAACACCCATGAGGAACATACATAGGAAATATTTAGTCGGTTTGCATTACCAGTGTCTATTGGTAGCCGATAATGACAGACTCAATAACAAGGAATGACCTGGAATAAATTTTAGTTTAGCTGTTCGCTGATTGCTTAGCTGCTGAGACAGGGTGTGAGATGTTAAACCCCAGCTCTGAAACAGAAGGATTAACAGATTTGGTTCAGACATGAAACCGTCACTTTCTTAGAGATTGAAGACAGAATACAAGAATGTGTGAATGTAAATGTAGGTTGACATGGATGGTGTGGGGTATGCCATTTGTTACAAAGAGGAGGTGACGAACTAATATTTCACAAAACAAATATTAGATAGGCCTACAGTAAAATTACTCAATTGTTAAGTTCCTTTTCAAGCGCATTGATACCATAGGCTAAATGTTGTGATTCGTGTTGATTTTCAGCGTTCTAATGATTGGGAGTTGTGCTGAAAGGACAGCTCCTGCCCCATACATAGAGCTTTTCGTTTCGCAAAAAATAAATAATGGCTATTCTGTTCTATTTAATTATATGGGGACATGTTCTGTACAACCACATGGTTTGCATGTAACAAAATATAAATGGCGGGATCAAAGTGTTTAATGCTTTCTAATTCCATATCTTCCTTGCTGTAATATTAGGATTTGTAATTCATACATAAAGATTGCCCGATTATTGTTTCGATCTTAATCCAAATTGCAAAAGGCTTTACTCCGCATGTGTTACGTCAGCGACCCCCGTAGGACTGGAATAGAATAGGAGCGCTCCAAATCCGTGCTGAGCACCAGCGAGCGCCCACCCATGCCAATATTCGTACCCTTCGTCTGTCTGCTCTGGCACGAATGCCTAAGGCTTATGGACAAAACAAAATAGAATAGTTGCCTTGAGGAAGAAAATATATTTGGTGTCCGTTTTTTTCACTTCTAATTACCCACGCAAACCTTCCACTATTACTCCTCCAAGCTCAGCTGACTTTCTATCGCTTGCTTCTCGGATAGTCCAGAGGAAGCGACTTGTGGCCGCTGTGGTTGGCATCGTCATGGTGTTGGCCCTTATCATAGCAATACCGCTGCTTGTGCAAAGTACCAAGACTTCGGCTCACTATGAGATGATGGGCACCTGTCGAATGATCTGTGATCCATACAGTTCGAAACCCGCCAGCGCCACGGCCATTGAGCTTATGCAGGACCTGAATGCCATCCCGCCGCCAATGGCGCATGGCTCCAAGGGTGAATTAGGGCGACCTGGGAAAGCGGGACCAAGGGGTCCGCCGGGAGAACCAGGACCCCCTGGCCCAAGAGGACCACCGGGAAACAGGGGTGATTCCGGGAAAGCTGGTTACCCCGCAGTAACGTCAGGGACTGCAAAGACCGAAACGGACACGGACGAGGTTAACATGGCACTCGGTGAAACAAAGGTTGCGTTCTATGTCGGGTTGAAGAACCCACACGAAGGATATGAGGTGCTTAAATTCGACGATGTTGTCACAAATTTGGGAAATCAATACGACCCAACCAATGGCAAGTTCACTTGCCAAGTGTCCGGAATGTATTTTTTCACATACCATGTGTTAATGCGAGGAGGCGACGGGACAAGCATGTGGGCAGACTTGTGCAAAAACGGACAGGTAAACATTATTTCATTCAATTAGCATATACGAAAATATTGTATTCTCATTCACGAATTTATTTGAAAACAATTAATGTCTATAAAATATTATAAATGCATGCAAAAACCCAAAGGGTATGGAGAAAAACGAATACTTTACGCACTAATTTTACGCACTCACTTTATATAATTTAGCTAGTGAACTTTTCGGCTTTATATTAAGAAATTTACGTCCCTTCGCATTTGCTTAGCAATGGTAAACTCAGTTAAATCGGGTAAGCTATACATTAGATTACCACAGTAAAGAAAGGCTCGAACATTTATCTGATTAAGCCTTTGTTCCCCCTTCTGTGATGTCCAAAGTGACATAATATCATCTATTCTACAAAGTGGTAGTGGAGGAATTTGTCTGACAATAAGAGACGAAATCAAATAACCAGAAAATGTCAAGCTAATGAGGATTATGGTTATTTTGTGTGTCCCTTCCACTACACAGGTTCGGGCAAGTGCTATTGCACAGGACGCAGACCAGAACTACGATTATGCAGGTAACAGCGTGGTTCTACACCTGGATTCCGGAGATGAGATTTATGTCAAACTGGACGGTGGCAAAGCACACGGAGGCAACAACAACAAGTACAGCACCTTCTCTGGATTCATTTTGTATCCAGATTAAATAGCCTGACAAGTTTGAGGCTACCCATGACTCTACCTCCAAATGAGGTCCAAACAGAACTTCATCTTTAATTTCGCTCTCTCATTTCCTTTGAAGAGCAAGGTGCTTGTAATGGTCTTCTAACCACCAATAATATATAGGATAAATAGGCTATATAGCAGTTGAGGTTGTTTGATTGAATGTGGTAAACATGACTTTATGCAGTAGTGTGTTTTACTCAATAGGAACCCCTTATGTGGAGAAATAGCCTATATGTAGCTAAGGTCAAATGCACAGAGATAGAATCATGTAACCCATGTGTTCGGTACATTCAGAGTCCAGAATTGTGTTTTATATTACATCTCTAGGCCAATAATGCATTATATTTTGTCCTCATGTACCAATAAATATTATTTTACAGTATGTCTCATTGAATGTTTTTTCAAATATTTACATGACAGAGCGAGTTACAGTAAGTAGGGACTGCATACATTTTCGTACTGGTTCCCCGCGGAAAACCAACCCACAACTCTGGCGTTACATGCACCATGCTCTACCAACTGAACAACATGGGGACCACAGCATGGCTGAGTCTTATGGAGCAACGCTGCAGGTTAAAGTGACAACCTGCCATCCAATACTAGCACTAGTGAAGGTGCTCCTCACGTATACATTCTATCAGAGTCAAGACTGAAATGTGTGATTTTCCTTCACACATTTCATGTTTTCTTTACGGCTTCACTTCAAAAGAAGTGCACAGCCTTAGGGTTAGTTTATGTTGAGGATCCTTATTTTGCTCAATCTCCACAAGGTTAGTGGCTATTTGACAAAGAAGGCAGTGGTGTAAAGTATTTAAGTAAAAATACTTTAAAGTACTACTTAAGTAGTTTTTGGGAGTATCTGTACTTTACTATTTATATTTTGGGCAACTTTGACTTTTACTTCACTACATTCCTGAAGAAAATAAAGTACTTTTTTACTTTCTCCATTTTCCATGACATCCAAAAGTACTCGTTGCATTTTGAATGCTTAACAGGCGAGGAAAAGTGTCCAATTCGCACACATCAAGAGAACACCCCTGGTCATCCCTATTGCCTCTGATCTGGCGGACTTACTAAACACAAATGCATCTTTTGTAAACAATGTTTGTGTTGGGGTGTGCCCCTGGCTATCCGTACATTAGTAAAAACAAGAAAATGATGCCGTCTGTTTTGCTTAATATAAGTCATTTGAAATGATTGATACTTTTACTTTTGATACTTAAGTATATTTAGAACCAAATACTTTTAGACTTTTACTGAAGTGGTATTTTACTGGGTGACTTCCACTTTTACTTGAGTAACTTTAAGGTGTCTATACTTTTACTCAAGTATGACAATCGGCTACTTTTTCCACCACTGAAAGACGGTGATAATAATCTGTCCTTTCTACTACCTGAGGCCGCCGGTTTGTTTAGATTTCGTTTGTAGTTTAGGGTTGGGTTTAGGAATGTGGTTTAAGGTTGGGGTAAAGTTCAGGGTTATGGGCTCTCATAAATTGACTCACAGAGGCCAACATGAAAAAATACTACAGTTTACTACAGAATACTACAGTACGTACTATAGAATTATATAGTAAACTGCAGTATACTGTAGAAAAGAATATTACACACTGTAGTATCCATCGATCATGTGTAATACTTACTATAGAATGTTGTACTATACTGTAGAATACTATAGCAAATACTACAGCATTTTCCTAAAAAAAAAACACTGTAGTAAATTCTACAGTAAAGACTACAGTAATGTCCGCAAAAACACAACTTTTTAAAACTATAGTAAACACTACAGTATTTAATTAGCATTTACCCTGCACATTCCCCCATTTTGCAATTTGTGCCACCCATAAGTAAGAAACCTACATGCCAAGTACAGACCACATATTGTGTTCCCTACAGGTTATAGAAAAAAGCAGAAGCTCTGAACTATCTGTTCAGACACAAGTCCTACCTACCTACCTACCAACCTACCTACCTACCTACTTAGTTAACTGTAAATAGTACAGTATACTACCGTATACCACAGTAAATATTCACTGTAGTGTTTTTACAGACTTGAGTGAATACTACAGTAATATCTGCAAAAACACTACAGTGAATACTATAGTACTTATACCATAACAACTGTAGTATATTTTTTATATGGGGGTATAGGGGATTTTATCATACATACATTCAAACATTACAAACCCATGAGTCACATATGCCTGTTTTTCTCTCGTCTGATGTCTTTTCTGTGTTTTAATGTGGCCTTCCTACTGGTCCAAGTGAGGGAGTTACAATACAATATACATGATACAGTCTACACTGAGTCTACAAAACATTAGGAAGACCTGCTCTTTCCATGACATAGACTGACCAGGTGAATTCAGGTGAAAGCTATGATTCCCCTTATTCACTTCAATCAGTGTAGATGAAGGGAAGGAGATGAAAGCCTTGAGACAATTGAGACATGGATGCCATTCAGAGGTTGAATGGGCAAGACAAAAGATTTAAGTGGTTTGAACTGGGTATGGTAGTAGATGCCAGGCACACTGGTTTGAGTGTGTCAAGAACTGCAATGTTGCTGGGTTTATCACACTCAACATTTTCCTGTCTGTATCAAGAATGGTCCACCACACAAAGGACATCCAGCCAACTTGACACAACTGTGGAAGCATTGGATTCAACATGGGCCAGCATCCTAGTGGAATGCTTTCAGTACCTTTCAATACCTTGTAGAGTCCATGCCCAGAATAATTGAGGATGTTGTTCTGAGGGCAAAACGGTGTGCAACTCAATATTAGGACGGTGTTCCTAATGTTTGTACACTCAGTATACATGAGATTGTGACTAGGGTTTTGCTGGTGCTGTGAAAATGTGTACATAGAGTAATGTAATGGTAAACCAACCAAATGGACTTCAACTGAAGCTTTTAGCTTCTCAGATATATGTTGTCATCTGTAGGAACCGAATAAGATGACTGTACTCATTAGACCTCTACTGAAGGGCTTATTACTTTTAGGTGACTGCTGTGGTCCATCTGTATTCCCAGACACAGTTGCATTGCTGTCCCCTTATTACTTTTCAACAACGGTCCCCATATGTCTCAGGGACTGTCAGTGGCTTAAAGAGGATGATAGATGGATGTGTGTTTAAGGTGGAGGAGAGAGAGAGAGAGAGAGAGAGAGAGAGAGAGAGAGAGTGAGAGGAGTCGACTAATGAAGGTACATCTGCAACGGACAAGGTGTGTCTTTTCACTTTGACATGATGAGTTCATTGTGACGTATCATCAAATCAACCCGAGTTTATTGGTCGCGTACACAGTTTAGCAGATGGTATAGCGGGTGCAGCGAAATGCTTGTGTTACTAGCTCCTAACAGTGCAGGAGAATGTCAAACAAGCACGCAAATAATCAAAAGACTTCAAACAAGAAGTCAATAAATGTCCGAAAACCCAAATAACTCTGTATCAGTCATCCAAATGCAATCAATCGTGGGAGGTGAATGATGGTGTGTAGACCTGGGTCATGTTCAGTAGGGCACACCATAGCAAAACAAAAAGGAGCATTTCTTATTGGTCAAGTTCAGATGGTACCTCCCTGTCACAAAATGTTTCAAAACATTTTCTTCCAACTGAACATACCCCTGGATAGGAATTGACTGAAAATTCATTAAGAGTCCTTGGAGGAACCATGTCTAGCCAACAGCACACCTAGTTCCTAAGAGGATGACTGTGTTGTGTCTCTAAGTGATGATTTCACCAGCTTTCCACCTGGAGGCAGGCAGATTGAACAGCTGTCGATCAATTAAACAGCAATCATGCAAAACAAATATTAGCCAGTCTGGTTCAGCATGGCTCTGGCTAAGTTGTTGATTTATTTCACTGTGTTCAAGATGACTAAATTCATACCCTACTATTATCCCCAAAATAACCACCCTGATAAAAGCCTTTCTGGCATGGTTTCATCAAATACACTCAATAGTCAATATGGAAAACTTTTGTCCATTTCCTTTTTGCATGTAGACTATAATGTATCCACCTTTCATGTATCCTACTCATTACCAATGGCGTCAAAGTGCTACCAACACATATTACACACAGAACATCCCCTGGAGAGTGTTGTGGTGTGTGGTGATGATACGTCTCATCACCCCGCCTCATCACTTCTTAATTAAGGGAGGAAGTGGAGCTGCCTGCATCGACTCACCCGAAGACATCACCATGCACACAGGCACATTTCAAGACTCAATGGAATCTAATACAGACCCCATCCGGGGGAGCTGTGGGCTATGTAAACGTCCTGGTGTAATGTCACGGATAGAGATGCACTGAGAGCCGGACGGTTTGCAGAAACACTCATAAGTATGGTGGACCCAGGGGGCAGGCAGCTGACAAGGTGACAAAGAAGTGCTAATGACACAAGTGACCACAGGGAGTTCTATTTTCGAAACTCTTCAAAAAAAAGTCCTGTTGTTGATGCATAAGTTGCCACGGGGAGGTGTCCTCATTTTGCATATCAACATGGTTTTCAAAAGGAAAAACACAAACGGCCAGACAGATTTGAGATCAGTGATACTGAGCTGTCTGTTTTCTGTTGTTGAAGCAGAAACAGTTAGAGGCATGAGATTGAGGGAAAAACAACAGTCTGGACAGTAAAATTAGGTTCCGGGGGTGTTTGGTGATAATGTGGAAGATCTCCAGACCAAAAGAGTTTGATGTCAGTAAACATTCAGGTAACAGATAAATGACTTAAGTGTGGTAAGTATTCGAAACCGGGTAAAGAACCAAGGCATTTCTTCAAGGCCACATTAGTCCACTGAGCCTATAGGCATTTGATCAACTTACCATATACTCAAACAAACTGGCCAAGAGAGGTAACGTACAGGGCACGGATGTTAATGCAACGTCTATTCCACGTTGGTTCAACGTAATTGCGTTGAAGGGGCATGGAAACAACGTTGATTCAACCAGTACGTGCCCAGTGGGAATTGACTTGACCCGACCCCTACACCTTGATATTGTGTAGGGGGAAATGCAGCTGAAAAGGCCATCTATGCTATAAACACTCATATGCATTCCCTCTGTAAAACCTTGTGATGTGATGACCTTGTCTCGACTGCAGTCGCTCACTAAAAACAAAACATGAGGGAGAAATGTTCTCCCTCACTCCAATTGAGACATCAACAACAGCAAGGAGGTGTCACTTGCCACAAGATGGAGGGCCAGAACGATCCTTCCTGGATGAGGGTGAAAGATTGGAGGGTGACAGGCAGTCTGGTAAAGCTCCTTGATAGATGAAAGGACGAGTCTGGCTCTTTGCTCTGATGTGATTCAGTCTGACAGGCTTGAGTTGCAGGCAATGTTGTCCTGTCCCGGGAATGATCGCTTCTGCCCCGAGTCCGCTGCTCTGCCTCGTGAGTGAGACAGTCTGACTGTGACTGGTCTTCTCCTGCTCTGAAAATTGAGAAATGCATTTTGAATCATGTAAATACAGTACTAGGTATCACATACATACACACAACACGGCAAAGTACTTAAAGGAACATACCACTCAAAAACCTATTGGTATTTGTTTCGTTAGTCCTCTGTTGATACAATCCCAACATGCTTTGCATGTCAGCAGTCAAGATTCAGAATGTTGAACTTTCAAAACACAGAAAGTGTCACAGAACGATGATCATGTTGATGACGATACTGTGACACTTTCTGTATTTTGAAAGTTCTACATCTTGAAAACTTGATTGCTGACATGAAAATCACTTTAGGACCATTTACCAAAAGATCGTTTTTGAGTGGTATATCCCTTTAACTTCTGTTTGGAAGAAGGAGGCTCTGCTCAAGGCCGTTAGTGTTTCCCATTTGATGCATTTTCTCCAATCTCTTATGGGCTGAGCTACTAAGAGGATAGTTCAGTTTCCCATTTATCAGTCTGACATTATTTTCAGATAAGTGTCAGTGTCAGTTTCACTAAACGCCTCTCAGTTTGAGTCAACGCGTAATCGGATAGCAGGGTGACATCCAGACGGGTCACCTCCAGACGGGTCACATATTATTTCTGATTTAGGGATTGAGGGATTCAAATAAAGTTTGTTTTGTTTAGTCTCTGGGTGGAAATCATTCAGATTCACTGTTACATATCTCTACAATACATTCCACAAATCCAAGACATCAGTTTGTCTCTCCTTCTGACTTTTATTTCCTTTTCAAAGTCAATGGAGGGAAATGTTGATTGATAAATAAAGTACTGCCAATCCCTGGGGAGTTTAGTGTCTGTCTTCATCTCTCGTTTTAGAATTGGTTAATCGTACATCCCCAAAAAAATAGTGTGTGACGGCTCAGATCATAACAGAAGCCAGTAGAGTTGCAATTCAAAATAATTACGATGCACCATCTCATTGCTCTGTGGTTTCCAAGTCTCGCTCGGACTTCTGTTCTGTTTGAGAGACTTTAAAGGACGGGACCCCAAAGACAGTGCTACTGGTTGCAAATTACGACTCGGAAGTCAGACCTGGGATCCCAAGCATTGCACACTAATGAAAGACCTGTTTCGTTGCTACAACGCAATACAGATGCCATAACGAGTTGCTGTGTAGAAGTTTTGACTCAGCAATACGATGTGCAATGACATCGCAGAGTCTTCTAATGCCTATCAACCTTGAGAGCTTGTTGATTTAACACTTTTCAGTGGTCATATCATCCTCACTTGCAACTGTTAAATTAACACTTTTCACAGCTTCCCGGTTCTCTCCTCTACAGGGTTACATTTAATGCTTGGAATCAAATGATCTGTCCCCAGTGGAAGCTCTTCTCACTTTCTGTAGATCCAGAACAATCACATACCCCCTTTAGCATTCTGTAGCATTGGTCTTTGAGGACACTTATCAGCCACCACTGTCACACTTTGTCCCGGCACCTCATTTTCTCCTAACACGGTCCGACTCTGGAGATCCATAGCCTCCAGCTGAATTATGTCCCTCAATCTGCATTGTGCTGCCTGTTGGAGCCAGAGATCAGATGATTCATCGGGTAGAGAATGGGCCACATGGCATGGAGCTGTCAAAAACACATCTCTGTTAGGTTGTACCCTGTGCATGATGAGGAGCTCAGAGGGATACGGAGATCCATCATGACACCCCATCCCCTCCCTTCACCCCTCGATCCATCACCCCCGGGTACAAGGGAAGGATCGCTCATACCTCTCAGAACTGGGGGTTCCCATCACTCATTCTGCACTCTCCACCACCTCTACGCACCTCCCTCTCTCACCCTTTCTCTTTATCCCCTTCATCCCTCCATCCCTCTTTTCCTCCCGCCGGTTACCAATGGGGGCTCTCACTCACTCCTCTCAGAATCTCAGTTCAGGGGGTTGCCTTCTGCATGGCCCTCAACCACCTCTACACACCTCCCTCTCTCATCCTTTTCTCTTCCTCCTCAGGCACTGATCATCATCACTTGTGTATGACACATAATCGTTCAGCTTCTGCAAGAGTCTTCAACTTTTTGATATTGAGTTTTCCGGCTTTGAGATGATCACGCTTGTGTGGCCCATTCATCATTCTTTTGTATTTTTTTTCTCAATTTTTAAAAAACTTCTGATTGAGGTGAAACCATTTATTCTGATAATCAAACAGGGGTTTGAGTAAAAATGCATCAAACGTTTGGTAGAAGGAGAAAGAAAAGGATGATGAAACTAGAAGACATTATCCCCCCCAAAATAATAAGTAAACACTGAACTCTTACAACACCATCAACTCAATCAGATCAGGGTTAGGATTGCAAAATGTATGTTTTCCCCAAAACCCTGGATGGAAGATTCCTGTATTCTTGTGGTAAACTTCCAAACAGGATTTCTGGAAAACCTGGGAATCTTGGGGAAAGTTACCTAGAATTGTGCAACCCTAATCAGGATACAATATGCCTAGCAGAAAAACAAGTAAAACAAATCCCAAACACTTATTAGGGAAACTAAGACAAAGACACTTCCACTACCTTTGTTTTAAAAGCTCACCTCAACACAAATTGCATTTAGCCGCCCTTTAACATTGAAATTGACATGGCTTGTATACAAATGAGATAGTTGCTCCTCCAGGGGCATTGAGAAAGGTTAGTGACTCCACAATGCTGAATGGGAGATGAGGTCCCACATCCACAGGCTACTAATGAGCCTCAACAGCTAAAGAACAAAAATATGTTTGATTAGTAAGAGCAAATGAAACCTCCCTATCTGGGATTTGCCGTTCAAACGGGGACTTCACCAACACAAAGGACTAACTGGAAGGGGATATTTCCTGTTGATCAGTACATCAAATGTTGAAATTGCAGAGGGTGCTTTTAATTGTAGCATTGATAAATGAAGAAAAGGACTCAGAAAAGAACAGGGTTTGGTCAAATTACGGCAATATTGTTCTGTGCAGGACTCCTCACTGTGATGATGTGGGCATTCTTTACTTGAGGGCATTGTGTTTCAAGAGAGTACAGTTCCTTAACCAATCTAAGCATGGCAACTAATGCAACTACTGCCGATGAGGCACATATTTTATTCTTCCGTGGTCGGCAATCAAAATATGACAAGTACGTCTACAGACGTCATGTCTAACAATGAGAATCAAGTCCCATTTTGAAACGACATCACAAAACACAAGAATCCCACATACCAAAAACGAAATCGAAACAGTGTGCCGTCCCTCATTTTGACGACTCATAATTATGACTTCCGACTGTAATCACTTATTGTTTGTGTTTTGCTGTGGGTTGAGGGGACGGAGGGCCACGGAGTCACATGTATGAGTTCTCTCTAAAGTTCACCAGACCTTACTGTGGGCAAAGTGATTAAATTGTTAGAATAAAGAACATGTGGAAGAAATTAAGAAAGAGGAGAGGAGTTGAAGAGGGTGTAGTAGTCACAGATACCTTAAAAAAAGGTATAGGTGTGTATCAGAAAACCAGTCAGTACCTGGTGTGACCACCATTTGCCTCATGCTGCACGACACATCTCCTCAAATCAAATGTTATTGGTCACATACACATATTTAGCAGATGTGGGTGTAGCGAAATGCTTGCGTTCCTAGCTCCAACAGTGCAGTAGTATCTAAAAACAATTCACAGCAATACAAACAAATCTAAAAGCAAAAGAATAGAATCAAGAAATATATAAATATTAGATCGAGCAATGTCAGAGTGGCATTGACTAAAATAGTGTCATTGACTAAAATAGAGTTGATCAGGGTGTTGTTCGTATCCTGTGGAACGTTGTCCCACTCCTCTTCAATGGCTGTGTAGAGTTACTGGATATTTGCAGGACCTGGAACAAGCTGTCATACACGTTGATCCAGAGCATCCCAAACATGCTCAATGGGTAACATGTCTGGTGAGTGTGCAGGCCATGGAAGGACTGGGACATTTTCATGGGGGCCGTGCATTATCATGCTGAAACATGAGGTGATGGACGGCATATAAATGGCACGACAGTGGGCCTCAGGATCTGCAAGTGTGTTCGTTGTCTGTAGCTTATGCCTGCCCATACCATAACCCCACCGCCACCATGGGGCTCACCATGTTAACATCAGAAAACCACACGCCCACATGTCATCTGCCCGGTACAGTTGAAACCGGGATTTATCCGTGAAGAGCACACATCTCCAGCGTGTCAGGGGCCATCGAAGGTGAGCATTTGCCCACTGAAGTTGGTTACGATGCTGAACTGCGGTCAGGTCAAGACCCTGGTGAGGACAATGAGTACGCAGATGAGCTACCCTGAGATGTTTCTGACAGTTTGTGCAGAAATTCTTCGATTGTGCAAACCCACAGTTTCATCAGCTGTCCGGGTGGCTCACCTGCAGACGATCCGGCAGGTGAAGAGGCCTTGTGTGGAGGTCCTGGGCTGGCATGGTTACACATGGTCTGCGGATGTGAGGCCGGTTGGACGTGCTGCCAAATTCTCTACAGCAATGTTGGAGGCAGATTGTGGTAGATTACACATTTTACAGTGGCCTTTTCTTGTCCCCGACACAAGGTACACTTGTGCAACGATCATGCTGTTTCTTGATGTGCCACACCTGTAAGGTGGATGGATTACCTTGGCATGGCAAAGGAGAAATGCTCACTAACAGGGATGTAAACACATTTTTGAGAGATATATGCTTTTGTGACTATGGAACACTTCTGGGATTTTTTTATTTAAGCTCATGAAACATGGGACCAACACATTACATGTTGCGTTTATATTTTTGTTCAGTATAATTTATCACATGGGGATGTCACAATCGAAGGCCAAAACTCCCTCCCACCAAAACAGTTTTTGACCGCACTGTGCCTTTAAATTAATGATTTTTTCATCCCATAAACTGGGTGCTGCACATACTCAGAGAGGCTGAAGAATAAGAAAGGTACTGCGTGAAATGAAAGCCATGACCCAAGTCACGTAGCAGTGTCACAGTGATGAGTGCTGTGGTAGTCACAACAGCAGCCCGTTGTAAACAAGGTCAAAACCTGCCATGATAGGTGGCTGAAAAGCACAACAACCGTAACCTTGTGTTCAGTGGTGAAAGGCACAGAAACTACGACGGGTTTTCTTCCTCTGAATGACTTCAAGTTTAGGAGACGACAGTTGAAAATGATTGAAGATTGAAAGTGTCCTTTCTTTTTCACAGGCAAGGGTATGCAATAAAACAAGCTCTATAAAAGAAACGATGAAAACATTTGTCATTATGTATTATATGAAAGTATAAAATGTAGTGAATACAATACGTTTAGTGTGCATCCATCTTCCCACTCCCTTCCATTGCTCTGTCAGACCGACCCTTCAGCCTAAGCTCTACGACAAACTCCACAAGCTCTCCTTCATCACCTACAATCTATTGCCAGACCCCCACCTCTTTCTTCCCAAATAAATATTGAGAAGAGGAGAGAGACCCTATCCCTTACCACCCATTTAGTCTGAAATACATTTAAATGGCTTCATTATTTATCTGCATTAACTGCTAAATTATACATAATAGGTGTGGGGGTCAAAGATCACTGCGCGCCCAGCTCCCACTGATTAATACATGTTTTATGTTTTATTTCCTGGAAGTGCTTAGAGATGGAGTGTGTGTGTGTGTGTGTGTGTGTGTGTGTGTGTGTGTGTGTGTGTGTGTGTGTGTGTGTGTGTGTGTGTGTGTGCGTGCGTGCGTGCGTGCGTGTGTGTGTGTGAAAGAGAGAGTGATAGAGTGTGTGTGAGAGAGAGAGAGCGCAATAGAGAGAGAGAGAGAAAGAGAGAGAGAGGGAGATAGAGAAAGGACAAGAGAGAGATGGAGGACAGGGAGAGTGAGAGAGAGTGAGAGAGCGAGAACAGAATGATAATTCCCGTTTAGTATGCAAACATCTCTACCTCTCTGGAATATAAATGTCTGAGGGCTGAGATGTGGGATTGTGTGCATACTGCTTGCATTTCAAGAGTGTGGCGAGACTATCAGAGGTGGATGATAGTGGGATGTGTAAAAACCTTGGCTGTGACAACCTTGGCTGAGAGAGGTTTTGAATAGGATTTATTTTTTACAATTCTGTATGTCTGTGTAGACATCTTCAACAGAAAATCCAGACAGATCATTTAAATGAAATCTGACAGTAAAATGACCCAAATGATAGTGATTGTATGCATCACAGCCGGCTGGTGGTAACTTAATTAGGGAGGACGGCCTAATAGTAGTGGCTGGAACAGCATAGATGGAATGGTATCGAACGTATCAAACACATGGTTTCCATGTGTTTGATACCATTCCATTCACTCGTTTTCAGCCATTATCATGAGCTGTCCTCCCCGCAACAGCCTCCTGTGGTGTGGATGTTCATTGCATTTCTCCAGTAGCCCTGCATGTTCAACTCAAGGCTCTACAGTCGTCCTGTCTATTGACACAATGTACATTTATTCAACATTGGCATGGCATGAAATAGAAATAAAGGTCCTCGTTGAGAAGAGCAACAGAGGAAGACAGTGGTTATGGGGCAGGGAGAGGGTATCATTCAATCTGCATGACTTGATGACAAATGCCATCTTATCTTTGGAATATCTCTGTAAATGATTGATTATGGCTGTGTCCCAAATAGCACCCTATCCCGTATGGGCTCTTGTCAAAAGTAATGCACTACATAGGGCATAGGGAACCATTTGGGATGCTCTGATGTCTTTATTCGTAGCCTAATTATCAATACTGCTCTGCTGGCTAATAGGTTAATAACTACAATAGGAGGGATTGAGAGCCTGTCATGGGGCATGCTTGCTCATCATAGGAAGTATTTAGTTCCATTGTGAAATGTATGCGTCTCACACATACTTTATGTACAGCAATGTTATTTTATGTACAGCAACTTACAGCTATGCTTAATAATGCTTACTCCCTTGATAGTTTACATGCTTGTTTGCATCTTACGTTTGCTTGTGGTATATGGCTATGTTACCACCGCAAAAAAGGTTCAACTGGGAGCGTGCTATAGAACTGATTAACACTTATTAGCGATTGTCTGCCATCTACTGGACAAGACTAGAAAATCCCTGTTTGAATTTCCGAAGCGCTATGCTTTCTCGATTCCTTACTTCCTCCCTCCGTCCTATCCCTCCTTCATTCCTTCCTTCTGAACATAAGAGGAGCCCACTTACAAGAATGACCACAAGATGTCGCCCAAGTTTGTTATATTAATGTAATTGGTAAATTGCGAAGACTTGCCTGTAGCTGTGTGTCGGCCAAAAACCAGTGACGACTATTAAGACAACGATGATGATGCAATTACAGTCCAAAAGTCCAACTTGACCATTGATAAGAGAAACTGTTTGCACAAGAAAATATATAGATCTTAAACTGTATAACATTCACATCCATCTATTCTAACTAAACAAAAATAACCTCAAACTTTTATAAAAATCCGTCAATTATATGAAGGGGAAAAGGTTGGCTTAGGTCCACACATGACCTAGTAACGTATTTCAACATGCATTACATGATTTACACGTTATTCGACGGTGACATCGTTAATGGTTTTTATATTAGCATCATCATTACTATGAAATGTTGAACGTGACTGGAATGGGTTCACTGGAAACGACAAAAGACCATTTCTTGAAGCGGCCACTGGAGGACAGCACAATTCCGGTATTGTATCTCAATGTCTCGCACTGTATCGCGCCCTGTGGCCTATCCGAGATGGCAGAACACTTTTCAACACACAGTTCGAATCTCTAGAATAGAAGAAACAACGTGTAACCGATCTGAAACTTGATAATTGTCTACATGAAATACACCTAGGCCTATATGGGCCTAAACGCTACATATCAGTAAGCCTAGCAGACGAAGCGTTTCCATAAGTGGTGACTTTATTTTATCATTACAAGTAGTATACAATTGAATCATTTAAAATGCATGTACTTTTTTAGTAATAAAATTGTTGTATATAGCCGAATGTAAATATTGTTCAAAGCTAGCCTAGATATAGGCAACACACAATCGCAATGGGCCTGGTTCTGAACAGCTAATTTAGGCCTGCTGTATATGAAGCAACGTTCGTGAATAATTACAATTCACAATGGTTATTTAGCTCAATAGCATATTGATAATTTATTATGGATAGTCTCTTAATTAAAGTACACTAGCTTTTGAGATAAGCATTTCAGTTTTAGCATTTTGATTATAAATCTACCCAATACTTTTTAATCTAAAATGTGTAGGCTATAGCTAATGTATTATAAGAAAATACATTATCGTATAATATTATATGACATAGGATTAGATCACATGAAATGTAATACTAACATATTATAATTGTATATAATAAACTAGGCCTATAAAATAATACAATATCACGTGAGTTTATATTATATATTATTTGAATGCAAAGTTATTCAACAAATAAAGTTGATTTTACAGTTATTTCGCAGTAGGCCAATTGCTTTATGGTGTCTTGCATATTTCTCTGTACTAACAAGATAAGCATTGCAAATGCTTTAACGGCTAACCAGGGTCATCCTTTCCACAGGAAAAGAGTTCAAGATGCCAGTGACAATGACAGTACCGTTATTCATTCGCTTTATGATAGTTAGGCTACCAATTTCATTATTTTTTTTACCAAGTTTGATATTTTGTGTAAATGAAATAATGCTTTTCATGCCATTGTGCTCTGTTCTTCTGACTGCAGATACACCTTTGTTTTAGGAAATAATACAAACTGATATTGCTGTTGCCAGTTGCTTGGGTTTATGATTATTACTCGCCAGACATTATAATGTCAAAATACGACCAAGTTTAATTTAACAGACAACGTCCTTCATCATAAGGTTCATTCATTCATTCGGGAGTGAATTCTGTAAATTATTGCCCAGACATTTTTTGTTTGTTTATTCGACTAATTTATGGGATAAACATTAAATGGTAGTGTTTTGAGATTCCACAAATAACCGAATAAACCAATGTTTTTCAACTGTCTTTGCAACTTCCTCCGATAGCCCAAATCACTGATCAATGCCCACAACGATCATTGGATTTTACAAGTGCTGTGCGCTGACGTGCTCTTGAGTGTTCCTGTTCTGACTGCTTTGGGACAAGGTGCAGGTTGACCTTTCGTTGCCTAATTGTTATTGTGTAGCTGACTCCACTCCATTTACATTCAATTGTACGAAACCACAAGTTATCTTAGACTGGGATGCAAGAGACACATGTATATTGAGGTCATATCCTTGAACGTTTCTATTCATGTGGGCTGTCTTTGTCCTGATGTTCATTTACGCATCCAGCCAGGTGTTTCCGTCCACCACACACCTACAAGTCTCTCAACCAAAAAAAAAAAAAATGTATTATACCAGTCTGTTGTCTTTTTGCAAAATAGTAAAGCTATCGAAAATTAAAGCAATTCGACCATGGCCTCAAACTTAAATAGAAAGTGTCGGAGTATTCGTTTAGGAATTATCTGGGGGCTTTTCAGCTAACGTTAGTGAAGGAAGAAGTGTGTGTGTGTGTGTGTGTGTGTGTGTGTGTGTGTGTGTGTGTGTGTGTGTGTGTGTGTGTGTGTGTGTGTGTGTGTGTGTGTGTGTGTGCGTGTGTGTGTGTGTGTGTGTGTGTGTGTGTGTGTGTGTGTGTGTGTGTGTGTGTGTTGCACCCTAGCCCACCATATTCAATAATACGAGCTGCAGGCCGTCAGTGCATTTATCATCCTATTACTGCAACAAATCCAGGTCCAATACATGAAGGGTAAAATGAATTACCAACGTTAAGCCGTCAATAAAGTCATTTCTGTAAATGGTGTCTCAGAAGACTCGCCGCATTATTCAACCGGCTTTATCAGCACCTTGGAAATTACGCGCGGTCCTCTTGAGCGCATAATATTGCCCTGCTTACTTTGATTAAGCGCCTTGCCAGGGAATAGTGACAGTGCTTTTGACCGGCTTTTATTCACTCTACTGTGATGAACGCCAAGCTGATCAGGCGGAATGAAGAGTAATTAAAAGCTATAAATTATATTTTGCGGTCCCTCTCAAGGCGTCTCTTTGTGGGCAAGATAAGAACCGGAGTCCTCATTTACCGCCTGAAAAGGGACTACGTCTCCACAATGGCTACTTGGCTAAATAGCATATTGATAGTGTCCCAATTATAATTTAATTAACTACCCACACTAACGCTATAGCTTTTGGGATAAAGATTTCAATACTAGCATGTTGAATGTGAATCAGTCCTATAGTTTTGAGCAGAATACATTATTTCGTGACTAATTACTCTTATTTATGTGTCATTTTTTTATTGTATCCCTAAGCATGGACAAATGTTGTCACACAACAAAGAAGCTCGAGCGTCTACCTTGTTGCAAAAAAATAAGAGGTTCTCAATGAACAAACATAAAAGGCCTATGTCTCCAATGTGTGTTTGTTTCGTTTGTTTTTGTTTGCTGCTATATCTATGTTTCAATCTGGGATTATAATGTTATATTTGTAGTGATTTTTAATTAGACTCTCTACCCGCACCCCACTGCACCTGTGGTGTAGCCTATAGACGATAGTGACACAGATATAGGCCTATAGAAATGCAAATTGTATGCCTGTTTAAACTTAATAACAATGAGAATGAACATAAACCATTTTCAATTTTACGATACAGGCCACCTTGGAATGGGTTTATGAATGATTAGCCTGATTTGAGATATTTTACATGACCACGTCACCATTAGGCCTAATACTTCTTATTATATGTCTGATACAAACGCTCAAACAGACCACCTCCATCACCCCCTACCACCTCCGTCAACTAACCTAACTCAACTTGTCCCCCTGTTTCTTTATAGCAATGTAAATATAGCATATACCTACAAGCACGTGACCGGTCAAAGTCAGGCTATGCACAGGTGAGGATGATTACAAGCGTTTATCAAGTGATTTATCCATTTGGAAAGCAGAAATTACGCCTGCGTAAAGATACATATATCATAGGGGTTTTGTTGCCGAGATGAGAGTCATTTAAGACATGGGTTGCCAATTTGACACACCCATTATTTTAGATACAAAACAGGAAAAACCTAAACTAGGGTGGGAAAATGCATGTCAATTGTATAGGCTACGGTTCCTTTCAAATGTGGAGGAAGAGGACTTAAGAAAAGCATACACATGTCACCTTTCAGTGGTAAGAGAGTGGATGGCAATCAAGTCGATAGACAAATTAACGGGAACCATTTGTGGCCTAAATGTATAGGTAGCCTATAATATTTCTGTACAAGCCCAATGTCCCTACCATGTTTTCCCCTATCGGTGATGAGCACGGTCATTTGGTATGGAAGAAAAGCGCACCGCTGAGACCCCTTGTTTTGTGCCTAAAAGCCATCAATTATTTATTTGCTGAGATTCGTAAAATTCGATTGGACGTCGTCACTTCTGACAGCGCGGATCTGCACAAGTGATTGGTCTATTGCACGTGTGTTGGCACTCACGTGCTTCCGGTTGGTGTGAGAGAAAAAAAAGTGTGTGAGAGGGATAACGGGCTTTAGGAGAGTTTAGAAAGATCGCGCCGACATACATTAGAGAAAGCTAGCGACGACGCTGCTGCGCGCGATGTGTAGTCATTCGTGGTAGCGCAGGGCTATTGTGACACTTGGATCGCTTTAGTAGGCTAACATGTCGACAGTGTAGAACATTGTCACATATATCAAAAGTATTTGATATAGGCTTCCTTCATAATATAGTCAGATATATTTTTTTGTTTGCTATTATTCGGATACGGCATTGAGCAACAAGTGGAGTTTGGCGTGGAGAGTTTGCGCTCCAGCCAAAAGTGTACCAGTTATGGAAGAGCGAATTGATCAGAACAGCCGTGATTCGACTGAGGGAGAGAGTGTGTCCCTCTCCCCGAATCTACCATCTCCTCCAATTTTGCCCCACCAGGCAGCACAGCAGGTACATAGAACCACAAACTTTTTTATTGACAATATTCTGCGGCCAGACTTCGGCTGCAAGAAGGAGCTTGGGATTCGGGAGCGGGCGCAGACCTCCGGCAGAGAAAACGTCAACCCTTTGGTAATCAGGCCATCTCACGCGAGCAGCCTTTGCCAGGATTCCAACTGCAGTAGTGACAGTACTTCTTCGTCGTCGTCCTCGCCGTCCTCGAAACAGAGCTCGACAAAACAAGGTGAAGGGAATGGGACTACCACAACGAGATATGGAGACACCGCGTCAATAGTGGTTGTGAATGCCAGTAATGGAGGATCTCCACCCGCTAAAGAATCTACGCCGATGTTATGGCCTGCGTGGGTTTACTGCACGAGATATTCGGATCGACCATCATCTGGTATGGCGCTGGTTTCCGAATCATTTTACCTCTGCATGTCTGAAATGTGAAAGTCCGTTATTTTGGTTATGTTTGGAGTAGGCCTAGCCTGTAGGTCAATTTGAACATCGTAAACATCTCTCTCTCTCTCTCTGTCACCCCCCCCCCCCCTCTCTTTCTATATCGCGTCGCTCCCTTGTAAATGTATTCAGTTCGTGAGCGTCACGCACGATAGGCTAAATGAAGAAACATACCTTGAAAAAGCTAATAATAACAACACCAGCCAAAACAACAAATGATGATAGGCCTGGATTATCATAGTAGGCTAGACTAGACATGTGCCTATAGTACTTGTCATAATCTCTCTAACAGTAACAGTAACACAAACATACACACACATTTGCCACTTTGTTTTGGTGACAGCATTTAAAAACTATATATTAATAAGACTTGGCAGAGCATGTTAGGAAGACCAACCGGGCTGCAATTTGATTATCCTCCCTAATTTGTATTATTCTCCTCAAACTAAAGCAATGCCGAAAACCGGTCCTCCATGTTATCACATTGTTTATGCAAAACTCATTGAAAAGTTTTGCATGGACAAGACAAACTTGAAAGGAGTGGACACCGAAACGTCCACTTTAACTGTCGTCGTTTTGTTTTACTATCTTGTTTTACTTCACACCATATACCTATACTGACTGTTAACTGTTAGGCAAGCCTTCGATGTAGGCCGTCTTCAAATCACCCAAACTGCAAAATATGCACGAAATTTAAAAAAAAAAATCGATAGATTAATCAAATAGTTTAGTCTATATTATCTACATAATCCAACCATTATGTCCTTCGATTCGGCCACAATAGCTGACTAGCTGACCTGACTACCTGACGAGCATATTGATGGGCCTATGGTGTAAATCAGGGTTTGTATAGACTGCCTTGTCAATATGTTTGGGGTTTATTTTCCACAGTCTTTCTGAATTTGACATGAGATTCAGAATTCATAAAATATGTATTGATTGACTAAAGTGATTGATTGACTGATTAAGCTATACGATTTAGGCCTAGGCTATATGAATTGGGGGAAAACACTAGGTCTACTGGTTTCGATATATTTCGGGAATGAAATCTGGTAAAACAATGTAGTACTACGAAAATGTAATTAACCCGACATACTATATAATTGTTTTAGCTAATCAAATAGCCTAGGTTATATTTTCGGCAAGTAGGCCCTGGCCTAGCCTGTGTATGTGCTTGCTATTGTAGGCCTACTACTGTTATTGTATTCAAAAAGTAGCCTATATCTGCAGGTAAACGTGACCCCATGTCGTTACATGTTAACCTGTTAACCTGGCTCATGTTGTTCCAAATGACAAAGATAAAGATGACGTAGGGCTACAGTCCATAACGCGGATGAAAATGTCCAATAAAAATATCCCGCCAATTAAAAAGTATAAGGCTATATATAGCCTAGCCTTTGTGTTTATGATAGCAGTAGAAGCATTGAGTTTCACACAATACAGTATCAAACTGATTTAAACCGTATCCTACAATGCACTGACTGAATTGGGATCCGCAGCTTGTTTTTGCAATATACGACCTAATTGTGTTTTTTAGCCTATACAAATAGTTTTTTTTCCCTGAAATGACAGTCTACATTTTGTTGTGTTGTCTGCTTTTTTGGAGAAGTCAATCGAATGGATGAATAGTAGGCCTTTATCGCTGTTAGGTAACACGTTTGCAGAAAGTGTGCATAAAAAGATAAATGATTAATTAGCCTACATCCATGTATCTTCTTCATCGCGATATTAGCCCCGTGTATATGCTACATTATGAACCTCTCAGATGTAATTACGTGCACGCTGCATGGCTGTGGATAGAATAAGCCAAGTATCTCAATACCAGCTTGCAAAACAGTAGCCTTTACGTTCCAGTGCAATGGCGTTTTAGACAGACCTATTGCAATGTAGGTCTAAGCATAGACTAGTGAAATAGTAAATAACCAAATATGTTGCCTTAGTTTGTTTACTTTGACATTTTCTGGCACCGAGTTTTTATTACACACGTTGATGGAATGAGCTCGTTAACTGACGGAGGAATAGTGGCTGAGCTGGGGCATAGGTCTACTTGTGCTAAGGAGGACTAACACCACACTGTGTGTTCTCTTGCTTGCACCGGTCTGCAGGGTAGGCCTACAGAAAAAAAAGGCATGCAAATCAACAATAGTCTGTTAGTAAGTATAGGCATGTAGTTTGATATTATATTGTTATTATTGGTATTACCAATAGGAAACTATGAAATTCTTAGACCACATATAGCCTAGGCCAAAACATATGCGTACAAAAATAGGCACGCAAACGAGGATAACGGTCTGTCACACCGCTAGGCCTACATTTTATTTAGTTTTGACGTTGCTTATATGTTTTTGGTTATGTATTATGTAATTGGAAGATATGTGTTACTGCATTTATGAAATTATGAATATTCAAATGAATAAATTATGTCAATACAACTGTTCATCATTTAGCCTTGTTTGAACCTTGCGCCTGGGGTAAAATGGTCGCAATGACTGCAAACACACATTTAGCCATGAACAATATTTATTACATTGCAATACTCCATTGTTTTAGTCATGTGTAAATTCATGTTTGTTGGGCCTAGGACTAACTGATATTTACGTGTTCGTTTCACTGTTGTTTCTACATCAGGCCCAAGGACACGGAAATTGAAAAAGAAGAAAAATGAGAAAGAAGACAAGCGACCCAGAACCGCGTTTACGGCTGAACAACTGCAGAGACTTAAGTCCGAGTTTCAGGCAAATCGCTACATAACAGAACAACGGAGACAGTCACTGGCCACAGAACTGAATCTCAATGAATCCCAAATAAAAATTTGGTTTCAGAATAAGAGGGCAAAAATCAAAAAGGGGAACGGCTACAAGAACGGCCTGGCTCTCCAACTCATGGCCCAAGGACTGTACAACCATTCCACAACCACGGTCCAAGAGGAGAAGGATGATAGCGAGTAAATTCCCCCCTCGTGCAGGGCAAAATAGACGCTGAACTGAAGCAGAGTGCTTGAACTCTTTTGTGAACTGAAAACGAAAGAGGTAAATACGATTTGACTGGGACAGATGCTATTTAAAACCGATTTCTGTTTATGATACAGTATATGGACATAATTATATAAAATATGAACATTATTAAAGTTTATATATAGCCAAAACAATATGACGTTGTATATATTTAATTTCAGGTAAGGTTATGTCTGTATCAATCCCTACTTGCTGGAGATTTAAACTTTTCTTTTTCTTATGATGTTGTTGGCCATTGTTTTAGTATAAGTGTCTGACTCATAGATTTTTTTTGTGATTTCTGTCGCCCCTCTCCCCAATCTCTCACAATTCTACAGACTGCGTTTCTGAACCGACGTGCCAAGCCAAAGATTTTAATATGTTCAGAGAATATGTAGTCTGAAATAAATACAAAATGTAGAATGTGCGACAGCTTCATTCCTCATTGAAATGCTATACACAAAGCGTAGTTTGTGAATCGATTATAACTATTAGCTTTCAAGGCCCAGGACTAACACTATGTCGTCTAAATAAAGTCCGAGAGACAGTGACCAAATATGGGGTATTTTGTTGAGCTTTCGGGACAAATATACAACTTCAGTGACATAATTATTTATTTTAATGCGAAACAAACCTACCTTTTTACATTTTGTTCTGACATCTAAGACATATTCTTCATCATAGACTACGCGTACCTTTTTAGTAAGTTAATTCAGATAATGTTGACATGCATATATTTCCCACGAGCTATGCCATTTGCTATACAAACATTGCTTGTTTTAATAGGACAGAAGGTCCAGGCGTGCCTCTCTATGTGCAGCCTAGCCTACCTTAAAAAGCCTACACACTCACGGAAACCATGTAACCTATAGGCAGGCCTATATCCGTCAAGGTCACTGTGTCCTCATGGAAGTTATTTTTTATTATTCGTTTATTGGGGGGGGGGGGGGGGGGGGGGGGGGACAGTAGTAGTAGTATTACGATTAGTAGGCCTATTGTTATTGTTCTTTCTTCAATAATATTGTATTACTATGAGTACAAGCATTATCTCGGCCCTTATCATTGGGATACACTGTATGTCTACATTTCGGCTAATGGTATAAAACATGGTGATGACGTTTCTAAATGGCAGTGGTGGAAAAAAGTACCTAATTGTAATACTTAAAAAAAGATGCCTTTATACAAAATGCCTTTATACAAAAGTAAATGTAATTGCTAAAATATACTTAAGTAAAAATATAAATCATTTCAAATTCCTTATATTAAGCAAACCAGACGGCACAATTTTCCTTTTTTCTTTCATTTACGGATAGCCAGGGCCACACTCCAACACATTTACAAACGAAACATTTGTGTTTAGTGAGTCCGCCAGATCAGTCAGTATGGATGATCAGGGATGCTCCCTTGATAAGTAAGTGAATTTGACAATTTTCCTGTCCTGCTAAGTCCTACTTTTGGGTGTCAATGAAAATGTATGAAGTAAAAAGTACATTATTTTATTGAGGAATGGAATGTTGTGAAGTAAATGTAAAAGTAGTCAAAAATATAAATAGTAAATTAAAATACACAGATAAAAAAAATAAAAAAAATACTTGAGTAGTACTTTAAAGTATTTTTACTCAAGTACTTTACACCACTGGTATATATGGTGGCTGGTGTCTTCTCCAAGAAACTGCGTGGCTCAATTCAGAAAGTCAACATCTCTGTGCAGTGCTTTAAATAACACTTTCAGTCTCCTCATGAAATATATAAGGATAATAAAGTCGACACGCTTAGGTTTTTTTTTAACTTGACTACATGACTACAAAAGTATTAAAAGCTTTTAGAGATAAACATACATGTAACAGAAGATTAAGTTCCACTGAAGTGAATAGTGAACACGTTGCAAGAATTCACCATATGAGTTAAAATGCTTAAGAAAACAAATCTAAAGCTATATGCAACGGATGAGCAGGCGGACACACACACACACACACACACACACACACACACACACACATACACACACACACTGTATTACATGATTGCATTGTATAGGATACTATCTCATAACTTGGCCTTGTGGTAAAGCAATATTATTATGGCAACCATCAAGATGACGTTCCGGCCAAAACAGCATCAATTCTGCTCTTGTTAAGTCAGCGTCCCCTCCCTTACAGACACACACACACACACACACACACACACACACACACACACACACACACACACACACACACACACACACACACACACACACACACACACACACACACACACACACACACACAGTATTGTATAGAATACTGTCTCATAACTTGGCCTTATGTTATGTATATTTATTCATTTCCTGTTTTTTGGGTACTTTCTCGAGTCAGAGTTAGGTTGTCCTTTTGTCTAGCTCCCTGCCCTGCCCTGCCACCGTCACCGGACATCTTAACACATGGTAGCTATTTTTCCAGAATGGATCTCTTTTCACTTATTTAACTATTCTCGGCATTTACAAGATTCAATTAAGCACGCAGGCGGTATGGAGGAACGCCAAAAGAGGCAGAAGATCTAAGAAAGGGACATTTTATTGGTCAGAATATCAGATCTTTAAAGAGCAAATTTATGGAATAAAAAAAATCAGAAATCAGATTCCAACTGTATAGTTGGCGCCTTTTCCGTGCACTCTTGTCAGTTTCAAAGCTCAAATTCATTAGTCTTTTTGCACAAAGGGACGTATTTCTTTTCAATCTAGCTGCTATATAGGCTACTCTTGCCCTAAACTAGCCTACGTTATTCTTTTGGACTAGGTTCCCATTCGGCCTGTAACCTACGTTTACGTTTGATAAGCCTCCCCGTGCACCATGCGACATGACACGCGTTGTTTTCAATGCCAGTATGTTGCTCATTGGGATAGCCAATAGCTTAAATGTCCCGACGAGGCAGCACCGGCCTTTGTGTCTGCGTCTCAAAGCCCATGGGCAAGCCATAGGTCAGACCGGGCAGTCAAAACAAGTCATTTCTATTTATAGCACAACCTATAGGCTACATTAGGCCAACCAGACGTTCATTTAAATTCGAGGACAGCGATACTTGTTATTTTCTTTGTTAACTTCCTATGTTAAAATGTTGAAATTTGAACTCTGTGTAATGATTATCAAATAGGTTACTGCGTTAATCAGACATACGCCAAACAAACAAAAAAAAGTGAACTTTCCCAGGTTAGCACTAAAGGACACACATTCACAAAAGTATATATTAGTAGATATTTTCCCCAAAAAATGTAATAGAACATGGAAAGAAAAAGGTTTACTAAAAAGCTTGTACAGTCCAATCCTAGACCGGAGTATGATATGGCTAAAGTAGATTTGGCACTTTATTTGACTTAACCTTTATTTAGACAGGGTTCCATTGAGACCAAGGTCTCTTTTCGAGAGAACCCAAGACCAAGCAATTACACAATCATAGCAGGAGCGTAGGAAACACACAAACAGCCAGATTCCTCAGTGAAGAGGTCCCCTACCAACAACCTGAATTACCCGAAAGGAACCATTCATTATAGGTTGTTCTGAAAGTGAGGGGCGAAGAAACTAAACGCCATGGGCTTCTGAAACGATAGTTGTAGTACGAACAATGGCTATATCATCTTGCAACTTTCGTTGAAACAGAGTCTAGGCCAGCCTACTTCATCGACAGAAGAAGTAGGCCTAGTAGCTAAACTCACATAACACACTTTTATATAGCCTTCGTTTGAACTTGTTCACGTATTAGAGTTACCTAATAGGCTACGTAATACGACTGCTCTGGATGAGTGTCCACTTTTATCGAATATTATGGTATTGTTTTAGTTCTCCAAAATACCTTCAACGTAGTTATCAATTGGTGAACACTATGCTTTGCAGGTGTGTATAGGATTTAGGTGCTTTCCTGCGTAGGCTTGCAGCATTATCTTCTTTAAAATATTCCCTGTGCGACTAAATACGCCAGGATATTGATATTCCCTGCAAATATGTAGCCTAGCCTATAGACTACATTTCCTTTATCTTTATACCCCATGAAAATGATTAATTCATTAAATCAATTTCTCTAAGTTAAATGTACTTTCAACAACAAGCCTAGAATGGGACCTATATTGTCTAGATAACTCATAGTTTCTCAAAATAAGCGTAGGCATATGCTATTACATGTGGAAAACCACATTTTTGCATTACCCCAAAATAACATTATCTTACTACTTGACAACGGACGTGGTTCGTAGCATAGTGCAGGTAAGAGAGAAAAAAAACAATGGCAAAGTTTAAATTAATATAATACGACATGGATAATTTGTTCGTAATTTCCTCTCCGTTCAAGATTAAACGCTTCTACCTTTTTGAGGGCAATTAAAAATAAAAAAAAATGTATACATAAGTCCCTATTTATTAAAAATTACTTTTACTTTTTGATACTTGCTTACTCAATCAATTATTAAGGATGACTTCGTATTGCAGCAAGCCTGGCACAAGTGCAATACATTAGAAATGAAACTATGAACAATTGACAAAATAAACCTTGAATTTCAGGATATGGGCGGCAGGGTAGCCTAGTAGTAACCGGAAGGTTGCAAGTTCAAACCCCCGAGCTGACAAGGTACACATCTGTCGTTCTGTCCCAGAACAGGCAGTTAACCCACTGTTCCTAGGCCGTCATTGAAAATAAGAATTTGTTCTTAACTGACTTGCCTAGTTAAATAAAGGTAAAATAAATAAATTAATTCATTTTTTCATACCAATTGATCTTCTATAGGCCTATAGCCCATTGATTACTGGGCGTACTTCTGAAAGTGCAATTGCAATCATTAATTCATTTGATCATTAATTCACAATACATATTTTCCAACATAATTTGGCTCCGTCCAACACACACAATAAAGCCTATTCAATTTAAATACATGGTCATGTACCTAGTTTATTTCGTTGGTCCTAATATAAGCCTATCTGTTTGTTACGTAACCAGAAATGAGTTCGGATTTAATTAACGGTTGCCCACTTCTCTGGAGAGGACAGCAGCCCAACCATTTAACCGCCCCTGGGCTTCTCGTCGGTTTTGTTTTTAATTATTTCCAATGTTGTTCGAACTGCTCTGGGTTTCGACGTTCAATTAACTCCCCGAGTTTTAATAAACACACACGCACACCACTCATGCATCATTTATTTGAATAACTTCTGTTAACATTGGACTTAAATTATGGGTGGAGTAGCCTGGCAATTAATGAAAAATGTACAGCATGAATTAATTCCAGACTTTTTAAGGACATTTCCAGCCACCATAAGCTTATTAATGTAGTCTAGTTAATGTAGAAATGTAAATTCAATGCATTATGACATCTTAATAAGACATCTATAGATAGATAGACACAGTTCATACGGCACCTATACGCATAATACATTGTTATCCAGCTCAGTGGTTGGTGCAGAAAAATATAATGGTACGGTCGTACGCAACAACTCTTTCAAGTATACTCGGTGACGCCTTTTCTCTATGTTTGTTTCTACCACGTTGTCTATGCGTTAGCTGATGCTATCCTTTTTTTTGTTTGCATTGGCAATTTCAGGACGAATACGTTTATAGTCTAGGCCCACTATCAATGGACGAATGTAATATACATAGCCTAATATTCAAATACAACGTTGAACTTACAATCAAAAGTGCGGTGAAGTTCCCAGCACGATCAGTAAGGCCTACGGTAGCTGCACAGTGGACAGGCAAGCATTTGACTTGACATTACATTACATGATGTGACATGCTCGCCTCTTCATCATCTATTGGTCTGACAACACAGTGCAGTAAGTTGGAAAAAAGTAACTGAAGATAAAAAATATATATATATTGAGTATTTGACATGCTATGTGTGCAAACCCGGATAAGAATTCACGAAAAAGATCTCGGGAATCGCAAGGTGCAATCTACATTGCCCTAGAATAGCACGGAGTGACGCAAAGGGGGAAGTTATTCAGCCAATTAAAAATGACAAGGATACTTTCCCCACCTAATCATTTAGCAGATGCATGAGGTTTATGTATAAAACAATGGAACCCTGGGATCCAGTGCATACTTAGCATAGTCTGCCTTACAGCTACAATATGCATTTAATTTATATGCAAATTAAAGCAATAAAAGAAGACTCTGGAAATTACTCCATTTGAAGGGGGAGCTGTAAAAAAAAAAAGATTTTCAGGTAGAGTGTACTGGATGCTGAATGTACTAGCCGGATACAGAATGAGGATACAGAATAATAAAAAAGAAACCAAATATCGTTTTGTTATTCACAATGTTGAGAGAATGGATTGGGAATATAGTTGGGGTCTTTTGAGGTTGCAGGCTGCATCACCAAGGAGAATTGCAGGTTCGCATGGAGTCCCTTTTGTGTCTCCTCCCTGACCAGCAAAGTCACGCTAGGGCAATCAAAGTGATGCGGAGACATCAAGTGATCCTCAATAGGGCTAAAGTATGCAAATGCACCGGCGAAGTGAGCTTTAATCCTGTTAAAGTACAATGTGGATGGAGGCTCAGGGGTCCAGGGTCTGTCTTGTTTTAATTCCTCATCTTCCCTGACCCTGTGTTTACTGTTAGGAACCTATTTCAAATCCATAATAGGGCCTCGGACAGATGCAGATCAACATACATGGACAGACAGACAGACGCACACAGAAACCTGGCATCAGACACAGAAAAATGCACTCACATACACAACAAAACACACACTTACCTACATGCACATGCCCGCACGGTTCACATATGCATGCGCGTACGCAGAGACACACACACACAACACGCACGCACGCACACACACAGACACACACACACACACGCTCACACACACACACACACGCACGCAGGCAGTTGAAAAGAGCTCCTTAGATCACTACCCTGTGACCATCCCACTGCTAAGTACAGAACCTTAGAGTAATCCCCTTCCAGCTGCTGCCTCCTGAATTATGGGAGATTCCTCTTCAGGGGGAGGGGGAGGGTTTAGGGAGACACAGGCCAACAGTTTCAACACCCTCTCTTCTCTCCCACCCATTGGAAAGTCATTATTTGTTTTCCATCCAGAAATGAACCACATTCAAGACTGAAAACTAAACTGATAACCAATAAGGCAGTGAGTGATATGTGCACAGGAAATCATGTTTGGTGGTAAAATGGAAACATGAAAATTCTTTCTTCAAGTGGAAACAAAGAAGTTTCAGAAAAGTTTCTAGGCTCAAAGTGGATGTAACCGATTCTCACTCTTAGACATTTTAGAAGGTTGTGGCGGTGTGTCAGTGAGGGATTGAAGCCCTTAGCTGATTCCCCTTCAGCCCCCAGGATTGTTGTCAGAGAGAGAGAGAGAGAGAGAGATAAAGAAAGAGAGAGAGAAAGCGAGAGAGAAAGAGTGAGGGAAAATGAGAGAGAAATATCGAGAGAGCGAGAGAGAGAGAGAGACAGAAAGAGAGAGAAAGCGGGAGAGAGAGAGAGACAGAAACAGAGAGACAGAGAGAGAGGAGATAGACACAGAGAGAGAGAGA
Organism: Oncorhynchus mykiss; assembly: GCF_057628025.1. Lineage (NCBI taxonomy): Eukaryota > Metazoa > Chordata > Actinopteri > Salmoniformes > Salmonidae > Oncorhynchus > Oncorhynchus mykiss. The sequence continues at coordinate 30,407,022 of NC_143039.1, forward strand.
GAGAGCGAGAGAGAGAGAGATAGCGAGAGAGAGAGAGAGAGAGAGAGAGAGAGAGAGGGAGAGAGAGAGATAGCGAGAGGCTGGAGGGGGCTCTAAGGAGCATGCATGTGCCATGATCTCCATGGCAGAGAGGACAGGGGGAAGACGGGAAGATGACTCATTGCATTTTATGGCCTGTCAATTGCACCGCTCTATCTTTGGGAGCAACACAACAAAGGTGGCATTGACAGAGAACCTCCCACGGCGCAGCTGAGATGGTCTGGGGGCCACTGGGCAAAAACAGCCGTAAATATCCGACAGATAAGTACAAATTACATGGCGGATATAGGCAGCGCCACTTGTTTGTTCTGCAAGTCAAATTCTCTGCTGCCTGTGCCACCGGCAGCAGAAACACAGACTTGCTCATGTCAGCTTATGTGTGAGGGAAGGGAAACTCTCAGCTTTGGAGAGCAGCCTATGGCGATAGTATGGTCACATCTTATTGTGAAAGGGGATGAGTCCTGTTCTGTGCAGAAAATAGCCACCAATGGCCAAAGAGTCATTCTCCATTTGCTGGTGGGTGAGAGTATATTTGTAGTGAGTATAAACAAGTATATTTTCTACAGATTCAACAAGTAAGCTAAATTCAAATAATTTTTTTAATTAAAGAGACAATAGAAAATCTGACCTCGTCTGCTGTTTTATAGTTACCTAATTGAAATAATAAAATAAAATAACTACCCAACGTAATATCAACTGCTTTTATTTTCCCACTGAGTGATGAAAATGCTTTGTTTTTGTCATCGTCAGTCTCCAAGAATGTGACTCGGCGTCCTCGATAACCCCAGTATCCATAACCTTCCCTTGCTCTCTCTGAGGCGCACATGCCACTCGTAAGGAGAATGAAGAAGTGTAAAGGTTATAATTTGCTACATCGAGCGTGCTCTTTGGTAGACGGGATTCTTTTGGACAGCTATATGTCTTTAATTAATAAGGAAGCGACTTCAAATTATACTATGTCCCACCACAGCTATGTGACAGTCACAAAATGTATTCTTCCACTTAAGTCGAGGCTAGAAGAAAACCAGAAGAGTATGTAAGTTTTGATCTTTTTCTTAAGAGAGACTTGGTTGTTTATGGTGTAGCTTATCCACTCAATTGTTGGAGCAATGTCAAAATACACAAGCTAAGGTCTGATATCTATACAATATAAATCCTCATCTTGAAATAAGATGTTATAGTATGCTCATAATGTGAAACATTTATATTGGAGTCATTTAGCAGACGGTTTTATCCAGAGCAATTAGGATTAAGTGCTTTGCTCAAGGGTTCATGGACAGACTTTCCACCTAGTCAACTCTGGGGGTTGAACCAGCAATCTTTCTGTTACTGGCCCAACGCTCTTAACCACTAGGCTACCTGCCACCTCCATAAAAGGCATAAATACCTGGGTTAATAAAATAATAGTAAAATCAGTCACTTTGATCCATTCAATTCTGTCCAGTAATAGTGAATGTACTGTTTCATAAGTAGACTATTAAAGTCACGATTTAAACTGTGGAATTGTACATTATGTACATTATCATTGTGTAATATAGCTGTACAAAACAACAATATTTCTGTAGAAAACGTTTGAAAGTTTCAATTTATATATAGAAATAATAGCATATGTAATGTATATAGACATTATTCAATTTACATCTCACAAAATCTTATGAGAGATTTAGAAACTTGTTGAAAGGCATTATGAGTCACAAAAATAGATCACAGCGAAATGCAGCACTTATAATTGGCTAAGAATGCCATCAACATAACCACATGCCTAACCATGACCAATCAGAAATAGCATTATTAACAAGTTCACCAGTACCCAGATTGAATATATGTTAAAGCAGATTTCCTTCGATCGTCCCACTTGAGTGAAGACAGAACAAAAAGACACAAACAACTTCTCTTGAGTTGATGGGTTCATGTGGCCTCTCATCCTTCGACAATGGCTGCATTACTCCAGAGGTGACACATTTATATTCCTTACAGGAAAAAACTCCACACATTGAAGGCTGGTGGTAGAATGTTAACTCCGTCCACAATGACATCTGTGGCGCACATTTCACATTGTCCAGACTCATCTTGACATTCTCTTTAAATGAAGGTCCAGTATTATGTACACAGACAGATAAAGAGTAGGATCTGGGATTATCAAAGAGGCATATTGTACGGGTGGTCAACAGCACCTTCATCTAACATGCCTTGGACATATGGAATCACTTCATGGGATGGTGAAGTGAAGAGTGGAGAGATGGAGGGATGGTGGAGGAGACGCTAGGGGGATAGTGGCGTGGGCGGGCAGCTTGGCTGGCCATGTTTTCACCCCAGCCTCCTCACTTCAAAAGCAAGGGGCTGTTGGGTAGATTTCTCCCTCGCTCCGTCTTTCATCGCCCCGGCCTCGGGGGTGCCGAGAGGTGATGCGGGAGGCGATTAGTCATATACAATTTACATACGCTTGTCATGGGCTCTCGTTACAGACTAGTGATGTCATTGCTAAATTGGCCCTCTGTGACCAAACAGTTTGGGGAGTTATTCTGTACGTATTGGCGCAGCAAACTAGCTCCTCACATTATGCTAAGCTACGCTTCATCTCTTCTCCGGCCTGGGTCTGGCCACAATACTTCGTCCACATCACAAGATACATTTTCTCTTGCCAAACATCGAGGGAGGTATCTCCTAGCATGGCGTATCCAACCTTGGACAGAGGCAACCTCTATGTCCCCACATGCGTCCTCCATTGCCTGGAGAAGTGGCATGCGGGCATAGGGTTGGCGATCATACACTTTCCAGTGCCAGGCTGAGAATAATTCCTCTATGGGATTTAGAAAAGGTGAATATGGGGATAGGTACAAAACTATACAAAATTGTTTGGACCAGAACAGCCCGGTGAAAACTAATATTGGCCCATAAAACCACAAATCTAGCAGGCTCCTGATCTGGATCAGGGACAAGCATTGTGTAAATTGCATCCAGAAAAGTGAGCATATGGCCGGTGTTGTACGGACCCAGTGTGGCATTGTGATGGAGGACCCCGTTTTGAGTGATGGCAGCACACATAGTTATATTACCCCCACGCTGTCCAAGGACATTGGTAATTGCCCTCTGTCCTATTACATTTCTTCCGCGGCGCCTGGTTTTGGTGAGGTTGAAGCCAACCTCATCCACATAAATAAATTCATGGCGAATTACATGGGCATCCAGCTCCAATACTCTCTGTAACAGACACAATGATATACAGATGAGTAAATATGGTATGTCTGAAGTACTGGAAGTAGTGTTGCATACATACCTCTACAAAGTCATGTCGCATATTCTTGACTCTGTCAGAGTTTTTCTCAAATGGCACCTTGTAAAGTTGTTTCATCGTCACTCGGTGCGGCTGGAGGATGCGTTGTATGGTAGACAGGCTTACAGCATTGATGTTGTTAAGTATGGTGTCATTATTCAAGATATGCTCTCTAATCTCTCAAATCCTAATTGCATTGTTGGCCAAAACCATATTTATAATTGCAGTCTATTGAACATCTGTAAACAAGCGTCCTCGTCCTCCATGATGTCTTTGCCTTTCCACTCTGTACAGAATTCAAACACATGTGTTCAACGTAGGAACTGTAAACAATGTACAAAAAAATGTAGTACAGCATGATAACCAACCTCATTCATTCAATGCAGTGCAGTAAATGGATGGCTTAGAGTTACAAATGTTTATGCAATACTATGCAGTCATACGTATTTTACAGTACATTACTGTAATGCTAAAATAGTCATTAGATAGTTGCATACCTGTTCTCATTTCTGAAGGTTCGAATTATGGACGCCACTGTAAATCGACTCAAGTTGGGCTGGACGCTCAGTCCAGCCTCTCTCATGGTCAAACCGTGGTTGATCACATGATCAACAAGTGTTGCCCTAATCTCATCAAAGATGGCTCTCCTTCCTTCTCTTCTTTGCCCTCATCCTCTTCTTCCTCTTTCTCTCCCCCCTACTCCTCTTGCTCTCTGTCCATTGCTGGCATCCATTGTTCAAAACAGGTAATCTGACCTTTGACCTATTTATAGGCCTATACTACAGTAAAGCAGTGATTGGTTAGTGATGAGTTAAGCTATTAGTGTTTGCACATGTGAGGAGTGTGTGTGTGACCTGGTGAATAAGTGTAGCATTTTGATTGGTTGTGTTTGGAAAAGGAAAGCAAGTCACTTCCTGTTAGATTGGTTGTGTTTTAGGTAGAGAATTGTGTGTAGTGTTTTGAAAAAAGTGTTTTATGCAATTGACAACTGAGTCAAAGGCTGAGAAATAGCTTATGGTTTTGGATATTTGGTGTGTAGTTTTGCACTTTGAGTGAGAGGTGTCGTGTGACATGAAAAGATTTTGTGTGTAAGCAGTTGGAAAAAACTGTAATACATATGTATGTTATTGGCAGCAGTTGCTTCCTTGTCTAAATGAGATGAAAAGGCAGAGATAAATGGATACTGTACATTGGTATACTGTATACTTTGTATTGGTCATAGAGATTGATAGAAAAGGGACGATGAAAGAAGAGGTACGGTATTTGTGTAGGAGGATGTGTGTGATCTGTGACCTGTGTGTTTCTGTAAGTGTGTGTGTGTGTGTGTGTGTGCGTGTGTATGCATATGAGTGTACCTGTATGTTTATGTGTGTGTATGCTTCTGTGTGTGTGTGTGTATATGTGTGTGTGTGTGTGTGTATACATATGTGTGTACCTGTATGTTCAAGTGTGTGACAACATTATCCATTCATATGTGTTAGTGTGTATCTGCATGTGTATCTCCTATACCCTTCTATGTACTTTCCATGGCTGCTGGGCCACGCTGGAAGCCTCATGATAATCTGTTATGGCACCCATCCATTCTGCTGGTCTGTGATTTACTGCCATGTGTCATCCACAGCCTCTCACCAAGGGAAGTTAAATGACCCGAAAATAACATTAATATGTACTAGAGATAGATGGAGTGCTGGACTGAAGGGGTGGTCTCTGGCATTGGCTTTCACACGTGGAAACATTACCTCAAATACGACCCGCAACACCGATAAGGGTCAAGAACCGGCATTCAGTTTTACAGTCAAATGCTGTGGAAGAGTCAAGTGTTCTGCTGGTATGGCTAAGAGTCTGTTAGAGACGATGTAGGCTGGCTGCTAAACTCTCATTGGTGCAGGTCCTCTTGTGTTGATCTGATTGGTCACAGAGAATTGAAGGAAAAGTCTCGCAACCAATTGAATTTGTTTCTCCAAAGAATAGTCGTTCATGAATGTGTATAGTTTGCTGAATTAACGTGAGTATTAATCTTATCCAGTTGCACTTGGCAGATGGTGACATGCTAGAAAAACAATAGTTTGTTTGAATCAAGAACGATCAGAGCAAACATCACTTTAAACTCCTACAATTTGAAATGATGTATACTTTTACTTTTGATACTTCAGTATATTTAAAAACCAAATACTTTCAGACTTTTACTCAAGTAGTATTTCCCTGGATGACTTTAACTTTCTATTAAAAGGTATCTTTACTTTTACTCAAGTATGACAATTGGGTACTTAATACGCCGCTGATGATAACCCTAGAATTAGCCTTTCGGAGCCCACAAGGCAACACATACTACGCACGTCATAGACAGCAGTTCTAACATACTAACCAATTCAACTGTGCCAACACAGTTTCATACTGGATGCACAGACTTGAGGTTCACATCACCACTGTGAGACATCTCTGGAACTGAGTAGCATGTAGACCGTGAATAACTGTTTTAGCACACACACCCAGCGCCATGTGTGGTCTGTGGAATGCCATCTAAAGCCTGTGTGTTTGCGTGTGGTGAACCCGCACACACGGTGTGTCTGTGTGTGCATGTCCACTATGCATGGCAAGACAGCTGTGAGGATGGACTCTCATACGCAAAGCGTAACGCTACGCAAATGGTAAGCAAGCATAATGGTAAGCAAGCATAACACTGTGCAGAAACATTTCTGTTTGAATGTGTGTGCAGTGATGGATATCCAACTATCCATACTTGTCTGTGCCAGTCAAACAGGTTGCTGTGAGCGTGGACACCTGGGCACTCGGCCTTAAAAGCACATGCGGTGCAATTACAGGCATGGACCATGAAAAAAGTGGCATCTGAACGTAGAATGAACTTACTGTGGGCTATTGAGTGGTGCAGTCACACTCGGTAAGGTGTGAAACTATCTACCGCGTGTGTTGGTGAAGACATTTATGAGGAGGAGTTTGAGACTTTTTATTATGGTCACTAGAAGGATATAGCGAATACTTGTATAGTCGGTTTCACCCTCTGCTTGCAAATAGGAGGAACTGGCATGGGATACTTAGAACCTTAAAGTTGCTCTGGAAAAGAGTGTTTCAAAAATCGATCTGAATTGTGTATATATTCTTGCTTTACTGCCTTCTAACTCAAATTAAAAAAAAGTGGCCCTGAAAGCTACCTGATCCTATGTGTACTACATGATTGATTTGAAAAGAGTAAACTAGTATGTCATTTCGAAAATAGAAACCTTACACTAAACTACCATGTTCCTGGTCATATAGTCAACAACAAATAAAATATATATTTTTTGGACTTCAGTACACAGTTGTTTTGGTATTATTCCCTTTGCATCTGTACAGATGTAGGTTCTTAATTTGATCACTCTTTTCTTGATAACAATTTTCCTTCAAAGCAAGGAATGTAAACTCCATGAATTATAATCCACATAATAAATCACATTTCCTGTTGCTGCAGGATTATTTTCCTGTTATAACAAATTGACTTAGATTAAATGCTACGTCTGTACATTTAACACAATTCTCCACATTTTATACAGAGCAGATGGGCCATAAGCAAAACAAACGCCAGAAGAGGACAAGAGGAAAGACAGAGGGTAAAATCATATATTTCCTTCAAATGGGGGTGAGATGAACCACAGATGTTTGTGGATGAGATGAGCTGACTCACACAGCTGGTGAGAGAACATTCTTGTCAATGAGTGGACAGCCTCCTCGAGTCTCATGCCAGTACCACGAATCATTGAATCTGTGCTCTCAGACATGAAATGAAATCACATATTAGAAATAAAAAGGGAGTTGTCGTAGGTTGAATCCAGAAACACTTGGGAAACATTCTGGCTTCCCAATTCCCCTACCGGCCTTGACGAACTTCAGAGCACCGTGACATTGCTCCATCAATCTGTGTTTAAGACTAGCACAGCCGGCCATGCTAGGGCTCTCTCTCTCTTTCTGTCTCTCTGTCTCCCTCTCTCTATGGCTCCTCTTATCTGACACCTGCAGTTAAATGAACACCAGAGCAGAACTGACCATGACTGCCTAATAAGAGGCAGAACAAACACAGCCATTGAGAGAATTCATCCCAATTCAAAGGGCCATCAGAGTGGAAAAGAGGCTCAAATGCCCTCAATTCAGAGCTGCAGCAACAACAAAAAACCACATAAAAAAATAAGAAGAGTATGTATTAGAACAAAGTACAGTCTGGTAAAGCTCCATATAAGTAACACATGGGAGGCCAGATCTTTTGAATTTCCCCAGTTTTGACTTTCCCCAGTACAACCATGTAAGAAAGAAAAAAAACATACATGCAGAAATATTAATATGTGACTCTTTACCCATTGCTGTACCCTTGATCTGAACATAGTCTTTTTTTAGGCCATACCTTGCGGTGTGGCTGCAGCCCCCAGACCAGACCAGGCCACAGCCCAGTCTACTGGGACAAGTGACCCAGGTCTTTGTTCTGCCCGACCCAACCGCCAGTAGGGGGATGAAGATGTGATGGGCTACCCTCCTGTCCCCCAGCCCTCCAGCCCCTCAACCCTCCAGGCAATTCAACCCTCAGCACCCAGACCCTATTCCAGTGGATCCCCAGATGCTATAGGGGATGGAACGGGGAGTCCGGACAGGCTGAGTTAGCTTAAAGACATATAGTCAGCTGGGAAACGTTCCACTATAGGAAAGAGGCTGTGCGTGTGCATGACCGACAGAGGGGAATCACAGGCAACACAAACGGTGAGCCGCATGCTAGGATTGCGTGTGCTTTATTGCATACATTGACATACAAAGCCTGCAGGCGATGAAACATGTATGTACAATACTATCTACCACATTCATTACTTTATTCAATCTTACTGTAGTACTGCTGTGACAAATTCTGTGAACAATTCTGTCAAGATGATATTTTACCTACATGTTGTTGACATGCACATTTGCGTTTAAGTGCTTTTATATTGTGTGTGTTTTTCCCTGGAAGTGTATTGGGGATCATAAAAATGCCATGCTTCATAAATAGCAGCTCATCACGATATTAACACTCAAAACAATCTGTGTCTGGTAGGGCTATTTTGAACAATACATGAAGGGAAAAGGGAGAGACAGCCAGCATGTTAGGATGTCTTCTTTCATTTCCCCCCACTAAAGCAGCAGTGCACAAGAAACAGAAAGTACCATAGTTTGGTTGCAGCAACACCTGCAAGCCAGGGATCAGGTCCCACAGTGCACAGATGTCAGTTCAAAATCTAGTTTTGATTTCAATTTGTTTGAGTTGTCAATTAACATGAATTCAATGGGAAATCAATAAAAATCACAACGTTACTGGATTTAGGTTAAACGTTGGATGAAAAACAGACCAAATACCCCTACGTTGATGACTTTTTGCAAATCCAATTCATTTTTTTCCACATTGTTTCGACGTCATCACATTGATTTTTTGGGTTGAAATGATGTGGAAGCAACATTGTTTCAACCAGTTTATTCCATGTGGAAATAAAAAAGGGTAAAAAGATAGGCATCTGTCCTGGAAAACTATAAACAAATACGATTGAGTGAACATTTGGTATTGTAGAGCAACTACTCTGCACGCGCCAGTGAATAGTGAAAGAGTAGTCTCATGGAACACGGCTGAAAGCTACATGCATTCAGATGGACACCAGTTCACAGTACCTTCAAATGGACACCTGTTCACAGTACCTTCAGATGGACACCTGTTCACAGTACCTTCAAATGGACACCTGTTTACAGTATCTTCAGATGGACACCTGTTCACAGTACCTTCAGATGGACACCTGTTCACAGTACCTTCAAATGGACACCTGTTTACAGTATCTTCAGATGGACACCTGTTCACAGTACCTTCAGATGGACACCTGTTCACAGTACCTTCAGATGGACACCTGTTCACAGTACCTTCAAATGGACACCTGTTCACAGTACCTTCGTATGGACACCTGTTCACAGTACCTTAGGATGGACACCTGTTCACAGTATCTTCAGATGGACACCTGTTCACAGTACCTTCAAATTGACACTTGTTCACAGTATCTTCAGATGGACACCTGTTCACAGTACCTTCAAATGGACACTTGTTTACAGTATCTTCAGATGGACACCTGTTCAGTACCTTCAGATGCTATCACAAAGCAGCACATGAGATACTCAGATCACAAACTGACAGTCCATTTGCATAGATCAGCCTGTTGTGCTAGTTCAACATATTCTCGGGCTCCGACTGTATTAGGAGAGATGGAAAAGACGAAGCAACAACACAATTTCAAGATGGCGACAATTTATTTCCAAGCAATGTGTTTCCAAGGAATTGGTCAGAAATCAAATCATTTTGGGCTGTAAGAGGTTTCTCCAGTCCGTCTTCAAGGCTTTCATTGGACGAGAACTGACGAGAGCTTGACAGGGCCTATCAGCTGTAGATGATCATTGGCATGTGAAGGCCAGATAAGTCAAGTTTAGCAGAGAGTCAGCAGAGTGTCTTAAGACTTTGCGAAGAACGGATTCTATCCAGCTCTGTGTGAGTTAGTATAACATTCTGAATCTGAATATCTGTCCTCAGCTATCAAAAAAAAACACACCATTGACCAAGACATAAGCTCCTTTTGTACCAAACTATGCATGTATGATGATGGAGGGCATTCTGGGTTATATATGCAGTGTGAAAGGGGGCAATCGGACCTAGGAATGTTTTTGGGAGCAAGATTACATGTTTGGTCATTTTGTTTGTCTCTGCTGTCCCCATGGTTACACTGTAAGGGTCAGTTCAGTTACCATGTCATGGGTTCAATCAGTAAGTTAGCCATGAGACACATATTTCAGTTTCCTTCATAGCATCCTTAGACTTCCAGTGGTGTAAAAGCCTTCTGAGTCATGGTCCTAAAGTGATGCATTATGCAGAGTGACAGTGTGTGGAGATTACAGGAGTTTTTTGTAATTACCTGTCAACTTGTTTTGTAAAGCATGCACATCCTGTGTGAGCGCCGAGGAGACGGCCCCAAAAATGATCGCTCGAGGGGGGCAAACAAATCAGTGTCGCAACAAAGAAAAAAGCCATGCACACACAAATGTGTAACTTTAGGCTATTGCTTTTGTTGTTCGAGTTAAAACAGCCTCCATCATCAACAAATGGAAATTAGACAATTATTTAAGTGAGTGGCTCGGAGAAATGATTAAATTAAAGGTCCAATGCACCCGTTTTTTAACTCAATATCAAATCATTTATGGGTAACAATTAAGTACCCTACTGTGATTGTTTTAAATGCAAATGGTCAAAAAGAAACAAAAATTGCTTCCGAGCAAAGAACATTTTCTCAAGCAATAATTTTGCTAGGACTCTCTGGGGGTGGTCTGTGTGGGGAGGAGAAAACAGAACATTAGCTGCTACTGGCAGAGAGGTTTGGAACGCTGTTTCTTATTGGTCTATTAACTAATGGTGATGTCACCAGGCAGGCCAAAACTCCATCTCACCAAAGCAAGCTGATATTTCAGGCGTTCTTTTCAAACAGCTCTTACACTAAAATGGCATTATCACCGTTTGTATAATTTTGCAGTATTATTCCAACGTCATAGTGTGGAAATATATATAAAATACATAAAATCTCATTTTTGACTGCACTGGACCTTTAAACCTATGGTCCCTATAACCCTTTGAATCAATTGTCCAAATTATAGTGCTCTTACGCAAACTCCCATATCTGCTATGTGGTAGAGAAAGCTAACTAATTGTTTTTCCATTACCTACTGATACACATTTATCCAACAGATCGATGCTGTTCTCATTCTATCCCACCAGCTTAATGTAATTAACTACAAATGTGCACCACTGGAGTTTGGAGAGTCCCGTGGTGAGGTTGTTTTAAAAGCCAGGGTTCCCTGAGGAGAACTAAAGAAGCTCCCTGAAGCTGTTTATTTATCCACACACACACACACACACACACACACACACACACACACACACACACACACACACACACACACACACGCACACGCGCGCACGCGCGCACGCACGCACGCACGCACGCACACACACACGCGCAAACACACACACACACACACACACACAGATTCCTCTGCTGCTTACAAAGTACTTCTAAATGGGGTTTTATTGGGTAATGGGGTAATACGTTTATGGGCTAAGTAGCCTCCCTGTGGTCTTAAAAACAATTAGCCCCAACCCTAATTAGGAAGTTTTTTTAATACAACTGTTTTAACATTGTGATTATATAATTGTGTGATTTTCTATTATAGTTGTAATGAACTTGTTGAACATTAGTGTTATTTTTATTGGATTGTAATTTTGACATTTTCTGTTCAAAGAACATTTAATAGCCAATGAAAAACTATGAAAATAATTTATTAAAACAATTCCAAATTTGTCTTGATCTTTCTTCTTTTCACACATTAATTATAGAAAAGCATTTGACTGTTATCCAAAAGATAAAAACAGATACAGACACAAACAACATAAACAAACGGTTATCCAACAGACACAAACTGTTATCCTACAGATACAAACTGTTATCCAACAGATACCAACTGTTATTCTACAGATACAAACTGTTATCCAACAGATACAAACTGTTATCCAACAGATACAAACTGTTTTCCTACAGAAACAAACTGTTATCCTACAGATCCAAACTGTTATCCTACAGATCGAAATTGTTATCCAATAGATCCAAACTGTTATCCTACAGATACAAACTGTTATCCTACAGATACAAACTGTTATCCTATAGATACAAACTGTTATCCTACAGACAGACACAAACTGTTATCATACAGATACAAACTGTTATCCAACAGATACAAACAGTTATCCTAAATATACAAACGGTTATCCAACAGATACAAACTGCTATCCTAGAGATACAAACTGTTATCCTACAGACAGACACAAACTGTAATCCCACAGATACAAACTGTAATCCTACATATACAAACTGTTATCCAATAGATACAAACTGTTATCCTACAGATACAAACTGTTATCCAATAGATACAAACTGTTATCCTACAGATACAAACTAATCCTACAGATACAAACTGTTATCCAATAGATACAAACTGTTATCCTACAGATACAAACTGTTATCCTACAGATACAAACTGTTATCCAACAGATACAAACTGTTTTCCAATAGATACAAACTGTTATCATACAGATACAAACTAATATCCAATAGCTACAAACTGTTATCCTACAGATACAAACTGTTAACCAATAGATACAAACTGTTATCCTACAGATACAAACTGTAATCCCACAGATACAAACTGTAATCCTACAGATACAAACTGTTATCCAATAGATACAAACTGTTATCCTACAGATACAAACTGTAATCCCACAGATACAAACTGTAATCCTACAGATACAAACTGTTATCCAATAGATACAAACTGTTATCCTACAGATACAAACTGTAATCCTACAGATACAAACTGTTATCCAATAGATACAAACTGTTATCCTACAGATACAAACTTTTATCCTACAGATACAAACTGTTATCCTACAGATACAAACTGTTATCCAACAGATACAAACTGTTTTCCAATAGATACAAACTGTTATCATACAGATACAAACTAATATCCAATAGCTACAAACTGTTAACCAATAGATACAAACTATTATCCAATAGATACAAACTGTTATCCTGCAGAGATACAAACTGTTATCCAACAGATACAAACGGTTATCATACAGATACAAACTGTTATCCAATAGATACAAACTGTTATCCTACAGATACAAACTGTTATCCAATAGATACAAACTGTTATCCTACAGATACAAACTAATCCTACAGATACAAACTGTTATCCAATAGATACAAACTGTTATCCTACAGATACAAACTGTTATCCTACAGATACAAACTGTTATCCAACAGATACAAACTGTTTTCCAATAGATACAAACTGTTATCATACAGATACAAACTAATATCCAATAGCTACAAACTGTTATCCTACAGATACAAACTGTTAACCAATAGATACAAACTATTATCCAATAGATACAAACTGTTATCCTACAGATACAAACTGTAATCCCACAGATACAAACTGTAATCCTACAGATACAAACTGTTATCCAATAGATACAAACTGTTATCCTACAGATACAAACTGTAATCCCACAGATACAAACTGTAATCCTACAGATACAAACTGTTATCCAATAGATACAAACTGTTATCCTACAGATACAAACTGTAATCCTACAGATACAAACTGTTATCCAATAGATACAAACTGTTATCCTACAGATACAAACTTTTATCCTACAGATACAAACTGTTATCCTACAGATACAAACTGTTATCCAACAGATACAAACTGTTTTCCAATAGATACAAACTGTTATCATACAGATACAAACTAATATCCAATAGCTACAAACTGTTAACCAATAGATACAAACTATTATCCAATAGATACAAACTGTTATTCTGCAGAGATACAAACTGTTATCCAACAGATACAAACGGTTATCATACAGATACAAACTGTTATCCTACAGATACAAACTGTAATCCTACAGATACAAACTGTTATCCCACAGATACAAACTGTTATCCTACAGAGATACAAACTATAATCCTACAGATACAAACTAATATCCATTAGCTACAAACTGTTAACCAATAGATACAAACTATTATCCAATAGATACAAACTGTTATCCTGCAGAGATACAAACTGTTATCCAACAGATACAAACGGTTATCCTACAGATACAAACTGTTATCCTACAGATACAAACTGTAATCCTACAGATACAAACTGTTATCCCACAGATACAAACTGTTATCCTACAGAGATACAAACTGTTATCCTACAGATACAAACTGTTATCTACAGATACAAACTGTTATCCTGCAGATACAAACTGTAATCCTACAGATACAAACTGCAATCCTACAGATACAAACTGTTATCCTACAGATACTAACTGCAATCCTACAGATACAAACTGTTATCTACAGATACAAACTGCAATCCTACAGATACAAACTGTTATCTACAGATACAAACTGTTATCCTACAGATACAAACTGTAATCCTACAGATACAAACTGTTATCTACAGATACAAACGGGTATCTACAGATACAAACTGTTATCCTACAGATACAAACTGCAATCCTACAGATACAAACTGTTATCTACAGATACAAACTGTTATCCTACAGATACAAACTGTAATCCTACAGATACAAACTGTTATCTACAGATACAAACGGTTATCTACAGATACAAACATATACCCTTTGCCTTTGAAACTATGGCAAACGTATCACTTGAAGTAATTATATGAATGGAATTCAGTTTATATTAATGTAAGTGACATGTCTTCGTAAATGTTATTGGAACAATATTTTGGAATCTGTGTATTCGTGTGCGGTGAGAATGTGTCAGTGTGTGTGTGTGTGCATGCTTGTGTGTGTGCATGCATGCACACTCATCGGTGGAGGTTAGGGACGCAAGAAAACTCCATTATCCTCTAAAAGCAGGGCCAGCCAACCTTAAACAGAGACATGCTTTATGCCTGGGCAGCTCGACAAAGTGACAGATCCTAAAATGGAGCAGCAAACAGAATCGTCCTCACCCTCTGAGATGCATGGAACACTGCAGACTTGATCGTGAATATTTGTTAAAGTAATCTCTGCAGAATAAAAAAATAAACACACACACACACACACACACACACACACACACACACACACACACACACACACACACACACACACACACACACACACACACACACACACACACACACACACACACACACACACACAAATGGAATGGTGATTCCCCAGCTGTAGTGGTGGTGTCTGAAAGCACAGATGTTCCCTTGCCTCTCACAGACATGGAGGCGTTGCTTGATCTCCCAGCCAGATGTGAACACATCCCCACCACTTCAGGACAGGAAGTTTACCCAGTCAACAAGACTGCCCATACAGTAAAACTTGGTATACGGGCATATGATTTAAAGCTGTCTTTTCCATGGACAATGGTAAAGTGCTTTGCCTTTTGAGGAACTGAATTCGAAATGAAACAACTGAAATGCAGATTGGATGAATATTAATTAAATAATGAATAATTTTAAAAATAAAAATAAAAACAGAGCAATATAATCCCTGATAGTAAGAATAGTGTCAGGATTTAATCAATATCAAACTGTACATAGCGTCTGTCTGTCTCATTGGCTTATAATCTACCTCGTACAGACTAGAATTGATTGAAATAATTCAATAAATTGAGTTTTCTATCAAATCAAAGTGTTTTAATACAATAACGGTACATTGATTTCAGAGAGATAAGACACAATCTGATTGGAAAACGTTTGTGGATTTCCTTCCTTGCAAATAATAACTTTGTTTAGAAGCCCATCCACAATCTTCATTACAATAAGATGTAATTACATTGAATGATTTCATTATTATTTCAATTGCATAAGAACTTCTCTTAGCACTAGTCTGATATTGGTTGGTTTGTTGTGGTTGTGATCAACCTGTATGTTAAAGATCACAATGTACTTAGTGTGTCTGTGTGTGCAAAAATATCCACAAATCATCCTAGTTGCTTGTGTTTAGCCAGTTGTGGTAGTACATGTTCACACTGCGTCTGTTTGGTATGTGCCTATATCTGTCTTCCTGCCTGTAGGAAATGTGCATCTGTGTGTGCACTTGTGTGCCCCTGCCTCTACGGCCTTGTACGTGTGTGGCTCCGATTATGTGGGCGCTTCGGCCCATCGGCCCCATCTATGTGCCTACGCATGTGCCCCTATGCATGTGTGTCTGTGTGTGTTCATCGATAGCATGGGGGATACATCTGCGTTAACTTAACCCATTGGGAGAGGCTCCCAGCAGGTAGCTAGCTGTATGTCAGCTTGGGTCGGCACAAATCATTTGGACAGGCAGAAGCGTGAAATCTTTCCAGGCCGGGACAGATGACTTCTCTTGAACCCTCGCTGCCCTACCCTGGCCCTGTGCACTCTGCACACAGATCCATGGCCAGAGCACGGCCAATCCTTAATCCTGGCAGGCATACCAAATTGCAACCTGTTCCCTATGTAGTGCACTACTTTTGTCACTAACTAGGGAATAGGGTGCCATTTGAGACGCAGCCCTGCACTTGCTTTGACACAGCAGAATGGCAGCAATGCGGTTCAGAGGTTTCAGGTGCAGCACGTGGACCACTTTGCCCTTGTGCCCCGAGACAGGAAACCGTATCCCGCAAACCTGCTGCACCCCACGCGAAAACAACAACCTCGATTGCAGCCCATGTCCAATCAGCTCAGTCTCAAACAAACAGACTCCCCTCATCCGGCGAGGACCAAACCATCTCCTGATCATCACCCTCTGCTCATCCCCTTGGACTAATCCACCCTATATATGTGTGTGTGTGTGGGGGGGGGAGGGGGGGGGGGTGGACTTGTATAATGGAGAGAGACAGAGAGAAAGAGAGAGAAAGAGAAAGAAACAGAGAGAGGGAGAGAGAGATGGGGGTGCAGGGAGAGAGAGCTCACAGACAGAGAGACGAAACATGGAACATATGTATGTTAAGAAAGAGGAACATATATCGCTTCTGCTTTATCTACTCTACCTGAGTATGAGCAATACAAACAGTCACCATTATGTGCATGTATTGACAAATGTTAGTGTTTATATATTTTAGAAAAGTTCAAATGTTTCCCATATTGTCGCAACAAATTTGTCAGCTATACATTTGTTTGAATTAAAACACTTAAAGTAAAAGGTAGACAAACGTCTTTCATTTCAGCGTGTGTCCTGTTTCTTAAGAGCCCTGTGTCTCACATATCCGCTGATTGAAATAGTGTTATCTTTTTGTAGTGAGGTGGATGACAGAAACCCTAATGGAAGGCAGGTGTGCTCATGTGTTTGCATTAAGTCCTCAAGTGGGAAAGTGGGTGCAAAGTCAAACCACATGGAGGGGGTCGAGCTAGCAGGGAGGTGTGACTGGGCAGCCATGTTGGATCTCCATGAACAAATGCTGCTGCTCCACAGTTGGTACTGTGGCTTCATAGGAAATACAGCGAGACTATGGCTGACTTGGCTGACAAGCGAGACTATGGTAAGTATTAATACAGTCAAAATGTTTCTAGAGAAGATTTTTTTTCTGGACAATTTCACCAGGATTGTGTATGCAGAAACACACTATTGTGACAAGTACAAACCTTTTAATCTAAAATGATAAAATTGTGTAAGCAGTTCTTTAAAAAGCTGGAATCCCGTTGCGGATTCCAGCTTTTTAAAGAACTGCTTACACAATTTGAAACTGCCACGGCCGTGTGATTTTACGACAACAAAGACGTCACTGTAACGGTCGTCGGTGGAAGAAGGTGAGGACCAAAGCGCAGCGTGGTACTTGTTCATGTTATTTATTTCAACTGAACACTATCAAACTAAGAAACAAAAGCACAACTGAAACAGCTCCGTCAGGTGCAACCCGCACTAAACAGAAAAATAATAACCCACAACTCAAGGGTGAACACAGGCTGCCTAAGTATGGTTCTCAATCAGGGACAACGATTGACAGCTGCCTCTGATTGAGAACCATACCAGGCCAAACACAGAAATACCAAATCATAGAAAAAAGAACATAGACTGCCCACCCAACACACGCCCTGACCATACATACAAAGACATCACAAAGGAACTAAGGTCAGAACGTGACAGTCACTTCAAACAATGGACACTGTTTTATTCCCTCGGACATCACATCACATCATTGCACGTGTGATAGAACAGAAGAGTATGTAGAAGTTTTTTTTTTACCCACTATTCCTCCTCTGCTCAATTTCAGAAAAACAACAGTAAAACGTGTGCCTAGGCTTCACCTGATGCAGATTTCAGCTTTAAACGATAGCTACAATGTGCATAGTAGACTGATACATTGCAATGTTTAGTAATCCTCTAATACGTCTAATTCTTGGATAATGAGTACTTGGCGATTATTCTGACCTGATGTTAGGTGCCATGTCACAGCAATGTAGTTTACCACAGTAAAATAGTGTAAAATTCCCCCATTACTCATCTGACCACTGAAGGATTTCACGTGTCTTGCCAGTGGCAGTGCATCGTCTTCGGCAAATGGGCTTGAACGTTTCACAGACACAGAAACGGCCCAGAATAGGAATCGGACACGCAGGATTGTAGGCTCGTTAACAAATCTTTGTCTCTAATGGCGTAACGGGCAGAACAGTCATGGCTGTCGGCCTGGGCCATATAACATCCGAGCTGGAACACGGCATTGATGATGTCAGGGGGAGCGTACAGTACACACACACATACACTCAAATTCACACGGAAGCACTCACACACATGCATATACTCGGGCATGCATGCACACACAAACACACACAAGCACACAGTAGGCTTATGTCATGAATAGTGTTAAGTCTCCACAAAAACAGAAAACAGAACATTTGGGGCGGGGGGGGGGGGGGGGGGGGCATTCACAATGAAAATGATTGACTAATCGAGGTGTTCCTCATCCTTTTTCAATGCAAACATATATGATCAACTCTTCCGAGAGGAGAGACAACTGAGAGAAGCTGTGAGGCTGTGAGGCCTACATGTGCTGCAGAAGCCTGGGGAACGGGTGAGTCTACTCTCCAGGCTCCAGGATAATCACAGTCCTGGCTTATCTGAGCGGACACAGGGAACTATGAGTGACACTGCCACACTGTATTCATCACAGCCCATTTTCAAATGGGAAAAAGACATGCTAATGAGCTGGCGAGAGATGTTTATGAGGAATCCCTTAACAAGCCAACAGATCACTAACAGATGACTGCTGGCTCTTAGCCATGTGATAGCATCAAGCTAGCCCACTTTTTGCATACCATAAACTGTAGAGCAGAGCTACAGTTGAAGTCGGATGTTTACATACACCTTAGCCAAATAGATTGAAACTCAGTTTTTCGCAATTCCTGACATTTAATTCCAGTAAAAATCCCCTGTCTTAAGTCAGTTAGGATCACCACTTTATTTTAAGATTGTGAAATGTCAGAATAATAGTAGAGAAAATGATTTATTTCAGCTTTTATTTCTTTCATCACATTCCCAGTGGGTCAGAAGTTTACATACACTCAATTAGTATTTGGTAGCATTGCCTTTAAATGGTTTAACTTGGGTCAAACGTTTCGGGTAGCCTTCCACAAGCTTCGCACAATAAGTTGGGTGAATTTTGGCCCATTCCTCCTGACAGAGCTGGTGTAACTGAGTCAGGTTTCTAGGCCTCCTTGCACGCCATGCTTTTTCAGTTCTGTCCATACATTTTCTATATGATTCAAGTCAGGGCTTTGTGATGGCCACTCCAATACCTTGACTTTGTTGTCCTTAAGCCATTTTGCCACAACTTTGCTTGGGGTCATTGTCCATTTGGAAGACCCATTTGCGACCAAGCATTAACTTCCTGACTGATGTCTTGAGATGTTGCTTCAATATATCCACATCATTTTCCTTCCTCGGGATGTCGTCTATTTTGTGAAGTGCACCAGTCCTTCCTGCAGCAAAAGCACCCCCACAACATGATGCTGCCACCTCCGTGCTTCACGGTTGGGATGGTGTTCCTCAGCTTGCAAGCCTCCCCCTTTTTCGTCCAAACATAACGATGGTCATTATGGCCAAAAAGTTATATTTTTGTTTCATCAGACCAGAAGACATTTCTCCAAAAAGTACGATCTTTGTCCTCTTGTGCAGTTGCAAACCGTAGTCTGGCTTTTTTATAGCGGTTTTGGAGCAGTGGCTTCTTCCTTGCTGAGCGGCCTTTCAGGTTATGTCGACATACAGTTGAAGTCGGAAGATTACATACATTTAGCTTGGAGTCATTAAAACTATTTTTTCAACCACTCCACACATTTCTTGTTAACAAGCTATAGTTTGGGCAAGTCGATTAGGACATATACTTTGTGCATGACACAAGTTATTTTTCCAACAATTGTTTACAGAGAGATTATTTCACTTATAATTCACTGTATCATAATTCCACTGGGTGAGAAGTTAACATACACTAAGTTGACTGTGCCATTAAACAGCTTACAAAATTCCAGAAAAGGATGTCATGGCTTTAGAAGCGGTTGAAAAAATAGTTTTAATGACTCCAACATAAATGTATGTAAACCTTCGACTTCAACTTTAAATATAGGCTAGGTTTTCATGCCATGGTCAGTCTCTTTCTACTAGGTTTAGATAGCTGTGCTTAACCCATGTTAGCCTGGGTAGAAAATTCTTAGCCTCTATTCAATACATATCGTGGAAGTTCTAGCTTTACAACATGCTAAAATGTTTAAGTCATTGTTCCCGCGTTAGCGTAGACTTAATTTATGGTAAACGCTGCACATGTCGGCTAAATCAGAAATTACTCATACATTTCTATCGCTGTAACGGTACGTTTTAACTTGCTCTTGTATTCCTCCTTGCCATGCTAGATTTGCCCTCGTGTGAATGCCAGCAAGCTAGCAAGCAAGGTAAGTACCGCTAAGTATCCAGTAGGGGATGGAAGCTATAGTGAGCTTCGATTGGTCAAGGTTCAGCTTTCCACCAACTTTGGTGCCGGCTTGTTCACGTCCCTCGCCCATACAGGTGTCCCTCGCCCATACTGGCGTCCCACGCCCATGCTGGCGTCCTTCGCCCATGCTGGCGTCCCTCGCCCATACTAGCGTCCCTCGCCCATACTGGCATCCCTCGCCCATGCTGGCATCTCTCGCCCATACTAGCGTCCCTCGCCCATACTGGCGTCCCTTGCCCATACTACCGTCCCTCGCCCATACTGGCGTCCCTCGCCCATGCTGGCGTCCCTCGCCCATACTGGCGTCCCTCGCCCATGCTGGCATCCCTCGCCCATGCTGGCGTCCCTCGCCCATACTAGCGTCCCTCGCCCATACTGGCGTCCCTCGGCCATGCTGGCGTCCCTCACCCATGGTGGCGTCCCTCACCCATACTGGCATCCCTCGCCCATACTGGCATCCCTCGCCCATGCTGGCATGTCTTGTCCATGATGGCGTCCCTCGCCCATGCTGGCATACCTCGTCCATGCTGGCATCCCTCGTCCATGCTGGCGTCCCTCGTCCATGCTGGCGTCCCTCGCCCATACTGGCGTCCCTCGCCCATGCTGGCATCCCTCGCCCATGCTGGCGTCTCTCGCCCATACTGGCATCCCTCGCCCATGCTGGCATCCCTCGTCCATGCTGGCCTCCCTCGTCCATGCTGGCATCCCTCGTCCATGCTGGCGTCCCTCGCCCATACTGGCATCCCTCGCCCATACTGGCATCCCTCGCCCATGCTGGCATCCCTCGTCCATGCTGGCATCCCTCGTCCATGCTGGCGTCCCTCGCCCATGCTGGCGTCCCTCGCCCACTTTGCTTATTTTCCATTGGAAATGAACGGCTTTCCGTAGTTTCATTGCCTACATTGTATTCAGTTAAGAGGCACTGTAACACTTCAGGATACAGATTGAATAGAATGTATTTAATGAGTTGCTTTAGTATAGGACCCATTTTGAAAATATACTGTACAAACATAGCAATAGTGGAAAAACATATATTATTCCCAATAGCAGTAGCATGATCCAGATCTTTCAAAACATCATCATTTGTGGTATATTTCAATCAAATCCCATCTAAATATAATTTAGATCTCAGCCATTTGGCAGAAGCAGTATTGGTTCATAGCTATATTGTCGTTATGTTTTCCAACTACATTTCCATAGTCAACAAATAGGATGACTCTATGTTAGTAAAATATCAAAGTGACAGAGCGATGGAGACGGGAGTGTGACAGTCAGTGGCTTCAGCCTGCCAGGCTGCGTTCTGGGGTTGTGTACACAAAACATGTAATGATAGAGAAGTCCTTTTTTTTGCATCTGTGCTCCTTATGCTTATGTTAGGAGTGACTTCAGAGATAGAAGATGAGCATGAAAGGAAATTAGCGCCGATCCTCCCTCTCTCTCCGAATCCAGAAGTCTGCTCCAAATTACTTTAAGAGCAATATCAATTTAATCAAGATGCCGCTCCCTTTCTTCGAGTCTTCTCGACTTCTCCGGGTTCACGACTTTCTCGGCAAACAAGGCCAAGTCGGGAGGAGGAGAGGAGCAGAAATCATTAAAGTCCCTGGCTGATGGATCGAACATGGCACTTATGCTAATGCCCATCGCTTTAGCAGCCTCGCGTGACATTCTTGCCTTGCCAGGGCTGCTCGTGGTGGAATGTGTAGTTGTGGCATAGAAGTGGGTCGCAATGTCCCAAAGATGTTTCTCCCAAAGAGCTCCAAATCCATATCAATCTTTCCTTCCCAACAGAACGTATGGAAGAATACAGCCTCGAGCCTACATAGACCTGAATTACCATGCTAATTATAGTAATATAGCTAAGAGCAATATAGACTCTCGAAAAGTTCAGGCAATAGAAATGAAGCCCATACAATGACTCAATGCCATTCATAAACAGTACACCCAATGCCCATGTATTGTGGTAGGTTGTTGTAGCTTTAAAAAAGCATAGACAAAATAGTGAACAACATATTATATTCTCTGTTTTGAGATGATCTCCACTCAAACCCCCCCCAATACATTCCCATCGATCACACAACATTGTAGGCTGGCAAAACAATAATCACAACTACTGGTTTTGCAAGTGTGGGTTAGTGGGGTCTGGTACAGCATGAAATTAGATGTTTCTCTTAATCAACACATCTATTCAAATGGATATGCCTGAAGAGGGCCAATTTCAACTCGGCTTATGAAGAGCCCTGTTTGTTCAGCTTTAAACGTCGGAGTCACTGTCAGCAAAGCAAGGAAGCGTGGCTGCAAGGGAGCTATTGGCATAGGACAATACAATTCAATAGTGGTTGGGTAAACACCGTGGGAAATTACCATGTCAAATTTCTACAAAATGTTAAGCCCTATCTGTTAATGTCAGTTACGCCCTGTCACCCTGACTGACCAACTGACTTGACTCTTTCCCATCAAAGCAATTACTTCATTATTATTACCATATACCACATACAGTACCTGATTGCCAATTTAATGCTTTTGAATTCCAAATGTGCTTAGATTCCCTATAACTATGAATCATTTATCTTGCACTTGTTCCCCCTTATCATGCACACACGCACACACACAGCGAAAGACGAAAGGCACAGAATGAAGGACTGTCCACATGTCTTATATTCAACCACGATTGGCAGATAAAATTGCATGCACATGCATCGGAGTTCCTTTCGCTTAATTTGATGGCTCTCGAGGGGTCAAGGATTTCTTCAATCAGAAAGTCTGAACTATGACACGGAGAATGTCTTTATTCTCCTCCATGAAAACAATTATTTGAAGCCAACAGCCTGTTCCCATCTGCATGCGGACTGTCAAACTTCTTGGTGCAACTTTTACTGGCATAAGAAAATAATACGCGGTGTTGAATTTGTGTCAGCGCGACTCAGGAAAATAAGATATCACGTCTTGCTGTCTGCCTGATGTCAGCTTCTCAGATTCAAACCCAAATACCTCATCCCAAGCAGGCAGTAATGGAGGCTGCCAAAATCTGGGGTTCAGCCAAAGTTCATATGTCTACAACCACTAAACAGCTCTCCCTTTCTTATGGACGGATTCAGGCGGTGCTGAAGGACGTCTCTTTGTATGTTATTACGATGGCCAAACCAAACTCAAGGAGACAACCTTCACAGCACCCTCAGTAGTATGGGAAGACGGTTTGTTTGGTGTCTTGATCCAGTGTTGTCAACTTGAGTAGAATGATGTAGTACATTCAAGATGGACGCCATATGGGCCCAGCCCAACGTCAACCCAACATAAGAAACTCTGAAATGGCTATATTGTGGTTTCTGTGTTCATAAGCCTTTGGACAACATAAGGTAAAAACCAATACTACTGTATTGGCCATTAGCATTGCTAACAGACTCTTAAGGCCTTTTCAGAGCCGACTGTATGAAGGCTGAATGGTACATAGGTATACCAGCATGTTCTGCCTGTTTCAAGCCACAGCTAAGAGAGCACTTAACTCAAAACCATATTGCACAACCCTTGAAACATGCTTTCAATTTTCCTAAATCAAACACGTCAATAAAAACAACAACGTCCACA
The DNA here is from genome assembly GCF_057628025.1 of Oncorhynchus mykiss. Taxonomy (NCBI): domain Eukaryota; kingdom Metazoa; phylum Chordata; class Actinopteri; order Salmoniformes; family Salmonidae; genus Oncorhynchus; species Oncorhynchus mykiss. Next base: position 30,431,481 of record NC_143039.1, read on the forward strand.
TTGATGCTATTAGAGGGGAATGAAGAGAAGGCCTCTTAATACAATATCTTCCACAAGTTATTTTCAGTGGGATCATTTTGTTTCACTTCTCTGCTGTACGTTACCAAGATAGATCTGCCATGTTTTGTGTCGGATCAAATAGCTGGGTTCTGACATCTGCGTTGGTAACACACTAAATAGTCTACAGTACATTGCTCGTTTGTGCAGTCTTTACAGACTCAATTCCACTTCCTGGCTGTTTGTTATGACCAAGATTTTTGTTGGAATTGACTACAATGATCAATCCGATAACAAGAAAGTAAACAATTTGAAGATAGATGAGTTCAAGGGTAAAATATATATTCTTAAATAAATTACTATAAAAAAATATATAGATAGCTTTTGTCAGGTGAATTACGTAACCAGAAAGATATACCTACTAATTGAAACCTTGCACAATGTAAACCATTGGCCTGTGGTGTATCCCAGACTGATATAGCATTAGAGTCGTGCCATGATTATGGACTAATACTTCATCCCTTGGTATGAGGCATATCAGATGACACTTTTCCCCAGTCAAGTCCAATGAAATCATCTCTCATCACTAGTAAACAAGTACACCGTCTGGCAATGTCCTGCTTTCAGCATGTGCCCTAAACTATTTAGCAGCATGGGTCTGGACTGCGGTCATCCCTCTTCTCTCTCACTTCTCTCTCTCTCACTCTCTCTGTCTAGTTAATGTCTCTCTTTCTCTCTGTCTAGTTTCTCTCTCTGTCTCTCTCTCTCTCTCTCTCTCTCTCTCACTCTCTTTGTCTAGTTTGTCTCTCTTTCTCTCTGTCTAGTTTCTCTCTCTGTCTGTCTCTCTCTGTCTCTCTCTCTCTCTCTCTCTCTCTGTCTAGTCTATGTCTCTCTCTCTCTCTGTCTAGTTTATCTCTCTCTCTCTCTCTCCCTCTCCCTCTCTTTGAGTTCAATTGTGTTCTTCACTCAGGCTCTCAGACTCATCATCAAACATGAACCTCTGCACTTAGATTTCTAGTTGACTAACATTACGGCACAGTATCACAGATGAATGTATATATCTGAAGCCTTGGGTTCCCTTAACTCTCCAATATCCACTTCTGTACTTGATGCATTAACTGCCCAGCTCAATGGAGAGGCGGCAGATGACTGAGCGCTGTCTTACGGCAGTTTTTTCACTCCCTTCACACACTTTACAATGGCTCTGTTCTTCAGTCACCCCGTAATTTAAGAGAGGAGAATGTCATTTCCATAGGCTTCTATCTCTGAATCTCCCCTGGCCTGGCAATAAGGAAGATCTGGCATCTATAAAGATATTGAATACGATTACAGCTAAATCAGTCTTGTGGTTTTTCCTGGGAAAACTTATGAAGTCCTAAAAGTCTCCCAGTTATGAGTGGGCTCAGCGGGTCAGGAACCCGAGGGCCCAGAAGAAACAAGGAGTGAAACACAATCCAAGCATCAGCGATCCTCTGAATAGTAATGTACTGACTAGAAGGAATGATAACATGATAACTTATGGAGGCTTCTTAAAGCCTACAAATGTACATGACCCGGGCTTTGTAAAGAAGTCATTTTCTCTGATATATATTTCTCTAATTCGTCTGTTGCACATGTGGTTTAGAAGAATCTATACGGCGCTGTGCTCCGCCACATGGCTCTTTCTTTTATGCAATATAAGATGGAAGAAGGGAATGATTGAATCACTTCTCCATTTTGTGTAATGAAGAACTGTTGGTTTACGTTAAATACATTTCGAGAATAGTGGGGATCCAATTGGCTGTGTGTGCAATCAATCACAAACTGACAGCAGATTTTCATTAGGCAACGGTACTCCTCGGGTTGGTGTAGAAAAGTCTGAAAAGTTTGCAAACACAGAACAAGAGCGGGGATGAACGGCACATATTTAGTCTAGCACCCAAGGCCCTTTGGTGATTTCACATCAAAGCCTCGTACCCTGAACAGGGAGCCAAAAGCAACAATTAGATATCGCCTTGATCACTATGTGGTTCATGTTTATTGAGTTTAGGAGTCAGCTGTAGGTCAAAATCAATCCAACATGGTGGGATCCGATGGGAAAAGGTGAGGATTTATTGAATCAGGGTTGAAGAGAGCTCAGTACTGCTCAGTACTGGCCACTTCTAAAGCAAAACGTAGGTTTATGTAGCGGTAAATGTAGATTTTGCTCTGGGGATTTATAAGTGTGGCATGGAGTCAATGGAAATGCAACAACATGTAAGAGCTAAGAGGTGTCAGAAGAACATGCTAGCCCTCCTGCTAAAGCAGCACCAATTGGCCCAGTGCTCTGATAAATTACAAGTTGAGAGGCTAACAATGCTTTCACTGAATCAGTTTATTTGCTTGCTGATTAACTTGGCTACAGAAGTTGAATCAGTTAGCTACTTGTAACATTTAGCTACTACTGTAGCTAGCTTACTAGCTACTAGCTAGCTAACTGAATCCATACATTTGAATCATTAATTAATTTGGGTAATAGTCACATTACACACTATGTATTGTGTTTCTATGGACTAAGACAAAAGAAACACACACAATAAACAAGAAAGACAGAGTATCATCAACCCCTCGTATTTTCTGAGGGATGGTATTTGGCACTAAGTCTTCCTTGAAGGAAAGATCGAGGGACTTCGTTCTGTCTCTGAACTGCAGCCAGAGTATCTCCTCTCTCCTCCTATCTTATCCTCTGCAAGCACCCTGTGACGTTCATTAGAGGAGCCCATAGGGGGTGTCCTGCTTTGGGATGGCCCATAACTCTCTGGTCCTGTGAACCCTGCAGTGGTTACAAACTACATTGCTCCTCACCCCACCGCAGCTGGAACCAATCAACACAACTGGTAGGATTCAGTTGGAGGGCTCAACACCAAGAAGGCTCATATTTAGCCATCCCCACAGGGTGAGGCCAAGCTCTTACCTGGCAGGCTCTCTGATAAGATATATTGGGTATATACCGTAGGTTCACAGACAATGGCCTGATGTGATTTGTGTATTTAGTTATGTACTGTGTTAAAGGGGATGCTTGGTTGACATGGAGAAAGATGGCAATAGCGGAGTCAGGATCTCGATGAAAATGGGGCACACATTCCTCCTCGGTGTCACCCCCCTGCACAATGATATATCTCCACCGTGGAAAAGCCTCTCATCCAGCCACGCGTTCCCGGTTCTCCACTCCCTTCCGCAAAGCGCCGTTTCACTCACAAAATGATTAATTAGCTAAAGTGGGGCAGACATCAGTCTTCCCACAATTCCCTGTGCGCACGGTGTTACTGGGGGGAGGGGGGAGTAGCGGCAGGGGCTGTGCGAGGATGCTTGTGAGGAAGCCAGGCACGACTAGAGTCTCCCCCACTATTGGAGGGGTCTCCACCGCATTGCATGATGATGTCCCTGCACAACACTTCACAGTCATCAGAGGAAACACCTATCTGTGCCATTAGATTACTGTAAGTAGACTGCATCCCCCATCTGAATCAACCTCCTCAGTCTGTTTGTTTCCCAACCTATCTCTGAGCCCTCAGCATCCTGCCTGTATTGATGGCGCTTACTGGGGCTTTTTGTTAGTGCAGGAAAACTGACTGGAACTCATAACACACGAGTGTGATTGAGACTCAAGGTTTCGAAGGTTATATTGCTAGCCTGCGTTCAGATACGATGCTTCGCTATCTGATTCAATCATGGGAAAGACATGATATCAACCGATCAAACAGGACATGGATGTCTAGGTCTGGTCAGCCGTCTCTATCCTCCCTGGCTTTTTCTAAAAGAAATAAGGTAACACAGCAAAAATCCCACCAGCTTACTTTTTAGGGATCCTTAGAGGATGATACTATTTTCAGCTGTACTTTTGTCCGTAGATAAGATCTGGTCTATTCATGCATGTCGGGGCTAGATTGGGACAGCATGCTTGAGGGATGGGAAGTAGGGGTATAGGGGAATGGGGGATCAGGGGTGGGTGTCCAGAGCGTATCCCTCACTCTTATCAGGACAGCCTCTGCTGTCAGGGCAGAGGAACAGCCTTCCTGGTGCCACGCTAATGACGGCCTTCCACCCCCTCTGCCACAAGGTCAGGTTCCCCCCTGCTTCATCATCCTCCAGCAGATCAGGACAGCTTACAGGCAGGGCCTCCTATACATGACAGGAGTCTGGATTGGTATCTGCTGTGTTAGGTGAAGGTGTCCTCAGTTTAAATGGTCTGCTTTGGATCCTGGATCCAGATACCCTAAGTGGCAATTACCAATGGAAAGAAGTCTCTCGTTTGTTAACTGTTTAATTACACAGGAGACTATACTCAAGCCCTATCTAGTAGTTGTTGCTTGTAATTGGCTGCCATTAAAGAAATGTTTTCTACTATTAGTCTTAACAGCAGTGGTGCTGTTTCCTGGTCCAGTGCAGGCGGTGGCGGCTGCTTGTGACGGCGCTGTGTGTCAGTGACGGGGGAGATAGTATAGAGGATACAGATGCTATCGGCGTGCGTCACTGCTTTTTGCTGCTTTCTATGGGGTCACATTATCTCCCGGGGCAACAGAGGCGACATGGATGTGACATATTGGTAATCAGGGTATAAGTGATATGGATTCTAACATGTATTTTTTTTTAAATATATAATTATATGGAAATATGCAACCGGAAACATTGACAAAATACAGGCATAAAGCAAAGATCAAGTGGAGAGGAAGAAATATGGAGGCAACGTCATATCAGCCCATTTCAACTACATGAACATGAACCATGGAGTCTAGACTTCCAGGGAATATTACTTAACACAACTAGGAACAGTCTTGGGCAATTTTCAGGGTCACTTCCAAAAAAGTGAGTGCTTACGCAACATGAGCGGTTTTAGCTTACTCTTTCCAAACTGTGCTGCTGTTGTGATATTTTCGATGCACTTTGGCTGCCCCACCTGACAAGAGTCTTCTAGAGAAAACCTGTAGACATATGCCAGAATGTATGGAAATATGGAGAGGACTTTACTTGGTTTCCTACCAGTTTCTCACCCGCTACCAACAACCTCCGGATAATATGTCCTCCCTGGCATGACTCTATGGAGACCACAGACATCAAGGCTAGCTAAGCACCATGGGTATCTGCCTCTTATTTCCTATCCAAACAAATATGGGTCAAAGTTATAGCCTTCATACACACTCGGTCCGACCCCCGTAGTGAGATCTCTGTATGAGCCGACGGTGCCTTTTCTCGTCTGTGGCCAGCTAGCTAATGTTATTACAATCCTTGAGGTGAGGGAATACCTATCCGTCTCGGGAATACAGTGGGTGGGGTTACTCAGTCAAAGCTTGGATTCCTGGAACCGAAAGTTGAAAAGGAAGGCAGCGAACAAAGGTTGGTTACTCTAGAACACTCCTCGATATGGCCGTGAAACGGATTGGTCGTCATTTTTTATTGTGAGATTTGAATGCGAATGGAGGTCTGGTGTGGCAGAGTTATTGGGTTGACCATTTTTGCTTGTATTTAGTCATCCCAGGCATGGATGGAATGTTTTTTCTTTTCTTAGCCTTGCTTTAGGTGAGGACAATTGTATGGACAAATTAAAGTAGAACTTTTAACCCGACAATGGAATGAGTAGACCGAAAATACCTGTATGTCAAGCGCTAGTATGGGCAGGGTAACAGTTTTTCTGCCTCTGTTCAAGAACGTCCATTTTCCTCTGTGAGTTCTAAACAGCTAGTATAAGTCATGACGGCAGACACGTTTCCCTCTTTTTTTAATTGTAACCTCACCATTGTAACGAAGCAGAGGACCCTATTTAAATTTTACCACAAGCCTTGTCTTTCCTCTGTCTCTCAAGTGCGTGGAGCAATAGAGAGTTAATGGTGACATCTGTTAGACCTTATAAACTTCATGGATGGCCAAAAATAAAGTTATTGAGCTGGGCCCCCTGTGTTTAAGGGAATCAGCTGGCGGACAAATGTGAGATTCCTTCTCTATTCGGCTGGTTGGGAAATCCACTTGCTGGTGAAGACAGTTTCAGAAACCAATTGCTCTCTACCACTTTGAATTCAAAAGCAGCTAGTTTTTTGACTTAAGGGCAGATGCAACACTATGCACACACAGTACCATATCACAACCCCCATCCCAGCTCTCAATCTCCCTCTTAGGAATGTACCCTTTTCAAATCTGTTCATCTTTATCTCTCCCGCGATGGGTTGATGCATACCCGCCCCTTCAGAAAGCCGAGAGAAATCCCTCTAGTCCCGCATTACAGTGACTTGCCACGTTTGCAAAAATCAGAATTATAAATAAAATGTAATGATGCTATGATCTTCCTCTTACTTTTCCTGAGCAGCTTCTCCTCACCTTTCTATTTGAATAATGAATTATAATCACATTAGCTCTCCAGGCCCCTGTTCTGGAAAAGTAAAAAGGCTATTATCCAGTTGTCAGCTCCCGGGAGCCGTGTGGGAGATGGAGCGATGATGCTGACACACACACACACACACACACACACACACACACACACACACACACACACACACACACACACACACACACACACACACACACACACACACACACACACACATGCAGAATAACTCTGTCTGCAGCACTTTCAGGCTCAGCAGAAACATACAATTACCAGGCAATTCAAGACCGCAAGTCAGCACGGGCATGTAACGACACCAATTTACATCTGCAATATAACTAATATTGTTTTATTATTACGGTACATGATTGAGTCCTGGGTGGTTATAGTGTCCATAGTTTTACAATACTATCCTTAAAACAGCTTATTCCCGAGCAACATCGGAGCTTGTGTGTGTTTGTGTGCATTCGTGAGAAAGATACTAGATCCCTGATTTAATGTCAGGTATGTTACGGTTTACACATTTGCAGCTGCGATTTCGTGCTATCTGAGACTGGATTTCACTCTCGCGTTGTAAGACGTTGCTAAATAGGTAATGGCCATAAAAACGTCAGGTCAAAGGTTTGGGTTTCAGTGTAAAGTGAATGTAATAATTTAGGAATGCGCTGGCTGGATGACTGAGTGAGTTCTCCATAAAATCTATTTTCAGGGCAGACAGTCAGTCAGAGACTGCAGACAGATATCTCATGTACATTTACAGGCTGCTCGGCGTCTGATGTCAGGATGCATGCCTAAACGTCGGCCTCCATTGAGTGGGTTCACTCATGTCTAGGACATTATTAACCTCTGTTGGGTATGTAATAGAGAGAGGGCCTTGGCAACGGGCTAACACGCCACACTGCACAAAGACATGGCTTCGATATCAACTGGACCCATTTTGGTTGACAGATATTCACTATATGTATCATTAATGGGTGAATATTGGATAAAAAATGTCAACATTGTGAGGATTTATCTATTTTGTTTTAATATCAATGAAAAGGTGAATATCTCCACAGGAACACATTTCTCTGCATAAAATATAGTTTGATAAAGTCTGATACAGTCTGATACAGTTTGATACAGTTGCATACATTTTGATACAGTTGTACACAGTTGTATAGAGTTTTATTACAGTTTTATACAGCGCTTGCGTCACCGTGTCAGATAATCTGGTTAGTGTCAACACTAGAGGTGCTATTTGGCCCGTACTAGGACACAGACTACAGGGACGGGACATTGTCTTAGGAAGTTATACGCCATCTTGTTTATAATGCATTATTATCTCCCTTGATAAACTGGACCGGCTCCCTTCCTCTGAGCACAACAAAGCATCTGTGCAATTCAATTTATCACAGAGCGCTGAATATCAAGCAGCAAAGAACATCAGGCCCAACTGACCTCTTTCCCCGTTATTTCTCACCTATTTAGGCAGCCATTGAACGGTAATTTCTCAACAGCACCCCAGTGACTGTCATTACAAAGCCTGGGCCAGCCAGCCTTAATTACGCCATGCAAATGCCATTTGCCCTATTGATGTGGGAGACTGAGAGTGGAGGTCTTCTATGGCTCTGGGTTTTTATCACTACCCGCACAAATCTGTGGTTGAGGAGGAGAACATAAGCCACGGAAAATACACGCGCAGAAAAAGGCATCCATGTATGTTGCTTGTTTGGCTTGTCTTATATATACTCACATACAGAAGAGTGTGAGGACGAGCACACACACACACACACACACACACACACACACAGACACACACACACACACACACACACACACACACACACACACACACACACACACACACACACACACACACACACACACACACACACACAGTGTCGTCTCACAGAGCGAACCTGCATTTCTCTGACATATCCCTGTGACATAGGTTATGTTTGCCAGCTGGTGGGAACAGGTGTACCAGTGAGTTTGCCATCAAATGGCAACGTGCATTTGGCTGCCGACCAAAGTGCTCGATTGGAAAAGCTGTTCTCATGGTGCCTGGTGCTCCTCCAGTCCTTCAATGTGATTGGCTGCTGACACAGTGGGCAGATTCAGGGGATATGTGCTGGTGTCAACCGCTACAGTGCCTCTTCCTTGCTCTCCCAAGTGGCCCTTTGTCTGGGGCTGGTTCTGCTGCCATGCATGGCCAGGCAAACATGCTGCTGTAGAGAGAACCCTGATGGTGAGATGGAGGAGGTAAAGACGCATGAACAAAACGGCAGAGGAAGACGGAGACAGTAAAGCCAGTTTGGGTTGTTTGATGTTTTCATCAAAGAACTACATTCGATCCAACTGACCAATCGTACTCTACTATTTGCGCCTATGCATATCCCCCATGTAGACTACTGAGAGAGCTGTCCTTCATCTCACCTTTCACAAATAAGCAACTTAGGCATACTAGAAACTAGATATATTATTCCATAAGAAGACAGCAACAAAAAAACCTATCTATAGTCTGAGCTACCTGGCTGCAAAGCTTTCTGCAAAGTGTCCCTGAGAGCTAGATAATTGTACTCTACCTTCCGGTTATTATACCAACAAGCCGTCACAAACAGTGGTGGTTACGGATGATGAATGGCAAATGTTAGCGTGAGGGAAATTACTTTTTTTAGGGGGCAGGTCGCTTGTTGTCTGGCACAGGTTCCAGCGCCAAAGCTATCTATTTAGAATGGGTTTGGGAATTGATTGCTTTCACTGGAGAGCGCTGTGCTGCGCTGTGGCTAAGGAAAAGGGCCTAGCCAGAGAGAGAATCAATTAATCAGAATGAGAGAGCCATTGATGAGCTGACTGGCAGGTCCCAGTGTTTCCCTGTGGATGAGGGATGAGGGCTATTATGGGGACATCTCAGCTGTGTTATTCCCCCAGTCAGTGGAGCTTCCTTCTCTCACATTAATGGGGATGTTCAACCTTTCTCTGTATTGTCTGCACAGAGAGGGCTATTTAGGTAGGAGGATACATGAGCACTTGAGCACGTAAGTCCCTTTAATCAAAGTGTTGATTTAGTAACACAAGTGCTTTAGAATCATTACATGACTTTTACGTCATTTAGCAGATACTCTTATCCAGAGTGACTTGCAGGAGCAATTAGGGTTAAGTGCCTTGCTCAATGGTACATCGGCAGATTTTTCACCTAGTCGGCTTGGGGATTCAAACCTGTGACTTTTCGGTTACTGGCCCAATGCTCTTAACCACTAGGCTACCTGCCGCCCCAGATCTATAATGTAACGCTTTAGCAAGAGAACTATCTATTCGCCTTTTTAGGTTTAAATATATGGCTTCTTATCATATTTGACTTAATTGCATGAAAATCAAAATTTACTTTTGCATATGGCAGTTTAAATCGGTCTGGTACAGGGGCCCGCTGGACTCATCAGTATTGATATTGTCCCATGAGAAATGGTCAACAACATGAACAAGGATTCCACATTATTCTGGGATCGTGAGAAACTAGTCTTTCTTCATTCATGTCACATCTGTAGTGTCCAAACCGCTTCTAACCGCTCCCTCAGGTCTGATCAGAGAGGGAAGGAAATGACCTCATTCCTGACCCCAGGAAGAGCTTAAAAGAGAAAATGAGAGTTCACTGAGACAAGACTGCACGCATGGGTGTGTTTGGATTGGCCTCTTTTGGAATCAGTGTTCTTAAGGCTGAGGACACCTACTGCACTAAATACTTTCACTTTCACAATCTTTCACTTTTTATCTGAACTAATCTGAAGACACAATAATACAATCCTCACTTCTGTGTTGATATTTTTTCGTTGTTTGCTGATGCAAAAATGTGAATGTCTGACAGTACATTTTTTATACTTTGTGTAGTGAGAAAAGCTTTTGGTACAGTATTCATACAAACAAACGACATACTTTCCCATCAACCAACACTGCTAATTCACTTCTGATCTACACTGGCCTTGCTGTTTCCTGCCATCCAATTGGCCAGACCGACTATATATGACAGTTCCAGACTGGGTGTGTCTTCACTGTCCAATGGCCATCTCCGCTCATTCATTTGTCGATAATGATTTTGGAACACGGTGGCTAATAGGGCATTATGGGACATTAAGGGATAGCGCAGGCGTCCCCTGACACCTGATTGATGTCACGCGCGATGACATCAGCGAGATCATCGTCACCGAGAGGGGCCCTGATAAAAGAACACTTAGATTGGAGCGAGCAGGATGATGAATGAGCCACAACTCTTACCTACTCATCTCATTACACCGCCGAGGCTCCAGCTCCGGCCATTTAGCTAATGTAGCGAGTCATTGTGTGCCCAGGGACTATGTGTGCAAGCAGGTTGGACATTTCAAATGAATGACACATCCCCAGCTATATGAGCTGGAGGTTGACCCTGCATAATACGAACATATAGGATTAACCTTGCCTGTCAGAGGGGGACTATTGTTGTCCAGATGCTGTTGGGAGTATGGAGTAAGGCATGACTGAAAAGAGATATTTATAAGACCCATATAGCCGTGCTATTCGTGAGTTATATTTTCACATGGGTCGGGGATAAGCCCTGTATTAGGATTAAAGGATTCCGAATGGTGAGACTTTAATACATCGCATTAAAGCATGGATAGGGATAGTCATGGGGAGAAAGCAGGCGTCTTGGTGAATGGAAAGGATGAATAAAAAAAGAGAGGTGAATTTGATGGCTGAGGATGCTGTGATGGAGATGAAGAGAGAGGTGAAAAGGTGGAAGTGTTGAGTAGACAGCTCTGTAAAGACGATGGCTTCTTCTCAACAGTCTAAAGTGGCTTCCTCTCCCTGTCTCATTCGCTCTTCTGCTTCCAGAGGATGCTGTGGCGGAGAAGGAGAGTCGAGGATGAGGTGTTGAGTGGAGTGTCTCTGTAAAGACAATGTGCCTGGGATTACAGATTGTCATAGTATGAAAGACAGGAAGAACAATTAGACGTTGAGGAAACCCACCAAGAAAAACCCTCAGAGCCAGTCGACAACATTAAACAATGAATAACAATAGTAGAAACAGGGAAATCATTAATACTGTATTTAGAGAGGACACCCTGGACATTTCTTCCATTGTATTATTCACTGATTGTGTAAATAAAATGTAACCTGTTGTAAGTAACATCAACATCCGTAAATCAGCAGTGAAACAACCCTCACTATCTTTAAAGCAGCACTCAAAACTGACCCTATATCAGGGATCATCAACTAGCCGCAGAACAATTTTTTCTTGAGTGGATGGTCAGGGGCCCAGAACATAATTGCAAATCATTTGTAGACTGCAAATTGACCGCAAGATGCCTAAACATATATTACATTTGACTTACACATGTTCATTTCAAACCTTGCTTACATTTGTATACAATCACGTGTCTCTCTATTATGAGTGGGAATACTTGGGAATAGATTTTCAAAATTAATATCCTGCTGTTTTTATAGTGTTTTATATAAAACAATTAGCATGTTTTAACATTTATTTATTTTTCCTCAGAAAACTTTGGGAACCAAATTAAACCACCTGCAGGCCAAATTTGGCCCGTGGGCCGCCAGTTGGGGAACCCTGCCCTATACCGTTTCTATGATTTCCCCATTTGGGTGACCCTATATTCATTAAAGGGGGATTTCAGCACATTACAGAGGAAGAAGAGCCCCTTGGAGACTGTGTTTGCTCTTCGGGCCCCTGCCTTTAATTCTGTCAGATGGAGGGTCTGATAGGCCGAGAGGGGAGGGAGGGGAGGGCCCAGTCACCCAGGTTTTATTAGTGACACCAGCTGCACTCCTCTTTTCTCTATAAAAGGTAATTACAGCCAGTGGTAACAAGCTAATTGATTGCTAATTAGATAAATCAGCCCCTCTAAGTGCTGTCATGATGTGACAGATAGTGACAGGAGTCATGTGACCTAAACAGGAGGTGACGGGCTTGGAGGAGGGTGTGTGTGTGTGGGAGGGGGGAGGGGGGGGGGTAGGTGTGTGTGTGTGTGTGTCTTGCAGGGCTGTGCTGAGGTGAAGGCTCAAGAGGGGCAGACATGGCCGCGTTCCCTGAGTGACAATGTACGTCAATTGCAATTGGGGGTGGCTGCGACAAAAGGGCCGAGCAAACATGATTGATTCAATGACGATTGTCAGAGAAGGAAATGAGGATTGAATGGAGAGCTCCCCAGCCTGCTGTTGACTCCCTGAGCGCGCGGCTCACCCCAGACTTTCACATGCAAATGAGGCCCAGACTGTGCCTCTCGCCTGCCTCCGCTTCAGCCCTAAAAGAGAGCAACCCACAGCAGAAGGCTGGAGGGAAGTAGAGAGGGGAGGAAGAGAGGGAGAGGAGGAGGAAGAGAGGGAGGGGAGGAGGGTTTGGGTGGTGATGAATAGACGCTTGATCTGTGACAAGGGAAACTACATACAAATCTACATTTCTCTTCTGAAAGATTGTCCCTGAATACAAGGACTCTGAGATTTTCCACCTACATCTGAGAGGAAAAATATACTGCCTGTATAACTACCATTGGTTGAAAAATGCCATGTTGGAAATGTCAGACATACTATAGGTCTGCTGAGTCATTGACCCTTCAACCCTGATACACCCCAAAATGTGTCCTTAACGTGTCCAGTTCAAAGCACTTAATTACATTTCTATAGTGTTTTCTCTCAGAATCACATGGGCCGTAACATAATGATATAGATAAACCCGCAGAATATCTTAACTTTGTGATTATGCCGTAATGAATGTGACAGTACTATAGGATATCACTTCTCCTAGGAACATGCACGTGGAAAAAGCATCTGACAATGTATTCTACCATTGACTGTTGGATGTTTTTGGACTCTTCTTTTTGGAGATTCATTGGCTAAAGAGATCCAAGCCACCATGCTGCCAGTATTTAATCCTACTCATTATGCGGAGATGTTTGAGCCGTTTCCATAGCAACAGAGGGCATTGTTTGAAAGTAGGCCTGGTTCCCTGTATCCCTACCCCAAACCAACCAATGAAACGAAGAGCAAAGAAGACCGATCACTTCTATCGTCAACAAACTTTAGCAATATATTCCTTGAAATGGAAATACGACTATGATATATTATAGCATTGACCATTTCTACAAACAAATAATAGACTTCCTATGCTCCCTTTGTGGTCAATGCAATGATTTTTGAACCGGTTACCGTCACTAATTGGGGGTGTCACTTAACCCTGTTCGGTCCCTCTCCCCCACTACTCATCACCACGCTTGGCTTCCATCCAAAAAACGTCCCTGTGCACAAGAGGTCTCGTTTATAGGGATCTAATTGCATGTCAAAGAGGAGGAAAAATGTCTTTAAAAAAATACCTCTATCGTCATAAAATTATTTTTGTGTCTCACAAATATCAAATTTGATGTAATATGCCAACTGCACGAGACAGAGAGAGATCGACACAGACAGATGAACAGAGTGGAAAAGTAAACAAGCGATTGAGAGGAAGAGTGAGGGAGAGAGAGAGAGAGAGAGGGAGAGAGAGAGAGGGAGGGAGAGAGAGAGAGAGAGAGAGAGAGAGAGAGAGAAAGAGAGAGAGAGAGAGAGAGAGAGAGAGAGAGAGAGAGAGAGAGATTTTGCAGGGTGGATTCGAGTGCTGAGTGCTGGGAGCCTACATTAGCATGAAACGAACTCTGATTAGCATTTAGTGACATAGCCCATGAAGCAATGATAAATCCCAGCCCTGGTAACAAATATACCCCTCTCTACTACTGCTACCGGTGTGACGCTCAAGCTTACGATACCCAGGGGCCCCATGCCTTTAGCTGTGGACCATTCACGCGGCCACTGCACCTCTCCCTCTAGCCCTCTAGCTCATCCATGGGAGATGCAGGAGCTACAGAGGCTATTGAGTTACATCCCTGCTGGCATGCGACATGCCCATTCTACGCATGCTGCAGGCGGCGCAGTGGGTGGCACGGACCAGGCCAGGATGTGCAGTTGTTTGGCGATTTACGACACACGGGTCAAACGGTTTATTGGAATGAACTAGTTAGTGCACGTCTAAAAAAAGGGCCTGAACCCCTCCCACGCACCCTTCCAATGTACCCTCCCCTAACCCCTCACCTGCCTGAGAGCTGAAGATAGGATAGAACAGCGGGGGCTGGCGGGCAGTACGCACATACTCTCTGTAGCATAAGTCACTTCACCCCCTCCTACATGTACAAATTACCTCAACTAGCCTGTACTCCCGCACACTGACTCGGCACCGGTGCCCCCTGTATATAACCTTGTTATTGTTATTCTTATTGTGTTACTTTTTATTATTACTTTTTATTTTAATCTACTTGGTAAAACATTTTTTTCTTTAACTGCACTGTTGGTTGAGGGATAGTAAGTAAGCATTTCACGGAAAAGTCTACACTTGTTGTGTTCGACACGTGACAAATGTTTGACGTTTGATTTGATTTGATTTGTTGTTCTGTGTAAATCCCTGCCCATCTATGCCTGGCCTCATGTTTGTGTTTGTTTCACCCTATGTGGCAAGCAGATATCCTGTTACTCCAGGGGGAAGGTGGCCTATAGGTTTAAATCCACAAAGCACCTGTCTATTTCAATTTACAAGTACTGACATTGAAGCTCGTTGTAATTTTCAAGAGGTTATAACCGGAGTGATAATATCACGTTTTATTATCACTAGTAGGCCGGTCTGTCAGTCCTGCTGTGTAACAGTAGACGGGATCTTTTATGTGTTGTCCACGGTCTCTTACAGCTTGCCTTGGCCTATGAGCATCAAAGCTCAAAGACCACTGAACACCACAGACATGGCTGTAGCTCACTGAATACCACAGACAATGATGTAGCTCACTAAATACCACAGACATGGCTGTAGCTCACTGAATACCATAGACATGGATGTAGCTCACTAAATACCATAGACATGGATGTAGCTCACTAAATACCATAGACATGGCTGTAGCTCACTAAATACCACAGCCATGGCTGTAGCTCACTAAATAACACAGCCATGGCTGTAGGTCACTAAAGACCACAGACACGGCTGTAGGTCACTAAATACCACAGACATGGCTGTAGCTCACTAAATGCCACAGACATGGCTGTAGATCACTGAAGACCACAGACATGGCTGTAGCTCACTAAATACCACAGAAATGGCTGTAGCTCACTAAATACAATAGACATGACTGTAGCTCACTAAATACCATAGACATGGCTGTAGCTCACTAAATACCACAGACATGGATGTAGCTCACTAAAGACCACAAACATGGATGTAGCTCACTAAAGACCACAGACATGGCTGTAGCTCACTAAATACCACAGACATGGATGTAGCTCACTAAAGACAACATGCATGACGTAGCTCACTAAAGACCACAGGCATGGCTGTAGCTCACTAAATACCATAGACATGGCTGTAGCTCAGGAAAGACCACAGACATGGCTGTAGCTCACTAAATATCATAGACATGGCTGTAGCTCACTGAAGACCACAGACATGGCTGTAGCTCACTGACGACCACAGACATGGCTGTAGCTCACTGAAGACCACAGACATGGCTGTAGCTCACTAAATACCATAGACATGGCTGTAGCTCACTGAATACCACAGACATGGCTGTAGCTCACTAAATACCATAGACATGGCTGTAGCTCACTAAATACCATAGACATGGCTGTAGATCACTAAATACCACATACATGGCTGTAGCTCACTAAATACCACATACATGGCTGTAGCTCACTAAATACCACATACATGGCTGTAGCTCACTAAATACCACATACATGGCTGTAGCTCACTAAATACCACATACATGGCTGTAGATCACTAAATACCACATACATGGCTGTAGCTCACTAAATACCACAGACATGGCTGTAGCTCACTGAATACCATGACATGGCTGTAGCTCACTAAATACCATAGAAATGGCTGTAGCTCACTAAATACCACATACATGGTTGTAGCTCACTAAATACCACAGACATGGCTGTAGCTCACTGAATACCATGACATGGCTGTAGCTCACTAAATACCATAGAAATGGCTGTAGCTCACTAAATACCACATACATGGCTGTAGCTCACTAAATACCATAGAAATGGCTGTAGCTCACTAAATACCACATACATGGCTGTAGTTCACTAAATACTACAGACATGGCTGTTGCTCACAAAATACCATAGACATGGCTGTAGCCCCCTAAATAACACAGACATGGCTGTAGCTCACTAAATACCATAGACATGGCTGTAGTTCACTGAATACCACAGACATGGATGTAGCTCACTAAATACCATAGACATGGCTGTAGCTCACTAAATACCACATACATGGCTGTAGCTCACTAAATACCATAGACATGGCTGTAGCTCACTAAATACCACATACATGGCTGTAGCTCACTAAATACCACATACATGGCTGCTGCTCACTAAATACCACAGACAATGCTGTAGCTCACTAAAGACCATAGACATGGCTGTAGCTCACTGAAGACAACAGACATAGCTGTAGCTCACTGACGACCACAGACATGGCAGTAGCTCACTGAAGACCACATACATGGCTGTAGCTCACTGAAGACCACAGACATGGCTGTAGCTCACTGAAGATCACAGACATGGCTGTAGCTCACTGAAGACCACAGACATAGCTGTAGCTCACTGACGACCACAGACATGGCTGTAGCTCACTGAAGACCATAGACATGGCTGTAGCTCACTGAAGACCACAGACATGGCTGTAGCTCACTAAAGACCACAGGCATGGTTGTAGCTCACTAAATACCACAGACATGGCTGTAGCTCACTGAATACCATGACATGGCTGTAGCTCACTAAATACCATAGAAATGGCTGTAGCTCTCTAAATACCACATACATGGCTGTAGCTCACTAAATACCATAGAAATGGCTGTAGCTCACTAAATACCACATACATGGCTGTAGTTCACTAAATACTACAGACATGGCTGTTGCTCACAAAATACCATAGACATGGCTGTAGCCCCCTAAATAACACAGACATGGCTGTAGCTCACTAAATACCATAGACATGGCTGTAGTTCACTGAATACCACAGACATGGATGTAGCTCACTAAATACCATAGACATGGCTGTAGCTCACTAAATACCACATACATGGCTGTAGCTCACTAAATACCATAGACATGGCTGTAGCTCACTAAATACCACATACATGGCTGTAGCTCACTAAATACCACATACATGGCTGCTGCTCACTAAATACCACATACATGGCTGTAGCTCACTAAATACCACATACATGGCTGTAGCTCACTAAATACCACATACATGGCTGTAGCTCACTGAAGACCACAGACAATGCTGTAGCTCACTAAAGACCATAGACATGGCTGTAGCTCACTGAAGACAACAGACATAGCTGTAGCTCACTGACGACCACAGACATGGCTGTAGCTCACTGAAGACCACAGACATGGCTGAAGCTCACTAAAAGACAACAGGCATGGCTGTAGCTCACTAAAGACCACAGACATGGCTGTAGCTCACTGAAGACCACAGACATGGCTGTAGCTCACTGAAGATCACAGACATGGCTGTAGCTCACTGAAGACCACAGACATAGCTGTAGCTCACTGACGACCACAGACATGGCTGTAGCTCACTGAAGACCATAGACATGGCTGTAGCTCACTGAAGACCACAGACATGGCTGTAGCTCACTAAAGACCACAGGCATGGCTGTAGCTCACTGACGACCACAGACATGGCTGTAGCTCACTGAAGACCACAGACATGGCTGTAGCTCACTAAATATCATAGACATGGCTGTAGCTCACTAAATACCATAGACATGGCTGTAGCTCACTAAATACCACATACATGGCTGTAGCTCACTAAATACCACATACATGGCTGTAGCTCACTAAATACCACATACATGGCTGTAGCTCACTAAATACCACATACATGGCTGTAGCTCACTAAATACCACAGACATGGCTGTAGCTCACTGAATACCATAGACATGGATGTAGCTCACTAAATACCATAGAAATGGATGTAGCTCACTAAATACCATAGACATGGCTGTAGCTCACTAAATACCACAGCCATGGCTGTAGCTCACTAAATACCACAGCCATGGCTGTAGGTCACTAAAGACCACAGACACGGCTGTAGTTCACTAAATACCACAGCCATGGCTGTAGGTCACTAAAGACCACAGACACGGATGTAGCTCACTAAATACCACATACATGGCTGTAGCTCACTAAATACCACATACATGGCTGTAGCTCACTAAATACCACATACATGGCTGTAGCTCACTAAATACCACATACATGGCTGTAGCTCACTAAATACCACAGACATGGCTGTTGCTCACAAAATACCATAGACATGGCTGTAGCCCCCTAAATAACACATACATGGCTGTAGCTCACTAAATACCATAGACATGGCTGTAGTTCACTGAATACCACAGACATGGATGTAGCTCACTAAATACCATAGACATGGCTGTAGCTCACTAAATACCACATACATGGCTGTAGCTCACTAAATACCATAGACATGGCTGTAGCTCACTAAATACCACATACATGGCTGTAGCTCACTAAATACCACATACATGGTTGCTGCTCACTAAATACCACAGACAATGCTGTAGCTCACTAAAGACCATAGACATGGCTGTAGCTCACTGAAGACAACAGACATAGCTGTAGCTCACTGACGACCACAGACATGGCAGTAGCTCACTGAAGACCACATACATGGCTGTAGCTCACTGAAGACCACAGACATGGCTGTAGCTCACTGAAGATCACAGACATGGCTGTAGCTCACTGAAGACCACAGACATAGCTGTAGCTCACTGACGACCACAGACATGGCTGTAGCTCACTGAAGACCATAGACATGGCTGTAGCTCACTGAAGACCACAGACATGGCTGTAGCTCACTAAAGACCACAGGCATGGTTGTAGCTCACTAAATACCACAGACATGGCTGTAGCTCACTGAATACCATGACATGGCTGTAGCTCACTAAATACCATAGAAATGGCTGTAGCTCACTAAATACCACATACATGGCTGTAGCTCACTAAATACCATAGAAATGGCTGTAGCTCACTAAATACCACATACATGGCTGTAGTTCACTAAATACTACAGACATGGCTGTTGCTCACAAAATACCATAGACATGGCTGTAGCCCCCTAAATAACACAGACATGGCTGTAGCTCACTAAATACCATAGACATGGCTGTAGTTCACTGAATACCACAGACATGGATGTAGCTCACTAAATACCATAGACATGGCTGTAGCTCACTAAATACCACATACATGGCTGTAGCTCACTAAATACCATAGACATGGCTGTAGCTCACTAAATACCACATACATGGCTGTAGCTCACTAAATACCACATACATGGCTGCTGCTCACTAAATACCACATACATGGCTGTAGCTCACTAAATACCACATACATGGCTGTAGCTCACTAAATACCACATACATGGCTGTAGCTCACTGAAGACCACAGACAATGCTGTAGCTCACTAAAGACCATAGACATGGCTGTAGCTCACTGAAGACAACAGACATAGCTGTAGCTCACTGACGACCACAGACATGGCTGTAGCTCACTGAAGACCACAGACATGGCTGAAGCTCACTAAAAGACAACAGGCATGGCTGTAGCTCACTAAAGACCACAGACATGGCTGTAGCTCACTGAAGACCACAGACATGGCTGTAGCTCACTGAAGATCACAGACATGGCTGTAGCTCACTGAAGACCACAGACATAGCTGTAGCTCACTGACGACCACAGACATGGCTGTAGCTCACTGAAGACCATAGACATGGCTGTAGCTCACTGAAGACCACAGACATGGCTGTAGCTCACTAAAGACCACAGGCATGGCTGTAGCTCACTGACGACCACAGACATGGCTGTAGCTCACTGAAGACCACAGACATGGCTGTAGCTCACTAAATACCATAGACATGGCTGTAGCTCACTAAATACCATAGACATGGCTGTAGCTCACTAAATACCACATACATGGCTGTAGCTCACTAAATACCACATACATGGCTGTAGCTCACTAAATACCACATACATGGCTGTAGCTCACTAAATACCACATACATGGCTGTAGCTCACTAAATACCACAGACATGGCTGTAGCTCACTGAATACCATAGACATGGATGTAGCTCACTAAATACCATAGACATGGATGTAGCTCACTAAATACCATAGACATGGCTGTAGCTCACTAAATACCACAGCCATGGCTGTAGCTCACTAAATACCACAGCCATGGCTGTAGGTCACTAAAGACCACAGACACGGCTGTAGGTAACTAAATACCACAGACATGGCTGTAGCTCACTAAATGCCACAGACATGGCTGTAGCTCACTGAACACCACAGACATGGCTGTAGCTCACTAAATACCACAGAAATGGCTGTAGCTCACTGACGACCACAGACATGGCTGTAGCTCACTGAAGACCACAGACATGGCTGTAGCTCACTAAATACCATAGACATGGCTGTAGCTCACTGAATACCACAGACATGGCTGTAGCTCACTAAATACCATAGACATGGCTGTAGCTCACTAAATACCATAGACATGGATGTAGCTCACTAAATACCACATACATGGCTGTAGCTCACTAAATACCATAGAAATGGCTGTAGCTCACTGAATACCACATACATGGCTGTAGCTCACTAAATACCATAGAAATGGCTGTAGCTCACTAAATACCACATACATGGCTGTAGCTCACTAAATACCATAGACATGGCTGTAGCTCACTGAATACCATGACATGGCTGTAGCTCACTAAATACCATAGAAATGGCTGTAGCTCACTAAATACCACATACATGGCTGTAGCTCACTAAATACCATAGAAATGGCTGTAGCTCACTAAATACCACATACATGGCTGTAGCCGCCTAAATAACACAGACATGGATGTAGCTCACTAAATACCATAGACATGGCTGTAGCTCACTAAATACCACATACATGGCTGTAGCTCACTAAATACCACATACATGGCTGTAGCTCACTAAATACCACATACATGGCTGTAGCTCACTAAATACCACATACATGGCTGCTGCTCACTAAATACCACATACATGGCTGTAGCTCACTAAATACCACATACATGGCTGTAGCTCACTAAATACCACATACATGGCTGTAGCTCACTGAAGACCACAGACAATGCTGTAGCTCACTAAAGACCATAGACATGGCTGTAACTCACTGAAGACCACAGACATAGCTGTAGCTCACTGACGACCACAGACATGGCTGTAGCTCACTGAAGACCACATACATGGCTGTAGCTCACTGAAGACCACAGACATGGCTGTAGCTCACTGAAGATCACAGACATGGCTGTAGCTCACTGAAGACCACAGACATAGCTGTAGCTCACTGACGACCACAGACATGGCTGTAGCTCACTGAAGACCATAGACATGGCTGTAGCTCACTGAAGACCACAGACATGGCTGTAGCTCACTAAAGACCACAGACATGGCTGAAGCTCACTAAAAGACAACAGGCATGGCTGTAGCTCACTAAAGACCACAGACATGGCTGTAGCTCACTGACGACCACAGACATGGCTGTAGCTCACTGAAGACCACAGACATGGCTGTAGCTCACTAAATACCATAGACATGGCTGTAGCTCACTAAATACCACATACATGGCTGTAGCTCACTAAATACCACATACATGGCTGTAGCTCACTAAATACCACAGACATGACTGTAGCTCACTAAATACCACAGACATGGCTGTAGATCACTGAATACCATGACATGCCTGTATCTCACTGAATACCATGACATGGCTGTAGCTAACTAAATACCATAGAAATGGCTGTAGCTCACTAAATACCACATACATGGTTGTAGCTCACTAAATACCACAGACATGGCTGTAGCTCACTGAATACCATGACATGGCTGTAGCTCACTAAATACCATAGAAATGGCTGTAGCTCACTAAATACCACATGCATGGCTGTAGCTCACTAAATACCATAGAAATGGCTGTAGCTCACTAAATACCATAGACATGGCTGTAGCTCACTAAATACCACATACATGGCTGTAGCTCACTAAATACCACAGACATGGCTGTTGCTCACAAAATACCATAGACATGGCTGTAGCCCCCTAAATACCACATACATGGCTGTTGCTCACAAAATACTACATACATGGCTGTAGCTCACTAAATACCATAGACATGGCTGTAGCTCACTAAATACCACATACATGGCTGTAGCTCACTAAATACCACATACATGGCTGTAGCTCACTAAATACCACATACATGGCTGTAGCTCACTAAATACCACATACATGGCTGTAGCTCACTAAAGACCACAGACAATGCTGTAGCTCACTAAATACCACATACATGGCTGTAGCTCACTAAATACCACATACATGGCTGCTGCTCACTAAATACCACATACATGGCTGTAGCTCACTAAATACCACATACATGGCTGTAGCTCACTAAATACCACATACATGGCTGTAGCTCACTGAAGACCACAGACATTGCTGTAGCTCACTAAAGACCATAGACATGGCTGTAGCTCACTGAAGACCACAGACATGGCTGTAGCTCACTGAAGACCACAAACATGGCTGTAGCTCACTGACGACCACAGACATGGCTGTAGCTCACTGAAGACCACATACATGGCTGTAGCTCACTGAAGACCACAGACATGGCTGTAGCTCACTGAAGATCACAGACATGGCTGTAGCTCACTGAAGACCACAGACATAGCTGTAGCTCACTGACGACCACAGACATGGCTGTAGCTCACTGAAGACCATAGACATGGCTGTAGCTCACTGAAGACCACAGACATGGCTGTAGCTCACTAAAGACCACAGACATGGCTGTAGCTCACTAAAGACCACAGGCATGGCTTTAGCTCACTAAAGACCACAGACATGGCTGTAGCTCACTGACGACCACAGACATGGCTGTAGCTCACTGAAGTCCACAGACATGGCTGTAGCTCACTAAATACCATAGACATGGCTGTAGCTCACTAAATACCATAGACATGGCTGTAGCTCACTAAATACCACATACATGGCTGTAGCTCACTAAATACCACATACATGGCTGTAGCTCACTAAGTACCACAGACATGGCTGTAGCTCACTAAATACCACAGACATGGCTGTAGCTCACTGAATACCATGACATGCCTGTAGCTCACTGAATACCATGACATGGCTGTAGCTCACTAAATACCATAGAAATGGCTGTAGTTCACTAAATACCACATACATGGCTGTAGCTCACTGAAGACCACAGACATTGCTGTAGCTCACTAAAGACCATAGACATGGCTGTAGCTCACTGAAGACCACAGACATGGCTGTAGCTCACTGAAGACCACAAACATGGCTGTAGCTCACTGACGACCACAGACATGGCTGTAGCTCACTGAAGACCACATACATGGCTGTAGCTCACTGAAGACCACAGACATGGCTGTAGCTCACTGAAGATCACAGACATGGCTGTAGCTCACTGAAGACCACAGACATAGCTGTAGCTCACTGACGACCACAGACATGGCTGTAGCTCACTGAAGACCATAGACATGGCTGTAGCTCACTGAAGACCACAGACATGGCTGTAGCTCACTAAAGACCACAGACATGGCTGTAGCTCACTAAAGACCACAGACATGGCTGTAGCTCACTAAAGACCACAGACATGGCTGTAGCTCACTGACGACCACAGACATGGCTGTAGCTCACTGAAGACCACAGACATGGCTGTAGCTCACTAAATACCATAGACATGGCTGTAGCTCACTAAATACCATAGACATGGCTGTAGCTCACTAAATACCACATACATGGCTGTAGCTCACTAAATACCACATACATGGCTGTAGCTCACTAAGTACCACAGACATGGCTGTAGTTCACTAAATACCACAGACATGGCTGTAGCTCACTGAATACCATGACATGCCTGTAGCTCACTGAATACCATGACATGGCTGTAGCTCACTAAATACCATAGAAATGGCTGTAGCTCACTAAATACCACATACATGGTTGTTGCTCACTAAATACCACAGACATGGCTGTAGCTCACTGAATACCATGACATGGCTGTAGCTCACTAAATACCATAGAAATGGCTGTAGTTCACTAAATACCACATACATGGCTGTAGCTTACTAAATACCATAGAAATGGCTGTAGCTCACTAAATACCATAGACATCACTGTAGCTCACTAAATACCACATACATGGCTGTAGCTCACTAAATACCACAGACATGGCTGTTGCTCACAAAATACCATAGACATGGCTGTAGCCCCCTAAATACCACATACATGGCTGTTGCTCACAAAATACTACATACATGGCTGTAGCTCACTAAATACCATAGACATGGCTGTAGTTCACTGAATACCACAGACATGGATGTAGCTCACTAAATACCATAGACATGGCTGTAGCTCACTAAATACCACATACATGGCTGTAGCTCACTAAATACCACATACATGGCTGTAGCTCACTAAATACCACATACATGGCTGCTGCTCACTAAATACCACATACATGGCTGTAGCTCACTAAATACCACATACATGGCTGTAGCTCACTAAATACCACATACATGGCTGTAGCTCACTGAAGACCACAGACATTGCTGTAGCTCACTAAAGACCATAGACATGGCTGTAGCTCACTGAAGACCACAGACATGGCTGTAGCTCACTGAAGACCACAAACATGGCTGTAGCTCACTGAAGATCACAGACATGGCTGTAGCTCACTGAAGACCACAGACATAGCTGTAGCTCACTGACGACCACAGACATGGCTGTAGCTCACTGAAGACCACATACATGGCTGTAGCTCACTGAAGACCACAGACATGGCTGTAGCTCACTGAAGATCACAGACATGGCTGTAGCTCACTGAAAACCACAGACATAGCTGTAGCTCACTGACGACCACAGACATGGCTGTAGCTCACTGAAGACCATAGACATGGCTGTAGCTCACTGAAGACCACAGACATGGCTGTAGCTCACTAAAGACCACAGACATGGCTGTAGCTCACTAAAGACCACAGGCATGGCTGTAGCTCACTAAAGACCATAGACATGGCTGTAGCTCACTAAATACCACAGACATGGCTGTAGCTCACTAAAGCCCTGATCCTTTTTTTTCCCCTTTTCTTCTCTTTTTTTGGAGAAGTGACACTGTGTGGGACATTGCTGTCTAGACACCTCGCATGAAAGGAGAGGAGCCCGAAACGTTCGAGGCTTCCTCCTCATCATTGTTTGATATCCCTCGACCTTTCTTTCCCTCTGTCTGGCCTCTATTGTGGGGAAACAATACGCTGGCACTGTCGCTTCCTAAACATGTAGGGGTGTTACAATTTCCTGCAATCGCCACCGACAGGGGGCCACCCCAAAACCGGTCATGCCAATCAGGGAAGAGTTCAAACGCCAGGGAATACCCCCACCACTACCACCCGGGAACGCCGGGAACGCTTCACTCCAGTGAGCACGGAAACATCCTGAGAAGTGTCAGTCAAAACACAAGGCAACCAGGGTCAAGTTTCTGGGAAAACAGCCGTTCCACGCAGGGAGCCGCACTATGGGCCAAGACCGATCTATACACATAGACATATTTCAGCTATACTGTTTTCATTCATGATTTTGTTTAGGAGCCAAAAGTCCAAACATGTCTTAACAATGACGATCCCTAACCCTCATTTTGGGGTTTAATTGTCACATTGATGATGGTGAGACGAAACCTTTCATATAAACGTTGCTAGCTACTTTTGGGAGGTTTTCGGAGAATATCAGTCTGAATTTTTCAGAGGCCGTTCCATAGCGGAGTGTGTGTGTTTAGGTTGGGATAGGGTGTCACGTCTGCACATTGATGACGGCGTCTCTTCCTCACACCCCCTTCACACACACACCCTCTTCTCACACACACATAAACACACACAGCCCATTCCATTCCATTCCATCCCATCCCTGTGCCCCAGCGTTCTCCCTGCTTATCATTCACTGGCTACATCTCCACCCCACACAGGAGGAGAGCCCTGCACACACGTTAATTTATTCCGCCGGCGCTCAAAGCCTCCATTACAATGAACACCCAGACAATAAAACGTGCACAATGAAAATGTTAATTTCCCTTATTATCATCCCCCTTAATTATTTGTTGTGACTGATAATTGCATTCTGCCCATTTGGTATCAGCAATAACCTTCTGCCTAGCGTTGTCTTGGGGGCTTGTTGAGAGTCGCTCCCCAGGCATGCCCACCCTTTTATCAAGACAAAGGCGAGCCGGCGCACACATAACCTTCCTTACGCCGCCTCCTAGTCTCCCTCCGCCGCACCCATAAAAGGAACAAATATTTTTGATGAATTAATCCACTCGGATTATAATTTAATCCCTTTGCTATTACCCCACTTTGTACATTGAGGAGATGGTGGCGGATTATGCTTGGCCCTGGGTGAGGCGTTTGGTGCGGCTTCGTCTGTGTCATTAATTAGTAGTAGGGCTGTACGACATTTCTACATGGCTGAGAGTGTGTCACAAACACACACCGCCTGGCGCCGTTTTGGACAAGTAAGCAAACAAACATCATTTCTTTTTCCAGATGGTTTTAATTCGTTTTGCCTATCCGATTCCTAAGAGATACGCTTGTGGATCATTTTCAGCTTCATCAAATTGTTTAAGGCTCGCAATATTTTAGTTGTGCAGCTATTGCACCGATAATGAGCAGGATCCACGGAGAAGTGTTTATGCTGTCTTGTGATTGTTATATTGCTAATTGCTATTAACAGCAAGGACTGCTCACTGATGGAGCTAACCTAGCCTACCATTTAAAGATAATGCATCAATGTCAACTCTAATAAACATACGAATAACACAAAACATTTCTCACACATCATCTCAATAATATAACACGTGCCTAGGAATTAGGCTCTTTGCTCTTCCTTTCAAATGGATTGAGACATGAGGCACAGTTTGTAATGATTTGAATAAAATGAAAATGTGTTGTCTTGCAGTCTAAAGCAAAGTATCTAGAATGGACACTTTTGGGGAGCCTCTGTGATGTAAATGAGCTAATATGTTGCACAGCACAAAAGCCTTCATCGTGCTGACTGATGAGGAGCTTATGTTTTATTAGCATGAAAATGAGTGTATTTTGAGAGAGAGAGAGAGAGAGAGAGAGAGAGAGAGAGAGAGAGAGAGAGGAAGGCCAAGTGTCAACAAACGAGCGAGTGAAACACATGGGAGGAAACTTGAGTAGCTCACCAGTCAAAACATCCATTTCACATCTATCTATCATATGGCTGAGAGCCTTCAGTCCCAGATAACACACAACTGCCTCTGCGTATGGTGACTAAGCTGCTGTAGGGGCATTCTTTCTTTCTTTGTTAAACGTTTGTTCTGTTTTAGGAGTTCACAGATATTACTGCTATTGAAGTTGTGCATACTGTTTAAACTATATGTCAATCTGGATAAGAAGATGTTTGCTGGGATAGGATAACTATCTTCAACCAGGCCATGTGACATACATTTCTCACTGTTGCATCCGTGGGCACTTCAGACGTGTAGATATCTCATCTCCTATCTCAAGGGCCATAAGTCAGTGGTGATGAGACATGTACAGGGCCCCAGCAGAGACTAGCGGCTAAATGTAATGGCAAAACCAATCTATCGCAAATAGCATATGCAGCACGTGTCTGTGCATGTCTGTGCAAGTGTTAGCATGAATGAGTGTGTATACATGCATGGGTGAGTACATAGATACATTTATTTGAGTCATTTATCCAGAGCGACTTACTGTAGTGACTGCATACATTTTCCATCATACAGTACACGTGTGTGTGTGTGTGTGTGTGTGTGTTTGCATGTATATTTGTGTCTGCCCAACCCATGTCTAAGTACAGATGTAGGATATTAATTTGATCCCCCTGTTGGAGGAAAACTTTCCTGCAATGCAATACATTTTAAACGTGTAGTGGATTTGAAGTTTAAAAAGGTTTCTCAAGTTTGTAATTTTCACTTTAGATATTTCAGACTTCATTTACCCTTACGAAAATGCATCAACCCTACAAAAATGTCCATGAATTATAATCCATATAATAATTCCCATTTCCTGTTACTGCAGGATTATTTTTCTGCTAAAGCAAGCTACTGTAGCTCAAATCTGGATCCTACATCTGCATGCAGTATGTATCTGTGTGTGTCTGTGCAAGTGTTAAGTCGTGTGCATTCCTCCCATCCGAAACAGTGTGGAACAGTTAGTGCATATTTTATGACAACATTTTGTGACGTTTTTGGTTCGTTTTGGTCTTCGGCAAAGGTTTTCTCGGCTGTTTGTGCACACAAAAATGTTTCTTGAGGCAAGCCGGAGTCTAGACCATTCGCCTGTGATTGGTCAACAGCTAGGGTACTTTAACAAAGTTTTTGTCGGCGTTCAACGAGAGACGAATTGTGTTCATGCAAAACGTAAAAATGAATGATAAATATCTTGAGCTATTTTAGATTAAATCTGAATATTTTGAGGAAGTGTGTTCTGGCTATGGCGTCTCAAAATGGACAAACAATACTATTTCAAGCGAAGGTCTTTTAAGGGAGAATGCGAGCACACTCGTTCGGCTCGCCTAGCCGAGTTCGTCTAAGCACCAGCTGAACAGAAGCATGCGGGACGCCTTTAGCATGAATGAGAGTGTGTGTACTTGTGTGTGCATGTGTGAGTACTTACATACGTATGCACGTGTGTGTTTGAGTGTATTTGTTTGTCTGCCCAACCCACATGTAAGTTAAGGGCCAAACTTCAGCCGCGCTCCCTCTTTCCCCACTGCCCAGCTGGTGTGTCTTCTTGTGTGGTGTGTAGCCCACCACGGTCTGAGACTAAACACACATTCTAACCTCCAGCCCTGGAATCCACCACGGGGGTCATTTAAACCAGCTCTTACAGGTGCAGCATGCAAGGTGTCCTTCCCCCTCTACCCTCTCCTCTCTGCCCATACATCATCACATGTCAAGGTGGTAAGCGACATCTCGCCCCCGCATTCCCTGCATTCCTCCTCCTCTTCCCTTTTTCCATAGTACTGCTGCTGGTGTCCATCCACCAGCCAGGCAAGGCCAGCAGTTGCCAAGCCCTCCAACCCTTCCAACCCTCCAACCCTTCCAAACCTTCCAACTCTTCCATCCCTCCAACCCTTCCAGCCCTCCAACCCTTCCAGCCCTCCAACCCCTCCACCCCTCTAACCCTTCCAGCCCTCCAACCCAGCCCTCCAACCCTTCCAACCCTTCCAACCCTTCCACCCCTCCAACCCTTCCATCCCTCTAACCTTCCACCCCCACTACCCCCCCAGCCCTCCGGCCTGATTGCTTTCCCTACCTCCCACAGACGTGACAGGTGGCAAGGCCAATGGGGAACATTTAAACCTTGGTGTGTGATCACACTGCAGGAGGACTCCCCTGACCTCTGCCCCCTGACCTCCGAGGCACCTGCACTAGCTGACTGCACTTGGAGTAACCATGCCCCTATCTGTTGTCAGTGTGTGAGTTCAACATACATACATGTGTTTGTTTTGGATGTCTTGTTGAGATAAAGTGACCTGTTTATTACTATGACATTATCATTTTAAAGGCCAAATAATGATAAACATACCCATTGTTTTTTTTAGCATTATAACTTAATGTGGTATAAATTGTGGTATTGTGGCTTTGAAGTACACGTTTATGGGCAGAATACTGTCTTATTAAAGAGATATCAGAGACATCTTACACTCTGCAGAACAAGTCTGTGTGACTCATTAAAAGGGGAATCACATGCTACATTATAATTAATGATTAAAACATCTACATTAAACAGGCGTTCGCTGGATGCAACGTGGTTGCAATTCCTATAGATGTTTTCCATTTGATTGCCAAGCTTACCATCTCTATCTTACCTTAATGAGAATTCATGCTGATTAGCCAACCTATAACACACACACACACGCACGCACGCACGCACACACACACACACACGCTTGTGCAGGCATATGCACAAGCACACACACATCTTACACATGCCTTGTATGTGAAAGGGCATGAGAGAGAGAGAGAACTACACTTGTGGCCAGTAAACTAAAATGACATGTAGAAATACAAGGACAGGGGCTACAGCCGTGATCATGGTCCACTCTAGTGGTGCTCTCAGAGTGGGGATGTTGTTCTACAGGGACAGGCAATTTGCCTCTATGTACAAGCTCCTTACAGGTCTTCAACTCCTCTGGAGTAGTGCTCTCTCCCTCTGTATTGTCCAGTAGCGGTTTGTGGGTAAAATCACTGGGGAACCTATGCGTTGGGATTGCGTTGTTTGTAACATGTTAGTTCACATGCTTTGCCACTGTGATATGTAGGCGTAAGGCCAAGACAATAAGAAGACACAGTGGCAGAATAAATTCAACCTTTTTTCATTACGTAACCGGAGAGCAACATCTGAAGTCCACTAAGCATATTGCATGTAACAGACAGATGACCCACAGCATGGTCAAGCAAGTTAATGTTTCCAACATTTAGTCCAATAAACGTATGCTAAATATGTTGTGGCTGTCCTTGGTTCTGTTTTGTGTGTGTGTGTGTGTGTGTGTGTGTGTGTGTGTGTGTGCGTGCACGTTCGCGCAAGTAGAAAAACATGTTGACTCACCCTAATTTTAGAGAAATGCCAATGCAATCCTCCTCTCTTTCATGTTGATGAAACGGTCTATCACTCTGTCATACAGTACACTATGTATTTTTTGTTTTCCTAGGCTACCTGGCTAAAACGCTTGCTCACTAGCCTAACTTCCATTCATGGGCAACGTTAGCTAGCTAACATTAGCCTTCTACATCTAGCTACATATTGAACATCCATCTTTTAGGCCAGGGGCACAACGATGTATGAATGAATGGTTGGATCAGAATAACCGTTATAATAATTGGCCAGTTCAGAGAATTCAGTAAAAACACAAGTCCAAATCCCTATCTCTTTTTGGTGCTACAGGACCATTCACAGTTGAGCTCGCTCAGTTCAGCTCAACGCTGACTGACATTATTTTTTCTTTATCAAGGGTACTTTTAGCCTCTTGCGAATTCATCGAAAATGATGAAACACAAAGAGACAAAAGATAAATAATTGTATTTTGTTCTTGGTAAATTTGTTGGGGAAGCCTGGCTTCTCTTGTCATCCATGAATAGACACCACTGGCATTGTGGTTCGGCAGCTTCTGTGAATAGAAATGGTTTAATAAATGGCGGCTAAGTGACATTCATCACCATCCCTCTGTAATTATTGGCTGATTTAAAGGGCAAGAAGGCGGGGCTAAGCAACAAGATTTTATTGCGTACACCAGCAATACCGTAAAATATTCAAAATCCCTTTGATAGATGTAGGATCTTAATTTGACCTATGTTGTCTGTAGCAACAGGATTTGAACGTTTAGTTATGGCTGCTTGATTGGTGGTTAGCTTGCCAAAAGTAGGTTACATGAAAAATGTAACACAATGTAACTGTGTTAGCGTGGGTGTTCAGTTCTTAAGGCTAGGGGGCACAATTTTCACATCCGGGTGAAAAATGTGCCCAAAGTAAACTGCCTGCTACTCAGGCCCAGAAGCTAGGATATGCATATTATTAGTGGATGTGGATAGAAAACACTCCAACGTTTCTAAAACTGTTTGAATGATGTCTGTGAGTATAACAGAACTTATTTGGCAGGCGAAACCCCGAGGACAAACCATCCAGGAAAAAAACGTTTTTGAGAACACTCTCTTTTCAATGGGTTTTCAATGGGAATCTAGAATTTTAAGGCAGTTGCTTGCAGTTCCTATCGCTTCCACTGGATGTCAACAGTCTTTAGAAATTGGGTTGATGTTTTTCCTTTGAGAAATGAAGAAGTAGCCCTGTTCAGAACGATGGTTGAGTGAAGTGTACTGTTGTGGTTGAGGCGCATGACCTGAAAGCTCGCTACACTTTGTTTTCCTCCGGTATTGAACACAGTTTATCCCGTCTTAAATTTGATTTGATTATTTACGTTTAAAAATACCTACAGTTGGATTAGGACAGTTTTTTGAAATGTTTGGATCAAGTTTACAGGTGACTAATGAGATCATGTGTAGTCATACAAGTGTCATACATGGGTTTAAAGATGATTTTCTTGTTAATCCAGCCACAGTGTCAAATTTCAAAAAGTTGCGAGTTGGAATCGGTGTATATGTTGTCAAATCATAACGTTATCGGGATTGGCGCGCAAAGGGATCACTAAGAGGTTTTTAATTTACAGTATGTAAATCAAAAAGGGAAATTCTCAGCAATGAAAGAGTGATCAAATTAAGATACATCTGTACGAATACAGCAGTTTCTTTTATGACAAAAATGAATGTAAAGTTTACCAAGAAGTGTGTGTGTGTGTGCCTATGTATTTGATCACACATCAAGTCCCCCCTCTCCATTTCCTGGGTGAGTGGTCCCCAGTGTGCGGCTGTAAAGTGAGTGTAGCTGGGATAAAGCCCTTTTACTCTCCCCTCATTTTCTCCACGACTCCCTTAATCCTCACACTGACTGCTGTTGGAGGCTAACCTCTGACCCCCTGCAGATTTCACGGATTAGGTCAACCCTTTATGTTTCCACACCCCCTCTAATCCCGACACTTTCACTTAACGTTGAATAAGCACCCCCTGGTTCATCTTTTAATTCCACTCCACACAGTGCGGTTTGAGCCTAACCTTTACCGTAGGTTTTTCCTGGTTTGGCCCCATCACCACAAACAATAGGGGTTAAAGAGAGAAGGATTAAGGGGAGGATAAGTTAAACGCTGTGTCTTCCCACTGTTGGCAGACCTTTGATGTGAACAGAATGTTTCCAGGGCTCAGAGGAAAGCCATTAAACACTATGTATTCATATGGCCTGTTTGAACTATGGGGGAAGGAGATTTGCTGAATTCTTGCAATTTCATTAGCTAAAAGAAGAACGGTTAATTTGACAAATATTTCACCGATTTCTTAAATATAAAAAAAGACATATAGACACTAATTTGTATGTGTGAATAACTACATTTCTCAATGTATGCTTTAAGAAAAATATATAATACAAAATACATAATTTCTATTTGATTTATATTAATTCCCAATAATCTCTCACACAATTCATAAACACATACAACCCCCAAAACATATATGTACTGATAAATCAATTGCAGCTGCTACAGAAGTATGAGTGACAATATGAGTGACATTATAGCTAATAAGGACTTGTATCCTGTCAGTCAGAAGAACACCAGCAGGCCTCTCCACTCGGTCTCCTCCCCCTTAGACAATGGATGACTCAGAGGTTGGACCGGATTTGTCTAGAAAGGATACATCTTTTGTCAAAATTGACTTTTTGTAGCAGGTTTATGAGAATTTATACAGAAGGTTATGATCATTAAAGTAGCAGGTCAGGGGAATTCGGTTGAGGTTAGGAAAAGGGTTAGGGTTAGCTAAAAGGACATTTTTTTTTACAAAAGCTGTATCCCATCTAGACATGCTCGGTTGGACCAAACAGATGCTCTACACACACATCTCACTAACCCTGAATTGATTTTTTTTATACATTGCAAATAATATTAACAATGTGAAAGTAAAAATAAAATAAAACATGTTGGTTAATAATTGTTCTCAACTTGAATGAAGGCATTTGGGAAAATAGTGTAAACAGACCTATTTCACAAAGGAATGGTAACAGCAGATCATGTCAAATGGAGAGAACCTGAATGTTTTAATTTCACCTGCTCTGTAAGAATGACATGAGAAAGCTCAAGTGAAGTGACAACCCGTGCAGGAGGCACTAGAGAAGTTGAAAACACTTGAATGGGTACAGATGTAGGGTCTTAATTTGATCACCATTGTTGCAGGAGAACTTTCCTATAATGCAGGACATACATTTAAAAAAAAAAAAGAAATTCTACATTTCAGACTTGATTTCCCCTCACAAAAAAATGCATAAACCCCTTAAATAAATGTAATTAATTATAATCCACATAATTATTCACATTTCCTGTTGCTGCAGGATTACTTTCCCGCTGCAGCAAACTGGCCCAAATGAACCTCTACGGGATCGGTGTGCCCCCCCCCCCCCCCCCCCCCCCCCCGCGGGACGGTTCAGCTAACATAGGCTAATGTGATTAGCATGAGGTTGTAAGTATCAAAACATTTCCCACAACATAGACATCTGATATGGGCAGAAAACTTCAATTCTTGTTAATCTAACTGCACTGTCCAATTTACAGTAGCTGTTACAGTGAAAGAATACCATGTTATTTATTGTTTGTTGTTTGAGGAGAGTGCACAATTATGAAAATGAATTAATAAACCAATTAGGCACATTTGAAATAGGCACACTCTTGAAACAACAATTTGAACAGGTATGCAATGGTTCATTGGATCAGTCTAAAACTTTGCACATACACTACTGCCATCTAGTGGCCATAATAAAGATTGTGCCTGGTCTGGAATAATAGATTATGGCCTTTCTCTTGCATTTTAAAGGTGATGATCCACCCCCAAAAACACGTTATTTTCTTTGTATTATATTTCACCAGATCTAATCTGTTATATTCTCCTACATTCATTTCACATTTCCACAAACTTCAAAGTGTTTCCTTTCAAATGGTATCAAGAATATGCATATCCTTGCTTCAGGTCCTGAGCTACAGGCAGTTAGATTTGGGTATGTCATTTTAGGCGAAAATTGTGAAAAAAAAGGGGTTGATCCTTAAGAGCTTTAAGATCCTACATCTGTAAACCATTATGTCAAGCACACTAACAGGGTAATGAAGAAACCAGAAATTAGCATTGCTATTGCTAAAATGCTAGTTTTAAGGGATTTTTAAAAATGTGATTGATGACATACTCTATTCTAATATTTCAATGAACAGACATATTAAAGTTGTATTTCAGGAGCCTCAGTTTGAAGAATGTGTGTTTAAATGGAACTCTGCTTTCTGAGCCAACAAGATGCAATTGCTTATGCTTTGATTTTGGCCACTGAATAGCAGCTCTCAGTATGACATTGAACTGTAAGCAGTATCCATCCAATAGTGATAAACCATGCTCATCTTCCAGCACATGTGTTTCTGATCTGAACACAAAATAAACAGGATCCCATCAAGTAAAACATAACTACCACTGGATAACAACACAACAAAACTAAATACAAAACAGGCCAGAACATCCCTTTATCCACCCATCCCTCCATTCATCCTTCCATCCTGGAGCACAGAGATTAATATGTTCTCCATCGCATGATCTAAAGTGAACTCTAGCTATTCCAAAGTTGTGCTCTGGCAGGGGTCTGACGGTTGAAAATAAATCTAGGCCCTGAAACGTTGTCTGATTTTCCCATCAAAATAACGAAACTTGAGTATTCGCAGCGCTGATATGCCAGAGAGAATACAGGGCCCAGGTCTGTCATGCAGACATCAAAGGGCTGAGTCCTACTGCACTGAGTTTGCCCCCCCTCTGCTCTTCGGAAGTTGCATTAAATAATTGCTTACCCAGAATTCCTCTGGAGTTTCTGCTGCCTTTGTTTTCTTTTGCCTCCATATGGTATACAGCCAAAGAAAAACATACTATTGACCCATGAAGATAGAGCTATTACCACGATTCAGAATTCATTCAACTGACATTGGCTGGTGCCGACGAATACGATCGGACTGATTGACATGCAAGTGCCACACGTTTCCTTTTGGAACCTAAAACGTACTTTCCCTAATGTCTGCCATCTTCTTGTTTTAATGGTATGTTGGAGGAGGCACCGTAAGAGCACCAAACCTGGGATCAAAAACTATTTTAAATCATTTCTTACACTTTATCTGTGCTCGATTGAGCTTGCCTGGCTATATGGAACCAATATAATAGTCCCCAAAAAATCCAGATCCTGCCCATCTGCAGCCAGGCTAGAGCAAATGTTTAAGATTTGCATAAGAAAATAGCATATGAACCCAGGTCTGAGGAGGACACAGAGAATATGACAATTCAATGCATACACGGAAAGACAGACAGACATGTTGGCTGGGTAGAAATGGAGTGTGATTTTGTGCACAACATTCGTCTGGATTACAGGGTGGCCCTCGCGTCCTTACTGTGTTTTTCGTCGGGCCAGATTTGGAAGTGTGACAGAAAGAAATCAAAGGGAATCATCCTAATTGAAGTTGTCACGGTGAGATGCATGAGAGAAATATCAGTCTTTGTAAAAATCGAAAACATAAGAAATCCATACGTT
The DNA here is from genome assembly GCF_057628025.1 of Oncorhynchus mykiss. Lineage (NCBI taxonomy): Eukaryota > Metazoa > Chordata > Actinopteri > Salmoniformes > Salmonidae > Oncorhynchus > Oncorhynchus mykiss. The sequence continues at coordinate 30,468,189 of NC_143039.1, forward strand.
CTATTTTAGATCGGCCATCCTAGAAGATCTTATAAGGACAGAGGGTGATGATGGCCCTAGAATTTGATGTATAAAGCACATTATATATTAAATAAATATTATTTAGAAGCATATCAAGCCGTAGACGTTGAAAGAGAATCCATGTGTTTCCCATCCCATCTTTTAATGCCCGTTCCTGGGTTCAAACCTCGAGGCTACCTGTAGAATACGGTGACAGACAAAATGTACACTCATCTTCAAAGGCCTCACTGTGATCCCAGTCATAGTTCAAGGCTCCTTTGCATGACCATATGCAACTAGATTTTCAGGACTAATATTTTATGTACCCACATCTGGCAATATTTTTTTCTCCGTACTGTATATTCATATTTCGATATAGCTCGTCCTCTGTCTTTCGGTCATTGTATGTGCTGTATCCCATGAGTAGTAAAGTATCCACTCTTTAATAGCATCTGCCAAGATATTGTTACAGTTTGAGGCACATGATATTAATGCAGCTTTGGCAATGCACAGCTACCGACTGTAAAATATATATATATATATATATATATATATATATATATTTTTTTTTTAAAGTATTGCTTTCTTTGTACCCTTTCAAAATGCCCAAACATGTAACTCTCCCAATTTATAGTCCTGGTAATATTTGGGAAATTCACCCATAAATTAATTCATAGTGAGACAGAAACTTTTCTCCAGACTTGACTGACTGGGATATTCTTCGACAATTTCCCCTCAGGAAAGCCGTTGTGTTTCATGTAAAGCTTAGTGCTCTTTGATTAGTGGCTAGATGATGAATAGAGTGCTTCATAAACCCACACAGTTGCACCGGAGCTAAACGGCGACTTAAGCAACATAAACCCCAAACTCTTCCAATGTTCAAGCGGGAAAAAAGCCACAAAAGTACATTTCCGGAAAGTCGAGTCGCCTGGCTGTTGAGCAATGATTCTGTCACTCTTTATGGTTTTTTGGGAGCTCATAAAATGCATACGCAGCTTGCACAAACATCCAGATATTTGTCATTCCAAGAGAAGCCATAGGGAACAATGAGACACATTGTGGATTCACAGGTCCTCTTCAGTTTACCACTGGGACAGGAGGTGGACAGGGACCGCAGTATATGGCTACCAAATCAAAGTAAAGTGAGATGTTTCCATAAAATGACGTTATCTTGGAGAAAGCTGATGCCCTTTCCAAGAAGACTTTTGTTGCAGGCAGGGAGATCGGCATTGAGAAGTGTCCCAAGTTGGTTATGCTTCAACTGTCTACACCTCTAACTTTGCTCATATGAAGATGGTTTGTCTTTTACAAGCTAAAGGGGAGTGTAGGAGGATGGCTCCCATTGTCACACTGTCCGGTTCTAGATGGATATATTTTGATTGACATATTTCTGGCTTTGGTCTCACCTGCTCTACAGGTTGATTGGGGTGGATTAGAGTTGCAGCATGTTTTTCCAGTTGCTGCTTTGTGCTTTTGAGGATATCCCAGCAATGTCCTCTTAAAATGTTTAAGTTCACTAGAGAGTACAGCACTGTTAGTCAAAACGAACCCTAAAGCTTTACCACATGCACAGTCTTCCAGATTTGATTTGAAACTTCAAGGGGAAGTCAAGTTGAGGGAAACAGTCATGACTTGGTGACTTGCATTGTGTCCATAATCTAACTCCTTGAGCTTTAGTTTGGGGAGATTATTTTGGGACAAGTGTCCAGTTTGGGGACAAAATGTGTCTATTTGTAAACAACCTGAATTGTTTCAAGCAGACCACCATAGTCCCTGTGCCCAAGGAAGCGAAGCTAAGCTACCTAAATGAAGCTAAGCTAACTGTTGGTTAAGGGCTTGTAAGTAAGCATTCCATGGGAAGGTCTACACTTGTAGTATTCGGCGCATGTGACAAATAGAGTTTGATTTGATTTGATTTGGTGAGCATGTCAAGGCGGGAGCATCCATCGAGCCACAAACATTAAGACACAAATAAACTCAGCCAAATCGGGTCCCTCACTTAGCACGAGTTACAGTGGACGTGAGAGAATGTAGATGTCGACACCACAAATTGGCAGTCTTGTCCCAGCTGAGGTTTTAGTTGGTCTTTCTTTCCCTTGCATAAAAGTCTTGCACACTAAGACGCAGAACGTTTTAACAGAAAACGCTTTCTGATGTAAAAAAGCACAAGGAGTAAAAGCAAGTCTCCAAGGTTGGGTGTGGAAAACCTTGGGGCCCTAGTTATCGTAACTAGCCAAAGATCTCCATTTTTTTCCTGCTGAGATTACATGGTCAGGAAAAACAATTGGACCTAATCATTGCTGATATGGGTGCTGATGACCAAAGTCGTAAATATAACGGTATTTGTTGGTTGGGTGATGTTAGGACAAGGGATTTATCACGGAATAGGAACTAAAGACCACCGTGAAGAATGAATCAGTTTTATGCCAGAGTTCAACTACATGTTGTCGCCGTGAGCCCGGAGATGCACCAAACTACACACTGCAGTTGTTTGTTTCTGTCACTTGTAGAAATACGCCTCAGGCACACAATTGAATACGGCGCTGTGTGCTGGAAAAGAGAACAAATCCTGCCATAGAATGAAATCAAATCATTGACTGTGCCTGTTTTGACACATTAAACCAAACATGCCAATGACAGTCAGTGCTGAGGCACGGGGGCTCTGTGATGATCTGCGGGTTTCTCCAGCGAGTGAATGTGACGTCCGTCAGCAAGAGGATCAGGGCTTTGGCAACCGGCAAGGCTCTGATTTACTGACAATCCTCCGTAAGAGTTCTTGGCTGCCGGAGCTGAGAGAAGGTTAGACGGAGAGGTCTGCCATTCATTTCAAGGGATTTGTAAGCCACTCGTGTACATTGTGAATGAATGTCAATGAAAACTGAGCACCCTATTAATAATTTAAACAGAGGAAGCCTTGTCGATATTTCAACCGACATGCTTACCAAGGTGCCTGCTTGAATCTGGTATGTCAGGGGTTTGAATTAGTCAGGGGTTAGCCATGCAGCTGATGCTATAGGACTGTGTGGCAGTTGTGTGGAGAGGGCAAATAAGAAAAGGGCTCAAGTGTAGGGCACTCTTCCCAGTGGTTCAGGGAAGGGGTCCAACTATCTGTCTCCGCCACTTAGACACAGGGTAAAGGAGTGGGCCTGTCTTTGACCCCAGACACTTCCCCCAATCCACCCCGTCCCCCGTCCCCCCAGTCCCCCTAGCCCATGACATAGGACTACAGCTGACGTCAGAGAGGGTCAGAGGACTAGTAGATAACGGGAGGTACTGTTAAGGCTGGTCATTCTACACCACGGCACCCAGGCGCAGGATAGTAAAATGTGATGCTTGTAGTAAAATGTGTCTCACAATTACATTTAAAATAGACAAGGCTTATACAGAGATGCACTGTAATACAGAGATGCACTGTAAAACAGAGATTCGCTGTAATACAGAGATGCACTGTATTCGTGCTGGGTTCTGTCTGTGATGATTTGGCTTTTTTCCATGGAAAAACTGATATCTTGATCATCGTTATGTGGATAAGTTGATGGCTTTTCTCGACAGTGATACAGAAGGACATGTATTAGACACACATAACACACATACCCCTCCAAACACACACACACACACACACACACACACACACACACACACACACACACACACACACACACACACTCCACCAGCAGCAAACAATCGTCTGACGACTAAATCACTCGCACACATCCAGATCCATCCAGAAATAAAAATCCGTCCCATAACTGACTCACATTAATGCCGTCAATATGCTGCGAGCAGGCCGGGCCAGCCTTTCCAAATGAAAGTTTAACGACCGTGCAGTGGGCAGCCCAGTGAGTGAGATGATGAGTGTAATGTCAGAGACAGTTTGTTCCACATGGTTCCTATAAGGATCCTGCATGCTGGGCCAACGAATGAGGACGTGACTTTTGATTAGCCGAAGTACTTACTGGTGGGATGGGACACACACATGGAAGGACGTGTGCACACATTCATGCACACACACACACGAGCACGCACACACACAGGCATGCACACACGCACACACGCACACATACAAGAGGGGGTGAGTGTAGGAGTTATTTAGCCACCGCAGCACTAGTCGAGGAACATCTTGATTATCCTGTCAGTGATCAGCGTCAGCTCGTCTACTTCCAGAAGTGCACCGTTTGCCCAGGTCTATATTTCATTAGTGGGCCTGTTAAATACATAGTGGGGAGCCACACACACACACACACACACACACACACACACACACACACACACACACACACACACACACACACACACACACACACACACACACCACACGTAACGTCACTCTTGCTATATTCTGAAAGAGCAGTCACAAGTCACGGGATGTTAGAGAATGTCACAGCACACGTAAATGAATACACTAAGTATGCAAAGGTTTTCCTGTGCCTGTTAGGTGTATATGGCATTGCCAAACAGAAAAAATAAATATCCACTCCTGAACGGAATCTTTGAAATTGAGAAGTCCTGTGAATCAACTTTGAAAAGACTTCAAACTCCAAACAAACATGAATTGAACTGAATACTATTTCCCAATACTAGTGGAAAGACCCAGAAACCTTTCTGTCTCAAGATCACACAGAGGCCTTGTGGAAACAGGTGACCTTTCCATCCGTCTGTAAAATGGGCTGAAGCTACAGCATATTATCCACTGGACTTGACCCAGTCATGTCTCTCACTACAGTCATTAGATATGCACCTTCCAGCAGAGCCCGAGCCCGATTCCATAATTAAGTGAATCATCTACTGGTCGACAGTCATATATGCTTCCCAAGGCAGTTAGTTCTTGGGAAAAGCCGCGTCTGACAAAATGAGGTTTGCCCTCTGTACACAGATAATGAGGCGAGCTCCTGACAGGTGCGTCGTGATTAGGAAGTTTCTAACAGCGAGCTCATTCCGCACCGGCCCTCGACGGTAAACACACTCATCAGCGCCGCGGCCGTCCCCGGAGAGGAGAGCATGTTTGACATTATTAATTGGCTTTTCTGTGCGAAGGAGTCAAGGAGATGAAAAGGTTTATCAAGCTGAAATAATTAATTTTCGCCCCCGAATTCGCTGACAGTTCAGTTCTTCTTCTTCGAAGAAGAGGAAGAGGAAGAAGAAGAAGAAAAAGAAAAACAATGATTTTCACTTCTTTTTCTTGATTTTCTCCCTCCCGCCTTTGCAGTTTTTAGCGGGGGACCGGAGGAGACACATTAGTGGTGGAAATGTACGATTTTTCATAAAACACAATTAAAAAGGAATTTAATTAACTCGAACCTGTATAAAGGGAAAAGGTTAGTTTTATCTCTGCCTTTACAAAGCCTAGAGATTAGTGGATCCACATTATGTGTCTAGTGCGGCGTACATTTCACTCCAATTAATTCAAAACTAAAGGGGAAATGATGTAGTCTGATAATGGCAGACTTTCACACAGTACTTTAATCACCTCTACTATCAGCGGCGTGTATGGTTTCGTAATTGCTTTAATTAGTGCAATTGAAAAATGTCCATGTGTTAAGCAGGAAAAGTTTGAGTGCACCTGAACAATGGTGAGAGACGTGGCCAGTTAAGTGGAACTTGAAAGAGTCTGAGAGGGACATCCCTCTTGAACCCAGAGAAATCAGTATGAATTGATAATGTAGTCCTGGAAGAGGAGGAGTTTTGGCACCTTCCAGAGGAAGGCATAAAGCCATGCAGAGACAAATGTACGGTGTCCATTTTAGGACATCAGTCTTTTCCAGCAGACAATGCATTACTAATGCCTTCAGGGTTAAGAAAGGACACCCTTTCAGGTTAGAATAGATGCAATGAAGTTTGAAGACTGAAAAGTGTCCTAAAATGGATTTCGAATTGGTGGCCTTTAGTCAGTCCAACCAGACTGGGCGTCTATCTCATCTCTCATCCCTGCTATTTTAGCTCTTCATCAAAAACCATCTGAGGGAGACAGAGAAAAGTGGGACAGATGTGACATCATCAAAGTGGGACAACATGTTATCTCGCTGTAATGTTGTGAAATCAGGCGTATGAAGTGAGTTCCAAGCTTGTCGAAGCCCGATGCCCCACTGTAGAAGCACCGTAGCTCTCCGTAAATTACCACGTTCTTTGTAGACTCTCTCTCTGTATACCCCTGGCACCCTGAGCCTTGATCGTGTTTAATAATGCCCTTTTTCCTTCAACCCCCCCAGGCCCCTCATGCATCTTGCATCCATCCATCCCCCTGAACAATATGGAGGATATAAAGGAATAATAGAGATAACTCCAGGCTTGAGTCCCCGGGCCTCTGAGACGCAGGATCCACTTTCTGCTTCACTTCACATGCAGAGCTCCATATTAAAACAAATCCCCATCTCGGCTCCCCAAACCATGTGTGTGTGTGGGTGTGTATGTGTGTGTGTGTGGGTGTGTATGTGTGTGTGTGTGTGTGTGTGTGTGTGTGTGTGTGTGTGTGTGTGTGTTCGCCAGCTCACTGGGTCTTTGGGGTACCATGCCTCAGTAACCCACAGCCACACACAATATTTACCATTCATATTCCAAGCTAACGTTATTAGATTTGGTGCTTCGTGGACAATACCCAGAGATAAATGAGCACAATGCCTTCAGATGACATCATGTATTCTTCTCGACTGTGATACATGCCAATTAGGACGGTTGTTATGAATGTCTTGTAAATGCAGTTGATGTCCCTTTAGAAGTGTTGCATTTTTGTCTCTTGGATGTTGAGCACTCGTGCATTATTTAATCATGTTTGGGATGTTGAATGAATGAGCTAATGAATTTATTAGATAATTAAAAATACATACAGCCGAGTCACTTGCGTTAGTCTGAGACGTGGTCCTGAAACCTCAAATGACACAACCCCTTTAATTAAGACTAATTACTTTCTTTGTGCTACAGGGAGATAATCAATTCCACTGGCATCAACATTTCCCATAACAGAAAATCAGCCCCCCTTTATGCTATTGGCTTACAGACAATGTGAGTGTTTTCCCATCTCTGCTCATAACAATTCCCTCATTGTAAACCCAATTGAATCATTTCCATGAGCATTCACATGTACGCAAACAAGTGCAAATAATACCACATCTTACTTCCTGGTTTTGGGGTGAATCCTATAGGTAGTGTTAAGTTATGGCTCAGACCCATTCGACTCTGGGGGATTATGATGGTGGATGTGGTGGATGCCAGGGTAGTCAGTCAGCATGGGGGGGGGATATCATCCCTGGCCCAGTGTCCTATCCTCTGTTCCCTGGGGACTGGCCCCTAATCACATCTGGCTAGCTGAACTCAGATAATTAATCTAAATGGATCAATCTAAATTGGTCCTTTTGAGGAGCACAAAGATGTAGGGTCCTGGAACAGTGTTGGTGCCTCGGACTGGTCCTCATCTGCAACTTTCAATCGCCGGTGCAGTCTTGCATATCCCTTTAATTCCCTTTCTCACTCCATTATTTACATGTATGACCCTGCTAAAAGGGGGCTGTGCACCCTCACCATATGGACATATGGAACAAAGAAGAATGACATTGGTTGGTATTTTAACTGAACATTTAGATAGGGCTTTTTTTTTATATCTCTTATACATTAGTAATAATTGTTTCTAATTCAGTAGGTATATTCCTTACTGTGTTATACTTAAATGTAACACCTAGCCTATATGTCAGCATATTGAACTAGAACTACATAAGAAAATAAAAAACACATCAATGGATGAAAAGCTAGTTGTGTCATTTAGGGCATAAAATAGAAACGGAGTTCAGTGGTTCTAATTGAACATGGCCATCTGTAGAGAAAGAGCAGTCTGGTTCCTTCCTCTTTCCATCTGGATGTGGAGAGCCCCGCCCCCTGCCTGTCAGTCAGGGAAGTTACCCCTCCCTCCCCTCCAGCCAGACACATCCAGATACATCCACAGCCCCTTCTGCCTGTCAATCAAAGTCATCTGCTCTTCCTGCTCCTTTCAAGCTCATGTGAAGTGGGGGAAAATAGATTATGGGTGCAATACGACACCTCTCTTTCAAGGGACTCCAGTTTTTAAGTCTGATGATGTCATTCCAATTGTTTTCCCCATAGAAATACAATTACTATGTAAAACTATTTCTGTGTTTTTCCCTATGTTGTAGGAATATCTTTATCTTCAACAATCTTAATACAGTTGAACTCAGAAGTTTACATACAATTAGGTTGGAGTCATTAAAACTCATTTTTCGACCACTCCACAAATTTCTTGTTAACAAACTATAGTTTAGGCAAGTCAGTTAGGACATCTACTTTGTGCATGACACAAGTCATTTTTCCAACAATTCTTTACAGACAGATGATATCACATATAATTCACTGTATCACAATTCCAGTGGGTTTGAAGTTTACACACACTAAGTTGACAGTGCCTTTAAACAGCTTGGAAAATTCCAGAAAATTATGTCATGGCTTTAGAAACTTCTGATAGGCTAATTGACATCATTTGAGTCCATTGGAGGTGTACCTGTTGATGTATTTCAAGGCCTACCTTCAAACTGAGTGGCTCTTTGCTGGACATCATGGGAAAATCTAAAGAAATCAGCTAAGACCTCAGAAAAAAATTGCAGTCCTCCACAAGTCTGGTTCATCCTTGGGAGCAATTTCCAAAGGCCTGAAGGTATCACGTTCATCTGTACAAACAATAGTACGCAAGTATAAACACCATGGGACCACGCAGCTGTCATACCGAGACGCGTTCTGTTTCCTAGAGATGAACGTACTTTGGTGTGAAAAGTCCAAATCAATCCCAGAACAACAGCAAAGGACCTTGTGAAGATGCTGGAGGAAACAGGTACAAATATATCTATATCCACAGTAAAACGAGTCCTGTATCAACATAACCTGAAAGGCCGCTCAGCAAGGAAGAAGACAATGCTCCAAAACCGCCATAGAAAAGCCAGACTACGGTTTGCAACTGCACACGAGGACAAAGATCATACTTTTTGTAGAAATGTCCTCTGGTCTGATGAAACATTAATAGAACTGTTTGGCCATAATGACCATCATTATGATTGGCGGAAAAGGGGGAGGCTTGCAAGCCGAAGAACACCATCCTAACCGTGAAGCACAGGGGTGGCAGCATCATGTTGTGGGGGTGCTTTGCTGCAGGAGGGACTGGTGCACTTCACAAAATAGATGGCATCATGAGGTAGGAAAATGATGTGGATATATTGAAGCAACATCTCAAGACATCAGTCAGGAAGTTAAAGCTTGGTTGCAAATGGGTCTTCCAAATGGACAATGACACCAAGCATACTTCCAAAATTGTGGCAAAATGGCTTAAAGACAACAAATGGCCATCACAAAGCCCTGACCTCAATCCTATAAAAAAATGTGTGGGCAGAACTGAAAAAGTGTGTGCGAGCAAGGAGGGCCTACAAACCTGATTCAGTTACACCAGCTCTGTGAGGAGGAATGGAACAAAATTCACCCAACTTATTATGGGAAGCTTGTGGAAGGCTACCCAAAATGTTTGACCCAAGCTAAACAATTTAAATGAAATGCTACAAAATACTAATTGAGTGTATGTAAACTTCTGACCCACTGGGAATGTGATGAAAGAAATAAAAGCTGAAATAAATAATTATCTCTACTATTATTCTGACATTTCACGGTTCAAAGACCTAAGACAAGGAATTTGAACTAGGATTAAATGTCAGGAATTGTGAAAGACTGAGTTTTAAATGTATTTTACTACGGTGTATGTAAACCTCTAAACTGTATGTCTTCACTAACAGTCATATGTTTTTCTAAATGTTCTCTCTAAATCAGTGTCTGACTGTTCGGTATAGTATATCATCATCATCATCATCCTCTCTTTTTCCAGAGCTCAGTGTTATGGGAATCTAGCAGTAAGGCTTTAGTCCTGCTGGGGAGATCGAAGGATAGGGTCCAGTGCTGGCCGGACCCAGTCTATGAATGTTTATACCAGACCGGCTCTGGCACTAGAACCTCAGGAGTACCGTCGGTGTTGGTTTTATACTGCTTTCACAGTTATAAATTGCATTCTTTCTGCCTCTTTTACAAATGAGAAGCAGGGCCCTGCTCTCAAGGAGAGGGAGATGGGAGAGGGAGGAGTGTGTGGATAATCTGTTGAAGAGCACGTTCTAGTGGTTTGAGAGGGCACAGCAGCGCTCGGTGTGGGACCTGCGGGAGAGGAACAGACTGCCACCCTGTCTCTGTCTGTCTGACACTGCAGCGCCATAGCACTCACACCAGCAAGGCTGTTCACTTTTCACAGCAACAACTAATCGGGATGGCAAAGGAGGAGAGCCCTGGGGAAAGAACACAATTAAAGAGCACAATTAGCTCCTGACTTAAAACACATATTTTTAATGTAAGGCTGTCCTAATATGGACACCGTAAAAGTGAAAATAGTAGCAAAAATATTTTTAGGATAATCATAACCACTTTTGTGACACTATGAAACAAAATACTTTTTGTATTTAAATGGAGAAGATTGTGTGAACTGGCAAACATGACTTCCTGCAGGAGAAACAAGTCCTCCTCGCAAGTGCCAAGCGAGTCGTAGGTTAAATCCGGACTGAGGAAATACTAGTGGCTTTCTGTCCTGCTGGGTTCTAAGGGTCACCTGATTATTTTCTGAAGCTGCTTCTAGTCTGTTCACCCGACAGTTCAATACGGCCAAGGCAGGAAAGCAGGATCCTGATGAAAATATTTAAACAGTGTTTTTCTGGTTTATTAAGCTAGATAATAAATCCAGATATTAAATATGTTTTTCATACTTTTAAAACACTGATGTATTAGTGCCATCTGCGTTAGTTTTCTACTGAAATAATAGCTCTTCGTGGAAACGCCCGACTATAATCATTCTGGAAATAAAAATAAGCCACTGCTGTTCAGATGTGTTATGCATTTACTCATATAAACTTCAAGGACTGGTTGTGTTTCCCCCTATATGGCACCATCAGCTGTCACCATTTAACCCCACACATCATCAGGTCTGCCCCACAATAACACCCCCAACAATGGGAACAAATCGCCTGAGTGTCTGTGTCCACACCAGACCACAAGCATCCCCCATCTATCATGGCCTTGGATAGGGCCGCGTCCTGCCTTCTCTCCCCACACAACAGCACCCAAAACCGGAGCCTTTGGACATACCGACCCCTGAGACCGACCACCAGCCAACCGGCCCGCTGGTCCATTGACCGGTTCAAAGGCACAATTAGAGAGGTTTTGTTTTATCCGAAGTGCCTTTTGTGGGGTCTCTTGTGCTCTGTTGTCGGCTGCCACAGGAGGGGGACTTCATCAGTCACAGGGCTGAATGGCCTGGGGGGTAAGAGGGGAAAGAGGGTTAAAGTGACCCCCTCTCTGAGCTGACAAGGAGGTTCCTCATTTAATGATAGAGCTCTCTCACCGCTTCCCTGCTGAGCAACTGTGGAGCATCAACGGTCAGTCTCAACAGTCAGCTCTCCTGAGTGCTTCACATAAGGACTGTTGTAGCCTAATGTTATTAAAGTCCTCAACACGTGATGGAGGGTGGCCTTTAAGGGGATATACAGCCTGGACTTACAGATGTGAAGTGAGAGCCGCTTGACACCATTTAGATATTTGAATGAGCCCGATTAGATATATAAATGTTCTACTTATCTGAGACCTGAACTCAGTCTTCCTCAAAACTGCCTCTTAATTTTAGATAATTAAAGTATTAATAGTAAGAAAAAAAAAGCCAAACACATTTCAGAGTTACTTCAAGACGTACGTCAAAAAAAAGTCAACAAATCAGTTTTAGCTGCAGTTTTAGCAGGATCCTTCCATTAGGATGTTAAAATACCATGTCCATGACCACATCAGAACTTTTCTCTGCTTTTCAGTCTCTCCAAAAATAATTTCCTTACTCTGAGGACGTCTAATACCCTCAGATAACTTTAACATTGTTTTCCCTCCAAAAGAAGAAGACAAGTGATTTATGGCTGTAAAACCAGGAGCAGGGTTATGACATGGTTGACATCATTTGATATTCTTCCCAGGAGTTCTGAAAGTGGTCCATTAGTTGTATTATTTCTGTAAGAGTGGGTGCCAACCCTGCAGTCTGTTCATGTTACCCACTGTTACTGTGCTGTGGAGAGGGTGTGTGTGTGTGTGTGTGTGTGTGTGTGTGTGTGTGTGTGTGGTGTTCGAATGTAGTGAATGGTAAATGTCGCAATGACATTTCATTGTAATATTTTCTCAAACACTACATAGAGTGCCATTGGTGCTGCATAATTCCACAAATTGACATGGCGCTGAGGTTATGACATGAGAACCTCCTTAGGCTAAACCCAAATATAAATTGATGTCAAGAACAGGCAGATTTTAAGCCAAAGTATGGTTAAGAGTACTCATCATATGACTATGATTTTTATATATGAAAAATGACCGTCTTTATAAAATCCCAAACGCTTACATTCCCAAGACATTCGAAACAACTAAAATTAGAACTGTGCTATAAATCAGGAAAATCCTCTGTGATTTCAGATTTCAGCACAGATCAAAGTCCAAACGGTCTATATTGGAATGGAAAGCTGCTTTCGTCTTAGATTGCAGGGTGAGAGGTGCCGGAAGGACAGTGACATTCACGGGATTCGACATGGCGACATTGACACGGACGGCGAGATATCCGCCCCCGCCGCGGCCTACCGCCGCTCCACAAAGCTGTTATCACAGTCGTCCCCGTTTCCAGGTCGCAACCCTCAGCGGCGCCGGCATTATTGCGGCGCGGCTTGGTGCCACGGCGTGGCCCCAGCTCTGCCATTGTCCGTGGGCGAAGCGTGGCCGCGAGGCGCTGAGCCTCCCTGGCAACCATCTGCCCTGTTCTGCCACCACGGCCCGGGCTTAGGACGGGCATGCCTCGACACATTAGAACACTAACTGAAGACTCACTGGGACAAAAAAACGGGCCAATAGAGGACTACAACACACACAAAAGAAGAAGGAATGAGGCCTCTGAAGAAAATGTTAAGCAGACAGAGAGAGAAAGAGAGAGAGAGAGAGAGAGAGAGTGAGAGAGAGAGAGAGAGAGGGAGAAAAGGGGATGTGAAACCATACTTAGGCAGTGCATTTAGGAGAGGTTGTAGAGAAGATTTAGAGGATGAGTTTTCTCTCACACGATCTCATCTTGTCTGTGATGCTCAGAGCTACTCCTCCCCTTGGATAACATGTTACTGAGGAAAAGTGAGGCTCAGATGACACTTGACAACGATGAAAACACATACGGCATATTTTCTTCCTGAGAAACAGTGATTCAGTCGAATATCATAATAATATGTTGGCTTCTCCTACAACACATGAAACCATAGCCTTGGGTAATGAGGGAAAGTCACAATTCACTTTATTAGACAACTGCATAACATTTGTATTTTTCTTGCAAAGATATTAAGAAATTTAAATATGCCAATCAAACTAAATTATCTTCTTTCTCTGATATTGTTATTCATTGTTTTATTGAATATGGGATGTCATATAATTTAATTGTAATAACCCTATGTACTATTCATTTTGGCTTTAGACCAAAAATTATGTTTCAGAAGGTTAATTACTGCAGTGGGCTAAATCAGAGTGTTTCTTGGTAGTCTTAAACAAATCCACTGTGAAACAAAAAATGTACACTTCACACACATGGTTATGGGCTTAAAAAAAGAGGACACCTGTACCATTTCAGATATAGAGTTGAAATGTACTACATTTTGAGTTGGCATCCCAAAATGTCACTTTATTTACATCACAGAACACTGCAATATAACAAAACCGTTTGACATCGAAACACCGACATTTCAGCATCTTTTTTTTTTTACACAATATTTATTAATTATGAAAAATATGAATAACAACTCCAACCATTAGTCCAGTAGATCATTTGACAGCAGGAAAGGGCTACAATTATACTGGTATGTTCTGCGTCCAATGACATGGATGTCTCATGCACTTTGACCTTTCTCACCTTGTTTTACCTATTTATATTCTACCCCGTGGCCAGGTCTTTTCATTGTGATTATAAGCCTTCAAAATAAACTATGATGCCAACATTTTGCAACAGCTATTATCACTATAGACACTGACCCTGGTATCATGAAAGTCCCACTATTTTGTGTCTCCAATGACATGACTTATGGCTCTTTGACCTTTCCCACCTTGTTTTGCCTATTTCTAGTCTGCCACATAGACGTGTCTTCTAACCACGGTATTATACGCTTTGACAATGTAACTACTGTGTTGTACTGACATATTGTACCCGCAGGCATTGACCCCGGAGTCAACAAAAGTCACTCTAACCAACAGCACAGAGAAAAACAGAATACTGTGTGTACGATGTGACTGTTGACGTCTTTGTGGCCGAGTTGCGTGGACATGTTGTCTTTGGGACTCTAAAACGTTGGTGACAGTTTGGACCAGCGGTGTGGCTCAGGGGGGTGACAGTTGAAAGGTAAAGGGTTACCGACTTTCCTAAACAGTGACTGGGGAGACTGGCAGGCTGCTTCCCCACGCCATAGACCCAGGGCGGTGTTGGGCGGGGCTGGGCGGGGCTGGGCGGGGCTGGGCGGGGCACAATGCCGAATTAATCCCAGATACATCTTCCACTGTCGGACGCCTTGGCTTGTGTTCGCCTTATCGCCCCCGACCCTGGGTGCCTCAGAGACATTGACCCGCTCCTTTAGGCGAGACACCTTCATCCCCTCTAACGTCTCCTTTAACATGCAAACACCCTGCCTTTGTCTTCTCTGGCTCCTGGTGCCCTTTTAGGAGGCCCCGTCCCCAGCACCAGCCTGGAAACAGAGCGGGGCCGCGACAGGGAGATGATGGAGCCCTGTTTGATTTAGAAACCAACCGACGATTCCTCTTTTCCCAGAATTCTTAGCAAAGCCACTTTAAAACAGTGGGTTGAATCAACATAAGGATATTGGATAAAACTGGTTCAATGTGCTTCACTTCTATCAAAACTCTTGGTTGGTTTCCTGAAATTCTCTTGAAATACTTTGTAAGATCATTCATCATTCATCCATAAATATTCAACCTTTTTATGTTTATTTATTTTTAATTGTATATGTGTTAATATAGACAAAAACTGATGGTCAACAGTGCTGGAAAGCCAATAGCTGGCCATAGTAACCATTAACTTTTGGCACGAAGTTGTCTTCAAGTTAATCTGCTTTGCTCCCTTTTTTTGCTCCCTTATAGTTCCTGGGAGCATTCAAAGACAACCGTTCACACACACTGTTAGAGCACGTGCAAGAGAAGATCGTATCGGGAGGGAGGGTCATGGGATCTAAGAGTTTAGACCATCGAGAGGTTGGAAACAGAGGTTAATGGGGGGGGGGGGGGGGGGGGGGAGTCTTCCTCTCCTGTCTGGACCACACAGAGGTACAGACTCTCCCTGCCACCGAGGCAGATGGGAAAGATGTGATGTCAACCAACCAATAGAGAGTGAGCGCCATCCCAAGGGGTTGTTTAGACCCTGGGATCAAACACCCTTTATCCAGTGTGGTCCGGCTGATTCCCTCTTATTTACTTCCTGAGTCGAGGCAGACCCCTTTGAGACCCCGGGGTTGGCAACAAGGCCGGTGAAAAAGGGGAGCGAGAGGGATGACACAAAGATATGATGAATGTAGCAGATGAAAATGAGACGGGGGAATGGTGGCGCGTTGCCAAGTCTCTTTCACCCCGGTGCGTTTTCAAAGAGCAGGGGGGCCTGAGGAAGGCTAGAATTCACCATGACCACCAGCAGATGCTCTCCCTCTCTTTAGTCTAGTCTTCTCTTCTAGTCATCTCATCTTCTTTCCTCTACACTAGGCACCTCAGCTTTCACATACAATGTCTTGAACCAGAGGGACGTATAGCCCAGTCTCTATATCTGCCAAGATCATGCAATGCCTATTTCATGTTTCATCTTGTAAGGTTAATGATTTTGACTGGACTCAGTTCAAGACAAAGTTGTGAGGTTTCATCTCTCTGATCAACAACATAACGTATCTCTATTTGAAAAGGGAACTCTGTTGGAGTGGACTCTATTTGAAAAGGTATCTCTATTTGAAAAATAATCTCTACTTGAAAATGGATCTCTATTTGAAAAGGGATCTCTGTTTGAAAAGGGATCTCTGTTTGAGTGGACTCTATTTGAAAAAGGATCTCTATTTGAAAAGGGATCTCTATTAGAAAAGGACTCTATTTGCGTTTACATATTTGACCCAATGCCATTTATATCCTGACTCGCTCTGGGTTTTGTCCTCATTTTAATGTCATGAGGACCGCAGATGGAAATGTTTTCTAGCATTTATACTTGTGCAGTAACCCACTAATGTATTTGTACAGAAAGTTACTAAATGTCTTAAGTACCAACATACAAATGCAATGTTGTTACTAGAGAAAATACAGAGATAGTAGTATTATTACATGGGTATAAAGGGCCAATTACATGGCAATTGGACAAATAAAGGTTTAATGAATATGATCAAATGAAATTGACTATGTTTCAAAGAGAGGGTTGAATGATTCAAAGGATTAATACTTTATTAGTAAATCCAGTCAGAGGAATTGAGATCAGAATAACAACACACCAGTAGTTCACCTGGATTACAGCGTTCCAGGCTCCTGGTGTGGGTTTGAAAGAGAGAGGATTTGCCATTTGACCTTTGGTACCTTTTGTCAACGTGAGTGGTCTCAGTGTTTGCCGACAACCCTCGCTGACACGAGTGATTTACAGGGCCTAGCTCAGGAGTTTATACACTTCAGTATTTAGTATCACTGTCATAAGACACTAGGACTCCGATTGTGATCCGCAGCTGTTTCAGGTCCAGCACTCGTCTTTTGTTCAGTGGTAACCTGCACGTATATGTGTATACCAGTGTCAAGTACCGTTTTCAGCAAAATTACCTTCTGAAATCACACAAAACAACACGCATATGGTGGATAACTAATAATTTTGTGTTCTTCACAATTTGACAGGGAGTGGTGTACGGTTTGTCAGCCATTTTCTTATAGAAAGAGAAGTTTCATTTGGAGAATGTTGTTTATTGTTAATTAAAAAGTGGCATTTATCGGGCCACAAGAATTAGTGATTATATATTCTGGCACATCTTTGGGAATATGTCTTCATTTATCTGTAATATTAGGAATTGGTGCAAATCTCGTGCCGAGAATGTTCATACTGGGAATTACATTTATAATGTAGCCTATTTCACACTTTCATAATTTAACCTATACGCCGGCACAGTATACTGTTTTTGCCATCAGTACCCACAAAATGTATTTATTTGAAACAATGTAGAATACTTGTGAATATAACAAACTTTACATACCTTTAGATGACACAAAACTCAATGAAGCCTCTCATCTTCTTGTGCTGTGACCACAACTAACTGTCACAGAGGCAGCGTGGCAGGCTATCCATCCAAAACATTGTCCACGACTTCACCTTCCAAAACACTGCCATTTCACTACAATTCTTGATGGTAATGTATAGCATGAACAACGTCAATCCGTTTTATTTTGAATTTTTTACAAAACAGCGTCCGTGTATTGTCGATTATCGACGGAATCTCTCCACAATTTTCCTCTGAGAGGTGCCGTGTGCGAAGCGTGGCCGCCGGGCGTAAAAGCAGAACGTTCCCCCGTGGTGAGAGGCTGTGTCTGGGTCTTTTGGCCAGTGACCCAGCAGCCCGAGTCAGGGGCCCACAACGACTCTCACCCTGCTCTCTGACCTAATGTGATAGATAGAGAGCCCAGAGAGGCATAACTTCCCACGCGCTAAAACAAGCACCAGAATCAGGTCAGAAATGTGTTTAAATTATTTTACATTATTTAAATGATTTTGTCTGAAACAGTGGACAGAAAGCATATGTTCATATGTTGCATGTTTCCTTTGAAAAATACTCATGCACAGGGATTTCAATTTCATAGATTGAAAACATTGGTCAGAGAAGCTAGGGAATTCCATTGTAAGGCTAGAAAGTACATTTCAAATTTTTACAGTTAGTTTTAAAGTGAGAAATCAGTCCAAATCTAAGTGTTACCATTCATTCCATTACTTTTAGCGTTGCTGTGACAGATATATCTGTTTAACAGTGAAACAAAAGCACAAAGAGAATGAGCCATTAATTAATTAATTCAAGACTTCAATAATTACGGAGCATGACAAAATTAACCTCTGGTGTAATGCTGCCTTGTTTTTTTTTTTCTCTTAAAAAAAAAACGAAGCACATGACATTTTATTCTCACATTTGAAAACACGTTTTTCATTGAATAATGGACAATGGTCTAAGATATTATAAGATATCATAAGATATTATAAACGGATCGAACCGTTGGATGTTTCATTATTCTGTTATAAAACATGATATGGCTGTGAGGCCCTTTACATTTTTGTGCTCAAGAAACAATTGTAGGCTATAGTAGGTAATCATCACAACGGTGGATATCTCTGGTGTCAACGACGGGGCTATTTACCAGTGAATACTTTCTTTGGCCATACAGTTACATTGTAATATCCTGTTGTTAAATGCAAATGCTGAAGTTGATTTAAGAGTATGTGTTGTCTGTAATAAATATGGAACCTGTAAAAACTACCACCAGCACGCACGCACACACGCACGCACGCACGCACACGCACATACACACACACACACACACACACACACACACGCACAAATGCATACATTCACAAACAAACACTAGAGGTATGAAGATTGTATTATACCTAATCCCAGCTCAAAAACTAGAGGAATTCTTCCTGTAACCCCCCAACACATAATTCTGTCAATTGAAACTAGTGCATTGCACCGCAGGGCTGTCTTTATGTGGAAGGCATGTTATTGTTCGGGACAACTACTCTGAATCAAAGAGAGAGAGAGAGAGAGAGGAAGAGAATCCTCTCTGTCAGGGACATCCAGATTAAACAGGGAAGTAGAAAGGTGAAAGGGGAAGTGAGGAGCCGCACAGAAAACCGCACAGAGAATTCATTTCCTGTGTTATACGGAGCAAATAATATCAGCAAGAAAAACCTGGGACCCTATAGATAGGAGATTTCCCTCGTTACATTGATAACCATTTGTTCATTTCCTGACAACAACAAAAAAATGTATGAGTCCCCTCCAAGATGAAATAGGTTGGAATTTTCTTTCTCTTATTTTGTCTCCTTCTCGTTGTGTTCTCGAGCTGGCAGACTGAGTCTATTTCATCAGCACTGTGCCGGCGGAATGATAATCAGTGCATCAGTTATTATAGGAGTATTTGCAGCGTGCGCGCCTGACGCGGCGGGGCTCTATGGCCGAATTCTCCCACTTTTGTGTCACTTGGCTTTTCTCCCCGCCCGTTGGATTTGCATTTTAATGGAAGCAGTTTATAGACTTCTCGGCGGCATTCGGGGCACCACAAGTGGCATCATTAAGTGAACTAAGCCGGATTAGTGGCGACGGTGAGGTCAGATAACCTCCATAACAGAAACAGAACTGAAACAGCCTTTCCAGCTGGCTTTGAGAAAGAGAAAGAAAGAGAGAGAGTGAGCGAGAGCAAAGAAAAAGAAAGAGAGAGAGCGAGAAGGAGAGAAAGGGAGAGTGAGGTTGAGGAAGAGAGATAGGGAGAAACGGAGAGAGAGAAGGGGGGTGAGAGAGAGAGAGAGACTGTCTGCAGCAGCAGGGTGATGATTTGCAAGCTAAATTCTCTCCTACTCGAGACAGAGGGATTCTCAACTGTTTTCTTTCTCTTTCTCTTTATCCCTCCTTTCTTCCCTTAAGTGAGTCCTGTAGCACTTTCAGGTGGGAGCCCTTTCTGTTTTAAGCGAATTGAAGTAGACCTGGCTCTCACTGTTTTTGAAAGGGCAAACGTGCCTTACTGGATACTCTAGTGAACATAGCACGCGTGACCCTAGTTTGAGAGAAACGCAAAAAAAAAAAAAAAAAAAAAAAAAAACATTGACTTGTTTGTTTTGCTGTCCAAAATCAAACAACTCTTGATGTATTTGGGTCTCTTTCCAACTCCTTACAAATCATCCCCCTCTCACAGGAACAACAATTCAAAAGTAAATCATCAAAGCCGACGACACACTCGAAGCACCTCAACCGAAAGATGTGGGTGCCTGCCTTTCTTTCTCCTTCACCCCTAGAGAAAACTACACCGTTCACCAGACAATCTCTGTTTGAGATGTATTTTTGTGGCGGCTTGTAATTGGGGGTGTCAAAGCGCAAGCATTACACCGGAGATGTGTGCGTGAGTGTGTGTGTGGCGTGTTCATGAATTTAACACAGCATGGCAAGGCGGAGATGAGCGCGCTGTCATTCGGTGAGCGCTGGCCTGTGGAGGTCACGCGCTGACGGGCGCAGGAATATGAAGAGATTACGCATTGTGAGATCATACCTGGGGAAAGAAGTAGATCTGTCTGTGTACAGGGCCCCAAAGATTCATCGTTATGGCAGCATTAGGAATTAGGAATTAGTAGGGGCTGTGTCGACACTTTTGGAGTGTTAGGATATGGGGCTATGGAGGGTGGGGGAAGCTTTCTTGTAATTATAAGAGGCATCATGTTTAATAACGGGATTTGGATTTCCATATTTGACTCCGTTCTCTGTTGTGCTATGAAATTTTGGGATTTTGAATGGGTTTTAGAGAGAGAGAGAGAGAGAGAGAGAGAGAGAGAGAGAGAGAGAGAGAGAGAGAGAGAGAGAGAGAGAGAGAGAGCCTACTGTACTGCAATTGAATGCTTCCTCTACTCCATTTTTGTGTCTACTAGGTGAAATGATTGAGGCCATATTTAAAATGCAACAGCACCATTTTTTATGTCAAATACTCATATTTTACTGTAGACTCATAACTTTAAATTCAAACAAAATGTGTTATGATATATTCCGTAATGGCATGAAATATCCCAGATTAGTGGTTAACCTGGTCATTATTGACTCCAATGCTTTGTACAAGAAGAGAACTGAGAGAGAAAATACAGTAGCTTGAGGGAAATTAAGCAAAGGCAGATTAAAATCAATACAAAAATGTTCACTTCAATTTTTTTTGATGAATGGTCTGTCCTAATATAATAAATTAAAGTCGAAAAACTTTCCATACATATTAACCCCTTCCTTCTTTAATTCATTTAAAATCCTTGGGCTATTTCCCATTATGTTGATATGGCTATGATTCCCCAACTATTTTGCTAATTGTATGTGGTTTCAAAGCCATTTTCTGTTAGAGTGCACAAATCCATTATACTCTCTTATAATGTGATTGGATTAATGCACAAGCTAAAACAGGTGACCGGAGACTCCAACATTGATTGATCATCTTATTTCTGGTAGCTCAACCAGTTTGGCCGTTCTTATCGATACAATCACTGGTTCGGTATTAAATATTGTTCCTCTGATGAACCGACGACCTTTTGTCCCTCTTTGATGACGTCACCAGGGGCAGTAAGAGCAAGGGGGGCCAGTGTGAGGCAGGCGATGGCCTTCCATGGGAGCAGTGAGGGGGCGTCTGATGGCCTTTCTAAGGGGTGATATAGATAATCAGTGACACCTCATAGTGTGTGGATGTTGTACCCAGATGGAAATAAAGGAGTCTCTACCAGCGGGAGGGAAGAGAGATCAGATTGGCGGTCCTGGCCTCCTCCAGAGTGTCATCTCGCACTAATAACCCTATGGGCTGTCTGCATCCCTCCCTCTTTTTCTCTCTTTCTCTCTCTCTCTCGTTCTCTCTATCCATCCTTCTCTATCTCTCTCTCTCTCTCTAGATCTCCTCCATCTCTCTCTGCCTCCCTTCATCTCTCTCTCTCTGTCTATCCCTTTCTTTCTCACCCACCCACTCTCCCTCCTTCCCTCCCCCTCTCTCTATCCTGCCTCCTCCATCTCCTTCTCATTAGCGCTTATCTCAGGTCCCCACGTTCATCGGGTTTATCTTTCTAATTATATTGCTACTCACCTTTTAAGGAAGCCGGGTCTGAGCCGCCGTTTGTAAAGGGGAGGGTTCGTATCCCCAGTTCCCCTGTGAGTATGGGCATCCGGCCCCTCCATTCAGCCTTGTTCACCCCCCCCCCCCCCCCTCTGCCTTTTCAATGCTAAAATGTCACCTTTGTATCTACTGGGGCCCTTTGAATGCCGAACGGTGCACCTGGCATCTCCAGCACACCGCCAGGGGTTGGGAGATAACACTCCCCAGGCTTCCTCTTCATTTCTGGGCATTGAGAGAGGAAGAGGCCCCCTGGGACCTCCCAGGACCTTCTCTACCTCCCCAAACACACACAGTCACCACCTCAAACCCCCAGCCACTCTGTCTTATCATATCGGCTCCATACCCAATGTTGCCAAGTTTTTCTCTCAGATCCAAGTCGACCCCAGTGGGACCTAGATGTATTCATACATTCACACAATGAGGGGCTGTGATGAACACATTTTATTGGCTGGCATATGTGGGAAAGCATGACGTGGCTTGACCTCTGGGAGAGAGCCTATCTATTTTGTTTTGCGTATTGGACCGAATCCCTAGAGTATAGATTATGTAAAGAAAGACTGAAGTGTGACATATTCGGAAAGTAGTCAGACCTCATGACTTTTCCCACATTTTGTTTTTCGTCACAGCCTTATTCGGAAACTGATTAAATGAAAAATGCCCTCATCAATCTACACACAATACCCCGTAATGACAAAGCGAAAACAGGTTTTTAGCCATTTTTACAAATGCATTAAAAATGATGAACAGAAATGCCTTATTTACATAAAGTATTACAGACTCTTTGATATACAACTCGACATTGAGCTCAGGTGCTTCCTGTTTCCGTTGATCCCCCTTGAGACGTTTTCCACAACTTGACGTAAATTACATTCTCGATTACATTTAGTTATGTTTAACCGGTCTAAGGGGGGGATTCGCCGTCTGAGTTGGTACAGCCTCCCACACAGAAACACACACAAGGTGTTATCGGGATCATCAGGAGCTATTTAAACACGATGGTAGAACGAGCCACAGTTTCTAACACATTGGAAAGAACACCTAACCCTTCAGTGTGAGGACCAACTCGAGGGTTCACTAGACCCCCGAGTCGGCCTCTAACGTGTTAGCTACACATCAGTCCTATCTGACTGTGTGAGTACGGGAACGTCATAACTGCTATCTTCAAGCCTGAACAGTCGATCGCCACATAGTTGCTATCATTGCTACCACACGATGCCTACCCCTAAGATGGGGTGTGTAGATTGTACCGTATCTCTTCTATTACTTATGTTATTCGTCGGTCCTTTGTAGCTGAGTTGGTAGCGCATGGTGCTTGTAATGCCAGGGTAGTGGGTCCGATTCTTGGGACCACCCACATGTTAAACGTATGCCTGCAATGACTGGAAGTCGCTTTCGGGAAAAAAAGAGTCTGCTAAATGGCTTGTACTATTAATGAACATCATTTGTTTTGTATAACTTTGGAATGTGTTTGTTCCTGTGGGTGTTTGACTGGAATATTATGAGTATGAGGACATCAATGGGTTTGAATTACATTTCCAGTCGTACTAATATGAAGTTGATACATTTAATCCTACAATTACAGTTGAATTCTATTCTGTACACTAACTATACTAAGAATTCCCTGGGATTCACAGAGATCTCGTTGTGGGCTGTTGTCCTTGGTCCTGACCTTTAAAACCCACCACAATATTTTGTGGAATTGAATGTCAGCAACGCTTGGCAACCATCAAGATGACGTTCCACCCAAAACAACGTCAATTCTGCTCTTGTTAAGTCAGCGTTCCCTCCCTTATACACACGCACACACGCATGTGCACGCGCACACACACGCACGCGCGCGCGCACACACACACACACACACACACACACACACACACACACACACACACACACACACACACACACTGTAAGACAATCTTTCTCTCTCGCTGTCAGAGAACAAGCTACCACCTGCTGTGTGGAAAAAGGACATGGTGAGAAGTGCGCTCAATCACCTTCAATTAAAATCTTCTCTGGGAACCTTTTAAAGGACATTTCTTCCATAAGAGGACCCTGGTGGAAAGCCCAAGCTGTCTGCTCGGTGGGATGGCTCTTCAGCTATTGATTTATTATTCAGTCCAAAAATATCTATGGGAGCCAGACCTCACGCGCATCAGACCCACTAACATCAGGAAATGATTAAGCCTAGCATCAGTAAGATAGGGAGCCTCACTGTAGCTGAAGCCGATTGACAACAGCGCTGCCTTTCAACTCTCAGGGATGAGATTTCCAATCCAGCCCGGGAACACTACACTGTTGATCAAAAACAATCCCTATTCATTCATGCATACATTTCCAGCCTGTTGTGTCTCCTTATGTCATGTAAATGTCCCCTGTGATAATG
The DNA here is from genome assembly GCF_057628025.1 of Oncorhynchus mykiss. NCBI lineage: Eukaryota > Metazoa > Chordata > Actinopteri > Salmoniformes > Salmonidae > Oncorhynchus > Oncorhynchus mykiss. Next base: position 30,492,535 of record NC_143039.1, read on the forward strand.
AGAGAGAAAGGCTCTTGTATGATGACCAGTGGCTTGTAAGATGGTGAGCTCCTGGTTAGAAACGATTAGAAGGCAAGTCATTATGAGTGGCTCCTGTCTTCCTTTTGTGTCATGCGTAATGAATATTTGGGGTATTTGGAGCACTTTAAGGATTTAAACAGGGAGTTTAATCCCGTAATCTTTTAGAAAAACCAATTTTGCTCCAATGAAAGAGGGTCATTTGACTCATTAATTTTCAGCCTTGGTCTTGGAGACGCGGTGATTGTGGAGATTAGGTTAATTAAAGCGGCATATTGTGTCGGGGGTGGCCGAGGCGCGAGCTGTGTCACGGATATCCAATCATGACATCAGCGTTGACTGCCCCTACCGCTGTTCGGGTTAGAACCCGGGGTTATCGCTTTAACCCCGCCCCCTGTGGGGGTAGTCAACGCCATTTGAACGCCATTCACAGCCGGTTAACCCTTCACAGCAGCACTGTCGCGGGCACATCTGCAACAAAGTGCAGCACGAGCCACACACCTAAAGTGATACAATGATATATGAGATGTCTGGTCTACCTCCCTTCTCTCTCTTCTACATTTGGTTTTCTGTTCTGGTGAGAGCGTTTGTCTGGGGTTTTCAAACGGAATGGAAATGATAGCAATGGCAGTATTTCCAAACAACACAAACAAAATGTATCACATGACAAAAAAATACTTCATGTTGAACCTATCAATGTTGAACCAATCAATTGAAACGCTTAGTACATGCCATTGACTAGACATACAAATATGATCCTCTTTCCCTTACTGATCTGTAAATATGAAGAAGAGAGCCATTACCGAGGAGTAATATTTTGGTCATACTATCCGATCTTAAAGCCAATGCTGGGATTTCCATTTAGACAGGGACGTTATGCTATGAGACTAACACCCAAACCATTAATTAACCACAACTCACTGGAAACAGTTGAGGACCATCATCTTTCTCTCCTCTAAGAATAACCAAAGGTCATGTCATGTGATCCCACCATCCTCTGAAGATGTTGTTTTAATGACCATAGCCATTCTCTTGCACTCTCTCTCGCTCTCTCTCTTTCTCTTTCTCTCCCTCTCTCTCTCTCTCTCTCTCTCTCTCTCTTTCTCGCTCTCTCGCTCTCTCTCTCTCTCTTTCTTTCTCTCTCTTTCTCTCTTTCTCTCGCTCTCCCTTTCCATCTCTCTCTCTCTCACTCTCTCTCTCTCTCTCTTGCTCTCTCTCTCTCTGGCTCTCTTCTCCCCTCTATCTCTCGTCTCAACTAACCAAGGCTTAATTAATTCAATAATGAGCTCACATTAGCAGACCTTCCAGATCAATGGCATTTCCATTCAATAGTAGCTCCCGTTAACCGGGACCAAGACTTCAATGATTAGGGGTCTATAGTGCTAGGTCTAGCTGATCAAGTCACTGATGATACCAATCTGTCAATCCACTCAGTCCTCTTATTGAGTTCCTCCTCAGTGAGTGGACAGTACACTCGGGTGGACAGTGATTTCTGTCTGTCTTCCAAAGGAACTATTTCTTCAGGGAGGAGTGACAAGGAGCTAGTTGTGGGGGAATGGCGTTATTTGTTTTCCACAGTGGATTTCGGTAATTAAAGCATTGACATGGTTTATTTAGTGTCAGTGGTTATCGAATGAAGAACCGGTGGAGCCAATATCTTCAAGCTACGGCACACGACCACCCTACTATTCAATGGGTTGAAATGGTGGATTAGTTTCAAATGAAATAGCAGGGACATTGCTAGGTACTGTATGCACTGTTATATGATCACACCGGTGGTGGTCGGATCCGTTTAAAACCTCTACGGGATCGGTGTCCCCCTCACAGGACGGTTGAGCTAATGTGATTAGCATGAGGTTGTATGTAACACAAAAAGAAAGCCCAGGACATAGATTTGAAACGGGCAAAAAGCTTACATTCTTTTTAATCTAACTGCACTGTCCAATTTACAGTAGCTATTACAGTGAAAGGATACCATGCTATTGTTTGAGGAGAGCGCACAATTATGAACTTGAAATTGTATTAATAAACCAATTTGGGCAGTCTTGATGCAACATTTTGAACAAATATGCAATGTTTCATTGGATCAGTCAAAAACTTTGCACATACACTGCTGCCATTTAGTGGCCAAAATCAAAATTGCGCCTGGGCTGGAATAATACATTATGGGCTTTCTGCATTTCAAAGATTATGATTTTCTTTGTATTGTCATTTACCAGATCTAATGTGTTATATTCTCCTACATTAATTTCACATTTCCACAAACTTCAAAGTGTTTCCTTTCAAATGGTATCCAGAATATGCATATTCTTGCTTCAGGTCCTGAGCTACAGGCAGTTAGATTTGGATATGACATTTTAGGCGAAAATTGAAAAAAGGGGTCAGATCCTTAAGAGCTAAGAAAAGTTTTAAAAGAATCGGCGGAATGAATACACCCCTGATCACACGCAAAGAATTCACTTTCATAGCCACATATAAACAGCTTGTTGTTTCCTTCTCACATCTATGCGCTCTCCTCCTCTCACCTGTCTGTGACGTGGCAAAAAAACTTTTCCCAGTCAAACCTTCCTGTCATAACTGCTACACACAGCCTACATCGTTGTCAGCATATTAGTTAAACTCATAGTCAACATTCTGCAGCTAACAGAACTAACGCGTTAGTAAACCCGCTACAATCATGCAGTACAGTGTACAGCCAGTAAGCAGTTTAGCAGTTACATCGGCGGGCCCAGGTGGCAATACATTTGTAAAACCAAAAGCTTACCTTGACTTGGAAGAGTTCCAGTGTTGGATAGTCATAGCCAGCTAGGTAACATATCATCCCTCTTTTTGAGCCAGGTATTTGAGTAGGCTAAACTAGCTAGATAAGTAAGTGATTGTGAAAAAAAATCATGAAATATAACTAATATAATAAAACTATGAGCCTCCTAGGTTTTTTGTTGCAGTCAATATACCCAGAGTAGGACGGAAGCCAGCTGTCCCCCGACTACAGCATGTTGCTGAGGCTACTGTAGACCTTCACTGCAAAACAGTGTGTTTTCATAATTATTAACTCATTACATTTTTCACTATTTTATTTTTTATGAGATTCACTGAGGAGGATGGTCCTCCCCTTTCTCCACTGAGGAGCCACCACTGAATCACACAATATGTTGACAAGGATAACATTTAGTGTTAGTCTTATATCCATAATGCATTGACATCAGTCATCTATATTAGGGGGTTAGGGGGTTACTTCCAGAAAAGTTGAAAATAAGAGATATTCAGTGATGGTGTGGAGTGTACTTTCTCTCGCTTTTAGGACTAACTACGGATGTGGAAAGCAAAAGGAGAAAGATGTTGAATGGTTTGGAGCTAAGCTCGCTCGCTCCGTCTCTCTCTGTTTCTCTCTCTGTTTCTATCTCTGTTTCTCTCTCTGTTTCTCTCTCTTTTTCTCTCTCTCTGTTTCTCTCTCTGTTTCTCCCTCTGTTTCTCTCCCTCTCTCTCTCTCTCTCTCTCTCTCTCTCTCCCTCTCTCTCTCTCTCTCTCTCTCCCTCTCTCTCTCCCTCTCTCTCTCTCTCTCTCTCTCTCTCCCTCTCTCTCTCTCTCTCTCTCTTACATATATATATATATATATATATATATATATATATATATATATATATATATATATATATATATATATACAGTGCCTTGCGAAAGTATTCGGCCCCCTTGAACTTTGCGACCTTTTGCCATATTTCAGGCTTCAAACATAAAGATATTAAACTGTATTTTTTTGTGAAGAATCAACAACAAGTGGGACAACAATCATGAAGTGGAACGACATTTATTGGATATTTCAAACTTTTTTAACAAATCAAAAACTGAAAAATTGGGCGTGCAAAATTATTCAGTCCCTTTACTTTCAGTGCAGTAAACTCTCTCCAGAAGTTCAGTGAGGATCTCTGAATGATCCAATGTTGACCTAAATGACTAATGATGATAAATACAATCCACCTGTGTGTAATCAAGTCTCCGTATAAATGCACCTGCACTGTGATAGTCTCAGAGGTCCGTCAAAAGCGCAGAGAGCATCATGAAGAACAAGGAACACACCAGGCAGGTCCGAGATACTGTTGTGAAGAAGTTTAAAGCCGGATTTGGATACAAAAAGATTTCCCAAGCTTTAAACATCCCAAGGAGCACTGTGCAAGCGATAATATTGAAATGGAAGGAGTATCAGACCACTGCAAATCTACCAAGACCTGGCCGTCCCTCTAAACTTTCAGCTCATACAAGGAGAAGACTGATCAGAGATGCAGCCAAGAGGCCCATGATCACTCTGGATGAACTGCAGAGATCTACAGCTGAGGTGGGAGACTCTGTCCATAGGACAACAATCAGTCGTATATTGCACAAATCTGGCCTTTATGGAAGAGTGGCAAGAAGAAAGCCATTTCTTAAAGATATCCATAAAAAGTGTTGTTTAAAGTTTGCCACAAGCAACCTGGGAGACACACCAAACGTGGAAGAAGGTGCTCTGGTCAGATGAAACCAAAATGGAACTTTTTGGCAACAATGCAAAACGTTATGTTTGGCGTAAAAGCAACACAGCTGAACACACCATCCCCACTGTCAAACATGGTGGTGGCAGCATCATGGTTTGGGCCTGCTTTTCTTCAGCAGGGACAGGGAAGATGGTTAAAATTGATGGGAAGATGGATGGAGCCAAATACAGGACCATTCTGGAAGAAAACCTGATGGAGTCTGCAAAAGACCTGAGACTGGGACGGAGATTTGTCTTCCAACAAGACAATGATCCAAAACATAAAGCAAAATCTACAATGGAATGGTTCAAAAATAAACATATCCAGGTGTTAGAATGGCCAAGTCAAAGTCCAGACCTGAATCCAATCGAGAATCTGTGGAAAGAACTGAAAACTGCTGTTCACAAATGCTCTCCATCCAACCTCACTGAGCTCGAGCTGTTTTGCAAGGAAGAATGGAAAAAATGTCAGTCTCTCGATGTGCAAAACTGATAGAGACATACCCCAAGCGACTTACAGCTGTAATCGCAGCAAAAGGTGGCGCTACAAAGTATTACCTTAAGGGGGCTGAATAATTTTGCACGCCCAATTTTTCAGTTTTTGATTTGTTAAAAAAGTTTGAAATATCCAATAAATGTCGTTCCACTTCATGATTGTGTCCCACTTGTTGTTGATTCTTCACAAAAAAATACAGTTTTATATCTTTATGTTTGAAGCCTGAAATGTGGCAAAAGGTCGCAAAGTTCAAGGGGGCCGAATACTTTTGCAAGGCACTGTATACACAGTGGGGCAAAAAAGTATTTAGTCACCAATTGTGCAAGTTCTCCCGCTTAAAAAGATGAGAGAGGCCTGTCATTTTCTACTATGACAGACAAAATTAGAAAGAAAAATCAAGAAAATCACATTGTAGGATTTTTAATGAATTTCTTTGCAAATTATGTTGGAAAATAAGTATTTGGTCACCTACAAACAAGCAAGATTTCTGGCTCTCACAGACCTTTAACTTCTTCTTTAATAGGCTCCTCTGTCCTCCACTCGTTACCTGTATTAATGGCACCTGTTTGAACTTGTTATCAGTATAAAAGACACCTGTCCAGAAACTCAAACAGACACACTCCAAACTCCACTATGGCCAAGACCAAAGAGCTGTCAAAGGACATCAGAAAAAAAATGGTAGACCTGCACCAGGCTGGGAAGACTGAATCTGCAATAGGTAAGCAGCTTGGTTTGAAGAAATAAACTGTGGGAGCAATTATTAGGAAATGGAAGACATACAAGACCACTGATAATCTCCCTCGATCTGGGGCTCCACGCAAGATCTCACCCTGTGGGGTCAAAATGATCACAAGAACGGTGAGCAAAAATCCCAGAACCACACAGGGGGACCTAGTGAATGACCTGCAGAGAGCTGGGACCAAAGTAACAAAGCCTACCATCAGTAACACACTACACCGCCAGGGACTCAATTCCTGCAGTGCCAGACGTGTCCACCTGCTTAAGCCAGTTCATGTCCAGGCCCATCTGAAGTTTGCTAGAGAGCATTTGGATGATCCAGAAGAAGATTGGGAGATTGTCATATGGTCAGATGAAACCAAAATATAACTTTTTGGTAAAAACTCAACTCGTCGTGTTTGGAGGACAAAGAATGCTGAGTTGCATCCAAAGAACACCATACCTACTGTGAAGCATGGGGGTGGAAACATCATGCTTTGGGGCTGTTTTTCTGCAAAGGGACCAGGACGACTGATCCGTGTAAAGGAAAGAATGAATGGGGCCATGTATTGTGAGATTTTGAGTGAAAACCTCCTTCCATCAGCAAGGGCATTGAATATGAAACGTAGCTGGGTCTTTCAGCATGACAATGATCCCAAACACACCGCCTGGGCAACGAAGGAGTGGCTTCGTAAGAAGCATTTCATGGTCCTGTAGTGGCCTAGCCAGTCTCCAGATCTCAACCCCATCGAAAATCTTTGGAGGGAGTTGAAAGTCTGTGTTGCCCAGCAACAGCCCCAAAACATCACTGCTCTAGAGGAGATCTGCATGGAGGAATGGGCCAAAGTACCAGCAACAATGTGTGAAAACCTTGTGAAGACTTACAGAAAACGTTTGACCTCTGTCATTGCCAACAAAGGCTATATAACAAAGTATTGAGATAAACTTTTGTTATTGACCAAATACTTATTTTCCACCATCATTTGCAAATAAATTCATTAAAATTCATTAAAAATGTGATTTTCTGGATTTTTTTTCTCTCATTTTGTCCGTCATAGTTGAAGTGTACCTATGATGAAAATTACAGGCCTCTCTCATCTTTTTAAGTGGGAGAACTTGCACAATTGGTGGCTGACTAAATTCTTTTTTTTGCCCCACTGTATATATATATATATATTTCTTTCCCTCACTCTATGGTTCACATTATCCTCCCAGGTCTTGGTTGGGGTTTCTGAGAGGGTTGATCTCTGAGAGGGTTGGTCTCCTAGACCTCAATGCCTGGAGCATCATAGGGGTTATGAGAATGTCAACACTGCAAATCACTTAGTAATGACGTTCCCATATGCTCCCAAACAGATATTTCTCTGTCAAAAGCAGAATACATTTGATGTCCTCAGTAAGTTTGATTTCATTGCTCATCCATTAATTTTCATTCTGGATATCTTCAATCATGGGATATCTCCTATACGCGTTTAAGAGCAATGCTGCAATTGCATGTGTCCATGTCACCTAAGGAGTAGTAAACATTCACACTATCAAATTGCATTGTAGGAAATGCGATTGAATCAACAGTTTTAATAAGGAAGATTTGCAACAAATCCAAGTGAAACAGGATTCTTCATTTGCCGGCGATAATGATGACATTCTCTTCCATGTATCTTCCTCCTCAATCTTCTTTGTCTTTCTTCCGTTACACACCACCTAGCTGGGATTCAGCACAGTCTGAATAATACTGTTCTCTCTTCGAGAGCTGTAGCATCTGCTGGTTTAATAACCCAGTGATTTCGCTGTCTGCAGGGATTCAGGGGAGCAAACATGCAACAACACTCAGACCCCTCGCGTGTGACCGCAACCATTGTTCCTCCCAAACCAAGTCTTCACTTGGATGTGTCTGTGCTCGGGCTGACTGGAGGAACTTTTTATTTTTCAATCTGCGCTATCCGTCCTCTGTTTTCCTCTTTTCAGTCCCCGGTCTGTTTGAGGAGCTAACACAACCCCCAAAATGCCACAAACGTCATCCAACCTCCATGCGACAAAAATCAATAACGCCTAAAGAGAGTGTGTTCAGTCAGACTGCTTATTAGAATGAAAGACCGACTGATAAAAACACAGAAATAGACAGATGTCTTTACGGGTCAAAATCTACAAAATGTGTGTTTATTTTTTCCAATCAACAAAACCTCGACATCGTAAGTTTAGAGAATGTTCATAAGGTCCTAAACACTGCACCCACTCAGAAGATAACATGTTTATTTTAAGCTGGAAATGAGGTCTGACAGAGACAACATCCACATCCAGGATATTGTTCCTGCCTTCTCATATTTGCACCAGTCTCTGAGCAGTTTTGTTGCACATCGTTGCGTGGTGAATTTACTGGGAACAATCGCAGGGTTTCTATTGCGCTCATACGTCCCAGACACCCTTAAAGAGCCCTGGGTACTACTTAGTTGTTGTCCTGTTGCTGGGACAACATGGTGTTTTGACTCCTGTTCAAAGTCCTGATTGGCAGGTTCAGTCCGCCAATGCGCTTGTCACTAAAGGTGACAAAACCATCTTGTAAGTAAGCCTTTATCCAGGCTTCTGAGCTAATTAACCTTCACACTGATTCTTATTCACAGGCTAAATTGTTTACTACACAAACAGGAGCACATGCACGAAATCACACACATACATGTTTGTATGCACGCAATCACACACGCAAGAAAGCAGGTATACACACACCCATGCCGTACGCAAACACACACACACACACACACACACACACAGAGAGAAAGAGCTGTGCATATGCACATAAGCTTACATGTTTTATATAAAATGCTGTTTTCCATTAATAAATATATATATATTTATTCGTTTTATCAAACCAAAATAGTTTATTCTACAATTCCAAGAGAAAGATATTTTACACATTACATAATCCATGATCCATGATTACAAGATATTACTATCCATGATTACAATATATTACTATCCATGATTACAAGATATTACTATCCATGATTACAAGATATTACTATCCAGGATTACAAGATCCATCATTTTTTTTCTCAACCAATATAGGAAATGCAATTCACTTAACTTAGACAGCAATGTTATCATTGTCTGGAAGGTATTTTTTATACACAGTATCTAGGTTTCGATTCAGATAGTTAAGAGTGTCTCAATTATAGTATCAAACAATACATAAAAATAACGTAACTTATTCTGAAATACTAGTCCCTAAAATGGAAATGCATAAAATAATATTTTCCTTATCCTGAAATACAATTGAATACAACATATGCTATTTATAATGTTGATAGTACACTGAGAAATAACAATACTATGGGATGTATGGCATTACATTATTGACATGTATCTAAAAACACTTAAATATAAATACTTCAAGCATACAACTATCTTAACCTATTGTTAACAATTTTTGTGTTTTTTCAATGTTTCAAATTCATTAAAAAAAAAGTGATAATTGGTCATAAAAATTGGAGTAGTTTCCCTGCAGTCTATTGAGGAAGCCCGGCAGTCCTCTGACAGTGGGAGTTGATTACTGTTCAACGTGGGCCTCAATCTACCGTTATATATATATATATATTGGGTACAGTGATTTTGTGCCCCCTTCTGGCTGCTCAGAATACACCTTTTAACAATCATTTGAGTGGTTGAAATCCATTGAGACAAAAGTATAGAAATACGATCAACATTATGCTGAATATAGATTTGGACATCACTGCATGCACAAATGATTGTGTATCACAGACTTTACTGTGACCTTGCATTGTCTTAAGTGGTAGTAAGTATTCTTCTTCTAACCATCTACCCTATGTGTTTTAGTCTTTGCCGTTTAGAAATTCTAAAGGCAATCGCACATCTGAGCTGATCTTTGTTGCAGGTGCATGGTAACAGTTGAATAAGATGAGGAAAAAGAAGAAAGATGGACACCGCTCTTGATAGTATCACTGCTCTTTAATAAGCTTTAGGTATCACGCCAAGCTTATTAAAACGGCAACGATCCTATCAAGAGCAGTGCGCAGTCTTCTAGTTTTGCAGTCTTTTGGTTTTAAATTGAACCCTAATGTGTTTGTTTACGCACTGCAAAATATACACTGCAAAGGTCAATGAAGCAGATTCTGTCCAAAGCCTATTTTAATGTGGCATTTTAATTAAGGCACCGCAAAGCCAGGCACACACACACACGCGCGCGCGCATGCACACACGCACGCACGCACGCACGCACACACACACACGCACGCACGCACACACACACACACACACACACACACACACACACACACACACACACACACACACACAGACCAAGGCCCTTTAACAGTTAGCGCCGAAGAGGTTGTTGTGCATTGGGTCCTCCCTCCCTCAGATAACGATTCCAGCCTCCTTGACACCCTAATAGAATGCCTCTCCCCTACGAGTGCAATTGAGCTTGGCGCTGGAGCAAAAATCATTAGGTAAGCAAGATAATCAAAACCAAATCAGCCATTATCCCCAGTGCATCTGTGTATCCTGTGCTCTGACAAGCTACCGGTATCTCAAGTCTCCCACTCAACATTTTCGTCTCCCCTCCTTCGCGGCTCAACCCACCTCAACCCACCTCTCATCCTCCCCTCGTCTTCTCAGGCTACTTGTCACATTCCCCCGTATTAATTTCCGAACGTGTAAAATCCGAACGTGTAAAAGAGATGCTGACTTTGCAGCCTGCGCAATCTGGGAATGACTATGACCCTCAGAGTGGCTGAGGAGGAGCGGCGAGCGCTATTGGAGCCATAGAACTATGTTATCACCGCTATTAGGGAGCTTTAAACAGTGGCTGGGAGTGGGGAGACACAGGCGAAATTGGAAACTTATTGTGATTGATGGGCTCCTATTAGAGGCTGTGTGTTATCACTATGAGGGTGGGGGCGAGATGGGGGGGGAGAACGGGCACTGAGTTGTAACACAACAGATTACCTGAACCTCCAGTCGCTCCCGTCTCTCCCTCAAGGATGTTGAAATAAAACAGAGCATCCTCTCGGGGCACTCAAACTATTTCACGTCGGGTGCAATTTTCCGTCGCCACTCAATAAACTGACACGGGATTCATATTTTCCATTCATTTCCTTCAGGTAACGGCGAGCCTATTTCTTCAGAGATTTCTGTAAAACAGGCACAGCCAACAGGAATTGTGTTCGGGTCCAAGTTGCTTCACTCTGAATTTTTTTCTCTCCCTTTTATCCTTTTTTATTTTTTTGCCATTTTTTCGGGGCGCAGTTGCCAAAATGATTGATCGTGACTAGCAAACTGGGTGTCCGGCATCATCCAACAAATGACTCTGGCCCGTACCGGCAGACCTTGGCTGGACAGAAATCAATAATTCACCATTAAAATCTATCAAAGAAGAGTTAAGGCTCCAGCTGTCTTGGCCGGCCTTTTTTGCGGCCCTCCGACATGAAACCCGACACTTGTAGTACATGAGTAATCAATATATAGTGGTCCACAGATCATCTGTGGTCACCTCGTAGCCAGTGATGGATGCCTTGAGTAGTTGTGATTCATTTTGTCACCCCCATTAAACTGGATTCGGCCGAGTTCTTCCCCTGATTTCACTTTAGAAGAGAGGCAGAAGGGAAAGGAGAGAATAGAGACCGATGCTTTCAGTTTTTTCCATTTCCCTATTCCAATATGTCAGGTTATAGAGATTTTAAAGCTCACCGAGTGTGAAAATCCCATGGAGGGTCGAACAAACATGCTTTCGGAGCCACTTACTGCATGACTTATGCTGAGTGCGAAGTTACCTATGTAAACACATTTACCTATGTACTCGCTGCGTGCCTAACCCATTCACTCTGCTCAAAAGATGTATTTTCACTCTGTGTAAAAATATAAGGGGGTAAATGGGTTCTAAGAGCTATATTATTGTATATTTAAAGGTTGCTGAGTACAATTTTCACACGGAGAAGTATGCTACACTACCGCAAACTCTGTCCTTCTTTTTAAAACAAACATGCTCAATGTGAGACCACATAGCCTCATTTGCAGAAAGCACCATCTTGTAAACAAAAATTGACCACCTATTAGCAATGATGAGAAAATGACAGAAAAACAAGTGTGTTGTTGATGCAGAGGAGGACATTGGTTTCTCTCTTATTTCTCTCTTTCCCTTTTCACCGCTCATTTGCTTCAAGGACAGACCGTGTGTGTGTGTGTGTGTGTGTATGTGTATACCTGCTTGCGTATGTGTGTGTGTCCTTCCCTGTCTGCCTCCCTGTGTTGGACCGCAGCCCAAAAACACACTGAGCGTGCTCCGTAGCTCACTGACTCAGCTACAACAAACAGCTGCTGGAGTAGTTGTCCTCCTTCAGCTCACCCCATATGTTGCTCCTCACCTGCTGCCGGTGCTGAGAGGATTATTAGGTACAACCCTTATTAAAAATGGATTTGTTTCACCCTAACTGGGGGGGCCGTGTGTGTGTGTGTGTGTGCGCGCGTGTACACGCTTTAACCCACATGACTCGTTCTAGGCCCACGCCCTTTACAAAATCACCTACCCAATTCCGAGCACATGTACACTCATCCCTGTGCATGTTGACATACTCACACGTAGACACAATAGCACACATACATACTGTACAATAAGCCTCAATTGACAACCTCTTTAAGTAATTGTAATTCCCCTTTGTCAGCTGAATGTTCCTCTCGAACCAATCACGTACCGGTATCCCATCATGTAATGATGGCATAGCAGAAGCATCTTTTCTCATTGCGGAAACACAACATGTTTAGATGGTTATGTCCATTATCCACTGGACGAATACAGTATGATGCCTGAATACGACGCCTGAATACGATGCCTGAGAATGATGCCTGAACATGATGCCTGAATCTGATGCTTTAATATGATGCCTGAATAGGATGCCTTAATATGATGCCTGAATACGATGCCTGAATACGATGCCTGAGCTGAGCCCTAGAAGAAGTGATCTGTGTGATGTTGTTGTGAGCTCAGTATGTACAAATGATCTTGACCCATTCAGTTTTAGTACTAGATACTGTACTGGCGCAGTAATGATTCTGACTATCATCGTTGGCAGCTAAATAGCCACTTACAAAGATTGCTTTCAATTGAATTGTTTCTTATGGAACACACTCTTTTAATTTGTATTTCCAAAACAATTCACAGTTGTATTGTGAATGAGATGATACCAGATGGACTGCCAGTTTAATTCTCTAAGTTGATGCAAATGTAAACCAACCCCATTCACAACCAGCAGGAGGGCTAATGGCTTTTCTGATTGGGTCTAAATGGCAGAGACTCCGATTCAAAAGAGAGAGAAGAAGACATAACACGTGCAGTCAAATCGGTAGCGCGCAATACAGCTGCATCGCCAGGGTTGGAAAGGGATACACAAAATGTTTTTAAAGGAAAAGAAGACAAGGGAACGTTACTCATCTTTCAAGCACACCAAAGGTTTTGGTGCAAGCACTTTCTCCTTGGCGTTGACCCTCATCTACTGAACATGATTTTTGCAGAACGTCAAGAGTGAAACAGGACTCGTATGAACTAATAACCTGCAATAATAGACTGTTTAAGCTTTTCAAACAGTGAGCAGCAGTGTCATACCACTTACTCTATTTCACACTCCTGATGAAAATGACTCCACAAAACAACTACCCTTGAAACTTTCCACATGATCTGCTTTTCAAAAGGGGAGAGGAGATAGGGGAAATTGGGGATTATCCCACACACAGAACAGCCCTAAATGGAGAATATTCATCTTAATTGCTTGTGGTGGTGGCAGCCAAAAGGAGGCCGGCAGCATTAATTTGCATTAGGACAGGCAGACAGAGGAAAGGACACTCTGGCTTGAGTCCCAAAATGACACCCTATTCCCTATGTAGTGCGTTACTTTTCACCAAGGGCCCATAGGGCTCTGGTCAGAAGTAGTGCACTGCATATGGGTTAGGGTACCATTTGGGACGTAGCCTCAGTGCTGATTCATGGTCATTTAGGCTGCATGTTACTAAAGTGATAATACTGGACCTTGAATAAAAGATCAGGGGATTTATTAATCCACCTTCCAGTCAGGGGAGTAATATCATTCCAATTTTCAACACACGCCAGTGTTAGAAACCAGTGAATGAGGGTTTACCATAAGCATTGGAGAGGTGATGTCACGCTATTTGCAGTTTGGTGCGATTTTTCATATTCTTCTGTTGCTGTGCTTGAACATAGAGGACTGAGTGTGTGTGTGTCACAAAGGCCAGTCAGTGGGCTGTGTGTGTGTGTGTGTGTGTGTGTGTGTGTGTGTGTGTGTGTGTGTGTGTGTGTGTGTGTGTGTGTGTGTGTGTGTGTGTGTGTGTGTGTGTGTGTGTGTGTGTGCGCGCGAGCGAACCTGTGTGTGCACCGGTATCATCCAAGGTGGTATCTCTGGGTGAACTGAAGCCTGTCTGCCACACACGATGAGGGATGGGCCGATAAGGTCACACAGAGACACAATATTAATGTAATTAAAGGTAATCCACTTAGCTCAGATTTTATCTGCTCGCAGGCTCCCGCTCAATCTAGGATTTACATAATTTACTGAGCCCCAATGTCAAAGAGCAAACTCCAGCACTATGCTGAAATGTGGCCCGGATCAACAAAAGGGATTGGGGGGAAAGGGACAATGTCACAGTCAGAGAGGACGAGAGAGGGAGAAGAAAGAGAGAGGGAGAAGAACGAGAGAGGGAGAAGAAAAGAGGGAGAAGGGGGGTTGAGGGAAGTAGGGGACGATTATTTTCATAATGCCCATATTCTGAATTATTGTATTGCTAATCAACCTTTGAACTTATGGATGACTGACATCATACAGGAAAATATTGACTACTTAATAACAGTTGAAAATGTACTAAAGAAGACATAATGACAGGGACTAAAATCAGAGGCAAAAAACACACAACACTGTTGTTTTCTATTGGAAATGTTCAGCGTTTTCATCCCTCAAGGTTACCATACATGGCTCCTAAGGGCCACTGCATTAACTTCTAGGAGAGGGTCAGACTGGAGGTGAGGTGAAGTGACTGCACGGCTCTGGAAGGAGCGTCAGACAGCTCGAGTCGAGCAACATGGAGGACGTTAGTCGTGGGAGGTCTGTCTGCTGCACTGCTCTACTGGCGTTCCACAGACAAGTGTTTGGCACCTGCTGAGGCGTGCTCACAGACCCGGCTGTGGATCATGGAGGAGGGTCTCAACATCCTTTTTTAAAAGCACATCTTGCGTGACGCTGTTGATTAGAAATATTCAGGGTTGTCCTCGCAAGATTCTGCTGTCATTTTATTTGTTAGGTGTACTCTATTTATTTTTGTATTACATTTCTTAATTGAATACAAGAAAATAATATCCCAATATGCTCAAATGTTATGTCTTTATTATAGTGGGATTCCTTTTCACAAGAAGAGGTTTTTTTTTGCGGATTAAGTTTCAAGAAATCGAGGCGCCAAGCGGTCAGTCTGACCACAATCCCAGCCAAATTGATTACAGGGTTGGGGAAAAAAACAACAACATGCTGGAGAGCACTGGTTAACACCAAACAAAACACAGAACCATCAAATGTGTGTGTGTGTGTGTTAGCGGGTGTGTTAGCCTTCCAGTGTGAGAGCGTATGAATGTGAGTGCCCAACTGCCCATCATTTGAACTGTAACAAGATCTTAACAAGGCATGGCACAAGCTGCCAAGGGGCCGTCTATGGAGAATGAGTCAAATACACAGAGGCAGGACACAAGTGAGACAGTCGTGCTTTTGGATGGTACAGATGTGGAATCTTTATTTGAGCCAGTTTGCTACAGCAGGAAAATAATCCTGCAGAAAGAGGAAATGTGAATTCATATGTGGATTGTAATGAATGGACATTTTTGTTGGGGTCGTCACATTTTCGTTAGGGCAAATCAGTCTGAAATTTCAAAGTGTAAATGACAAGGTTCAGAAGACATTTTAGACCTCAAATACACTACAGGTTTTACATTTCCTACATACAGGGTGATCAAATTAAGATCCTACACCTGTACACTGGCGGAATGGTAAGTAGATGGGGCTCCAGTAGGCAATGTCTGACAGACAGGTGCACATTTTCTAGGCCTGTTCACAGCGGATCAAGGCATTTGGTCCTTCTCCGCGTCACCCCACACTGGCCTCCAGGGTCTCTCCAGGGGCTCGCTACAACACCCCGTGGCCAACACACTGCTGCTATTGTTGCCCCCATCAGATGAACTGCAAACAGCTCATGATTTACCAAGCTGTCTGGCGTTGTCTAACTGCATGACTATGGCTCTAATGGAGTTTTTCAGCTTTTAAGATTTCACATCTTGGGCTGAGCCAAATACTCAAGAGGATGAAAACAAGTTGGTCTTGTTTTGGGCAAAATAACCGTAACATTTCAGATAGATGGGATGGCACCTTGTCCGAGGTGAGTTCTGAATACTCTAACCAGCGGTTAGACCTACATCACATGGAACAGAGTTGACTTTTTAACCGTGTAGTGCTACTTTGCATGAGTCCATCAGCCTGCTCAATGTGGCAATCAGGAAGAGCACAAGGGGTTGCTACATGTCTACCAGGCCCTATTGTATGTTGTCTGGGTAATTTATGACACGATGCCTGTGTCGACCAGTTGAACTTCCTTCACCGCCGCGCGACTCCCACCCGCTGCAGCTGCCCGCCAAATGCAGCCTTTGAGAAATCGATCATTTCACACCTCGTAAAGCATTTTTCTTCCAAAAATGTGGATCAAGTCTGCCCCCCCCCCCCCCCCCCCCCCCAGCGCCCCCGTTAGCCCCAGCCCCTTCAAAATGCATAATCCAACCGACACAGCAAATCCAAACTCATATTAGTCTCAGGCTCCCAGTAAAGTTTAGAATTGAGGTGGCCTACACAAAAGTGGCCATTCCCTTGGCGGCACCATTTCATGCATTTGGCAAATGGATACCCCTACACTTGGTAATGCAAAGTTTTACAGTGTACCGTAAAGCCTGACCCATAAAGTCATAGGGTGAAATATTATGAGTGTACAACTCAAAACATGGAAATTAGATTAGACCAAAATCGTCTGCTATGAGCAACTCCAAATGCACTGATCCTCATGCAAGCCTCTTTACTTGTATGGGTTTCTATAAGGATTCTAAACCGTTAACCATGCACAATACACACTGTGTAATACCCTCTAAAGTATAAATGGCAAACTCTTGGAGTGACTAATACAAGCAGGAATAAAGTGCAATCTGCAGAGATTTCCTTAATCCACCTTGATTTCTGTTGTTGTTGTTACTTAGCAGCTTAGCCTTAAATCCTTTAGACCTCATGCTTTGGTAAATCATATGTGTTAAGTGAGTAGTTGTGAGAGACTAGAGGGGAACAACAATTATCACGCACGCACACGTTTTCCAGGGATTCAGTGTGCTCTGCTGGAAACAAGTTAGGGACATTCAGATTAAGTGGAGCCAGGCCGCCATTCAGTAAAACTGTCCCTATGCCTCTCTTTCTGGTCAATCCAAATACTGAAAATGTTCCCACTCGCTGTCCTGTAAGTTGCCTCGAGTCGGATAAGAGCGCCTGCTAAGTGGCATATAATTCGTATTTCCTGGAACCCTAGGAAGAAGACAGCAAGACACAGTATTTCTGTCAAGGCTGAAAAATAGTCACGGTTGTATTGTAATGGAGGATCCATGTTCAAAGCTTTCTCATCCTCCCAACAGCACACATCATGACCTAGGTTGAGAGGCAAGTGCAATCAAATGATAATGCAGCATTTGCAATAAAGCAGAGCCCCGGTCCTTCTCCCATATAATTACAGTGATACCACGGCTCCTGCTCTTCAGCGGGAGGCTCAGAGGTGTTGTTCCTGTCCATATATATGAAGGGGTTATCACTGCTTAATGGCATCATTGCTTGTAAATTAATTCAGGGCTGTCAGCAGCTCACCGCACTTATCAGTTAATGTGAACGAATAGGCTGGGGGGGGGGGGGGGGGGGGGTATATCTCTAGAGGATAGAGGGAGGAAAAAGGGGGATAAGGGGAAGGATGAGATGGTAGAAAAAGGGAGAGCGAGAGGGAGGGAGGAATAGAGAGTAAAGAGATAGAGAGAGAGAGAGAGAAGATGGGTGGAGGGATCCCTATTAGGGTGTCAGATGGGCCGGTAGTAGCAGTAGCCTCCTCCGGATGATAAGTGAATCCGACCTGGCACCCGATTCATCATCCCGGCTGGCCCAATATTGAGGGTCCTTCAGTTATCAGCACTATTTGTCCCAGTGTCACAACCCTGGCATAAATCTTCTACCGGGGGTCCGTCTCGTTAAACTGACCCCCCCCCCCAGAATGAGTGCTGTTGCCCCCACATGATCAGCCACCTCCAGCCCCCCCCGACCCCTCAGTTGTTTCTTATTAACCCTTCACCCTCTGCATGTAAGTTCAATTCCCTGATGAAGATTTTTTTTTTAAACAACCTTAGCCCAGATCCCATTGACGCCGAAGCTCCGGTGACAAATTGGGACAGACAGTGACAAATTGTTGGGAAAACACTCACTGCAGGGATTACATTTAGCACGGTGGAGGAGCCATTGGGAATTGGATTATGTGGGATAATGATGATCCAGAATAGTGCAGAAAATGCAGATGTAAATGTGAGTTAATTACCATTAGCTGATGTGTTTTTTTTCTTTCACAAATCAATTTTACAGGAAGAAGATAATATGAAAATAGATAGAGCATTACGAAGTCTTTATCAAAATCCATTTAAAGAAAACAATGTCAGAACTACTTGAAGTGACTGTCCACACACGCATCTTCTTCGGTTTGGAAGTGAGGCACGAGTACCATATGGCCAAATGTTCTGGTTGCCTCACATCCTCAAGTATTTTGTTGTTCAATAACATTTCCCACCATTTTTTACGCAATGGAAAGTAGGAGATACAGTGGGGCAAAAAAGTATTTAGTCAGCCACCAATTGGGAAAGTTGTCCCACTTAAAAAGACGAGAGAGGCCTGTAATTATCATCATAGGTACACTTCAACTATGACAGACAAAATGAGAAAAAAAATCCAGAAAATCACATTGTAGAATTTTTTATGAATATATTTGCAAATTATGGTGGAAAATAAGTATTTGGTCACCTACAAACAAGCAAGATTTCTGGCTCTCACAGACCTGTAACTTCTTCTTTAAGAGGCTCCTCTGTCCTCCACTCGTTACCTGTATTAATGGCACCTGTTTGAAATTGTTATCAGTATAAAAGACACCTGTCCACAACCTCACACTCCAAACTCCACTATGGCCAAGACCAAAGAGCTGTCAAAGGACATCAGAAACAAAATTGTAGACCTGCACCAGGCTGGGAAGACTGAATCTGCAATAGGTAAGTAGCTTGGTTTGAAGAAATCAACTGTGGGAGCAATTATTAGGAAATGGAAGACATACAAGACCACTGATAATCTCCCTCGATCTGGGGCTCCACGCAAGATCTCATCCCGTGGGGTCAAAATGATCACAAGAACGGTGAGCAAAAATCCCAGAACCACACGGGGAGACCTAGTGAATGACCTGCAGAGAGCTGGGACCAAAGTAACAAAGCCTACCATCAGTAACACACTACGCCACCAGGGACTCAAATCCTGCGGTGCCAGACGTGTCCACCTGCTTAAGCCAGTACATGTCCAGGCCCGTCTGAAGTTTGCTAGAGAGCATTTGGATGATCCAGAAGAAGATTGGGAGAATGTCATATGGTCAGATGAAACCAAAATATACTTTTTTGGTAAAAACTCAACTCGTCGTGTTTGGAGGACAAAGAATGCTGAGTTGCATCCAAAGAACACCATACTTACTGTGAAGCATGGGGGTGGAAACATCATCCTTTGGGGCTGTTTTTCTGGAGTGGCCTAGCCAGTCTCCAGATCTCAACCCCATAGAAAATCTTTGGATGGAGTTGAAAGTCCGTGTTGCAGCAACAGCCCCAAAACATCACTGCTCTAGAGGAGATCTGCATGGAGGAATGGGCCAAAATACCACCAACAGTGTGTGAAAACCTTGTGAAGACTTACAGAAAACGTTTGACCTCTGTCATTGCCAACAAAGGGTATATAACAAAGTATTGAGATAAACGTTTGTTATTGACCAAATACTTATTTTCCACCATAATTTGCAAATAAATTCATTAAAAATCCTACAATGTGATTTTCAGGATTTTTTTTCTCATTTTGTCTGTCATAGTTGAAGTGTACAATGAAAATTACAGGCCTCTCTCATCTTTTTAAGTGGGAGAACTTGCACAATTGGTGGCTGACTAAATACTTTTTTGCCCCAATGTGTATGCGAGAGCCCCCAATCTCCTACAGAGTAAGGACAGATCAAGAAATCGTTCTAACTACTTGTGACAAGTTGTGGAGACCAGCTAGACATCTGCTGGGCAGCGTCTGAGCCAGGGAAGAAGCAGTGGAGGAGAAACGACAGGTCCAAATGAATAGAGAAATATGACTAATAGGACTGTATCTTCCCAGGAGTCTCCAGGGGAAGCTATATGTATGCATAGACCTAATCTGATCTAGCGTCTCCTTACCCATATCTATCCTGTTGACATCGTAAAGGCACATAAAAATGGCATTCTCTCTCTAGTCAAGGTGTTTGGTTCAGAAACTACAGATGAGGCCGTCTTTAGTCGAAGCGTTTACTTGACAAAAAATAAACGTTTTTTTGTCCTCTCATTGTACTTCCCGAAATGTCTGTCTTTCTGTATTTAAGTAATCAGTGTATTCGCTGCTGTGCAGGACATTCATTTCACCCCAGAATAAAGTACAAATGTCCTCACAAATACATTCCAACATACCATTTAACTGACGGTATGAATGGCTGAAATATATTCACAGCAAAATGGGTTTGGCAAAACGTCAAAGACTAAACAATGCCAGCTTTTTAGCCACTGTAAAGACAACAATAAGGTACTATGCATCATCCTTTGTGATCGATTCTGTGGGACCATTATAGGCTATGGTTTCTGAGACAGCAACCCACAAAGCATTAGAGAGAGGTAATATCGGTAGTGATTTCTGCACATTCTGCTTGACTCTAAAGCCGCATTTCAGCTGTAAGCAAATGAAGCCAAATGAATAAAGCAGTCAAGCCATAAATGTATTAAAAAAAAAACATGCTGTTTGTTTAACATGTTGAAACCTCTGTGGATCGTCACTATTGGAGCGCTGGCCACCTTGTGCCCCCTAGTGTCTGAGCACACACACACGTGCACACACCTCGATTGAGAGGGAAAAACAACACAAATCATCTCAAGTAATAAAAGTCCCAGGAACAATAGCAGAAGGCCGCCACTGCAGTGGTTGCAGCTGTGTTTTCCCCTTCTGTGTGCAGCTGGTTTTCAGAGGCCTCATCTCAGGGTTTGCCTCTACTGTTTGCTGCCCTGCCAGCTTGAAACGCCTTGCTAGCTGTTTAAAGGTATCATCTGTTAAACAGTAGCACCGACTACTGCCTGAGATACAGTTATATAGGCTGAGGAAAGGAAATACTTTTTTGTTCTGTCTGCTGGCTGGCACATTTAGGTACTAGAGTCCACGCAAGCACAACCACTAGCCAGTACATCCCCCAGCCACTCCCCCCACCTCAGTTATCTAATTAGCCCAGACCCATCCATTAAGAATACTGGGCAGCAGGCCGGCAGCCATACGCGTATTACGAACCATACTAACCGTGCTACTTAGAGCCCATGAAGGCAATACATTCTAGTCTTAAAGCTGCGTTCTGCCCTCCTGCACCTATAATGATCGCTAATTGAATGAAGAAAGAGGAAGTCGCCGCTCTTGAGAATGGTGGATTCTGATTGGCTGGCGGATTGCGAGCCTTTCGGTTGCTCCAAACTGTCAGTGTTAATCAAGTCTCATCTCTTAACACTGGGCTGGTAGTTATCAATTAAGTTGAGATTAATATTCGGGGCGAAACAGATGATAAATCATTTGTGCGTAATTAGTGCACACGGCAAGGTTACAGCTGACATGAATTTTTATCTTAATTACGTGGGAAATTTGTTCCATTAATTTAATTTGGCTTGCTCGAATGAGTCCGACACCTAACAAAGTTAATCTTACACCTGTCATTGGCAGCAGGAGAGGAAAGGACTATGTGGGTTTGGGAGGAAGAAGGAAGTAGGTTCTTCATATTGCTGGCTCTTTCAAGGGGTGTGTGTGTCTGGCTGTTTGTGTGTGTGTGTGTGTCTGTTTGTGTGTGTCTGTTTGTGTGTGTTTGTGTCTGTTTGTGTGTGTGTCTGCTTGTGTGTGTCTGTTTGTGTGTGTTTGTGTGTGTGTGTGTGTGTGTGTGTGTGTGTCTGTTTGTGTGTGTGTGTGTGTGTCTGTTTGTATGTGTCTGTTTGTTTGTGTGTGTGTGTGTGTGTGTGTGTGTGTGTGTGTGTGTGTGTGTGTGTGTCTGTTTGTGTGTGTCTGTTTGTATGTGTGTGTGTGTGTGTGTGTGCGCGCGTGTGTGTGTGTGTGTGTGTGTGTGTGTGCGCGTGTGTGTGTGTGCTCGTGAGTGAGTGCGTGCGTGCATATGTGCAAGTATGTGCATGTGGCCATAAATAAGCCAAACAGGAGCACCTCAGCCTCTGCCCATCTGTTCTAGAATTTCCCCCAAATCACCAATTCTCTTAGTTAACAACTAGGGCATCATGTTGTTGGAAAATTATAACCTTGATTTGTAGAACTGACGTATCGAATCAGACATTTTGCAATGGAGGGTTTAATGAGCTCCGTTTCATGGAAGTCACAGAGTGTGACAGTACATTGAGTGTATTATTATGTCTGGTGTCACCAGACAGTGTCAAGGCTGTCCATTGGCTCTCATCAGGGAGAGGAGGCTGCCACAAGGCCCTTTGTCATGGGTAGCTGCTTCATATAATTAGCATACTTGATTAAAAAGTAGGAATTGGACAATAACCCTGGAATTATTCAATCAGATGCCTCATTTTTCTCGGTACCTAACAGGCTGACTACACCGCTCGCGTCATGTGCGCGAGCGTTGCAAAATACATTTAGAAATCTATATTATTCAATTATTGCACCCACACTGCTCGCTCGCACCAACGAGCGCCTGTGTTGCCAAGGGCTGAAATAGAAGTCAGTTCTATTTCTGATGCAGATCGTGCTGCAAGTCCTGCCTCTCCTATCTCCTCATTGGTTTATAGAAGCAGGTACCCACGTGCCATCTCCTCATTGATTATACCCACGTGGGTGACTGAAAGACGAACGAGGTCGGTGGCGGTAATGCACCTAATTTACGAAAGTTGCCAATAGCAATATAAAGTAAGGAGAAGAAAAAGCCTGGAAGGAGGAGAGATGACTAGAAATGATTCAGTTGACCGTTTTATGTATGGATTAATTGGCGGAGTAGAAAACATTGTGCCTTTCAGGTAAAATAACAACTCAATGTTTATGTCCCAGGACAAATTAGCTAGCAACAGCACGCTAACTAAATAGGACAAATTAGCTAGCAAGTGCAAGCTAACTAGCTCAATTGCCATAAATGTTTAATGCTTTTCGACCTGTCCCCAAATTATTATAATTGGTTCAGAGATTGTTTTGATATTTTAACCTGAATGTCGTGATCGCTTTTGGTGTAGGGGGACAAAATCAATTTATGCACGATGGCGCACGATGGCGCATGATGGCGCACGATGGCGCACTCGCGCAGCCGGTTTGGGTTCCGTGTATGAATCAGATAATTTAGTAGCAATATTGCAACAGTTTTTGTGAACATAATATCGAAATGGGCAACACAGAAAACAAGATAACAAAATAATAAGACTTCAAATCAAATCATAGTTTTAAAGTGGATGTCCTTTTTAAGCAGTGCTTGTAGTCTAATAGTGCCATAATAACAAGCACAATAGTACTACAGGAAATAACTGAATTTAATGAACTCAAAACCTTACTACCGATTAGAAGAGAAGGGGGAACCTGAAGGGAGCACCAGACATCCCACTCTCTGAGGGGGTCTCAGGAGTTGGGATATGCAAAATACACATATTTCTAATTCACACATGCTATACTACCCAGGACAGATATAAGCATCCACGAAATGAATAATTATTCATATTATTATCGCGTTCGACATTAAGCCATGATAATTACACGACCGATCCCGTGACACTGAAGGTTAACCGAACGGGAAAGCCCCGAAAATGACTGATTTAAAAACAAAGGGGCCTTAATCGAATTCACCTGCTCCTCAGTCATTAAAACTGGCAACTCTATTACCTGGCCGTAATTCACAGTCCATGATGGCCTCCGCCATTCTAATAGAACGTCTCTGCCGCTGTAATACAGACACCTCAGGTTTTGGAGCCATTTGTCAAGCCTGTGATTTCACCTGGAAACTAGGTTTTTACCCCACGGAGCAGCTCTCAGCTCCTCAAACACTTACTCTGGCACGGAGCAGCTCTCAGCTCCTCGCCCGTCACTTACCCTGGCACGGAGCAGCTCTCAGCTCCTCACCCGTCACTTACCCTGGCACGGAGCAGCTCTCAGCTCCTAGCCCGTCACTTACCCTGGCACGGAGCAGCTCTCAGCTCCTCACCCGTCACTTACCCTGGCACGGAGCAGCTCTCAGATCCTCGCCCGTCACTTACCCTGGCACAGAGCAGCTCTCAGCTCCTCGCCCGTCACTTACCCTGGCACGGAGCAGCTCTCAGATCCTCACCTGTCACTTACCCTGGCACGGAGGAGGGCGAGCTAATGATCGACTGATTCAGAAAGAGACACTCAGGAAAATAAAGGGGGATTGGTAAGTTGTAGGTTACATTACTGTCTTTATATTAGATCAGATGGTGATGCTTGAAGACGCTGCTGAGGATGATGACGAGGGGGAGGAAGATGATGACGAAGAGGACCCTGAGTATCACAAGAAATATTATTGATTTGAAGTTGTTCACACATTTTACCTCAGACTGCAGCCTCAAGACACCGTGTCAGCATATAACGCCATAGGGAGTCTCCGAGCTGCTCTTGAGACCAGGTGAAGACAGGTTGAAGCCAGATGAAGGAGGCTCCCTGATTAGAAACAGACTACTGGAGAACATCTCCTCTCTCTAGTTCTGCTTCATTGGCCAGGTGATGACCTCTAAGAGCTGGAGAGAACATCATTATGGAGCTGCCTCAGTACTAAGAAGACAGACGGGAAAGAGGACAGAAGATCCTAGTCTTGCTCAAGTATCCAAGGATTTCAGGCTCTGTAGGATAGTAGGAACACCAAACTACGGATCATCAATACAGTGTCTTAGAATCCTATGTGGGCACTTGATTAATGAAATCAATGTAAAAAAATACCTATAATCCAATGTTTTCTGGGAGGGCAATGTATAAGCAGATGTAGGTAGACCTACTTCTATTAAATGAATGTCTTCACAGTGAATGTGCTGCTATTGTTTTCACAGCGGTGCTGTATTAGGATTAAATTACATTTATAATAAATTAGTAACTGCATAAAAATAAATGCATGTTGTTCCCTTCTGGTGAATGTATAAGGATTACATTACAAATACAATATGACTTTGATAGATTAGGCTATCCAGCATTTAGCCTAGGCTTGGACAGCATGTGGACAACAGCGCTCTCCTGTGGTGAGCAAAAATACTCAAACGCACCTGTCCAAAACTAAATAGTTAGATTAGAGCACCACCTGCAGGTGAAAAGGCACCATGTCCATATAACATGTTCAGTACTGTAATTTCATCCTTAGCTACAGTCTTTATCTCTATTCTACTCAGTGTCATGCAAGACAACATGCGTGTATTGTAACACTGCACTCATATCTCTATTTCATTCATAGGCTGTTCCATATTTCTAAATGTCAAGTACTTAGTTCAATTGTTTATAACAGCAGTGGTTGATGAACGCTGACTGCTGAGCTGTCTATCTAAGTATCAGTCCCCATCACTGTGCCCAGTTTCCACCCTGGCATTTTTCACACCAGAGTTAAGGTGGCACTGGCAGATGTATCCACCATTATGGCTCTGGCTCTATAAATCCCTAGAGCCTCCGTTGCTCATTAATCTAGCAGTGTGTTTAGGATGACTGGGACACAGATGGCATTGAACTAGAGCCACTGGAGCCCTGCTAGCTCTTCAGTAGGCCTGGCTAGTTGTCACCAATGGGGTGTGAAGGTGTTTAGAGCTGAGCAGACCTCCAGACCTCCATGTCCTGCAGAGTACCAGATAAGCAGCCTCTTTCTATCTCGCTTTGAGGGAGCCTGGAGGGGCTGTCTTGGCTAATTAGAGAGCCAGGAATCAGTGGTTACATTCCACTCACTGTACTAACATCATATGCTCAGTAAGCTGTAATCTATCAACTGGAATGAAAAGAAGGACACACCTGTATGGCAGGAACTGGCTGAGAATGTCATCTGTCCCTCGTTGTAAGATCGTAGATGGAATTCATTTGTATTGAATCAACAGACAATCTATTGTCAATCTAGTTCATGTTCAGTGGCTATTGTAT
Organism: Oncorhynchus mykiss; assembly: GCF_057628025.1. Classification (NCBI taxonomy): domain Eukaryota; kingdom Metazoa; phylum Chordata; class Actinopteri; order Salmoniformes; family Salmonidae; genus Oncorhynchus; species Oncorhynchus mykiss. The sequence continues at coordinate 30,518,774 of NC_143039.1, forward strand.
ACGTGTGTTCATATACAAGCCTGATGACTGCGCAGGTCGAAATGCACTCATGGTTTGTGCTTACAGCAGCTGAAACACTGTCCAAGTGGACTGTCTGGTTCTCTGTTTCTGGAATGACAAACTGTAGCAAGAGACCTGATTGGTTGACCAGAATGAGATGGCTTGATGCAACCTGGGCATAACAGGTGCCCCACTAGCTATTCAGGACTCATGGAGGTCCCACCCTGGTCCCTCCCCCTTCCTTCCCACCCACCCTTAGTAGCTGAGAGCAGCTGCTCCAGCATACAGTAGAGCTGATCTGCAGTAGCCACGGCTCCAGATGTCTCTGCTGGGAGGTATTAGTGGAGGGTCATGCTCTGGAATTTACTGCAAAACTTCCCCATCCTTCACTGCCACCAGAATGCGCAGACCCCCCTGGAGTTTGGCCCTGAGACGAGTTAGGGGGAAGCATTTCAGTGCGACACCTACTAGATTTTTGTAGACCCTAGCATTAGGCCTAGGCTATATGTGTATGAGGTATGGTGAGTTTTAAGGGAAAGCACTGATTAATAATGGTTTACTGACTGTAGTGGCTCCCACATGTGTGACAGGTCCAGTGAAATCCCCATCCAGTGAAATACAAACCTTGTTAAAGCTCAACTCTGTTTGCTTTTTAAAGCCAGGTGGTTATGGCGATGGTCACTTAAAGGTCAGTGGCCGAGAGAATGGGCAATCTATTACTCGGCACTGACGGGCACTATTTCCACCACCAGGTGTGGTGAGCGCTGTGACAGCGATTGTTAATGGATGGCATGCCACTAATATGGCGCAGATGTCTTCACATGTGGTTCCCCCACCGCCGAACGGTTTCATTGGAGTGAACGAATTAGGCAGGCGGCCGCAGAACTGAAACTCAGACACAACCGGAGGTTGTTCCTTAGGGCACATCGTAGCAAAACGCTTCGCAAGAAACAAAGATACATGTCTTATTGGAGATGTTCAAATAGTCCCTCCCTGTTTCAGTCAGTTTTCTTCCGTTTGGTGCCGAATGAATACAACCCTGACAATCAAAAGTGATAGGCCTACTTCCTCTCTCATAACTGTCTGTATGGATATTCCTTGAGAAAACCTATACCAACATGCTGTTTAGAGGCAGATCTCCATTATGGAATGTATGACAATGTATGCTATTACACCACATGTTTACTGAAGAAAATAGGCAGGTTGGTTGAACAGCTGAAAAATATAGGCCTACATCAGGAACATGATTGTGTCCAAAATGGCACCCTATTCCCTATATAGTGCAATACTTTTGACCAGAGCCCTATGTGTTATGATCAAAACTATTCCACTACACAGGAAATCGAGCGCTATTTGGGACGCAAACCTGGTTTGAGGAGCATTTAGCTAATGACAAGAACTGAGCCCTTGGTCATGGTGAAAGGATGCAAATTGCTGAGTCATAAATCCTCATCTTGTCATCCTCTCGATTTGTCTTGTCTGAGGTAAGAGGGTTTGCAGAGAAACACGCCATCAGGCCCACAGGGCTTTCATTCTCTCCCCTGTCTGGTCTTGTCTGGAGAGCCAGAGCAATAGGACAAATTGTTATTCTGTAGGGAAGACTGATGGTGCAGCAAGTTGAGCAGTGCTTTCACTTTTATCAGAAAGGAAGATATATTGAGCAATGCATACACGTATATGGCTTGGCTTTATGTCTGTCCTGCTTACGTTTTGCTTTTGGCTTTGCTATCCCCCTCTTTACCTGAGGATGGGATTGGAAGCCTCTTCCTTATAGGAAACATATTTCTGGCCACTGGTCTTATCACAAAAATAATGTCATGTTTAATAGTATTAAAAACCTCCACCACAATAATACATCTGTTGGCCGTCTGCTGTAAAGGGTTATGTGTAAGGGTTCACGTTGGTAGGACTATTTCAGTACATGGGTTCAGGGCACTTTACTCAGAAGTCAAATGGACTACGAAACAAATCAATGAAGTTGATATTACACACAAGTATGTAATACTGAACCGACGTTTTGGCACAAAGCCTGCGTTTACCCAGGCAGCACAATTCTAATTTGTCTTTTGACCAATCAGATCAGCTCTTTTGCCAATAATTGGAGAAAATATCTGAATTGGGCTGCCTGTCTAAACGCAGCCATAGTGACTGCCTGAGGGCTATGACTTCGTTGAAACAGGTTATTTGTATGCAGTGCAATCAGCGCAAATAATGGCAATAGTGAGCGGTAACACAATCTTAGTGGTGTATTCTGTGATTTTTTAAACAATTCATTTCTGGCTTCCATTCGATAATATCCAAAAGAATTGAATGAAATACTCTTTTATTGAGTGTTTATTGAGTGTGGTTTGTCTGAGGCTGAGGGAGGAACCAACATGCAGCCAACTAAGCCACATTCCCTCTCCCACTCCCCACCACAGAGTGAGACATCCGACCAGGTAGGATCATAGCCTGACAGATAGAAGCATCAGGGAATACCGGGGCCCCGTACACTGACATGGAATCTGAACCTTGGAAGGGCATTTGAGAACTACTTGCAAGCCAATTGATCCCATTTATTTTAGATGTCAGGCTTATGAACTCTACTTTCAGCCATTTATTCAACATAGGAACATAGCATAGGTCTATGTCAAATCCTCTTCAGTATAATGTGTGGCTTCCATAGTGTTCATCAGTATTCCAGTTAAAGTTCCGCAGTGAAAGGATTCCAATACAATCTTAGAAAAAGGGTTCCAAAAGGGGTTCTGCGGCTGTCCCCATAGGATAACCTTTTTTTTTTGTTTCAGGTAGAACCCTTACTGATTCAAGGTAGAACTCTTTTGGGTTCCATGTAGAACGCTCTGTGGAAAGGGTTCTACATAGAACCCAACAGGGTTCTATCCTGGAACCAAAAGTGTTCTACCTTGAACCCGAAAGGGGTTCACAAAGGGTTCTCCTATGGGGACAGCCTGTAGTGCTAACATCCTTCTTTGAGCCACTTAACCATAACATTAGCTTACTTAGAAAAGGGAAGAAATAGGTCAATGGAATGTACAGTACATAATGTTAAGTACATGCAAACAACAATACTGTGTGTCTACTCAGATTTACCTAGTGCAAAGGGCTTGGAGATATTTTTCAAATGTTTTCCCCTCCAGATAATCCAGCCAATATAGACGGAATAATCCATTTGTACGCATGCATGCACACACTGTCGGTATAGGTCGTGCATTGTTGTATTAATTCAATTACATAGCAAGATGATAGGAACGGGAGGAGGTGTTAAGTAACACGAATAAATATATACAGCTAATCATTTATGGTTGAGGCAACATCTATTCCTAAGGAGAGCTTTAATAGCATGGAGATGTGTGACTTTTAGTTTAGACTTCACATTGCATACACAGCGCAAGTGGCAAGTGAGTAGGATGCAGAGCGTGGAAACAGACCCTCAGGGCCTGCAGAGGCTAACATGGCCCACAACAACCCATTATTATTTACAGCTTTGATACAGGTGTAGGATCTTAATTGGATCACCCTGTTGCAAGAGAACTTTCCTGCATGGAAGACATTTTCAACGTGCAGTGTATTTGAGGTTTAAAAAGGCTTCTGAAGTTTGGCATTTCCACTTTGAAAATGCAGACCTGATTTTCCCTTACGAAAAATGTATCAACCCCTACAAAAATAGCCATGAATTTAAATCCACATAATAATTCAAATGTCCTGTTTGTTGCAGGATTATTTTCCTGTTGTTGCAAACTGGTTCAAATTCAGATCCTACGTTTGTATAGGGGCTGCAACTGTAAAAACATGAGGAATATGGCGGCAGAGGACGATAAAAAGCATAGCTGCTGACAAAGAAAAATGTCCTAGCTTTTGCTTTCTGCTCAACATCTCTCTCACAGACCTTCACCAGAACTGACAGTGGACATAAGAATATTATCAAGGCATTGCGAAGGATCACCTCAGAACCAGGTTATTTGTCCTATCGTACCAACACCTCGCCACTCATTGTCATTGCCAAACAATATTTGGCTCGACAATGAAAGCAACGGAGTTGGCAAGAGAACAGACAGATCTGGGACCAGAGTATGAGAAGGAGGCTTCAGGTGTAAGAATGAGAAAAGGATCTTACAGACGCTCCATGTACTGTATGATAAGATGTATTCTGGAGATAAGCAGCTGAACTGTTTTGAACAATACAATAAACCAATCCGGCCAGCACAGTTTAGGCTCTTCAGTGATCCATGTGTAATAGCGTCCTCTGGCTGAATGGCTGGGATTGCTTATAATGGCCTAACAGGTTAACAAACCATGCAGTGCTATGGTCAATGTCCATTTGACATAGTATCAGCCAGGTTGGACTTGTATTCCTATCTAGGGTGGTGAGAGCGACCCCCTACGTCACAATGATGAATGACCTCATGGCGATGACTTTAAAGAGAAAGAGGCAACCGACAGAAACCCTAAAATGCATGAATGGTGACGAAGTGCAATGCCCATCGCAAGTGAATCCGTCGTGCTACAGTGGGATACCCTCACGCAGAGATGGGAGAAGTGTGCTATTGTCATTTGGCACTCAAGCTCAAGGGCTATTTTGTAGTGGTTAAAACAGACTGATTGCCTCGCTCACCATTGTCTCACACAATGGGGAAGCACAGAACTCTTGTGTATTAGTATACGTGGCTCTGAGGCGACCTATTTTGCACTTTCCTTCTCTCAAATAGGATCATTCGGTCAGAGGAGACGCGGTATGAAGCTGACTCACAGGGCAGTGTTTCATTTGTCCTGTAAAGTAATTACATTTCTCTCAGTAGCTGCGTCCCAAATGCCACCCTATTCCCTATGTAGTGCATTACTTTTGACCAGAGCTCTGTGGTTCTGCAGGTAGTGCACTGAAAAGGGTGCCATTCAGGACGCAAACAGTCTGTCTGTAAAATAATCAGTCAGGCCACTGGCTAGATCCATGGGACTACAGTAGCCGGCTGGCTAATCTGGCACAGACATTTTCACACATGTGGATGAATGTGCATTGCCCCTGTCAAATACACCTAATAAAATCAAGTGAAGATGAATGGGAAACAACTACTATAACAGGGATATCATACCCAATGTGTGCATTTGTTTGTATTATATGCAATAAATGAAGAGAACAGCAATAACCTCCAACCTGTGTGCTCTCATAACTTACCCTCTGAACCACTGGGACACTGAGTAGCCAATGGTTACTCAAGCAGGATTAAAGACCTCAGATTCACGGTCGTTCCAGACATCTGAATTCTGTGCAGAATATATCATTTTGAGCCCCATATTTACTTGGCTCGCAGATGGAAAAGTCAACAGAAAGTCTCTCAATATGAGACCCAGAGAGACCTGTCATGGACATTTCATTGGCAGAACACAGTTGTTTTCTTAAGTTCTTTATTGTTCAATGAATCCAAAGACAATGGCTATTAATCTGAAGTGTAACAAACCGCAGCAAAAACAAAGACTACTCATTCACACAATATTCGAATAGATCACCCCCTGTAACACACATCTCAAAAATATACACACTGTATACTGTAAACGTACAGCTGAAAACAGCGTATCATAAAGACATGAAAAATAGCACTTTATCAAATAATATGGCGCTATATCGTATGTAACGTCACCTAATATGTGTGCATGTCAGCAACTGAAAGTAAAATTGAAGCATTATTAGTGCACAGATAGGAATGGGATAAGACAGACGGAAAGCGGTAGAGTTGTGTTTGATGATGCTTAGTACAATTGGAATAATGTGGATAAACGTGGGCTTCAACAAAAGCATGCTTTCACAGTATAACGATACAGCTGATGGTAAACGCTGTGAAGGGAGAAACCAGTGTATCACTGAGTGGAATTAAAAAAATGTCAAAAATAACATTTAACTCTCAGATTTTGTCCATCAACCATTGTGCTGTTCTACCAATAGAAAGCCTCCGTGATCTGTAGTCCTGCATTTTGCAAGCACGCACGCACGCACACACCAAACACACACACACACACACCACATTACCCCACATCAGCTATGTCTTGCCTACATTGGACACCTAATCAACAGCCAACAGCCCTCGCGAGGGCAGAGCAGTCACTGTACTGCTTCAACATAGCGATCCCAGATCCACACACGGCCCGTCTGCACGTCCTCCTGTCAGTCACCATCTAAACCTAACCCTGTCAGTCATCATCTAACCCTAAACCTGTCAGTCACCATCTAACCCCAACCCTGTCAGTCATCATCCTCTTTGCCTATCTCTTCAGGTAGCGGTGTGCTGAAGTCCTGAAAACATGTTCTGAAGTAGCCAACCAGGGACTCAGACAGGTGCTGTTGGCTCTGCAGGGACAGGAAGTGGCCCTCGTCTGGGTAAAGCTGTCTCAAACAAAGGTCCAAGGTCAAACACAAGGTCATTGGGACTGTCATTCCTGTAGTGAAGTGTGGTTACTCGTTTATCAGTTAGAAGGAACAAGAAAGTCAATTCATGTTTTTCGTATTGTGTGTGTGTGTGTGTGTGTGTGTGTGTGTGTGTGTGTGTCGCAAATATATTGGCTAGCAATCAAAATCACTTCAATAATCACATTATGTAATCACTCATTCAACATTTTCATTCAAATTTGTGGATCACGGCTCGTACCTGCATTGTGTAGTTCGCTCCAACTTTGATCAAGTGCTTAATCAACTCCGCTGAATGTTGGAAATGAACATTTGCTGAGAAAAGAACAAAAAAACACCAATTGGTTTCGCAAATTGTCTTTGAAAACAACACAAGGCCAACCGCTGATTACGACGTACTTAGGATCGTCTATTTTCCATTTCTGTTGGACAAAAGGGTAATTACCATCAGCTGTTCCGTGAATCAACAGAAAATCCGGTCCTTGGGGTCCTTTCATCATGTTTCCTTGCAGTCCTTTCATATTTGGAAGCACTCTAGAAACCTTAGAGAATAGACATGGGAGACAGTGTAACCTCAAGGTTTTCTATTTTATTGAACCTTGATCTTGACAGGGAGTCATGCAGAGACCAAGGTCTCTTTCACAGATGAGCCCTGTAAACACATCAATACACATCAATACACACTTCAATGTTCCCATCAATATTCACACCAATATACACATTAATATACAGCATACACATCAATATACGCATCAATAGTCACATCAATATTCACACAGCAATATTCACATCAATATACACTATAAACATCAATATACACATAAATATGCAAAACAAACCCTCAGGTTTGAAGAGAAAACAATATCTGAGGGAAAACCAACCACAGCAGTGAATAAAGGATTTGTGAAAAGATTACGATATACAACTAGCCTTGTTGAATCAGACTGCTCACTTATTCCTTCACTTCACAATCAATGCTGAGCACAGTGTCCAGTCTGGTTGAGCCAGGCTACAATACAGGACTGGATCAAACCTGTCTAGCACCCCCAGGGGATCCAGTGTGTTGCTTCATTAACAGAATGTGTTCATGTCTTTTTCCATCTACCTCTCAGGACTGTATGAGTGATGCCCTGCTGTTTGTTAACAATCATTTTGACCTGCTTCTCTGGACTAGCATAATTTACATTTTAAATGGCTTGAACTGTGTGGCCCACATATCAACAACCCACTTTCAGGGAGACACTTTCACCGATTACACTGTAATCTCACACAAGTTATTATTCTGACTCATGAACAATACCTGGCCCATGAACACCCAACACACACGCACACGCATACACACACACACACACACACACACACACACACACACACACACGCTTCAGTGTGACAGTTCCCACTGTTCCCCAATCTGCTGTGATAAACTGTAGAACCCACAAATAGAAAACCATCAATAACACCAACAGATTGACTGTGATAAACAACTTACTTGATATCTGTTGTCGTTCTTTGAAGTCAGGCCAAAGTACCGCTCTGAAAATGCCGAAGCTTCGTGTAGAGAAAGTACACAACGTTTCAAAAAAAGTATTCAGTTCTTTCAACTACAATTTCATTGATAATCAAATTTGTACAGTATTTCATGTCATTTGTTGTGGAAAATGTACTCACACAAAAAACACAGCACCGGTCTCCCAATCCTTGATTGAGCCTAAACCTAGACTGAAAAGCTATTTCAATGGAGATTGTCCATTCAGCTTGCTTTTCAATCCAGGACTAGGTTTAATCTGTCAAGGAAGCTGAACGAAAGGGTAAGATCATGAAAACATTACTCACCGTAAAGTTTCCAGTCAACCACTGGGGAATTAGCAGCTGCACACTTAATCAGCGCAGTGGACCTCAGAAGCATCAAGGTGAGGTAAGCACCGTATCCCTGGAAAGAGAAGAAACACCTTCACTTGTTGAACACGCCCGTGAGTGTGAAGCATGGTGATCAACTGAAAGACAGCAGTTAAACTTGCCTTTCCGTAGATTCCGATCCGCGCGCGGTCAATGTATGGGAGTGTCATCAAGTATCTGTAATAAGTCAATAAAAACAACCCAAAACCGAATGACTAATTATTTTTCCAGACATTTCATGAGGGCTTTAACACAGATGACTGACAGGGAAGTTTAAGAGTGTACAACCATGCCATACATTTTCAATGGATTTCAATGGAAAGGGGAAAATACTGCATCCTGTCTTATCTTATGGTATTGTATTATATCATATTGTATGGCATCGTATCACACTGTATATCACATCTCATGTATTGCATTGTATATAGTGTATTATCATCTAGTAGTGTATATTGCATCGTATATTTCTATTTTATTTTACCTTTATTTAACTAGGCAAGACAGTTAAGAACAAATTCTTATTTTCAATGAAGTCCTAAGAACAGTGGGTTAACTGCCTTGTTCAGGGGCAGACCGACAGATTTGTACCTTGTCAGCTCGGGAATTCGAACTTGTAACCTTTCGGTTGCTAGTCCAATGCTCTAACCAGTAGGATACCCTGCCACCATATTGTATATATATATATATTCTTTCTGTATACCGTCCATAATGTCTATACATCCCATCATATGTAATTAAATATATATATATTATACACATATATATATATATAGTTGAAGTCGGAGGTTTACATACACCTTAGCCACATACATTTAAACTAATTTAATCCTAGTAAACATTCCCTGTTTTAGGTCAGTTAGGATCACCACTTTATTTTAAGAATGTGATGTGTCAGAATAATAGTAGAGAATTATTTATTTCAGCTTTTATTTCTTTCATCACATTCCCAGTGGGTCAGAAGTTTACATACACTCAATTAGTATTTGGTAGCGTTGCCTTTTAACTGTTTAACTTGGGTCAAACGTTTCGGGTAGCCTTCCACAAGCTTCTCACAATAGGTTGGGTGAATTCTGGCCCATTCCTCCTGACAGAGCTGGTGTAACTGAGTCAGGTTTGTAGGCCTCCTTGCTCACACACGCTTTTTCAGTTCTGCCCACAACATTTCTATAGGATTGAGGTCAGGACTTTGTGATAGCCACTCCAATATCTTAACTTTGTTGTCCTTTAGCCATTTTGCCACAACTTTGGAAGTATGCTTGGGATCATTGTCCATTTGGAAGACCCATTTGCGACCAAGATTTAACTTCTGAGGTGTTGTGAAAAACGGAGTTTAAATGTATTTGGCTAACGTGAGTGTAAACTTATGGCTTCAACTATATATATATATACACACACACACACACACACACACTCTGGGCTCCAACATAGCTCATCCTAATATTTCTATGTATTTTTATTGCATTCTTTTACTTTTATATTTGTGTGTATTGTTAGATATTGCTACACCCGTAATACATCTGTTAAATATGTGTATGCAACCAGAAAATTATGTCATATCTCATCACGTCACATGCTGGTCGGAGGTTACATACTCCAATGCAGCTATCTGGTCCTGAACATCCACGGTACCCAGGCGCTGGTGGACCTGCTGCAGGACTCTCAGGCCCCGGAAGCCTGTCCCCCTGCCATCCAGCCTGGCCACAATCACCTCATCACAACTGACCAGCACCGAGTCCCAACCCAGCTCATACTCATCACTCACCGACTGACTGCCAGGCCCACCATCACTAAGAGAGGGGCGGAAGGGGGAGGGAGAGAAAGAGAGAGAGAGAGAGAGCGAGCGAGCGAGAGAGGGTGGTTGATTCAAGCTTCTCAAACAAGCTAACTCATTTAAAGTTCCATATTATGTGAAAACATCTTCCCTGAATTAAAGAAAGCGTAATCTCACATCATGGAGTTGGAGTTAGAAAACCATTGTGTTTGTTCTCAAAGTAAAGTTTTCAGTTCTAAACGTATTGCTGAATGAAAATGGACTGAAGACTGTGTAACTATGTTAGAACGCTAGGAAAGAGGAGCGATGCTTACACAATCAAAAGAAGGCCATAGAGAAGAGATTCAGAAAAGTCAAGGGGATAGGTGAGTTTCAAAGGCAGCTCTGTGAGAAGAAAATATTGAATTACAATAGTTATTAAAATAAAGAATATACTGTAGCGAGAGAGCGAGAGAACGAGGAATAAAGCGTGACCGGCAGACTATATAGCAGAGAGAGAGAGAGAGAGAGAGAGAGAGATAAAAATGTAAAAATAAAGAAATATACACAGAAAGAAATGGTTAGTTACCAAAGTCTTCACTTGGAATAACCCTGACATCTGACTTAGAGATCTTTTTGATTTCCAAGGCAGCTCTCAGAGGCATGTTGTTGTCCAATATAAAGTAAGCTGTGAGGATAAAGTGTGAAAGTAACCATTATCACACTGTGTGTAAAGGGACACAAGGACACTGATCATATTGGGTATTAAACTGTGATGGGAAAATCAATCAACAGATTGTTTCAAGAAGCAGATTCATTTGAGTTTGACATTTTTCTAATACAGCTGGCTGACTTCACATAGGCCACTGCATCTAAACCAGACGCCCTGTGATCCTTTGTTTTAGACGGTCAACAATCACATAATTTCAGTACAATTATGCCTCATATTCAGGATCATTGAAAAGCACCCAGGCATAAAAAAAACAACAACTCAATACCATTTGCATTAAAAACACTTCCCAGATGCTCGTTTAAACCTTGCCAGAACATTTCATTTGGACAGCTGTTGAAAATCTATTTCACACGATGTGAAACACAGCCAACAATCCCGTGGCCAAATATGAAATAGGAAGCATTAAAACAGACTGGAAACAGTACAGTACAGTACAGGAGACGAGAGTTCATATCAATATTTAGTATTACTCACTGTTTACATCATTAAAACTCTGCAGCATCACAGATGGAGCACCGGGACCTGTGGAACAGAAGATACACTAGCAATACTGCTTTGCATCGTTTTGAGACTGAACAAACACTATGATATTCTAACATGGTTTTATAGTAGTATTGTAGCTACCCTAGCCTATGTAAGCCCAACGACGTCACCCGTGGGATATAGTTATTAGAGCAGTGGTTAGGAGACCCGGGCGCCATCTGCTACTATATCATAAAATACATAATGGCATAATTGACATAATTACTCCCTAACCATATCTCATACATTACCCAGAATAGGTTGGGTTTTACTACAGTGGCTGTAATATATCCACATAAAGCTGTATTTCTCTGAATGATTTCCAGAAGGAAAAACACAGACCAGGCTCGTACCTTTACACTGTAGAATAACATGCTGTTTGTTCGGGCTGATGTCTGCATCAAAGAACGTGCATGCTTCCTGGTTCATCTCACAGGTCAAACATCGTTGAGAGAACAGACCAATAGTAGACGCACTGAAAGAGGGATTTATTTATTTTTGTTTAGCACTTCTTCACATTCTTGAGATAATTGCATTTCAACAATGTACTACATCTATGCAATACGAATTGGCAAGTCAAACTGGAGCTGAATAGGGCTAACAGCTACTAGAATGCGGCTGAAATGTCTGGTGATACTGAGCAGAATATTTTCACCATGCGCATTTCTTCACGGGGGAAAATGTTTTAGAATCATTTCTCACCTGTACACGTGTCTCTTTTGTGGGGAGTCTTGAGTACCGATAAAATATCTATGTAGGTGAAAGCAGAATGACTTTAACTAGGGCAAGTGCAGGAATCTATAGTAACCAATAGAATAGTTCCAACAGAAGAGATGTTTGAAAAGAGAAAGAAAGGTCAACACTTGTTGGAGCTCATATCTGTGACATGAAATATGACATGAAATTGTTCTCATAACTGATCTGAAAGGATCTGACACACTTACATGGTTTGCTCCCCCTCATCATAGGCTAATATCTTGGTGACCTCCCAGTTGCCTGACGTCAAGTGACGGGCATCATTTTGATCACTTCTGAACTGAGAAAAGACAAATTGTGATTTTTTTCAATAAAAAAAACATGTAAAAAAAAAAAAGGCAAAGTGAGCACTGAAAAAGCCGGAGAATGACAAGATAACCATGTGCTGTATGACAGCACCCACCGATTTGGTGAACATGGCAATATGATGGAAGTCTCCTTGTCCCCCCTGCTTCACCGGTATGGTCAGGAAAAACCTACTCCCGTCCTTTGAAAACACTGGCTCCTGGTTCTGAGGACATTGGATTTAAGGGACAGTCAACGTGCATCAATTTCCTCTTGACTATTAGCATATAGATACAATACTCACTGTTTTAAAATTGCAGCACAATTTGGAGCAAATCGAGCCCACAATAGCATTCAAATAAAATGCTACTCGGTGGAAATATGAATTGCTAATATTATAGAACATTTACATTTCAGTTTACCTGTCTGGTGAGCCAGAGATCTGAAGCTTCCTCATGTTTCTGAAATTCAAGTGAAGGAACACGTCTTAGATCCAAACATGGAGTACGACACTGACGACACCAATAAAACCCATTTCTAGTGAGGACCATCTTAGTGTAGGTGAAGGAAAAACCCACCTGTACACAGGATCCAACGGTGGCATCACACACAGTGATGAAGGACCCGTTCTGGGGCCGGTTGAGCCATCGAACCGCTGCATGGGTGTTGCTGATCCACTTCACCATACTCACATAGTGTTCTCTGGGTCGACGTCAGACAAACATTCAGACGTATAGCAACTACTTCTCTGGGCCAATTGAATCATATTTCTGAATGATGGTTGTGTACTTGTGAATAGCACTTGATCAAACATGCACTGTGTCATGACGTTGCCCTCTTTGGGTACAGCAAGCCCCATCCCCCTCTCCCTGTCTCCTACACACAGGCTGCTGTGGTCAGAGAGAGGTCGTAAATTCCCGGAGGAGATTATCTCCTCATGGCCATAGTATAGAGACAGAGTGAATTTTCATAGAGAACAAAGGAATTTCTTCCACCTCACAGAACTTGAGGTCCGAGCAACATTCATGTTCTGGAGAAGGTATAAAAGATCGATGAAGAATCCAGCTACGAACTGGTCCGTTTGGTACAATTGTGTGAAACTCATGGGAGACAATACGGCAACATTGCCATAATGCTGTTTATATAATAGCCTCAGATATGAGGTTTACATCTAATTGTTGTATAAGATGAATGAGTGAAGGTGATACTGTTTGATTTTGGACTGTTTAATGAAGGAAACTCCAATTCCCTTTTGAGTTTAACTAAATCAGAGGACCACCCATGAGCCCAGTTAGGGTCGGGCATCCTGGGACAGGCCCTTTTCTGCAACTCCCGAATAAAAAACCCACTTTGAGAATTTCTCAACAGACCATGTTTCTCTCCATTACGAGAGGACAAAGGTTGCAGACCAGCTTACCTCGATAACGAGAGGGCCAAGGTTTGAGACCAGACTGCTGAATCTCTTAACCATCCCACGTGGTTAAACTCTTAGACTATCGATACCGACAGAATAAGTCTTTAAGTCTTTGATATTAATTACAAGTCTGCAGCTAGGAATTCGGTATCATTGAATGCGAAGACCGACAACCGCCAAAACATCTATCCATAACGACATGAATGAATGTCACTCTGAACTATCCAATCTAACCACGACAGAGAGGGCGGACCTACTCTCCAACAGAAACTAACTTTTCATCAGAGATCCCGACGACACACTGAGCGTAAATATATATATATATTGATTGCAATTGTTCCCGAATGAGTGAGCGTTCATGTGCAAAGGATTAGCATTTCAATTGTTATAATTATCAACTGTGTGTTGTCTTATCTCAGCTGACCCCCACTTCCCTTTTGCACTTCCCTTTTGTAAACCGATCCATGCCGGTTTAGCCGACTAGGGCACATTCCCCTATCATTTCTTGTAACCATATTTACTTTGTTTGTTTGTGTGTGCACTTCTGTGATTGTTTAGTTAGTTAATAAATAAATTATTTTAGACAATTGATGTATGGAGAACTCATAGTGAAGACTGGGTTCGTGCAGATAACCAACAATTTACGATGCTTGGAATGAGACTAATGTGAGGTAAAATAAATAATTCATTAATTCAGAAGACTATTGATCAGATATGAAAATATCTGAAAAGTTATATTAGGAAAATTATAACTTTGACTTCCTAGTTAATTACAGTTACATGATTAATAAGTTTAATCGCGTAATAGTAATTACAGAGAATCTTTGATAAAAACTAAAAAGTCTTCATTTAATGATAGTAAAGACACGACAACTGCAACAATCAGGGGCAGACTGGCTGGTTCATTTTTAGTCTATGGGCCTCTTTAACTTGGATTTTTCATGCAAAATGATCAATTTCTGGCTAATAATGGGGGAATATAATTTATGAATATAATGGACAGGTGTGGGGGTATCAAGGAACAAATGGGCCGGTGTGTTAGAAATGACAATACCGATTTTTGGTCCCTGTCTGCCCCTGGAAACAATTAAACATGCATACATACAGATTCAATTGTTGAATACTGGTCAGAACGGTTAGTAAAGAAATAACATGCAAACACTAACCTGACATGCCTGGTGGCACCACAACAATTACAAATGTAGATTAAAAGAACTAAGGGGCTGCCAGAATGATGTGTCTTCCTCACCTTCCTTTCAAGCCATCAGGTGGTACCAGCTCCTGAGTGTGTGTGGGGCCGTACAGGTTCACCACCAACAGCCTGACTGTAGGATTGGGCTGGCCAGCCTGTCAGCAAACAGATCCTCATAAAGTCAATTATTAAGTATGCTGAGAAAAACAAATACTGTCGCTACACCGCTTTCAAACCAAGGTTCATAAACAGTGGATATTCAGCAACTCATTATAAACTATGCTAACTATCAATGTTTCAAATGACCTCACAGGTTATTATCTTCTTAACATCTTTGTTTTGCCTGGACCATTTGGATGTCTGTCCTAGCTTAACATCTTTGTTTTGCCTGGACCATTTGGATGTCTGTCCTAGCTTAACATCTTTGTTTTGCCTGGACCATTTGGATGTCTGTCCTAGCTTAACATCTTTGTTTTGCCTGGACCATTTGGATGTCTGTCCTAGCTTAACATCCAACCAGAGATCATCTCAGAGATGACCGAGCAAATCATACATTTTTTGAAAATCCCTGGAGGTAAGGAATGAACTGGCAGAATATCATTGTGAATACTTCATAAAGGCAGGCTTCTTTGTTCAGACAGATTTAGATGTGATAGAAGTAGGGCTGGCACGGTAAACAACGATTATGGAGGAAGAACGTTATGTCTAAGTCGACAAACTTCACCTAAAAGCAGTAAGTAAGAGTAAGCCTGATTCACATCTAACAGCCGATGTAAGGAGAGATGAGAGAAGATAAAACTAGCCCGTTTGGTGTTCTGGAACGAACAGCTGACTGTAGACAGCCGGGCATTCAAAAAGACCAGACGTGCAGTCAGGAGCCAGAGGAGAAGATGTGCTTCTTCTTTTTTTGTTGCTATTCGAACAGTTATACTTGTAACTATAACCGTGACCATTTGGCTGACAAATAACCGTAATCCAAAATTCCATAACCATCACAGCCTTTGTTAGAAGCGCTATTACCTCCTCCTATAAAATCTGAGCAGTGTTCTGATCATTTTGTCTGGTCATTTATTCAGTTTCCAATTTCCCTTTTGTTGAGGCTCCATAAACACTTGATCTATCAGAATATAAGACCTTGATGTGTGCAGTATTTGTAACCAACTCCGTGCACAGGATAATCAAGATAACTGGACAGCCATAGTTGTTGTTTCGACATGCCGTACACATAATACAACGCATCAGTCGATAGCACAGAGACATGACTTCCAAAGCTCAAATCTAGCATACTGTGTGTATCAACAAAGACACAAGTTATATCATCAGAACTGAAAATACTTTTTATTTTATTTTTTTGTTGTTGTTGTTGCTAAAAAACCAATAGTGTTGTTTTTCCAACAAACAAGCACAATTTCACCAATGGGGGGCAAAATAATGACACAGACAAATGCATGCACTTTCTACAACAGCATGCGGTCCCATTATATTGCGTCTTTCCATTACCTTGGGGTATGGGTACTCCTGTGATCTGGGGTAGGGGCTGCCAGTGAACCGGGGCAGGAACATGTTGGGTACCAGGGTATCGTTGATCATGAGGAAGGCCAGTCTCTCTCCGTCAGGTGACCACCAGTGGACAATGTGTGACTGCAGAATCTCCTCTAAAAACACAAGGTTGAAACTACACTATCATTTTGTCCCTCCAGATCTAGTCCTATCCACGTGAATATAGGCTTCTTCTGTACACCAGCACTTGAAGCTGCTATATACTGTATAAGATAAATTTGTTGTTGTCAGTGAAGTTTAAGAGAAAGTTCGAATTTGTATCTGCATCAATTGGAAATCTGTGTTTTACACAACCTCTCTGAAAATATGTCAAAAGGATGAAATTTTTTTTAATGGAACTTGATTTGGGTTGATGTAGATAAAAACATAAAAAAGTCAGGGCTACAATCCATCATTAAGGTGTAATTAATAAGTGCAAATGATGAATGCAATTGTCTCTGCTATCCCTGAGCATGGAACAATGTGTAGATTATGGCCCATTCATGAGGAGACTTAACACTGCTGTGGTGAAATAATGACATTCCTTCATCTATATTTAATTAACTTTGATAAAAAATTCTGAGTTAGTTCTCATTTATTCAATTATTCTTCGGAAATGGGACAAATATCGTTAGTAGTGTTAATTTTGAATTCTTATTCCATCCGTCCCCGAATGCGACTGAGAGCCGTTCAACTGTGAAAGTGATGAATTCCTTTGTGGCTGAACATTATTTATTTCCAATGCCTGGAATACCTTTCCTGACATTGTGTCCTTGGGTACGCCCTGAACCTGTAAATTGGCATTCAGACAAACCTTCATACAGCCAGTCTGCGATTCCATTAAATATGACTCCTTCCTCTCCCGACGAAGTAATCCTAAGAGAATTGCTCTGCACATCTGATTGGTAATAGATGTTGTTTTCAAAGATGTAGATCTGAAATGAGAGTAAGGAGAATTGCAATTGTGCTTTGCACGGTGGCTAAAAAACTATAACACAGCAAAAGCCAGACTCTGATTCCCATCAGTATCCTGCTTCAATACAGCACTAGCTCACTGCCAGGGAAATATGGTAGTGATTTTATTTTAAATTATGACTTATTTCTATCTTTGATCCATATCAGGAATTAAAGTGCACCATAATAGGTAGTACCACGCTCTCCGCAGTCGATGTGAGTAAAACCTTTAGACAGGTCAACATTCACAAGGCCGCTGACGGATTACCAGGACGTGTACTGCGAGCATGCGCTGACCAACTAGCAAGTGTCTTCACTGACATTTTCCAACCTCCCTGTTCGAGTCTGTAATACCAACATGTTTTAAGCAGACCACCATAGTGCCTGTGCCCAAGAACACTAAGTTAACCTGTCTAAATGACTACCTAAATGTCTGTAGCCATGAAGTGCTTTGAAAGGCTGGTCATGGCTCACATCAATACCATCATCCCAGAAACAATAGACCCACTCCAATTTGCATTCCGCCCCAACAGATCCACAGAGGATGCAATCTCTATTCCACTCCACACTGCCCTTTCCCACCTGGACAAAAGGAAAACCTATGTGAGAATGCTATTCACTGACTACAGCTCAGCATTCAACACCATAGTGCCCTCAAAGCTCATCAATAAGCTAAGGACTCTGGGACTAAACATCTCCCCCTGCAATTGGATCCTGGACTTCCTGACGGGCCACCCCCCAGGTGGTACAGTAAGGGTAGGTAACAACACATCCGCCACACTGATCCTCCTCACAGGGGCCCCTCAGGGGTGCGTGCTCAGCCCCCTCCTGTACTCCCTGTGATCCCTGCGTCCGACCGCAAGGCACTACAGAGGGTAGTGCGAACTGCCCAGTACATCACTGGGGCCAAGCTTCCTGCCATCCAGGACCTCTATACCAGGCGGTGTCAGAGGAAGGCCCAAAAAATTGTCAAAGATTCCAGCCACCCGAGTCATAGACTGTTCTCTCTGCTACCGCATGGCAAGCGGTACCGGAGCGCCAAGTCTAGCTTCAAGAGGCTTCTAAACAGCTTCTAGCCCCAAGCCATAAAACTCATGAACATCTAGTCAAATGGTTACCCAGACTATTTGCATTGCCCCCCCCCCTCCCCTCCCCTCCCCTCCCCTCCCCACACCACAGCCACTTTCTGTTGTCATCTGTGCATGGTCACTTTGATAACTCTACCTACATGTACATACTACCTCATCTGGCCCCGCACATTGACTCTGTACCGGCACCCCCCCTGTATATATTGTTGTTTTTTTGCTGCTGCTCTTTAATTACTTGTTACTTTTATCTCTTATTCTTATCTTTCCTTTTTTGAAACTGCACTGTTGGTTAGGGGCTCGTAAATTAGCATTTCACTGTAAGGTCTACTACACCTGTTGTATTCGGCGCATGTGGCTAATACAATTTGATTTGATTTGATATTGATGAATTATTATATATTGCTAAACTTCAGTATTCTCTTTTTCAATCAGTTCCTTGAACACGTTCACCTTTGTACCCTTTTAACAATCAAGTGTACTTCGTTAGGTCGCCAGATGTCTGGCCAGACAAAAATCACATGCTGGGTTTTGTTTGTGACCAAACAGAAGCTCAAAGATGTCTTGTCTGGATAAGTGTAGTCTGCATCCCCACCTGTAACAGGACCACCTGCTTTCAAAATGGCTGCCTGATATACAACAAATGGTGCTTTGTACTGTACCACAACTTGCCATCACAAGAATGATAAATACAGCAAATTTGATACCAACCCCTAGTGACACGACTGGGTTTAAAACCGGGCCTCCTGCATGCCATAAAAGCACATTCAACACATACTGATGGAACCCTGTACAAAAGCCGTCAATAATGCTCACACCTATCAATTTCTTTCATATTTGTGATGAGGCATCCATGACAGCCTAGGAGCTGTGCCCATAGGTTGATTTCCGATTGGGTGAGAGAGAGAGGGAAACGAGGAAGTGTATTGCATCAAAGAAGAGGAGAGACTCACCAGCTGCTGTCCCTTCACACCCCACGCTGCATGCTGGAGCACTGCATTCTGGACCTCCGGAGGATTCAACTCCCACACCTCCCTGAAACACAAGCACACACACAAAAGTACACAAAGACAGGCAGACAGACATGAACAAACCCCATCTGTTGTTGAACTAGAGGTGTCAAAGATGGGGTGTGTCATACATAATACAGTATGTTCTTCAGCATGCATGTCAATACAAGACACGAAGCATCAACCAGTCCATTCAGTCTCTTACCTTGTGTGGATGTTGTAAACAATGTACGACGCCGTATAGGAGTGTCTATACACCTGAAATGAAAAGTATTGACAATTAACGTTACAATAAATAACAGACGACAATAAAGCATATATGATGCAAATGAATCATGTTAGGAACCACGTGTCGGGATTCCACAGTGTAATTGTTTCCAAAAGGAATTGAAGACTGTGTTAGCCCACACAGCTCAGGGAGCCAACGCAAGTCTTCAGTTGTCAGGTAAGGTTAATCATCACGCAAACTTGGCTGCACACCAACGATACTGCATAATAACAATGCATAACACAACTAAACAACGTTTGCA
The DNA here is from genome assembly GCF_057628025.1 of Oncorhynchus mykiss. Lineage (NCBI taxonomy): Eukaryota > Metazoa > Chordata > Actinopteri > Salmoniformes > Salmonidae > Oncorhynchus > Oncorhynchus mykiss. The sequence goes on from NC_143039.1 coordinate 30,538,834, forward strand.
TCAGTCCATTCTCTAGGGAATCCCATTCTGGTGCAATGTTTCCAAGCCTTTGGTTGCCATGTGATCCAGCCATTAAAAAAAGAGGAAATCAATGAGAGATCCTTGGTTAGGGCCTAAATATTTAAAACGGAAAACCACATAAAGGATGAAGAAAGAATGAAGAAAGAGAAATAAGATAAAACTCATTGAGGTTAGTACACCTGCCGTTAACCCAGGTGGTACAATCCGATTTCTGATCAGAGCCTATTTGCTGTTTGGTCTCCTTCCCGGTCAGACTATGGGTGAATCTCAATTGTAATTTCCTTGAATCCTTGAGTCCTCTCTCCTCAACTCCTTCTCAAAACGCATTGAAACAGAAGATCGGCGACTTCTTTCGGACCATCTCCTGCTATGCATTCTCAGAAGGAGGCGAGGAAAGAGGAGGCGAGGAATCAAGGAATTGCAATTGAAACTATGCTTAGGGTCATGGGAAACACTGATTCATTCTGTAGCTGTTTGGTTATTTATATCATTATTTGTTTGGCTGAAAGGTGATCCATATCTCATACTGCTCTGGTGGAAGACAATTGAATTCAGTTGACATTTGGTGCACTAATAACGCCCTGTGACGTTGTACTGTATGTGTTGACATGTTTATCTCTCGTAACTGTTATTTAAAAGTGTAACGGTAATCAACAAACAACAGTCATTTAACGACTATTCATATCCTACCTGTTTCACTTCGTAAGCAAACAGCACATATTTCATGTCTGGAGAGAGAGAATATTTGGCTACTTTGAAAGACACCTAGGACAAGGGAAAGACAGAAGTCACAAATAAAACATCTCAAGGTGAATAATACATATTGTACATAGATCTAGGAAGTATCTTGTACATAGATCTAGGAAGTATCTGCACACAGCACATTCGGAAAGTGTTCAGACCCCTTGACCTTCTCCATATTTTGTTACGTTACAGCCTTATTCTTAATCTACACACAACACCCCATAAGCAAAAACAGTGTGTGTCAAGCTTGTTTTCTTAAGGTTGTTGTACAAGCTTGGCACAGCTGTATTTGGGGAGTTTCTTCCATTTCTCTTTGCAGATCCTCTCAAGCTCTGTAAGGTTGGATAGGGAGCGTTGCTGTACAGTTATTTTCAGGTCTCAGAGATGTTCGATCGGGTTCAAGTCCGGGCTCTGGCTGGGCCACTCAAAGACATTCAGAGACTTGTCCCAAAGCCACTCCTGTGTTGTCTTGGCTCTGTGCTTAAGGTCGTTGTCCTCTTGGAAGGTGAACCTTTGCCCCAGTCTGAGGTCCTGAGTGCTATGGAGCAGGTTTTCATCAAGGCCTTTTGGCAAACTCTAAGCGGGCTGTCACACTACTTTTACTGAGGAGTTTCTTCCGTCTGGCCACTCTACCATAAAGGCCTGATTGGTGGAGTGCAGAAGAGATGGTTTACCTTCTGGAAGGTTCTCCCATCTCCACAGAGGAACTCTGGAGATCTGTCAGAGTGGCCATCGGGTTCTTGGTCACCTCTCTGACCAAGGCCCATCTCCCGCTGATTGCTGTTCAGTTTGGCTGGGCAGCCAGCTCTAGGATGAGTCTTGCTGGTTCCAAACGTCTCCCATTTAAGAATGATGGAGGCCACTGTGTTATTGGTAACCTTCAATGCTGCAGACATTTTTTTGGTACCCTTCCCCAGATCTGTGCCTCGACACAGTCCTGTCTCGGAGCTCTACGGACAATTCTTTTGACCCCGGTGGCTTGTTTTTTTTCTCTGACATGCACTGTCAACTGTGGGTCCTTATATAGACAGGTGTGTGCCTTTCCAAATCATGTCCAATCAATTAAATTTACCACAGGTGGACTCCAATCAAAAATCTTGAGGATGTTCAATGGAAACAGGATGCACCTGAGCTCAATTTCGAGTCTCAAAGAAAAGGGTCTGAATACTTATGTACAGTGCCTTGTGAAAGTATTCGGCCCCCTTGAACTTTGCGACCTTTTGCCACATTTCAGGCTTCAAACATAAAGATATAAAACTGTATTTTTTTGTGAAGAATCAACAACAAGTGGGACACAATCATGAAGTGGAACGACATTTATTGGATATTTCAAACTTTTTTAACAAATCAAAAACTGAAAAATTGGGCGTGCAAAATTATTCAGCCCCTTTACTTTCAGTGCAGCAAACTCTCTCCAGAAGTTCAGTGAGGATCTCTGAATGATCCAATGTTGACCTAAATGACTAATGATGATAAATACAATCCACCTGTGTGTAATCAAGTCTCCGTATAAATGCACCTGCACTGTGATAGTCTCAGAGGTCCGTCAAAAGCGCAGAGAGCATCATGAAGAACAAGGAACACACCAGGCAGGTCCGAGATACTGTTGTGAAGAAGTTTAAAGCCGGATTTGGATACAAAAATATTTCCCAAGCTTTAAACATCCCAAGGAGCACTGTGCAAGCGATAATATTGAATTGGAAGGAGTATCAGACCACTGCAAATCTACCAAGACCTGGCCGTCCCTCTAAACTTTCAGCTCATACAAGGAGAAGACTGATCAGAGATGCAGCCAAGAGGCCCATGATCACTCTGGATGAACTGCAGAGATCTACAGCTGAGGTGGGAGACTCTGTCCATAGGACAACAATCAGTCGTATATTGCACAAATCTGGCATTTATGGAAGAGTGGCAAGAAGAAAGCCATTTCTTAAAGATATCCATAAAAAGTGTTGTTTAAAGTTTGCCACAAGCCACCTGGGAGACACACCAAACATGTGGAAGAAGGTGCTCTGGTCAGATGAAACCAAAATTGAACTTTTTGGCAACAATGCAAAACTTTATGTTTGGCGTAAAAGCAACACAGCTCATCACCCTGAACACACCATCCCCACTGTCAAACATGGTGGTGGCAGCATCATGGTTTGGGCCTGCTTTTCTTCAGCAGGGACAGGGAAGATGGTTAAAATTGATGGGAAGATGGATGGAGCCAAATACAGGACCATTCTGGAAGAAAACCTGATGGAGTCTGCAAAAGACCTGAGACTGGGACGGAGATTTGTCTTCCAACAAGACAATGATCCAAAACATAAAGCAAAATCTACAATGGAATGGTTAAAAAATAAACATATCCAGGTGTTAGAATGGCCAAGTCAAAGTCCAGACCTGAATCCAATCGAGAATCTGTGGAAAGAACTGAAAACTGCTGTTCACAAATGCTCTCCATCCAACCTCACTGAGCTCGAGCTGTTTTGCAAGGAGGAATGGGGAAAAAAAATCAGTCTCTCGATGTGCAAAACTGATAGAGACATACCCCAAGCGACTTACAGCTGTAATCGCAGCAAAAGGTGGCGCTACAAAGTATTAACTTAAGGGGGCTGAATAATTTTGCACGCCCAATTTTTCAGTTTTTGATTTGTTAAAAAAGTTTGAAATATCCAATAAATGTCGTTCCACTTCATGATTGTGTCCCACTTGTTGTTGATTCTTCACAAAAAAATACAGTTTTATATCTTTATGTTTGAAGCCTGTCATGTGGCAAAAGGTCGCAAAGTTCAAGGGGGCGAATACTTTCGCAAGGCACTGTAAATAAGGTATTTATTTTTATTTTGTATTAACAATCAATGTTAGAATAAGGCTGTAACGTAACAAAATCTGGAAAAAGGGAAGGGGTCTGAATACTTTCCGAATGCACTGTGAATCTAAGAAGTCATTCAGATGACGGTAAAACAATACACAGCCTGTGTATGCCCCTTAGGGCCACCGTACTATTTCAATCACAGGCATATGACCATTCCACCCAAAATTGTTGCTAGCATGTCTAAACATTAAACAGGGATTAATGGTGCCCTGCCTTCCGTCCTGTTAGATTATTAAATGGCAAATAGCAAGTCTGCCAATGACAGTACAAAGCCGCTTAGCCTTATGCAACACATAAAACATGACCTGTCAGATGTTGTTTTTGTTTTACGATTATTATTATTTTTTTTTACAAAAACTAATTCTCAAACAATATTAACCATACATAAACAAACGACAATAAACAGACAGACACAAATTTCAACAAACATCAATGACATCACACCTGCTCAGACGCACGTTCCCACCTCAATGTCTCACAACCACACACCCCCTCATCCTTCATCCCCTGGAACCTTCCAGTGCTTGTAGCAGTCTATGCCATATTTTTCGCCATAGCCCACACCTTTTCAATATTTAAATTGATTCATCACAATGCTACAGGAGGCAAATAATGACAATGTGCTGGGCTTTGATATTTGTATGCAATATGGTACTGTGTTATGAATGCTGATGTGTCAATATGGTATTGTGTTATGAATGCTGATGGATCAATATGGTATTGTGTAATGAATGCTGATGGATCAATATGGTATTGTGTTATGAATGCTGATGTGTCAATATTGTATTGTGTTATGAATGCTGATGGATCAATATGGTATTGTGTTATGAATGCTGATGTGTCAATATGGTATTGTGTTATGAATGCTGATGGATCAATATGGTATTGTGTTATGAATGCTGATGGTTCAATATGGTATTGTGATATGAATGCTGATGGATCAATATGGTTCTGTGTTATGAATGCTGATGGATCAATATGGTATTGTGTTATGAATGCTGATGGATCAATATGGTATTGTGTTATGAATGCTGATGGATCAATATGGTATTGTGTTATGAATGCTGATGGATCAATATGGTTCTGTTTTATGAATGCTGATGGATCAATATGGTTCTGTGTTATGAATGCTGATGGATCAATATGGTTCTGTGTTATGAATGCTGATGGGTCTATATGGCACTGTGTTATGAATGCTGGATGTGTCAATATGGTATTGTGTCATGAATGTCAATTGAGATTAGAGAGGGGGGTCCATAGGTGGCAAGCTACTTACAAATGTGCTATTTCTCAGGATCATTTCTGTTTCGTTTAAAGCAAAGTTGAACTTGATGACGTGGCCGTCTCGGTTCCTGTACAAAACCTCTGAATCTGTAAAATGATACAAGAAACATGTTGTCAAATGTTCATTGATAACCATATTTTAGACAAGAAGAAGAAAAATAAAAGCCTACACATTCTGATCCATGTCAGACCCCAAATAGAGAGAGGGAGAAGGAGATGGAGAGAGGGGGGAGTCCCCCATCGCTAGACTGACTGGCACTTCATTTTCCAGCAGTTCATTTCAAGAGTGCCTCTCCTCATTTCCACTGAGCAAAACCTTTTTGACCTGCAGTCAGCCAGCCAGCCAGGCACATTACCGCAATGGCTTCCTTTGATTTGGCATTACAAATCTCTCTCTCTTATCTTTCGGAATATGGCTCCCAATTCATTGTTGTTGCTCTGAGTAAAAATGTGATCTTAAATGCAGCTACATAACTGGTATGATAAATCATGCAGAACGAGTGTAATACACTTGATCAGCATTATATTACATTATAGAACTGAATTCCTCAAATCGACACAAAGCAACAATAGAACATTTCATACAAATCTACAAAGCCACCTGGCAATGCTCAAATGTGTTAAATGGCAAGGACATTGCGAGGTCTGGAACATTAGCTCACTGCTTGTAAATACGCTTGTAAATACACCTTTGTGTTTTCACTCAAAACATCTCACAAAAACGTGCCAAAGCATGAATTATTCTGGAGGGGCGGTTCCTCAGATGGTTCCCTAAAACATGGAGGATGTACTGTACATGTCTAACTGATCCATTGGGAGGTTGATGGAGAGGAGTAGAAAGCTACATGCTTCACAGATCCAACACAATTGTAATATTTGAATGACACCTCAGCTTGTACTTTTGACATGATAATACAGGTAAACCATGATGATATTCCAGCAACTATGGTGGATGTGTAACCAGGCCAGCGCAGTACAGCTTGGCTCAGACTGGCTCAGTAGTGTGAAAAGGGTAGCCTACTACAGGGTTTCCCGAAGTCGGTCCAGGGGCCCTCTGTGGGTGTACGTTTTGGTTTTTGCCCTAGCTCCCACACAGCTGATTCAAATAATCAAAGTTTCATGGTGAGTTGGCTATTTGAATCAGCTGTGTTGTCATAGGGCAAAAACCAAAACGTGTGCCCAGCGAGGGCCCCAGGGCCGAGTTTGAGAAACCCTGGCCTACTATAGACCATTTAGTAATACGTTGATTTCAGGAGAACTAGGAATAACACAACCAACAAGCCCAGTTCGCAGCTTGTAGCCTATGTGGTGAGTCACATTATCCAGCTGGAGCTCATGTGACTCTATAACCTTTAAATGGCCCGTTCGCTTAGCCACTGCAGTCTCTGCTTCAGTGACATCATTAGAAATATATTTTTACTCAGTTAATGAAAATCCCTCCTATGTCCACAAGGCTAGGCAATTATAATATTTAGATAGCCTTCCTCACATGACATTCAACCATTATCTGTGTAGACCATAATCAGGTAAAAGGTGTGTTCCCGTGTGGCTCAAACGAGGGAGTATGGCACTAGCAAGGTCAGAATTATAAGTTAGATTCCTGCTGGGGCCACCCGTGCGAAAATGTATGCACTTTGGATAAAAGCTCCTGCTAAAAATATGTCTTCCAATTTGAGATACTACTACGGTATTCATGATTAATAGAAATACTGTGTCAGTCACCAAAACTTGGACATGAGAATATATATGAATACAGAGTTGAGCATGAATAATGAATTATTACGGAGACATGTCAGAGGTTATGGAATCACATATGTTGGTAGTCATGATCACGCTGGGCACGTGTATGGACAAGCTAATAGTGTCATGTACTGTCATGTTGTGTCTTGTTTCTGTCCTTTCTCTTCACCCTGTCTCCCTCTGCTGGTCGTGTTAGGTTACCTTTTCTCCCCCTCTTTCCCCCAGCTGTGCCTTGTCTCCTCCTAACTACCTCGTCACCCCTTTTCCCACCTGTTCCCTTTTTCCCTCTGATTAGTCCTCTATATCTCTCTCTGTTTCTGCTCCTGTCTTTGTCGGATTCTTGTTTGTGTTGTTCATGCCTGAACCAGTCATGTTTGCTGCAACATTGTCCTGTCCTGTCGGAACCTGCCGGTCCATCTGAGCCTACGTTTTGTTTTGTTATTAAAGAAGCTCTGTTTACGTTAATTCGCTTTTGGGTCCTCATTCACGCACCGTAACAGAAGAATCCGACCAAGTGGTCCGTTTCCGCCCAGGGAGCTTTTGATCTCCTCAAGAATCGTTTTACATCCGCACCTATCCTTGTTACACCTGACGTCTCTAGACAGTTCATTGTCGAGGTTGACGCGTCAGAGGTGGGCGTGGGAGCCATTCTTTCTCAGCGCTCCTTCTCTGACGACAAGGTCCACCCTTGCGCGTATTTTTCTCATCGCCTGTCGCCGTCGGAACGTAACTATGATGTGGGAAACCGCGAACTGCTCGCCATCCGCTTAGCCCTAGGCGAATGGCGACAGTGGTTGGAGGGGGCGACCGTTCCTTTTGTCGTTTGGACTGACCATAGGAACCTTGAGTACATCCGTTCTGCCAAACGACTTAATGCGCGTCAGGCGCGCTGGGCGCTGTTTTTCGCTCGTTTCGAGTTCGTGATTTCTTATCGTCCGGGCTCTAAGAACACCAAGCCTGATGCTTTATCTCGTCTCTTCAGTTCTTCAGTAGCCTCCACTGACCCCGAGGGGATTCTCCCTGAGGGGCGTGTTGTCGGGTTGACTGTCTGGGGAATTGAGAGGCAGGTAAAGCAAGCACTCACTCAAACTCCGTCGCCGCGCGCTTGTCCCAGGAACCTTCTTTTCGTTCCCGTTCCTACTCGTCTGGCCGTTCTTCAGTGGGCTCACTCTGCCAAGTTAGCCGGCCACCCTGGCGTTCGGGGTACGCTTGCTTCCATTCGCCAGCGCTTTTGGTGGCCCACCCGGGAGCATGACACGCGTCGCTTCGTGGCTGCTTGTTCGGTCTGCGCGCAGACTAAGTCCGGTAACTCTCCTCCTGCCGGCCGTCTCAGGCCGCTTCCCATTCCCTCTCGACCGTGGTCTCACATCGCCTTAGATTTTGTCACCGGACTGCCTTCGTCAGCGGGGAAGACTGTTATTCTTACGGTTGTCGACAGGTTCTCTAAGGCGGCTCATTTTATTCCCCTTGCTAAGCTTCCTTCTGCTAAAGAGACGGCACAAATCATCATCGAGAATGTTTTCAGAATTCATGGCCTTCCGTCAGACGTCGTTTCGGACAGAGGTCCGCAATTCACGTCTCAATTTTGGAGGGAGTTTTGCCGTTTGATTGGGGCTTCCGTCAGTCTCTCTTCCGGCTTTCACCCCCAGTCTAACGGTCAAGCAGAACGGGCCAATCAGACTATTGGTCGCATCTTACGCAGTCTTTCTTTTCGCAACCCTGCGTCTTGGTCAGAACAGCTCCCCTGGGCAGAATACGCCCACAACTCGCTTCCTTCGTCTGCGACCGGGCTATCTCCTTTTCAGAGTAGCCTCGGGTACCAGCCTCCGCTGTTCTCATCTCAGTTCGCCGAGTCCAGCGTCCCCTCCGCTCAGGCTTTTGTCCAACGTTGCGAGCGCACCTGGAAGAGGGTCAGGTCTGCACTTTGCCGTTATAGGGCGCAGACTGTGAGAGCTGCTAATAAGCGTAGAACTAAGAGTCCTAGATATTGTCGCGGTCAGAGAGTTTGGCTCTCCACTCAGAACCTTCCCCTTAAGACCACTTCTCGCAAGTTGACCCCGCGGTTCATTGGTCCGTTCCGTATTTCTCGGATCATTAATCCTGTCGCAGTTCGACTTCTTCTTCCGCGATATCTTCGTCGCGTCCACCCGGTCTTCCATGTCTCCTGTGTCAAGCCCGTTCTTCGCGCCCCCGCTCGTCTTCCCCCCCCCCCCCATCCTTGTCGAGGGCGCACCCATCTACAGGGTCCGTAGGATTTTGGACATGCGTCCTCGGGGCCGTGGTCATCAGTACCTAGTAGATTGGGAGGGGTACGGTCCTGAGGAGAGGAGTTGGGTTCCCTCTCGGGACGTGCTGGACCGTGCGCTGATCGATGATTTCCTCCGTTGCCGCCAGGTTTCCTCCTCGAGTGCGCCAGGAGGCGCTCGGTGAGTGGGGGGGTACTGTCATGTACTGTCATGTTGTGTCTTGTTTCTGTCCTTTCTCTTCACCCTGTCTCCCTCTGCTGGTCGTGTTAGGTTACCTTTTCTCCCCCTCTTTCCCCCAGCTGTGCCTTGTCTCCTCCTAACTACCTCGTCACCCCTTTTCCCACCTGTTCCCTTTTTCCCTCTGATTAGTCCTCTATATCTCTCTCTGTTTCTGCTCCTGTCTTTGTCGGATTCTTGTTTGTGTTGTTCATGCCTGAACCAGACTATCGTCATGTTTGCTGCAACCTTGTCCTGTCCTGTCGGAACCTGCCGGTCCATCTGAGCCTACGTTTTGTTTTGTTATTAAAGAAGATCTGTTTACGTTAATTCGCTTTTGGGTCCTCATTCACGCACCGTAACAAATAGGGTATGACTGTGGTGATGAAGTTGAAGCTATATTGAATCACTCATCATATCCCCCAGGGTATACCTACCACAGCTTCCAGTCTAATGTCTCTAATTATAGTATCATTTACACTTCATATTCTATGTTTATGGACGACCACTTCACATTCTCTGTGTTCGGACAACCACATTTTAACGGGGTAAACAGAGTGTGCGTGGTGTTCACATTTCCGAGGCTATAATTGGCATGAACACTGTGTCCTCTTCCCTGATTAAAATGCATGAAGACGTGTTCTGACTACTATGTTGTGTGAAAATGTAGGGTTAGTTCTCATTTACATAAGTCACATATACAGTACATCCCACTGGCCAGAACAAACAGTTCTTTATCCTTCCCCAGACTGTAGAGAATCAATATATTCAGGAAATCGGGTTACACAAATGAATTGTATGAGATTGAAATCAATTGTTGGGATGCAGGTTGTTTGGAATTTCATGTAGTGTATGCACTAGAAAATAACAAGGGCCATACTACATATCATGATCAGCAAGAGTACGTTTACTACTACAACACTGCTTACAACATGTGAAATGAACACGACATGTGATACACAGTTAGTACTGATCATTTCAAACAAGGTGTTCAAAAAGTACAATTCAGTTAACGAGTTGTATGATGGTAATAGCCTAAACCTGAGCAGCTTTTCTAAGGGGTTCTGTCTACTTAGAAACAGTCTGATAGTGTTGTAGCATAGCACGCTAGCAGCAGGCAGACAGGGAGCACTCACCAAGATAATCCCCCCAAAATGTAATGAGTTCCTAGCAGGAACTGTCCCTGAAACTGTGCCATGGCAGACCACTGACTTTTACCATTACATGACTGTCTGTCTTTCTTTATGTCTGTCTTCATACCACCTGTTAGCTTGGCTCTAATCTCACCAATATTTACCACTATAACGTAATGTCAGCTAACATGAGAGAGGTGGTGATGATGAAATCACTAGTCATTACTTTTCTCACAGAGTTTTTTATGAGGGGGGAGGGGCAAAGTTTTATTGATGTGTCCTACAGAAGGAGAAACGTCGGCATGAGCGGACGAGGGGGCGGACGATATGGCTTGATCCATCACGGAAGGCGTTGTGAAAAACGACGGGAGGCCCATAAGAGTTAATGCAGTCCATCAGGTCAACACAGTGTGCGAGAAGGCATCACACTCCAATCCCCATAATGAGAATCAACAGGCGACTGAAAAAGTCATTTGTATTTGCTACCCTTGGATGGAAAAGCTCTCCGCAGGCTTCCAGGCCTCCATTTCATACACAGGCTGGAAGACAGCCCGCTCGCTGTGGCCAAGAAGATCGAAGAGGAACCACACTAGCTCAGGCAACAGAACAGACACCAGCGCTGCCACCCCAAATTATTCTCTCACACTATTATGAAACCTGCTAGGTTTTGGAGAAAGGGGTATTGTCCTGGATATGGGCTGGGAGATTTGACCTGAGAGTATATCTCAGAGGGGCTCCCAGTGATGGCTTGAGATAGAGTTCACCCTGTTTTGGCAAACCGGCCAGAGTTGAGGCATGACTGGGAGGCCATCTGTTTTACTGAGATGGGTCAGGAGGTGTTGCTCCCATGCCATGCTAAACTCTCAGCTGTCATTATAGCTCACGATGAGATGGAAGCTTGCAGGAATACTCCCATGCTTGAGCTTCTGAGTGAAACAACGTTTAAAATGCATAACAACAAACTCAAATCTATGATTTAATCGTTTCTTTATGATTCTAGGATCATATTACGAGAATAGAATCTCTGTCACCCTCATCCAACTATCAGATAGACTGTAGCGTAATATCTTCCAAAAACTAGCCAACCTGTCCACACCCTTTCTCTTACAATATAGTAGCCTCCTGGGCAGACCCTTTGTGGGACTGACGAGGGCTTAAAAAACCTTTTCATGTGAGACTCAATCCGATCGAGAGGGTAGGGATCAGTCTAAAGGCTTCGTTACAACAGGAACGTTAGACGGTTATCCTGAAAGTACTTACCACTTATCCACCTGGCCTCAGGATCGTGTACCGAGAACTCTGGTTTGAACAGGTCCAGCACAGTAAGTCTGGAGTTAGCCGCACCAGGAAGTTCCACTGCAAATAGGATAACAGTGTCAGGCCAGTTATCAAAATACGGATATTACAGCCTGATGAGGATAAAATCACACAGGAAAATAACTGATATTCATACACACATAACAGTTAATATTACCCTGATCAGGAAACTGTTTTGAAAACCTGACCAGGAAAAATTCTGATTCTTATATTCTGTTAGTTAGAATACAGGCCTACAGTAACTATGACCCTAAAAAAAATAAACCCAATGAGGTCTCTTGGTCCCCTGGTGGGTACAGTACCTGGTGTGAGAACAAAGACAGACATGGTGATGAGGGAGCAAACTGCCACTATGACCAGCAGGGAGATGGCTATTCCTTTGTAGTTCCTCGATTCAGGGCTTACTTGCACAAAGTCCTGGAAAAAACACACGAAGCAAACTGAGAACACTCTTCCAACTAACAAATGTAATGATTACTATCAGACATAAACATGTTTGGTCCTAGAGGTTCCGAGGAAACATAGAGGCTCTTGTGGAACGAGGAAATACTGTGTTCCCTATGCACTTGTGAATGGTTAATAAAACAATATTGTAAGATTCTAATTCTAAATTGTAATTAAGTAGAGTCCACTTTTGGTGTCAGCAATGGGATCCAACCCCACCACTTCCTACAATATAATCCCTAATATAATTACAGTGCCAGGCAGTCACTGCAAGCTTATGGTTTAATTAAATGTGATCACACTGCTATCAATGGACATGACTTGGTCTCAAAGCAGTAGGCGTCCACCTTTTCAGGATGAACATTCTGAATATGCCAAAGTGAATAGGTGTGTGTCGAGCAAATATTTTGACTGACCAGAGCTGACGTGATTCGAGCTGAGAGGTGTACAGATGGGTGTTACAGTACACCACCTAGCCTTCCCTTCGCAGTACATAAAGGACGCAGGGAGGGCAGAGAGTGGTGGAAACACAAACCATCGATTGCTCTCAAGGAGCTATCTCCAGAGAGAATACTCCCCGAGACATTCAAATGCCCCTTTCATTTCTCCTCTAAAAACACTGAGTCATAGCCACTGAGTCATAGAGGGAGACCGTTTTAACCTGGCTTGATGCATGGATTTCTGGGTATGTCTATATTCTATACATAAACACATTATGTCCATTTAATCTAATGTTGGTAATTATATAGAATTACAGCTGTACATGGTTGGTTGAATTGATTTGGGTAAGAATGCAGAATTACTGTAAAAGCCTACCGGATTAACGTGATTGGCTCACAGCCTGTAACCTATGACCTGTTAACGTAACATGTATAACAACTATAAAACCCAAACATATTGTTTGGTAAATGCGGTTCTAGGTGTTTTTTCATCCTTTGCTAGTTTGTCACGAGGTGGTCATAACAATTCATCAAAGAAAACCGTTGGGGACGGCAACATCCGGCCAATCACGTTTCCTGCCTGTTACATTTTGGAAACAAGACCATCCGTCAGAACGACGCAAATAGACAAGCAAGGATGCAAAACAGACAGGCAGTCCAGCGCAAGGTAATCAACACCGTAAGTAACACCCGTAACTGCTGAGACACTGCTGGGCAGACAAACATACTAACGAGGTCATGTTGCAGGCAATTGTGGCGTTCCATTAATCTAATGATTAGCACTGAGAAGCATGAGTCATGGCTCTGTGAGTCCGAACCTGTTCGTCGAGCCTACCATGGAGAACCTTCTGTGCTTTCCCAAGAAACCAGTTAAGGAGAACATTGTGTTCACTGGAAGCAGAACCTTACTAGCCTGGATTTAAAGTGAATTCACAAAATGTAAATAGAACAATTTAGTTTGGATCCAGGCTAGAACGTACAGCTGTAGATATACAGTCCTATATAATTCTGTGCTTGACGTGAGAAATCTACTGTACAAAAAAAACAACACTTTGTACACATCATCCAGTAGAATAGTGATTTTTTTTGACAGACCATCTTCAAGGCACTGGGATTTACAGAGAGCAGGGAGGATTCCCCATGCAGTCACTGAGTCTCATTAACTTCCTGACTATGTGCCAGCCACTACAAACAAGTGCAATTAGGGCGAGTGAGGCCTTGCCAAGTCCTTACAGAACACATCTCCCCTCCACTCTGCTGTCAGACTCTTCTTGTTTGTGACCACAGGGCCACCTGTCACTGCCTGGCCCCTAATGACCCCTTTTATGACTCCCAATTCATAACAGATATTCATGTAAAGCTAGCTCTGGTCCAGGGTGTTAGTGGGACTTGCTAATGCTGAGCCTGTGAAGGAAAACACACTCACACCCAGGACTAGAGCTAATATGAATATAATATGTACAGATACGTGCCAAGAAAATAGATGGATTTTATTTCCCAAGGACCCCGACTCAGCCTTAACTCAGTCTAACCTGTCATGAATGTATTGAATCAAACAGGTAGGTGGAGTTACCCCTGGGCCCTATACAGTACATACCCATAACTCCTTACTGGGCAGCTTTCAGTGAATTTTGAATTATTTAGAGGTTAGTTGTACTGTTGGAGTGGTTTCATTATGAGATCTGTTGGCAGTACATTCAGCTAGCCAGCCTCACCATACATCAGAGCGGAGCTGTAGACAGGTATAGACTAGTAATGTCTCACTCTCTCCCCCTAGTTCACTGTATTCAGCCCATTGAAAAGAGGACCATGATGTGAGTGCAAAATAGGCAGCCTATAGGGAAGTCAGAGACCTGGCAGTGTGGTGCAAGACAACAACCTCTCCCTCAATGTCAGCAAGACAAAGGAGCTGATCGTGAACTACAGGAAATGGAGGGGCGAGCATGCCCCTATTTACATCGACGGGGCTGTAATGGAGCAGGTCGACAGCTTCAAGTTCCTCAGTGTCCACATCACTAAGGAATTAACATGGTCCACACACACCAGTACAGTTGGGAAGAGGGCAAGTCAGTGCCTCTTTCCTCTCAGGATGCTGAAAAGATTTGCCTTGGGTCCTCAGATCTTTCTAATGTTCTACAGCTTCACCATTAAGAGCATCTTGACTGGCTGCATCACCGATTGGTATGGCAACGGCAAGGCACCCGACCGCAAGGCGCTACAGAGGGTAGTGAGTACAGCCCAGTACATCACTAGGGCCGAGCTCCCTGCCACCCAGGACACATTACAAAAAACTCCAGCCATCAAGCCGTAGACTGTTCTCTCTGTTACCTCATAGCAAGCGGTACCAGTGCACCAAATCTGTAACCAACAGGAGCCTGAACAGCTTCTACTTCCCAAGCCATAAGATGGCTACCCAGACTACCTGCATTGACCCTTTTTTTGCTCTCTTGCACTGACTCTATGCACACACCCTGGACTCTTCCCACACACTCACACATACTTACACTGACATCCCAACACACACATACACACACATAGCACACGCACGCATGCATACTGGCACCCCGCAACCACAATCACACACACATTCACACACACCATACGCTGCCGCTACTGTCTATTATCTGCATTATCCTGTTGCCTAGTCACTTTACCCCTACCTAACTGTACATAGATACTAGTGTTTTTTTTTTGTGTGTTTGTTTTTTTTACAAAACCTAAGTCTTATTTTACATACGGTGAGCAATATGTTTGGAACATCGAATCACAATAAAATCACAGTATCGATTTGTAATATACAAAAACGTATCATATATCATACATATCACATAGCATATCGGCCAACTAAGTATCGTGATCATATCGTATGGTGAGGTCCCTGGCAATTCCCAGCCCTAATAGCTACCTAAAGTCTCAGTACTGGTACTCCCACATTACCTGTGCCTGTTACTGTTATTCATTATTCACAGTTATTACACATTTGTTCCTCGTGTCACTATGTACATTTTTCATTACATTTTGTATCATTATCTTAACTCTACATTGTTGGAAAAGGATCCCGCAAGCAAGCATTTCACTGTTAGACTACACCGGTAGAAACATGTGACAAATAACACATTTATTTGATCTGAGAATAGGCTACTACACTATGACCTCCAGTCATTCGGGGCATTCTCCTTTGGTTGTGTCGGGACAACCTTCAGAGTTCAAATATGCATCTAGGCCACACACGTATGAGGACGGTTCTATCAATGTCAGAGTATTCACACAAACAAGGTTGGTGTAGTGTAAGGGAAAGGCTGAGCATGTCACACACACACACACATCACACACAGACAGACACACACTCGTCACACACACAGAAACACAGAGGGCCAGATTTGCATAATGCTCCTAATCCAGGGAAGATATATAATAAATCATGTTCTTTCCTACTGAGACTACATGTCTGTCAATAGGATTTCCACTGTACTCACCAGCTGCCTGAGCAGTCACTGCAGAGCACTGGGCTTTAAAAGTCCCAGAGTATTTGTTAAACACGCATCGGAGCTGTCTTTCTACTTAACAAAGCCAGATAAAGCCCAAGCAGAGAGCTAGCCAGATTCTCCTGAAAACGCCTAAAACTATGTTTGAAAACGGGAATCATGAATGAAAACCAGAGAATAAGGCCGGTAAGAACTGCAGTCCAGTGGTTTTTACATAACATTAAACAATCTAGATTAAACAGCAGGGGCTGGCTGAGGAACTCTACTCCTTCTCAATGTGTTCGGCTAATGAAAGAATTTGTACAACAAACATACAATGATTGTTGTGTAAGAGATCAGTTGTGTAAGAGATCTCAGAGATTCCCTGACATCAAATCACCAATTGGGGAGCGTTTCTCAGCTTGCTGCTAAGCATTTTAAACAGCATGCCTACATTTGTATACAAACCTGACCATAGTTATTTCCAAAATGTGCAATGGGCTAAATTATTTCCTTTGTCCCTGTATATGAAGTTTATCATCTTCATGGATCCCAGAGAGCTGGAGTTACCACATGGCAGGGTTGGTCGGACACACACACACAGGCACGCACGCGCTCGCACACACACACACACACACACACACACACATATTAAGAAATCTCCCTCTACTCAATAGCACTTCCTACTCAGACAACTACAATTGCAGTTAGAGCTTTGGGCCTAGAGCTGGGCGATATGGACAAAAATCCGTATTGCAATAAATAATTATTTTTAATTTGTGTGGTAATGATAAATAGGTTACATGTATAACATTATTACGCAGCATCCTTTAAACTAATGCTACTAGTTTGATGGTTGTAGCCTTTCATTGTCCCATTAACGATCACCCATATTAGCAATCACATTTCATTTCAAACTTCATATTTCTCTGGTATAGGCTACTAATCATAATGAATGATATCAGTATGGTCTGTGTCGATCATTTTCGGGTTTATCATCCCAGCTCTAGTTCAGCCAGTAACCAAAAGGTCGCTGGGTTCAAATCCCAGAGAATACAGGGTAAAAGATATGCTGATGTGTCCTTGAACAAGGCACTTAACCCTAATTGCTACAGGGTCGTCGTTGATAACCGCAGACCCTGGCCACGACCCAACTCTCCAAGGGTGTCTCAGAGGGAGTTAGCCAGGGAGGATATGCAAAAAAATGGATTTTCTATTCGCACATGAGTATAATGCACACTTGTACATGTGTGAAATAGGACAAATATAAGCACCCACCAAATGATTACTATTATTAGTTATTAATAGGAATCACTTTCAATTAATAAGATCTCACCTTGAAATAAGTGAATTGCCTAGGAGAATGATCAGTGTGTCTTGGTCTTGAATCCATGAGATGTACATATCTAATGTGAATATCAACTAAACTTATGTTCGATTGAAGCTACACGTAACTGAATGGGGGTTTACTAACTGAGGTTGACACATCTGTAATGAGACTAAGTATATGTGGCTCCTATGCATGCATGCTCTACTTCTCTGGGAGTTGGCTTAACAGCGTTCATATTGATTTGAGCATGTGCTGAACTCGAATGTTCAGGACATTGTTATTGCTGTAAGTTGTGATAACATAAGGCAACTTCAGAAAACTACGAAACAGTTCATCTTAGCAGTTAAGGTGTAGTAGCCAGGGTCGTGACGGGAAAGATGTCAATACAATACGCATCATTGGGAGTCAATGAATAAAACTACCATGAATGGTAGGCTAAATCTTAATTTAAAAAAGAGTGGATTAAAAAGAGAATGCCTATCCGAAGAGATAAATAGATCTCACGTCTTTTCCGGCTAAACGAATCCCTTGCATTATGACATCGGTTCTGTTTTGCATGATAACGGATCTGTTGCATCCATCACGCAGTTGACACCGACTCAACTGAAAATAAGCACTTCATCTCTACACAAATACAACGCCTCAATCAAAACCAGTATTAGCGTGTACCATCCTACCTCCTCTCCTTCCTTTGAAGCTGTCATTGTGGGATCTTGATTTTCTCGACCTCCTCGGTCAGATGGACTCGATAATGTGTGCAATGTATGCACAGATCTTTCGGAGTAGCTGATATATCTACGTATCAACCCAGAGAATGGCGAGGGGCTTGACGCACAACACAATCCAGAAATACTAACCCAAGTCAAGCAGGGGGCATCACGATTTCAAGAAATCTACCATAGCTCGCGTTTCAAATAAGCATATATGGAGAAAAGGTAAAACCCACAGTGTATCAAATATCCCCTCTCTCTTTCAAGCAGAAGAAAGCACGCAATATCCCGTGAAAGAAAGTGTGTGATGTGTGTTGCTGACGCTGTAAACATCCACGACCACGAGTAGAAATATCCCCCCTCACTACAATAAAAGAGACACACACTCCGCAAAGGGGGCGGGAAAATAATACACTTCGTGTTCATGACAAGAGTTTTCAGAGTACTGGATAAAATTAGACTGGCAAGGGGTTCTATCAATAGTGTGATGTGTATTTTCTTTGTATCATAATCCAGTTTAGTGTGAGTGTTAGATTGAATAAATGAATCTCGCACTTTGAAGGATACAGCGCTCAATGTGAGCTGTCCATGGTGCTGAAGTTCCAAACTACAGTACGGCATTGTGCTTGGAAAGAATGGACACTTGTTCACTGAAACGAAATCTATCTAACAAACCAGAAATATTACAAGGAGTATTAGATATCACCTACATGGACATTGAGTAAATAATCTTGCCAGCCTTAAACTAGCGGCCTATAGTGCCTTTCATACAGAGGCTTCATGCCCATATGGGGCACGTGGACCCTCAGATTATTTCTGTAAAAAAAAACTATAATAGAAAGATATTGTACCTTTTATTTTTTTTACATTGTTACTGTTTCTCTGTAGTACTACTGGTTCCTAGCAATTTTTTAAAGTTGGCTTTAGCTAGCCCAGGTAGGCTCCCAATCTCCCAACCTCATAACTAGGTTGTCATGTATTGTCATGTTGTGTCTTGTTCCTGTTCTTTCTCTTTACCCTGTCTCCCTCTGCTGGTCGTATTGGGTTGCCTTTTCTTACCCTCCTTCCCCCAGCTGTTCCTTGTCTTCTCTAACTACCTCGTTCACCCCTTTTCCCACCTGTTCCCTTTTTCCCTCTGATTAGGTCTCTATATCTCTCTCTGTTCCTGCTTCTGTCTTTGTCGGATTCTCGTTTGTGTTTCTCATGCCTGAACCAGACTATCGTCGTGTTTGCTGCAACCTTGTCCTGTCCTGTCGGAATCTGCCAGTTCATCTAACCTTGTCCTGTCCTGTCGGAATCTGCCTGTCCATCTGAGCCTACGTGTGTTTCGTCATTAAAGAAACTCTGTTTTGTTAATTCGCTTTTGGGTCCTCATTCACGCACCTGACAGAAGAATCCGACCAAGAATGGACCCAGCGACTTCGGATCCTCTCCATTCAGCCGTCGAGATCCAGGGAGCGATGCTAGGCAGACACGAGCAGGAATTGTCTGCTGCTCGACATGCCGTTGAGACCCTGGCCGCCCAAGTCTCCAACCTCACAGAACAGGTTCACCATCTCCGCCTCGATCCACCGGCCACTTCCAGGGCTTTCGAATCTCCGGAGCCCAGAATCAATAACCCGCCGTGTTACTCTGGGGAGCCCACTGAATGCCGCTCGTTCCTCACCGGACTGCCTTCGTCAGCGGGGAAGACTGTTATTCTTACGGTTGTCGATAGGTTCTCTAAGGCGGCTCATTTTATTCCCCTTGCTAAGCTTACTTCTGCTAAAGAGACGGCACAAATCATCATCGAAAATGTTTTCAGAATTCATGGCCTTCCGTCAGACGTCGTTTCGGACAGGGGTCCGCAATTCACGTCTCAATTTTGGAGGGAGTTTTGCCGTTTGATTGGGGCTTCCGTCAGTCTCTCTTCCGGCTTTCACCCCCAGTCTAACGGTCAAGCAGAACGGGCCAATCAGACTATTGGTCGCATCTTACGCAGTCTTTCTTTTTGTAACCCTGCGTCTTGGTCAGAACAGCTCCCCTGGGCAGAATACGCCCACAACTCGCTTCCTTCGTCTGCGACCGGGCTATCTCCTTTTCAGAGTAGCCTCGGGTACCAGCCTCCGCTGTTCTCATCTCAGTTCGCCGAGTCCAGCGTCCCCTCCGCTCAGGCTTTTGTCCAACGTTGCGAGCGCACCTGGAAGAGGGTCAGGTCTGCACTTTGCCGTTATAGGGCGCAGACTGTGAGAGCTGCTAATAAGCGTAGAACTAAGAGTCCTAGATATTGTCGCGGTCAGAGAGTTTGGCTCTCCACTCAGAACCTTCCCCTTAAGACAGCTTCTCGCAAGTTGACCCCGCGGTTCATTGGTCCGTTCCGTATTTCTCAGATCATTAATCCTGTCGCAGTGCGACTTCTTCTTCCGCGATATCTTCGTCGCGTCCACCCGGTCTTCCATGTCTCCTGTGTTAAGCCCGTTCTTCGCGCCCCCGCTCGTCTTCCCCCCCCCCCCCCCCATCCTTGTCGAGGGCGCACCTATCTACAGGGTCCGTAAGATTTTGGACATGCGTCCTCGGGGCCGTGGTCATCAGTACCTAGTGGATTGGGAGGGGTACGGTCCTGAGGAAAGGAGTTGGGTTCCCTCTCGGGACGTGCTGGACCGTTCGCTGATCGATGATTTCCTCCGTTGCCGCCAGGTTTCCTCCTCGAGTGCGCCAGGAGGCGCTCGGTGAGTGGGGGGGTACTGTCATGTATTGTCATGTTGTGTCTTGTTCCTGTTCTTTCTCTTTACCCTGTCTCCCTCTGCTGGTCGTATTGGGTTGCCTTTTCTTACCCTCCTTCCCCCAGCTGTTCCTTGTCTTCGCTAACTACCTCGTTCACCCCTTTTCCCACCTGTTCCCTTTTTCCCTCTGATTAGGTCTCTATATCTCTCTCTGTTCCTGCTTCTGTCTTTGTCGGATTCTCGTTTGTGTTTCTCATGCCTGAACCAGACTATCGTCGTGTTTGCTGCAACCTTGTCCTGTCCTGTCGGAATCTGCCAGTTCATCTAACCTTGTCCTGTCCTGTCGGAATCTGCCTGTCCATCTGAGCCTACGTGTGTTTCGTCATTAAAGAAACTCTGTTTTGTTAATTCGCTTTTGGGTCCTCATTCACGCACCTGACATAGGTACAGTACCAAGAAGCCATTTCAGGCTATCAATCAAGTTAGAGTAGCTAGCTTGTCTAACTAACTATCTTAGGCGGCATCCCTGCTAGCAAGGTCGGTAGACTTTAGAAAAGCAAGCAATTACTAAATGTGCTAAATAAGACTCACATTCCTGTCAATTATTTACCCAGATATTATATTTTGGACATATAATTAAGCACAATGATTATGGCTCTAGATTACAGTAAGAAGCTGTTTCAACTCTCCAGCCTGAGTTAATGATGCAGATTGCAGGGTTCCTTTATCTGCTGCACTGCCAAGCAATCATGGTCCACATAGCAGCTCTCAGAATAGCCATCCATCCCCAGTCCTGTTGAATGACTCTGTGAGTCATACGCGAGCCTGCATATTCTTCACAACATCATTACTCTTCCAAATGAGCGCCATGTCCTGCAAGATTCTATTTGTGATTTACAAATTGGTACAAATTCCTTGTTGCTCACAAACACAGGGCTGATTTGTCATTGAGTTAGTGTTGAAGGTGTGTGTGGGGTGTGTGGAATGGTGTGGGTGTGTACCAGAGAGCGAGAGAGAGAGACAGAAATACAGTACCTTCAGAAAGTATTCAGACCCCTTGACTTTCTCCACATTTTGTTACGTTACAGCCTTATTCTAAAATAGATTAAATAATCACCAATCCACACAATATCCCATAATGACAACACAAAAAAATATTTTTATCAATTTAGCAACCTGTTTGGAAAGGCACACACCTGTCTATATAAGGTCCCACAGTTGACAGTGCATGTCAGAGCAAAATCCAAGCCATGAGGTCGAAGAAATTGTCCGTAGAGCTCCGAGACAGGATTGTGTCGAGGTGGGGAGTTTGGGGATCTTGGTCAGGGAGGTGACCAAGAACCCGATGGCCACTCTGACAGAGCTTTAGAGTTCCTCTGTGGAGATGGGAGAACCTTCCAAAAGGAAAACCATCTTTGCAGCACTCCACTAATAAGGCCTTTATGGTAGAGTGGCCAGACGGAAGGCACTCCACAGTGAAATGCACATGACAGCCCACATCGTGTTTGCCAAAAGGTGCCTAACATCTCTCAGACCATGAGAAACAAGATTATCTGGTCTGATGAAACCAATAAATAACTCTTTGGCCTGAATGCCAAGTGTCACATCTACAGGAAACCTGGCACCATCCATGCGGTGAAGCGTAGTGGTGGAAGCATCATGCCGTGGGGATATTTTTCAGCGACAGGAATTGGGAGACTAGTCAGGATCGAGGGAAAGATGAACGGAGAAAAGTACAGAGAGATCCTTGATGAAAACCTGCTCCAGAGCTCTCAAGACCTCAGACTGGGGCAAAGATTCACCTTCCAACAAGACAACAACCCTAAGCACACAGCCAAGACAACGCAGGAGTGGCTTCGAGACAAGTCTTTGAATGTCCTTGAGTGGCCCAGCCAGAGCCCGGACTTGAACCCAATCTAACATCTCTGGAGAGACCTGAAAATAGCTGTGCAGCAATGCTCCCCATCCAACCTGACAGAGCTTGAGAGGAACTGCAGAGAAGAATGGCAGAAACTCCCCAAATACAGGTGTGCCAAGCTTGTAGCATCATACCCAAGAAGACTTGAGGCTGTAGTCGCTGTCAAAGGTGCTTCAACAAATTACTGAGTAAAGGGTCTGAAAACTTACAGTTGAAGTCAGAAGTTTTACATACACCTTAACCAAATACATCTAAACTCAGTTAATCACAATTCCTGACATTTAATCCAAGTAAAAATTCCCTGTCTTAGGTCAGTTAGGATCACCACTTTCTTTTAAGAATGTGAAATGACAGAATAATAGTAGAGAGAATAATTTATTTAAGCTTTTATTTCTTTCATCACATTCCCAGTGGGTCAGATATTTACGTACACTCAATTAGCATTTGGTAGCATTGCCTTTAAATTGTTTAACTTGGGCCAAACGTTTTGGGTAGCCTTCCACAAACTTCCCACAATAAGTTGGGCGAATTTTGACCCATTCATCCTGCCAGAGTCAGGTTTGTAGGACTCCTTGCCCACACACGCTTTTTCAGTTCTGCTCACACATTTTCTATAGGATTGAGGTCAGGGCTCTGTTATGGCCACTCCAATACCTTGACTTTGTGTCCTTAAGCCATTTTGCCACAACTTTGGAAGTATGCTTGGGATCATTGTCTATTTGGAAGACCTATTTGCGACCAAGCTTTAACTTCCTGACTGATGTCTTGAGATATTGCTTCAATATATCCACATCATTTTCCTACCTCATGACACCATCTATTTTGTGAAGTGCACCAGTCCCTTCTGCAGCAAAGCACCCCCTCAACATGATGCTGTCACCTCAGTGCTTCACGGTTGGGATGGTGTTCTTTGGCTTGCAAGCCTTCCCCTTTTTCCTCCAAACATAACGATGGTCATTATGTCCAAACAGTTCTATTTTTGTCTCAGCTGACATATCTCCATAAACTACGCTCTTTGTCCCCATGTGCAGTTGCAAACCGTAGTCTGGCTTTTTTATGGCGGTTCTGGAGCAGTGGCTTCTTTGTTGCTGAGCGGCCTTTCAGGTTATGTCGATATAGGACTCGTTTTACTGTGGATATAGATTCTTTTGTACCTGTTTCCTCCAGCATCTTCAAAAGGTCCTTTGCTGTTGTTCTGGGATAGATTTGCACTTTTCACACCAAAGTACGTTCATCTCCAGGAGACAGAATGCGTCTCCTTCCTGAGCAGTATGATGGCTGCGTGGTCCCATGGTGTTGATACTTGCCTACTATTTTTTGCACAGATGAACATGGTACCTTCAGGTATTTGGAAATTGCTCCCAAGGATGAACCAGACTTGTGGAGTTCTACAATGTTATTTCTGAGGTCTTGGCTGATTTCTTTTGATTTTCCCATGATGTCAAGCAAAGAGGCACTTTGAAGGTAGGCCTTGAAATACATCCACAAGTACACCTCCAATAGACTCAAATTAAGACAATTAGCCTATCAGAAGCTTCTAAAGCCATGACATAATTTTCTGAAACTTTCCTAGCTGTTTAAAGGCACTGTCAACTTAGTGTATGTAAACTTCTGACCCGCAATAATTGTGATACAGTGAATTATAAGTGAAATAATCTGTCTGTAAACAATTGTAGGAAAAATTACTTGTGTCATGCACAAAGTAGATGTCCTAACCGACTTGCCAAAACTATAATTTGTTAACAAGAAATTTGTGGAATGGTTGAAAAATGAGTTTTAATGATTCCAACCTAAGTGTATGTAAACCTCCGACTAAAACTGTATGTAAATGTGATATTTAGCAAAACATTCTAAAAACCTGTTTTTGCTTTGCCATTACGGGGTATTGTGTGTAGATTGATAAGGGGGAAAAAACATTTAAACAATTTTAGAATACGGCTGTAACATAAATTTTTTTGCAACAAGTCAAGGGGTCTGAATACTTTTCGTAGGCACTTTAGAAGTGATTGAGAGAGAGAGAAATAGAAAAGATTGAGAGAGAGAGAGAGAGAGAGATAGAAGAGATTGAGAGAGGGACAGGGACAGAGCCAATACTGCTATGACAAGACATCTCAAGGCACCGCTATATGGAAAGTGATCCAACCCGCCAAATCTGCGTTAAAGAATTCTAACTTACAAATACGACCAATCAAAATATCAGAATAGCAGCCAGGTTACATCCGTGATAGAACAGCAGCAGGTGTGACTGAGATTTACCTTTACATATTATTCAAGCCAGCTCCCGAGCTCCTCTCTAAAAAATCAAAGGAGAAAGGAAAGGTAATCAACAGCCCGGGGATATTTTTCTTTAATTGGCTTTTTTTGGGAGTTGGGAGATGCTGTATAAGTGAAATTTTTCTCTTATTATTTAACTTTCATTTATTCTGGGAAGCCCATTTGAGACCAGGGTCTCATTCTCAATGTTGTCTTGAGAGCAAACAATTCCCAAATCGACATGATAACACAATAAAACAGCCAAAAAGGAACGACAAAATACTGCAGTTACGGATACACTACGTTTCAACAACGCAAATACTTTATTACAATCAAGCAAAAACACTCGCGGACCTCAGTGAATCCATTCCTCCCTTGTGCCCTATTGGCACCAGTGATTCAAGACGTAATGAGGTTCGTAAATTCTTCCAAACAAGTGATGTATTAAAGCTAAAGGCTGATTTAACTAGGCTGGTAGAGACACCAGGAACCTCAAGAGTTAACCAACCCCGTGAGCGGATTTGGTGCCTCTTATTTGTCTACTTCAACAGAGAAGTGAGATATGTTGGACGCTGGTGCAGCAGAGCTTTGCAAAAAAAAAAAAAAAACGTGAATTTATAGAAGTCCAGCCGACTTTCTGATAAAGACGACTTTCTGATAAAGGATGCAGTGATGAGTATTAAAACCTGTCGCCTGTGATAAAGCGAAGCGCGCTATGGTACACAGTATCCAAGGGTTTTAGAGTAGTGGCTGCTGCGTTCTGATAAATGGTGTCACCACAATCAAGAGCAGGCAGGAAGGTTTCCTGTACAATCTGCTGCCTGCTGTTTAGGAAGAGGCATGATCTATTTCTATAAAAGAACCCTACTTTAGCTTCAGCTTCTTAATTAGTTCATCTGTGTGTTTTTTAAATGTCCATTTTTTTGTCAATTCAAATTCCCAGTTATTTATAGGCGGGAACCTTCTCGATGAAAGAACCATCCAATCCATAAATGTGTAAATTATCTCAAATATTTCTATGAGAATTAGAAAACAACGTGAATGTAGTATTTCCTGCATTAAGTATACATTTTAAATCAACAAGGTCTTTCGGCAAGGCGACAAAATCAGATTGAAGCTCTAACATAGCCCTGTCAGCAGTAGGGGCAATCGTGTACATCATGTACATATGCATACAGGTTTTTGCAGATAGACCAATATTGTTTAAATAAATAGTAAAGAGGACATGTCCCAAAATAGACCCCAGCGGGACACCTTTAGTAAAATCGAGATAACTTGACTCTGGTCGAGGCTCATTTCAGACAACCTCTGCATGAGTAGGGGATGTTCGACAGTATCAAAGACCTTGGATAGGTCTATAAATATGGCAGTGTAACACATCATTTAAGACAAGCGTAGCTGCTGAAACGATGCTATGTCCAGGTCTATAACCAGATGGGTGCACATTAAGAACATTATTTGGAATGAGCAGGAGAAGAGAGAGAGAAATCAAAACCACTCTCCCATTAAATATTTAAACAGAGAAATCAGAGACTGCGTGTGTGTGTGTGTGTGTGTGTGTGTGTGTGTGTGTGTGTGTGTGTGTGCGTGTGCGTGTGCATGCATGCGTGTTTAAATGCTCTTCGCTCGGACTCAAGGAGAGGTGTTACCTCCACTAGAGTGCTGAAGTTCAGTCATATCCTCTAGACCTCTAGAGTCCACGTTGTGTTGTTCTATTCTAAACGAACATGTATAGGGAGCCTTCCTCCCTTCTCTCCTTACTAATGCCCTGACTAATTGAGGCAATTTACATGGCGAACATCCGAAGAATACAATGCCAAACAATCCCGTATGAATATCTTGCTGTGGCAATTTGAAACATCGTAATCATCATAGCTCAATTTGAATTGACCTTGATGTGTCGGCTACACCATTTCTAGATAGTGGATGAATAGGGTTCGTCTATAGCTCCAGGTGGTTTTCTAAGTGTGATATCCTGGTATTTTTAGCCTGGTGTGCTCTCCCAGCGGGGGAGAGGCTGAGGTAGGGCAGGAGTCTCGTCTGTCTATTAGGATTGTAGGTCATTGGAAACGACTCAAACGAGAGCTTGCAAGATGCAACTCTATTTCCTAAGAGGTGTCGTCACTTAGACTCTACTTCTTTTTTATTTTTTTGCCAAGAATCTTCACACTGATCTTTGGTTGGGCAATGTCAAAGACATATTACCGTTGTGGAGAGACAAACCGCCTATAATCTTCATTTTCATTCCTCTCTTGTGCAAGGAGAAGACACATGCTTCATGTGTTACTCACGGCCCAGAGCTCCGCTGATGTCAGTAATCAAATATTCTCATCTGAAATACTCTCAAACGGCCGACCTCCAGGGATTTGTTCCAAATAACACCCTATTCCCTATGTAGTACCCTACTTTTGACTAGGCCGGCATAGGGTTCTGGTCAAAAGTAGTGCACTACATAAGGAATCGGGAACCATTTGGGATGCAGACCAGGAGTTCCTAACCGCCAGGGCCCAAATGAGAGCCTGCAAGACCGTGTTCCGGAAGACAATGCACAGACAATATTATCCCGCGGGAGGCTGTCGATCTCTCAATCTCAATTACGGCTGCAGATTATAGTCTCATAACTCAATCATGCATTAAACAGACTAGGCCCTACGCATTGGCCTACTTCGCCACTCTGAGGCACGGGGTCAAGAGTGCATCAACTACATTTACTTATTAAACAGACGCCTACAGTAGCGATGAAAACAGCAAAGCAATAAGACAACAGGACTGCAGAACAACATGAACTCTGAAACAGGTTACGTTGCCTCCTATCCAGAGGTAGACACTAGAGAGGAGGAAAAATACAAGATTCCTCATCAAGTCGTCTGTTATTATGGCAATAGACTGACCTAGCCAAAGAGCACTTCCTCTGAATACTTAAACAGGCAGTGGACATGTACTGGAAGACAATGAGCATGGTTGAGTCGGGATGTGCTGCCCACGGGCTAGCCTAGGCCTTTGAAAACCCCAAATACACCAGTGTAGAGAGTCTGCGCTCAACAACAAACTGAACACACAGTACCTCAGTTACCCTGGGTGCATCCCAATAATATCTCCTTTCTCCTGAAGTGTGCACTCGTTCACTACTTTCCAAAAATCGAAAATCATAGAATGAGGTGGAGGCACGGGCTAGTGGGAGTTTCCACCCTATTTCTGATGCCAGCCATTTCCCATTCAAACCAGTGAAGGGAAGTGAAGTGCACACTTCGGGAGGGAGGAGAGATAAGTGGGACATAGCCCCATTGCCTCACATAAGCACTATAGTCAGTGAACCAGCTCAGAAGGAGATGATCGGAGCGCCAGCTACACCGACTATATCCCTGACTTTATCTACTGTGTGCGGTTAATGATGAGGTGTAGAGGCATACAGATAGTTACACTGAAAGTCACAGACAGACAAATAGAAATATGAGGAAGTTTCAACAACTCTTACCCACTCCTGTTGACATTAATAATGCACAGGTCAATTGTTTTTGTTGACCCGTGCTGCCCTGACCATTTTAACAAATAGCACACCTCCCACCAAACACGAGTACAGCACAGCTAACATTTAAATCAGTATGCAGACCATTAAAAAGGTTCACTTTGATGTGGTGATGATCTGCTGTGACTAGAGAAATCGAATGAAACAAATGAGAAAGAATGGAAGAAGATAAACATGCCACTGGGATTCATCTTCGCCTAGAGCCAGTTGACATAATGATGCATTATAACAGGGAACTGAATTAACATCAAAATAAATGCCCAAAGCAGCTAAAGTACACAACCGGCAAAAGCAAAAGCACAACTATCAACAGCATAGTGATAATCGCTTCAAACCTTACATTTACATCGCAGTCATTTAGCAGACACTCTTATCCAGAGCGACTTACAGTAGGGAGTGCATGCATTTCCATACTTCTTTTCCATACTGGTCCCCTATTGGACATTGAGGTCTACATAGAATATAAAAATATATTGCCGTTCAACAGCTGTCTATGTATGTCAGTGCAGGGAGACAATTATCTCTGGGGTAGAACAAGTACAGCACTGACACACTTCAGATCCCTCAGGGTCTGTGTCTACGTTTCGCATGCACCTCTCTCTCACAGGGATCCATACCAGCCACCGGGCCTGTGTCTATGTTTCTCATGGCCCTCTCTCTTCCAGGGATCCATACCAGCCACCGGGCCTGTGTCTGTGTTTCTCATGGCCCTCTCTCTTCCAGGGATCCATACCAGCCACCGGGCCTGTGTCTATGTTTCTCATGGCCCTCTCTCTTCCAGGGATCTATTCCAGCCAGATTCTTACTCTTCACATCCCTTTCCCCTGTCTACCCCCTCCTCTGTCCTGCTCTTAATCCAGCATTCCTCCAGGGACTACAGCCTGTCTGGTAGAAATCCAGAGGCTGTTTTCTCATAAGCAACCACTCTCTAAACTCCCTTCTGACATACTGGGGAAGGGGGGATGGGAGAGGGGGTAAGTGGGGTGTTGAGATCCGCCAAAAACACACTTCACCTCTGTAATGTCCTCCTCGGTCGTCTTTGGAAGCGTTTATCGAAATATTTCCCCCATTCAAATCATCCTATCAGAGCATTTTTTTCTTAGATCCCGTGACTCAGGACAGGACAGGATATATGCTGATTTCCTCTCCCCTGCCCGGTGTAGATTCACTTTTAGCACTGAGCTGTTTCGTCTTAACGGTTGAGTAATTTGTCCAGAGGTTAACACAGCCAGTAATGCAGTGTAATTTGTTCCAGTGTGTTTCCAAACATTGCGTCAGCGCCACTAATCTAGCCTGCAGATGTCACAGGGAGGAGCCCTGGCCTGGCCTCTTAATTTTTTATTTACATACCCAGAAATAATCCAGTACCTCAATATAAATTATGACAAGACAACCAACCATCAAATCTCCCTTCTATTCTGTTTACAGTACAAGTAAGATTGATTATAATTCCATTGTGTTCTTCCACATCAAATTATTGAAATGTTCCATATCAGAATGCCCTGGTCTGGACACTGATCCTCCTCTCCACCCCTCCCTGCCCTTTCACAGTAAAACAAACGAGAACAAGAATGGCTAATAGCAGCATTTCAAAAGATGAGGCTGCCAGGCAACATTGTATGTCCTATAGTGATGCTCTGCGGCTGGTTGCACCAGTTGGGCTTACACCTGTTCCTGTTTATACTGACCTGACAGAATGGGGGAACAGAGTGGGGAAGCTATGGGCAACTACTAAACATATAATGTCCCCAATATTCACATAACACTTATTCCTATACTGTAAACTGCAATGCTATGGATGGAACAAAATAGGGATTACTGATTAATTGACATAACACCAACAAATCGATTTCAAGATTTACTCGATTTCAAGTTTACAATTAAAGGAATCATCTTCTGTTTGCCCACAGTTTCATAACTCCCTTTAATTTCTCTCTTGGAACACAGACATCCTGAAGACCCAAACCCTTTGTGAAGCTTGCAGTAGGTAACCTTGTACATGAATTAAATCCAGCTGAATTTTACGTTATGAGGCACATTCTGAGTCAGGGCAACATCTACTGACAATGACAAAAACACAAACAAACAGGAAGTACAGGTCAATCTAAGGTGAAGATTTACATACTCCTACATATAGTCTATTACAGCCAATGTTTGCACAGAATTCTAGGTTTATTGCTGCCAGAAAATTGGTACTTTTAATGAAGTTTAAGGTTGATATAACAGTCTGGTACTCCAGTCTATCCGCACACTATCCACAGAGAATTCCTTCCTGTTCCAGAACATCTTGTAGAACTGATGGATACATCCTACTGTCATAACTCGGTGGAAAAACTGTATAACAACTCACAAAGATGTCCATTTATCCAACAAGAGCACCTAGCTGAGGGCTTTACATTTTCTCACAGATTGCTGTGAAATTGTCAATTTCTTACATCAGCCTTTGATGTTCTCCACAGTGATTTCATGAGCAGGGATGTTGGGTAGCCACAGAACGTTTCATATTTTTGTTTACCCTAAAGGGTACTCTTAACCTTGTATCCCATCAGTCCTCTGTCCCTGGCCTGTACACTGTGAAATGACATAATTATAATCCTCAATGTTGGGTTACATTAATTTACTTCAGCCATAAAGATGTAGTTCACTTTGATGGCAGTATAAATAAGATAGCGTTACCCTCTAGTGGCCAAACATGAGATGTGCATGTATGTGATTCATACAGCAAGGATGACTTCAATATAATGCATTACCACTATGCGACAGTATTACCTGCCTTAGTTCTCTTTCTCTCTACGTTTTCACTCTGTCTGATCGAAACGACATGGTCTGTGGATCTACAGTGTGTCGACTGGTGGGGGTGTGAAGCACGCTATGATACTCAGATACTTAACGGGCTCCCAAGTGGCGCAGCGGTCTAAGGCACTGCAAGAGATGTCACTACAGTCCCTGGTTTGAATCCAGGCTGTATCACATCTGTATCACATCTGGCCATAATTGGTCCAGCGTCATCTGGGTTTGTTTGGGGTAGGCAGCCATTGTAAATAAGAATTTGTTCTTTACTGACTTGCCTAGTTCAAATAAAAAATGATCTTTCTGTAACGACAAGAGACACTGAGAGCTTTTGTTGAGCTTCTGACAGTCTTTTGATCCTGCTTCGTGCATATACACTGAGTGTAAAAAACATTAGGAACACCTGCTCTTTCCATGGCGTAGGTGACCAGTTGAGTCCAGGTGACAGCTATGATCTCTTATTGATGTCACCTGTTAAATCCACTTCAATCAATGTAGATGAAGGGGAGGAGACAGGTTAAAGAAGGATTTTTAAGCCTTGAGGTAATTGAGACATGGATTGTGTATGTGTGCCATTCAGAGGGTGAATGGGAAAGGCACAATATTGAAGTGCCTTTGAACAGGGTATGGTAGTAGGTGCCCGGCGCACCGCTTTGTGTCAAGAACTGCAACGCTGCTGTGTTTTTCACTCTCAACAGTTTCCTATGTGTCTCGTGAGTGGTCCACCACCCAAAGGAGATCCAGCCAACTTGACACAACTGTAAGAAGTATTGGAGTCAACATGGGCAAGCATCCCTTCGACACCTTGTAGAGTCCATGCCCCAATGAATATAGGCTGATCTGAGGGCGAAAGGGGGTGCAACTCAATGTTCCTAATGTTTTGTACACTCAGTGTACATACTGAGTAGATGAAACAAACTTGTGAGCAGGGTGTTAATCTGTGAACTTGAAATCATGTTAAAAGTAATATCCGAATTACATAATTTCTCATAATTTTGAGAAATGTCTTTGTTACTGAAGTGTCAACACTAAAACAAACACAAATTAGTTGCTGACAATCGTGCAGTAGTCAAGCCGCAATAATACAATTATTTGGTCACATCTACCCTCCAAAACCTGCTGCAGTCCACATTAGCATTTCTGGAGCAGAATTCTGAACAAGAATCCACACTATAAATCGTGCATTTAAATGAGGGGATTAAAACCTGCCTGTCACACTCAGAGACAGCTTCACTGCATAGAGTTAAACACTTCCTTGGGCAAATCCTAATACCACAGCTCGTTTAGAGGATCATGGTTTTCCTTCTAGTTTTATTTGTCACATGCACAAGTACAGTGAAATGTTTAAGTTGAAAGCTCTACCCCACAGTGCAGCATTCAACATAACAAATAATATATATTAAATACTATATCATATATATATATATATTATTTGTTAAATGATCCTGTGTGTAGTGTAGTGGCTATTATATGAAGGTTTGATTTGGAAAGGTTTTTTCGTCCACAAGTCCACAAGTCCACAAGCAAAGGGAAAAGGTGAGAGGAGGAAGGCGCGTAGATGCGAGAAGGAATTATCCAATGATTAAAGGGGTAGAGCTTTCAAGTTAAACATTTCACTGTTCTTGAATATAATATATATAATGAAAACACAAGAGAAGTAAGAGAGGAAGCTATATGCGGGGTCAGTGCCAGTACCAAATGTACAATGTGCAGAGATGTGAGGTAAATATGTATTATTTGTGGAACAATCTTCAAAATGTTCTTTAATTTGTTGTTTGGAGGGCTCTATGGTGCAGTCGATGAACAGCATTCTCACATAGGTATTCCTCTTTTCCAGGTGGGAGAGGACAGAGTGGAGTGCAAATTCTGGTGGTACGCAAACTGGAGTGGGTCCAGGATGTCTGGGATGATGGAGTTGATGTGTAGTGATCAGCTGTTCAAGGCACTTAATAATTACAGATGTGAGTGCTACAGGGTCATTGTGGCAGGACGCCTTAAAGTTTTTGGGAACAGGAATGATGGTAGTCCGCTTGAAACATGTGGGAATTCCAGACATGGACAAGGAGAGGTTGGAAATGTCCATGAAGACGTCTTACCAGCTGGTCTGCACATGCCCTGAGGACATGCCCTGGAATACCGTCTGGCCCTGCGACCTTACAAGTGTTGACCAGTTTAAAAACCTTACTCACGTCAGCCTCGGAGAGAAAGCTCCCTATCTCCCTTCCAATATCACAGATTTAAATGTACAGTATATCTGTGCCAAATATGCTCTATATCATTCAGAGGTGAAGATAAACCAAAACAAACAAAAAAATTATTATCTTTGGATAAGCCAATGAAATGTGTATATTACTTGCCCAAACATAACACTTGCCTTGAATAGATGATGCAGCCTTCTATGTCTCTAGCAGTGGAGGCTCCTCCTCAGAGGGAGGAGAATCCTCCTCAGTGAATTTCAGAAAAATATAAATAGTGAAACATTAAAAAAGTTCTCCCTTTTAGATAAAACTATACTAAACATACAAACGTCACCAAATAATTGATTAAAACACATTGTTTTGCAATGGAGGTCTACGATAGCCTCAACAGCACTGTAGGGCAGCACCATCGTGTAGCTGGAGGACAGCTAGATTCCGTCCTCCACTGGGTACATTGACTTCAATTCAAACCTAGGAGGTTCGTGGCTCTGACCCCCTTCCATTAACTTACACTGTAATTATGACAACTTCCGGAGTACGTCCTCAGATCTCTTGCAGCATGAACTGACATGTTATCCACCCAATCAAAGGATCAGAGAATTATTCTAGTACTGAAAGCATAAACTACAGCTAGCTAGCACTGCAGTGCATACAATGTGGTGAGGAGTTGATTCAAAGAGAGAGAA
The DNA here is from genome assembly GCF_057628025.1 of Oncorhynchus mykiss. NCBI lineage: Eukaryota > Metazoa > Chordata > Actinopteri > Salmoniformes > Salmonidae > Oncorhynchus > Oncorhynchus mykiss. The sequence continues at coordinate 30,572,856 of NC_143039.1, forward strand.
AGACACTAGTTGAACAGTTTTGAACAAATTAATTTCTTCAAAAATGAAGGAGAAGCGAGAGAGAGAGAGCTATATTCACATTTTTTTCACTTTCACTTACTTAGTGAATGCAGATAGCTAGTTTAGCTTACTCAAACACCCGGCTCAAGCAGAGAGTTACCTAGCTGGCTATGGCTATCCAACACGGGAACTCTTCCAAGTCAAGGTAAGCTGTTGGTTTTACAAATGTATTGCCACCGGTGCCTGCCGGTGTAACTGCTAAACTGCTTGCTAACTGTACACTGTACTGCATGATTGTAGCGGGTTTACTAATGCGTTAGTTCAAGTAGCTGTGTTGACTTGACGTTAGCTAACATGGTGATAACCATGTTGGCTGTGTGTCGTGGTTAGTGGCTATGATATGAAGGTTTGACTTGGAAAGGTTTTTTCGCCTGGTCACAAACAGCTGATGTGCTGTACACTGAAGTCCACAAGCGAAGGGAAAAGGTGAGAGGAGGAAGGCGCGTAGATGCGAGAAGGAATTATCCAACGATTAAAGGGTTCATGCTGTTTGTATGTCGCTGCTATGAAAGTGAACTGCGTGTGAGCAGGGGTGTATTCATTCCGCCAATTCTTTCTTAAATGGAAGCAAACGTAACGAAAAAGGGATAAGCAAACCTGTAGTTGACTAATAGAAACTTTCATTTGCAACTGTTGGATTAATAGGGGATTTTTATCAATATATTTGGCTCTATTTAATCTCAGATTTAGAAAATGATAATTAGCGTCAGTAGACATCATGCAAGACTACAAATCCTAGCAAGCTCCTGAACATCATCTCTAGCTGAGAGGTATTGTGAGGTATTGTGTCAATCTAAAACTTGCATAAGACAGTTCACAGAATTGTCTATTTAAAGTAATTTTGCCAATTTATTCGTTACTACATTTAGCTAACATTTGATCAGTCATCAACTTAAGTAGCAACCTCACGATGGGTATAGGGAAAATGTGATTACCACGTATGTTACATTGAGCTGGGTGAATGGAATATGGATGACAGTCATCCAATATGCTGTAATAGAAAAAAGGCCATGCTCATTAAAAAATAATAATCGTCCTCCCTGATCTTAAACAGCACCGACCGCCACTGGTCTCTAGAGGGACTACATTTGCAGACATAGAAAGAGAATCCATTGGATTGTAATTCTGTGGTGCAGACCATGCCATCACCGTTGTTGCTAAGAGACCAGTTGTGGTCACTTTATTTTTGGTATTTCCGATGTTGATTAATATACTGTAATATCCATTTAATATGCAGCCACCATAATCATTTCATATGACAGGGTTTAATTGTTTGCATAGAGTCTCTTGACAGATTTATAAATGACACACACAAGATTGGGTTCTGGGTGATTAGATTGTTTGAATAACTATTTTCTATAAAGGCAGAAGCTGTGCAGATACTCATTCATCTTTCAAGTCCAGAAGAGACTACTTTTAGCCTGAGCAACCCACCATTGTGATTGACAGTGATGGATAAACGGAGCTATGAATACGATTGTTTGCACACACCTGTTCAAACCATTGATCACAATGCCTTTCTTATACAGGCAACATTGTAAGCTACAGGATTAGGCTACTGTAGACTTTAGGTATAGGAAAAATATGACATATATCTGAATTTATAAGTAGGTTGTGCACATCGTGCATTATAAAATAAACACACTTACCATATCCTTAGATGACTGGCATGGTATTTGATGAGAGACGCAGGCTGTTTGATTCATCTTGGACACAGTTTCCTTTGACGAAGGTAAAGACAAATTGATAAAGACAAATGAAATGTGGTCTAGACTTTTCCAAGCTCAGGGTGCGTGTTGCTATCAAATGTGTTCGGTGTCTAGAATACTTTGCAGTTGCTGCATTCAATCTTTGTTGCCTCCTGGTGATGAGTTTTTCAGTCGCTACTCCTCTCTCTCCCTCTGTGAAAAATATATCTGACACATCTCGCTCCAAAGCAAACTCGGAATATGTTACTTGTTTTACTGGGGTTGCTTGACGTGGAGAAGGGATAGTAAAAAATAAATAGCTACAGCGGATTTTTCAAAAGATATTAAAGCTAAGGAAAAGGGTTATTCAATTGTTTTGTCAAGTGTTTGTCTTTTTTGGTTCCTCTGAATTTTAGAAGTAAGACTTGAAATGTAATGTTTTGATATGATGTATTTCTTGGTTCAGATTAAAATACTGTTATGCACCGCTGAAATACTGTTCCGTCGCCTTCACTGATCTGCTTCGAGGACCACAATCTGTTGAACACTGCAGTAGCCTAATACATTTCTCACAGCGTTTCACTCACATTCCTTGAAGAGCTAACCTTAGATTAAGTCCCACTGGAGAAAATTGTAAAACACGTGGACTGGAGGATTTTTAGCGTGCCTACACACTGCCTGAATATGTACATGGGGAGCTATCTTCAAGATCCTCAGGCTGTTCCCAAAGGCATGTTGAGCCCACTCACTTCTGCCCTCTCTTTCCAAATACATGTTACATTTACTGAATGGTCGTCATCTACACGTGGAAATGATGTTACTGTAAAATAAATCAACAGAGCGCATTATCTGTTTGGTTATCACATTCATGGGATGTGCATTGCACTTGCTGAGATGATCCATGACTGCTGTACATTAAGTACACACTGATTGTACAAAACATTAAGAACACCTTCCTAATATTGAGTTGCAGCCCCTTTTGCCCTCAGAACGGTGTCAATTTGTCGGGGCATGGACTCTTACAAAGTGACGAAAGCGTTCCACAGGGATGCTGGCCCATGTTTTCTCCAACGACTCCCACAGTTGTGTCAAGTTGGCTGGATGTCCTTTGGGTGGGGGGACCATTCTTGATACACTCGGGAAACTGTTGAGTGTGAAAACCCCAGCAGCGTTGCAGTTCTTGACACACACTGATGGAAGTGGTTTTAACAGGTGACATCACCTGGATTAACCTGGTATGTCTATGTCATAGGAAGAGCAGGTGTTCCTAATGCTTTGTACACTTAGTGAACAGTACCTTTTTAAGGACAACCCATTGGGCATCAGTTCAATGTCTAGTTTTGATTTACATTTGGCTGAGTTGTCAACTAATGTGAATTCAACGTGAATCCAAAATTCACTTAAATTGATGGCTTTTTGCAAATCCAATCAGTTTTCCATGTATATTCGAACTCAATACAATTTTTGGTTTATAGTTGAAATGACGTGGAAACAATGTTGATTCAACCAGTTTTTGCCCAGTGGGAAATGAATCATTGCCAGCTTCTTCACATTCTTACATAACTAACAATACCGCTGCTTTATCAATGAGCTATTATGCATATCGTCATGATGAAAAATAACCAATACCTGAAAGTCGTGAAGCTGGCGGAGGTAATATTAATGCATGTAAATACTATTCACATGACTATTATTCACAGTGCAGACAACACAATTATTTTAAAACTGTAAGTGTACAAGTAGGTTTTCACTTTGTAGCACTTCCATTTAGGCTTCCATTCATCGGCAACATTAATAATTGCCACATTGATCCTAATAGTTCCCTTTTTTTTTTATTTCACACTGAGGTGAATTTTTATGATGAAGAGACACACATGGAGAGGAGGCAGTGTGTCAACAGAGTGGGCTGAAGCTGAGAGAGGACTCAGAGGATGAATACTGGCATAATTATAGAGAATACATGTTGATCTCCAAATAGCAGCAGTGCAAAAACCACTCTCCTCAATCCAACACTGACACTTACATTACAGGACCAAATGTATGTGGACACCTGCTCGTCGAACATCTCCTTTCAAAACCATGGCCATTAATATGGAGTTGGTCCCCATTTGCTTTTAAAACAGCCTCAACTCCTATTGGAAGGCTTTCCACTAGATGTTGGAACATTGCTGCAGGGACTTGCTTCCATTCAGCCACAAGAGCATTAGTGAGGTTGGGCACTGATGGTTGTGAGGCCGGTTGGACGTATTGCAAACTTTTCTAAAACAATGTCGGAGGCGGCTTATGGTAGAGAAATTAACGTAACATTTTCTGCCAACTGCTTTAGTGGACATTCCTGCAGTCAGCATGCACTGGGCCTTTACTAGTCCTGTATTAGCAGACCGATATAACCTGTCTCAACCCCCCCCCCCCCCCAAACTACTTCCTGCAGCTATGAATATTACACTTTATATACATCACAGAAGACTGAAATATAACAAAACTGTTTGACATAGGAACATTGGATTTTCGTTGTTTTATTTTATGTATAATCCTTATTAGTTATGAAATATATTAATAACATTCCACCCATGAGGCCAAAGAGTGCACTTTTGGTCATTGAATTCAGGAAAGGGCTACTCATAGTAGTCTAACACTCTAAATCCCAGCACCTAAATCTTAGATGACATGGTACGGTTATAATAATATTTGAGAAGGCAGAGTTTTTGACAAGTACACTATGGGAGTTGACATTACATGAAAAGGTTTCAGGAAATACATTTTGCATGCATCTATCACAGGGAAAATACGCTTTTTCAATGTATAGAGGCATACACACTACACCCTTTTTGCTTTAGGAGGCTGCTCAAGAAGATATGGGTGTCTGTGTGGGTGGGTGGGAAATCACAAGTCCATCCAATTGGAAAGGACTGGTAACTAAGACAAATTAGTGGCATCAATTCTTCACAGGTTTTGTGATTTGAATGATACATTTCAGTTGAAATGACAAAGTACACAGAATGTCCGTAGGTGTTTGATAAATACATTTCAGTCTGCTTTCAGATGAATATAGGACCATGTACCTTCTATGTTGTTTAATCGGTTGCATGTAGGCCTGCAGTATTTACTCTATACTGCAATTCAGCTTTCAGCTCCAAATGTGAAACTATTCAAATAAAACCTGTATATATATATATACAGTGCCTTGCGAAAGTATTCGGCCCCCTTGAACTTTGCGACCTTTTGCCACATTTCAGGCTTCAAACATAAAGATATAAAACTGTATTTCTTTGTGAAGAATCAACAACAAGTGGGACACAATCATGAAGTGGAACGACATTTATTGGATATTTCAAACTTTTTTAACAAATCAAAAACTGAAAAATTGGGCGTGCAAAATGATTCAGCCCCCTTAAGTTAATACTTTGTAGCGCCACCTTTTGCTGCGATTACAGCTGTAAGTCGCTTGGGGTATGTCTCTACCAGTTTTTCACATCGAGAGACTGACATTTTTTTCCCATTCCTCCTTGCAAAACAGCTCGAGCTCAGTGAGGTTGGATGGATGGAGAGCATTTGTGAACAGCAGTTTTCAGTTCTTTCCACAGATTCTCAAATTGGATTCAGGTCTGGACTTTGACTTGGCCATTCTAACACCTGGATATGTTTATTTTTGAACCATTCCATTGTAGATTTTGCTTTATGTTTTGGATCATTGTCTTGTTGGAAGACAAATCTCCGTCCCAGTCTCAGGTCTTTTGCAGACTCCATCAGGTTTTCTTCCAGAATGGTCCTGTATTTGGCTCCATCCATCTTCCCATCAATTTTAACCATCTTCCCTGTCCCTGCTGAAGAAAAGCAGGCCCAACCCATGATGCTGCCACCACCATGTTTGACAGTGGGGATGGTGTGTTCAGGGTGATGAGCTGTGTTGCTTTTACGCCAAACATAACGTTTTGCATTGTTGCCAAAAAGTTCAATTTTGGTTTTATCTGACCAGAGCACCTTCTTCCACATGTTTGGTGTGTCTCCCAGGTGGCTTGTGGCAAACTTTAAACGACACTTTTTATAATATCTTTAAGAAATGGCTTTCTTCTTGCCACTCTTCCATAAATGCCAGATTTGTGCAATATACTTTTGTTGTCCTATGGACAGAGTCTCCCACCTCAGCTGTAGATCTCTGCAGTTCATCCAGAGTGATCATGGGCCTCTTGGCTGCATCTCTGATCAGTCTTCTCCTTGTATGAGCTGAAAGTTTAGAGGGACGGCCAGGTCTTGGTAGATTTGCAGTGGTCTGATACTCCTTCCATTTCAATATTATCGCTTGCACAGTGCTCCTTGGGATGTTTAAAGCTTGGGAAATCTTTTTGTATCCAAATCCGGCTTTAAACTTCTTCACAACAGTATCTCGGACCTGCCTGGTGTGTTCCTTGTTCTTCATGATGCTCTCTGCGCTTTTAACGGACCTCTGAGACTATCACAGTGCAGGTGCATTTATACAGAGACTTGATTACACACAGGTGGATTGTATTTATCATCATTAGTCATTTAGGTCAACATTGGATCATTCAGAGATCCTCACTGAACTTCTGGAGAGAGTTTGCTGCTCTGAAAGTAAAGGGGATGAATAATTTTGCACGCCCAATTTTTCAGTTTTTGATTTGTTAAAAAAGTTTGAAATATCCAATAAATGTCGTTCCACTTCATGATTGTGTCCCACTTGTTGTTGATTCTTCACAAAAAAATACAGTTTTATATCTTTATGTTTGAAGCCTGAAATGTGGCAAAAGGTCGCAAAGTTCAAGGGGGCCGAATACTTTCGCAAGGCACTGTAATTCACTCAAGACAGTCAATGTTAAGTACATTGATTAACTTTATCACAGATCAGGATACAGTATTAAAACAAAGACCAATGAACCCTTCAGTAATGTTCAAAAGAAAATGTGTCTCCAAACATTTAACCAACAGGTCAAGTTGTGATTCTCACCTGATGACTTCAGGACATGCCGAACAGTCTGATCGTGGACTAATCTTTCAGTGGGTTGCTCCAGTGACCTTGCTTCGGGAATTATGTCAGACGTCTGGTCATGGGCCTTTGAAGGGGAAAATGTTAAATACACATCTAATTTAGCTTTGTGGAACGTTTAATGACAGCACAGAATTCAAATCGTTTTTTTTTTTTATGAGTTAAAAACGCACTTACCACTTACTTAGTCTTCAGTTGGCAATTGCAAGGAGCAAAATTTCACGATGCCACTTCGGCACAAGTGAAACGCAAAGCAATTGTTCACCTGCCTGAGCCATACTAACGTTATGAAGAACTGTTAAATGAGACATGTGCTGCCTACCAACTTCGCCCAATATCTAACGGGCGCAAAACTTCTTCATTCCAGCATAAATAAGTATAACCCGGGCCCTACGTGGATTTGAGTCCTACTCAGTTCACCATTACTTGAAGACCTAAACATTTGACATTGGCAATATTAGTACAACCTATTCTACCAAAAGGGAATAAGATACTTTTTGATAAATCCCATTAATACCAAAATGATAACTTTACCCGTGCATGCTAACAAAGTAAAAAAACATTGACAAACCTAAAGGTATGTTAAATCATGGTAGTCAGATGTGTCAGTCATGCTTAGGGAGTGGCATCATCCCCTCTGGTGTCCTCAGCTAAACCCAGGACCAGTAATAAAACACAAGCATGAGTTACAATTAGTTCATGTGGCCAATGTCCTTGGCGTAATTTGGATACACTGACATAACACGCACTCATTGTGTCATATTTAAGCAATAATTCATGAGAACCCAGGGATTACCATGTGACAGCCTTTAGGAGGGTGTAATTCACGATAATTACCCGGTTCGAGGGTCTTATTGATTTTTTATAGAACAGGTTGTTTGGATCCTGATTGGTTGATAGCACGGAGTTATTCACAACAATTACATTATTTAGCAGATGCTCTTATCCAAAGCGATTTACAGGATAAATTAAGGTTAATTGCCTTGCTCACGGGCACATCGATAGATGTTTTTACCTAGACAGCTCAGGGATTCAAACCAGAGACATTTTTGTTACTGGCCAAATGCTCTTATCTTCTAGGCTACCTGCCACCCTATCTCCGGGTAATGCCTGTTAACAGTTCCATTTGAATTATCAATGTGCGTCTACTGTTCCACAGCCCAGCAAGACAATTCATGAACTCAATCTCCCCTGGAAAAAAAGCATCTAGATATTATTTCCCCATGCTACTAGCCTAGCATTTGATTTGCAAAAGTTTGTCTAAACTTTGCTGCCTGCCTCTACACCGTGCCATAGAGCAGGGGTTTTCCAACTTGTCTTGCCCGGGACCCCTGCCCAGGCAAACTGGCGACCCAGAGACACCGTTGTCTGTTAGCAAATAAATATCTAATCACGTCTTGTCTCATCATCAGGTGAATGCAGGGGAGAACGACAGCCGGTTCTCATTGAATCCACAGAAGTTCAAGACCAACCGAGCTACTGCAGTCATTGTTAACAGAAAAAAGGATCTCCCATTATAGTGAATCGAAACATTTTCATTATTGTGGTCAATATTCTTGTAAATAAGACAATCCCAAAAAAGTGTGTGTAGTTTGAAAAAAGAAACAATTTAATCCATTTTAGAATACGGCTGTAAGATAACAAAATATTGAAAAAGTCAAGGGGTCTGGAATGCACTGTAGGCATTGCTCTTATCTAGGTGGGTGAGGGCAGTGTGGAGTGCAATTGAGATTGCATCATTTATGGATCTGTTGGGGGCGGTATGCAAATTGGAGTGGGTCTAGGGTGTCTGGGATGGTGGAGTTAATCTGTGCCATAACCACTTTCTCAAAGCACTTCATGATTACAGAAGTGAGTGCTACAGGGCGGTAGTCCTTGTGGCATGAAGCCTTAGAGTTCTTGGGGACAGGAATAATGGTGTTCATCTTAAAACAGGTGGGGATTACAGACTGGGACAAGAAGAGGTTGAAACTGACCGTGAATATGCCTGCCAGCTATTTTGCGCATGCTCCGAGAATGCACCCTGGAATACCGTCGGCCCCGCGGCCTTGCGGATGTTGACCTGATTAAAGACCTTTCTCACGTCGGCCTCAGGTAGCGAGATCACCCAATCCACACGGTCGGTGAGGGCCCTCACACCTGGCACGATGTTGTTGTTGTCAAAACATGCATAAAAAACATGGAGTTCGTCTGGTAAAGAGGCATCGTTGGGCAGATCACGGTTGGGTCTTTGTCATCCGTAATGGACTGTAGTCTGCCATTCTTGTACTTATTCCTGTCCTCTGCCATGGCCTCAGAGTTGTCGACAATAGCTCTGTGTGTTGTAGCACTGTCCTTTAGTTTAGCGCCAACCTCTGAATATCCTTTACTTTTCATATTCACTGCATTGTTCATTCACCTTGGTTTGAAAGTACTGTAGCGAAAGCAGCTTCTAGACTTAATACACTTACTGTACCGTTAAAAATAGTCCTTTCAGGTTATAACCATCGAGACACATTTATAGAAATATCTGTCTGCCTTTATTGGAATGTGGGTGGACGTTGAAATCCACAGATTTGGTACATGGTCAAATACACGAGACCCTCGACAGCAATGATGGTCTAACCGTCATTTCAATTGAACTGATAAATGTAACTTACTTTGTAAAGATATTGTATGATTCAGGGATTCATGGATCATTCCAAACCAATCCACGAAGCGACCACACAACAAAACAAAAAAACTGTGGATGGTAAGACTGTATTAGTTTGAGAGAATAAATCTACTGTCAATATTACATGGGTAGTTATGGGTTCTGGCCCCCAAAAAATGATTTATACACACACACACACACACATGTAGAAATGTCCTTGTTTTTGAAAGACAAGCACATTTTTTGTCCATTAAAATAGCATCAAATTGATCAGAAATACAGTGTAGACATAGTTAATGTTGTAAATGACTATCGTAGCTGGAAACGGCTGATTTTGAATGGTATATCTACAGAGGCCCATTATCAGCAACCATCACTCCTGTGTTCCAATGGCATGTTGTGTCAGCAAATCCAAGTTTATCATTTTAAAAAGGATAATTGATCATTAGAAAACCCTTTTGCAATTATGTTAACACTGCTGAAAACTGTTGTTCTGATTAAAGAAACAACAAAACTGGCCATCTTTCACAGAACAGCGCAAACTGGCCCTAACCAGAATAGAAAGAGGAGTGGGAGGCCCAGGTGCACAGCTGAGCAAGAGGACAAGTACATTAGAGTGTCTAGTTTGAGAAACAAACACCAGTCTCAACGTCAACAGTGAAGAGGCGACACCGAGATGGTGGTTGCAAAAAAAAAGCCATATCTCAGACTGGCCAATAAAAAGATTAAGATGGGCTACGCAGACACTGGACAGAGGAACTCTGCCTAGAAGGCCAGCATCCCGGAGTCGCCTCTTCACTGTTGACATTGAGACTGGTGTTTTGCGGGTACTATTTAATGTAGCTGCCAGTTGAGGACTTGTGAGGCGTCTGTTCTTAAAACTAGACACTAATGTACTTGTCCTCCTGCTCAGTCTTGTACCCGGGTCTTATCATCAGGTGAATACAGGGGAGAACGACAGCCGGTTCTCATTGAATCCACAGAAGTTCAAGGCCAACCGAGCTACTGCAGGCATTTTTAACAGAAAAAAGGATCTCCCATTATAGTGAATCGAAACATTTTCATTATTGTGGTCAATATTCTTGTAAATAAGACAATCCCAAAAAAGTGTGTGTAGTTTGAAAAAATAAACAATTTAATCCATTTTAGAATACGGCTGTAAGATAACAAAATATTGAAAAAGTCAAGGGGTCTGGAATGCACTGTAGGCATTGCTCTTATCTAGGTGGGTGAGGGCAGTGTGGAGTGCAATTGAGATTGCATCATTTATGGATCTGTTGGGGGCGGTATGCAAATTGGAGTGGGTCTAGGGTGTCTGGGATGGTGGAGTTAATCTGTGCCATAACCACTTTCTCAAAGCACTTCATGATTACAGAAGTGAGTGCTACAGGGCGGTAGTCCTTGTGGCATGAAGCCTTAGAGTTCTTGGGGACAGGAATAATGGTGTTCATCTTAAAACAGGTGGGGATTACAGACTGGGACAAGAAGAGGTTGAAACTGACCGTGAATATGCCTGCCAGCTATTTTGCGCATGCTCCGAGAATGCACCCTGGAATACCGTCGGCCCCGCGGCCTTGCGGGTGTTGACCTGATTAAAGACCTTTCGCACGTCGGCCTCAGGTAGCGAGATCACCCAATCCACACGGTCGGTGAGGGCCCTCACACCTGGCACGATGTTGTTGGTGTCAAAACATGCATAAAAAACATGGAGTTCGTCTGGTAAAGAGGCATCGTTGGGCAGATCACGGTTGGGTCTTTGTCATCCGTAATGGACTGTAGTCTGCCATACGTGGTGGGCGTCGGAGCCTGGGTAGTATGATTACACCTTATTCCTATACTGTCCTTTTTCTCATGATGACTACGCGGAGGTCATAGCGGGACTTCTTGTACTTATTCCTGTCCTCTGCCATGGCCTCAGAGTTGTCTACAATAGCTCTGTGTGTTGTAGCACTGTCCTTTAGTTTAGCGCCAACCTCTGTGTTACTCCAGAGCTTTTAATTGGGGAAGAAGCGAACCCTCACCATGGGGACAACAGCGCCGATATATTTTCTAATAATGCCGGCGACAGAGTCTCAAAACATATTCAAATCAGTGCTAGCAAAGCAGTCCTGTAGCATAATCTCTGATTCTGGTGACCATTTTCAACAGAGCGAGTCACAGTACTTCCTGTTTGAGTTCTGCTTGTAAACAGGAAGCAGACATGTGGAGTCATGATCTAATTTGCCGAATGGCGGACGAGTGAAGGCCTTGTATGCTGACTTGTGGGTAGAATAACAGTGGGATGACTTTATCGCCCCTAGTGGCATTGGAGACGTATTGATGGAAGTTGGGCATCCCGTGTATTAGTGACGCAGAATTAAACGCGCCGGCAACCAGAAAAGCAACCTCTGGATGTAGCGTTTCTTGCTTGTTTATAGCCTTGTACAGCTCGTTAAGTGCCAGGTTGTTATTTTTCTTGTACTGAGGTGGAATGTATACAACAGTCACGATGAAAGCTGAAATCTCCCTCGGGAGGTAAAAGGGTCGGCATTTGACCATCAGGTATTCCAAGACAGGTGAACAGTGGGTCAACACTTCTACCGCGTTCGAGTTAGCATACCAGTTGGTGTTGATGTCTCCCCCCTAGATTTCCCTGACTCCACTGTCCAGTCCGTCTGATGAATGGAGAATCCATCGAGTTGGATAGCCATGGGGGGTATCTTGTCTGAGAACCGTGTTTCAGAAAAGAAGAGACCTGTCCAGCCCGTCCATTTATGTTGGCATACTCATGTTCCGGGAGCCATGTTGAATTGCATTTACCTATGACTCCCACCTAGGCTAATCAACAATCATTCTAAGACAAGCTTAAAATTGACTCAATGGTCAAGTTTTTTTTAGACTTACAGTGGGGCAAAAAAGTATTTAGTCAGCCACCAATTGTGCAAGTTCTCCAACTTAAAAATATGAGAGAGGCCTGTAATATTCATCCTAGGTAGACTTCAACTATGACAGACAAAATTAGAAACAAAAATCCAGAAAATCACATTGTAGGATTTTTAATGAATTTATTTGCAAATTATGGTGGAAAATAAGTATTTGGTCACCTACAAACAAGCAAGATTTCTGGCTCTCACAGACCTGTAACTTCTTCTTTAAGAGGCTCCTCTGTCCTCCACTCGTTACCTGTGTTAATGGCACCTGTTTGAACTTGTTATCAGTATAAAAGACACCTGTCCACAACCTCAAACAGTCACACTCCAAACTCCACTATGACCAAGACCAAAGAGCTGTCAAAGGACACCAGAAACAAAATTGTAGACCTGCACCAGGCTGGGAAGACCGCATCTGCAATAGGTAAGCAGCTTGGTTTGAAGAAATCAACTGTGGGAGCAATTATTAGGAAATGGAATACATACAAGACCACTGATAATCTCCCTCGATCTGGGGCTCCACGCAAGATCTCACCCCGTGGGGTCAAAATGATCACAAAAATCCCAGAACCACACGGGGGACCTAGTGAATGACCTGCAGAGAGCTGGGACCAAAGTAACAAAGTCTACCATCAGTAACACACTACGCCGCCAGGGACTCAAATCCTGCAGTGCCAGACGTGTCCCTCTGCTTAAGCCAGTACATGTCCAGGCCCGTCTGAAGTTTGCTAGAGAGCATTTGGATGATCCAGAAGAAGATTGGGAGGATGTCATATGGTCAGATGAAACCAAAATATAACTTTTTGGTAAAAACTCAACTCGTCGTGTTTGGAGGACAAAGAATGCTGAGTTGCATCCAAAGAACACCATACCTACTGTGAAGCATGGGGGTGGAAACATCATGCTTTGGGGCTGTTTTTCTGCAAAGGGACCAGGACGACTGATCCGTGTAAAGGAAAGAATGAATGGGGCCATGTATCGTGAGATTTTGAGTGAAAACCTTCTTCCATCAGTAAGGGCATTGAAGATGAAATGTGGCTGGGTCTTTCAGCATGACAATGATCCCAAACACATCGCCCGGGCAACGAAGGAGTGGCTTCGTAAGAAGTATTTCAAGGTCCTGGAGTGGCCTAACCAGTCTCCAGATCTCAACCCCATAGAAAATCTTTGGAGGGAGTTGAAAGTCTGTATTGCCCAGCAACAGCTCCAAAACATCACTGCTCTAGAGGAGATCTGCATGGAGGAATGGGCCAAAATACCAGCAACAGTGTGTGAAAACCTTGTGAAGACTTACAGAAAACATTTGACAAATACATTCATTAAAAATCCTACAATGTGATTTTCTGGATTTTTTTTCTCATTTTGTCTGTCATAGTTGAAGTGTACCTATGATGAAAATTACAGGCCTCTCATCTTTTTAAGTGGGAGAACTTGCACAATTGGTGGCTGACTAAATACTTTTTTGCCCCACTGTATGCTGCGGTCTTAACCAAGTGTGAAGATGGTATTACCACATACGACTGGGAAGAATCCACTTGAACACCTCTCCATTTCGTAATTACAAGTATGAAACACATCTATGATGCCACGTTCAAAACAACTGGCTACTCGCATCTAGGAACTCGGACACCTCTGACTTCCGACTTCAGTACGTTCAAGACAACTGGGAACTTGGGAAAAATAGTTTTGAGCGGTCATCAACGGAATTCAAGCTCCTTTATCGAGTGGTCAACTCGGGAAATTCCAAGTCGGAAACTCGGGTATCTTGCTAGAGCTCTGACTTTACAACCGGAAGATCACTGATGTCATGATTTGACCATCATTTTGGGGGGGGGGGGAGTTTCCAGTTGTCTTGAAACCACCATCATTCCTGAGCACCAACTTCACCCACATGCTGACCTCAGACATCTACTACTGAGAAAATGACCTCGATAACAGCATTTTCGGCAGTTAAATGTAACAAAACATTATTTATAAAAAGCAACCTATTAATATGGTTTTTGAACACTACAATTTCTTTACAAGCACGACACTGTAGCTGTACTTTTAGTTTATGGTGAACGCACCTTGTTGGCCATTAGCCAATCAACGTTTCTCAACTAGTTCAAGCATGTGAATGCATCCAACTGGTATTTACGGCTAATTACCATCTCCAGTTGGTTATGAATGCAGCATTATTGGTGCTTTTTGTGATGGTTGCGGGCAAAAATAATTGATTTGCTCTGGCAACTCAACATTTTGCAGTGATTCCTGTCCAATGTGTCACAAAAATGCACTGGTGAGGGAAAAGTATGGCTTGATTGAACCATTTTCGGGCTGTAAAAGTGCGGCGATTGTTTAAAATCGCAAGCCCTCTTTTTGAAATGCGGTGATCAGACAGTAATATTGCAGTGATTTGAATGTTATTGGGAAGTTTTCCATTGAAAAAAGCCCTGCCTGTGTAACCGGCATGCTCTTGCATGAGCATGCCAGAGATTGGGCATTCCTCTGCCCAGGTGTTGCTGACACATACCAGATCTAAAAACAACTGGATAGTTCATTTCAAATATCAACTTAGAGCTAAACACATATGTTATCGCAATCTGTTCGTCGATGACACAGTCTATGAGCGGCCCACAACCATTGGTTGACGCATGCAATGTCTGAGCAGGGGAACACAACCTATATGGAGGAACCGTGAGCTCGTGTGAGCATGCTTTCCCGCATGAGAGGGAACACCCACCTACAGACAGGAACCTTTATTTTAAATGGTTAACAGCCATATTAAACATCTCTATTTATCCACCATCTTCCACCAACTTATACACTTCCTGAAATGTGTTGGGGGAGAGATTCTGAAGAAATATTCCATTGTCCTACTAAGATTGCTGAATATCCTTTACTTTTCATGTTCACTGCATTGTTCATTCACCTTGGTTTGAAAGTACTGTAGCGAAAGCAGCTTCTAGACTTAATACACTTACTGTACCGTTAAAAATAGTCCTTTCAGGTTATAACCATCGAGACACATTTATAGAAATATCTGTCTGCCTTTATTGGAATGTGGGTGGGCGTTGAAATCCACAGATTTGGTACATGGTCAAATACACGAGACCCTCGACAGCAATGATGGTCTAACCGTCATTTCAATTGAACTGATAAATGTAAAGATATTGTAAATGTAAAGATACTTTGTAAAGATATTGTATGATTCAGGGATTCATGGATCATTCCAACCCAATCCACGAAGCGACCACACAACAAAACAAAAAAACTGTGGATGGTAAGACTGTATTAGTTTGAGAGAATAAATCTCTGTCAATATTACATGGGTAGTTATGGGTTCTGGCCCCCAAAAAAATAATTATACACACACACACACACACACGTAGAAATGTCCTTGTTTTTTAAAGAAAAGCACATTTTTTGTCCATTAAAATAGCATCAAATTGATCAGAAATACAGTGTAGACATGGTTAATGTTGTAAATGACTAGTGTAGCTGGAAACGGTTGATTTTGAATGGATATCTACATAGGCATACAGAGGCCCATTATCAGCAACCATCACTCCTGTGTTCCAATGGCAAGTTGTGTTAGCTAATCCAAGTTTATAATTTTAAAAAGGATAATTGATCATTAGAAAACCCTTTTGCAATTATGTTAACACTGCTGAAAACTGTTGTTCTGATTAAAGAAACAACAAAACTGGCCATCTTTCACAGAACAGCGCAAACTGGCCCTAACCAGAGAGGAGTGGGAGGCCCCGGTGCACAGCTGAGCAAGAGGACAAGTACATTAGTGTCTAGTTTGAGAAACAAACACCAGTCTCAACGTCAACAGTGAAGAGGCGACACCGAGATGGGGGTTGCAAAAAAAAAGCCATATCTCAGACTGGCCAATAAAAAGATTAAGATGGGCAACGCAGACACTGGACAGAGGAACTCTGCCTAGAAGGCCAGCATCCCGGAGTCGCCTCTTCACTGTTGACGTTGAGACTGGTGTTTTGAGGGCACTATTTTATGTAGCTGCTAAATTATCAATTAGCCTTTTAAAATGATAAACTTGGATTATCTAACACAACTTGCCATTGAAACACAGGTGTGATGGATGCTGATAATGGGCCTCTGTATGCCTATGTAGATATTCCATTCAAAATCTGCCGTTTCCAGCTACAATAGCCATTTACAACATTAACAATGTCTACACTGTATTTATGATAAATTTGATGTTATTTTAATGGACAAACAAAACGTGCTTTTCTTTCAAAACAATAACATTTCTAAGTGACCCCAAACCCTTGAACGGTAGTGTGTGTATGCATGTGTACAGTCGTGGACAAAAGTTTTGAGAATGACACAAATATTAATTTTCAAAGTTTGCTGCTTCAGTGTCTTTAGATATTTTTGTCAGATGTTACTATAGAGTACTGAAGTATAATTACAAGCATTTCATAAGTGTCAAAGGCTTTTATTGACAATTACATGAAGTTGATGCAAAGAGTCAATATTTGCAGTGTTGATCCTTCTTTTTCAAGACCTCTGCAATCCGCCCTGGCATGCTGTCATTTAGCTTCTGGGCCACATCCTGACTGATGGCAGCCCATTCTTGCATAATCAATGCTTGGAGTTTGTCAGAATTTGTGGGTTTTTGTTTGTGCACCCGCCTCTTGAGGATTGACCACAAGTTCAATGGGATTAAGGTCTGGGGAGTTTCCTGGCCATGGACACAAAATATCGACGATTTGTTCCCCGAGCCACTTAGTTAGCACTTTTGCCTTATGGCAAGGTACTCCATCATGCTGGAAAAGGCATGGTTCATCACCAAATTGTTCCTGGATGGTTGCTCTCGGTGGATGTGTTCGTACCATTCTTTATTCATGGCTGTGTTCTTAGGCAATATTGTGAGTGAGCCCACTTCCTTGGCTGAGAAGCAACCCTACACATGAATGGTCTCAGGATGCTTTACTGTTGGCATGACAACAGGACTGATGGTAGCGCTCACCTTGTCTTCTCAGGACAAGCTTTTTTCCGGATACCCCAAACAATCGGAAAGGGGATTCATCAGAGAAAATGACTTTACCCCAGTACTCAGCAGTCCAATCCCTGTACAGTGGAAATGTTTTGGGGGGATTCAGTTCATTTGCATGGCAAAGAGGGACTTTGCAATTAATTGCAATTCATCTGATCACTCTTCATAACATTCTGGAGTATATGCAAATTGTGAACTTTGTGAAAATGAATATTGTGTCATTCTCAAAACTTTTGGCCATGACTGTGTGTGCGTATATTATATATATAAAAAAAAGACTCAATAATATGAAATATCAACAAGATCTACCCTTGAACACTCAGAAGTGCATCTGAAAAAAAGAGCTATTGACTAAATATAATCCAACTGTACTTAATTGCTGTACGTGTGGATACCATAATAATAACATACGTCGGTCACATACTTAACCATACATGAGTTGCCTTTATTATCTTGCACATTATTTTGTGTCCACACAATTGCTCTGAAAATGCTTTTAAGACACCATTTCCTTCTCTTTTACATGGATATTCACCCCCCGTTTGTCAGCCTGATAGTTGGTCTGCAGTTGATAAATGAGTCATTCTCCATAGGAATAGAATCTAGTCATTCCATTTCTGTCATTCTCTTCCTGTATTTTGTCTTTAACCGTAGCCCTGGAAATAGGCTGGATTAAGCAGCGACCGTAGTGCAGTAATGCCACTCTGCCTCTGTCCGTCCACTCCATTCTGCTCCAAAATGCAAGCTCCAGTGATAACTGAGGGAAGTCTTTTTTAAGACATGACCCCGAAGACAGGGTTATGGCGGCAGATGCTCGGTCCGATTTCCTCATAGTCTTTTTTGGTGTGGCACACTTGGTAAAACTCCGGCTGAGGAAAGAGTAGATATGACCGTTATTATTTGTTGGTGTACACTTTCTTTCAAGTTTCCTATTTTATATTCTAGCCAAGGCTAACAAAGCCTCCACGTGTCTGTCTTTAGCTTTTACATCAGTAGAATATACATACATACACTGCTCAAAAAAAAAAAAAAACACTAAAATAACACATCCTAGATCTGAATGAATGAAATATTCTTCTTAAATACTTTTTTCTTTACATAGTTGAATGTGCTGACAACAAAAATCACACAAAAATGATCAATGGAAATCAAATGTATTAACTCATGGAGGTCTGGATTTGGAGTCACACTCAAAATTAAAGTGGAAAACCACACTACAGACTGATCCAACTTTGATTTAATGTCCTTAAAACAAGTCAAAATGAGGCTCAGTAGTGTGTGTGGCCTCCACATGCCTGTATGACCTCCCTACAACGCCTGGGCATGCTCCTGATGAGGTGGCGGATGGTCTCCTGAGGGATCTCCTCCCAGACCTGGACTAAAGCATCGGCCAACAACTGGAAGTCTGTGGTGCAACGTGGCGTTGGTAGATGGAGCGAGACATGATGTCCCAGATGTGCTCAATTGGATTCAGGTCTGGGGAACGGGCGGGCCAGTCCATAGCATCAATGCCTTCCTCTTGCAGGAACTGCTGACACACTCCAGCCACATGAGGTCTAGCATTGTCTCGCATTAGGAGGAACCCAGGGCCAACCGCACCAGCATATGGTTTCACAAGGGGTCTGAGGATCTCATCTCGGTACCTAATGGCAGTCAGGCTACCTCTGGCGAGCACATGGAGGGCTGTGCGGCCCCCCAAAGAAATGCCACCCCACACCATGACTGACCCACCGCCAAACCGGTCATGCTGGAGGATGTTGCAGGCAGCAGAACATTCTCCACGGCATCTCCAGACTCTGTCACGTGCTCAATGTGAACCTGCTTTCATCTGTGAAGAACACAGGGCGCCAGTGGCGAATTTGCCAATCGTGGTGTTCTCTGGCAAATGCCAAATGTCCTGCACGGTGTTGGACTGTAAGCACAACCCCCACCTGTGGACGTCGGGCCCTCCCTCATACCACCCTCACGGAGTCGGTTTCTGACCATTTGAGCAGACACATGCACACGGCCTCCTCCACATCTCCTGATGTACTGGCCTGTCTCCTGGTAGCGCCTCCATGCTCCGGACACTACGCTGACAGACACAGCAAACCTTCTTGCCACAGCTCGCATTAATGTTCCATCCTGGATGAGCTGCACTACCTGAGCCACATGTGTGGGTTGTAGACTCCGTCTCATGCTACCACTAGAGTGAAAGCACAGCCAGCATTCAAAAGTGACCAAAACATCAGCCAGGAAGCATAGGAACTGAGAAGTGGTCTGTGGTCACCACCTGCAGAACCACTCCTTTATTGGGGGTGTCTTGCTAATTGCCTATAATTTCCACCTGTTGTCTATTCCATTTGCACAACAGCATGTGACATTTATTGTCAATCAGTGTTGCTTCCTAAGTGGACAGTTTGATTTCACAGACGTGTGATTGACTTGGAGTTACATTGTGTTGTTTAAGTGTTCCCTTTATTCTCACTCTCACACTCACTCACGAGGGATCTTTGTTAACTCATGTTACTAAGTTTTAGAACTCACAGTTGATGCCAACATAGACCCGCCGAACCAAACAGCGTATCTCTGCATGTGGTGAGTGATGACTTGCACGTCGACGGGTTTGGGCTGGCAAGAAAACATGAAACATGTCATTATTGAGCCAATAACACCTATGATTATGCTGGAAATGCAAAAATATGACATCATTTTGAACATTTTAGGAGCCACAACACCCATAAAGCTGTAGCATCCGTATAGAGTACATCAGCTGACTAGGTCAAACGTCAAATCGGTTCTCACCTTCAGCTTGCCACCGCTCAGTTCCTCACTGAGTTTCAGTCTGCCATCCACTGTCCTTTTCAGGTCCCTCTGCAGACGTCGGCCAAAGTCTCTGAACATAGTGGAGCCTCCAGAGAGCACGATGTTCTGCATAGCAACAGACAAGGTAAATAGACACTTGGAACCTCGACATACTGCTGAATAGATCACTTAGAAAATGAAACATGTCATCCTCCTACTTAATCTCATAACTTCTGGATGGAGACAAGTCTCAGTATCTGGCATAAGTATATCGTTTCAGTAAATCACGAGGACTGCTTTTCTATTGTCAAACGCAATGTTCTTGTTGCCTGTCATGTGAAAGAAATAAAGCAAAACTTGAACTCCCCAGGCGTACCTTATAGAGGGGACGTCTGACGTCGATAGGGCAGTTCTGAATGACTTCATCAACAACCTCGGAGATGGGTTGGGTGAAGTCGGGGTTGGCAAACTGGGGGTGGAGGAAAGTACAACACATGCAGTACAACCAATGTTATTATGATACAATTGGAGCAGAGTGATTAACAGAAATGTCAGTTCAATTATTTGAATTCCAATTCGTTCCGTTTTTTCCCTGTGAGCTCAATGCCGCACGTCTCACAGTTTCTCTAGAGATAAATCAGATCAGCCTGAACAGGCCAATATTCTATATAGTTTAGCGCATTAAAACGTGGTAATTAGCTACAATGACCATAATCCATTGTGCATCTACTAGTCCAGTCTTTATTTTAAGCCTGCTACTGAACAGAGAAGAAAGAGTGGTCGTGAGGTGACAGAGAGCAGCTGTTACTTTGTGAGGTACATTATATGACACCTGCCCGTCGAACATCGCATTCCAAAATCATAGGCATTAATATGGAATTGGTCCCCCCTTTGCTGCTATAACAGTCTCTACTCTTCAAGGCTTTCCACTAGATGTTGGAACATTGCTGCAGGGTCTTGCTTCCATTCAGCCACGAGCGTTCGTGAGGTTGGGCACTAATGTTGGGTGATTAGGCCTGGCTCGTAGTCACCGTTTCAATTCATCCCAAAGGTGTTCGATGGGGTTGAGGTCAGGGCTCTGTGCAGGCCAGTCAAGTTCTTCCACACTGATCTCAAAAAAACATTTCTGTATGCACATCGCTTTGTGCACAGGGCTATTGCCGTGCTGAAACAGGAAAGGGCCTTCCCCAAACTGTTGCCACAAAGTTGGAAGCACAGAATTGTCTAGAATGTCATTGTATGCTGTAGCGTTACGATTTCCCTTCACTGGACCTATGGGGCCTAGCCCGAACCATGAAAAACAGCCCCAGACCTTTGCTTTTGGGCACGTAGCGCTCTCCTGGCATCCGCCAAACACAGATTTGTCTGTCGGACTGCCAGATAGTGAAGCCTGATTCATCACTACAGAGAACAAATTTACACTGCTCCAGAGTCCAAGGGCGGCGAGCTAGACACTACTCCAGCCGACGCTTGGCATTGCGCATGGTGATCTTAGGCTTGTGTGCAGCTGCTCAGCCATCAAAACCCATTTCATGAAGCTCCCGACACAGTTATTGTGCTGACGTTGCTTCCAGAGGCAGTTTGGAACTCGGTAGTGAGTGTTGCAACCAAGAACAGATTAATTTTGCACGCTATGCGCTTCAGCACTTGGCGGTCCCGTTCTGTGAGCTTGTGTGGCCTACCACTTCACGGCTGTGCCATTGTTGCTCTTAGATGTTTCCACTTCTAAATAACAGCACTTACAGTTGACCGGCACAGCTCTAGCAGGGCAGAAATTTGACAAACTGACTAGTTGGAAAGGTGGCATCCTATGAGGGTGCCACGTTGAAAGTCCCTGAGCTCTGCAGTGAGGACATTCTACTGCCAACGTTTGTCTATGGAGATTGCATGGCTGTGTGCTCAATTTTATACACGTCAGCAAGGGGTGTGGCTGAAATAGCCAAATCCACTAATTTGAAGGGGTGTCCACATACACTATACAAAGGTATCTACCTGAATATACATGATCTAAGTGTTTTGACAGTTGGTATTCAGCAGTCATAAAAGTATGCCTTATTTACTATGAAAAACTACAAAATAGTGATTTTGTCAGACAGCATAGGCAGCAGCTCTATAGAGATGAGACGATGACTTAGAATGAAATAAAGTCATCAAATAAAACAAATGTAATATACACAACTGAAATATTTTATTAAAGTCACTAAATAAATGGTTATTAAGTGATAAGCAGTAATGGGCACTCACTACCATCACGAGACTTTTATTAATTATTTTATTCTGTGTTGTTACAGTATTCAGCCCACATAATGAACAACACATTTCATGTTTTCAAAATAATATTGAAACCGAAATCTGTGATTATGTTTTAATAATCGAACCAAAAAGCATTAAATCTCTCAGCACTAGATACAATAACTAGATACATAACACAAGCACAACAATATTTATAGAAAATCAAGGTGATCATACCTCTGGGTGGAAGAAGATCTCAGGGCCAAGGAAGCGCTCGTAGCCCACGTCGATGGTGAACTCCTTCTTGCTGATGGAGTTGATGCCCGTGTACTGCTTGATCCACTTAGAGCCGTCCGTATCGTACTTGTTGAACTCTTTCACCAGGTCAGGGCAGACATAACTGAACCTTTCCTGGAACACAATATGAAATCATTATCAATTGTAAGTCATAACCGAGTGTACATAAGACACTGGGTAGATGCCAAAGAGTTAACAAGGAGTCATGATCTGTGACTGTACATCTCTGGTCAATGGTGCAGCACTACTGACCTCTGCTGTTTAACCTGAGAAATGCTCAAAATAATACAAGTAATAATTCCTTTGGTTTGTGAAGGGAACAAAAAAAGTTAGAAATGTGCTGGTACCTTGATGGCTTTGGCTGTTTCCAATGACTGCTCTGGTGGGATGCCCACCTCCCGCTCTCTCAGCAGCTGCTGGGTGAAGTAGGTGATGTCTCGACCAGCGATGGGGATGTGCTTTATACAGCTACCGATGACGTAGCCTTCTGCCTGGAAGAAAACAACACAATCTATTATCACTCGTACAGTAATGTAACGTTACCATGTATGTGTTAGCAATAGTATATAGTTAGAATACATCCGAGTAGTGTTCAGTAGGGCACACTGTTCCAAACATTTACAGCAGATTAAGAAAATGTACTCTTGTTGGACAAGTTCAGGAAGTACCTCCACGTTCCACTTTGTTTCAAAACGTTTGCTACCTACTAAACATGACCCAGTTCTAGTAAAGACTGTATGGAAGGATGATCGAACGAATGCACCCACCACTGGGATGACGTGGGTGACCCCGTCACCGCTGTCAATCACCGTCCCCGTCAGGGTCCTCTCGCCCAATTGTCTGGAGGTCCATGAGGCTGCCAGCGCCAGGACCGCCTGAGGAGGAAAACACAGACCGTGTCACTTTCCACTAATGACGAAAACCCGTATTCGAAAGGAGTGCTAAATCTAGGATCAGTTTAGACTTTTAGATAACAAATCAATACAATTATATAGTCAGGGGAGTTCTGAACCTAGATCAGCACTCCTACTCCTTTTTTGAAAAGGGACCCAGAATTGAGATCCACCCAGGAGTTTGACGGACACCCTCATTTTCTCTGTGAAATGTGTTGAGAGTTGTGATAATGCACTCAAAATCAAGTTTGACTTGACCCTTGAACATGACGAGGTGCAGAGAGAGAGAGATTATATAGAACCAACCAAGAACAGAGAGGATTTACCTGTACAGCGATGTAAAGACCTGGAACGTTGAAGGACTCAAACATTATCTCTGCTGTGTACTCTCGGTTTTCAGGGGTATTCAGAGGAGGCTCTGTCTGTGGAAAAGAAAAGTACAAATCCCATAGGTTCCTGCTACTAAATAGCGTACTTTCCACACTAACGTGCATGTTATGAACGTACCAAGAGGAAGTAGTGGTCTTCGGGCTCTGCCCTCAGATACTTGAAGATGACCTGTTCCATGAACCTCTCCATGAGATCCCAGTCATCCACGATCCCATGACGAATGGGCCACTGTAACAAGGGGAACAACCACACCCAACATTTCTCCATTAGGCTACTCAGTTCTAACAGGCCTTCAGCATGACTTTACATTTCAACTTTAAAAAGGGGCAATAACAAAGCGAACTCCCCGACACTGTTGTTTCGAGG
Organism: Oncorhynchus mykiss; assembly: GCF_057628025.1. Taxonomy (NCBI): domain Eukaryota; kingdom Metazoa; phylum Chordata; class Actinopteri; order Salmoniformes; family Salmonidae; genus Oncorhynchus; species Oncorhynchus mykiss. The sequence goes on from NC_143039.1 coordinate 30,597,117, forward strand.
AAAAAGCTGACTAATTGGGCGGCAGAAATTTAACCGCTCTAAAATCCATAGATAGAGATATGGTTGCAAAGACTATCCAACATCGTAGTTTCACCATGTTTTGTTTACAAACATCGGAGATGATAGATGATATTTTCGGTTCTGATGGGATATGCCAGTTGAACTAAGCCCATGAGTCATATTGAAGTTATATTCTTCCAGAACTAATATCATTAAAGTCCAAAAACTTATGTAGCAACTGCAGACTTCCCCTTTAAGTAAACCTCCATCACTGGAAAATGCAATGTACCTTTGTTGCATAATTTGGTTTGTCTATTGCCTCGTCACCGATGTAAAAGTCCAGATCGTCCACCCCCTTCGTCATCCTGCGCTGGGCTTGGTCTCCAACCTTGGCCGACTCTTTGATGGCAATACCTGAAGTTTAGGAAGATTCAACTCCATTAATCCTTAGTACCAGCCTACATATGATTAGGACATTGTTGATGACTTGAGGGTGCTGATAGGCAACGTTACACAGGTGAACTGATTAAATCAAGCATAGGGAAAGCAAAGTGCCTATGCTAAACATAAGAGAGGAAACTCAATGAGCGGCAGGCCTATTACTTCGATTTGTCTTGTAAAAATCAGTAAACAAATAGCCACATTTTTATTGAAGAGATACTGAACGCACTGACTCTGCATGGGTTTTTCGGTTGCTCATTACGAAAAACAAGATTTCAGTCATGGGGGTGTGGTTCGATGTGGCGGTTACTGATGTTTGTCCCTCATGAGACACCGTAGGAACAAAGTCAGTATCACTTTCTCAAAATAGTCCGAATGAATTAAATTAAATTCAAATCAATTCAAAGGGCTTTCTTGGCATGGGAAACACGTTTACATTGCCAAAGCAAGTGAAATGGATAAACAATTAAATTAACAGTGAACATTACACGCACAAAAGTTTGAAAGGAATACAGACATTTCAAATGTCATAATATGGCTATGTACAGTGTTATATCGATGTGCAAATAATTCAAGTACAGAAGGGAAAATAAATAAACAAATATGGGAGTGGTTTGGAATTCATAGTAACTCAATAATTCTGTAATTTTTTTTAAATGTTTTTGCTGAGGTGCTTTAAGGTCACACGGTTTTACATCTAGCTAAGGTGTTTGGTGCAGTATTTCTCAAGTAAAACATTTTTGTGACGAGTTGTTTTTTGTAAACAAAGTGCGATCTTCTGTGCTGCTGGGCAAGTCTGTCTCGCTGTCTGTGTTCTGCTATACGACTAGATATGTATCCCGCGGTAATGGGCATGGTTGAAATCAAAACCAAACCCATGAGGGTAAGTGTTTTGGACGATACTGACTTTATGACCAAATTTAACCTACTTGTGCTTTTTAGACAATTTTATCACTGGAATAAATGTTTGACTAATATCAATGTCACATATGCCATTTTTAACCAGATACGTTATTTTATGTTTTTAATTATTTTCACAACATTGAATAAATGAGGTAAGCTTTATCCAACAACTTTGAGTGCCAACCCATTACACCCCTTTGTTTTGTCTGAATTTACATGTTTTACCCACCAGCTAAGCTTCTGGGAGAGCGCCATCACTCTCTTTTGATTTGAAAATACATTCGATACAGGACCTTCTAATCAGCAGGTTTTTACATGGGTGGAGTTATGGCTTGCCTGGTGACATCACAAGACGGTAAATAAGTTACACCAATAACAAAAGAGAGTTCCAAACCGCTTTGCCAATAACTGCTATTGTTTTTCCATCCCCACTCAGACTCCTCCCAAACAGTCCTAGCAACATTACTGCTTGAGAATTATAATATTTTGCTTAAAAGCCATTTGTTTCTTTTTAACCATTTTAATGGAAAGCTATTGCAGTAAGGTACTTAAATTGTACCCAGAAATGATTTGATGTTGATATACAAAAACAGCTGCATTGGGCCTTTAACTAACTGCATAATGTAACTTCATTGACAAAGTTGAGATTCCTGGGCCCACACGTACATTAAAATGTATGCACGCATGACTAAGTCAATTTTGATAAGTGTGCTAAAATGGCATACATTATATATTATTATAATGTCGGACGATGAACATTGCTCGTTCAACTACTTCCTTGTAGCCTCTAAATGTTTAGGCCTACTTGTCATCCATCCATGCTTCTAAAAGTGCACATCATCAATCTACCGGCTACTTCAAGTCCACAGTCAGGTGGCCTTGGCAAGCTTGTCCGTTATTCTAGTCAGCAGGGGCACAAGGGGACTTCTGCTATGGAGCCATATCACTGAATATAGGCTGGACTAGCTTCCTTTCAAGCTGTGTCTGGACAGCTTTCAAGCACTGAAAACAAGTGAATAGGCTAAGATTATTGAAAATAGCCAAAAATGGTTTGGATTGGTCGCCGAGTAACTAGTTTACGGTCCTCTAACAAGCTAGCATTGCCATTTAGCGTCCACTGGATGACTCAATGCTAGAGGAAGGCGGCCAACTTCAAACTTTGTGGTTTTACATTTGTTGAATTAGGCGTGCTCGCCTACTTCCTTTGAGCACTCCAATCAGATAAGAAAAACAGGAAGGACTTATACCAAAATGCTTTCAGCAGATTCATTTAACTAATGTCCACACAGTATGTCCGCCTTATGAGTTAGCCAAATAATGGACTAAAGGAGCCTAAAGTTAATCCTAATAGACCAAGGATTTTCTATTTTAAGGGTAAATTGGCTCTGAAAGCCAAAACAGACAAATACTCCATCTAAACTTGAATCGAATCTCAATTGCGGTATGGTTCTAAAAACATAAATCACCCTACTCTCATATAATTTCACAAATGTAAGATGCACACTCCCTGTATTAACACAGTTGCAGCAGACAGACATTTCCAGTGAAAACAGATTTGCGGCATCCATCTTCCATTTAGAACAGAATAACACTGTCCATCCAGGATGGACATTTTTCTTTGGCATCACCTTCCATTAAAATAATCACATACAGTCGAAGTCGGAAGTTTACATACACGTAGGTTGGAGACATTGAAACTAGTTTTTCGACCACTCCACAAATTTCTTGTTAACAAACTATAGTCTTGGCAAGTCGGTTAGGACATCTACTTTGTGCATGACACAAGTCATTTTTCCACCAATTGTTTACAGACAGATTATTTCACTGTTCCAGCGGTTTAGAAGTTTACATACACTAAGTTGCCTGTGCCGTTAAACAGCTTGGAAAATTCCAGAAAATTATGCCATGGCTTTAGAAGCATCTGATAGGCTAATTGACATCATTTGAGTCAATTGGAGGTGTACCTGTGGATGTATTTCAAGGCCTACCTTCAAACTCAGTTCCTCTTTGCTTGACATCATGGGAAAATCAGTCAAGACCTCAGATATAAAATTGTAGACCTCCACAAGTCTGGTTCATCCTTGAGAGCAATTTCCAAATGCCTGAAGGTACCACGTTCATATGTACAAACAATAGTACGCAAGTATAACCACCATGCAACCACGCAGCCATCATACTGCCCAGGAAGGAGACGCATTCTGTCTCCTGGAGATGAACGTACTTTGGTGCGAAAAGTGCAAATCAATCCCAGAACAGCAACGGACCTTGTGAAGATGCTGGAGGAAACAGGTACAAAGGTATCTATATGCACAGTAAAACGAGTCCTATATCAACATAACCTGAAAGGCCGCTTAGCAAGGAAGAAGCCACTGCTCCAAAACCGCCATAGAAAAAGCCAGACTACGGTTTGCAACTGCACATGGGGACAAAGATCACACTTTTTTGAGAAATGTCTTCTCGTCTGATGAAACAATAACCAAACTGTTTGGCCATAATGACCATCGTTATGTTTGGAGGAAAAAGGGGGAGGCTTGCAAGCCGAAGAAGACCATCCCAACCATGAAGCACAGGGGTGGCAGCATCATGTTGTGGGGGTGCTTTGCTGCAGGAGGGACTGGTGTACTTCACAAAATAGATGGCATCATGAGAGAGGAAAACGATTTAGGATATATTGAATAAACATATCACAACATCAGTCAGGAAGTTAAAGCTTGGTCGCAAATAGGTCTTCCAAATGGACGATGACCCCAAGCATACTTCCAAGTTGTGGCAAAATGGCTTAAGGACAACAAAGTCAAGGTATTGGAGTGGCCATCACAAAGCCCTGACCTCAATCCTATAGAACATTTGTGGGCAGAACTGAAAAAGCAAGGCCTACAAAACTGACTACACCAGCTCTGTCAGGAGGAATAGGCCAAAATTCACCCAACTTATTGTGGGAAGCTTGTGGAAGGCTACATGAAACGTTTGCCCCAAGTTAAACAATTTAAAGGCAATGCTACCAAATACTAATTGAGTGTATGTAAACTTCTGACCCACTGGTAATGTAATGAAATAAATAAAAGCTGAAATAATTCACTATTATTCTGACATTTCATATTCTTAAAATAAAGTGGTGATCCTAACTGACCTAAGACAGTGACTTTTTACTAGGATTAAATGTCAGGAATTGTGAAACTGAGTTTAAATGTATTTGGCTAAGGTGAATGTAAACTTCCAACTTAAACTGTACATTCTCACATCATACACATTTAAACGAGTCAGTCCATGTTGCATACACTAACAGAGGACATTAATAGATTCACAAACGACCACTTTCTCAACTGCACTAGATAAGTACATAAACCGATACAATTTACTTTGCAATTAGTAGTCCAACAGCACAAGGAACGAATTAATGTTTGAACACGTTCTTCTTGGCCATGGGCATTCTGAAGTGCCGGACAGAGGGAAGCCTCTCGAACTGAGCGTGTAGAGGGTGGGAGGGGGTCGCCAACAAAAGCCAGTGCCTTCTTTATGGTTGCCTTATAGAACAGAATGCTCAAATGTGCCTGTGGTCGACCAATTGCTGGCTGTGTTGACTATTCTGGTTAGTTTGCTTTTTCTCCTCACTCTCAGATTCCCATACCAGAGTGTCATATTGAACGTAAGGATGCAGGTGTTTGGAGACGCAGATAGCTATTTAGCACTTATTCTGCCTGTTTTCCATAAACAAGCGCCTTAACACGGACATATCGCCGTGTGGAAACGCTAACCCCATTTTTATTATTTCTCGCTGATATGAAAGATAAAAGGTCCTTATGCTTCCAAAATCATACTGCAAGCGATGCGTGTTAATGTTCAGACCGAGCGTCGTGTCTCTTAACAAAACTCCTCAGTACAGTCCAATGACTCACGTGTAATGGAAAGGAACTGATTCTCATGATCAAGGGCTACATATGAATAAACATGGTACATTATCCTTAGAAGAGGGGTGGTTTTTGCCCTAACCCTACACAGGTGATTCAAATTATCAAAGCTTGATGATTAGTTGATTATTTGAATCAGCTGTTTAGTGCTCGGGCAAAAAAACAAAATGTGCACAGAGTTTGGGGAACCGCTGCTGTATGATACAGAAATACTTACATGAAGGAACAATAAACTGTGGCTCTGTGTTTCCAGCATATCCAATCTTTGTGTACCTACAACAAAAGCATTGCATGAGAAAGTTCAGTGGGTTATATAGATCCTAATGATGCATGATCTAAAGCAGTGGTTCACAACCTGGTGGTACTTAGCCATCCACAGGGGGTTTATATGGGGTGGTATGTTCGTGAGACCATAGGCCTACTGGTAAAATGCACATAGGGGTACTCAGTCCGAGCAGTGAAATTTCAGTTGGTGGTACAGTAACCGAAAAAGGTTGGAAACCACTAATCTAAAAGGTGGCATGACTGTCTGTGGACTAGGCCAGTTATACGCTTCCATAAATTGAAACAGTCACGTAGACTCTGGTAAAAGATTAAAGTCAATGCATACTAAAGTTACTAATGTAACGTCTAACGAGTGGGGAACCCTGGTTGAAATTAGCTACTAGCAAACTATCTTGTAATGCCTAAAATGGTTAACTAGCGATCTTGCTGGCTGAATTAAACGAAATTAAGCAAATTAAGGTTGTTGCTGACTACCAAGCTATCTTGATTGGTTTACTTTGCACGCCCTACATTTCTGCCCTGTCTGGGTGCATCTAGCAAAAGCCAATGAATCAGTTAGTTAGCTATTAGCATTAACACATGCTACTTACCCTGTGCCACAGTCAACTACACAAGCCGGTAGACGTCCAGCCATGTTTTCTTAAATATCTACTGCAGAGTGCAATCGTGAATTGCTGCTTTATTCCAATGGGTCTTATAAAAAGGAAATTCGTTTGTTTTGGGTAGAGGGATAACCATTTATTTAGCTAGCTAGTTTAGAGGCGGAACCCTGAACCCGCAGAGTGAAGTTACCTCCGCAATCACCTGACGCGGAAGTTGAAAGCGGTTGACGCGACGCTGATCATAACGTTTGTTAAAGCATTTCTCATATCGCACCTTATCAGAAGGGTAAGCGAATGTACACGTTCTAATTGGAATGTAAACATATTAAACAATTATTCTCTATAATGTACCGATAGTTTGTATAGTAGCAGCAGAATAACTGTGTTCAGTCAATTCACGGACAGGATTCTGTGACGACTGATATGAGGGCAGTAGACTATCTGAATATAATATCTTCTTTGAACATTGCATGACGCTATAGACATCAATGACATTAAAATGCATTGTATCAATGCGTTAGATTGACCTTTTGGGTGAACATGAAAACCAAGCGCTCTTCTCTCTATCCTAGAAGTAAACTGCATTAGTGATCAGTTTCACCCAAGACCATCTCAAAAGTTTCCATCATTTTCAGAGACCGAGTTAAAATCAGTTTCAAGTTGGATATTTGACAATAGCTTTCAAACCACTTGAGCCACAGACTCCAAATAAGTGTCATGATGTTGGAAACATTGTGACTGTTACATGTTGGTATGTTCCTTTGAATTTTATCAAGTTGACATTCAGTGATCCGTGCCCAGTGGGAACCTAGGCTTCTTCTGTCCATTTTATGGTTCCGCAGCAAAACAATGGGCGTGGATGGTACTACCCACAACAGATATAGGCCTCCCTCCCCAGACAACCTGGAGATACCTATTCCCACCTCATAGGGAATGAGCCAGATCCATGCAATGCCAATGGGTTTAGTCTCTGCCTCAAGTCTAGTGAGCGTAGAGGAGACCTCCGCACCTACAATGTGTGGGTCGGCAAGCACCGTAGCTGGGGAGATCTACGAGAAGGGCCCGGCGCGTGTCCAGAGTTGCCGGACCCAACCCCCAACCATTCCGCCTTCAGCCCGCTGACAGACAGCACCCGGATGAACCCCGCATGCAGCCTCTTGCGAGACCACGCACGAGAGACTACGAGATGGGCCACACGATGACCTTCCAATGGTGGCGAGAGGAGGGCGGCGGAGCGACTGCTCCCCCAACCGCGGCTCGCACCCCAGCCCTTAGAGCCAATCCTTCTTTTTTTCCAACTTTCCGGCGCGCGTTATAACATGCCAGAGGCTGTTCACCTTGGAGACCTGCTGCAGATATGGGTACCGCCTGGAGTGAGATTTACACCCTCTCTCCCGGATTTTTAAGGGCCAGGGAGAGCTCACCAGATGCCGCTGAAACCGCAATGCTTTCCAGGGCTTGGGCCCCTCTCTTGGGGCGAACCCATTCCAGGGCTCACTGCCCTTTACAAAGAAAAGAGAACTCTCCCTGGGGTTCCCGCCAGCTTCTCCGGAATCGGTTGAGTTACTGCACTGGATGTCTCATGGCACCCATCCCCGCCAGTCCGTGGACATTCTGAAAGTAGTTTGAGGTCAGTAGGTCACATTACGTTTGAAAAATGTTTGAAAAATGTATGCAAAATCATGTGAGATGAAAATTGACAAACTAAAGGGTGTGTAATATAGAAGGGTAGACATTCTGAACCTTGTTTGAAGTCAGTAGGTCACATGACCAAGGAGCTATTGAAATTTTGAAAAATTAATGTAAAATCGTGTGAGATGAAAATGGACAAACAAAAGGGTATGCAATATGTAGGCCCACAATTGTACATTCTGAACCTTGTTTGAGTCCAGTAGGTCACATGACCAAGGAGCAATTGAAATGAGAAATTTTAAACATTTTATGTAAAAATGTGTGAGATGAAAATGGACAAACTGAAGGGTGTGCAATATAGTAGGGTAGTCATTGGACATTCTCAACCTTGTTTGAATTCAGTAGGTCACATGACCAAGGAGCTATTGAAATTTAATATTTTGAAATATTCATGTAAAATTGTGAGATGAAAATGGACAAACAAGGATGTGCAATGTGTAGGGCCACTGAGTGCACAGTCGTGGCCAAAAGTTTTGAGAATGACACAAATATACATTTTCACAAGTCTGCTGCCTCAGTTTGTATGATGGCAATTTGCAAATACTCCAGAATGTTATGAAGAGTGATCAGATGAATTGCAATTAATTGCAAAGTCCCTCTTTGCCAGGCAAAAGAACTGAATCCCCAAAAAACATTTCCACTGCATTTCAGCCCTGCCATAAAAGGACCAGCTGACATCATGTCAGTGATTCTCTCGTTAACACAGGTGTGAGTGTTGACGGGGACAAGGCTGGATATCACTCTGTCATGCTGATTGAGTTCAAATAACAGACTGGAAGCTTCAAAAGGCGGGTGGTGCTTGGAATCATTGTTCTTCATCTGTCAGCCATGGTTACCTGCAAGGAAACACGTGCCGTCATCATTGCTTTGCACAAAAAGGGCTTCACAGACAAGGATATTGCTGCCAGTAAGATTTCACCTAAATCAACCATTTATCGGGTCATCAAGAACTTCAAGGAGAGCGGTTCAATTGTTGTGAAGAAAGCTTCAGGACGCCCAAGAAAGTCCAGCAAGCTCCAGGACGTCTCCTAAAGTTGATTCAGCTGCGGGATCGGGACATCACCAGTACAGAGCTTGCTCAGGAATGGCAGCAGGCAGGTGTGAGTGCATCTGCACGCACAGTGAGGCGAAGACTTTTGGAGGATGGCCTGGTGTCAAGAAGGGCAGCAAAGAAGCCACTTCTCTCCAGGAAAAACATCAGGGACAGACTGATATTCTGAAAAAGGTACAGGGATTGGACTGCTGAGGACTAGGGTAAAGTCATTTTCTCTGATGAATCCTTTCCGATTGATTGGGGAATCTGGAAAAGAAGCTTGTCCGGAGAAGACAAGGTGAGCGCCACCATCAGTCCTGTGTCATGCCAACAGTAAAGCATCTTGTGTGGGGTTGCTTCTCAGCCAAGGGAGTGGACTCACTCACAATTTTGCCTAAGAACACAGCCATGAATACAGAATGGTACCAACACATCCTCCGAGAGCAACTTCTCCCAACCATCCAGGAACAGTTTGGTGACAGACAATGCCTTTTCCAGCACGATGGAGTACCTTGCCATAAGGCAAAAGTGCTAACTAAGTGGCTAGGGGGAAAAACATCGATATTTTGGGTCCATGGCCAGGAAACTCCCCAGACCTTAATCCCATTGAGAACTTGTGGTCAATCCTCAAGAGGCGGGTGGACAAACAAAAACCCACAAATTCTGACAAACTCCAAGCATTGATTATGCAAGCATGGGCTGCCATCAGTCAGGATGTGGCCCAGAAGTTAATTGACAGCATGCCAGGGTGGATTGCAGTGGTCTTGAAAAAGAAGGGTCAACACTACAAATATTGACTCTGCATCAACTTCATGTAATTGTCAATAAAAGCCTTTGACACTTGTGAAATGCTTGTAATTATACTTCAGTATTCTATAGTAACATCTGAAAAAATATCTGAAGACACTGAAACAGCAAACTTTGTGGAAATTAATATTTGTGTCATTCTCAAAACTTTTGGCCATGACTGTACATTCTGAACTTTGTTTGAAGTCAGTAGGTCACATGACCAAGGAGCTTTTGAAATTCAAAAATGTTAATAAATAATTGTGTGAAATTTAAATCGACAAAAAAAATGTGTGTCTATGCCATCAGGTTAGCTAGAATCAGTTTGAAAGTTTTAGGAATAGTAGTTAAAAAGTTATTGAAATTTAAAATGTTTGATTTGTCACTATGCTTACGGTCACTAACTGCTCTTGGTGGACGTAAGGAAAACTACAGGCGAATAGCCGTCGACTATCCAACCTGAATCTTTCTTTACTTCGGTTTTTCAGAGCTATGTGTCCCTCGAAGCTATAGGCTACTGCAGCCCCCACAAAAACCATCTCCAACGATCTGCTCTGTTTAAAGATGATATCATTGATTTACATGGAATGGAAGGCCACTGATAAAGAAGATATATTAGCCGAGAGAGCTCTGGGGCTTAGAGCTGGATCCATCATGGAGGACCATCTTGCGGCTCCACTAGAACCAATCATTGAGCTTTATAGAACATTGCCTTATTTCTCTCCAGGAAGAGTCATCCATCGCTCACGTCGGTGGTCCCTCACTCCCTGTATCCTTCCCAAAGCCCTCAGCTTTTTCTTCTTGTTCAAACGGTCCTCTCCAGTCTCCAGTCAGTGGGAGAAACCATTCCTTTACTGTGTTGACATTAGGATGGGATAAGGAAAAGCTGACAAATAAATACAGTTTAGCTGAGAAACCTTTCAAAGGTACATTTGATTACAGTCCTCATTTAATATTAAATGTATAGTGCCAGAGTTACTGTATTTGAAGGGCTGCTATAAGAAAGAGGATGCATACAGTACATTGTTATTATACTTGGGGTATATTGCTATTTCACCAGTAGGTGGCAATATGCATTTGACAGTACAATGCACGGTCAGTGACAATAGAAAGTACGCCCCCTGTTTTCACATACGTTTTTGTGGGATTGAAATAGAAATTGTACCTTTTTTTTTTTTTTACGTTGATCTACACAAAATACTCTATGTGAAAGTGAAAATATGTATGTATATGTATATATGTGTATATGTATATACATGTATATTTCTATATATTTTTTACAAATGAATAACAATTAAATAACTAAAATATAGTCATTGCCCCATTTGTTTAGGCAAGCCTAAATTATTTCAGAAGTAAATTCGGCTTAAGAAATCACAAATCATGTTATCTTGACTGACCAGGTATGTGCCCGGGTGGGACGCCAGGTGGCGCCCCTAAGGGGGTGGGTGGGGGGAGGGGGGTCCTGTCACACCCTAATCTATTTCACCTTACTTGTGCTTGTCTCCACCCCCCACCAAGTGTCTCCTATTCTTCCCCATTATCCCCTGTGTATTTATACCTGCGTTGTCTGTTTGTCTGTTTGTCTCTTGCCAGTTCGTCTTGTTTTGTCAGGTCTTTTCAGTGTGTTTCCCGTTTCTCCAGTTCTTGTCTTCTAGTCTTCCCGGTTCTGACCTTTCTGCCTGTCCTGAGCCTGCCTGCCACTCTGTCCCTGATTGACTCTGCCTTGGATTACAAACCTCTGCCTGCCCTTGGCCTGCCCTTTGCCTGCCCATTGTTATAATACATATTCTGAGAACCAAACTATCCGCCTCCTGTGTCTGCATCCGGGTCATATCCTGAGTCATGATAGTTCTTCATTATTTGGACCTTCCTATCTACCATATACTCCATCTAAACGTGAATCGATTCTCAATTGAGGTACAGTTAAAATACTTATCCTGGACATTATCATTCACCTGTTGATAAGACAAGATGTGATAAAAAATGAGCGTTTTTTGCTAATGTATGAAAGGGGTCCCTGGGTCTCTGATTTGCTTGGGAGGGGTTCCCTGGGCAAGAAAAAGGTTGAAGACCCCAGTAATAGAAAGAGAAGATGAATGCCAATCCAATCATTGCACAGGACCTGGACAGAAATATTCACTAAATATACAAAAGTATGTGGACACCCCATTCAAATGAGTGGATTCGACTATTTCAGCCACACCCGTTGCTGGCAGTTGTATAAAATCTAGCACACAGCCATCCAATCTCCATAGACAAACATTGGCAGTAGAATGGCTGAAGAGCTCAGTGACTTTCAACGTGGCACCATCAAAGGATGCAACCTCTCTAACAAGTCAGTTCGTCAAATGTCTGCCCTGCTAGAGCTGCCCGGTCAACTGTAAGTACTGTTATTGTGAAGTGGAAATGTCTAGGAGCAACACCAGCTCAGCCGCGAAGTGGTAGGCCACACAAACTCACAGAACGGGACCACCAAGTGCTGAAGCGCATAGCTCGTAAAAATCACCTGTCTTAGATTGCAACACACACTACCTAGTTCCAAACTGCCTCTGGAAGTAACGTCAGCAAAAAAACTGTTTGGAGGGAGCTTCATGAAATGGTTTTCCATGGCCGAGCAGCCGTGCCAAGCTTAAGATCTCCGTGCGCAATGCCAAGCGTCGCCTGGAGTGGTGTAAAGCTCACCCGCCATTGGACTCTGGAGCAGTGGAAACGCGTTCTCTGGAGTGATGAATCACGCTTCACAATCTGGCAGTCCGAAGCGTGATTCTTCACTTCAGAGAACACGTTTACATTTGGGAATCTGGGTTTGGCGGAAGCCAGGAGAATGCTACCTGCCCCAATGCAACTAAACCCGTTTGTTTAGTTGCTGTTGACTTAGTTGCTGTTGTCAAAATCTGTGCATGAGAAAATAAATGCAACTATCTATTCAGTTTTACTCCCTTGAGGTGATGGATTCAAGCTCTTTTTGTCATGTCTACTCCCGCTCGATGTCACCGGTCTACTAACCTACGGTCCTGGCAACACATTATTATGCACACCTGGCAACTGAGGTAAAGTTGGTTTTATATTCACACATTTGGACATTCAACAGACATCCAACAGACATTCGCCAAAAGCCATTTATAAATGTAAAAATCTATAACTAATTCACTGTTTGTCACAGAATCATGGAAATAGATATGATTTATTCTATAAATGTCTAGCATACATTTACAAACTTTGTTTTGAGTAGAAATTCCAGTTTTGACTTGATAGAAATACATCAAATCTATAAAAATGCCATTTAAACCGGTAAAACTCAATAACTAATTCACTGTTTGTCACAAACATCAAACTGTGTATGATTTATTCTATAAATGTCTAGCATACTTTTACAACTTTGTTTTGAGGAAAGATGTCTGTTTTGATTTTAAAGAAATACATGAAATCTACAAAATGCCATTTGAAGCGGTATAAACCAATAACTAATTCACTTTTTGTCACAGAAACATCAAACTTTGTATGATATATTCTATAAATGTCTAGCATACTTTTACAACCTTTTTTTAGTATAAATTCTAGTTTTGATTTGATATATATACATACCATCTATAAAATGCCATTTAAAGCTATATAAATCTATTATGTTTTCCCTGATTATGTCATAATCATCAAACTAGGTATGATTTATTCTATAAATGTCTAGTATACTTTTACAACCTTTGCTTTGAGTAGAAATTCCAGTTTTGACTTGATAGAAATACATAAAATCTCAAATATTGCATTTAAAGATGAAGAAATCAATAACTAATTCAGTGATTGTCGCAGAAAAAAGTGAAAATATGCATTTATTTGCAATAACTTTAAAGAAATGTTCATTTTAAGTGCAATTTGTTCTATATGAAGTTAGACCATGTTTACATACACTTGTACAATGTTTACAATCTTAAATGGTATGCCAAATCAATGTTTGCATTTTTAGTGCAACAGTTCCACATTTTAAAGTAGTTACATGGCACAACAGTAATTTATTTATACGTCTCTAATCTAACAGCAAAGAGGCCCCTTCCAATCATTTTCTATTTTGGTTTTGTTGAAGTCCTTCTTTGTCATCCCCAGACAAGCTGAATGGTACCATCTCTGGCACACAGAGCATTCTATCTGCAGTATTAAAAACAGAAAACAGGGTTATGTTTATTTACATGTAAATTACAGTTCTGGAATACCCAAATTCTGTTACATGCTTTTGCAATTAGGAACATTTTCAAATTTAACTGGATTTTTTAAATTGGATTGCTCAATTTCTAAATTGACTTTAAATGACATGCATTTGCTCACAACCCTGACAGAAGCACACATAACTGAGGTGTTAATCATCGTTGAGTATTCAGGCAATATAAATCATATAGTATTAAAATAATACATTGTAGATATCACAAACAACTCGGTTTGAGCAGTGTCTGTCTGTTATACGTTTGATCAGTGGGTATAATGGTAAATCTGATCCCCAAGGTTCTCATAGGCTCACTTGGATATATAGAGAAGAAAACAATATGAAACCAGGACATTAAAACACTGGCAGAATCCTTTCATCCACATCCATTCACACAAAATGTATTTAAAAGTAGATATACGCTTCTAAGACCACTGTCTTTCTGTATGTTTTCAAATGGTTCTTTCTTCAAGTAATGGGAATTTAAAAGGAATATGGTAATACCTATGTTGGTGATGTAGGTAGAGCATTGGACTAGTAACCGGAAGGTTGCAAGATCGAATCCCTGAGCCGACAAGGTTAAAAACTGTCGTTCTGCCCCTGAACAAGGCCGATAACCCACTGTTCCGAGGCATTGAAAATAAGAATTTGTTCTTAACTGACTTGCCTAGTAAAATAATGGGTAGTATAATTGCACACCTCCCTGCTGAATTATTATGGAGAGCTGATTTGGGCCAGTCTCCACCGTGGAATGTCCATGTTGATCATCTTGGTCCTCTTGATCCATCCACCTGTCCTCTTTGTTAGTCAGGCCTGACCCCTTCATCCCGTAGTTTTTTCCTGTAATCTATTTTAAAATGACTAAAGATGCAGAATTTTCTGCCAGGCCCCTTCTAATAGGGTTTAACAGACTCATTAGAACTTTGACCACAAGCCCTCTAGATGGATTACTTGCCCTCTATCAAATCAATCAATTTCCTCAAAACAAAGGTTGTAAAAGTATGCTAGACATTTATAGACTACATCATACCTAGTTTGATGTTTCTTTGACAAACGGTGAATAAGTTATTGATTTGTACCACTTTAAAAGGCATCTTATAGATGATGTATTTCTATAAAATCAAAACTGGAATTTTTACCCGCAACAAAGATTATAAAAATAAACTAGACATTTATAGTACAAGTCATACCAGGTTTGATGTTTATATGAAAAACGGTGAATTAGTTATTGATTTTTACATTTTTAAATGGCTTTTGGCGAATGTCTGAATGTCCGAATGTATATAAAAACAACTTTACCTTGGTCACCTGGCAACCATTATTACGCACACATGCGCCCCATCATCTGTCACACCCGGACTTCATTACTACCTTGATGACTTACCATGTATCTAGCACTCTGTTCCATCAGTCTTCAGGTAGTATTGTTTATGTTTCCTTGTTCGACACGGCTCTTGTTTTTGTTCGTTGTTATTAAACTCACACTACACTTTTCTGACTCCCTGCGTCTACGTTACACTTTTGCAAAACACATGTCAAACGTTGGTTTCACTTTTGTTTTAAAGATAGCAAGGCCAAAGGACAAACGCATGAATATGAATAATGTCAAAATATGTGGTCCTTGAGGGGAACAAGATCAAAATGCTGTAGGCATCGTTTCCTGATTTATAATATTTATGTTTATTTGAGGTTTTGGGACTATGAACTACTCCATGATGATAACATAATGCAATCTGAAGTGACTGTTGTGAATCTGATGCAACAAAGTTATTTATTCCATTTAAATATCATAACTTACGTTACCCAAAGGGGACTTCAGGTGTGGGAAGTTGGATGAGATACCTAAAGTAAACCTAACAGCAACATTCACATAAGACAATAGCAATACCACTCAATACCTAGGTGACTCGTTTTGTCTGCATCAAGTGCAACAGCATCCATTATTTGTGGGTGACAAACTAACCTGTGACAGTCAATCTGGAGGCGCTCATGAAAATGCTTACTAGTGACAGAGCGAAGCACCTGTAGAGCAAACTCCTGGTCAAGATGAATCACCTTCCAATGGGTCAACAGAGGCACACGGATGGAAGTCATAAACCTGAAAATACATTTTGTGGGAAGAGAGGTTATACTGCAGGTTGTTATAACTAAACAATGGAATATTGAGGGAATACTGTATACTCACCATACCACATGGGGGAATATGTGTGATATTGCATGTTTTGTATGTACTGTAAGTGCTCATATCCACAGCATCACAAATACAATACATATAGTACCAGTCAAACGTTTGGACACACCTACTCATTCAAAAAAATAAATATTTGTACTATTTTCTACATTGCAGAATAATAGTGAGGACATTAAAACTATGAAATAACACATGGAATCATGTAGTAACCAAAAAAGTGTTAAACAAATCAAAATATATTTATATTTGAGATTCTTCAAAGTAGCCACCTTTTGCCTTGATGGCAGCTTTGCACACTCTTGGCATTCTCTCAACCAACTTCATGAGGTTTGTCACCTAGAACACATTTCAATTAACAGGTGTGCCTTCTTTCCTTCTTAATGCGTTAGAGCCAATCACTTGTGTTGTTACAAGGTATGGGGTGGTATACAGAAGATATCCCTATTTGGTAAAATACCAAGTCCATGTTATGGCAGGAACAGCTCAAATAAGCAATGAGAAACGCCAGTCCACCATTACTTTAAGACATGTAGGTCAATCAATACGGAAGATGTCAAGAACTTTGAAAGTTTCTTCAAGTGCAGTCGCAAAAAACATCAAGCGCTATGATGAAGCTGGCTCTCATGATGACTGCCACAGGAAAGGAAGACCCAAAGTTACCTCTGCAGCTCCAAATTTGAGATTTTTGGTTCCAACCACCGTGTCTTTGTGAGACGCAGAGTAGATGAATGGATGATCTCCGCATGTGTGGTTCCAACCACCATGAAGCATGGAGGAGGAGGTGTGGGGGTGCTTTGCTGGTGACACTGTGATTTGTTTAGAATTCAAGGCACACTTAATGAGCATGGCTACCACAGCATGCTGCAGCGATATGCCATCTCATCTGGTTGGGGCTTAGTGGGACTATCATTTGTTTTTCAACAGGACAATGACCCAACACACCTCCAGGCTGTGCAAGGGCTATTTGACTAAGTAGGAGAGTGATGGAGTGGTGCATCACAATCAACACAACCTCAACCCAATTAAGATGATTTGGGATGAGTTGGACCGCAGAGTGAAGGAAAAGCAGCCAACAAGTGCTCTGCATATGTGGGAAGTCCTTCAAGACTGTTGGAAAAGCATTCCAGGTGAAGCTGGTTGAGATAATGCCAAGAGTGTGCAAAGCTGTCATCAAGGCAAAGGGTTGCTACTTTGAAGAATCTCAAATATATTTTGACTGGTACTGTACATGTTACACTAATGAAAAACAATAAATTACATCAGTAAAAATATTTTTTTTCATTGTTATCTAATCAAATTTGTTATTTCAGTCTATAGTCAGGGGTCTATCAATTCTGAATCCTGGGACAGTTAAATGTTTTACTCTGAAAAAGTGGGAATCTGTTTATGATTATCCCAAACTTGTAAAAACTTTTGAGACATCACATCTTCCTTTAGGAGATAAATGACTGGACTAGATTAACGCAAGCCACAAATTACACCCTATTCTCTATGGGCTCTTGTGTAAAGTTTTGCACTAGATTGGTAATATAGTGCCATTTGGGACGAACACTAGATTAACTTTACAAGACATCCATTTCCATCACTGCATGTCTCCATCTATAAAGCATTACTATTGGATTCCAAGTGCCGGCTTCTATTTTAATCAGTGTAAAACGACAGGACATTGCACCAAGGGTTCTCTCGACCGATATTATTGTGATTAATACAGTCTCTTTTATCTTCTGGCTTTCTTCTGGTGGCTTGATGTATTTAGTGTAGGCCCCAAGGCTTGTTAATGCTTTCCCATTGCCTAATGATATAGATCCTCTTTTGCTCCCATCCCTAACAACACAGATGAATCAATCAAAACAGATTTGTTATTAAGTTTAGTTTTCTTTATTAGCTCCCTTGAGAAAAAGATAAGTTGAGACACTTTTTTTTTTCTCCCCCCCATCAGATCACTTTAGAGTGGGAGAGAAAACGAACATTTACTTTCGTCAATTAGCTGGTTTTGATCAGCCTGGCTGTATAGTTGATCCTCATAACTTGGAACGTTTAGACATAACTCAGGATGTCTGAGAGCACAAAGCAATCGAGGCAAAGACACTATCGTGTATAATGCACACCCGTTTTTCTGTGGTAAATGAACACCACATGCAGGCACATGCTATATCCTATAGGTCTCTACCTGCGTAGAGCACATGCTCCTTTTCATTGACGTTGCAGTCTCTAAAGTGTCCTTTTGTTTTGGGTTTAAAACAATATATATATAGATATACAGCTTAGTCGTTGTGGCTCTGAACACACTGCCCGCAAGCCGTCGTTACATTTTCATTAAATATGTGCCATTTTATTAGCCATTCAGATGTGGTCATACTTTGCTCTTATGTAACTAAATAATCAAAGACATAACTGCTCAACGAGTCGGTGACCGTCGTTACAAATTTTTCTTTTTAGGTGTCCTTTTTTTTTGAGCACCTGCCCCCCAGAAGTTCTGTGTATGCAACACAATGTACACTGCTCAAAAAAATAAAGGGAACACTAAAATAACACATCCTAGATCTGAATGAATGAAATATTCTTCTTAAATACTTTTTTCTTTACATAGTTGAATGTGCTGACAACAAAATCACAAAAATTATCAATGGAAATCAAATTTATCAACCCATGGAGGTCTCGATTTGGAGTCACACTCAAAATTAAAGTGGAAAACCACACTACAAGCTGATCCAACTTTGATGTAATGTCCTTAAAACAAGTCAAAATGAGGCTCAGTAGTGTGTGTGGCCTCCACGTGCCTGTATGACCTCCCTACAACGCCTGGGCATGCTCCTGATGAGGTGGCGGATGGTCTCCTGAGGGATCTCCTCCCAGACCTGGATTAAAGCATCCACCAACTCCTGGACAATCTGTGGTGCAACGTGGCGTTGGTGGATGGAGCGAGACATGATGTCCCAGATGTGCTCAATTGGATTCATGTCTGGGGAATGGGCGGGCCAATCCATAGCATCAATGCCTTCCTCTTGCAGGAACTGCTGACACACTCCAGCCACATGAGGTCTAGCATTGTCTTGCATTAGGAGGAACCCAGGGCCAACTGAACCAGCATAAGGTCTCACAAGGGGTCTGAGGATCTCATCTCGGTACCTAATGGCAGTCAGGCTACCTCTGGCGAGCACATGGAGGGCTGTGCGGCCCCCCAAAGAAATGCCACCCCACACCATGACTGACCCACCGCCAAACCGGTCATGCTGGAGGATGTTGCAGACAGCAGAACGTTCTCCACGGCATCTCCAGACTCTGTCACGTCTGTCACATGTGCTCAGTGTGAACCTGCTTTCATCTGCCAATCTTCGTGTTCTCTGGCAAATGCCAAACGTCCTGCACGATGTTGGGCTGTAAGCACAACCCCCACCTGTGGACGTCGGGCCCTCATACCACCCTCACGGAGTCTGTTTCTGACCATTTGAGCAGACACATGCACACGGCCTCCTCCACGTCTCCTGATGTACTGGCCTGTCTCCTGGTAGCGCCTCCATGCTCTGGACACTACGCTGACAGACACAGCAAACCTTCTTGCCACAGCTCGCATTGATGTGCCATCCTGGATGAGCTGCACTACCTGAGCCACTTGTGTGGGTTGTAGACTCCGTCTCATGCTACCACTAGAGTGAAAGCACCGGCAGAATTCAAAAGTGACCAAAACATCAGCCAGGAAGCATAGGAAATGAGAAGTGGTCTGTGGTTATCACCTGCAGAACCACTACTTTATTGGGGGTGTCTTGCTAATTGCCTATAATTTCCACCTGTTGTCTTTTCCATTTGCACAACAGCATGTGGAATTTATTGTCAATCAGTGTTGCTTCCTAAGTGGACAGTTTGATTTCACAGAAGTGTGATTGACTTGGAGT
Organism: Oncorhynchus mykiss; assembly: GCF_057628025.1. NCBI lineage: Eukaryota > Metazoa > Chordata > Actinopteri > Salmoniformes > Salmonidae > Oncorhynchus > Oncorhynchus mykiss. The sequence goes on from NC_143039.1 coordinate 30,617,046, forward strand.
TACATTGTGTTGTTTAAGTGTTCCCTTTATTTTTTTGAGCAGTGTATTTGTGATGCCATTTCATTTTTTAATTCTGCTGCTGAAGCCTGGTACCCCCCCCCCCCCCCCCCCCCCCCACATGTGAAATAATAACTCAGATCAATCACATTGAAACTCTGGCTCCAAAATAATCCTATCAAGTCGGGTGATTACGATGCCCCTAGGGTTTTGGACCCACCTCTTCTACCCCATCCCAAAAACATAATAACTACCTTGTGCACGATCCTTCCCAAAATATGAATACTTTTGCCATCCTGGCTAACATACTTACAAAGTAAACAAATCAAACATGAGTTTAAGTCCCTCATCAACTAGAGTGTTTCAACCAGCACCCCCTAATATGACGATGTTTGCACAAACATCATTAGGGCCGAAGCAGAGGTAGCCCTATTATTTCTAATAATCTGTCTTTTTGCTGTTTCTTAACCCCAGGAGGTCTGTAGTCTGCAGTTAGTACCCCCTCTTCTCCTACTATCTCAATCCTTTGGCTCTCTCCTTTTCCACACAGCCTCTCTGCTTAATAGCGCTGTCTGTCGCCAACACTTTTTCTGCTGCAGGGTGCAGTTGCCGCTGCTTTAATGATCCTGTTCGAGAGGGTACATGAACGTCCGCTTTGCCTGTGTTCAGCACTGTGGTTTCTCTGTGATCTTGTTTGTCTAACCGCATGCTTTTATCCCACCGGCTGAGGCTTAACCTTCATGTACTGAATGAAGAGTACATACTTGCTTTCCGATGTACCTCCTCCTATGAGTTTGTGTGTGTTTACGCGAAATATTACTCCCGGGACTTATTAACACTGTAAATGTGCTGTTGGTCCATCATTGCGGAATCAAATGGGAAGCATGTAAGCCTGACTTCAGACATGGATGACAGTTGATGTGAATGAGAGTGGACGCTCGTTGTTACCATCGTATTCCTAAAGGAGAGTAGATAACAACAAGAAAAATGGTGGCGGTGAAAGACGTCTCCTCATCCATCCCCCCCCAAGCACATCATCTAAAAGCTCATGAATTTAATAAGGCATTAATGCTAGTCGAATGTACCGGGCAGAAACAGAGACCTCAAGGCCCAGTACAACTCACAGGAAGCTAAGGTTTTTGTTGGGAACACGTGCCAGGTGTTTGCCGATACACCTGGAGCCTTCCATGCATTGATTTTATATCTCTGCGGGAATGACTATACGTTGGGGCACCATTGCCCTTGCCAGAGCTTGTAAATGAACCATGGGGCTTTATGTCTCATGGTTTTAGGCCTGGTGAATCAGCATTCAATGAGCGACTGACAGACAATGTCATTTTGGCTGCATTTACACAGGCAGTCCAATTTTAATATTTTAGGCCTGGCCTGGTGAATCAGCATTCAATGAGCGACTGACAGACAATGTCATTTTGGCTGCATTTACACAGGCAGTCCAATTTTAATATTTTTTTCCACTAATTGGTGTTTTGATCAGTCACATTAGCCCATTAATTTAACATATTTTTCAGAGCTGACTGATTGGACAATAGGCTGATTACAAAAAAAAAATCTAAACTCAGCCTTAGAGAGACGCATAGAATCGGTTTCTAAATCCCTTATGCCTGCAGCAGCCCCTTCTGAAATGCACGTTATCTTGTTTAACGCCTAAAACTATTTTCCTAAAAGTTTATTTGTTGAGAAGCCACAACAATCACATCTTCAATGTGTTCTAGTGTAATTGCATTCCCCTCCAAGACGCTTGAAAAAAGCAGCAAGACATTGTGAGAAACAGTGTAGAGTAGCATTAGAGAGGAGGTTTTCAATCATGGCCGCTTTGTATTCATACCGCTCTCTAGGTGTTTTTATTCATGAGTTTTAAATTGTGATCTCTTATTTTCTTTGCCTTTATCAAGTCAGAATGAAAACCAGCAGTGACTATCTCTAAAGTGGGCAGTCTGGGCTTTTGTCTATGATATTAGAAACCCGCACACAGAGATATTGCTAACTCCAGGAGAAGCCCAATCATGCTCGCAGAGGACACATCAGACTTTCTGCTGACTGTTGACCAAAAATACTTATTTTTCGCTGACATTTTCCATCAGCCTTGTTATAACATTTATGTCAACTATACTTCATTCTCCTCTTTTGTATGAGGAGCCAGTCTGGCCCCCTCTCCGCAGACAGATGCGTAGTGGGAGAAAGCTAAAGGCTCCATTTTGTAAACAAATGTTGCACTTGCAATGTGTTGAAATGCACCATCAAGGTATATTTGAAGGCACCTGATAGAATATCACTCTATTGCTTCGAGCCACATCCGTCTGTGTTGCCTCGAAATGGCAAAACCGTGCTATGTAAAAGAAGGAGTGTTGCGTAAGACTTGCCCATTGCCTACATTATGACTCCACTGGGCTGTTTGTCGCCGCACACACCAGGAAGACAGAGGACGACCCTGACACAGCTGATCTCTCTTACACACGGATTTGAGCTGTATCACCGTCAAAGGTCTAATCGATAGTTTCTTATACCATAGAGAAACCCACATACTGCACCATCCTCTACTTTCTTTCCTGCCTGAAGCAAATGATCGTTTTGCTTGTTAGCACCTGCTTGTTCATGCCTGACTGCAGTGAAACGTGTACTTCCACGTGTATGAATGAATGGCAAGAAGCAGCTTGGTTATAATTGGCCTCTGCACCGAACTCCTTATTGCTTTTCGTAGCATGATAATTGAAGGTGGTGACAATGTAAAGTGAATGATCGTGTGGTACGCAAAGTGGACGGCACAAAGTAGCATGATACAGTTCATTTAGTCCCTCACCTACTGTGGGGGAGAATGTAGCATCTTGGGTGTGAGAAATGTGCATTACAAATTGAATGAAGTATTGTTGTTAAATGGACAGATATTATAATGGTAACACTAGTTTGTTCAAGGCTAAACAGCGAAACAGTGACAATGTTCTGAAGACCTGGTTAATAAGTGGTCACGAATGGGTCGTCATATTCCAACACAATTATAGTTGTCATTAGAGAAACCTTATAATGTAATCTTTGAGAAAAAAATCTCAAATGAAGGTCTATTGCATTAGTATTGTCTGTAATAATGAAATTACAACAGTTGGTGGTCATTGGAAATTGGGAGTGGCAGGATTATAATGACACAGGTGCGTGGGTGGATGCTTTGTCCATTTACAGTTGGAAGTTTACATACAACTTAGGTTGGAGTCATTAAAACTCGTTTTTCAAACACTCCACAAATTTCTTGTTAACAAACTATAGTTTTGGCAAGTCGGTTAGGACATCTACTCTGTGTGTGACACAAGTAATTTTTCCAACAATTGTTAACCGAGAGATTATTTCACTTATAATTCACTGTATCACAATTCCAGTGGGTCAGAAGTTTACATACACTAAGTTGACTGTGCCTTTAAACAGCTTGGAAAATTCCAGAAAAGTATGTCATGACTTCTGATAGGCTAATTCTGATAGGCTAATTGACATCATTTGAGTCAATTGGAGTTGTACCTGTGGATATGTGAAGGATTACCTTCAATCTCAGTGCCTCTTTGCTTGACATCATGGTGAAATTATGTAGATATAATAGCAACATCTCAAGATATCAGTCAGGAAGTTAACGCTTGGTTGCAAATGGGTCTTCCAAATGGACAATGACCCCAAGCATACTTCCACATTTGTGGAAAAATGGCTTAAGGACAACAAAGTCAAGGTATTGGAGTGGCCATCACAAAGCCCTGACCTCAATCCTATAGAACATTTGTGGGCAGAACTGAAAAAGTGTGTGCGAGCAAGGAGGCCCACAAACCTGACTCAGTTACACCAGCTCTGTCAGGAGGAATGGGCCAAAATTCACCCAACTTATTGTGGGAAGCTTGTGGAAGGCTACCTGAAAGGTTTGCCCCGAATTAAACAATTTAAAGGCAATGCTACCAAATACTAATTGAGTGTATGTAAACTTCTGACTCACTGGGAATGTGATGAAAGAAATAAAAGCTGAAATAATTAATTCTCTCTACTATTACTCTGACATTTCACATTCTTAAAATAAAGTGGTGATCCTAACCTAAAACAGGGCATTTTTACTAGGATTAAATGTCAGGAATTGTGATTAACTGAGTTGAAATGTATTTGGCTAAGGTGCATGTAAACTTCCGACTTCAACTTTAGATGTCAACGTTAATCGATGAAACCACTTCAATGTTTTCCATTCTGCCCTAGCCTACATCTAGCTGTGTGGAAGTTACAGAAATATGAAATGCAGGGACATCTCCCTGTGATATCCATTTTCCAGACGGTGCAATAAATGGAGCAAGGTCCACATGGTGCGTACTGTGTCTGGTGGTGAATAATAAGAAAAACCCTAGCCGCTGGAGGTCACTGAAATTTCAAGCTAGGCTCCGAGACAGGATATTTCACAGCCTCCGTCACCCTGTGTCTCTCATTTAAACGTGGTGCACGGCTGTGTCGGGCATCCCTCTCTCCCTTGCTCTCTTCCTCCATCTCTCTCTCCCAGTGTGAGGCTGACCTAACTAGGCCCATGTCTCATTTACAGACAAGCCTTAACTCCCCAACAAAGGAGGTTGGCATTATAAGATGCCCGAGGTCATTCAACTTAAACTGCCCTTTGGAAAAAAAGCAACTAATCAAATCAAAAATGTTATTATAAATATGTTATTTGTTTATTACATATTGAAAACAGAATGGCGAGTCTGCTGTTTCAGAAGCACTGTTTTTGGTCACAACTCTTTATTTGCATTTCACATGGGCAGAATATACAATCACTCTTCACAGAAGACCAATTAAGGGAGACCATCAAAAAAATTACCCATAATACCCCCATTCTGTTAAACATGTCTACCTGTTAGTTCAATGCCTTACACATTCAAGATAAACATCAAATAAGGAAAAAAAGCTGTATCATTATCATTTAATTTAACCACTATCTTTTAATTTGAAGGATGAATTATGACATACTTCTTACATTAATCTCTTTACAAAGCCTTTCAATAATTATAATGGCCAATGAATAAATCAAATCAAATCAAATACAATTGTATTGGAGTAATGAGAGTAAGTTATTAGATATGTTTCTGAAATCTATTTACATTTCATATATGCTGTATTTCAAAAAGAATGGTCTTCCCTTCAGTCTCTGTGCTGCCTTTTCAGCAGAATAAATAACTCATCAATTGACAATAGAATCAGCTGAAAAGAAAGTCAAAGTAGATGACTGTAAAGCTACTGTTAAGCTAATACTGACTATGACTGGCAAAAGCCCATGGCACAAGAACCAAGAAAGAAACACTAGCCAACATAAATAAACACCCCGTCATATATTTCCTACTGCACTGTTGTCTGTACTCTTTTGTCAAATTAACTCCACATTGTCACTTCAACATTCAGTAGTCATATACACTCTGATATATGTGAGTGACGTCAGTTTTAGGGGTCAATAGAAACATTTCGACCAGTCACTCACTCCAAAGGTTCATGTGGATCATTTTATACAATCCAAAATATTGTAGTTGCGTTTGTGCGCTCTCTGGTACTTTCAAGTGACAATCCATCAGATAGGAAACATCAATAGAAAGAGAGAGAATAGGATTTCAGTAAGACATAAAAGTATGAGCAATATTTGTACATGATGCATTGTTGAGTAAATGTATCCATCAACTATGCCTCTCCACTTATAGCTAAGTGATCCATTCCACAACACACCGCGCGTGGTGAGCGTTCCGTGAGTCAATGTGTTGCGCTGAATGAGCATTATACTAACATCGTCAATAGTTCCAGATGAGCAACTACACTTAAAAAGCTCCTCTAAGCAGTTTTAGCAGGTAGCTACAATAACCAATACTTATATCTGACCTTCCCGCAATGACAGCCACATATCTCATGTCTGTACAGAAAAGGGTATAATATGCATCCCTGCATTGAAATGTCCTTCATGTGAACTTGTGAATCACTTATGAATAACGGAACTGCATAAGCTCTACAACTAAAAAGCTGAAATATACTATAAGGACTGTTGAATGACTTCAAATATATTTGAAGAACGACACCCCAAAAAGTTTTGAAAGTTGAAACTGGATGTTGATACAGATTATTATTATCATCCTGTCAATGACTACGCTAATAACAGGTTATTGAATACGCTACCGTTCAAAAGTTTGGGGTCGCGTAGAAATGTCCTTGTTTTTTGAAAGAAAATCACATTTTTGAACCATTAATATACATAAAATTGATCAGAAATACAGTGTAGACATTGTTAATGTTGTAAATGACTATTGTGGCTGGAAACAGCAGATTTTTTTTACGGATTATCTACATAGGCGTACAGAGGCCCATTATCAGCAACCTTCACTCCTGTGTTCCAATGGCACATTGTGTTAGATAATCCAAGTTTATCATTTTAAAAGGCTAATTGATCATTAGAAAACCCTTTTGCAATTATGTTTGCACAGCTGAAAACTGCTGTGCTGATTAAAGAAGCAATTAAACTGGCCTTCTTTAGACTAGTTGAATGTCTGGAGCATCAGCATTTGTGGGTTTGATTACAGGCTTAAAATGGCCAGAAACAATAACTTTCTTCTGAAACTCATCAGTCTATTCTTGTTCTGAGAAATGAAGGCTACTCTGGGATGCTGGCCTTCTAGGCAGAGTTCCTCTGTCCAGTGTCTGTGTTCTTTTGCCCGTCTTAATCTTTTCTTTTTATTGGCCAGTCTGAGATATGGCTTTTTCTTTGCAACTCTGCCTAGAAGGCTAGCATCCCGGAGTCACCTCTTCACTGTTGACGTTGAGACTGGTGTTTTGCGGGTACTATTTATTAAAGCTGCCAGTTGAGGACTTGTGTTTTCAAACTAGACACTCTAATGTACTTGTCCTCTTGCTCAGTTTTACACAGGGGCCTCCCACTCCTCTTTCTATTCTGGTTAGGGCCAGTTTGCTCTGTTCTGTGAAGTGAGTAGAACACAGCGTTGTACGTGATCTTCAGTTTCTTGGCAATTTCTCGCATGGAATAGCCTTAATTTCTCAGAACAAAAATAGACTGACGAGTTTAAGAATAAAGTTATTTGTTTCTGGCCATTTTAAGCCTGTAATCGAACCCACAAATGCTGATGCTCCAGATACTCAACTAGTCTAAAGAAGGCCAGTTTAATTGCTTCTTTAATCAGCACAACAGTTTCCAGCTGTGCTAACATAACTGCAAAAGGGTTTTCTAATGACCAATTAGCCTTTTAAAATGATAAACTCGGATTAGCTAACACAATGTGCCATTGGAACACAGGAGTGATGGTTGCTGATAATGGGCCTCTGCACGCCTATGTAGATATTCCGTAAAAAATATGTTATTTCCAGCTACAATAGTCATTTACAACATTAACAATGTCTACACTGTATTTCAGATCAATTTGATGTTATTTTAATGGACAAAAAATGTGCTTTTCTTTAAAAAACAAGGGCATTTCTAAGTGAACCAAACTTTTGAACAGTAGTGTATGTCAATTTATATAACGTTTAAGAACAAATCCCTTGTGTCTTTCAGCAATATTTGAAGTCCAAGAAAGTAATTGGGTATATGCAGATGTAGGATCTTAATTTGATCACCCTGTTTTTGCAGGGAATTTTCTGCACAGCAGGAAAAGCAAACTTGCAGTGTATTCAAGGTTTTTAAAGGCTTCTAAAGTGGTATTTTCCACTTTAAAATGTTGGTTTGCCCAAACAAAAAATGTATCAACCCCTATGAAAATGTCCATTAATTATAACCAACACAATAATTCACATTTCTGTAGGATTTGTTGCTGTAGGAATATGTTCCTGCTGTGAGAAACTGGTCAAATTAAGATCACACATCTGTACTTACAAATGATATAAGACATGAGATCCTGCAGTTAGTACTTACTGTAACAAGAACTTGTACCAGTAGTAAATGATGCAGACATCTAAGTATATCTCCAAAATCCCTACAACTCACTGCTCAATGTCCTCAACTGTCAGTGCCATCTCTACACTCAGATCCATGATGAGTTAACACAATTCTCACAGCTAAACGGCTGCTGAGTACTCACTGACTATGATCACGTCTGACTCCTAATCATCAGGAGTATTGATCTGAAGTGTTCGATCTTCCTATAAACAGGAGAACACCGACGTTGATGAGGTCAGTGCCCATTGGCCCCAATAGGGAACCTACAGAGTAAGCAAGGGGGGATTGGAGGGCAAGGGAGGGACGAAGAAGAAGGAGGCAATGGCAAGCATTCAGTTCTCAAAAACTCAAAACACCAGGATTATAAAAGGGGATCCTTCCAAAGAGTCTTAAGCTCTTGAGTATCCGATCCAAAGATGACGCTGTAGAGTCCACAGGAGGCTGCTGATGGGAGGACGGCTCATAATAATGGCTGGAACGGAGCAAATGGAATGCCATCAAACACCTGGAAACCATGTGCTTGATGTCTTTGATACCATTCCACTCATTCTGATCCAGCCATTACCACAAGCTCGTTCTCCCCAATTAAGTTGCCACCAACCTCCTGGGATAGTCTCTTATGTATAGGATTCCTCTCCAAAGACGACACTAGAGTCTGATGTGGCCAATACACTACGTACGGTTATGTTCTGTACCCTATATGTACTCTCATAATACTCTAGTGTTATCTTTGGGTAGAGGAGGGGACAAATGGACACCTCTCGGTCTATGTCAGAGAGAGGGAGACCAGCGTGAGGGAGACCAGAAGAAAAAGAAGGGAGGAAAATGAAGAGTTGGCGGCCGACGGGACCGGGCGGTTCTTCTTCCGGGGCCCATTGCAGAGCGGTGTGTTACAACAGGAGATGCACACAGAGTTGATCCTTCCAGTGCAGAACTGCTGGTAGCCTGACGAGGATATGAGGCATGCCCCGGACGAGGCGCAGGACTTGCGGTAAAATATGCCTGAAGAAGGAGAGAGAGAAGTGGTCAGGAGTAGTGTAAAGCTATACAGGATGTCCAGGTCAAGGTAGATGTGGTAGTGACACCGTTGGTGAAACTGAGCCAAGTCTCATAGCAAACTGAGGTAGCACAAGCACTGGGGAAGGGAGGGGTAAAAGTCCGTCAACTGTCTTTTTTTTTCATGAATGTGTCTGTTTTACGTTATGCCTGGCCTATGCCATGTCTCGCACCCTTTTACAGTGCATGTTCTTGTATGTAAAGCAAATATCTGTGAAAATCAGACAAAGCAATATCTAATCTACCTTTTTTCACAAATAAACAGGAATAACAATTACACATCAAAAAAATGTGGTGATTTGAACATATTTGCCTTAGGATCTTAGCCAAGTGAGAAATTCTTGAGACTATCTTGTAATTCAGTGCTATTTGCAATTTAACAGAACTTTATCCTGATCAATACTGGAATGGTTCATATTACTGGGAGGTGATCCTCTAAGTGCCTAGAACCTTTGTCAAGCCGTTATAAGAAATAATACATTGGGAATGTCACCTCGACAGAATATAATGCTCTCAAACGATGGAACAATTGCAACAAAACAATGCTTTGATTTATATGGTGGCGAGAGAATGCACATGAATAAGAGTGTTTTGATTTCATGGAAACGTTGTTGTGCCATTAAGTCTTACCATAGGAGGTGGTAAGAAAGCCTGCGTCTCCCTGCCTGATAAATGAACACCTTGCAGGGACTCAACTCCCATTTCTCCCTACTCCTTCCTAGGAAATAGACACTGCGCTTTTGGACACAAAGAAATCCAAGGTGACCCTGGAGATTTGACTCAAGCTCCAACTGAATCTATAAGCATCCGTACATGTTATAAGCATATATGGGCGCTCATAATGTCTTAATGCAAGGTCTATCATGTGTGTTCTCTGCTGAAATGTGTCAGCAGACTGCAAAGAGCTGTTATTATGAGAAGGGGTTCATAAGTACGACAAGTCTTACATTGCATTGTAACTGTGGCATAATGCGTTACACGCGTCGCCGTTAAGGTAAGTGTTGAGAAAAGTTCAAATGAAAGAGTAAAGAGGTAGATGAAAGAGGTAGATGAAAGAGGTAGATGAAAGAGGTAGATGAAAGAGGTAGATGAAAGAGGTAGATGAAAGGGGTAGATGAAAGGGGTAGATGAAAGGGGTAGATGAAAGAGGTAGATGAAAGAGGTAGATGAAAGAGGTAGATGAAAGAGGTAGATGAAAGGGGTAGATGAAAGAGATAGAAGAAAGAGGTAGATGAAAGAGGTAGATGAAAGAGGTAGATGAAGGGGGGGGGGGGGAGAGAACTGCTAGTCATGTTAAAAGTTACATCAAAACTCTACTGCTCGAATTTACTCGTCGTTCTCTTGAAATAATAACTGATGAGCTGTCAGGCAAAGTGTAAATGTGTAAATGCAATACAATATTCTTGTTTTGTCTCAAAGACGTCAGACAAGCCTTCAAGACAAAAGTAGAGCGTTTCGGTCTGCATCAGCCCCTGATTACTGCTATTAAGTTTGACAGAACTAACAATGCAACTTCAACTTAATCAACCCTCTGCTTTGTTCCATACTTCATCACTCTGCACATTTAGAACTGACAGTCAAACAAACCAAGTCCCCAAACCTTTGTTGGGGGGGAAGAATGGGTAGAGACCAAGCTGGCACCAATTCACATGCAAAAGCCAACTTTCCCTGAGGATTACATTACAGATGTCTTCACATATCATACACACATTATGCACGTGTTTCTTTCCGCCGATAACGATGTGGTAATTCACAAATGTATTATTTGTGATGAATTGCGGTTGCTGCATATAAAGATAATTAGTTAGGCTCCTGGTCTCAGGTTGACATTATAGGAAATGATTAAATTAAGGAACTTATTCATTACCAACATTGCTGGAAGGTTTCATGTTAGAATAAAAGTTTGCATGAATTTTCTATTTATCTGCTTACAGGAGCACATAAGAATCCCTTTGCCAACATCGCATTTGAATCAAATGACTCAGAAGACCTTTCTAAAGAGTGCAGAGGCTGGAAAAGATTTGTGAATATACTGTAAGCATGTGCATTTCACACAAAAGTGCATCCTTATCTCAAGGTTATTCAAACCATTACACAGCATTACACAGTGTACATTTGTTCATGACATTATTGCCGTAGATTATTGCCTTTGAGTGATGAATCGTGTCAACCATCACGTTCAGAGACAGTTTGGGCATAAAACACTCGCTAAAGACAATCTTGCTATGACTTTTTTTATGCTCTTGTAATTGGAAGCATACATTTGAACACAAGTGACATGCTGTACATAACATTGGATGTGGTAAGATCAATAGGCCTAGTGTGTTTGAAGGGCGTTCTCCCATTAACCCTCTTGTTGTGTTCGTTTCATGTTAATGAATTCTGTGTTCCCGGGTCCAAAATGACCGCCCCCATTATAGCTGATTATAAATCCATAATAATACATATATTATCACCTAATGTTGTGTTAGATAATTTTATCAACTTATAGTTCTTGTGAACATTACAAGTTTTGAACTTCTACTTGCTATTTATGGCCTGTAGGCCTCATTGACCTGAGCTCATACAACTCGTATTTGAGCTGAAAAAAAAGCATCATGTATGGATTATTTTGACAAAAACAAATACTCAGATGAAACACATTGTTCTATTCATCACGGACTACTTTGTGTCAAAGTTTAACAAGGACTCTCTCCTCCTCACCAGGGTTATGATCAAAGATATGATCAAGAGCCTCACATACAATATATTGTTTGGTCATTGTGCTGCCACAGAATGAATTGTGAGAAAGGCCTCAAAAAAGATTTATATACCAAAGCCTGAGAAAAGTTCTATATATTATTGAAACAATGTTCTATTGGGGAAATGTTCTATTGGGGAAAGGTTCCCGTGGGGGTTGCCATGGAAGCCAAGAAGGGGAGTGATGTGTGTGTGTGTGTGTGTGTGTGTGTGTGTGTGTGCTCAAACACACATGCATGTGGGGGTCTGGGAGAGGAAGTGTGTCCATCTGATGAATGGGCATGTGCCTGAACTCAATTTTATACACTAATTGTATTCTCACCCATTAATTTCTAATTACTGGTCATTTTTGACCAGGAACACCACAGGTGTACAAAAGTTCAATAAAACCCCCAAAATGTTATGAAAATCATCCAAATGTAATTTGTGTGTTCAGATGCCCTGTGTGGACAAAGTCATGGAACCTTATGACAATCAGATTAAATTAACTACGTTTTTCAGAGAGAAAACTTGTAAATCAGTCCAATTTGACCGGAACACGGCAGGAGGGTTAAGCAATAAGGCACGAAGGGGTGTGGTGTATGGGCAATATACCACTACTAATGGCTGTTCTTATGCACGACGCAACTCATAGTGCCTGGATACAGCCTTTAATTGTGTTATATTGGCCATATACCACAAACCCCTGAGGTGTCTTGTTGCTATTATAAACTGGTACAGCAGTACAAATAAATGTCTGATTTACCACGGCTGTCAGCCAATCAGCATTCAGGGCTCGAACCACCCAGTTTATAATTTAAAAAATTGCATGGATCAACTGAGTACAGCAACCAGCAACCAAGGGGTTAACCACCCTTTGGAATAATCCCATTAAAATAATATGAGCCATAAACCATGAATTAACTATGGTAATAGCCTCTTCATCTATGGAGATTCGTTGATAGGTCCCAATTGATGTAGTGGGCTTGTAGGCCTAGTTTATGATCTCATTTGTTGATGTTACAAGGAGACCTTATAGATCAGTTCCACTGAATTCAGAGATAGAGAGGAAGTACATGAAAGAGGAAAATATACCTTATTTAGGTCACATGTTAAAAAGTGTCACAGTCCGGTGTGACTTGGTTTTGCATGGCCTGGGGTGGTCTAGCTGCAGAATACATTTATATTGTGTTGGCGTGGGTTCGAATCCGGCCCCACCCTTCTGACACAAAACAGATCCCCCAACCTTCCTGTCTCTCTCTCACAGGTCTCTCTCGTCAGACTGAAGCTCACGCTCTGCTGTGGTGGAGATACAGCGTCAGCGAGAAGGGACTACTTCTCCCACTAGCTCTATCCAATGAAGAACAAACGAGGAAAGGAATGGGACTGCTCAGGAGACGCTGTTTTCTTACCATCCTTCTTCACCAGTACCTCCTTCTGACACATGTCCTGCACGTTGACCGTGCAGTTGACAATGAACTCTGGTGTGGAGCATTCATTGTTTTTCACCTCCTCACACTGGTAACATTGGATCTGGAGAGCATAGCCTGTACAAGAGAGAGAGACAGGAAGAACCGCAAGGAGTTAAACAATTTTTTTTTTAAGTCCACAGTTCACCAGTATCTGGCATATAGTATCTCATTAGTCTATGAATGTTGGTCAAGAGAGACTACAGGCAAATTCTTTCAAGTTCGTTTGGCTGTGCTTGATTGAGCTTTCCCGGCACAGTGGAACCAATGGAGTTGTCAGAAAAGTGTAAGCTGGCACTCCAGGCAGGCTCGATCGAAACGCTGAAACTATTTGAAAGACTAGGCCTAAAATCTCGTTTGAAAGATTTGAAAATGTTATGCCAGGCCTGCAGTTCAGCCATTAGCATTATCCCTTGTTCATCTGGAGCCTTTCAGCCCCCCATGTTTTCCTCCCAGCTAATCAAGAATAATGTGTTTTCGTGATCTATTGCCATTACCACAGATCAGGAACTGTATCCTCGAGGAGAGACAAATCCATCTTTGAAACGAAAAAGTCTCTTTGCTGGCATTTTGAAAGTCAACTTGGTCCCTATTTGCAAGACGCGATCTCCTTGATGAATCACAAGTGTGAAGATTATCTCAAAGAGCAGTTAATGTGGGAGAGACGATGTTGACGCTATCCTTACACATGCGGACATGTTGCAAATATCAGACAATAGGACTTTGAGCTAATATGATAACATTTCTGTACCCCACCACAGAAAGCACTGATGAGTCACACAAACACACACTTCTCTGACTGCATACACATTTGTCATGACAACAAAGAAACACAGCAGAGAGGAGTTGTTTAATGCACAAACAGGTCTGTAGTCAGGATAAAGGGATTTTGACTGAAAATAATGAACAAACATGTTTCAACAATATAAATCCATACTCTCATGTACTTGCCAACTAAACTTAATATAGAGCCGTCAGACATAATTGTGTGTGTAAGCTGGGCATACTGTATCTGTGCAGGGAAAAAGGCGACTCAACTTTACGCACTAAAATAATAATTGCCATTCTGACTACGACAGGTCAAAACAACCAAGCCAGAGTGTTTCAGACAAAGTGCTTTATCCACACACTCAATGAAGCTGTTGCTCCAGCACTGACTTCAAATGAGATGAATTCATTCTAACTTGACTCATTGGAATTAAATGGAAATTGAGATTAACTAAGAATGACAGATGGTTGGCTATTCATGCAAAGTTGTTTCGCAGGGAAGAGAAATCGAGAGAATTTAATCGAGGATACCGGATGGATAGCACAATCTGATTCAGGGTTTCGCAGAAACATGCATGACTGTGCAATGATAAACAATAATTCAAAATGTTTCAGGTCATTTGTTCTCCGTGACAGTTAGTACTGTGTTCTAATTACTGAAATGGTGACAGTCCTTCTTCTCCCAGTCTGACAGCGCCATCAAGTACAAATTCAATTGAAAAGGACCCAAAACAAAAATCAGAGCGTAATTACGTTAAAACCAGATAAATGCCTCAAAACCCCATCCATCAACCGAGCAATAGTCTCTTAAAGTGTCTAAACACATCCTTAGACTGTAATGTATTTGTCCTCTACAAACCACTGGCTATTCATACTCTCTATAATTAACATTTAGGCAAGCATAAAGTTATGTACATATCGTCTATACTTTTCATATTGTTCTTCAATACAGTTTCCACTGAGGTAAAAACATCCTCAAGTTATTTAGAAGCATTTTCTGCTAACAGCGAAGATTATGTTTAAGGAGTGAGTATGTTAACCAAATGCAGCACGTCCAACTCAGAACGGAGAGAACATTTGTATGTTATTTTACACCAGAGGCATTTTTGGCGAGATCAAGTTCTTACACACCACTGTTCATATGCCATGTGCAATGTGTTGAACTGGAAATATGGACTGGAAAAACTCTTGAGCGGCTGATTGTTACATCATTCTGATGATATGATCATTGGATGTATGTGGGAATGACAATGCGGACTATTCCATTGACATAGATTATCATTGTCATTTTACCTGAACCTTTTTTAAACTACATTACCACCGTTTGTATACTTTATTCCCAAATCATTGCTATAAGGTGACCCATGTGGATTGAGAAATCAGTTTGTTTGCCATCATCTATCTTATTAAATTGTGTTTTTTTCCTTCCACAGTCATCTGAAGAGAGACAGCTTTGCTATTCTCTGCATATTTAGTGATATTAATATTCAACACAGGTGTTCGTGGAGTGGTAGTTCAGCTCCTTTAAAACCCATTAAAAAAATGGTGCTTGAGTTTATTACATTCACCTGAGCTGACAACTGTTGATCAATCAAGTTCCTTATCATTTGAGCTTGATGGAATGCCTACACCTGTAAAAAAAAAAAAGTGTTGAATTGCATCTGTGTAATTAGAGAGCTATTAATTAGCTATTGATAATGAGCGGCCTAAACATGTCCCTCTGCTTTATAAAATGTGTGAATACATTCTTCACCTGTAATGGTGTCTAGTCATGTTTAGTAGCAATTAATCGGAACATTCAATAGCCTAATTAGCATGCCACGCGGGGCAATTGTAAGATCAGAAAGACGCTCCAAATATGGAATAATGGTCAATGTTTCAGCATGTCACGCTGTATTATGTAACATTTACTTTTTAAACAATATCATTACATTTAAGCAAAGATATGTAAAATAGTAGCTTAAGTAACATTTTGAAAATGTTCCTTTGCACAAGTCATATGGCGCAATAGTTTTACAGACGCAATTACGACCTAAGGTGACATATGTTCTCTAGCTGGAGCGCAAGTGTCATTAAAAATGTTAAATCCAAGAATCTATGTCACAATTTCTTATTCCAAGACAGTTATAAATGCATTTAACGAGATGATTTGATCTGCAATGGTGACCTCCTGCGCGCCTCCCTGTTGGCATTACCAGACCTCTACTGGACTTCTGAAAACGATTTAATTGTTTTCATCCGACAAAAAAAAACTCCCCAAAATCATTTAAACATAATCCAAACTTGAATTAGATTGGAATACCTGGAAACGTTGACACATCACTTGAGGAAATGCTCTCAGCATCAGAATACAACGCAGCAAGCCAACACATGTAAGATTACGCAGTCTCCAAAGTTTAGCATACCTGTTTTGAGGAAAATTCCAAGCAAAGTTGCGTAAATGAGAAGCAACATCCTCTCCCGAATGACACTATAGAGGAACACATCAGACCAGGTGAACTTAAAACGAAAGCAAAACCCTTAGATGGATCCGTGGCATCAATGTGTGAGAGCACATTCTGCTGCGAGGAATGTGATGCGCAGCGCTGAACGAGGGCGAGCTCTGGGGTTCGAGAGACTAGGCTGCGGAATTCCAGTGAAATTGGATGAGGATAAATCGTAAAACGTACCACGTGATGAAAGATCGTGGTACGGAAGCAATTCTTCAATCACTCATATCCTACACACGCAGATCAGTGACTGTTTAATTGCGTCCAAATATGAAATGGTCACCTTTGGATATGCTTTTGGGCATGGAGTGCACCGTTGGTAGCCATGCACATTTAACCAGATTTAGAAAGGCTAGTATTCATTAAAAACATTTTTTGAGATCATTTTATGGATCGTCTGTGTCTGTTATGAGTCTTGTATGTTTCAGTTAGAGAGAGAGAGAGAGAGAGAGATGGGAGAGAGAGCGAGAGAGAATGTTTGGATGTCACTCTTGGGTGGCTGAATTAATTACTTTTATTTATAGTCACATAATTACCCATCAAGAGACTCCAATTGTTATAAATGCCCCTACTTTATAAGCACTGTTAAAGAGAGTGAAGCTCAGTGAACACAGGCTATACGTTTAACACGTTTTGTAGTTGAAGACTATGACATGAGCTTTACCGCAAGCATTTGAAGGCAGGACTTGGCTCAAACCTTCCCTTGCCATTATTAACAATTCCCTTCTGTAGCCTACTTACATATATTTCAGTTACACATTTATGAGCGCAATGGCAAAGATCAGCGAAGATCTCACTGTTCCTTATGACTATAGTACCTTACATTTGACTACAGTATATGATAATGAACGCACACGTGTATGACTGCACGCACACACACATACATACACAAACGTCAACCTCCAACAGTTACGAAAGCTGCACCAAATTTAAAATAGGAAATCATTTATTATTATTTGTCTGGGAAATGATTACATAAAATATAGCATTAAAAGTCTAATGTAACAGCCAAAATTGCACACGTAATTACCAAACTAACACTGCTGGTAACAGGTTCTCTTACAAAGGAACAATCAAGCAGAGAAGATGTGAAGTAGGACAATTAAACACCACTATACAGTTCCATGTACAAAAAGTGGGATATAAATACTCGTCAGCTAGAAAAATACACATTATGGTCTTAGCAAGACTCTCCTTACATATTATTAACAGTTTCATGGAAAATTGTTTGAACAATGAAACGTACAGAGTCTGTTTTTGATTAGCACCAGAATCAAATTACGCACGTTTGGCATGATGATTTATTCATACTACGTGTCAAATGTGTTATAGGATAAAGTGATAAAAGGTTGCAGTAGTAGCTTTTATTCGACAAAATAAAACATTTTGTATCGACAAAACACTACAGGAAGTCACAAAACGAGGAAACGATCAAGAAAAGTTGAACTGTTCTCAATCAATAGACATATAGTTTGAATGATTGGCAAACATTACACAATTATTAAATGTTTTAAATTGCATATACCAGTCAGCAATGCTCCATTCTGATATTAATTTAATCGCAGTTTTTAACACACAAACAAAATATACAAAACATGAGTGTTTTATGATGCTACAAGAGACACAGTTTCAACGGTTATGTTATCTTGCAGTTCATGAAGGTTTTACTTTTCAAAAAATGTCTGTTTTCCGTTTAAAAAAATGAAACATTTATTTTCCATGAGTTGTAACCTTATATTCAAGGTAACTAGGTATACGCGTTGCATTTTCCCTGAGCTACTAGCATAGACTTTGCTCCGCAAATGTGTTATTGAAGCCAACAGAAGTTTCTGATTCATAAGTACCATTCTGACACTAGTTCAGTTCTATGTTTACATGAAATACTGAGTGACCCAAGTACAATGGTGATGGCACGGTGATTGCTTAAAGGGATAATTCAGGATTTTTTCTACTTCCCCAGAGTCAAATTAATTAGTGGATACCATTTTTATGGGCAGTTTGAAGGACATTGCTAAATAGTGTTAGCATAATGACTGGAAGTCTATGGTAACTGCTAGCATGCTAGTAGATATACTTCCAGTCATTGCGCCAACACTAGTTAGCATTAGCTCACACAACTAACTCTAACTTCCTTCATACTGGATGCAGAGACATGATAGCATCCATGAGTTCATCTGACTAGGGAAGAAGATAAAGGGCTTCATTGCCAAATATCCCGAAGTATCCCTTTAAGCCACTACATAGCAGTTGAAGATCAGCTTGACAGTTTTGACTTGCTGGTAGAAATGATTGATCATGTATTGATCATGTATTTCTCATCTGTACTACAACTCAAAGTCAATATTGACTCCAGTACATTCAATATGCAGGATACTATTCTTTAAGATTCCACAGTACTGGTGGTTCAATTAAATGTGCAAATGCGTGTATTTAGGTCACTTAATATAAAGTATAAATTCCGCCACTTCAAAAATAATGTGTCTAATGTGTGTCACATTTTAGTTCGCCATGCAACTTTCAAAATAGCACAGCAGTCTAGTAATCGTACACATTTGACACAATGGCTTTAGGAGCTATGATTGTATGGTATGGGTTGCAGTGTATTGCATGATGGTAGTTGTGGTGTGTAGGCCTGCCATTGTGGCATACAACACTGTGGCAGTAAAACTTTTGAGAAATAATGATCCGTGAGAAAACCATCTATCCACATCCAACAACCGTAATAGTTTTTTGCACATATTATCATTCTTAAGGTATTGCTTCACACTACTAGGCATCATCAGTTGCTCCTGATGATATTGCTGATTGGTTTGATTTGGATTTGGTGGTATTTACTCTAGTTATGTCTTCAAGTTGAATTCCTTAACTTTGTACAGTATTTTTACAGTGCAATGATAAAAAAAAACATTCCCCCTTCGGGGAAAAATATATAATGCAAGACAATTTCTAATATTGCTTTCCACACCTTGAACGGTGGTACTGTTGTAGCCTATAGTTTAATTGTCCATCTCAGAGGTCATGCATACCGTACAGTCTGGGTTCACGTCCTTATCTTATGACATCACCGATGACATCCCCTCCTTCCTTATGACCTAAGTGCTTCGGTTGGTGGGAGTAGCAGAGGACTCCAACAGAAGACTCCAACAGAATCGGCCCCGGCCTCCACTTTCTTACTCTACACATCGTTGGAGCCTTGACTGGTGCATGAGGAGAAGCTGTCGTAAAGCGAATCGCTGAGAGAACCCACACGCTCCGCCCCGGGCTTGTTGGAGTAGTAGCTGGACGACGAGGGCTCGTTGTCAACCCTGCTGCAGCAGTCCTCTTCTCTCTCCCCTGCGGAACAGGAGCAGTCACCGCTACTGGGCCTTAGCTCTGTCTCCGGGTACAGCCCCAACCCACTGCTGTTCAGCTTGTTCAGGGAATCCAAGGACACGTCTCTGGAGCCGACCTGGACCCCCCCTCCGCAGCCGCCTGTCGTCATGTCCACTCGATTCCCTTTCTACAGCAACAACAAGACAAATAAGAGAGGAGAAAATGAGACGAGAGGTGTTTTTGTCATCTGCCCACACTGCAGCGCATTATTATCATCATACTTTAAAGGGCCAATCTGGTATTCAAACAACAAAGCTGTCCCAGATTACTTATATGAAATGATTTGGAGAAAGGAGCAATCTGTCACTCTGTCTCTCGACAAAGAATGTCCAGAAACAACAAAAACAAGGCTGTCATGCTGAATTTACACTGAGTGTACAAAACATTAGGAACACCTTGCTAATGTTGAGTTGCACCCCCCTTTGCCCTCAGAACAGCCTCAATTCGTCAGGGCATGGACTCTACAGAGTGTCGAAAGTGTTCCACAGGGATGCTGGTCCATGTTGACTCGCGAGGTCAGTCTATGTCATGGAACTGTTTTGTACACTCAGTGTACATCTACTTCAGCGTAATGCAACACTACAAAGCAATTTGACTACTGCCATTCCTGAGTATCGCATTGATTTATTGAGAGCTTTGTTCATTCTCCTCCCATGCTTAAGGCCCAATGAGTCTGTCTGGGGGAATCTGCCGTGAGATATCAACCTCTCTACAGGGAGGGAGGGAGGGAGGGAGGGAGGGAGGGAGGGAGGGAGGGAGGGAGGGAGGGAGAGAGAGAGATTCTCCTTCGTAGCTGTTTTAACACAGCGTATTATATTTTTGTCAGGAGCCCATGTTGTTAAAAAAGAAACGAGTGAAACGGCGGTCAGCTTCTTCTCGCTATAAATGAACGCAAATGGCTTAACTTCAAATATACTGGAGAGAAAACAGCTACTGTATATCATTTTGCATATTGACAGGTGTTTTGGTATGCACGGAGATTCTAACTTAAAGGTATAATGTGGTATCTGGGTATCTGTTCAATGGAGATTTCCATGAAGATTCTTGAAGATTATACCACAACAAGAGTGGAGCTGCCATTTGTCTAGAGAAATAAATCCCAGATTGCAGCATTAATGTGGCAGTTTCAGGATGAATCCCTAGATCCCTCTAGGTCCTGTTGTTTATGTACTTTTGAGAAATATTTTTGGCATGTACACTTTTATCGTGTGTGGTGGCTGAACTCATTGCCTTCTTTCATGGAAAACGCCTCCAAGCCATTCCACCACCCTTGAGTAAATTGGCAACACAACAATAGGAGAAGTCTCCATTGAGATACATACATACATACATATATATATATATATATATATATATATATATATATATATATATATATATTTTCCATATTTTTTTTAAAAAGCTCTGCATCTCCAATCTAGCATAATCACAGAAATCATGCATAATGCATTTTTCCACATACAGTCATAAATCTAACCACAGTGAATACAAAACACATCTTCAGTAGAAAAAAAGAGATGTTGTGTAATTCAACCTTGGTCAATAACTATTAGAATATCTTAACGGAAATATTTATGCAGAAATGCACTAAGGAATCTTGAAATAATTTGAGGGATCGTTATAAGGAGCCTGTGCTCTCTGGCTAAATTGTATCGGTGGTCAAGGTAAACACAATTCTCCTGATAACTAGATTTTCCTCCAGCTAATCTACCGAAAGGGCCAATTCATCCACACACTTCCTGGGTGGAGAGTACACAGAGGTATTACCGTATTACCAGGGGTATAGACCGCCCTCGGGGTTGCACTAACTCCTCATCATTAAGTGTTCTCTGCCAGGTGCCTCTTAGAAATGGCTTTCCTCCCAGGAACTCCAGCCCAGAACCACTCTGCTAACAATCTGGCGGTTTACAGTAATGCATTCTAAACACAGGCACCGCGGGTTAGATATTCTTCATGTACTAAATCAGCACAGAGAAAATCGGAAATACCCTAGACTTCTGAAAAATATCACTTTTGAGGTACAGTGACTAATAATGGTAATTCAAGGGTTGGTGATAAAAACTAATGTGACTCAAATCTGCAAAAGGACACATCTCCATTGTAGCAAAGTTGCTGGAGAGTCAAAAGTGCTACATCGAAAATGCTTTTTAGTCAAAGACTAGGCTCAATCTGGGTCAAGGAAACCAACCATATAGTATGTGCCGGTGTAGTGTAGTCTACAGGTGCATGGATGTGGGAGACCATGAGAGCCGAGCAGAGGGTGTTTGACTTGATTGTGATCAGTGATTGGAATTGGGGTGGCCTTTCGTTCAGTGCCTTTGACAGTGAGGAACAGCAATCATGGTCCTGTTCTTCTCCTAACAGCCCTGAGCTCTCTATCTCGGTAGGAGGGATTCTTATCTGTGATTGAATTTGATTTGGTGAAACACAATTACCACTCTTGTCTGTGGGTCGAAACCAACCTCCGTGCAGACCTTGACCATCCGAAGGCACCTAAGGAGCCAGTTGAAGTGTATCCTTTACAACGGAACACACAGGAAAACATCGCCTCAGGGGCACCTCAGGTGGAAAAAGAGCTTGTCAATGGCTAATTGGTTATCATCTAGCAACACTGAGGTATTTCAGTTCAATGGGAATGTCTTAGGTAACTGGGATTCTGACAGAATATATACGTTGGAAACATTCTTCCTTTCTAAAGAAGAGTCAGTCAGTCAATAAGGAGGTCAAATAGAGAACGGCCGTTCTTCTCCCTGAATGGGATTCAGGACAATTGTTGTGTGTCTGAAATATTTATTGTTCATATACCACTAATGGTATACTGTTGTGTATGTACGTATAGGCAGTAGCAGCTGGTATACAATTTAAATCAATCAATCAATATATATATATATATATATATATATATATATATATATAGGCATGTGGGCCTTGAGAGACAATACTTTTTCTCTACACTTGGTGTCAGATGTTTAAAAAAAAATACACCTCTGACATTTAGAAAATGACAAATTACTCATAACATTCCGGCCCAATATTTGATTCGAAAGTCTGTCATCTGAAGCACATCTTACATGTCTGTACTTCTACTTCCAATTGCATGTCCAAGACCAAAAACATGCCTCTCTCTCCCCATTGCATTAGTGCTCCAGGTAACAAGCTGTTACAAACAGCTGGGGGAGAAAGTGTGAACACAGATATTACATAGTTATGAGGCATATTGCTGTGTAACCTGGCCCTCTCTGGTCTGGCTCCTTAGGCCATGCCATGCCCGGCCCCAGCACAGCATCTAATGCTGTTTTCCCCCTGTCGGAGAGGCCTGCAGCAATCTCTATTACCCATCGGGAGAGAAAGAAGGGAGCGAGAGAGAGAGAACCTGGGAGAGAAGGAAAGAAAGAGAAAAAGGGAGAGAAGGAAAGATAGAGAGGGAAAGAAAGAGAGGATGGGAGCAACTGAGAAAGATATAGAAATAAAAAGGGGGGAGATTGAAGGAGGCAGAGGGAAGAGGGGGTGTAGCCAGGCAGCCAGAGAGGCAGGCAGGCAGCGTGGCTGTCAGGCAGTGTCAGGATGATGAATGGGGGCCAGGCTGGGCCATGAGGTCTCTGATGGGAGCTGCTGAGCTTTACATCACTCTCCTGAGTGTTTGTGAAAGGTTATTAAAGGCACTTAAATCACCCAATCTCACACCGCACCCGCGCTCCCCCGGTCCGCACCTTCCGCACACTTCCCAAAAGAATCTTCCCTAACGATATTATGAACTTACCTGACTGACTTAAAGGGAATAGTATATATATATATATGCTAGAATCCTGACTAGAACCAACCAATTTGATCATATTACTCCAGTGCTAGCCTCCCTACACTGGCTTCCTGTCAAAGCAAGGGCTGATTTCAAGGTTTTACTGCTAACCTACAAAGCATTACATGGGCTTGCTCCTACCTATCTCTCTGATTTGGTCCTGCCGTACATACTTACACGTACGCTACGGTCACAAGACGCAGGTCTCCTAATTGTCCCTAGAATTTCTAAGCAAACAGCTGGAGGCAGGGATTTCTCCTATAGAGCTCCATTTTTATGGAACGGTCTGCCTACCCATGTCAGAGACGTTAACTCGGTCTCAACCTTTAAGTCTTTACTGAAGACTCATCTCTTCAGTGGGTCATATGATTGAGTGTAGTCTGGCCCAGGAGTGGGAAGGTGAACGGAAAGGCTCTGGAGCAACGAACCGCCCTTGCTGTCTCTGCCTGGTCGGTTCCCCTCTTTCCACTGGGATTCTCTGCCTCTAACCCTATTACAGGGGCTGAGTCACTGGCTTATTGGGGCTCACTCATACCGTCCTTGGCAGGGGTGCGTCACCTGAGTGGGTTGAGTCACTGATGTGGTCATCCTGTCTGGGTTGGCGCCCCCCCTTGGGTTGTGCCGTGGCGGAGATCTTTGTGGGCTATACCCAGCCTTGTCTCAGGATGGTAAGTTGGTGGTTGAAGATATCCCTCTAGTGGTGTGGGGGCTGTGCTTTGGCAAAGTGGGTGGGGTTATATCCTTCCTGTTTGGCCCTGTCCGGGGTGTCCTCGTATGGGGCCACAGTGTCTCCTGACCCCTCCTGTCTCAACCTCCAGTATTTATGCTGCAGTAGTTTATGTGTCGGGGGGCTAGGGTCAGTTTGTTATATCTGGAGTACTTCTCCTGTCCTATTCGGTGTCCTGTGGGAATTTAAGTGTGCTCTCTCTAATTCTCTCTTTCTTTCTCTCTCTCGGAGGACCTGAGCCCTAGGGCTATATAAATACATTTGATTTGATTTGATTTGAATGGTCACACCACCATATTTTACAGTAGGTATGGGTTTCTTTTCGGCTCATACATTCTCATTTTGGTGCCACACCCACCACTGATGTGAGTGGCCAAAAGACCTCTATTTTCATGTAATCTGACCAAAGCACCAGTTCCTATCGAATCCAAGTGCCAGTGCCATTTAGCACTGCTGGGTGATTTGAAAAGTCTTAGTCAAGCGATCAATAATATAATAACACTCTTAGCAAAAACATTTTATCTTTACTTTACAATCTGTAGAAACTATGAGAATAGAAAGGTTCAGAACTTTTGTGAAACATAAATAATATATCTAGAAATAGAAATCAAAACTGGATGGACTTCAACGATAAGATGGTGGGTTAAGAGTAGCTGGGACAAAACAGAAACAAGGATGGGACAAAAAAACAAACAAAAAGGTAACTATTGTAAAACATACTGTGTCCTTAAAATGTACAGTATATAGTATGTATAAGCTGGAAGTAGAAGTTGTTGTTGTCCATTGGTTTACTCCAATTAGGGAGGGGATGTAGGATTAGGGGAAAATATATACAAGATATATATACATACAGTAACAGTCAAAAGTTTGGACACACCTACTCATCCATGTTTTTTTTCTATACTTTTATAGATATTTTCTACATCGTAGAATAACAGTGAAGACATCAAAACTATGAAATAACAGATATGGATTCATGTCGTAACCAAAAGTGTTAAACAGATTAAAATATATTTCATTTGAGATTCTTCACAGTAGCCCCCCTTTGCCTTGACAGCTTTGTACACTCTGCATTCTCTCTACTAGCTTCATGAGGTAGTCACCTGGAATGCATTTCAATTAACAGGCGTGCCTTGTTAAAAGTTCCTTTGTGGAATTTATTTCCTTCTTAATGCATTTGAGATAGTTAGTTGTGTTGTGACAAGGTAGGGGTGGTATACAGAAGAAAGCCCTACTTTGTAAAAGACCAAGTCCATATTATGGCAAGAACAGCTCAAATAATCAAAGAGAAATGACAGTCCATCATTACTTTAAGACATGAAGGTCAGTCAATCTGGAAAATGTCAAGAACTTTGAAAGTCTCTTCAAGTGCAGTCGCAAAAACCATCAAGCACTATGAGGAAACTGGCTCTCATGAGGACCGCCACAGGAAAGAAAGACCCAGAGTTACCTCTGCTGTAGAGGATAAGATCACTAGAGTTAACTGCACCTCAAATTGCTGCCCAAATAAATGCTTCACAGAGTTCAAGTAAAAGACAAATCTCAACATCAACTGTTCGAAGGAGACTGTGTGAATCAGGCCTTCGGGGTTAAATTGCTGCAAAGAAACCACTACTAAAGGACACCAATAAGAAGAAGAGACTTGCTTGGGCCATGAAACATGAGCAATGGACATTAGACCGGTGGAAATCTGTCCTTTGGTCTGATGAGTCCAAATTTGAGATTTCTGGTTCCAACCACTGTGTCTTTGTGAGACGCAGAGTCGGTGAACGGATGATCTGCGCATGTGTGGTTCCCACCATGAAGCATGGAGGAGGAGGTGTGATGGTGTGGGGGTGCTTTGCTGTGTCTGTGATTTATTTAGAATTCAAGGCACACTTAACCAGCATGGACTTGCGCTTATTAGGACTATCATTTGTTTTTCAACAGGACAATGACTCAACACACCTCCAGGCTGTGTAAGGGCTATTTGACCATGAAGGAGAGTGATGGAGTGCTACATCAGATGACCTCCACAATCAACACGACCTCAATCTAATTGAGATGGTTTGGGATGAGTTGGACCGCAGAGTGAAGGAAAAGCAGCCAACAAGTGCTCAGCATATGTGGGAACTCCTTCAAGACAGTTGGAAAAGCATTCCAGGTGAAGCTGGCTGGGAGAATGCCAAGAGTGTGCAAAGCTGTCATCAAAGCAAAGGTCTAGATTTGTCTTACATTTTTTTGGTTACTACATGATTCCATTTGTGTGATTTCATAGTTTTGATGTCTTCACTATTATTCTACAATGTAAAGTTGTAAAGAAAAATCCTTGAATGAGTAGGTGTGTCCTAACTTTTGACTGGTACTGTATATATAAAAAAATAAATATATATATATATATATATATACATATGGGGGATTGGAAATTAAGCAAACAATTAAATTGATTAAAGCCCAAATTTACCTGCAATATTAGAGCTGATCTACCCCCTATTTTTATTTATTTTTTATAATAATACCATTAAGCAAACTCCAGGCTTTTATATTTTTGGGATGACATGAAAATAGAACTCTTTAGCCAAGCACACCAGTAGTGGGTTTAGAGTCGAAATTAGAATGCATGAGCAGAAAAGAACCCCATTCCTACTGTAAAATATGGTGGTGGATCTTTGATGTTATGGGGCTATTTGGCTTACACTGGTCCAGGAACCATTGTTAAGGTCAATGGCATCATTAACTAAAATGTCCAGTACAGGGACATCTTATGCCACACACCTGGTTGCCTCTGCCAGGAGGCTGAAACTTGGCCGCAAGTGGAACTTCTAGCAAGACAATAACCCCAAGTACACATCAAAATCCACAATCAAATGGTTCATTGGCCACAAAAACAAAATTTTGCAATGGCCATCTCAGTCTACGCGGACATGAAACCCATTGAAAACCTGTGGTTTGAATTGAAGAGGGCAGTCCATAAGCGCAGACGAAGGATAACAAGGATCTGAAATAAATCTCTATGGATGAACATTTAGAAAAAGGCTCAATGCCATTATCCTCGCAATTGGAGGTATTGTGACCCCTATCTTTTTGAGAAAAAAATTGATATTACTTATTTTTTTTAAATCAAATTCTCTGACCAATTGTATTAGTATAAAATAATAGAACTTCAATTTTTGGGGGGAGCATACAATATGCTGTAGCTCAGTATTTGTATTATTTATTTTATACAGTAATTTTTGCTCATTTTTATCAAGGGTGTCAATCATTTCAGACCCCACTGTATGTATGGGGGTATTGTCATGGGTGGACAGGAGGGCAACTGTGTCTCTTTAAGAGACACATTGTCCCTTTCAGGTAAAATACATGTTAATAAGGTGTAAATGGGTTGAAAAGGAGTAAATGGGTTGAAAGGGGGACCATCATCTTGGTTGGTTCATGGCTATTAAATTAGGTTTTCTTTTCTGTTAATTCAACACATATCTACAGTATATACCTTTAACTTGAACATTTAATTATTCACGGATTCATTTAGAATAGTCAAGTGCTATTCAACCAAACAATGTCAACAATTCTCATAGGCCTTTATTGTGTTAGATGTTTTTTCAAAGTTTCTTTATTTTATTTATGAAGATGTTTTCTTGTGGAGTTCTTTCCAAGACCAATTATTGGACAGCAAAAGATGGTAGGATTAAATCCATAGTGTTGCTCTGTCTTTGGGTGTATTTGTTGTCGTTGTTTGGGTGATCTCTGTGCAGGTTGGATGCACATGATCTCTGTCCGACACGCTGCATTTCTGTAGGGAATCTCATCACAATCAGAGCCATGCTTTCAAACTCCCAGCTCATCACCGCAGCAGCCAACCACACGTAAACCTTGTCAGAAAAACCTCAGTTTACACCCCCACGTCCACAACCAGCAACCACACTTCCCTTTATTTCACACTGACATTAAAAATGGTCAAATCCAGGCCATTTTAATACTCTTTGTAGAGTGGGAGCGAAAGCCTCATATCCAAAATTATTTTATTAACTGTAGACTAATGGCTGAGAAGAGAAAAAGCAAAAAAAAAATTCCAATGATTAGATGAACCAGTGTTTCTGCATGCAGAGCCTTCGTCAGGGTCAAAGCATACGCCAAGGACATTCGTTTCTCCACATTCAATCTTGAGCAGTCAATTGTTCAGTCAATGCAGAATGGAATAAATCTGTACTTATTGAATCTATTAGAAATGTTTGACCACAAAAAGAGACGGGCAAGGATGATGTTGTAAGTTTAATAAAAAGGCATACACCCTGAGCCCTGCAAAGTTGTATTTTGCTTCAGCAGAGTAGCTGCAACTTTCAGTACTGCTCCTCTTTCATAGTACAAGGCCTCTATAGGCCAACAGTAAGAACCAGAGTTCAAGAACATAAAACATATTCATGTATTTTTCCTCTCGCTCTCTTTCCCTCTCTGAACTTGTGTTGAGTCAGATCCTTTTGCAGATTATGGATTTTTCTGTCAGGTCGTGTGTGTGTGTGTGTGTGTGTGTGTGTGTGTTAGGTTATTCTACTGCACTGATCTGAGGGGAAGTGGGGGCCAAGGGGGGTGAGGGCCATTTCATGGTCACTGCTCCTAATTTGTCATTCAGTGAAGTTAAATACTGGTAGGCAAATACCCCGTGACACGAGAGGGCAAGCCGATCGAAAGCAATTAGGTGACTTTCAGTTTTTTTGTTTTATGAAAATGTCCGAACAATCCAACTACAGCGCTGTGTAGGAGGGTAAAAGACATCAAGCTTTGTGGACTCGGGACGCACTTTGAGAAAGCTGGAGAAGCTGGAAAAGGACAAATGTTGCTTCACAGCGACTTGTTTTCACATGAGTTGGAGCGCAGGTTACCATGGAAACAGTTTGTTTTGAGCTAATGCATGATCTTACATAAGGTAAAGAAGTAAAGTGGTCCATACAATAGATCCTCCTGAAGCAACATCAACAGACCATGATCATCTAGTTGACGAGCTACAAAAGGATATGTCAAAGGTAATATCCTGAACAAAAATATAAATGCAACATGTAAACTGTTGGTCCCATGTTTCATGAGCTGAAATAGAAAATCTCCGAAATTTTCCATAAGCACGAAAAGCATATTTCTCTCCAATTTTGCCGACAAATTTGTTTACATCCCTGTTAGTGAACATTTCTCCTTTGCCAAGATAATCCATCCACCTGACAGGTGTGGCATATCAATAAGATGATTAAACAGCATGATAATTACACAGTTGCACCTTATGCTGGGGGCAATAAAAGGCCACTAAAATGTGCAGTTTTGTCACACAACACAATGCCACAAATGTCTCAAGTTTTGAGGGAAAATGCTCTGCAGGAATGTCCACCATAGCTGTTGCCAGGGAATTGAATGTTTATTTCTCTACCATAAGCCATCTCCAACGTTGTTTTAGAGAATTTGGCAGGGGGTGCTGAGGAGTATTTCTGTCTGTAATAAAGCCCTTTTGTGGGTGAAAACTCATTCTGATTGGCTGGACCTGGCTCCCAAATGGGTGGGCATATGCCCTCCCAGGCCAACCCGTGGCTGCGCCATTGCCCAGTCATGTGAAATCCATATATTAGGGGCTAATGAATTTATTTCAATTGACTGATTTCCTTATATGAACTGTAACCCAGTAAAACCTTTGAAATTGTTGCATGTTCAGATTTTTGTTCAGTGTATGTCATAGGTCAACAGGAAGTACTTACGCTTAGTCTGCCTCCTGCTTTGCCCTCTAGCGATGACTGGTTGTGCAACAAGTGGTATTGGGAGAAACTCCCCCTGTGGTCGTCCTTCTCTATGTGAGAGAACATATCATGTTGATAGTAGTCCATGATTGACGGGAACTTTCCCACACTGTTCCTCCTCATTGTCTTCTCTTCGGAGAAGACTGTGGAGAGCATGTTTCAATCAATATATCTATCAATCAATCAACCAAATCAAGATAAACTGGCTAAAATCAAATGATGTAGGCCTAAATAACATTAATATTGTGTCTGTGGATGTGGGATGCGGACAAGATTCTGACCTTGGTTGCTCGACTTTGCTCTGTTGGTAAGGGTGCTTTGGGTGGAGCCTAGCGTGTTCCCTTCAGACTCTGTCTCGGTGTCACTGCTACTGCCTGAGTATGTGCACACTCTTGGGGCTCTGTCCTGTTCAGGAAAGAGAGGGACATCAGAACAGAATGAGAAAATAAGAAGATAGATCAATCCCTCAATCCCTGCATCCAGTATGAAGGAAGTTAGTAGTTTCGCGAGCAAATGCTAATTAGCATTAGGACAATGACTGGCATTCTATGGCACACTAGCTGTTAGACGTCTAGTAATTGTGCTAACGCTAGTTAGCAATTGCTGCCTTAAATGGATACTTTGGGATTTTGGCAATGAGGCCCTAGATCTACTAGCATGCCATCAGATACCCATAGACGTCCAGTCATTGCGCTAATGCTAGTTAGCATTGGCTCGCGAAACTACCTCTAACTTCATTGATACTGGAAGTAGAGACATAAAAATGGTATCCACGAGTTCATCTGAGTAGATGAAATCCCTTTAATATCACTGTATCCTCAACCGATTACAGAGATACTCTTTCATAATGATAATGCTTCTTGGAGATGTGAAATTGTATAGGGATTGTACGGAAGCCGCAATTACAGATGATAATGCGTCTCATGCCCTCCAGGACACCTACACCACCCGATGTCACAGGAAGGCCATAAAGATCATCAAGGACATCAACCACCCGAGCCACTGCCTGTTCACCCCGCTATCATCCAGAAGGCGAGGTCAGTACAGGTGCATCAAAGCTGGGACCGAGAGACTGAAAAACAGCTTCTATCTCAAGGCCATCAGACTGTTAAACAGCCACCACTAACATTGAGTGGCTGCTGCCAACACACTGACACTGACTCAACTCCAGCCACCTTAATAATGGGAATTGATGGGAAATGATGTAAATATATCACTAGCCACTTTAAACAATGCTACCTTATATAATGTTACTTACCCTACATTATTCATCTCATATGCATACGTATATACTGTACTCTATATCATCGACTGTATCCTTATGTAATACATGTATCACTAGCCACTTTAAACTATGCCACTTTGTTTACATACTCATCTCATTTGTACATACTGTACTCGATACCATCTACTGTATCTTGCCTATGCTGCTCTGTACCATCACTAATTCATATATCCTTATGTACATATTCTTTATCCCCTTACACTGTGTACAAGACAGTAGTTTTGGAATTGTTAGTTAGATTACTTGTTGGTTATTACTGCATTGTCGGAACTAGAAGCACAAGCATTTCGCTACACTCGCATTAACATCTGCTAACCATGTGTATGTGACAAATAAAATTTGATTTGATTTGATTTGATGTGATGTGCTACACAGAAACACAACCACTAGGCATTTGAAGTACTGTAGATTTGTCAGTTTAGCAGTTCTCTTATTGCTGCTATTATTCTGTCAGAGGATAATTGATTTACGTCCCTCCACTACTAGCAACATTTACTGTATTTCATGCAACATAAGGAATCAATGCTATTATATGCTACTATGCTATTGCAGTCTATTTTGCCTCCAAAACACCACCCCTTTGACATAGGCCTAATAGTGCTGGGGAAGTTCCTTACAGTGGGTGAGTTTAGATCCTTAGTGTTCCTCTTCTTCTCCACTTGTTCCTCGTGGGCCTCCGTAGTGACTGCGTGGCTGGTGCTGCATAACTCTATCTGACTCAGTCGCTTCCTTCTGATGACATCTATCATTCAAAAGTAAAGAGAAACAAACCATGAGACACCGACAACAACCAAACCCACACACTCACACCAGGAAGAGAGCCTACGCATTGCGTACATAGAGGGCGGAGGAAAGAAAAAATGTCAAAGCTATTAGGTCCTGGAGTTTCAGTAAGACTCATGGTTACATCCCAAATGGCTCCCTATTCCCTTTATAGTGCACTACGTTTGACCATGGCCATAGGTTACCATTTGGGACGCATCCAGAGCTAACGCTATGCCAATATAGTTGTTAACCTGTGAAAGCCCATGCTGTACTACATGAGCATTATGCTACAATTTCTTTAATTGTGAGGAGAGTTTGGCATTTCATCTATTAATAGTCAATGGCATCCTCCCTACCGAGACTACATCGCTACATTTCTGACTTGAAGCAGCCCCGAAATACCAGCTTCAAACTGTCACTCCCAATGACAAAGCATCCAATGATAGTCACAGCTGAGTCAGTGTGAATTTTAATGACTACCTACCCCTTCCTTCACACTTTTTTTCTCTATACAACTCCCTGCCTTCTCCTGACAATATAATTAACTGGGCCTCGTTGGCGGCGGCACCGCGGGAACATCAGCAGAATAATTTGTACCGCGCCGAGGACAAAATAGTTCTTTCATCTTCTTGACTACCTGTGAGGGAATCCGTGGTGGAGATTAGGCTCCTTCTCTATTCCTTATAATGACAGCTCCTGGTCATGCCTACCTTAACCGCAGTACCGAGGTCACACAGATAGACACTAATTCCCTGATTGCATAAATCCCTAGGCGTGATCACGGAGATCACTCATCCCTATACGAGTACATTGTTAGTGTTACTTCCCTCAGCCCATATGATCCCTCTCTCTCTCCTCCCCACCCACCGTTGTGCTGTTGTGTTGCTGCGGTAAATGAACAGGCAGAAGGTGGTTTATGATCTATGTCGCTAATTGTCGCTATTGAGTTTACGTGTCTAATTGTATTAGCGACTTATCCTTGGGATATGGTCTGTGGGTCGTATTATCCGGAGGGTTTTGTGAAGGTGGGTGGGGGACACAGTGTCCTTTGTTAAGCAGAGCTACAGAATATCACTCAGAATACCAATAGGCTTGTCCATCTAGTCCAGCATTCAAAATGCATAGGAGATTGAATAACAAAAGGTAGAAGGTTTTCCTTTTCATTGAATAGCTTCAAGTGGAGAATGGATCCTCGGTTGAGATTGAGAGGGTGGAACATGCATTGTGAATTCTTGAGGGCGACTTAAGGTTCATAATGATGTGAATTGAAGTAAAACACTGCCACCCTCATTGCACAATCAAATTGAGCCAGCGAGAATCTGAATTTTATCCTCTCTCATTTTACACACAGTTTATAGATGGGTTAACACCAAATTGGGTTTCATGATAGTGGCCAAACATCCTCTGAGCCTGCTCAGCCATTCTAACTTTTATATGCAGCTGTGAATCATTGGTTTACCTAACATAAAACCATTGGCATGAACCAGAGACAACACAGAGCCTGTAACAGTGGTTGTGTCCCGATCATCGACTTTTCTCCCTGAAGTGTGCACTTCACATGATGGGACTGTACTGGTATTAGAGCAATGGTGTGGACATTGTCCAGCCAATACTTACGGCTTCTTAATGCATAAAGGGGAGTGTGGAAGTGCACGCTTTGGGAGAAGGGTATAGAATGGAGACGTAACGGGGATGTTGATATGAGGTGAACCCCCAGTCTTACCTGAGGTGGATGGTCTGGGGAGGCGGCTCAGGGCTTCCTGTCCACAACCTCTTCCAGTAACTGTAGAGTCAGACAGGGAGTGGCCCAGGGCACTGGTGGGTGGTACATGTGGTTGGGATTCAGACAGGGACGGCACTGTCACATGGGATGGGGAATGAGCAGCAGAGGCCGAGAGGAGGTCCTGGTCAGGATCAGTGGGACTGTGAACGCTCGCCATTGTCCGGTCGGGGCTGGACTCAGATCTAGGAATGTGGCGCCCATTGACCCGGGTGACGGAGTCAGGGAGGGGGAAGGTGCCAATCCCGCTGTCCAGGGTTCTCATTTGACAGCTGGAGCCTGGGGGGGGGGGGGGGGGGGGGAGACAGGAGAAGCAGCGTGTGATGATGGGGTTGGGTGCGGGGAGGGGGGGAGCAATGGAAAAGGAGGAAGAGCCACTGGATTGGATTCACAAGCAACGGAAGGTGTTGTGGGTAAAAAGGGCATCTTGGGGTAGGTTCAATAAGATAGGAGAACGAATGGAGGCAAAAGCAAGAGATACAGGAGCATTACTTAACGTACGGAGCACCTGGGTACAATCCAAAGCCAAATCATTATGAGAAACTGTAGAAATGTAATGCAGGAAAAAAGTCTGAACTTTTCGTATTACTTTGTCCAGTAATATGTGTGATGCGATCTGTTGTGTGTGTAATTCATCAGGTTTATTCCTATAAGTGGTTATCAGCCCTCTATGATCAAATCTGTATCACTTCTTCATGAAATTAATAAAGGTATCTGACTAATCTTGAAAAGGATCTAAAATGAACGGCCGCTTGTAACTCCTAGGTCTCTCTGCGTTCCCAATCTAATTTCACCCATTTGGAACCCAGCGTGACTTTAGAGTGCCAATTTATTAGTGATTTTTCTCCCTACCTCCTATATCAGCATTATGTTGATTTATACACATTCACCGAACTTGATATGTTCCACACTGCGCAGTGATCTAAGGACACTGTAGCACCAGATGGACAGCGTCTAAAATACACAGTTTTGCAAAGCCTCCGTCTCCGAGCGAGACAGATGGATGGCTGTTCGACATGATCCAATTCCATGTAACTGTGAATGATGTTGGCTAATCATTCTGTGCTCATTACTTAATTGCAACAATTTGAGTAAAAAAAGAAAGATAATGTTGAACTAGTTCTAACATTAATTAAGTTTAAAGACAAAAGTGCGGGAAAGGTCAGATGGCTGATATGACTGCAACTTTGACAATGTTCTATTTTCATTCTAGGTTGCACAGTGTATTGCTGCATTGCAAAAGTAGAACATATCAATCTAGCGTTATGTACATTAGAGACTAGTTGAGGATGGAAAAACCTTGGAAATGATTGATCCTTTCGAGTGAGCAGTTGTTTTGGAAGATATTTAGAACAATCTGTAAGTTCTGATTTCTTTCTTGCCTTTTATGGACAAGCATGGGACCTATTTTTTTTTAAGAGTTGGGTTAATTTCTGCTAGCTCTGCCCTTAACCATGGCGCTTGGTCTTGTAACGCACCATAAACATCCACTTCTTCTATATGCCCTAACACATCCCTCCATCGTTGTCATACAGTCTCTGGACGTTCAACCCAAACTTCTAGAAAAGAATGGGTAAATGGATGGATGATTGAATTAATGAATTCATTAATTATATATTAACTGTTTCCCCTGAAGGGGTTCAAGGCATGTAAGAGCTTCCATGGATATGCTTTAGTACAATAACCCATACGCATAGGGCTCGCACAACATCATCGCCAACCAGCTGCATCAAATCATAATTAAAACCAAAGCTCTTTATCAGAGGCAATGCGCTGCCGTTGTAAAATACATGATTAACCTAATAAAGCAATATTTTCAGTCCCCTCTAAATTTGCAACCAGACATTCAATTAAACCAACAGTGCATCAAAACAAGAATTAATTCAATTATGCATCAGAAACGTCCCACTGGATGACTGGGAGTAAACAGAGTCGACTTAATCATGCTATTAGTACACAGTTAGAGTCATATTGTAGGCATACGTGTCTTCTTCTACCTCTCTTGCACCTCCTACTCTGCAGTAATGTTGTAGCTGAGGTGCTCATAAACCACCTCGATGGACAGATGGCCTGTTATGTTGCTTAGATACATCTGCAATGAGTCATCACGGGGGCGGTAGTGGCCAGCCCCTAAAACAGCAGCTGATCAATTACTACAGAGTTCTGCATTATGCATCAAGTGTACACCCGTTCAGAATGTCTCACATGCTTGATCCTATATTCAAGGAAGAAGACAGAAGATAAAGAGGGAGACAGAGAAAGGGAAATAAAAGAGAAAGAGAGAAAAGGAAAGAGGAAGAGGGAGACATCCACACCTCACAAAGCTCAATAATCAAAGGAGTTGATTTGGCAGTCGTTTTCAATATGCCGTTTGCACTCACACTATAACAAGGTCTAACATGGACCTAGAAGCCAGTTCCACTGCTTTTCTTTCAATCTTCCTTTCTAATCGGGGACTGGTTTAGACCTGGGATACCAGGTTTGTGCATATTAATTATCAGGTAGAACAGAAAACCAGCAGTGCTCCGGACCTCGTAGGGTATGATTTTAATGGCCCTAGGGTAATACTATCTAAAATCATAGGAAAAAATATCA
The DNA here is from genome assembly GCF_057628025.1 of Oncorhynchus mykiss. NCBI lineage: Eukaryota > Metazoa > Chordata > Actinopteri > Salmoniformes > Salmonidae > Oncorhynchus > Oncorhynchus mykiss. The sequence continues at coordinate 30,653,555 of NC_143039.1, forward strand.
GAGAGGCTCTGGAATTGTGTTTACTGTGATCCCAATCACTTCTACATTAAACCTCCTGGAGATAGAGGGCAAGCTCTGCAGACCTAATGACATGTTATGATGAGGACCCATGTAAAACCCAGACATTAACCACCATCGCAACTGCATGGGAATTACAACCAGAGGTCATGACTATTGTCACATGACCAAGACCTCAAACCATTTAAATTCAGTCCAAGGTCAAAACTTGAGCTGTTTATGATCTATTATCTATGCACAGTCACTTTACCTACATATCATCTCAATTACCTTGACTATCCTGTAACAATGCACATTGACTCGGTACTGGTCCCGTTGTATATAGCCTCGTTATTGTTATTTTATTGTTGCGTTTGATTGTTTTTTAATGTAGTTTATTTAATAAATATTTCACTTTTCTGAAAACTGCGTTGTTGGTTAAGGGATTGTAAGTAAGCATTTCACCGTAAAGTCTACACCTGTTGCATTAGTGCGCATGTGACAAATAAAATGTGATTTGATTTGATTTGAACCATGACAAAGCCACATCTCAGACTCATGAGTCCATCCGCATCCTTTTCTAGTTTCTAGTTTTAATCCCTGCTACAATATCACATTATGTCAAAAATAAAATACAATTTTGTTTCTAGTTTCTTGTGTTCAGAGAAAATAAGTAATTGAGATCAGGCAAATGTGTGACATATTCTACCCATAAAAGCCCAGGGTAAAATGATATTCTAGGCTGGACTTCAGGACCTATAAGTGGACTCTGCTTAAATCTTTATGAGACCTTTAATTCATACTGAGGGGAGGTTGGATAGATGTGCTTAGCTGGCAGAATTAGATATGCCATTCAGTTAATTAGAATACAGAAACGATTAACAATCTTATTTTTGGCTCTGTTCCACGATATGGGGCTTAGTTGAATCGGGAAAATGTTCATACATCCTGGACATTTTCTCATGTCAAAACAATTTCTCACAATATTTGTGTGGTCGACCCCATCAATACAGAGGCTAGCATATAAAAATGACTTAGAGCCAAAGAGAGCAGCTTTCATAAGTAATGGTATGTGGTGGTATGTGGTTTTCCATGTTTGATGTAAATGACGTCCAAAATAACCTGCAAGTCTAGGTCCTTAATGTCCATCCTTTAGAATTCATCTTGATTTAGATAGTCATTGTGATAGTCAGCATAAAATAGTTAGTGGAATATTGCGTACCAGCAGCCACATCATCTGTGCAGACCTATTATGGTGCATGGAAATAAATAAACAAAATTAAGCAACAGAGATCATAATCCTGTGTGAAAATAAGGACAAACTTCAAATATAAAGAAAAGACCACTATAATTCAAGTCGAGGCGTCACAAACACCTTTTGCACAGGTTGTACATGACTGGTTTGCTGCTCTCCTGTTCACATAATGCCAAAGCCACATCAAACTAAGTGAGAGAAGACCCCATTCATGAAAGGACAACAGGCATCATCTCTTCAAAGATAGACAGTTAATGTGCCACTCAGTTTAAAGCATTCCAACAGAGCGATAGGCACCTGGCGCTATAAAACTCTAATAAACATTGATTGCCCTGTCCTAGTCACGTTCCCTGAGAATGCCTTCCACCTGCCAATGAATGACAAACTGCCCAGCGTGTAAAGATCGCCTTGTCATTGAAATAGTAAGTGGGTGTTGTTGCATATAATTTTCCTATCACACATTGTACGCTACACCAAAGCTCTCAGAACAGCAGCTGCCCTGACAACCCCCGATGTCTTAGCCACGTAAATAATACTGTACGCCGGCAACACTAAAAGGATTTTTGAACGCCGGAGACAGTAACCATTTTGTTGATGACCTCAAAATGCAGTGGGAGAGTGGCGTGATAATAAAGACTCACTCTGCCAGTGACAAGACGGATCAGTCCTGCAAAGATACAGGAAATATTTTTATAGGCTCTAAGCTTACAGTTTTTCACTGGTATGAGAATGTGTTACATATGCTAGTCCCATATGCATTAGGTGATGAATGGCAACAGCTCTTTCTGTATACTGCAAAAGCCTAAAATAAGAGACCGTTTCTATACTCTATCACAGAAATACTTTACACAGAAAGCAAAAGTCGGAGATGCATTGCTGGTGACTACTGAACATGTCTATGTTGAGAAATCTATATTAATGTTGCTTATTAGCACTAAAATGTTATATGTTTTCAGACGATAGCTCAAAGTACAGTAGGCCCATTGTTACAGTAAAACCTTACCTATCATGTGGTCCTGACATGAAGTCTCAGGGTTGGGTTCCTCCTCATTCTCTCCATGCAAGCTGATCTTCTGTGTCACAATGATGGTCTGGTGGGAAAAAATGAAGGAGGAAGTGCATTTAACTTTACTTGAGTTCTCACAACATACACTACCGGTCAAAAGTTTTAGAACACTTACTCATTCAAGGGCTTTTCTTTATTTGTACTATTTTCTACATTGTAGAATAATAGTGAAGACACCAAAACTATGAAATAAAACATATGGAATCATGTAGTAACCAAAAAAGTGTTAAAAAAAATCAATATATTTTTTATATTTGAGATTCTTCAAATAGCCACCTTTGCCTTGATGACAGCTTTGCACACTCTTGGCATTCTCTCAACCAACTTCACATGGAGTGCATTTCCAACAGTCTTGAAGGAGTTCCCACATATGCTGAGCACTTGTTGGCTGCTTTTCCTTCACTCTGAGGTCCGACTCATCCCAAATCATCTCAATTGGTTTGAGGTTTGGGGGATTGTGGAAGCCAGGTCATATGATGCAGCACTCCATCCCTCTCCTTATTGGTAAAATAGCCCTTACAAAGCCTGGAGGTGTGTTGGATCATTGTCTGGTTGAAAAACAAATGATAGTCCCACTAAGCCCAAACCGATGGGATGGCGTATCACTGCAGAATTCGATGATAGCCATGCTGGTTAAGTTTGCCTTGAATTCTAAATAAATCACAGACAGTGTCACCAGCAAAGCACCCCCACACCATAACACCTCCTCCTCCATGCTTTACATTGAGAAATACACATGTGGAGAGCATCCGTTCACCCACACCGCGTCTCACAAAGACATATCTCCAATTTAGACTACAGACCAATGGACACATTTCACCGGTCTAATGTCCATTGCTCGTGTTTCTTGGCCCAAGCAAGTCTCTTCTTAATTACTATTAGTGTCCTTTAGTAGTGGTTTCTTTGCAGCAATTCCACCATGAAGGCCTGATTCACATAGTCTCCTCTGAACAGTCAATGTTGAGATGTGTCTGTTATACTTGAACTCTGTGAAACATTTATTTGGGCTTCAATTTCTGAGGCTGGTAACTCTAATGAACTTATCCTCTGCAGCAGAGGTCACTAACTGTGTCTTCCATTCCTGTGGCGGTCCTCATGAGAGCCAGTGTCATCATAGCTCTTGATGGTTTTCGCGACTGCACTTGAAGAAACTTTCAAAGTTCTTGAAATGTTTCAGATTGACTGACCATCATGTCTTAAATTAATGATGGACTGTCGTTTCTCTTTGCTTATTTGAGCTGTTCTTGCCATAATATGGACGTGGTCTTTTACACAACTGATTGGCTCAAACGCATTAACATCCTTAGGATTGGTGGGTCCACTGCGTGACAGGTTGAGCTTTCGTAGGCTAATGCGATTAGCATGAGGTTGTAAGTAGGACATAGACATATCTGATATTGGCAGAAAGCTTAAAGTCTTGTTAATCTAACTGCACTGTACAATTTACAGTAGCTATTATAGTGAAACAATGCCAGGCTATAATTTGAGGAGAGTACACCATTTTGAAGATGAAAAGTTATTAATAAACAAATTAGGTACATTTGGGCAGTCTTGACACAACATTTTGAACAGAAATGCAATGGTTCATTGGATCAGTCTAAAACTTTGCACATACAGTCCTGCCATCTAGTGGCCAAAATCTAAATGGCACCTGGGCTGGAATAATACATTATAGCCTTATTCTTGCATTTCAAAGATGATGGTACAAAAAGATTGAACAAAAACTTTTATTTTTTAATTATCTTCTACCAGATCTAATGTGCTATATTATCCTACATTCCTTTCACATTTCCATAAACTTTAAATTGTTTCCTTTCAAATGGTACCAAGAATATGCATATCCTTGCTTCAGGGCCTGAGCTACAGGCAGTTAGATTTGGGTATGTCATTTTAAGCGAAAATTGGGAAAAAAGGGGCCGATCCTTAAGATGTTTTAAGAAGGAAAGAAACTCCACAAATTAACTTTTAAGAAGGCAAAACTGTTCATTGAAATACATTCCAGGTGACTACCTCATGAAGCTGGTTGAGAGAAAGCCAATAGTGTGCAAAGCTGCCATCAAGGCAATGGGTGGCTATTTGAAGAATCTGAAATATAAAATATATTTAGATTTTTTTTAAACACTTTTTTGTTAATAACTACATGATTCCATATCTGTTATTTCATCGTTTTGAGGTCTTCGCGACTATTCTACAATTTAGAAAATAGTCAAAATAAAGAAAAAGCCTTGAGTGAGTAGGTGTTCTGAAAGTTTGGACCGGTAGTGTGTAATATCAAGTTCTAAATCATGTTTATGACCAATTTGTTCAGGCATAATGACAGGACATTGACATAAAGTGTTATTAAATGTGCTTCACAATATCGTCAACAGATGGTATGTTATTTGTCAGAAAAATGGTTGGGGAGACCGGGGAACAAAGTAACACTTTTAGGCTTTTGCATATTGAAAATTATATTTGATTTAGATTAAATAATATTGTTATACAAACAACATGCATATCTCAGCTACTATTACAAACTGTAACTACGTTTATAGAACATACCAGGCGTTTACAATTCAACCAAAAGTGTCAGGAGTGAAATGTTACAATTGACCCAGTATGTGGGGTTAAATGTAACAGGGAAAGGGGAAAGGGGGATACCTAGTCAGTTGTCCAACAATGTATTCAACTGAAATGTGTCTTCCACATTTAACCCAATCCCTCTGAATCAGAGAGGTGCGGGGGGCTGCCTTAAATTACATCCACGTCTTCAGCACCCGGGGAACAGTGGGTTGCTCAGGGGCAGAACAACAGATTTTTACCTTGTCAGCTCGGGGATTCGATCCAGCAACCTTCCGGTTACAGCTACGGGGTTAAAAGTAGCATTGTGTTCAATGTTAAAAATGAAGGGTAATTGAAACATTTTATATTTTTGAAACTGGTATTTTGATGATAATACACTAAATTGAAACTGGTATTTTGATGATAATACACTAAATTGAAACTGGTATTTTGATGATAATACACTAAATTGAAACTGGTATTTTGATGATAATACACTAAATTGAAACTGGTATTTTGATGATAATACACTAAATTGAAACTGGTATTTTGATGATAATACACTAAATTGAAACTGGTATTTTGATGATAATACACTAAATTGAACTGGTATTTTGATGATAATACACTAAATTGAAACTGATATTTTGATGATAATACACTAAATTGACAAATATTTTCCATTTGATCTTTTAGGAATGTGATATTGACCAAAAACTCAAATTGTATCAAAATGAATATAGCCTGTTTTATATTAGGATTCAAACGTGTAAATTGTACAATTTTGCAATTTTGCAAACACACACACACACACACACACACACACACACACACACACACACACACACACACACACACACACACACACACACACACACACACACACACACACACACACACACACACACAGGAGACTATACTAATCTGAATCTTGTGAGAAAATACAAATAATTATTGTTATGGACTTTACAAATCAAAATACCTCATCTTACTGATAAAAATACTGTTTAAATACATGGAGAATGCCCCACAGGTCAACACACTAAACAAGAGAAGCGGCGGGTATATTTACTTAAGGGCCTCAAAACCTATTTTATGTCAATAAAACAAAAAATGATTGATGAATTTAGGCATTTAGAGACACCACTGAAGCATTAGCACATCGCACAACAGCCTTCTAAGTGGTTTCTAATTTGAGTTATTAAAAGCTCTTACAACTGACCCCGTGTTACATTTTTTTCCCAGTCTCCCCTTACATCATTGTAATGTGCATCGCATTGTATTCATAATTGCTTTGCCGCTTGTGTGTGTATTCAATCTTTTGTATGGTGGCCTTAACATTCCTTGAATATCATCTGCACAGATAATAACAGAACATCACTGCTAGTTTAAGGACATGTCTGGTATGATTCATAAACCACAAACAAGCAAAGTACACTTTTCTACAACATGATAATACTTTATATACTTCTACGAAACCAGACATCCAAAATAACAAACGCAGCTAAGCTAACACAGATTTAGTAGCTGGCATATTCAGATAGAACATTATTGATATATATATAGCTTCCCTTTCGCTCTTAAACAAAACAATAGTGGAAGACGATTCATCAATTCTTTAAGCGATGACTCAAAACAGAATCGACAAACACCTTAGATTTACAGAAGTTAGTATTACATTTTCAGAGCCTCTTTCGTAATAGGTAGTTCTGTCAGGGGAAGCAACAAGGTAATTGTTCTAATATGGAGGTGGGCTAACAGAGTGTGATGTTGAAAAAGTGTTCCTCCGAAAGTATAAAGGGGATTTGCAGGTCATAAACACTTATTTTCTTCTGTTGTATTTCTGTAGAAGGGAGATGGAGATGAAGCTGCAAGGATAGTATTAAACAGGCCTTTGTTGAATTGAGTGTCTGAGATAAGAGCCTCCTCATCGCTATCAAAGTTCCCCATCAGCTGGATTGAATTTCCTGCATATTGCATATGGTCTCTTTTTTCTTTCTCCCCCTTCCTTCCTTGCTCTCTCTCTCACTCTGTCCCTGACAGAGAACAAGTAATATCTTCTACCAAGGTCAGAATTACGTGGCATTCTAAGTCTTACCCAAAGCATTTTTTTTCTATACAAAGCTTAGTACGTGGTTCAACATCGGTAGCATATCTCCCAAGATGAAGTGCTTCAGTGTGCGCTCATATTTGTGTATGTGCGAAGGTTGGCGGAATTTGCAGGTGTGTACACAAATTAGACACAAGACATGGAAAACGTTATGGCAACAGTAAATGATATGGAGTATACGCACAATCCAATAAGCAACTGACCAGCATGAGAGCATGGAGGAAGTGGATACTCAGGTTAGGGGAAATAGTTAGAAAATTGTGAGATTATGAGGAAAGATGGATAGATGAGAGAAAGAGAGAGAGAGCGAGAGAGAGAGAGAGAGAGAGAGAGAGAGAGAGAGAGAGAGAAGGAGAGAGAGCAGTCGAGTGAGAGATCCATGCAATATCCTGGAAGCCAAGCAACGTTTCATTACAGGACCCCTAGCTCACTCACAGCTGTATCGGAGCAGATCTCCATATCTCCCCTCATATCGCTGTTTCTCTTGGGGATGGAGATGCCAGGGAGAGATTCAGCTATGGAGTCACCCTTCCTCACACTCCTGTATGGGAAACATGATTTGATATATTTTCTGTCTGTCTGCTTAACTGATTTCATATGAACCGTGCAGTTGCAAAGAGATCCCGGGTGAGACATTCCACTGTTCTCACTCAATACGGCCTCCATATACACTGAACAAAAATATAAACTCAACGTGTAAAGTGTTGGTCCCACTGAGCTGGAAAGAAATGTTACATATGCATACTAGCTTACTTCTGTCCAATTTTATGCACAAATTTGTTTACATCCCTGTTAGTGAGCATTTCTCCTTTTCAAAGCTAATTTATCCACCTGACAGGTGTGGCATATCAAGAAGTTGATTAAACAGCATGATCATTACATAAGTGTTGGGGACAATAAAAGGCCACTCTAAAAGGCCACTCTGTGCAGTTTGGTCAGACAACACAATTCCACAGATGTCTCATGTTTTGAAGGAGCATGCAATTGGCATGCTGACTGCAAGGAATGTCCACCAGAGCTGTTGCCAGATAATTGAATGTTAATTTCTCTACCATAAGCCGCCTCGAACGTCATTATAGAGAAACTGATTTTGATTGGCTGGGCCTGGCTCCCCAGTACCCTGCCCAGTCATGTGAAATCCATTGATTAGGGTTTAATTCAATTATTTAAATTGACTGATTTCCTTATATGAACTGTAACTCAGTAAAATAGTTAAAATTGTTGCATGTTGCATTTATCTTTTTATTGAGTATAGCTATCCTCCTACTGTAGGATCTGAAATAAACTATTTTTAATGGCTCTTCCCGACTCCAGTCTCATTGAGTGATAAATGTTTGTAACTACTCTTGATAAAAATCTGTCAGCTGAGATTTTAGGTATTATATCAATTTATGGGAGGAGGGGTAATTCTGTACTTTTCCAGCCATGATAGCTCAGGGCTGACAGTGTCTCTAGATTCCAGGCTAGGAAGTGCTAATGTTCACTCAAGTGGAACCATAACTCAAAGAGACAGCTGGTGTTGCTGTTGTTGAGCTGTGTGTGTTTTTGTCTCTTTACATGCATGCATAATGTAGCAAGACTTGTGTTTTACAGCAGCATGAACACTGGGAGAAATGCTAAAACGACAATCCGCAATCATTTCAGCATCACAGGAGACAAGTTATCTAATGAGTGTTCTTTTTCCTGATCAAATCACTGTAATTTTTGGGAGGTTTTTACCTATGACTAATTATGCAAATGTACTTGAAATATTTAACAAATCACATTTTATGAAATTTGCTATGGTAATACCAACCGTCCAAGAAGCTCTTTCATGAACTGGTCTTTCCCAATGTAGGTTGTAGAACACTGGATCTGATTGGCTATTTGTCCCATCTGAATATTGCAATGATCCATGATTGAGCTCAGCTTGTTCTCTGACAGCGTCAGCTCTGGACTCTTTTCGAACTGGCTGTCGTTTTTCTTCTTGTCCTTCTTTTTGTCCGATTTCATCTGTTTGCCTCCCAGCACAGATCCGATCCTCAGCTCTTTTTTCTCATCTTTCTCTTTCGGGGAGGTGGCGTCTGATTTCTTTCCATTCAAGGCTGGCAGCTTGCTTTTACGCAGGCCGAACCAGTTGGCTAGAGACGGGCCGGTCTTCTGCTTGGTCTCCGGTGCTATTACCTTCTCTTGACCCTGACCTTTCTGGATATTCTCCTCGATCCCCATCATGACCTTTTCCTCAATGGTGCAGACTGTGGGGCTCACTGGTTGCTCTCCCTCATCGATTTCCCCTTGGGAACAGCCTGCCTGGACTTTGACGCTCTTCGCGTGGTCTAGTTTTCCGGGGCTGAGCACTTTCCCACCCTTTGTTGTGGCCTCCGGGCAATAGACAGGAGAGGCCGGCGACTCAAATGGAGGATGAGATGCAACCTTCTTGGGATTTCGGTTGTTCTTCAAGCCGATCCGGTCGGCGAGGGGTAAGCTACGCACTTCTTTTTGAGGTGGAGCCGTGACGCTCTCCCCCTTTGTTGGGCTCCGTGGCCCTTCACCGGTGAATCCCGATGTGGAGGCTCTCTCCGGAAGACCCTGGTGGCTGTTTGAGCCTGTCATACCTCCGTAGTGGCTCAGCCTGTGGCTGGGGCAACGGACTGGACTTTCCCCAGATCCGCTACTGGGTTTAATCTGTATGCCCTCAACAAACGAGCTCTGCCTTGTTAACGAGTTCCCCCTCTCTCCAGAGTTGGTGATGATCTGGGTTCGAATCTTCACATGTCCGTCCAACACACTGATGTTGGGTTTTTCCATGTAGTGGGTGCTGAAACTCTGGCTGCGAGCTTTCGCCCCAGTCATCCCCAGGACAGGCTTTAGGTGAGGTTTGGTCGTGACAGATATGGACCTCTTAAACAGTCTACTGTCACATTCCGACTTGTCACCAACCCCCTGCTCTGCCAACTCAGAGGTGTGTGCCTCCTCTTCCTGAATTATGCACTGGACCTCACCCTTAGTCTCTATGATGGAAGTCATGGCTAATGAATCAACATACACTGCCTGAAAACTGTCACACGGGATGAAAGCATTTGAAGTCACAGTCTCTTTGGAGACCGAGTTGATGTGTTCCTTCTCTTGCTTTCCTGGTATCGTGGTGGAGCCTTTCTGCAGTGAAGGGGGCGATTTCACAAAAGCTTTGAAGCCCATAGGAATGCGTGTCTTTGATGCTTTTGGAGTGCTAGTTCCAGAGACGGGTGGGTTTGCTACAGCCTGGGGAGGTTGAGTCATACTACTGTGAGGTTCTGTTGGACACTGAGGGTGGCCCTGCAGAGTTACAGGGAAACTACTAGAGGTCTTATATGACATAGAATGCCTATTGTCATTGGTACCTTTCTTACTTGTAAATGTGCTTTGAAGTGAAGAGCCACGTTGAGAGTTGTATGAGGGAGGAGGAACATTCTTTGAGCTTTTAGGTGCATTTTCAGGGTGATCAGGCACATGCCCTGAGGAGGGGAGGTAGAGTTTTGTGGGGACCCGTTTCGAAGTGCCTTTAGAGGGGGTCTCATTTGAAGCAGGGTGCTGCTGGCTCGATTTGTCCAACAGTTTCTGAGGTGCGATTGCGGTACCGTAGCCTGCGTCCAGGTCTATGGTATCTTGGCCCTTGTAGGGTGGGGGTGGTAATAAATGTTGCATATTTGGTACAGGCGAGGGGTGGTAACTCGGGGGTGGCCCCCTCCCAGTTGTAGGCGTGGATGGTTGAGCCCCTGGTTTAAGTGCTTGAGGTGACCCATCGTAGTTTGGTCTGATAAGTAAGGAGGTGGTGCGGCCAGGGGGCGGGGGAGGAGACGGGGACCTGAGTTCAGTTTTGCTGCTGGCGTCACAGTGTCTGTCTCTGGTAGGCTGTTCCCTGTAGTCCACATGGTCCAAATGCCTTCTTGGGAGGTGTGGGGAGCCGGTTGGAACACTAGATGAGGAGCCTTTTGTCCAGTCATTCCTGCCAGGAAGCTTGTTGATTACTGCCTTGGGGCTTGTAGTGCAGCCTGGAGCTTTGATGAACCTGGACATCTTGACCGGAGGAGAAGAAGGGAACTTTGACTCCTGAGCTGTGAATCCGGAGGTTGGTCCACTGTTGCTTGTTTCCGTGGTGGAGCCCTTAGAAACCTTCAGTGGAGATCCTTTCCCCCGGCTGCTGGGGATCTTTGAGCTGATGGCCTTGGGGCTGGTGGAAGCATTGTTCATGGGAGGGACAGAGTGGCCTTTGTTGGATCGATTGGAAGGTGGCTTTATCAATTTCCGTACTGGAGTGACATGCATTTGCAGCCTCTCTGGGCTTCCCTCCCTGCTAATGCTGCCGTTGTTGCCTACTTTGTGACGAATGGGCCTATCATGAGGCGACAGTGCAGCATACTCAGCAACCCCATTTTCTTTCCTACCAGGAATCTCTTTCTGAGCCCCAGTACCAAAAGAGGACTGCTGAGCACTGAGTTCAATGGGCTGTCCGTCTGCATCGAATACAGCCATGATACTCTCCTCAGACTGGGTTTTATGTTCCTTGATTAGGCTGAAAGGCCGGGGCCTTCCGTCAGCAGACTGAGTTCGGCCAGGTTCCCTCTTCAAGCATTGTACGGGAAGCAGTTTGTCAGAATCTCTTGAGAGCCTCTTGCTGTCCTTCTGCAGTTGCTCAGCTGTCCGGCAAACAGGCAGCCGCCGGTGGTCGCTGACCTCAGTGTGCAGATCCTCAGGGTCGGTGTCTGAGAGGTGGAGGGGGCATTCAGCCTCTGTGGGGCTGATGTCAAAGTGCAACAGGGAGGGGTTTAGAACAGCCGAGGTCCGCCCCCCGGAGAGGAAATTGTTGATGAAGCTTTTGAGTTTCTCTGGACGCTCCTTGGAGTTATAGCCGGGCGGGTGAGTCATACCCATGCTGCAGTTACTATCCCCTACTACGCCACTGTCCTGCCGCCCATCCCAGCTACACACACTGTCCGAGACGCTGTGCGACAGCTTCCTGAAGTACATCCAGCCTTCGTCCTTACTGGGGACGCAGTCTCGTCTGCAGTACGCCGAATGTAGCGACTCGTCGTCCGCATCATCAGAGTCGTACACAAACTTTTTGCCCCCCACCCCTGAGACAGGGGTCCTTCCCACATAAGTGGGCTTGTAGATTCCCTTGCTCCCACTCTTAATCCCCAGAGAGTAGATACCCTCATTAGAGTTCATGCAGTCCTTGTCGCCCGACTTGGAGACCCAGGAGGATGAGGAGCCTTTTGGTTTTCTCCTCTGGAGCTTCCGCAGGCCTTCTAGGATGTGGCTCTCTTTCCTCCTCGTGGGGAGCTGCTCTTCCAGGGGGGCGCAGATGTTCCCGGGGGCCGAGGAACCCAGGCTCAACCTCTTCTCCCATGTCAGAGAGGACTGCGGGAGAAATACAGAGAGACAGAAGTTATTAGGAAACTCAGAGAGGACAGAGGGAGATTTAGAGACAGACACACAGACACATCATTCGAAAATGCAGCTAAATTGAGCTGTGCAACAGCAATCCAAGCATGAATATAAGGGTGTTCAAGCACCTGTAGTACTTCTCAGAGGATTTGTGACCATGGCCCACTCTCATTCTAAACAACAGAGTTGGTTGTGGAGTCATATGATTCATTTGTTAAGCTGTTACTCAGTCTGCAATTTGTTTTACTTCCTTTCACATGGTCTATTGGAGATACTAAGCCCTTTGGGTTATGGCTCAAGCTACATATTTAATGCTTTGATTAATAACTAAAAAAATATTAAATAACACATTTGGAATCCTGTAGTAACCAAAAGGGTGTAACCCAAAATATATTTTATATTTGAGATTCTTCAAAGCATCCACCCTTTGCCTTGATGACAGCATTGCACACTCTTGGCATTCTCTCAACCAGCATCATGAGGTAGTCACCTGGAATGCATTTCAATTAACAGGTGTGTCTTCTTAAAAGTTAATGCATTTGAGCCAATCAGTTGTGTTGTGACAAAGTAGGGGTGGTATACAGAAGATAGCCCTATTTGGTAAAAGACCAAGTCCATATTATGACAAGAACAGCTCAAATAATCAAAGAGAAACGAAAGTCCATCATTACTTTAAGACATGAAAGTCAGCCAATATGGAACATTTCAAGAACTTTGAAAGTCTCTTCAAGTGCAGTCGAAAAAACCATCAAGCGCTATGATGAAACTGGCTCTCATGAGGACCGCCACAGGAATGGAAGACACAGAGTTACCTCTGCTGCAGAGCATAAGTTCATTAGAGAGTTACCAGCTTCAGAAATTGCAGCCCAAATAAATGCTTCACAGAGTTCAAGTAACAGACACATCTCAACATTGACTGTTCAGAGGAGACTGTATAAATCAGGCCTTCATGGTCGAATTTCTGCAAAGAAAACACTACTAAAGGACACTAATAATAAGAAAAGACATGCTTGGGCCAAGAAACATGAGTAATGGACATTAGATGGGTGGACATTTGTCCTCTGGTTTAGAGTCCAAATTGGAGAATTTTGGTTTTAACCGCCATGTCTTTGTGAGACGCGGCGTGGGTGAACTCCACCGTAAAGCATGGAGGAGGAGGTGTTATGGTGTATGGATGCTTTATTGGTGACACTGTCAGTGATTTATTTAGAATTCAAGGCACACTTAACCAGCATGGCTACCTCAGCATTCTGCAGCGATACGCCATCCCATCTGGTTTGGGCTTAGTGGGACTATCACTTGTTTTTCAACTGGACAATGACCCAACACGCCTCCAGGCTGTGTAAGGGCTATTTGACCAAGAAGGAGACGGATAGAGTGCTGCATCAGATGACCTGGCCTCCACAATCCCCTGAACCTCAACCCAATTGAGATGATTTGGGATTAGTCGGACCTCAGAGTGAAGGAAAAGCAGCCAATAAGTGCTCAGCATATGTGGGAACTCCTTCAAGAGCACTGAAAAAGCACAGGTGAAGCTGGTTGAGAGAATGCCAAGATTGTGCAAAGCTGTCATCGAGGCAAAGGTTGACTCGTTGAAGAATCTCAAATATAAAATATATTTTGATATGTTTAACACTTTCTTGGTTACTACATGATTCCATGTGTTATTTCATAGTTTTGATGTCTTCGCTACGTAGAAAATAGTAAAATATAGAAAACCCGGTATTGTTCAGCTATGTGTTACTTCTATTTTTTTAAGCTGATTGAAACCCCATAATGATAAAGTTAATAAATGAGAGCGACAGAGACAAAGAAAAATAGACAGAGACAGACACACACACAGAGACAGAGTGAGGAGAGGTTGGTCTGGTCATCGTACCATTTTCCCACAGGAGCGTCCTTCATTCCAGGTGTAGGAGCCACTGGAGTATTCACTGCAGGCGCTAGACAGGGACAGCTCACTGCTGCTACAGCTGCTGCGTGGGTAGACTGGCGCTTGCACCGTCAGACTCAGCTGGCTCAGACACTTGGCCACAGGAAGTCCCGCCTTTCCGTTCAGTTGGACATCCTGCAGGATGGATTCCAAAGTCATGATTTAGTGCCACATACATTAATGAGTCGGGATAAAGGGGACTAAGGTAGAGAAGGTAGAGACAATTATGAGAGATGCAAGAAAACGCTACAAAAACACTGATTAACAAGCCTTATTTCAGCTTCTCTGTCTAGAAACTATAGAGTTGGGTCTGGACCCATACATCTTGTTACATTGTATTTGAACTGAAAGGCTTTCCCCATCACTCTCCAGTGTTTATGTCTTGAATGGCTTCAAATCTAGTCTGGGACACAGACACATGGCTGATGCCAGGGGAGGAGCATGGTTTGGGTTATGAGCTAGGGGTGACAGGCTGATGGGCTCCAGTGAAAGCCAATTACCCAGGGAGATAAGGGAACAGCTGGAGGACAGGTGGCAGGGGTGAACAGGGGCGAGTGGGTTGGCGCGTGTCACAGAGAGCTTCACAGGGTCATATGAGATGGTAATGGTGTCAGAAGGTAAGAATATGGCCGGGAACCTATGACTATGCAATATTGAATCACTGGTGCATTTTACAAGGCTGTCCAAACACACACCGCTTTTGTCTTTGTACATTAATGCAAAAAAAACTGTGTTTTTTGCATGTCTATTGACTGTTTTAAGTTAGATTGCCGGTGGCTGATATTTTATGTGTGAGACTTTCTGGGGTTTTCAGTATTCCTGTAAAGTGTTACGAAAGCTACTGCTTCAACTCTATAATTAGCCAGTGAGATGCAAATGATCAATCATACTTTCAGACGCAATCTCCCCAACAGATGTTTTCTGCACCAGTCCTATTCCACAATTCTGTCCAAACAAATGTCGATTCAGAATTCTAATCAACTGTTCAGTCAGAGAGATAATAGGAAGCAAACTAATTGGCCCAGGAAATCTGTACCAAATCTGTACTGCAAGTATATCACATTTGCACAGCTTCTTTTCCCAAACTCATTACCTTGTCGCAAACACATGAATATATTATCAGATTTCAACATTATTACACAATACATTTTTCACATTTCTTTACTATATATGAAGGTTTATCAGGTTAGGTCCTCAAGGAGTAAAAGGACACAAGACCAGAGTGAATTTTTTAAGACCTTAATACATAATATATAACATGACTAATGTTCTACACTATCCCGCAGACTCATTTTTACTGAAGATGAGCCTCAATCGATGGTCCTCTGGTAATATGACAAGGATATATACCTTTAAGAATGTGATACTGCCAACTCTGCTTGCCCGAGAACAGCGGATCAAACCCCCATAATAGTTAGATCTGGTATTTTAATCCTCCCTAATGATTTCTCTGGGCTATACGTCAGTTCTGATGCCTGGACAATACATATGGGTGAGGCTGGGGGGAAAAGAACATGCCATTGGTTTGTTTTCCATCAATCTTACATGAGGTGGAGAGTCAGTGTTCCTGGATAGCAGGAAGCTTTTGCTCCTCTCCGGCTCCAGGAGGAGATCAGAGGCAGACAAATCCATGATCCGAGAGTGGAGTTTCTGAAAGGACAAGAAAGCACACGGTCTTACTGAATGTCTCTACTACATACAGAGATATATCAACTAAATGGAGATGGCATTTAACACATTCAACTGTACGGAAGAATCTGGCAATCAAACAACTGTTCTGTATCAATCGCACCTTTCCAGACGTAGATTCATGAATACATAATAGAACGTCTACCATCAAACATAAATCATTTTCATTCAAATCTCACAATGAAAACAAACAAAAAATCACATTTGAGCTGGTCGCAAAAACGCTTTGGTTCAGCTTACTTTCCCAGAGCTTGAAAGTAAATCTCTTTCTCCCTCCACTGAGATTGTATGCAGGGCACTCTTCAATAGTCTTAGACTCAATGTCATTAATGTCATCTGTTAAGAATAATTCATGTGAATGGGAAATAATTGCATTGGGGAGCGAGGGATTCCTTTGATTTTTGTATTCATATTCAAACACTATTTTACGATCCATTATTTTCTTTGGTTTCCGTTCACAGGGGAAGGATACAAAACCAAATACATTTTCACATATTAATCCTCCAACCTAATTACTGCCCAGTTCCCCGTGCTCGGATCTACTTAACGGCAAACGTGCTGTAACAAAAACACTCGATTTATGCCACATTCCCCTCCAAAGGCAACTGTAATGCTCGTCGAGGGAGGATATTTTCTGCTGCGCTCATATCTATTTTAACTTCTCCATCTCGATAATGAAATACAATTGCCAGATTCCTGTACTCTGCACTAACTTTCCTTCCCGTGCTGTGTACGCCCACTCTAGATGAACATGACCGCAGGAAGAATGTCACGCTGCCTTCGGTGCGGCGATGAGAGTCACCTTGCGGAACTTTTCGTGTATAGTATATTAGCTTGAGTCCATCTATAGTCTTCCTTCAGTGTCCTCCACAATTAATCCCAATCATTTGAAAGTGATGAAAATTATTATTTGCATGACATTATTAGTTGGAGACGCGGGCGACATCCCACAGTGTTCCTTTAACATACATGAAGTATATCTGAATAAAAAAAGACAGGGAGAGAGTATACAATATGACAGGCTTACCTCTTTTCTTACTCAGTACAACAATAGAAATGCAATTTCTACCTCACCTCATCTCTGTTCTGCTACTCAGACTACCCAGATGGCTCCTTGAGTATAAAGCTACTCCTCTACTAAATCACAGAGGACACTAAGAACATGTTTATTAAACAACAGTTTCACACCTCGTAAACCCTCTGCTGCACAGCTGTGTCATTCAGGAAGCACTGATCTCAAACTCCTTGCCCAAGGCCAAACCATAGTATCACATTATCCATTATTTCATACAAACATCCTTCATGTTACCACCTGTTTAAGTGCGAGATTCCGATGCAAGATTTTGCCATTCTAGAGTTTGAATGTGCTATCAACCGTTACACTGAGTATCAGGGACAGAGCTACAGTATGGAGGTGACCTTCCGAAAATAACCTTCAGCATGAAGACACCGGCTCACTGCATAAGTCCACTGATCCAACAATGAAACAGAGAGCCAGACAATAAGTCGAAAAGCTTGTAATAAAATCAGTCCCAGTGCTAGTGATCAACACACCGGCCGAGCCCTGGGGTCCCGGAGGCTTCGAGCTAACAAGCCTTCCTGCAAACGCAGTGTGAAAGCCATAGAGATAGATACACTATTGCATTGTATCTATATATACAGTGGAAACCGTATTCCTGGAAGCCATATTCTTTTTACTTGGGACGACAGCCCCTTGTAACCAGTTTCTTTTGCAAAATGCATTCATGATGAGAGGGATAGTCCTTTGTTTCATAAACCCAGCCTTGGGCATTGACAATTGCCACTTTAACATTGTGTTCAGAACATCCATGGACTACTGTCAGAGGATCAATAGTCACAATCTCACTGAAAGCAACCAACCAAAGACACCTGAAGACCTCCCAGGAATTTACAGGTAGGTCTCCTTCACTACAAGGCTCAATATGTTATATATAATTTGTGATGACTGCTGCACTAGTGTAATACACGTCATGCAATGTGAAGTGAGGCTTTAGAAGTAGAACACCAGCTAATACATGTATCTTCACCATATGGCGTCCCTTAGGCTAAAGAAACACTTCCCAGGACATACGTCTTGGTTGCCTTGACATCGAATCTCAATATATTGCATTCCTGGTTTGCATTCGCCCGGTTCACCAACTGCTTCTCTGATAGAGTTCAGTGTGTCAAATTGGAGATCTGTTGTCCGGGCCTCTGGCAGTCTCTATGGGGATGCCACAGGGTTCAATTATTGGACAGACTCGCTTCTCTGTATACATCAATGATGTCGCTCTTGCTGCTGGTGAGTCTCTGATCCACCTCTACTCAGACGACACCATTCTGTATACTTCTGGCCCTTCTTTGGACACTGTGTTAACAACCCTCCAGGCAAGCTTCAATGCCATACAACGCTCCTTCCGTGGCCTCCAATTTCTCTTAAATACAAGTAACACTAAATGCATGCTCTTCAACCGATCGCTGCCTGCACCTGCCCGCCTGTCCAACATCACTATTCTGGACGGCTCTGACTTAGAATATGTGGACAACTACAAATACCTAGGTGTCTGGTTAGACTGTAAACTCTCCTTCCAGACTCACATCAAACATCTCCAATCCAAAGTTAAATCTAGAATTGGCATCCTATTTCGCAACAAAACATCCTTCACTCATGGTGCCAAACAAACCCTTGTAAAACTGACCATGCTACCAATCCTCGACTTCGGCGATGTCGTTTACAAAATAGCCTCCAATACCCTACTCATTAAATTGGATGCAGTCTATCACAGTGCCATCCGTTTTGTCACCAAAGCCCCATATACTACCCACCACTGCGACCTGTATGCTCTCGTTGGCTGGCCCTCGCTTCATACTCGTCACCAAACCCACTGGATCCAGGTCATCTACAAGACCCTGCTAGGTAAACTCCCCCCTTATCTCAGCTCGCTGGTCACCATGGCAGCACCCACCTGTAGCACGCGCTGCAGCAGGTACAGTATATCTCTCTGGTCCCCCCCAAAACCAATTCTTCCTTTGGCCGCCTCTCCTTCCAGTTCTCTGCTGCCAATGACTGGAACGAACTACAAAAATCTCTAAAACTGGAAACACTTATCTCCCTCACTAGCTTTAAGCACCAGCTGTCAGAGCAGCGCACAGATTACTGCACCTGTACATAGCCCATCTATAATTTAGCCCAAACAACTACCTCTCCCCCTACTGTATTAATTTATTTAGCTCCTTTGCACCCCATTATTTCTATCTCTACTTTGCACATTCTTCCCACTGCAAATCAACCAATCCAGTGTTTTACTTGCTATATTGTATTTACTTCGCCACCATGGCATTTTTTTTGCCGTTACCTCCCTTATCTCACCTCATTTGCTCACATCGTATATAGACTTATTTTTCTACTGTATTATTGACTGTATGTTTGTTTTACTCCATGTGTAACTCTGTGTTGTTGTATGTGTCGAGCTGCTTTGCTTTATCTTGGCCAGGTCTCAGTTGTAAATGAGAACTTGTTCTCAACTTGCCTACCTGGTTAAATAAAGGTGAAATAAGAAATACATAAAATAAAAATTCGTATTGATCAAGTTTGAAAAGGTGCAACGGCTTGCTTGGGTGTGAGAGCCACCCGCCGCGAAACACAGAGAATGGATAGAAATAGTTCCAAGTGGTGCTGTTAATTGTAGATGCATTTACATGTGGAAATTAGATGTAAACTGGAGATGTGGATTAAATCACATTTATGACGATCCCTTTATCTCCCCAGAGTGCCAAATTAATCCTCCCTCTTGTTTCTCTTTCCGTAATCTCAGCCCCATTTAGACTGAGTTTAAGGGGACACTGACTCTATCCTGCAGAGTAGCTAAACGATGATAGGCTATAATGGCAAAATTCTAATGGATTAAATCATATTGATTTCCAATGGATTTTTGTAAAAGTAATTGGTTTGTATTTTGATGTGCATGTGTGTGTGTGGGTTGGTTCTTCTAACCGTGTGAGGATCTAAAATCCCATTAAGTTCCCACAAGGATAGTAAAATCAGGAAAATTCTCCCTCGTGGGGACATTAACCACGTCCCAATAAGGACAAAGGTTATTTGAAGCTTAGGGGTTGGGTTTAGGGTTAGGGTTACAACTAGGGTTAGGGTTAAGGGAAAATAGGATTCTGAATGGAAATATATTTTACGTCCCCATGGGGATAGAAGAAGAAAAACTGTGTTTGTGTGTGAAATTTCAATTGAGTTGAAATTGCTCGACCCATCGTGCAGTCTGGTTCTCTAGTACTGTACAGCATATTGTGTGCTATCAGGGACCTGGAGGGACATCAATACTCTCTTTCAGATCTAATAGGCTATTTGACTATTTTCTGGAAATTCTGAACCTTGAGGTCATCTCGGTGGAATGCTCCGTATTTTATTATTGGCCCAAGTCAATTTGGTACAGTGTGGTCACGATCGATTGGGATGTGGAAAAGGATTAGACGCAATGTGCTCTCTTGTTCCCCATCGTCAGTTAACTTATGAAATAGAGAAATAATGATAGAGCTGTTTAAACTGGATTAAATGGGAATGTAGTACAGTATATAAACAGCATGTTGAGCCTCTAATCAATTTTATTTCATCCCTCTTTTTTTTTGCACAGTTCATGCACATATGATGCTAAATAGTTTTCAATTAGTTTGTTAGGTATAATCAAATTGTTACATAAAATATGTTGTTTATTGCTTACACATTTATGCAAAGACTTAAAATGTAAGAATTAAAGGGAAGTGACAGTAATTAAATGAAAAGGTTTTAAAACACGATCTGCTTATTTGTAGTTCAAATTTGAAAATCATATTCATATCATGTACATAACTGTGAATTAACGGAGGCAAAATATACCTACTACAGCTTGTTCTAAACCAAGTATTTTCTTGAATACCGCTTAACTTCCCATTATGACCTAAAGTTTATATGTAGATGAGAATTCTTCCCCTGTAGCTGACTCAGTCCAGGTTGTCCTTTACAGTGGACTTAACATGCCAGATGGCGTCTCTCTCACCATAAAGCCCGTAACAGAAATGTAGTCCTCTCTGAAGCCCTATCGCTCCTCTCCAGGGTATAGGCTGTCCACACAGGGGGATGGGAGTGGTTGAGTGTCAGGAGAAGAGAAGGGGGGCTGATGTTATCGTAGGGGTGCAGGATTACACCTCCTCAGCACAGTCATCAATGATTCAGTCAATAGTGTCACAAGGCCTCCGATGGGGAGTGGTGGGGAGGGGGGGGGGGGGGGGGACATGGGGGCGGACAGCTCCCCCATCTCCGTGTCTCTTAGGGCTAGCCTCACTGTACCTGACCGCGTGGAAGTGTGATCTAGCCAAGGACGGAGGCGCACTGAGGGAGCTCACCTTCTCTGTTACTACCTATTACCTAATCTGCGTTTGATTCTGCACTCAAGGCTTGGTCTTCCCTTAGTCAGAGAATACAGGTAACGTATAGCAGGGAATTGGCTAAACTAAGACAAAACATGACTCTCGTACTCCACTGAGAAATTAACCAGAATAGGAATACTGTGCAGGCAGTCCAGTTAACAAACCTCCAGCAAAGACAACACTTTGAGGGGAACCATAGTGCAAAAGCCAATCAAAATTTAGAAGGCAAAAATGACTGAATGGTACTGTGTAGCTACTACGTCCTGCCAGAGGGGCATGGGAAGTTTCCACGGCAGCCAGGACCTACTTTTACGGATAATTGTTAACTCAATTACCACTCGCCTGTCACTTTTGATAAGGCTGCCTCTCTGAGTGGAAGGAGGGAATTATTATTCGCTACTTATACACCTTACTAAACACCTGGCCGAACTGCAGCAAACAGAGCTTTGTAGAGCTTTGTAGCATGTGAAATGCCAAATTACATGAGGCGACAGCAGGTCAAGCATATTCCCAGTATTCTTAATCACAATCTCAATAGAGAGCAGTGATTCGTAATCAGGGAAATTCAAGATGGCCCCAGAGGCCAATAACACATTTAATTACCGACTCCCAGAACAGTAGAAATTAAATTAAATACTCTGACTGATAGGAAATATTAATATGTCTAGCTCTACTGTCGCTAATTACTATTTGATGGTAGGTTATGGTATAAAGGTAATTCATGCAAACCCCTAACTTGCCTAGTTAAATAAAGGTTAAATAAAAAATTAAAAAATAATAATTTTAAAAAAACAGAAGGTTACCTGCAGCCGTTTTAGAGGGCAAAATATTAGGCTGCTTCAAGAGAAATTATCCACAATAAGTAGCAAGGGAACTGATTTCAAACCCATGTTTTAATTGACTCAATCAATCAATCAATCATATACTCTTTCAGCACTTGTATTACTGGTCATCGTTGTCACAGCCACCTTTATAGAGAAACTAATCCCAGGAATAGAAACAAGGTTTACAACCTGAAACATATCGACAAAACCACAACCATGAAAGAATCATGAGATTTTCAATAAAATGAATGACTGTTTGAGGAATCCATGTGAAAATACAAAAAAAAAATCCTCCTATAATGTATGATTTAGCTATCGCTTACACAAGTGTCAATTATTTTCTTGTTGTTTAATGTGCTGGCAGACATCGGTTGGACATAAAGTTGGACATAAATCTTTCAAATCTATCCGCCTCCTTCACAATAAAATCTCACTTCCTCACTGCTGAAAAAATGCCTTGCTACAAATCCTCATTCCCGGCATACTCCCTCGTGAAAAGCCAGCTCTGTCCCAAATGGTACTCTATTTTCTACATAGTGCACTTCTTTTGACCAGAGCACTATATAGGGAATAGGATACAATTTGGGGCAGAGACAGAGGCCCCTGCTACACAAGCAAATAGATTTACGGTATATTGCTCTCTTCAATGTCTTGTTGATCACGTTGTATATTGAACACAAATGCTCTACTGAACAGACTGAATGCGCTAACATTTACTCTTGTAGGATATAACCAGAACATACAAATTAGTTTATTAAATCAAAATATGATTCAATAGTTACAAATAGTTCATAAACAATGACACATTTCACTTTATTCATGCCCTGGTTAAGTTGGGACAAAAATAGCGCATCCACAGCTTCGCTCAATCTGTTGGAATGACGAAAATGCCTCCCTTCCAGCCAAAATTGCACTCTTCACTGGACAATGTGGACTGTGACTTTCAATTATCCATATGTCAGCATAGCAGAGGGCGACTGACAGAGGGCATACTCTCTCCTGAACTTGAGGTAGATAAAGGATTGTCGTCAGCTCGCTCTTTGCAATTCTCATTTATATCCTTTCGAATTTTGTCAACACCTGAACAAATCGTGATGAGGGTCTATTGATCGAAACATTGCTTAAACGAGATCCATTAAAATGGTTTGTGGACTATTCAACAACACCAGTGTTCTGGAGGCTGTTGTTTTACAGATATTGTCAACAATAAAAAAAAGTTATTCTTCAACTATAACTTTCTTTGTTTCTGTACCTGGATGTGTTGACTTGCATAGTACCTGGATGTGTTGACTTGCATAGTACCTGGATGTGTTGACTTGCATAGCACCTGGATGTGTTGACTTGCATAGCACCTGGATGTGTTGACTTGCATAGCACCTGGATGTGTTGACTTGCATAGTACCTGCACTCAGCTCTCCCCTGAGCTCCTCTCATCCATCCTTTCTGAGCCACATGTTCTCATTAAGACCAGTAGGAGTCTCATTAACCGTCTGTGCCGTCTATAGGCCCCCTGTACCTCCATCCCCCTCAGCTCCCTCTCACACCCCACATCTCCCCCTTTTACCCTGTGGCAGTCTGAGAGCCTCCACTCTCCACTCTGAGAAGAGGTAAGGTAACGAGAGCTGGACGGCCATAGCTGCAAATCAGATTAAGGAAAATCCATGCGGCCATTTTATAGCAGACATGGTTGTCAATATTTCTCTCTCTCTCTCTCTCTCTCTCTGCAGTGACTGGAGTAAATGATTTCTGTGTTACAGTAAGTGTGCATTCCTACCCACGGCAGACTACATACACACACGGGCGCACACACATACCCTCCCCTCTCTCTAGCATCTATGTCTGTGTTACATGCCACAAGGTCTGGTGAGCTAGAGGTAATTTGGTTGAGAGGTTTACCGTCCCCCCGAGAGAGCCCAGGATGGATGACGCGAGTCTCGGTACTTTCTCAAATGATCTTGTCTGAGCCCTGCAGCTCCGCAGAGGCTGGATGGTTCATGAGCACACTGTTTTTTTAGCGATGATGATATCACAGACCCCGGACTCAGGATCACATCGCCATCACAAAAAGATGGATGATCTAATATCGCTGCTCTTCAGAACTTTGAAGTGAGCAAATATGCTACTGGAGCAGATGTCCTTACACCCACACTGTTGCCTTCAACAATATTGAATACAAGAACCAACATAGTTCTAATACTGAAACTAGTAGCAGTGAAATGCTATTTTAACTCCATCAGTCAGGCACATCTGAGTCATGGCCAATAGTTTCTCTATGAGGTTCTATCGTGGTTCTGGGACAATGAGGTGCTATAGTGGTTCTGGGGTAATGAAGTTCTATTGTGGTTCTGGGACAATGAGGTTTTATATTGGTTCTGGGACAATGAGGTTCTGTAGTGGTTCTGGGACAAAGAGGTTCTGTAGTGGTTCTGGGACAATGAGGTTCTATAGTGGTTCCAGGACAATGAGGTTCTATAGTGGTTCTGGAACAATGAGGTTCTGTAGTGGTTCTGGGACAATGAGGTTCTGGGACAATGAGGTCCTATAATGGTTCTGGGACAATGAGGTTCTATAGTAGTTCTGGGACTAGATGAGTGGACAGGTCCCTACCTGCAGGAGCAGGTCTGATGCAGGTCGGACTCGCTGCTGGAAGAGGACACTCATGGTCCGGTTTTGTTGCTCCAGGTCAAACACTCTGGTCCGCAACTTCAGACACTCCTCCCTCAGATCCTGCATGGTGAAAAACAACAGAGAGAGAGTTATTACAAGCAGAGGTGTGAACTTACATTGATGTGTGACTATCCTAATATGGACACCATAAAAGTTGATTAGTTAACACAAAGTTTTGAGCTACTGTATTACATACATGTCTAACAACATCATTGGATCTAATATTAGTATAATTCTGAGGCGTTTTTATAACACAGTTGCTATGGAAACCAGACTCCTACCTTTTGGGTGAGCAGTGCCTGCACAACTTGATTGGCAACCTAATACAGAATGAAAAAAGAAACAAGAATTATCCAAACGTTTTATGCAAGCTGTTTAGTGACTGACCATAATATGGTGGCTGTTATGGGTGAGAAAGATGAGTGAGAAAGAAAGAAAATGTCTCTAGTTGACCCACGACCTCAACTCTAAACTGCCCCTGCCCTGTGCATGCCGACGCCGCATTTTCTCAATTCCCCTCTTCCTCCAACAACATTTTATACACAAGTTCCTCTGACCGCTTACAAAATTATTACAGGCTTTAGTGAACACGATGTCCCAATACATTACAGCATTGTCCCCCCGTCTGTCTTCCCTTGGAGGAGTGTGTTGATTCCTAAGGGGACCAATCATCATACATCTGACGCAGGGTGGCAGAGAAGGCCAGTAGCGGCCCGGCGAAGCCGAACAGATTGGAGCCAGACACGCTGCATGTCTTCATGATGTTTAATTGTCTTCTGTTGATTCTGTATTGACAGCAGTGTCAGGGCTGATGTAGTGGCTTGGAGAGTAGAGGGTTGTGTCCTGAAGGGCACCCTATCCCTTATATACTGCACTACTTGACGCCATAGGCCCTGGTCAAAAGGAGCGCACTATATAGGGAATAGGGTGTCATTTGCGACACAGCGGTCAGTCGGAGAGAAGAAGTGGAGGGCTAAAGTACTGTTGTGCCTGGGCTTTGGCCGCAGAGCGCCTCACACCCCTACCACTCTTCCGAGTTTAGACCGCAATGCCCCATCGACTCTGACTCTGATTACAGCCCATTGATTGCTCGTTAATTCACTGTAAGCACGCATTGGCTTTTTCTCAGAGGTGTCCTCTCTCCCTCTATTGAATAACGGGAGATGGAGTAAATATGATGAAGTGATTGAGCCCTGTGGGGAGTGATACAGAGCTGCTTCTGTAAAACTGAAGGGCACTAATTCAAAGAATATTGAATGATCTTCAAGTGAGAATCTAAATTACAACAGATGATAAATAAAATCACTTATAAAGACTTTATAGAGCATTCATAGTTCAAGTCATACTACATGAAGTGTGGCATAACAGTCTCTTGCATCTGATGCCTTGCAAAATGTGGCATAACTCCTTTTACCAGCCTTTCAATAGCATGACATTTGCACATGTTTACTAAGTGGAACAAAAATTATAGAAATACAGTGCCTTGCGAAAGTATTCGGCCCCCTTGAACTTTGCGACCTTTTGCCACATTTCAGGCATCAAACATAAAGATATAAAACTGTATTTTTTTGTGAAGAATCAACAACAAGTGGGACACAATCATGAAGTGGAACGACATTTATTGGATATTTCAAACTTTTTTAACAAATCAAAAACTGAAAAATTGGGCGTGCAAAATTATTCAGCCCCTTTACTTTCAGTGCAGCAAACTCTCTCCAGAAGTTCAGTGAGGATCTCTGAATGATCCAATGTTGACCTAAATGACTAATGATGATAAATACAATCCACCTGTGTGTAATCAAGTTTCCGTATAAATGCACCTGCACTGTGATAGTCTCAGAGGTCCGTTAAAAGCGCAGAGAGCATCATGAAGAACAAGGAACACACCAGGCAGGTCCGAGATACTGTTGTGAAGAAGTTTAAAGCCGGATTTGGATACAAAAAGATTTCCCAAGCTTTAAACATCCCAAGGAGCACTGTGCAAGCGATAATATTGAAATGGAAGGAGTATCAGACCACTGCAAATCTACCAAGACCTGGCCGTCCCTCTAAACTTTCAGCTCATACAAGGAGAAGACTGATCAGAGATGCAGCCAAGAGGCCCATGATCACTCTGGATGAACTGCAGAGATCTACAGCTGAGGTGGGAGACTCTGTCCATAGGACAACAATCAGTCGTATATTGCACAAATCTGGCCTTTATGGAAGAGTGGCAAGAAGAAAGCCATTTCTTAAACATATCCATAAAAGGTGTTGTTTAAAGTTTGCCACAAGCCACCTGGGAGACACACCAAACATGTGGAAGAAGGTGCTCTGGTCAGATGAAACCAAAATTCAACTTTTTGGCAACAATGCGAAACGTTATGTTTGGCGTAAAAGCAACACAGCTGAACACACCATCCCCACTGTCAAACATGGTGGTGGCAGCATCATGGTTTGGGCCTGCTTTTCTTCAGCAGGGACAGGGAAGATGGTTAAAATTGATGGGAAGATGGATGGAGCCAAATACAGGACCATTCTGGAAGAAAACCTGATGGAGTCTGCAAAAGACCTGAGACTGGGACGGAGATTTGTCTTCCAACAAGACAATGATCCAAAGCATAAAGCAAAATCTACAATGGAATGGTTCAAAAATAAACATATCCAGGTGTTAGAATGGCCAAGTCAAAGTCCAGACCTGAATCCAATCGAGAATCTGTGGAAAGAACTGAAAACTGCTGTTCACAAATGCTCTCCATCCAACCTCACTGAGCTCGAGCTGTTTTGCAAGGAGGAATGGGAAAAAATGTCAGTATCTCGATGTGCAAAACTGATAGGGACATACCCCAAGCGACTTACAGCTGTAATCGCAGCAAAAGGTGGCGCTACAAAGTATTAACTTAAGGGGGCTGAATAATTTTGCACGCCCAATTTTTCAGTTTTTGATTTGTTAAAAAAGTTTGAAATATCCAATAAATGTCGTTCCACTTCATGATTGTGTCCCACTTGTTGTTGATTCTTCACAAAAAAATACAGTTTTATATCTTTATGTTTGAAGCCTGAAATGTGGCAAAATGTCGCAAAGTTCAAGGGGGCCGAATACTTTCGCAAGGCACTGTATTTAAAAAAAATCATTTTAAAAACTAAAGTGAGTGGCCAGCCCAAATAGCATACCAAACAGCCACCACTCTGCTTATGTAGAGATAATAATCCACAATCTTTTTCTTAAAAAAATGCATCATTACTAAACAAGCCCCGCGTTCTCTTCAGTTTCCAAAGGTCCTGAGCCCATCAGCAGAGCTGTTAGAGCTGTGGAGACTTCCGCATCACAACATGCTCATTAGTGAGCTAGCTCCAGTCAGAAGAGACCTCAGAGGACAACACAACACCAGACCAGACAACAGAGCAGCACAGCCCTGGCTTTTTGAGGTCACGGAAGTGGAAAAGGGATTTGGTCTGGGCCCACCCCAGGCGTTAGCCTCCAAGGCTGCAGCATGGTGTGGAGTTTCATACAGTATGCTTGGAGCATTGCAAAACAATTGCATACCACAGATGGACTGTTAACACAGATCACGTATTGTTAACGCTCCTTGTGTCTCTCTATCACGTTCTCTCGCTTTCTTTTTCTTTCTTTCATTCTCTCGCTTTCTCTGTCCCACCATCAATCTACGTCTCCCCCCTCCCCACCCCCACTCCCTCTGGCACCAGAGACCCAGATCTCAGGTCATATGAGCCCCAGTAGCTGGCACCACAGTGTATTAGACCAGTCTGTCCTTTCTGGCACTAGCGGGCCTCCAGCCTTCCCTCAGGGTGACTCAGCGTGCGGTCCGAGCCAACAAGCTCATTAATTGCTGTCATTCGGCTCCCTCAGGCCACCATTTTCCCAGCTTCTCCCACAACACAGTTCGCCGTCAGAACGCCAAGTACCTCTTTCTCCATAATCACATTTCCTTTGGAGAGGAATTACTTTGGAATTGCATTGATAGAATTTGAGAGCAGGAAAATTGTGTATTGAGAGAAATCTCAAAGAAAAGTCGGCAAAGGTAGAGAAGGATACTGGAAATAGTGCAGTGTTTGTAACCTGTTGGATCAGTACTATCAGTACGATCTTAAAGAAAGTCGCTGAAGGTAAATAGAAAAGAATACAACTCACAATAAGTCACAGAATAGGGAAGAAATAACACTTGTTCCTGAGATGTAGGGTATCATTCGTGTGGTGAAAGAAAAGATTTCTCTCACGGAGGTTGCGGGCTGGGTGAATAGAGCGAGGCGTGGACTACTCACCTCATCCAGACAGTGCTCATACTGCTCCCTCTGGCTCTCGTTCTCCATGGCCAATGCGGAGTTTTCCTCCTGTACGGCGAAATAAAACACATTTAGTGATGACTGAAATCCACCGAGAGCTTGTCGTCAAAAGCAATTTGTACAGTTTGTATGCATCAGATTTATTTATGAGCCATTTACCAAAAGAGTAATGAAGGAAAAGTAATTAAAATAGTATATAAATAAATACCAGGTGGTGCCTGCTCGTCAATTAAAAAATAAAAAACAATCACAGGTGGTTATAGAACAACCAACATATAATTATATACCCTGATTGACATACACTAAACAAACAAATAGAAACGCAACACGCAATCATTTCAAAGATTTTACTGAGTTACAGTTCATATAAGGCAGTCAGCTAATTGAAATACATTCATTAGGCCATAATCTATGGATTTCACATGACTGGGAATACAGATATGCATCTGTTGGTCACAGATACCTTAAAAAAAAGTATGGCTGTGGATCAGAAAACCAGTCAGTACTGTATCTATTGTGACACTATTTGCCTCATGCAGAGCGATACATCTCCTTCGCATAGTTGAACAGGCTGTTGATTGTGGCATGTTGAATGTTGTCCCACCCACTTCAATGGCTGTGCGAAGTTTCTGGATATTGACGGGAACTGGAACACGCTGTCGTACACGTTGATCCAGATCATCCCAAACATGCTCAATGGTGACATGTCTGTTGAGTATGCAGGCCATGGAAGAACTGGGACATTTTACGTTGCACAGATCCTTGCAACATGGGGCCGTGCATTATCATGCTGAAACAGGAGGTGATGGCGGCGGATGAATGGCACGACACTGGGCCTAAGGATCTCGTCACAGTATCTCTGTGCATTCAAATTGACATAGATAAAATGCAATTGTGCTTGTTGTCCGTAGCTTATGCCTGACCACACCATAACCCCACCTCCACCATGGGGCACTCTGTTCACAACTTTGACATCAGCAAACCGCTCACCCACACAACGCCATACACGTGGTCTGCAGCTGTGAGGCCGGTTGGACATACTGCCAAATTCTCTCAAACGAAGTTGGAGGTGGCTTATGTTGGAGAAATTAACAATCAATTCTCTGGCAACAGCTCTGGTGTACATCCCTGTCAATTGCATGCTCCCTCAAAACTTGAGACTTCTGTGGCATTGTGTTGTGTGACAAAACTGCACATTTTAGAGTGGCCTTTTAGTTTCCCAAGCACAAGGTGCACCTGTGTAATGATCATGCTGTTTAATCAGCATCTTGATATGCCACACCTGTCAAGTGGATGGATTATCTTGGAAAAAGAGAAATGCTCAATAACAGGCATGTAAACTAATCTGTGCACAACATTTTAAAGAAATACGCTTTTGTGCATATGGAAAATGTATGGGATCTTTTATTTCAGCTCATGAAACATGGGACCAACCCTTTACGTGTGGCATTTATATTTTTGTTCAGTGTGGATGTGAAATGATACTGCATATGTGGCCAATGAAAATAATGCCAAAGGCATTTGTAGTCTCTCCAATCTTTGTTTTCATATGAAAAACTATTGATGCAACAAATCATATCTGTGTTGTGTAGCGCAAGACTATACTGCCAGAGAACAAGATAACAACAAGAGAGGATTTGCCGGAGGTCGAAAAGGTCAGGTGTCAACCATAAGACCGGGGCCAACTAATAAAAACCTGCAGAAGTATCTCACAATGAAAGGTCAAGGGGCTTGAAGTTATGATCCTGAACTTTAAAAGGTACAAATAAGAAGTTAGGTAGAATGGGCTAGAAGGGGCTAATGTGAATATGTCCTTGTTTTAAGTGAGGGGGGGGGGGGGGGATATTGCTTCACCTTTTAAGGGAGAGGGGCTATTGATCTCCTCTGTTTCTAGTTTGTCAAATGCAGGCGGTCCAGGCAGGCCATATTAGAAGCTGTCAACATCGCTCCGGCTAGCTCGCCTCTCTCGGCGCATGCCCTTTAGTACAAAAAGCCAACCTTTGATTAAAACCCAGGCTAAATAATTGCACCTAACATATTCCCCTGCCTTAATCAAAATGGCACAGAGCTATAACAAATGAGCAACTTTGAGATGTACACGAAAAGCCTTTTACAAAAAAAAAAATGTACTTGTATTAATATTAGTAAAGTAAAAACTCCTAGTGAAGGCAAATAATTACCCAAAGGTTGCACATAAGCATGTTTTTGAACGTTTGTATCATATTCCTTGTGTGGGTAGTAACTGGTTGAATCATCTTTCTCTATGGAACAAGGGGTCGGAGAAAGGTGAAGTGGCGTGCTATATTGACGATACTGTTGATATGGGAACTGTGTGGAAAAAATGTGTCTACTTCCATCAAACTGAACCTAACCTGATGAACACACATCTAAAAGCATCCGCGATGAACGCTGAACATTTTCTGCTCGCATTAAAAGCATTTGAGATACTTTCACTACGGTGCTCTTTTGCCATCTTCTATTGCAAAACGTCATGGAGAACGTCTGACGTCTATTTGAGCTTAGTTGAAAAACAATATTTTGCACAGCCACAGTGCATAATCAATTGTACCGTGAATGAATGCAGTGCTCGGCTGTGATGCGTTGTCAACAAATGCTAAACGAAATAAATGTCCCATGTCAGAAAAAAACATTTTGAATGGGGATGAAAAGAGCAACTAAATCACATAACAAACATGTATTCAATGTATTGCTCCTACAGCCGCTACAATTAAAGCATAGCAACCACAACTGCTGTTGCCATAGATTCTGAAACATGTCAATTATGCATGCCATTATAAGTTGCTTTTTATAGAACAGAATAAATGCATGATCATCCATGATTAGAGAAGTGGTTTTCTAGAATCATGGATGTGTTTTTCTTTTAAACTTCAATGGAAAGTAACTAGCTAGAAAACAGAGTTATAAACAGCAGGGGTTTTTTGCTTCTGGCTTACAGTAGGTTTTGAATTGGGGTGAAGAGGGTGGAGAAGGGATGAGGGATTGTATGGACAGGGCTAGAGCTGGCTGCATCACAGTCAGTTCTCACTCGGCCTGTAATTGAACAGGAGTTAGAGCCAGCCCTGCACTGAAACCAGAGTGCCAGCTGTCCATCTGTGACGCCTGTACGCCAGGCCTCCTTTCCCTGGCACCCGGCTGCCAACTGTGCCAGCCAAGCTGCATGGGCACAAGGCTGGGCAATGGGCATGCACACTTGCTCGAACTGCAGACAGTTACCCGAGACCCAGTCACTTGCTTGCTCGAGTGCTCTGTCTTACTATGGAGTCTCTACAACACTTACTTGTGTGGAAAGCTAGAAGCATTGAGAGTTGAGTTGGAATGGATGAGTTAGGTACAGGTATATCATCTGTAGCGGTGACTTCTATTCTATCCTATGTCCACTCGAGATGAACCCTAACTCATTTTGTCCTTCGACTGAAAGTCGAATCCCTCAACAACACTACTTCCATTAGCGTTTTTTTGGGCCGTAAAAATATATATAAATAAGAGTAGCAGCGTTAACTGATCTTTCAAGCATCTGTGAAAAGAACAACCAGTTTTTTTTCTTCTCCAAGATGTTTTTTTTTTCTCTAAAGGTTTCAATCTAAACCTAAAGGCATAGCATGCCCTCCATGGTAATGAATGATATCAGTTGGGCTGGGCTGGTGGGGGGGGGGGGGGATAGAAATGGGCGCCCTTACTTAGTGTCATCACCGTTTACACATAACAAAAGGCCAGTGATGTATTGCCTCGCCCGTTGTTTTAGCCGGTTCTCTTCTGGAGGAGCATCCATCACGGATGCAGCGGGACGGAAGAAGATGGCAGATACATTTCGATAAACTCATTTAGAATGTGGCTTTTTGTGGTAATGTGGGAAGCTTCCTCCGACAAAATCACGAGACAGGCCAGTCGTTATTTTCTTTGAGTGCAGGGAAGACAACTTATACAGTGACAGAGGAGCCATAAAACAACAAGCAATTACACTGCATTTTGTTCTAATTAGCTTTAACTGCAATTTCTGTCAGCGTAGAGTTAGTGTCACTGTTAATAATGTATGTAGAACGTGCCGGTTTCTTGGGGCGTCTATCTCTGGCAGCGTTTTCTCATGTCTGAGCTGTCCATAGTGGCTGAGGAGAAGACCTGGGTTCAAATAGTATTATTTGTTTTTTTTAAATACTTTTTCTGCACTTGATTGAGCTTGTCTGGCAGCAATGGGACCAATGGAGTAGTCCTAAACGTGCAAAACCAAACCCTTCCCAACGGGCACTCCGGTAGGTGCTCTATCATACACTCAAAGTATTTGAACATTAGCCACAGACCCTTCGTAAATGAGTAGGTGGGTCTCAGAGCGTAATTTGATTACGTCTTAATAGACTTAGCCCCTTTAATTGCTGAGGAGATCTGAAAGCCTGGTGTGTCAGTCTAGTGGGTGTACTGTATGGTCGGAAACAATCAGAATCAGAAGGATTACTCAAAATGGATTTCTGACTCAACTGTTGCTAATGCTGAGAACAGAACACACAGTAGAACAGTGGAGGAGCGCTATGGAAATGAACAAAGACAGTTGTAAAAGCCCCAAGTTCCGAAACTTGAGCCCTCTGTGGAGCGCTTTGCTCTTCAAACAGCAGAGCGCACAATACTTTGATAAGACCATTATGCTCCAGACTGCAAACATAAGAAGGAGAGCCTGGTCGCGGAGGGAGAAGGGGACGAGGGAGGCGAAGAGAGGCGGAGCCATGTTTTGAACTGTACCTCTAGGGTGCGCAGACGCTCCAGAAGGAGCTTTGTTTGGTCCTGAAACTCTTCCGCTCGGCTGATGCTGCCGATGTCTGGCAGCAAAGGGTCTCCAGAAGACGGCTGTGGGCCGCCACCGCTGCTGTTCTGCTCTAGGCTGTCACGCGTCTTCTGCACCTCCTCCGAGAGTTTATCCTGATAGACAGACAAGAGGAGAGAGAGAGAGACAGAGAGAGAGACAGAGAGAGAGAGAGACAGAGAGAGAGAGAGAGAGAGAGAGAGAGAGAGAGAGAGAGAGAGAGACAGAGAGAGAGAGAGAGAGAGAGAGAGAGAGAGAGAGAGAGAGAGAGAGAGAGACAGAGAGAGAGAGAGAGAGACAGAGAGAGAGAGAGACGGGAGAAGGAGAGAAATAGAAACCGATAGAGAGAGAACAGAGAGCGAGAGGGGAAGAGAGAAAAAAAACAATTAAACTCCAAAACATCCCCTAATCCCTAATCGCGTTTCACTTGTATTCCAAGAGAGTGGCAGTGACCTTGAGACCTCTCCATCTTGTCTGCCGATAGGGGACCCCACACCCCCCTTTTCCCCCCTTCACACCCTGCCTCAGTCTCCAGCTGTGACACTAATAAGAGAGAGGCGGAAATTAAAAGCAAACACAATAAAATGATGGGGTCCCTGATAATGGCTCACCAGGAGATTCACAGACCAGACAGCATCCTGACATTGATTAGCTAATTAGGTACTGTACATTCAACACAGGATATAGAGTACTGGTAAAGGAGGATATGTCATGTGTCGTCTGTCAATTATTCAAAGTATTTTCACACTAACCTAGAAGTCAAGGAGGGATTTTCTTTCACTCCGATATTACCATTCAAATAAATGATATCATGCTACGTTGGCCTTAAATCAGTACACCACGTTGTTTTGTATGTGATATTGAGACATATGAAAACCATAGCATAGCCTGTTGTTAAATCTAATATACTGTATTTACAACAAACACCAGTTTCCTTACAATTCCATACAAAACCCCTACCAGTGGGGATTTATGATGGATTTCCTGCATCCAAAAACAAAGTGATATGCCGATAATATGAAACGCTTCCTGGACGAAACTGGGCATTTATCTGTATGCATTGAATGTGCTTTAAAAAAACAACACCGCCTCTGGGGTGATATAGTTGCCATGAATCCTAGATGTAGGTACATTTCAATAGGAGAGATTGGGACACCTTTAAATACTCAACATGCAAGGCTTAGTCCGATCGAGGAGGTCACAGCCCTTTCATTTGCAACATCCATTTCACAAACCCTCTTTATCTCCGTCCTATTCCAAATCTGATCAAGGACCAGAGAGGGATGAAACTACAATTGAGCTGGGAGTTAGATGTCGTGTAAACCTCAACACATGTCTATAGCCAGCCAATGAGCTTTGCAATGCAAGTAAATGGACTCCCCCCCCCCCCCCCCCGAAAAAATCTCACCAAAGCCTTTTGTTGTTATCGCCTGATGTACACCTGTGCACCTCTGTTAAATTTTCATTCAATCCTTCTCTCCCCCCCTTGACAGTTAATTGTCAAGTCTGATGATAGGCTTTCACGGACGCAGACAGCCATGGCTGGAGACATTGATAGATGAGGTTGAGTCCTTGCTAGCGCCGCCATATACAAATGCATTCCAAATCAAGTCGTCCCTCCCGAACATGAATTGGAAATGCTGTCCTTGGCAACAACTAGCATTACATTTTGCTTTGAACTTTAAAGGACTATTCCAATCGGTTCCCAATCTTGACTTTGTTTGATTATTTTGTTTTGCAGGCACTTTGAAACCAGGGTTGTATTCATTTGTAAAAAAGTTAAGCATTTCTTATTTTACAAGTTCAGGTCGCCCCTCCCTATTTCAGTCAGTTTTCTTCCGTTTGGTGCATAATGAATATGACCCACATCTCTCCCCCAGTAATGGCACCATTAATCGAGAGCTTGCTCTCATTACCACAGCCCTGTTATGTCTGATTGCTTGCTGGTTACAGTAGGTACAGTCATCTCGGCAACCTAACATATGTCTCTCTCCACATGTGTATGTTTGCTGCATCCGTTCACATAAGTTAGAGCGAAATCGATCCCCCACACTGACACACATCAGAGCGAAGTCAATCCCCTCCACTGGCACATGTTGACAGATCCTAATTCCATGTTTAATAATCCACTCAGGTTGATTAATTCTGGGGCTGCTGTTCTTCTGTATAATACCCATCATTTGAATAATCACAGGGTATCTGGCTGGGTGGAAATATGGTCCACCGCTGAGAGAGACTCTACACCGCAAAAGGCTGTTATGCCTAGTGCTAAATACTTTATGGGCCCTGGTCAACGATTGTGCTCTGTATAAGGAATAGGGGATTCAGCCATAGAGTTATACTCCCTACGTTCACCCACAAGAAATCTAGCTAATGCGTGATTCAGGCTAATTGAAATGTATACTGCCATACCTCCATTTCCCGTTATGATGCAAATGTTGTATTTTTTTAAATTTGATTTCACCTTTATTTAACCAGGTAGGCCAGTTGAGAACAAATTGTAATTTACAACTGCGACCTGGCCAAGATAAAGCAAAGCACTGCGACACAAACAAACACAGGGTTACACATGGGATAAACAAACGTACAGTCAATAACACAATAGAATAATCTATATACAGTGTGTGCAAATGTAGTAAGAGTAAGGGAGGTAAAGCAATAAATAGGCCATAGTGACATAATTACTATTTAGCAATTAAACACTGGAGTGATACAGTAGATGTGCAGAAGATGAATGTGCAAGTAGAAATACTGGGGTGCAAGGGAACAAAAAAATAAATAACAATATGGGTATGAGGTAGGTACGAGGCTATTTACAGATGGGCTGTGTACAGGTGCAATGATCGGTAAGATTCTCTGACAGCTGGTGCTTAAAGTTAGTGAGAGAGATATAAGACTCTGATTTTTGCAATTCGTTCCAGTCATTGGCAGCAGAGAACTGGAAGGAAAGGTGGCCAAAGTAGGAGTTGGCTTTGGGGATGACCAGTGAAATATACCTGCTGGAGCACGTGCTACGGGTGGGTGCTGCTATGGTGACAAGTGAGCTGAGATAAGGCAGGGCTTTACCTAGCAAAGACTTATAGATGACCTGGAGCCAGTGGGTTTGGCGACGAATATGAAGCAAGGGCCAGCCAACGAGAGCAAACAGGTCGCCGTGGTGAGTAGTATATAGGGCTTTGGTGACAAAACGGATGGCACTGTGATAGACTACATCCAGTTTGCTTGTTGTTTGCAGTTGGAGGCTATTTTGTAAATGACATCGCCGAAGTCAAGGATCGGTAGGATAGTCAATTTTGCAAGGGTATGTTTGGCAGCATAAGTGAAGGATGTTTTGTTGTGAAATATGAAGCCAATTCTAATTTTGGATTGGAGATGTTTAATGTGAGTCTAGAAGGAGAGTTTACAGTCTAACCAGACACCTAGGTATTTGTAGTTGTCCACATATTCTAAGTCAGAACCATCTAGAGTAGTGATGCAAGACGGGCGGGCGGGTGCGGGCAGTTAGTTTTACTTGCATTTAAGAGCAGTTGGAGGACACGGAAGGAGTGTTGTATGGCATTAAAGCTTGTCTGGAAGTTTGTTAACACAGTGTCCAAAGAAGGGCCAGAAGTATACAGAATGGTGTCGTCTGCGTAGAGGTGGATCAGAGAAGAATCACCAGCAGCAAGAGCGACATCATTGATATATGCAGAGAAAAGAGTCGGCCCGAGAATTAAACCCTGTGGCACCCCCATAGAGACTGCCAGAAGTCTGGACAACAGGTCCTCCGATTTGACACACTGAACTCTGATCTGAGAAGTAGTTTATGAACCAGACGAGGCAGTCATTTGAGAAACCAAGGCTGTTGAGTATGCCGATAGGAATGCAGTGGTTGATAAATTCGAAAGCCTTGGCCAGGTCGATGAAGACGGCTGCATAGTATTGTCTTTTATCTATGGCGGTTATGATATAATTTAGGACTTTGAGGGTGGCTGAGGTGCACCCATGACCAGCTCGGAAACCAGGTTGCATAGCGGAGAATGTACGGTGGGATTCGAAATGGTCGGTGATCTGTTTGTTAACTTGGCTAACAAAGACTTTAGAAAGGAAGGGTAGGATAGATGTAGGTCTGTAACAGTTTGGGTCTAGAGTGTCTCCCCTTTTGAAGAGGGGGATGACCGCGGCAGCTTTCCCATCTTTAGGGATCTCAGACGATACGAAAGAGAGGTTGAACAGGCTAGTAATAGGGGTTGCAACAATTGCGGCGGATAATTTTAGAACGAGTTGGTCCAGATTGTCTAGCCCAGCTGATTTGTAGGGGTCCAGATTTTGCAGCTCTTTCAGAACATCAGCTATCTGGATTTGGGTGAAGGAGAAATGGGGAGGCTTGGGCAAGTTGCTGTAGGGGGTGCAGAGCTATTGACCGGGGTAGGGGTAGCCAGGTGGAAAGCATGGCCAGTAGTAGAAAAATGCTCATTGAAATTCTCGATTATTGTAGATTATCGTAATTTTTTTCTTTCAAAAACAAGGACATTTCTAGGTGACCCCAAACTTTTGAATGGTGGTGTATATTTACAAAAAAAATATGTGTGGTTGGTAAAGATACAGACAATTACATAGATAAAAGCCACAATCTGTCTGCAATATTAAAGCTGTTCTACCCCCCCCCCCCCCCCCCCCCACACACACACACACACACACTCCTAATTGATGGTGAATAATAACAATTTATTCTAATGCATGGCCTGTGTTACCAAACAAAGCATTCCTCCTACACAAGCCTCTACGGTTTGGCTTTATAAAGAGCATTTTGGGGGAGTGCTGAGCAGTGCGGTGTTACCTTGTAGGCCTTCATGATGTCCACAGTGTCCACGGCTGTCTGCTCCAGCACCCCCTGGTTCTGCAGCAGCGTCCGCACTGTCTCTTCCATCCTGCACATGCACGCACACACACAAACAGAGAGGGAAGAAGAAGGGGGAGATTGGTTTAGAGCCAGCAACACAAGAGGGGACGGTGGGTTTTGGATCGTACCCCAGTCCCTTCCCACCACAGTATGTGGTACACCACACGATGTGGTGCTGAATGGGTACATATGGTGCTGGGGAGGTTCAGAAGTGCATCCACTGAGGCAGAGTATTGCCTGCCTGCCTGCCTCTGCCTCAGTGCCTCTATGGGACTTGTGATACGGTTGTGCCTCGATTTTTGTGCCAAATAATGATTTCTCTCAATGCAAACCAGAGACTTTTACCCCACAGCCTATATCAATATTCTACACCTCACCCCTGATTCCCATATGAATTACTACAATGGTATTACCTTCTGCTCTACATTCTCCCCTGGCCTATTCCAGGTTTTAAAAAAAACACATCCAGTGAGAGTTGGATCTTTAGGGAGTTTTGTCCAGGATAGGGCTCCCTCCATTGACCCGGCTGAAAATAGGCCTACAAGTCAGAGTACAAAGAGATGGAGCGATGAAACCACAGTGACATTTCAGGAGAGAAATACCATTGTGGAGCGGGGAGAGAAGGCCAGACTTTGATAAAACGAAGGCGAATTCCAAATCATCACACGGACAAAGCCAGGGACACAGCCAGGGACCTAGCCAGGGACCTACTGTAGCCAGGTACATAACCACGGGATGGACAGATGGGTGTGTCACAAGAGCACTATCTTAGGAACGGCATTTCAACATTTCATGGGCAAAAAGACAGCAAAAGGACAGATAACATCAAGTTATCTTGACAGCATTAGGAAACCTACTTGTGTCTCACTGAATTCCCTGTAAGTGTCAGTCACCTTTAAGTGGTGACACTTCTGATCATCCCTTCAACAGTTGACAGGTGACACTGTTAATTGTTCAGGCTTAAACACACTCTGGGGAAGACAACTCAGCCACGTTTGTTTTGTTTGTTGTTTTGTTCTTACATCTGAGCTCAGGGAGATTTTGCCTGTTATCCCATCGCGGTTTTCACAGTTGAACTGTTGCACGACGGCAAAGCGTAGGCAGGGCGGTGCTCTGCCATCATAGTAGCCACGCAATCTGGCAGGCTGAGTTGAAAGCCAGAGAAAAGCCGGCTATAATCAGGCCTAGCTAGCTGACTGACTGAGAGGCTGAGTGAGTAGTCAGGTCTATGGCAAATTGCTGTAGCCCGCAGCCTAGGACACTGTCCTTAATCACTGTGGTCAGGGATAAGGGGTGTGGGACTGGGACATTGTAGTCAGGCCAGGTCAAGGACTTTATGACTGAATGACATAGTAAATCAGATTAGTATGGTATTGGAAGTAACCAACATGTGGTAACTGACTCCTTCAGAGTTGATTGACTTAACATTAGTTGGGAAGCTAATATGGCTGAGCTGAAACACAGTGGGATTCAGTCATCCTCTGCACAAACCTACCGGTGTGTCTACAGTATGACCAGGGTCATGAGTTTTTACTGGTCAGATCATGTCGTAAAGAATAACTCCTGGCCCTTACTTTGATTCACTAGATGAATAGGAGAGCAAAGGCATTACTTACCCAATATTTACATTGATACTGTATTATGAGAGGTTATAAAAAATAAAATACAATCCTGCTTCATCAAAACAACTTTATTTCACTATTTCATTCCCTCAAAATCTTTTCTTCCCTAAAAAAAAAACATATTCAAATCAGATTCTCCACATTCTCCGACACATTACCAGACAGACAGAACGTCACTGTGTAGAGAGGTAGTGGTCTGACCCCGGTGACCTCTACATGGCTAAGTGACAGGATGATGGGGGCCTTTGATGTTCCTCTCCTCTGGCTGGCCTGTGTTTTGGATGAGGACTAGGGGCTCTAGGCCGGAGGTCTGGTGGCTGCGGCTAGCCAGCACCTGAAAGGGTCTCTTTGTGTATTTTTAATAGGGGCTGATTCAGGGCAGATCACGAGAGCACATGGTGTGCCTCAAAAGTCCCAACAAGCAATGCTGGACACGCCCAGGCCCATTCTGAATCTACAACCTGGCCAGGAGAGATGGGCAGAGCAATTCCCCTGCAGCAAACACGCTCGTACACACGCGCACACACGCGCACACACAAGGCTTCCAGTGCTGATTTGAAGGGAATGACTTCAACATGCGTCGGATTCCCCAGACTGTTTGGTCACAGGGTCTTGTATGTGCACCATATAAGCAGAGAGAGAGAGAGAGAGAGAGAGCAGAGGGGGATAAAGGGACCATGGATATGGATGGAAGCCACTGCAGAGAGGTGACAAAGTCTGACTTCATAGTACATGCTGAGCTACAAGGTGCCTGACACCATACCGTGACGGTCAGCATGCTATTCTATGAATCAGGAATGTCCAGGACTAGTTGTAAATGCTCTGCTGAACAGCTTATTCTAATAGTTAACCAATAGCTACCCGGAACATCTGCACACTGTATCTTTTGACTCATCACATACGCTGCTGCTACTGTTTATTATCTGTCACTTTATTCCTACTTGTATATGTACAGTACATATCTACCTCAATTACCTCGTACCCCTGCACATCGAGTCAGTACTGGTACCCTGGGAATATAGCCATGTTGTCATTACTCGTGTATTTACTCCTCGTATTATTTTTCTAGTATTTCTCTTTTTTTCTCTCTACATTGTTGGGAAGCATTCCACTCTTAGTATCCACCTGTTGTTTACGAAGCACGTGACAAATCCAATTTGATTTGATTTAATGCCATGGCGTGGTAATGCCATGACAATTCATAAAGCTATGACAAGTCGTAACGCTATGACATGATGTAATGCTGCAGCATTGGCATTCAAAAGCTACATATGAGAGGAAGCCAAACACATCTTTATCGGGTATCTTTTCAGCTACTAGCCTACAATTGACATATGACACATCTCATCCCTCAGCACCATACATGACTAAGGGAGATTAGCTACACACACAGTGACCTGAAGATAACATTTAGTTCTGTTGTCTCTGTCGTCCTCTTGAAAGGCGGGTTCCAGTTTAGCTCCCATTCATTTGAACCACATTTCTCCCTCCGATTCATCTGGGGGAGCATCACAAATAGGACTGTCTTGGACAATTACCCCTGATAATCACATTTTGATGGTGTACTGATTAGGAATTATAGTGTTTTCTGAAGCTATTTAGTAGTATAATTTGTGAGGACAGGGGAGGGAGATCCACGAGGTTGTTTTGAGTGCACAATGCTTTTTAATTAAAAAAAATAATGGTTTATATGTAATCAAATAGAGTGAGAACGGTTTAAAAGATCCTGGGTGTTTATTTCATTTATCTCTAATAATAATCTTGGATTAAGATCCTAACTGTAATCCATCGACAATTTCAAAACATCCTCAAGTAGCACATGCGCTGTTTAATATAGGCCAGATTCTATGATCTTTAACTCCCCAACAACTTCAGCCATTGCATTTGTCTATGATATTAAATGTAATAACATTGCCATTTAAAATATGTTGGGAATTTCCTATTTTTGTGTGAAACACTTCAAGATCTACGCTATCAACTCTACTTGATGTCAACCCAACCCATTAGAGCTGATAACAAGCAAAGTGGAAAAAATGTTGTGAAAGATAGCTTTGATTCCACACAACAAAAACACATAAATCTGTGTCCGAACAGATTTTACTTCATGTGGTTACAATCTCAGTGGTTGTACATTACCTTCTATTGAGGACCTCGCTGGAGAAGAGGGAGGAAGGGAAGGATGGAGGGATGGATTAAAGAAAGCAAAGCCTGACTCGTTTGACCCCCAGACTGCAACAGCTGAATTTCAAACACGTCGGGCAACAGCCAGGAAGTACAATTAAGTCTCCAATCAATCTCCAGCCCCAGGTATCAGGCACACACACACACACACACACACACACACACACACACACACAAACACACACACACACACACACACACACACACACACACACAATCCAATGGGGAAAGGAAGCCAGATGTCTGAATGAGCTGAATGAGGTGTGTTTGACAAGTCATCAGAACATGCAAACCATTGATGGACCAAACTGGCCTGTTAGAGGTAGAACACCCTGTGTGGTGGTCTCCCCTGCTTCCTGTGTCTCACATTACTCATGTCTCAGCTGCTTTCAGATGGCCCAAACATTGACACACAGATTTGCAGCTTCCTGCCATTAAAGCCATGAAAACGTTCACCGCCGTCCAGACTTCAAATAGGACGCCATTTTTATCACCTGTCAATAAAAACTATCAAGCGCTATTCCAGTTGTAGAACGGATACTAGTGAAATTAAATTAGTTCTCAGAGGTACCTCTAACAATGCTTCATGCACAACCAAGGATTTAGCAAAAGAACGACACACACACACACACACAGAGATCTTTAAACGCTCACACTGATCAGATTGCCTCAACTTACCCCATGTTGCTGAATTTGGG
Source organism: Oncorhynchus mykiss (assembly GCF_057628025.1). Taxonomy (NCBI): domain Eukaryota; kingdom Metazoa; phylum Chordata; class Actinopteri; order Salmoniformes; family Salmonidae; genus Oncorhynchus; species Oncorhynchus mykiss. The sequence continues at coordinate 30,696,935 of NC_143039.1, forward strand.
TCCGTTGGGGTTCTTACAAACATCCTTTCTCCTAAAAAATGCCACAAACACCGTGCACACTTCCCTAAGCTCCATGGGGACAAGCAGACGGACCAGCCAGCCAGCCTGCTCTCAGCACTCAGTGTCACCGGATGACCCAGACACAGATCAAAATGTGGGTCCGCTAAAATAGGCCAGTCAAGAATCATACAAGCCTGAGTGCTTTTCCCATCGAACAGACACTGCCAGCATGTTTGGATGGTCGTCCGTTAGCTGGTCGCTGGCTTGGAATCATGAACCACACACAACGCGCAGGCCAGTCTCAACCAGTCTCGCTTTCTATGAGGTGGCCTGCCTTGTGGTGGGTCATTATCCAATCCCTATGCTGTCCCAGTCAGGATCATGGTCTGGTGAGGGAAGTCCAAAGGGAGGGAGAAGTAATGGGGGAGGGAAACCCTTTCCCATATGTCCCATGTTAAGCCTGAGCCAGAGGAGGACAGCCCCTGCTGTGTCGACGCTAGGCTAGGCTACGACCAGGGATCAGGTCTGTGGCCACAGGGGGGAAGCCAGGATAGGGATCACTCAGCCTGGGATGAGTGTGAGGGATGGATGGGTGGAGGGGTGGATGGATGGATGGATGGACAGCAGACATGTGGAGCTTTATTAGCTGCCAGGGATTAGGGATGCTGAGTTGAAACCAGCACTTTCTATTGCTATGTAAGTGACTGCTGTGTCGTCATGTCAATACTGTGCACAAGCAATAATCCCACAAATTGACAGACGGGCAGACAGACAAAGACAAACAGACATATTTCTCAGGACACATATTACCATGATAGAGAAAGAGTGAGACCATGAGCTCATGGGTTGGATTGATCTATCTGGCTACTGCAGCCTCCGGGCTCATTGAGAAAAGCCATGGTCCAAACTCTCACTCCATCAACACGGTATTAGGAGCTGAGCTCTCCCAAACCCCCCATTAACCAGGTTTGACAAAGGCAGAATTTGAAAAGTCTTGAGCCCCCCTCCCCCCACCCCCACCAAAAAAAAGAGTAGGGAACAATCATCAGGTTGTGGCTGGATTGGGGTCACAAGGGGTCACCATGACTTGATGGATAAATATTATTATCGCCTTATCTTCACCTGGCAGCAGCTCCTGGAAAACTCACCCAAACTATCCGACTCAGCATTGCGAAGTTCCATTTTTCCGGTTGAACACTCTTTTTCTCATTTCCACTAAATCTCCTCCACCTCTATAAATGCATGTAATTGCCCGGCAGGCCGATAGATTAAGCTAAGCTACTTCTTTATCCTCTTTCAAACTTTTGTTTTGTGGTTTTTCGACCAGAATGGGTCATTGTAGTGGGGACTCTCCTGGCCTCTACCCTCTCCTCCTACCTTAGAAGGCACTGAGCGACCTGGACCCCTAATAAAGCCCTCAGGACAAATGCTGTTGGCGTCTCTGCACTCGTTCTCTGACCAAGCGATACACATCCAGTTTTGTTTAAAGCGGAAAACGGGGGGGCATTGTTCCCCCTTTAGCACAGGGGAAGCATTACAAATTCCTTAAACCCTAGGACCACTGGCTCTTTCAAGTTACCTTTGACCCCTGACAATGAGACATGCATGACGGGGAGGCAGGGTGACATCAAAGGGACGAGTGAGACAGTCAGAGGCCAGGCAGGCCAAGGCAGTCATGTCACTGTTTTACAGCCTCCTATTCTTCTGAGAGAGATAACGACAACCTCCAGGATGCTTCCACCATTTTCATTTCATTTGAGTGAAGTACCGTGTCACATAGGGTACAATTCTCACAAACATGCGACCAAAAAGTCACTGCATGGACATACGGATAAGACTTGAGTTAATTCTTCCACCTCTTTTCCCTCCTTTAGTTGAGGTTGGTGTTCAAGCAAATCCATTATGGTTTTCCACGTGTACATCTCTGGCCATAGGAAGTAGTTAGCAGTGAGCTGGGAGCATAGGAAGCAGTTATTAGTAAGCAGTTAGCAGTGAGCTAGCAGTGAGCCAAGGGGCTACCAGCAGAGGCCTCTAGCCCTCTGAGGCTCCCAGGGGATCTGTGGTAGGGTTATGTGCGTGTGTGTGTGTGTGACTTCATATTTGCGTGTGAAGGGTAGCATGTGCGGCCCACATGCAGCACAGAATATCACTGACGGGCCCCAGAGGAGACACTTAGGGAGGATGACAGGATGAATCGTATTACTCCACAGCACAGCTGTCACGTCCTGACCTTAGTTCCTTTTTTATGTCTATTTTAGTTTGGTCAGGGCGTGAGTTGGGCTGGGCATTCTATGTGTTGTTCTATGTTTTTGTATTTCTGTGTTTGGCCTGTTATGGTTCTCAATCAGAGGCAGCTGTTTATCGTTGTCTCTGATTGAGAACCATACTTAGGCAGCCTGTTTTCCCACTATGATTTGTGGGTAGTTGTTTTCTGTCTTTGTATTAGTTACCAGACGGAACTGTTTCGGTTGTTCTTTTTGTTACTTTGTATTTTTAGTGTTCAGTACTATTGATTAAAATGACGAACACTTACCACGCTGCATATTGGTCCGATCCTTCCTACTCCTCCTCAGAAGAGAAGGAAAACCGTTACAACAGCCAGGAGCACAGCAGTCCCGCAACTGCGTCAGGTTCTCTCCCCTCTACACACAACCTGCTGAGGTCCTTGTACATTCCCTATCATAAGCATCTACTGTGCTTGGCATTGCTACTATGTAATGAAGTACAGGGTCATTTCAAGTTAGATTTGGCTCCCATGTTGAGTTCCAAAATGTTTATACATCTGTACAGTAATACCCAGAGCCATGTATTAAAATACTTTGGCCAGGTTTTGGAGCGGACGCCATGTTAGCGCCTTTATTCTCGACATTGTGATGAGGTAACAATAGGAGAGCGCCTCTCAAAATCCCCTATGAAATTACCTGCTGTGAACAATCAAAACAGAGCAGCGAATTTAACCAACTTTTTATTGATCAGCATTCGGGATAATGTATTCGGGATGAGGTTTTTGAAAAGGATCCAAAATGAACAGAACAAGGCGGAAGCGTCCATTAACACAATAGCAACGGCTATAGAGGAGAAAGAAACCTCACTGGCTCAACCCTCAAAATAAATGACTTTAGTAGCGGCTATTAAGGCACAAGTGTCTCTATGCATTGACCATGTGTATCAGTCTACGTGCCTGATCATGTGTTGACAGGTGTTCATATTACGCCATAGACAGCGCCTGCCTGCCTGCCTGCCTGCCTGCCTGCCTGCCTGCTTGACGAGTGCCACCGCCACCAGATCCATACAACTTCCATAAGGTCACTGCATATTCCATGTCACTGTGCCACGGGCAGTCTGCTGGTCTGCATCCTACCCAACGGCAGCCCTTTGAATAGTGGCAAGACAGGAAAGCCTTGATCATGTGTGACCCAACGGATGCCCTACTTTCACACAGGCTTGTAATCTGACCTCGTTTAGTATGCCTGTAAAATATCATCATAACCAACATGGTTAATCCGTAGCGGAAGTGAATTAGTGTGTGTGTGTGTGTGTGTGTGTGCACGCGTGTCAGTGATTTAAGAGTGCAGATTAAAGTAGAGTGTGTGTATCAGGTCTTGGTTACAGACATAGATTACACAGTGCTAATAAGTATATTTTTGATCAGTGATCTCCCCTCCCAATAACGACTCTGTCACCACTATACAGTAATGATAGACAGACTGTTTCATCTGAATAACCTCTCCAAGTTGATCAGCCTCTGAAATTAAATAACATTTCAAAACTTCCCCTAATCCCCCTAAATAAACTCAATCATTCCAATTCCCTGACTACTTTGGAACTCCTGTAACTCGGTTAATTGCGGCACAAGGGAGGGTGGGGACAGAGAAATATAAAATCATAAACAAACAAACCCTCTAATAATGTGGGTGGTTTAAATATAGAACTGACACTTATTATCAGTCTAACCGTCTCCAATCCATCGCTAATGTGTCTGACGGCTGTGAGTGGAACAGCAAAGTCTGATGGCTGTGAATGGAACAGCAAAGTCTGATTGCTGTGAATGGAACAACAACATCTGATGGCTGTGAGTGGAACAGCAAAGTCTGATTGCTGTGAATGGAACAGCAACATCTGATGGCTGTGAGTGGAACAGCAAAGTCTGATGGCTGTGAATGGAACAGCAACATCTGATGGCTGTGAGTGGAACAGCAAAGTCTGATGGCTGTGAGTGGAACAGCAACGTCTGATGGCTGTGAGTGGAACAGCAAAGTCTGACGGCTGTGAGTGGAACAGCAACGTCTGATGGCTGGGAGTGGAACAGCAAAGTCTGACGGCTGTGAGTGGAACAGCAAAGTCTGATGGCTGTGAGTGGAACAGCAAAGTCTGATGGCTGTGAGTGGAACAGCAAGGTCTTATGGCTGTGAGTGGAACAGCAAAGTAGCTTCAAAGAATATCAAATGAGACGTTTTTTTCCTCAAGACACCACCAGATGTGCGGGGTGTGGACCAGCGCCACAAATCAACTCCGCAGCTGCTCAGACCGAGGGGCCCTGTTTGAAATGCTTCAAATGAAACACTTTGGGGCTGGTATTGGGTGTTTGATTAGCCTAAAAGGGCATTGATCTCTGAACATGAGTGCACACAGACACAATCACCGAGCTCACTGGGAATCAGGGGAATGTGTGTGTTAGCTAGCTAGCTGTGGCCGGGCGATAACTCGCCGGTACAACTGTGGCCCGGAACACGCTAACGCACTAACGAGGTAAGCACATGACCATGGTCTGTATTGTTTGTATAGCCTGACCCTATGGTCTCTCTCCTCTCCTCCCTTCCCCTCTCAGACCGTGGTAATAGTGGGGGCCAGCTTCAGCAGTCTGAAACCAAGCATGATTCTCAAAACAACACGTCTGGACTTGAACGTCCATCCACTCATTTCTGCCAGTTTGCATCATCCTGCCCCCCCCCCCCCCCCCCCCCCCCATCAGTAGCGTGCAGACAGAATACTCCACAGAGTTGTAAATCTAGACCAAGAGTCATCATCTGCTGTTATTAATACTCACAAGCCTGTAGTCCATATGTCTCCCATATCCTGACAAGGAATACAACTTGTGGAGGCAAAACTGATTGAAAGTCAAGAAGGAGAGCATAGGTCAGTATCTTGGAGTTAGGCATCTGATTAGCCAGCATATTATTGCAGGTGGCCATGACCTTATACACAACACATAGGCTTTAGTATGCAGGTTTAAGAGTTCTCCAGCATGCCACCGAGTATTCCAGAGTACAGTAGACAAGTGTTGAAGACAAATAGAGACAGTGAGAAGCAGAACGAGCCCGGATCTTTCATTACCTGAAAACTGTTTCCCTCATCTTCAGGCCAAACCCTAAGTGGAAACTTTTGATGGGGGGCCCCAGTGGCCCCCGGGTCCCCCGATCTCTGCCTGTCCACAGGACATCCTGTCTGACTGTAGGGAGGAGGGAGGGGTGGAGGAGGGCTAGACAGCTGAGGGTGATGTGACTCAGGCTCTCCTTAAAATCCAGTCCAGTCTGGTCAACTTCTAGTGAAGTCCATACAGCCACCTTCTTTCACCTCCATCTTCCGCAACTTGTCTATGTAACTCTGCTCCTGTCCTACTAACTGGTCAAACTTCAGCCCTCGAGAAGTTGAGAGGGCTCCTGTTAGTTGGTCTCCCGTTGTCCTCTGTCCTCTTTCTACAGTGTCTGGCCAATGTGTGTGTGTAAATAGCCTACAGGGTGGGCTGTGTGGGCTCTAAGTCTTCTACTAATCCCTGAGTTTTAATGACGACCAATCTAGAAGCTAGCTCCCTGAGGGCTGACCCAAGTCAGGGGCTGACCATGTGACCTTCCTGCTGGGGTCTCCTCCCCTTTAATGCTCAGCTGGATAGGGGATGGGGGAGGGTGTGTGTGTGTGTGTGTGTGTGTGTGTTGGTGGGGTTCGAGTGTGTGAGTGACCAGTCCCTTAAGGAATGCAGACCTGCTGATCTAAGGACAGACATGAACACAAAGGAAAACACAAAACTGGGAACCGAGACTATGACGTCTTTTTGTGTACAAAATGGAGAAGAAAGCCAGACGACCGACTACTGAACGATTGTTTTGATCAGGTTCCTGCCCTTACATTCACCTCCCGAAAAGAAAGCACCGAGGCACATCAGGAAGCAAACACACATCCCCGCTGGGGCTAGTAAGAAGCTGTGCTTCCCTGGGGTTCGTCTGGCTTCACTCTTAGGCATTCTCTGATGTGTGTGTTTTCTCTATTCCCTGATCAGAGAGAAGGAAGGAGGGAGACAGCGAGGTGCTACAGATCTAACAAGGAGCTCATTAACATAACTCTCTCATATCATCACAGAACACCTTGGTCTTCCAAAACAGAAGATGGGAAAGCAACCTGGTCTCAGAGCATTTCGTATTATTCTGTAGGTAAATCTGTGACACTTCATTTAGTATGATATGTTACGTTTCATACGGTATGTATTAATTTGTGGATGTCCATCACCCATTTTGTATGATATGTTACGAATTACTATTCATATTTTATATTTACAAATTTGCTAAACAAATAATATATTTCATATTCTAACTAGATGGCTAATGTTAGATAGGTTAGGGGTTAGGGTGAAGGTTAGGGGAAGGGTTAGCTAACATGCAAAATAGCTGCAAAGTAGCAAGTAGTTGGAAATTAGATCAAATGCTAAAGTTGTCCATGATTAGATTCGCACTCGAGACTTTTGGTTTACTAGACATTCACATTTGGGTTGCTAGACGTTGCATTATACGCCTGTCCATCCACCTTGACTAACCACCCTACTTGCGTTTTTGTTTCAAGTAACCATACCAAACATAACATATCATACTAATTTGAGCAACCCAAATGTACATTTACTATGTTACGTCTAGTCTATGAGACCAGGCTGTGCAAAGGCAAAACTAAAACAGACTCGAATAACTTCACAAAAAATGGTGTCATGTTATGTTAAAGGAAGTTCGACTGAAAAAATATGGTTCTGTTACAAATAGACAGCCCTTTAAGACAGGCCAATGAAGGCTCATAACATTTTTATAAAGCATTATTCCTGCAGGCTATGAAGGTTTTACCAAAATATTGATATGTGTTTGTGGTATTTTATCTTCATCCTATTTGGAGTGGTCCTTTATAAGATGTTTCATGACTGAAAGTTAGAGGTTCTATTCTAACCTTATTTCAATGCACTTTCATCATTCAATGTGACTTCATTAAAGATACTCAAATACATTTTTTGCCAGTCTATTTAAGGCGGTTTTCACATATAGCCCTCTTTAAAAGAACCTATCTCAATCCTCTTTAAAGTGAACTCTGGGGTAAAAAAAAATTGCAAAAGATCTTAGTTCTCTCTCTATTCCCACTGCCCTTGCCTTTGAATGAGGACTCAACTCTTTTGCCAATTCACTTCACCTATTTTGTGGCCCGAGTCGTCTTTGAATTCACATTGTTGTGTTTAGAAAGGAACTCGTATTTTTTTCCAACATTCACCTAATGCATTCTGGGTTTTAACAAAGTGCTGGAGAAGCCATTCCATCCGAACATGTTATCAGACAGCTAGATATACCTACTCACATTTTGGAAGCAAATAGACTGCATTTATTTAATATATGAGGCATAATAATAATGATCAGAAGATAATATTTACATGAATATACACTGCTCAAAAAAATAAAGGGAACACTTAAACAACACAATGTCACTCACACTTCTGTGAAATCAAACTGTCCACTTAGGAAGCAACACTGATTGACAATAAATTTCACATGCTGTTGTGCAAATGGAATAGACAACAGGTGGAAATTATAGGCAATTAGCAAGACACCCCCAATAAAGTAGTGGTTCTGCAGGTGATAACCACAGACCACTTCTCATTTCCTATGCTTCCTGGCTGATGTTTTGGTCACTTTTGAATGCTGGTGGTGCTTTCACTCTAGTGGTAGCATGAGACAGAGTCTACAACCCACACAAGTGGCTCAGGTAGTGCAGCTCATCCAGGATGGCACATCAATGCGAGCTGTGGCAAGAAGGTTTGCTGTGTATGTCAGCGTAGTGTCCAGAGCATGGAGGCGCTACCAGGAGACAGGCCAGTACATCAGGAGACATGGAGGAGGCCGTAGGAGGGCAACAACCCAGCAGCAGGACCGCTACCTCCGCCTTTGTGCAAGGAGGAGCAGGAAGAGCACTGCCAGAGCCCTGCAAAATTACCTCCAGCAGGCCACAAATGTGCATGTGTCTGCTCAAATGGTCAGAAACAGACTCCATGAGGGTGGTATGAGGGCCCGACGTCCACAGGTGGGGGTTGTGCTTACAGCCCAACACCGTGCAGGACGTTTGGCATTTGCCAGAGAACACCATGATTGGCAAATTCGCCACTGGCACCCTGTGCTCTTCACAGATGAAAGCAGGTTCCCACTGAGCACATGTGACAGATGTGACAGAGTCTGGAGACGCCGAGGAGAACGTTCTGCTGCCTGCAACATCCTCCAGCATCAGTCATGATGTGGGGTGGCATTTCTTTGAGGGGCCGCACAGCCTCCATGTGCTCGCCAGAGGTAGCCTGACTGCCATTAGGTACCGAGATGAGATCCTCAGACCCCTTGTGAGACCAGATGCTGGTGCGGTTGGCCCTGGGTTCCTCCTAAAGCAAGACAATGCTAGATCTCATGTGGCTGGAGTGTGTCAGCAGTTCCTGCAAGAGGAAGGCATTGATGCTATGGACTGGCCTGCCCGTTCCCCAGACCTGAATCCAATTGAGCACATCTGGGACATCATGTCTCGCTCCATCCACCAACGCCACGTTGCACCACAGACTGTCCAGGAGATGGCGGATGCTTTAGTCCAGGTCTGGGAGGAGATCCCTCAGGAGACCATCCGCCACCTCATCAGGAGCATGCCCAGGCGTTGTAGGGAGGTCATACAGGCACATGGAGGCCACACACACTACTGAGCCTCATTTTGACTTGTTTTTAGGACATTACATCAAAGTTGGATCAGCCTGTAGTGTGGTTTTCCACTTTAATTTTGAGTGTGACTCCAAATCCAGACCTCCATGGGTTGATAAATTTGATTTCCATTGATAATTTTTGTGTGATTTTGTTGTCAGCACATTCAACCATGTAAAGAAAAAAGTATTTAATAAGAATATTTCATTCATTCAGATCTAGGATGTGTTATTTTAGTGTTCCCTTTATTTTTTTGAGCAGTGTATTATTGATAACAGAATAAATAGCAGAATAATAACTGCAGATGAAATCATGCTGTAATTGAAAATTGTACACCCAATGCCCCTTTAAGAGCTAGCATTGAATCACAAAAAAAATATGTTGTTGCCTTCCTACACTATTCAAACCCCATAATCGAATAACAGTTTACAAGGCTCTTAGCCTTTATACAACATATTGCAAAAAAAAATCTCAGCACATCATGTCAGTACAAAACTCCAAACAAATGTTGTAATGTCTGTGCATCGCTAATCAATAACCAAAAACAGCACTTTTTCTTTCTTACGTACCTACACGTCATCATCTTCTCTCTTTGTGAGGGGATGTGTCAGAGGAAACGGTGTTGCAGTAGTCTAGTGTGTGGTGCCGGAATAATGAGAAGCGAACCCGGGGAGGTTTGTGTTCACACTGCCCAAAAAAAGGGAACCGGCCAGTGGAATTCAAGAGAACCAACCTCAGACCACCTCTCGAGACTGTCTCAGTTCGGGTTTGCTTCAGGGGCACTTTTGAGGGGTCTGATTTCCTTTGGAGTGTTCACACTGCACAAAAAATACATCTGCAAAAATTGTCTCAAAGAGGCCAAGTGTGAAAACACCCTAAGAGATTAGATGTCAACCTCCATAATTCCTGGATATTATCTATGAGTACACATTCATGGGATGAGGCTATCCTCTTCTGATGAGAAATGAATGGTAGGCTATGTCTGCATCCCAAATTGCACCATATTCCCTATATAGTTCACTACTTTCAAGCAGGGACCATAGGGCTCTAGTCAAAAGTAGTGCATTATGTAGGGAAGAGGGTGCCATTTGGGACGTAGAATGTGTTGCCTAGCTGTATGCAGGGCACGTAGGTCCTACATCCCAAATGGCACCATATTCCCAAGATAGTTCACTACTTTCAAGCACGAACCATTGGGCTCTAGTCAAAATGAGTGCATTATGTAGGGAATAGGGTGCCATTTGGGACGTAGGATATGTGTTGCCTAGATGTATGCAGGACACATAGGTTCTATCCTTGACAACCAAAGAAACAGGTACAATGGAAGGATATTTCACTGGAGAATCAGATTTTAGTGGGATTGCAAGTAATAATTCAGGTAACAATATAGTAATGAAATGCCCCTTTTGGATGGCACAAAATGCTCAATCATCCTGAACTAAGCACTACACACAGTGTGTGTGTGTGTGTGTCAGTGACTTACGAGTGCAGAGCTGGCATTATCAAGTGGGTCAAAGGTTCAGGCTGAAGACAGTGTGAGCAGTCTGCTGACTGACTGGTTTGCTGGCTGGTAAGCTCATAATTAAAGTGACCACACAGATGTCCCATCTGCCACTACGACCACCGCCACACATTACTGGCTCTCATGTAAACATGATAATCCAATGAGAGGCCGGGTACACATGCAAAACACACACACACACACACACACACACACACACACCCCGACGCAGCCAGACACTCCAAAATACAAAAACAAACATTATGTATTCAACAAGACACTGAGTCTCTCTAAACCCGTTTATCTCCTCTATGTCCTGTCACTGCAGGGAAACCTCCTTTAATAGGTACTGAAAGGTACAGAAACAAGAGCAAAACAATGACAAAGAAACACATTTCTAGCAATGCCTGTTGAAATTACTGCCATCCACCACCACTGACAATGAGCAATACAGGGAGAATTATACCAGTTGAGCAATGCCAAGCACTTCATCTCCTATAGTGTTCAGTGTTTTGGGAAAGTCTCTTTTCGCTGAGCATTATAAGGACATAATGGAGTCCCCGTCTACATTGTTCTTCCACAGTCTAGGGGCCGAGGAGGCATGCAGTCATCCACAGGAGTCACAGCCAATAAGAACAATCCGTCTGGAGAGAGGCAACCGCCCGGCGACGGAAGCATCTGTCACAAAGGGACTAGAGCAGGACCCAATCACAGATAAGCCTAATATATTTTCCCCCTACACACATACATGCACACCCAGTCTAGCCTGCCTCGCTTATTCGGGCTCTGGGACATCGGGCGTCGTTATGCTAACGCTATCAGCTGATTCATTGGTCCACGCCAGCGATAGCCCAGAACATAAACAGATCTGAGGTCAGCCTAGACTCTGGATGATGTGACAGAACACATAATAAGGCTATGGCTGGTTGAGTCAGACACTGATTGGGGATCAGACTGATGGCAGCCATAACTGAGGCAGTCAGGGAAGGGCGATATGAATAGGGACAAAGACTGGCGACAGGCACTTATGTAAACAAAATACGATGTCTCCGCCGCTCACTGACTTTTATTAGATCTCTGTGTTGAATGATCTGTGGCCGATTCCTCAGGCATTATTCCATATGGGGGGGGGGGGGGGGGGCAGCTAGCTACTATACAGACACACAATAGCAAGTCTGAGCTGACTGTGTTGTCTGTGCTGACTGCAAAATCTAATCCATACTGAACACCCACATGGATAAAGTAATTCTGCGACAGAATGAATATGTTGATGGATACGCATATAGATATGTGGTGACAGGATGCCACAGCCAAGACTGAACATGATGCGGAGTTGTGGGGCATGGGTATGTTGAGCTTGTGGGCTGGAATGACAATGTCTCATGATGATTGTTTAACAACTTCTAGTCCATTAAGTTTGACACCATATAGAATTATTGGGTTCTAAGTGAATTAACGTTTAATTGATGTGCATTGCAGTGTGTTAGCCATCAAGGCTGTTGTGAATGCGGTTGAGTGAAGCGGGTGAGTTGCCGTAGTAACCACTACACTGTAACACATCTGACATTCCTTGGAGGCATGGGTTCGAATCCCACTTCTGACATCATTGTTGCGATTTTGGGGGATGCTTGAACTCCAGACGCCTTGACCAAGGGCAGCGACAGGAACCACTAGCCCACAAACACCCCTTGGAGAGCAGTTTGCGGTCTTAAGAACATCAGATTTCTTACAATACTCATTTAGTTTCATATATTTATTTTTTTACCTTTATTTAACTAGGCAAGTCAGTTAAGAACAAATTCTTATTTTCAATGACAGCCTAGGAACGGTGGGTTAATTAACTGCCTTGTTCAGGGGCAGAACGACAGATTTTTAACTTGTCAGTTCGGGGATTCGATTTTGCAACCTTTCGGTTACTAGTCCAACGCTCTAACCACTAGGCTACCTGCAAAACTTAGAGAAGAAACACTAATACCATAGCTGGACTTGTACCATAGCTGGACTTGTACCATAGCTGGACTTGTACCATAGCTGGACTAACCCCATAGTTAAACACTACATGACAACAATGACCCACCACATTTAGAGGTCATTGTGCGCAACTAACTCCAGACAACTAACTTCAGTTACAAAGTCAGACTATTTTAATATGACAGATTTTCCTCACCCAATTTAAAATGGGAAGATAAGCGCTCATTCTAAAAATCCACGGGTTATTCTCGAAAGGCAGTGCATTGAATGACTATCTCCTAATTATGACATCAGTTCCGAGCTGAGTGGTGCTGAGTAGTGAATTCTTTCACATACTGTCACACCTCAATGAGCCTGTAGCAAGAAGGAAATGACCATATAGTAAAGAGGAAATGGAGTCTGGAAGCAGTAGTCATTCTTCACGGTCAGAGAACTGACAAAGACTTCATCCTTACTTCATTTTAAATGTTGGAGAGATAAAAAAAAAAAAAAGGTATTTCAATACAGTCAAGGTTGACTGATGAAGTAATACACCAAGAGATAGGTCTATATTCTCCAATGAAGTGGAGAAAGGTACGAGGAGAGATGGACTGCAATAAAGATTTCTCGGCACAAAATATTTAAAACAGAGATGGCTAATGAACCAAAGACAGTGTAATTTTGGGGGGTGTAAATTAAAATTGGCTCCTAGTTTGAAACCTGCGGCAAAGTCTGTTGCATTAAAGTCTTTGGCATCACGTCAATGGGTACAGTAGTGCAATCTGATGGTAGCATGCACAGAATGTATAGGCCTACAGTATATAGGTTGTGTCTGACCTGTGTCATGCTACTGTGGTACAGTAAGCTGGTGGAGCCTACTGGTCTGTTGTCATGGTGCATGGGGCGGTGTGTGTGTGTGTGTGTGTGTGTGTGTGTGTGTGTGTGTGCGTGTGTGCGTGTGCGTGTGCGCGTGTGCGTGTGCGCGTGGTGCGTGTGCAGACCAGAAGTACCCACAAGAATAGTAAACGGAAAAATCCCCACCAGGTCAAATGCTATTTCTAAGGGGTTTAGGGTTAATGTTAGAATAGTGTTGGGGTTAGAATTAGGTATTGGGTTAGGGTTAGGTACTAGGGTTTGGTTTAGGGTTATGGTTATGGTTAGGTTTTTGGGTTAGGGTTAAGGTTAAGGTAAGGGTACAGGTTAGGGTTAAGGTTAGGTTTAGGGGTTAGGGAAAATTGGATTTTGAATGGGACTGATTTGCATGGCCCCACAAGGTTAGCTGCGCAGGACTGTTTGTGTGTGCGCGTGCGTGCATAGGGGCTGCGTGTTACCTGGAGAAGTGTTGCTGTAGTGAAACCATCTGCGCTCGGCCCAGCTCCGACTCGTCCGTCACCTCCCGAAGCCGCTTCTCACTGTCCAATCGCAGGCGTCGTTCTTCCTCTAGCACATGAATCAGCTTTTGTCGCTGTGGGGGAAAGGAGTCAGGTTAGCTGCTGGTTTTAATATGTGTTGTTACCAGCCAACACAGGTAGAGAGATAGAAAAGCCACCAGCAACATAGACTAAAGTCTGAGTATCTACATGTCACAAATATATTTTTCATAATATCCATTTCATAATATCTATGTCATAATATCTATGTCATAATATCTATGTCATAACATTTATCTCACAACATCTATTTCAGCAGTGCATTTGTAATTTTACAGTTCAGGAGAACCATACCATGTAACTAGAGCTCTAACTAGAGCTCCTAAAGCCATCCCAGTTGCCATGGCACAAAATGGACACCCAGTGTAATGCAGCACCCTTAACTGTAATAAAACAAAGATGTTGATTCAAGTGTACAATTGTAAGGCAACCAGCAATCATATTGCAGCTGTGGTAATAAGTTACATCTTGAACCCTGATACACAATCTATGTCTCAATTGTATCAAGGCTTAAAAATCCTTCTTTAACTTGTCTCCTCTCCTTCACCTACACCTACTGAAGTGGATTTAGCAAGTGACATCAATAAGGGATCATAGCTTTCAACTGGATTATCCTGGGCAGTCTATGTCATGGAAAGAGCAGGTGTTCCTAATGTTTTGTACACTCGCTTAAACCCTGCTGCCAGAATCACAGTGGAAAACAACTGCACTAACGCTGGATTTGTCTGTCCTAAACATGGTTTTGAAAGAGTCCACTGCAGGCTCACTGCTGAAAGATGATCAACGTTCGCTATAGAGTCTCGAAAAGTAGAAAAGCTTCTGAACTTCCATTTTCTTTTCTATGATCCTAATTGGAACACGCACTATGTCCCGAAGCCTCAGAAGTTGCTCCTCCAGAGAGAAAAAACAGCCCTCGGTTCAGATTCTACACTTCAGATTCTACACTTCAAAGGCCGTGCGGCCTGGCCTGCCGTCCTGTCTGCCGTCCTGCCGTCCTGTCTCAAGGAAGAGGTTTCAAGTCAAAGATAACGTTGGGGTTCTGTGGTAAAGTTGTGTGGGGCCAAACACCGCCTGCTTTACATCTAAACGTCCACAAGCTGGTTGAGTTTGGGGTTTCCACTTGAAGACACTGTACAACTCAAAACATGATGTGGAGATAATTAGTGCACCAACTTCCCTATAATCTGTCTCCACGTGGCCAAATGAGTTACAGGAAGTGACAGATGTAACTATTGATCACTGCATGCTGGGTAAGCCTCTTAGCTGTACAGTAGGTTTAACCACTCAACCATCTCCCTCTGTCGAGGGTGTAATACGCTACTTGCCAAAAGATAGGGTTGTTATCTTTTGGCAAAGGAGAGGCCTTGACACTGTGTTGAAAACAATAACGATACAAAGTGAAAGGACCACTGCCACTACCTCGCTCTCCAACTAATGTGCATGAATCGAGGAGCAAACTGAAGTGAAGAGGAAATTGGACATATCCTCCTCATGTCCGCCAAGAGTTGCTGAATTTCCTCTTCACTTGAACACTCTAACATACAGTACAATATTAGGGGCGGTGATCATAGCAAAGGAAAATCGTGCCTGGAATAATGCAGATACTGATAACCGTTCTTTATAGCATGTTTCATGGACATTCCATGATATATCTCATTCACAGTGAAGGTTATAGGGGATGCCTCGAAAGGAAGGAAAGAAAAGGGGATACCTAGTCAGATGCACAGCTGAATGCATTCAACCAAAATGTGTCTTCCGCATTTAACCCAACCCCTCTGACTCAGAGAGGTGCGGGGGGCAGCCTTAAAATTGACATCATCGGCGCCTTGAGCTTTTGTTGTTGGGGGTTAACTGCCTTGCTCAAGGGCAGAATGGTAGATTTCTTTCCACCTTGTTGGCTCAGGGATTCTAACCAGCAACTTTTCGGTTACTGGTCCAAACGCTACACAGCAAATAGCCACCAAGGCCATGGGTAGGCGACTGTGGCTGTCTTACAATAGAGGGTGAAATGCACATTTCATCATGTACGTACGTCTCACTGTACGTACATACGTCTCACTATACGGACGTCTCACTATACGGACGTCTCACTATACGGACGTCTCACTATACGGACGTCTCACTATGCGGACGTCTCACGATGCGGACGTCTCACTATGCGGACGTCTCACTATACGGACGTCTCACTATACGGACGTCTCACTATACGGACATCTCACTTTGCGGACGTCTCACTGTGCGGACGTCTCACTATGCGGACGTCTCACTGTGTGGACGTCTCACTATGCGGACGTCTCACTATACGGACATCTCACTTTGCGGACGTCTCACTGTGCGGACGTCTCACTATGCGGACGTCTCACTGTGTGGACGTCTCACTATACAGACGTCTCACTGTGCGGACGTCTCACTGTGTGGAAGTCTCACTATACAGATGTCTCACTGTGCGGACGTCTCACTATGCGGATGTCTCACTATGCGGACGTCTCACTATGCGGACGTCTCACTATGCGGACGTCTCACTATGCGGACGTCTCGCTATACAGATGTCTCGCTATACGGACGTCTCACTATATGGACGTCTCACTGTCCGGATGTCTCACTGTCCGGATGTCTCACTATACAGACGTCTCACTATATGGACGTCTCACTGTGAGGGCGTCTCACTATATGGACGTCCCACTATACGGGCGTCTCACTATACGGACGTCCCACTATACGGGCGTCTCACTATATGGACGTCTCACTATATGGACGTCTCACTATACGGACGTCTCACTATACGGGCGTCTCACTATATGGACGTCCCACTATACGGGCGTCTCACTATATGGACGTCCCACTATACAGGCGTCTCACTATACGGACGTCTCACTATATGGACGTCTCACTATACGGGCGTCTCACTATATGGACGTCCCACTATACGGGCGTCTCACTATATGGACGTCCCACTATACAGGCGTCTCACTATACGGACGTCTCACTATATGGACGTCTCACTATATGGACGTCTCACTATACGGGCGTCTCACTATATGGACGTCCCACTATACGGGCGTCTCACTATACGGACGTCTCACTATGTGGACGTCTCACTATACGGGCGTCTCACTATATGGACGTCCCACTATACGGGCGTCTCACTATATGGACGTCTCACTATACGGGCGTCTCACTATATGGACGTCTCACTATATGGACGTCCCACTATACGGGCGTCTCACTATATGGACGTCTCACTATACGGACGTCTCACTATACGGACGTCTCACTATGTGGATGTCTCACTATGCAGACGTCTGACTATACGGACGTCCCACTATGTGGATGTCTCACTATGTGGATGTCTCACTATCCGGACGTCTCACTATACGGACGTCTCACTATGTGGATGTCTCACTATGCAGACGTCTCACTATCCAGACATCTTATAAAAACATGCCTCCCATCTCCTGACGTCCTTCTGTTCTCTGTACTGTTGTCCTGAACAAGGTCCGTTAGTGACGGCATCTGAATAGAAAGACTAAAAGGTGCTTAATAATAAATACATTGGTAGGCCATTAAATTTAAAGTGCTGAGTCACTGTAATTGAGTGAATAACCTTGTCCAATATCAACTAGTTCAACACTCCATGAGGAATAGAGCCTTAGAGCAAACAAAGTATGGCCTTTCCTTCACCTCTGTTAAAAAAATATACAGGTATAAAATATTTACCTTTCGTGGCTATCACACATAAAACATGAGTTCATTTGAAAAAGTAATAATGAACAAACTTCTTTAATCGTCATCATTATGTTATTTCTGAAATATGCAACACTACCAAGATCTTCTTCATTCGGTTGTCCGTTGCATGGTAACCAAGATGGACACTTTCACAAGACAAGTACTGCAGGGCCATCTAGTGGCTATCGAACAACACACTAGCTCACGCAGCATACAGGAGAGGAACCAAGGAGCTTAACCGTAGCACAAACCAGGGCCCTTACCGCATGAATGACACATTTCAAACCTCTGTATATACTATGTAGGCCTTAATATAACAACTCTTAATTACTCTCAAATCAAACTACCTATATAACTGTATATAAAATCAACCCCTATACCCTACCCCTAGACACTACTAATGGTAAGAGTGAATACCAAATCAACCTCTATACCCTACCCCTAGACACTACTAATGGTTAGTGTGAATACCAAATCAACCCCTATACCCTACCCCTAGACACTACTAATAGTTAGTGTGAATACCAAATCAACCTCTATACCCTACCCCTAGACACAACTAATGGTTAGTGTGAATACCAAATCAACCCCTATACCCTACCCCTAGACACTACTAATGGTAAGAGTGAATACCAAATCAACCCCTATACCCTACCCCTAGACACTACTAATAGTTAGTGTGAATACCAAATCAACCTCTATACCCTACCCCTAGACACTACTAATAGTTAGTGTGAATACCAAATCAACCTCTATACCCTACCCCTAGACACAACTAATGGTTAGTGTGAATACCAAATCAACCCCTATACCCTACCCCTAGACACTACTAATAGTTAGTGTGAATACCAAATCAACCTCTATACCCTACCCCTAGACACTACTAATAGTTAGTGTGAATACCAAATCAACCCCTATACCCTACCCCTAGACACTACTAATAGTTAGTGTGAATACCAAATCAACCTCTATACCCTACCCCTAGACACTACTAATGGTAAGAGTGAATACCAAATCAACCCCTATACCCTACCCCTAGACACTACTAATGGTAAGAGTGAATACCAAATCAACCCCTATACCCTACCCCTAGACACTACTAATGGTAAGAGTGAATACCAAATTAACCCCTATACCCTACCCCTAGACACTACTAATGGTTAGTGTGAATACGAAATCAACCCCTATACCCTACCCCTAGACACAACTAATGGTTAGTGTGAATACCAAATCAACCCCTATACCCTACCCCTAGACACTACTAATAGTTAGTGTGAATACCAAATCAACCTCTATACCCTACCCCTAGACACTACTAATAGTTAGTGTGAATACCAAATCAACCCCTATACCCTACCCCTAGACACTACTAATAGTTAGTGTGAATACCAAATCAACCTCTATACCCTACCCCTAGACACTACTAATGGTAAGAGTGAATACCAAATCAACCCCTATACCCTACCCCTAGACACTGCTAATGGTAAGAGTGAATACCAAATCAACCCCTATACCCTACCCCTAGACACTACTAACGGTTAGTGTGAATACCAAATAAACCCCTATACCCTGCATATAGTCACTATTACCCTACTCCTTGACACTACATTTGAAACTCTACTTCTTCAAAGAGTATCTTAAATAATCCCACAGCACCCCTCCTTGTACCACTTCCTTCCCCAAGGGTGCCTAAGACTCGCACTTCACTCCCCCCCACTAGCACTGACTTTGCTAATAGCTGCTTTATTGAGTAAAAATGTACTTACTATGACTGAGATATATGGTTGTCTTAAGATACATGTAAGTTGCTCTGGATAAGAGTGTCCTCTAAACGACTACAATGAACAAAATGTCATCTCTAAAAGAGAAAGACAAAGTAACACTGAATGGAAAAAGTGTCCCACGCTACTGCAACACCACAACCAGGGCCATTTCCAGACAACCAAAAATATATAATAAATGAAATACAAAACAATGACAAAACCGTTTTTTCCCAAAGGGGGGGAAACCTCTTGGCTCCTTCAGTTGTGAGCCCAGTGTGTTAGAGTTGAAGCCGTCCAATAAATAACCATGTTTCACTCTAACTCTGTGACTTGGCCCAAATTCTTCCCAACAACGGTTTTAATTCGCTGAAGCAGTTGAGCAGACCACATTAAACCCTATTCACAACTGGAACCACCCCCAGTTCTTCAACAAGACCGTCAACCCAGGGCTACTATGTGGCGCACCAGGGAGCCTCTCCATCACACATAATGGCTGCCGTAAATAACACGCTGCTACAGGAACATAAACCCACAGTCGCAGGGCTGGTGCCAAGTTAGAGCTGGACCTAGCTGCAACCGGGACCAAACCCAAAACGAGTTCCAATACTACGACTAGTTAGACCCGGAGTTGAACAACTGAATATGAGTTGAAGTAATCGTTTTTGAAAGTTTAGTGACCTTTTTGGAAACTAGACCTTTTCTCTTTCAAAGGGGATGCGTTTTCTATCATAAAATGAGCCAACTCTAACATAAACAGTTTTAAACACAGGCACAGTTCAAAAAACAAACACAAATCTCAAATCAGAAAATGAAAGGTAAATTGTACTGGACTTATTGCAATTTAAATTACTTTACATCAAAAATGTTTCGACCAATTGTTCAAACACCCACACTAATTGCCTAAAAATGTTTACTGTATGTGAATATCACCTCCATATACAAAGGTCAAATTTGCCTCAAACACAACTGCAAATGACCCTGTTCAGTGATTTGTCCTGCGTTCCCACAATTGTCCATTGCCCCTGCCTTTTGTTAACCACACCTACTTACAAAACACCCCAGGCACAACAACCATGCGATTAAAAAAATAATATTGTCTCAACCCCAAACGGCACCCTATTCCCTACATACTACTCGATAATCTCCCTAGGGACCGTGGTCAAAAGTAGTGCACTACATAGGGAATAGGGTGCCATTTGGAACGGGTGCCCCTACGTCTTCATACTAAGCCTTGCCAAGAGCTTCAATAACAACACACGTGTAACAGCATACCTTACATTAAAAGCAGTCTTCTGCTTTTGCTCAATGTATAATTTCTGCCATTTAACAAGGCCCAGATCCGTTAAATACAACTTTAAGATATCTGTACGTTGCCAGAAAATCCGAGCGAGACGTTACAGTATTTCACAGCTGAAGTATTTGCTGTCGACAGACTTTATATGCGTTTGGCAATTGGCCTTGCCCAGTGATAGCAAGCCTGATAATTGAAAGCATACTCTTAACGAGCTAAAAACCAACCACTGACATTTAGCTGCAGCTAGGCTAGACTACATTCAGTCTTTTCAAAAGGAGGATCAACTCGATGTGAGAAAAACTGATCAGGCAATCAGTAGAAAAGCTAGCATAAGCATTCTTTCTAAAGCGACATTTACCCTGACATCTCGAGGGACTAAAAAAGGAGATACCTCTGATTATGATTAGCTTGCACGGTAGTAGACTGTCTTCACTGATGTTCTCCCCTCTCTGTCCTGTAGATGGCCTTCTCTTCCTAAGAAAACTGTCAAAGCCCATATTCACAAAGTGTCTCAAGAGTAAGGAGTGCTGGTCTAGGATCAAGTCCTACTTGTCCATATAATCTTATCGATTGTGATCTAAAAGGAAAAACTGATCCTGGAACATTTATAATAATGTTCTACTAATACTCAGTCATATAATCTGCCAGATGAGATGCTTCATGATTCTGCTGACTCGTCAAGGTTTAGCGAGTGGCTCTGCCTAGGGATTGTAGCTGGGTATTCAGGATTAACTTTGAACTCAATGGGATTATCATGCTATTACCTGGGAAGGTCACGGTGGGGAAATAAGCAAGGCTAGTGATTTCATCCAAATATTACTACGGCATTGTTCAGTGAAAAGTGAAACATTGGACTGCCTAGTCAGTTGCACAACTGAATGCAATTCAACCGAAATGTGTCTTCCGCATTTAACCCAACCCCTGTGAAACAAGGCATGGGATTTGGAGCTGGGTGTACGCATACAATCTATCATTAGGGAAATATATACATATGGTATTATCATAATCATAACTTCAAAGCATGTCTCTGTCATATTATACAGCATATGTAACTGGGCTTGATTACTCCATGTCATAGTAACCCAGTTGCACTAGACACAGTCCTGGCATGGCTGTGTAATTCTACAGCATTGTCATTTATTCATAAGGGACAGACAGGCAGGGTTCTGAGTAGTGAATTACGAGACCTTCCGTAACCCCCTGATACCCCTCCATGATCCGGAGGAGATTTTAAATTAATTAGAGACAACTGCGTCTCTCAAGACCACATTGTGCACCAGCTGCAGTCTGTGCAATGCCACATTGTGCACAAGATGCAGTCTGTGCAATGTTATTAGTGAATGTGTGTGTGTGTGTGTGTGTGTGTGTGTGTGTGTGTGTGTGTGTGTGTGTGTGTGTGTGTGTGTGTCCCTCTCTCACTCAATAATCTCTTCATTACACTGTGCACCTCAGTTTGAGGCTGGGAGGCTCTCGCTGAATCTCCTTGGCCCAGTACTGCAACACAAACATCAGGGACACAAAACACTGTGCAGTTTCCTCCTCCTTCATCAATAATACATGCAGTTTACTGTCTGACTGTCTGCCTGTCTGCCTGCCTGCCAGGCTGGCAGTATATTGACCAGCCTGGATTCTGCTAGAAGAAGTGTAACAAGGGGATTTGTCTGACTGGCAAACTGTAGGCTGTGTTCACTACAATGCAGAATACCTTCTATTATGACAACAACAACAAAATGCTTTAAAAAGTAGCATGTCGTGTAGCACTTTTGCCTGAAGTGCCTTTACTCTTTAAGCCCGAAGTGCCTTTACTCTTTTAGCCCGAAGTGCCTTTACTCTTTTAGCCCAATTGCATTGAAATAATTAATTTACTAAATAACAATTTCATTTCTGGCAGGTTCTTAGTAGTAGCTCGGCCCTTGGAACATTGAGCAGGTAACAATTACCATAATATCCATATTTAAATTGCAGTATAAAATATGATTATATTCTTAAACATGGCCATTGGCGAAAATAATACTTATCTTTGAAATACAGAGGATGGCGTAAACCAAACCTCATGCTATTCCCTAGAAATCACTGCCCTACAGATCCCTGGGGAGTCCATAAATTCAATTATCATGCAGGGCCAACCATTACATTAGAGCCTGGCAATTGCTCTCATGCAGGCAACAACTGCAGATATACAGCATACACACACCCCGGGATATGGTAAACCGTTTAAATGGCCCATTTATCATGCCAAGGGACCCACACCCTGTCCATCCACACACAAAAAGAGAAAGAGATGGAAATAAAAAGAGAGAGGGAGAAAGACAGACACAAAGAAAGACAGGCACACACACACAAACACACAGAAACATAAAACAAACACACACGCACGTACACACACATACAAACACAAACTCAGAAATAAAAGAAATGTCCCCTTTTCAGGACTCTGTCTTGCAAAGATAATTCATAAAAATCCAAAATAACTTCACAGATCTTCATTGTAAAGGGCTTAAACACTGTTTCCCATGCTTTTTCAATGAACCATAAACAATTAATGAACATGCACCTGTGGAACGGTCGTTAAGACACTAACAGCTTACAGACGGTAGGCAATTAAGGTCACAGTTATGAAAACTTAGGACACTAAAGAGGCCTTTCTACTGACTCTGAAAAACACCAAAATAAAGATGCTCAGGCTCCCTGCTCATCTGTGTGAACGTGCCTTTAGGCACGCTGCGAGGAGGCATGAGGACTGCAGATGTGGCCAGGGCAATAAATTGCAATGTCCGTACTGTGAGACGCCTAAGACAGGGAGACAGGATGGACAGCTGATTGTCCTCGCAGTGGCAGACCACGTGTAACAACACCTGCACAGGATCGGTACATCCGAACATCACACCTGCAGGACAGGTACAGGATGGCAACAGCAACTGCCCAAGTTACACCAGGAATGCATAATCCCTCCATCAGTGCTCAGACTGTCAGCGAATAGGCTGAGAAAGGCTAGACTGAGGTCTTAAAGGCCTGTTCTAAGGCACCTGCCAGACATCACCGGAAACAACGTTGCCTATGGGCATAAACCCACCATCGCTGGACCAGACAGGACTGGCAAAAAGTGCTCTACACTGACGAGTCACGGTTTTGTCTCACCAAGGGTGATGGTAGGATTCGCGTTTATCGTCAATGGAATGAGCTTTACACCGAGGCCTGTACTCTGGAGCGGGATCGATTTGGAGGTGGAGGGTCCATCATGGTCTGGGGCGGTGTGTCACAGCATCATCGGACTGAGCTTGTTGTCATTGCAGGCAACATCCTCCTCCCTCATGTGGTACCCTTCCTGCAGGCTCATCCTGACATGACCCTGCAGCATGACAATGCCACCAGCCATAAGTCTCGCTCTGTGCATGATTTCCTGCAAAACAGGAATGTCAGTGTTCTGCCATGGCCAGCGAAGAGTCCAGATCTCAATCCTATTGAGCACGTCTGGGCCTGTTGGATCGGGGAATGGGGCTAGGGCAATTCCCCCCAGAAATGTCCGGGAACTTGCAGGTGCCTTGGTGGAAGAGTGGGGTAACATCTCACAGCAATAACTGGCAAATCTGCAGTCCATGAGCAAGAGATGCACTGCAGTACTTAATTCAGCTGGTGGCCACACCAGATACTGACTGTTCCTTTTGATTTTGACCCCCCCTTTGTTCAGGGACACATTATTCAATTTCTGTTAGTCACGTGTCTATGGAACTTGTTCAGTTTATGTCTCAGTTGTTGAATCTTATGTTCATACAAATAAAGTTTGCTGAAAATAAACGCAGTTGGCAGTGAGAGGACGCTTCTTTTTTTGCTGAGTTTACACACAGAAACGTAAGCACACACACATACCACCCAACAGCACATGTGCACCGTCCAGAGACTGCTGGCTCTGTAGGCCTGGCTGTGACTGCTCGTCAACCATCTCAATGTGTGAAACCACTATGGGAGAGAGGGATCCCAGTGAAGGTCCCCATAGTGGTTTCACACATTGAGATGGGTGACGAGCGGTGACAGCCATCACTGGGATCCCTCTCTCCCTGCACATGTCTGATAAGCCCCAATCTGTAGAGACAGCACCTGAGTCCCCAGCGGTCCCCTCGGTCCCCAGTCTCTCACCAGTGTCAAAGGTCCTCCAAACAGCTGTCAAAGGTATCTCCATGCTGTCTCCACACAGACGTCAACCATAGAAATACAAGGAAAATACTACAGAATGAAAATATGCTATTATACTAGCACCTTTCTAGAAAATAAGTAATGCTATTTCTAGGACTTCAACTCACTAGGCTATCCCGTTCTTTCTTTTCCCCCATTCTAGCTTATAGCTAGAATGCATAGGCATTTTGTTTATTATCCATTTGGCCTACTGCTCTGTATGTTTGTCCTGATCTCTTTTAAAGACTCAGATCTGTAACGGTACCTTGCATTTTCCCCATGAATTACCACTGGTGCATTTGGATCCTTTGGAGTAAATGGGACTGTTGAAATGCCTAGAATGTTGATGTTGATGAGAACATTTTTCGCTAGAGTTCCATTCAAGCGTGTGCGAATCGCATGCAGTAATCAAGGAAGGAGAAAATAAAGTGGTTTGTGTGTGTAGACTTGCACGTGCGTGGATGTATGTGTCAAAGAAAGCTGTACGCATCTACCCTTTATGATGGGTCTATTAAGCTGTGATACCATGGTGCTACCAGGGTGTTTCACACAAAGTGCAGCGTTTATTTTCCCCACGTTGTTTAGACAGCCGTTTCCAGTGGTCATAATCTCAGCCAGCGTTTTAAAATGGCCCTTTAATGTACAGCCAGCACAACCAAAGCAGCAGCAGCACCTAGCGATCTCTCTCTCTCTCTCTCTCTCTCTCTCTCTCTCTCTCTCTCTCTCTCTCTCTCTCTCTCTCTCTCTCTCTCTCTCTCTCTCTCTCTCTCTCTCTCTCTCTCTCTCTCTCTCTCTCTCTCTCTCTCTCTCTCTCTCTCTCTCTCTCTCTCGTCGGAGTGCATGCTGGGAGTGAGTCGTCAAGCAGAGTGTTTGCGTGAGCGAATGGAATTTCTTTTCACTCTATTGGGTTTTGGTATGTACATATATATATATTGATTAGTTTATTTGTTTTAAGGGTATATTGTTTAACTATCACTAAGCACGTATAGGGGTGGTGGGATCTTTGAGGTTGTTTTTTCGCGAGGGCACAACCAGCGGGTGGGGCTGGTTGCAATGGCCACTCGCGGAAATGTAGAGTTTGAAAAACTGCTGCGGCTGGGTGTTCAGTGGAAGAATGTAGCTTGGCTGTGGGTGCTATCATTGGGTATGATAGCATCAAATCAGCCTCAAGGATGAATAGCGCTGTAGTGATATTCTTAGTTCAATTGAAAAGGTGAATAAGATAGTTGAGAGGGGTGTTGTGTTGCGGGAAACACAGACGCCGGTATTTCCGCTTATGAATCCTGCGAAGAAAGTTATGCTTTCTAACGTGCCACCATTTGTTAGAGATGAAGTGTTAGAGCGAGAGTTATCTCGCCATGGTCAAATCGTATCTACAATAAAGAAGGTTCTTTTTGGATGCAAATCTCCGTTGTTGAAACATGTCGTGTCTCATAGGAGACAAGTGCATATGATTTTAAAAAAGGAAGGAGATGAACTGAATTTAGCGTTTAGTTTTAAGATTGATGGATTTGATTATGTCTTCTATGCATCTACTGAATCAATGAAATGTTTTTGATGTGTAAGAGAGGGGCATTTGGTGCGTAATTGTCCCGAGAATGAACGCGCTGAGCCTGGTAGTAGCTTTAGTGCGGGTGCAACTAACGTACCACAGCGAAGGGATGAAAATACTACAGGTGTAGGGGAAGAGAGAAGGTGGGCAGATGTGGTTGGAAAAGTAGGAGAGGAAGGCATTGTGGATACGGGGGCAATTGTGGTAGATCAGAACAAAGAGGGAGGGGAAACAGTAGGTGAGATTGCGACTGCCGTCGCTGAGGTGGTGCTGGAAAATGAAATTGAAGGTCAAGAGGAGATTGAAATAACGGAAAAGGAAGTGGATGTTTTCAAAATACCGAGGAGTAAAAGGAAGAATTTAAGGGGTGGTGAAGGGTCTAATTCTAAGAGAAAGGTAGAGATGGATAAATCAGGTGAAGATGAACAGGTTGTAGAGATGGGGTTTTCTTCTGGGGAGGATAGCGAGAGTGAGTCATCTGACGCGTCACAACAATATAGTGAGATAGATGGGGTGGAAGGGAGGTATGGGATCGAGAAGATACGTCAATTTCTGAAGTTGACAAAAGGGAAGAAATATATGCAGGATTACAATGTAACTGATTTTTTCCCTGAACGTGAATTGTTTATTGAATCAGCAAAGTTTCTGATGTCAAAAATTACAGGGGGAGGTTTGAAAAGCCCTGAAATTGCTAGACTCAAGAAAGTGGTCACGAGAGTAATAAGTGATGTAAATTCTAAAGAAAATGAAAGAGTTCAGTTGCAGTTTTAACTTTGTAAAGAGATGTGGTGGCTGTATCTTCCTCTGTTTTTTTTTCTTATCCATGAGCAGTTTTAAGATCTCTTCTTTAAACGTAAATGGGGCAAGAGATGTTAAAAAAAGAGCCATGGTGTATGAGTTAATGAGGGGAAAGGGAAGTGACATAATTTTTCTGCAAGAAACGCATAGTAATTTGGAAAATGAAGTTATGTGGCAACAGGAGTGGGGGGGGACAGTGGTGTGTAGTCATAAAAACTCAAAAAGTGGGGGTGTGGTTATCTTGTTCTCAAAAGGGTTTTTGCCTTTGTCATACGAGGTTGAAGAGGTAGTTGAGGGGAGGTTATTAAAAGTTAGAGCAAGGTATGAAAATATCAATATGTGTCTGATAAATGTATATGCCCCAGTGGTGACAGTTGAGAGGGTATGTTTTTTAGAGACATTATCAAATACCATTGAGAAATGTAACAAAGAAGATTATTTGTTTATTGCTGGGGATTTTAACTGCACAGTTAGCGATTTAGATAGAAATCACCAAGAACCTCATATAGCCTCAAGGACGTTTTTAAAACGCCTTATTGTAACAAATGAACTGTGTGATATTTGGCGGAGTCAACATGAAGGAACAAGGCAGTACACCTGGGCGCATGTGAGAGAGAACATCATCTCTATGGCCAGGTTAGATAGGTTTTATGTTTTTGAGCATCAATCTCAGGTCTGTAAATCAAGTGTGATAACTCCAGTGGGATTTTCTGATCATTGTTTAATAACAGAGGTGGTGTTCATTAACGATGTAAAACCTAAAAGCGCATATTGGCATTTTAATATAACTTTATTGAGTGATGCTCACTTCAGGAAATGTTTCAGTATTTTTTGGGAGAGGTGGAGGGCTCAAAAGGCCAGTTTTGTATCCCTTCAACAATGGTGGGATATAGGAAAAATCCAGATTCAACAATTTTGTAATCGATACACGAGGAATGTCACCAAGGATATCACCAGATCAATGAAAGCCCTAGAGATTGAAATAGTGGAACTCATGACGTTGGTTGAGACCACAGGAGATCGAGGCCATACTCAGGCCCTCAAGAGGAGAAAAGCTGCATTGGCAGATCTGCTGGGTATCAGAGCACAGGGGGCACTGGTGAGAAGTAAATTTCAGGGCATATCTGAAATGGATGCCTCATCCAAATTTTTCTTTGGTTTAGAGAAAAAGAATGGACAAAGAAAAATTATTCATTGTCTCAAATCAGCTGTTGGACAAGAGCTCACTAGCCCTAGTGAAATTAGAAAGAGGGCAGTAGAGTTCTATGCTGAGCTCTACAAGTGTGAGTACAAAGAGGACAAAACAGTGACACAGCAGTTCTTTGATGGGCTCCCAAAGGTGCCTGCAGAAGCTCAGGTTGAGCTTGAGCAACCATTGTCTTTGCAGGATTTATACACTGCATTAAATGGCATGGAAAATGGAAGGGCACCAGGCATTGATGGGCTTCCCGTTGACTTTTTTAAGTCTTTTTGGGCTATGTTGGGAGAGGATTGGTTAGAAGTAGCTAATGATAGTTTAACCGGAGGGTTACTACCAATAAGCTGCAGAAGGGCTGTCCTCACCCTACTGCCCAAAAAGGGTGACCCGAGGGAGGTGAAGAACTGGAGGCCGGTGGCTTTATTGTGTACTGATTATAAGATATTGTCAAAGGCTTTGTCCAACAGGCTGAGGGAGGTGATGGGGCAAATCATACATACGGATCAGTCCTACTGTGTTCCTGGCAGGCAGATAGGGGATAACATTTCTCTGATTCGTGATTTTTTGGACGTCTCTAGGGCTATTGGGTTGGATGCTGGTCTAATTTCAATTGATCAGGAAAAGGCATTTGACCGAGTTGAACATCAATATTTATGGCACACGTTTGAGGCGTTTGGGTTCAGCTCTGGTTTTATTGCCATGATAAAGGTGATATATGGTGACATTGAAAGTGTATTGAAAGTTAACGGTGGTTTGAGTGCTCCTTTTAAAGTGTGTAGAGGTATTAGGCAGGGATGTTCTATGTCTGGGATGTTATATGCTATTGCTATAGAGCCACTACTAAATAGCATTAGAAGTCGCATTGCAGGGGTGTGCCTTTCAGAGGATATTCCTCCTATTCGTCTTTCAGCCTATGCTGATGATGTAGTTGTGCTAGTGAAAAATCAAGCGGAGGTGGATAGCTTGAGTCTAATGGTTGATCGTTTTAGGGGAATATCCTCTGCAAAGGTAAATTGGGAAAAGAGTTGTGCTTTACAGATTGGAGAATGGTCTGGAGGGATCATGGCTTTGCCAGGGGGGCTAGAATGGTGTAAGGGAGGTTTTAAGTATCTTGGAGTGTACCTAGGAGATGAGGGGACTATGGAAAAAAATTGGAGTGGGGTGGTTGAAATGGTGGAAGGGAGGATGAGGAGATGGCGTTGGTTACTATCTCGTATGTCATATAGAGGGCGCACTATTATAGTTAACAATGTGATTGCCTCTGCACTGTGGCATCGGTTGTCAGTTTTAGAACCACCATCTGGCCTTCTGGCTAAGATACAGGCAATTATTGTGGATTTCTTTTGGGATAAATATCACTGGGTTCCACAAAGTGTTTTGTATTTGTCAAAAGAGGAGGGGGGACAAGGTCTTGTACATCTTGCTAGTAGGGCTGCTGCTTTCCGGTTTCAGTTTATTCAAAGGCTGCTTTATGGACCGGAAAATGTGGTGTGGAGAGGGGTGGCAGGTCTTATATTACAGAGGGTTGGAGGATTAGGTTTAAAGAAGGCTTTATTTCTGGTTGATAGTAGCCAGATTTCTAGGGAGGGAGTACCTCCGTTTTACAGAGGCCTTCTCAGAGTGTGGAGCATAATGAAGGTGTCCAGAAGAACTTCAGCGGAGTCAGTGCATTGGCTGTTGGAGGAACCTCTGGTGTATGGGGCAAGACTGGATTGTACAACTGCAGCTGTACCACATTTCTCCAAGATTCTGGTGAAGGGGAAAATCATCACCTTAAGACAGTTAATGGCCATGGCTGGGCCCGCCTTAATGGATGGAAGAAGGGTGGCAGAACATTTGGGGATGAGGTCGGAAAGGATTGTCGGACAAATGCTGGGGAGCTGTAGGAAGGCTCTGTCAGCGGAAGAATGGGATATGCTTAGTAGCCACAAATTTTATTTTGGGACAAGCTAAGATGTCAATTTTTCTGAGTAGGAAACATAAGATAGAAACGGGATATGGGCAGGATGTAAGATGTGTTTTTAAAGGTTTAGTGAAAGCAAGAATAAAAGTAGATTTTGAGTTATTTTCAGCTGTAAAAGATCTCCTATTATTTGAGGAGAAGTGGGCCTACGAAGGAGCGCTTTGTTTTGTAGAGGAGGGGAAATTATTTTTTGCTGCTGAAATAAGTTGAATGTATATGTTATGTATTTATTTTTGTTTAGGAATTACATTTGTTATTTCATTTCTGAAAAGGCAGTGTGTCATTATTTATGTTAACACTTGAGTAAAAAATAAAGGTTTTATAAAAACTCAACTCTCTCTCTCT
Source organism: Oncorhynchus mykiss (assembly GCF_057628025.1). NCBI lineage: Eukaryota > Metazoa > Chordata > Actinopteri > Salmoniformes > Salmonidae > Oncorhynchus > Oncorhynchus mykiss. The sequence goes on from NC_143039.1 coordinate 30,727,594, forward strand.
CTCTCTCTCTCTCTCTCTCTCTCTGAGTGTTTGGTGTGGAAAGCTCTATCCTAACTAACTTTCTTGATTCTTTTATTTACATGTTATTTTCTATGGTGGAGGGTTAATTAAATATTTGTTTTAGCGGTATCCAAAGTTTTTTTTTTTTTTTTTTTTTTTTCAAAGTTAGGGTGGAAGAGGACAGAGTAACTTTCCTGGGGGTTGGAAGGTGTAGTGTGCGCAATGGCTTCTCAGCCTAGCGCGGAGGAGACGCTGTCGATACAGCATGGATTCAGGTGTGTTCCTGAGAACGGAGTTAAGGTGGAGGAGGTTCTGCTCGCGGTCGGTGAACAGGTAGGAGCTGAGTTTATACATTCTGCTTCTAGAATGAACAAAGCTGTGGTTGTGTTCATGAAAAGGGCTAATTTGGTCGGTAGGCTAATTGCTAGCGGAATATTTGTAAGGGATGTGTTGGTGTCAATTTCACCTCTCTCTACCCCTTCAACAAGAGTTGTAGTGGCAAATTTGCCTCCGTTTATTACGGATGATCAAATTAGGAAAGAGCTGAGTCGTTTTGGTAAGTTTGCTAGCGGTTTCCGTGTACTGTCAGCAGGTTTTCAGGCAGATGCCGTTAAGCACGTTGTTTCGTTCAGGAGGCAAGTGTTTATGTTTCTGAACAATAATGAGCAACAGCTAAATGTGCATTTTAAAGTGAGGCATGGGGAGGGGCTCTATGCCGGTTTTGCCAGCACAGATAGTCTACGGTGTTTTGAATGTGGGGATTTGGGGCACAAGAGTTTTGCGTGCCCACATAAAGGCCATAGACAAGGTGAGGGTACAACGGCAGGAGGGGGAAATCGAGGTCAAAATGCAGGGGGTAAGGAGATGCAGATAGCAGAGGCTGGGCCTAGTCAGTCTAGAGATGGTGGTGTAGATGAGGCTGGGCCTAGTCAGGCTAGAGATGGTAGGGTAGTGGAGGCTGGGTCTAGTCAGGCTAGAGATGGTGGAGAAGCAGAGGCTGGGTCTAGTCAGGCTAGAGATGGTAGGGTAGTGGAGGCTGGGTCTAGTCAGGCTAGAGATGGTGGAGAAGCAGAGGCTGGGTCTAGTCAGGCTAGAGATGGTGGGGTAGCTGAGGCTGGGCCTAGACATGCTATGGAGGGTGGTGCAGATGATGCTGGGCCGAGTCATGCTATGGAGGGTGGTGCAGATAATGCTGGGCCGAGTCATGCTATGGAGGGTGGTGTAGCTGAGGCTGGCCCTAGTCATGCTATGGAGGGTGGTGTAGCTGAGGCTGGCCCTAGTCATGCTATGGAGGGTGGTGCAGATGATACTGCGTCTAGTCAGGTAATTCTAGTGGATGAGGAGAGTATAGTGGGGAAGTGTAAGAGATTAGGGGGGGAGGAGGAGGGTGTCAAGAGGAAAAAGAAAAAGGGTGTGGACAAAGGCACCATGGAAATGTTGCCTGTTGCTGTGGGTGAGGCCCTAACCAGAGAGAAAGGGCAGGTGGTCAGGGTGGGAGATAGAGAAGAGGAGGAAAGTGAGTCTGAGGAAGAGGATGAGGAGTTATTTTTTTCAGACTCCTCTTCAATTGGCCCGGAGCTGACATCCAGTCAACCCGAGGGGTCTAAGTACACGTTGAGAGAACTGACAAGGTTCCTGAATGAGACTAAGGGGAAAAAAGTTAATCTTGAGGCTTTTTTTCCTGATCCTAGGAAGTTTGTAAGATCAGTACAACATGCTATGAGAAATGAGGGGCATGGTGTCCTCTCACCCAGGAAACGGTTTAGGTTGAGGAAGTGGGTCACAACAGTGCGTAAAGGTTTACCTTCAGACACTGTTTAGATGTTTAATTTCTTACTGACACTGGGGCTTTTTGAGCTTTGCTATTGGTCTATTTCTCTGCTGGCTTTTCTCCCACTTCTTATGGAGACTCTTCGGGTAGGCTCGCTCAATATAAATGGCGCCAGAGATGCGGGAAAGAGGAGTGTGTTGGGTGAATATGTAAAACAAAAAAAAGTACAGGTGTTGTTTCTGCAGGAGACGCATAGTGATGTGGTGAATGAAGTTGATTGGGGGCTCTGGTGGAAAGGGGCAAGTGTGTTGAGCCATGGGACAAATCTTAGTGCAGGGGTGGCAGTCCTTTTTGCACCTGGTCTGGCTGTAAAAATTTGCTCCTCAAAGGAGGTGTGTAGGGGTAGGTTGCTTGTTGTTAAAGCAGAAATTAACAACATGTGTTTTGTCTTTATAAATGTGTATGCACCTAACACAGGGAGAGAAAGAGGGGTTCTATTTGGGAGTCTTAGACAGGAACTCTCACAAGTAGCGCCTGAGGAGACGCTGGTGATCGGAGGTGACTGGAACTGTACAATGGATTTTACAAAAGACAGAAATGGGGAAGAGCCTCATTCAGTGTCAGTGGGAGTGTTAAGGGATATCTTTAATCAGTTTGACCTAGTGGATGTTTGGAGAACTAAACATCCAAACACAAGACAGTATACGTGGGTGAAGGTTTTTGGGGCTAGGGTGAGTGCAGCTCGACTTGATCGCTTTTACATGTCCAGGAATCAGAGCAATAGGCTGCTGGGTGCTACCATTCTCCCAGTGGGGTTTTCGGATCACCACATAACCATGGCTCGGCTGTCTATTTCACCAGGGCCCCGGCAGGCATCTTATTGGAAGTTCAATGTAAAGCTCTTACAAGATGCCAATTTTTGCTCAGGTTTCCAGACTTTTTGGGAAAGATGGGGGCAGCGAAGAGAGGAGTATGAGTCTCTGAGTCAATGGTGGGATGTGGGGAAAGTGCAAATTCGGCTTTTCTGTCAACAGTATACTGCTCTCTCATCCTCAGAGGCTAGGAGAGTATTGGGGGAACTAGAGCGGTGTATTAGTGAGATGGAGGTAGAGATGGTGGGGCAAGGCAATGTAGGCCTCCAGGCTAACTTAGCCGAATTACGTAGGGACCTGGGCAGTTTTTTCCAGGTTAAAGCAAAGGGAGCACTTGTAAGAGCTAGGTTCTCCATGCTCAAGGAGATGGATGCTCCCAGCTCCTTCTTCTTTGGTTTGGAAAGACAGAGCAGTGAATCCAAGGGTATGCATTGTCTACGGCTGTCTGATGGGCGGGTGACCTCTGTGGTGGGGGAGATGCGGGAGCGGACTGTGGAGTTTTATACTGAATTGTATAGGGCAGAAATGTGTGATCCTATGTGTGCTCAGGTCTTGTTCGCAGGACTCCCTAAGCTCTCTCGGGCACAGAGGGATGAAATGGACATTCCTCTGTTGTCACATGAACTGGCAGGCAGTAACCCAGATGTCCCCCGGTCGTGCACCTGGGGTCGATGGACTTCCAGTGGAATTTTACAAAAAATTCTGGGGAACAATTGGACAGGATTTATTTTGCGTGTTGCGTGAATGCGTCAGGGTAGGAGAGTTGCCGATGAGCTGCCGTCGGGCGGCTCTGACTCTCCTGCCCAAAAAAGGGGACTTGTGTGAACTTAAGAACTGGAGGCCTGTGGCATTACTCTGTGCGGACTACAAGATTTTTGCCAAGGTCCTCTCTAACAGACTGAAGTCCCATCTGGACTCTATAATACACAAGGACCAGACATATTGTGTACCGGGACGCTCAATCACGGACAACTTGTTCTTGATTAGGGACATGTTGGATTTGTCGAGAGGTTCTAATGTGAACTTTGGACTGGTCTCTTTAGATCAAGAGAAGGCTTTTGATAGAGTGGATCATGAGTATCTGTTTAATGTGATGTCTGTGTTTGGGTTTGGGAAGAGTTTTGTGACCTGTGTGAAGCTGTTGTATGCTGGGGCGTCATGTATGGTTAAGGTGGGAGGGGGGCTCAGTAGGCCAGTCTGGGTGAGACGGGGTATTAGACAAGGATGCCCTCTATCTGGGCAGCTGTACACACTAGCCATTGAGCCTTTTTTAGGACTGCTACGCAGGAGACTGCGGGGAGTGTGCTGGATAGGCATGGATGTGGTGACAGGAATAGCAGTCTCAGCATATGCAGATGATGTTTCTGTGATGGTCAGGGATGGGCAAGATATGCAGGAACTAGAGACCAGTCTGAAGGTGTACGAGGGAGCTTCATCAGCTAAGGTAAACTGGGGCAAGAGCAAAGCTCTGTTATGTGGGGCATGGGGGGATAGGGCTCCTCCTCTGCTTCCAGGGGGTTTGCAGTGGGGTTGTGAAGGGCTTAAAGTGTTGGGGGTGTACCTGGGCTCGGAGAGGTGGGTCAGCAAGAACTGGGAGGGGCTGTCACAGGCAGTGGTGTCAAGACTGGCCAGGTGGAGGTGGCTCCTGTCCCAAGTGTCATATAGAGGGAGGGTGCTGATAATCAACAACCTGGTGGCATCTTCCTTGTGGCATAAACTGGCTGTCCTCAACCCCCCCGCCGGTCTGCTTGCAGACCTGCAACGCAAGCTGGTGGACTTCTTTTGGTCGGGACATCACTGGCTGAAGGCAGCAGTTTTGTACATGACCGTCCACGAAGGAGGACAGGGCTTGTGGAACTGGAGAGCAGGATGGCTGCTTTCCGACTAAAGGCGGTGCAGAGACTGCTGTACCACACTGATGTTGGCTGGAGGGAACCAGCATGCGCGCTGCTGAGGAGAGCTGGCGGATTAGGGTTGGACCGGCAGCTGTTCCTCATGAAGCTGGAGAGGCTGAGTACAGCAGGTCTCTCAGAGTTTTACTCTGCGGTGCTGAGGGCCTGGCAGCTGCTAAGGCCCACACGAGAAGGGGGTGTGGAGCCTGGGCAGTGGGTGTGGGAGGAGCCTATCTTCCACAACCCAGCCATCCCTTTGAGATCGGTTCAGTCGGCCACCCTGCAGAGGCAACTGATGGCAGGAGGTTTACAAAGGCTGGGTGACCTGAGACTGCTGGGAGAGGAGGGGTGGAAAACCCCGGAGGTCTTGGCGCAACAAACAGGAATAACGTCTCTTAGGCTGCTGGAAAGATTCCTGGAGGAGGTCCAGGAGGCACTGTCTGAGCCGGTAAGGGGGGTGTTTGAGAGGCCAAAGGGAGAGGGGCCACCAATGTTCCCGCCACTGCAGGTGACGGCAGAGACTGGAGACTGGCAAGGGGGTCTGGAGGACTTGTTAGATTTTAACACTCCGAGCCTGGGGGAGTTTGAGGGGGTGGGAGGTAAAGCCCTCTACAACCTCTGCGTTAAGGTTAGGAGCATTAGAAGCCTAACAGGAGTGAAGGCACATCAGTGGCAGGGGGTATGTGGGGCGGAGAGTATGGTGGGTTTTCGATGGAGGGCGCTCTACAAACCCCCAGTACCAAAGAGGTCAGGGGACCTCCAGTGGAGGGTTCTTCATGGAGCCCTGGCCACTAACAGCTGGTTGGCACGGGTTGATCCGGGAATTGGGCAGGGGTGTCCTTTCTGTCAAATGAAAGAAACTGTAATTCATGTGTTTTCTGTGTGCACCAGGTTAATGCCATTAATGTCTCTGTTGGAATGTCTGTGTGACAGGTTGGGGGTGGTTTTTGCTGTTGGGATGTTTATAATGGGATACAGGTATTCGAGTAAGGAGAAAGAAAAATGTGTTTTGTTGAATTTTCTGTTTGCTCAGGCAAAGTTAGCTATTTGGCTAACAAGGAGGAACAGGGTTAAAGGTGGGGGTATAACAGACCCTTTACTACTGTTTAATGGGATGGTCTCTGCGCGCCTTAGGGTTGAGTTTGAGTTCTATAAAATGATCAAATGTGTGGAGATGTTTGAGGAGATATGGTGTGTTGGGGGGGCTGTCTGTATTGCTGGGGAAGATGTTTTGGATATACGGTTGTAGGAGAGGGTTTTTGTGTATGGTGATTTGTATCATGTGGTAGAGGATATATTTTTATTTTTTATTTTAGGGGAGGGGGGGTGAATAAAGAAAGACCAAAAGCTGTACGCATCTACCCTTTATGATGGGTCTATTAAGCTGTGATACCATGGTGCTACCAGGGTGTTTCACACAAAGTGCAGCGTTTATTTTCCCCACGTTGTTTAGACAGCCGTTTCCAGTGGTCATAATCTCAGCCAGCGTTTTAAAATGGCCCTTTAATGTACAGCCAGCACAACCAAAGCAGCAGCAGCACCTAGCGATCTCTCTCTCTCTCTCTCTCTCTCTCTCTCTCTCTCTCTCTCTCTCTCTCTCTCTCTCTCTCTCTCTCTCTCTCTCTCTCTCTCTCTCTCTCTCTCTCTCTCTCTCTCTCTCTCTCTCTCTCTCTCTCTCTCTCTCTCTCTCTCTCTCTCTCTCTCTCTCTCTCTCTCTCTCTCTCTCTCTCTCTCTCTCTCTCTCTCTCTCTCTCTCTCTCTCTCTCTCTCTCTCTCTCTGAATTCCAGGGGAAACCCACAGCAGTGACTGGTACTGAATGAGAGGGTTTGACTGGGGAAAGACAGGCCACACTTGTTGGAGTGACTGGGCCTGTGTTCTGCCTTCTCTGAGCCTAAACGTTACCAGAGCTCATCATCAAATACCTTGTGGGGGATCCAGTGTTTTTCTTCCTGACTGAGTTTGAACGGAAGGTGGCTGGGTGGGGCTGGCTGATTAAACACCCTGCAGGGCTTAAGATAATGTTTAAGCAGTAAACAGCACGTTCAAGGCCTGGCAGGTATGGCTATACCAACATCTCCTTATAACCAATAAACCAATGAATATTGGTCATGTCTATCATATAAGGACTCTGACAAAGTTGTCATTGCTCTTCAGTATCTTAACCTCAACTCTCATTTTACATTTTTTTTATTTTATTTCACCTTTATTTGACCAGGTAAGTTCTCATTTACAACTGCGACCTGGCCAAGATAAAGCAAAGCAGTGCGACAAAAACAACAACACAGAGTTACACATGGGATAAACAAACGTACAGTCAATAACAATTTACACTGGAGTGACAGATGTGCAGATGAGGATGTGCAAGTAGAAATACTGGTGTGCAAAAGAGCAGAAGAAAAAACATTCTGAGACGCTTGATACACACTTATTGCTTTTTACAAACTGCTGTAGTTTAAGTTCCGATAACAAAGACAGTCTAAGAGTCTAAGGCCCATGTAGTTGGCAGTTTCCATGGTATTGTGTCACTGTACCCCCCCCCCCTTGCATCATAAAGACGACTTCATAATGCATTCTTTCCCTACACAATGCAATCATAACACTGTAACCTAACGTGTCCCAGAGGAGGTAGTCTCTCTCTCTCTCTCTCTCTCTGTCTCTCTCTCTCTCACACGCTGAAGGCGGAGAAGAGAGCATAACTAGTTAAAGAGGAGGCATCAGACACTGGAGGCTCAGAGATGCACACTTCAAAGTCTACAGCATTTAATCTGCTGTCCTCTGGAGGCGGTGTGTGTGCGCGTGTCTGTCGGTATCTGTATATCATTACGTGTCTGTGTGTGTGAGGAGGTTACTCTTAGGGGCAGAGTGCCTCTCGTTCACCCTGCAATCACATTAACAATTATCTCCCTGATGCAGCCCTCTCTTTTGATTTCTATTAAAGACCCTAAAGAGCATGCCTGAGCTCCCAGAGGAGAGGAGCATCTCCCAGGCATGTGTGTGAGATGGGGTACTCCAGGAGGGATAATCCCAATTTCAAATGGAGCTCAGAGACACACACACCCCACATTCTTCTTTTACCACTCCCTTCCCCTCCTCCTGTCTGGCACAGATAACTCATCCCTCCTTCGCCCCCCTTTCCTCACACACACACACCCAGAGTTGTAATTAGCATGGCATCCACTCTCATGACTCGAAGAAGCAGTACTCAGAGGAAGCCACACACAGCCAGGCAGTAGATATTTCCCTCCGAGCTCTTCACTAAGGTCAGAGGCTGATCAGTCTCTTAGTCTGATTGACTACAGTACGAGGTGCTGACACACAGAGTTCCCCCAATGAGATAAGAGCTACGTGTGAAACGTCCTTCTCTTGTGCTGCGACAGTATGGAATTGGCTAGAGTGAGCCTCAACGTGACTCTGATTGCGTGGTCACGCATGACCTTGTCGACGGCTACAGCACACCTCAGGAACCGCAATGCGCAAATAAATACACTGGGTAGGTCGTTCTCCACAGGCACAAACTAACATCCAAGTGTTTTCCAAAGACCCAATGGTAAAACGTCACTGCCTCAGTGGGGTGCTTCCAGGAAACATTTCTCTTACCATCTATTTCTATACGTCATTTAGCAGATGCTTTCATCCACAGCAACTTACAGTAGTAAGTGCATACATTTTCATACTGGTCTGAATCTACAACCCTGGCATTGCAAGCACCATGCTCTACCAACTGAGCCATACAGGACCATCTATACAAAGAAGGCTATGTACAGTATGCGGTCATTGTCATGATGCGTATGCTAGCCACTCTATTCAGTATGTAGTGTGTTGTTACGAGCCCAGGCTGTTAGCTCGGTATTCTCAGGAGGACTTCTAGAACGCTCGAGACCACTACGAGAAAGCATTGTAGATATGGATATCCTAGAGTATGTGAATCTCAAGTCTGCTTTAGGGTTGCTGCCGTAGTGCTCTTTTATGAATCTATTTGGGGCTGTAATGGATTTACCGGAGTTCTAAAGTTGTAAACAGAGTCCAAGGCCGAGGTCAGCTGGTATCTGCTCTGTCACACTGTCGGTCCCCTCTCTCCGAGCCCTACCTCACGCCCTCCGCGTCTGCACGTCTGGCTCCCTGGTCCACTTTCCCCTTGTTATATAACCACTGTGTGTGTGTGTGTGTGTGTGTGTGTGTGTGTGTGTGTGTGTGTGTGTGTGTGTGTGTGTGCATGCGTTACATTTGACGTTATCCCTGAAATCTGCTGCACTAATGTCCCATAATATGGGTTGACAATACCATGGCGATGGGAGCAAGACCTAGAATTGCCACCCAGAAAAGTGCTGCAAGACCCAACGTAAATATATGTTTTTAGTTCAGGAAAGTTATCAGTGCAGTGACCTTGGTCGATGACCGAGCAGGACTGGCATGCCTACAACTGTGGGCTGTGGGTTTAAGGCTGACTGTGTGTGTGTGTGTGTGTGTGTGTGTGTGTGTGTGTGTGTGTGTGTGTGTGTGTGTGTGTGTGTAGGTGTGTGTGTGTGTGTGTGCTTGTGTGCGTGTGTGTGTGTGTGCGTGTGCGCTTGTGTGTGTATGTGTGTGTAAGACAGCATCAACAGTACCATTGTTCCTTCGCTTTTGCTTCGTGCGACTTCCCTCTGCAGGCGAGCCACGGCCAGCTTCTCCCTGAACAAAAGAAAGAGCGAGAGACAGAGAGACAGAAAGACGGAAAGAAAGAGAACGAGAGGAGAAAAAGAGCGAGAGAGAGAGAGAGAACAAGAGACGAGTGAATAGCTGATCATTTTTCATTGGGACACAGTCAGGCAGGTCTGTCACCTCTCTCTGTCAGTGCTCCGTGCACTGTGCTCTGCCAAACAACTAGCTAACAGCACTGTGGTATACCAACACGTCAACAAACATCAAACAGAAAGGGTATAGGGGGCAGCAACTAGACACTACACACTAAACAGAGACACACTAGCCTACGCCTTGATAAAAAATAGCACACAAAAAGCACAAAAAGAATTCCACATTGACAACCATAAACATCCACTCAGTCATAGAGATACAGCGTCTAGCGTTCTATTTCTATGAAAACCGTAGAACAGACAAACCCCCCACTCTCACATGAGCTCAATCATTTTGCTAATGAGAGAAAGTGGTGTGTTCATGTACTGGCACTGATAATGATGGCCTCTTTAGAGCTTTTCCCAAGGTATCACAGCCTGACTGACTAACAGCTCTCTCGGCCAGGCATGCCTTCCATATTAACAACATACCATAACATGTTTGAAAGCTACAGACATGAGGAATTGCACTGCTGTGGTTTCAATGCCAGCCAGCCAGCCATCACTTTGTTAGCCCACAAAACAACGCTTAGTATTCCATATTACTGGTCTGGAACCAACAGACAAGACAACTCCTCTAGGCCAGGCATACCTTCCATATTAGCAACATATCTGAAGGCAAGAAACAAGAAGAGGTACTGTAATGCTGTGGTTTCATTGCCCACCAGCCACCATTGTTAGCCCACAAAATAACTCTTAGCATTAGTAATAGGGCAATTTCACAGCATCGGAATTGCGCTGAGACGCCAACAAAGAGTTTCTTCCTTGACTTACCTGGGGAAAGTCCTGTGTAAAAAAAGACTACTAAGGTAGAAGCTATAGAGTAGTAGATGAATACAGATAGAGTAGAATATGGATGGTGAAGTCCCCACTGAATTAGCAGTTTGTAAGACACTACTCGCTGACGCCAGCTAAGAAAGTTCTGGTTTGTGTGTCATCCAACTGCTGTGTGTGAGGAAAGGGAAAGAGAGACAAATTCAATTACGCAAAGCCTTGGCACGCTGACTGATTAAGAAACAGTGACGCTGTGAATCCAACCGGAAGTTGATGCTATGAATCTGAGCGTAAGTTGACCTGCCCTATTAAGACACGCAAACACAAACACAAACACGCACACGCACACACACACACACACACACACACACACACACACACACACACACACACACACAGTAACTGGAATGGTTACTAACAGGAGTGTGCAACTGGAGTGGGAGTGTGTTGCTGTGTGTTTCAGGTGTAGCGTGTAGGATCACATGGGGACGTGTGTGTGTGCGTGCGTGCGTGCGTGCGTGTGTGTGTGGGTGGGTGTGTGTGTGTGCTGTGTCACCTTGTGAGAAACACCTGAACTTCTGTAACTCGTCACCACGTCTACACTGTTTTCCTAACTGGCAACTCATCACATACCCTGCTGCTACTGTTCATTATCTCTCCTGTTGCCTAGTAACCTTACCCCTACCCGTATACATATCTACCTCTATTACCTCATAGCCCAGCATATCGACTCAGTACTGGTACCACGTGTATATAGCCAAGTTATCGTTACTCATCGTGTATTTATTCCTTGTGTTATCTTTTTATTATTATAATTTCTCTCTCTCTGCATTGTAGGGAAGTAAGCATTTCCCTGGTAATCTACACCTGTTGTTTATTAAGCAAGTCTTTGTTATGTCTGCGAGCTAGACATGTAAGGGGTTAAGTTTCAGGCCACTTATTCACAGACATGTTACAGGGGGCAGGAAACTTGAGCTAACTGCGCCCGTTGAGAAAACCACTGCCAAAAATAGAGCCATTTGACATTCTGTGTTAAACATAATTACAGTAATTGGTACATTTTTAACAGGCAGTCAAAACAATATTTCAACATGGCAACATTTGACTCCAATTTCAGCCCTGAGAATGTGGACGGGTGGTATTTGAATAGGATCGTGTAAGTAAGGGTTGGAGGAAAAAAACGGCCTGGGTAATGGACGACCCATTTTGCATATTTGATCCTGACATCATGTGGCATCTGCATTTCAACTACATCCACGTTAGCCCAATTCTGCTGATCTGTTTATCTGGGAACGGCTAGGATAGTCTGTCCATGACCAGCTGTGTAAACCTACCTCTCAAAAGAGAAACAGAACGAGAGTCAGTCTTAAAAGCTATAATGACAAACATTCCAGATATCAGAAGTCATCCTCCTTGAGTTGTGATAGGGGGTTATAAATATAAGTATCTGTTCCCATATGTCACACTGGCATACAGTACCACTTACTAGAATGTATGGGGCATGTGTTCTAATTAAATGGTATAGTAGTATGGAATTGGAACATGGCCAAGATGTGTTCCGATGCTCTGATCCCATGTTTGATCGAACACAGGCGGAAAGGAAGCATGCTGCATGCTCACACAGCTAGCTGTCCACAGTTGACCATGTCTTTGTGAATGTTTTTCATCTCAATACCTAATTGAAACCCCAGCTACATCCAAACCCACCTCCCTTCATCCCTTCTTTTCCCCTCCTGCTCTTTGAACACGGTTAGGGGGCTTTGGGAGCGAGTGCATTCCAACGGCAGCGACGGGCAGACAGATCGGGGTTGGCACCTCGCTGGCCTCCAGCAGTTCCCAGTCACCTGGAATTATCTGGCACTGCCCGCACCAGTGCTCAGTCCGTGCCCACAGTCTGCCCACAATATATCCACCACGAGCAGTTGGGCCAGTGGAGAGCAGGAACGCAGCTTGACTAGCTCCACGCTTCAGTGAAGCAGGCCCAACCACCTAACAACCCCCACCCCCCGCGGACGCCCCACCGCTTCCCACGCCTCGCACAAGCTGCTGCAGCGAAGGGCAACGGGCCAAGGACCAGGGAGGGCCAAGCTCTGCCCCCAGGCTGACACCACGGGCAGGGCAGGGGCAAGGGAGGGCGCCCCAACCATCCCATATCCCACATGGCATCTCATCGCTCGCCCTATAGGGCTAAGGGTACGTTTGGCAACATGTACTAACAGTACGAACGCTAAGCCAAAAAACTCAATTTGATTGGTTACTGGAGAGTATTGGACCAGAACTATACTGAAACCTTATTCATCAGGCTCCATATGCTTCTGAACTAGATCTGTCACATCTAGTTCTGATCCAAGATCAGCTATCATGATCAGCTGTCAGTTGTCCACCCACCCACATGATACTTTATTGGTCTTTTCCTCATTGGGATGTTGTTATTCAGGCACAATCACAGCAACATCACCTTCCTTTAGGTTTCATATGACAGCCTAGAAGGAGGCGAGGCGAGGCGAGGGAAGGTGTGTGTGTGAATACAGATCAAATCAGCCCTGTTTCCCTAGACATTCTCCCACATTCTCCAGGCTAACCAATCTTCACCATCTCTAGATTGTTTTTGTCGTCACGTGAGAGACAACGAGTGCGGCTGCTTTGGCGTCGGAGCATCCCAGCGTGCAAAGACATGATCTGGCGAGGGGCGGGAGGATCAATCATTCTCCGGGAGATGTTATTTGCCAACCTGAGCTGACACGTTCGCCCCAAGACAAGCTTTGAAATGCATTGTGGGAGGCAGCTCGTTGTGTTGCATTTTTTTCTTTTATCCTCATTGTTCCATTGTCAACCATTGTCCCTTGTGTGAGGTTGTGTGGTTTAAGTCTATTTTGTCAAGTCTAAGTTTGTCTGATGAGGAAAGACGGGAATTTACAAAGAAAATAGTTATCCTTGTTCATGATACTTACGGGTTACTCTGTAGTCCAAACTACACATTCATACACTGGCAAGCCAACCCTACCTCTGTCCTATCAAAACCATTGCCGCAACGCTACTGCGTACGTAACAATGAGAAAATGACATACTGCCTTCAGGTAGCCTAGCGTTTAGAGCACTGGGCCAGTAACCGAAAGGTCGCTGGTTCAAACACACGAGCAGACAAGGTGAAAAATCTGTCGATGTGCCCTTGAGCAAGGCACTTAACCTTCATTTGCTCCAGGGGTGACGTACTACTATGGCAGACCCTGTAAAACAACATATTTCACTGCAGCTATCCGGTGTATGTGACAAGAGAACATCGTCCATGGTTGGTACGCTACAAATAGTCACGCCGGGGAAGAATTTGGCTAAAACAGGAAATCGACCTCACCATCCACTACATAATAATGAAAACTCATCTCCAGCAATGCCAGCTCTCACAGTCTATACTCTAAACACACCACTCTGGGAAAAGGATGCCTGAATAAAATAGCCCTCCGTTAGAGTTGATACAAGGCTTACATAAGCAAACGGAACATCTAAACCATGACATTATCTCGATCTGAGTAAACCACAAATGTACACAGAGGGAAGTGGATGGGAAGCATAAATGTTTGGATGATGATGAGTCCCCATGCATTTATGTATTAGCTGAGTTTTAACTCTGCAGGTGAACAAATCTGGTGTGTGTGTGTGTGCATGTGACTAAAAGTGTGTGTGTGTGTGTGTGTTTGGAGAGACTTGCCGCTTGCCTCTCTTTTTGGCCAGGGTCATTTCCTTCCATGGAGCGTCAGGCCAATGAGTTTTGTTCTGGCGCTTATTAAGTTATAGCATCCATTAGAAAGCAATCATGGCTAATGCCCCCGTGTGTGTGTGTATGCACGTGCATCTACGCACATGAATGTTAATGCAGTTACAGCCATGTCACTAGAAAACGTTCCCCCTTAGCACTGAGAGGCAGAGAGAGGCTGCTACATCTACCACCCACATCTGGGGGTCTGACCTCTGGTACCCTGTCCAGACCTGGGCTACACGGGAGAACAGCGGGAGGTTGGAGCCATATGTTATCACCTCACACACACCCATGAAATGAGGAGATCAGATGGCCAATGACTGTTACCACACCACATGCATCAATAATGGAGGACATGAAACCTGATGAGGTTTCTTTGAAAACACACAAAGAACACCTCTATATCTATCATTGGGAAGCTATAGGGGCTGGACACAAAAGCGTGGTTTTGGATAAGAATGGCTCCATCTTTAAAGACATTTTATCACTTTATAAATTATGGAAAACCTTAATAGAGAATAGCCAGTGAACGAACCATGAACCTTTTCAGAGGCAGAGACGTATTTTACAAAATACAGTAGGAAAGGTTCAAATGGGATGATGTTCACATATTATGTGCTTTTACCAATTGCCTTATCTTCTGAAATTACAACACATATGTTCACACATTCATTTCCACACAATAAGAAAACCCAAGGACCTTTAGCTCATACTACCCATCAACGATCAGTAACAGTCACACAAAACACTAATCATCTGTCCAATGACAGCTATGGCAAATTTAGCTCTGAAGCCTTGGGTCTGACAGGGTTTAGAATGTTCCTAGCGAGCAAGGATCTCCCCCCCCCCCCCCCCCCCTCTCTCTAAACATTTTCTTATTGGGCATGTCATGGCTGACCTCGATTGTTTCTCAACCACATCAGCCACAGTCAGACGCATTCCACCTCAGATGGAACGAAACACTCCGACAGAACAGATGTACTCTGAAATGGCCTCCGATGCCCCGCCATCACAAGCCAGTTCACAGACAGAATACAGACAGTCGGCTCAGGCACGATGAATGGAGATTCTGAATCATCAGACTCAAACCACTGCAGGTGTTCAGTGTTGGAACCAGACGCAAACGTGCACAGATACACACACACACACGTATGCATGCACACCACACACTGTAGGGTATTTTCACCATCTATGTCAAACCCCAGTCATTCAGGTATACGCTCATGTTCCGATGTGTAATCATGTGTGTATCACTCCTATAATTGTGTTTATCTGTCCATTCCTTTCCCCATGGAGCCAGTGTTGATGTCACACTGACCAACACGTGACAACAACCATCACAAGCTTTTCATTTGCTCTGCAGTAGGCCCTTCAAAATGCACTGACTGCCTCTCAATATGGGGGGACACACTCTTAAGCCTCACACACACACACACACTCCATACCCCATTATGGCTGTTTACTGCTGACTCATCCAGGCTAGTTTTAAAGGCCACCCCTGGTCCCTTTTTACTCATTGTGAATGGGAAGCCATCGACCATCGTTTCAGATGCAGCGCAAACACTGTCCCCTTTTACAGCAGCAGACAAACAAGTCAGTCCTCTAGAATAGACACAAAGGTACGGGTAAACACGGGCTCTCGTTCTCTCAAGTGTCCCTGGTCTCCCCGGAGAGGCCATTACAACGTGTTAGCTATGTCACACACTGACACACACATACGGATGTGGACACACACACACACACACACACACACACACACACCTCTATGTAAGAGAGTGCCGGGTACCAGCAGCCAATACAGTTCTGACCCCACTGAGCCAAATAAAAAGTCAAGAAACGGCAAGTGGATGAGGTCTGCTTGTTTCTCACACAATTATCCTGTGATTTACGATTGGGATAGATGGGAGCTGAAGTTTGTTGACATTCCCGAGGCTCGGTTAGCCTCAATCTGAAGCCATGGGCCGTATGTAACTCAAAGTGCTGATTTAGGATCAGTTTCGCCTTTTATATCAAAATGAATAAGATTACATCGACAGGGGGAACCGGATCCTACATCAGCACTCCAACTGAGAGGCTTGACACATACGCTCCAGTTCATTCCCAACAAATGTCATAAATGGTTTTGTTTCTAAAAAAAAGGGCATCTTTAAATCGTGTGAAAAGGTCAATCAAGAGATGTTACTAGAATGGTTTGACACCTGTCCTTGGTTAAGAATCATGATGGAAGCTTATGTTTCCAGGTTTTAGCAATAAAGAAAGCATTTTCTTCAAAAGTCGATGAACGCTTGTCACATATCCCGTCATTTTCTCCATCCATGCACCTCGGTTGGACTGTGAGGCTGCAACAGCACACTGTTCACATTGTAGCTTTTCTCATCACAATTTTGTGGGATAAAGTATGAAGCTTCGATGCCAAAAAAAAAAACTCTCAAATGACGGCAGACACATCAATCTTCTCATAAAGAGTTTGCATGTGAAACGTATGACCCAGTTACTGCTGAAAACACACTGCTTAAAACTAGTCTTAAAGTCTTAAAACTAAATCCAATCTGGGGTGTTTCCAACTAACTTTTATGTCCACCAGTTTTGTCTCTTAAACTTAATCCTTAGTGGACACATGTATCAAAGGGATAGATGCCAACGCAATCAAAGATTAAGGTTATATTTAAAAGAGTTACAACAACCAGAGTTCTTACAAGCCTGTGTTCCAAGAATCTGTCATTGCCTAAAGACTCTGTTGAGAAATATAATCCATGGCTTTATTTTGTGGGCCAAACCTGATTGGCAAACCTTGGAATTTAGCAGTTAGTGACTGGAATAATGTCCTGCTAAAATGTTCACCTTGGAGAACTCCCGTAGAGCGAACCCAGCCGTTTTAAACCACAAGAATGTGGCGTTTTAATGGCATAATTTAACAGGGTAATACTGTACTTTGTCTCTAAAGGCAAAGGAGTAAGGCAAAGGATTCCACCAACACCATCCATTGACAGTTACCACATAAAACCCTTTTATTGCCTATAAATGGTGTTGGGGTATTAACTTTTAATGTTGCTTTTGAGTGGGACACTAGATTCAGAAGGCCGTCAGCCACAACATGACAAGGATTTAACAGTCGTTCACATTTGAAATATGTCTTTCACATTTGAAACTATGTTGGCAATCGTTGCAGCTATAGAACAAATGCATTCATATAGCCTACACAGCTGTCAAACTGAAATCTTGCTAATCTCAAAATGACTGAGCTATCCATCAGAGACAAGGCATTTGCCTTGCCCCATTTTCAACAGGGCAACTTAGACAGACTCAGACCGAAACAGGCTCATACTGGCTTGTCCCATGTCGGAGAGCCCTCCAAAGACCTCTGCTGTCTTTTTCGAGTTTCCCACGTGCTGTTCTTAGCAAGATAAATGTGTAGCGGGACTATGGGAGGAATGCATTCACTGCTACTCCTAATTGATGTGAGTGGTCGTCAGCAGCAGTACAGACTGTCTAAACAGAGCCAGGGGTTAGAGATGGGAGAAGAACTCAGGCCTCACACTCAGGCCTCACACTCAGGCCTCACACATCATTACTGCTTTATGGGCGCCTCTGGGTCTCCCCACTGTGTGTGTGTGTGTGTGTGTGTGTGTGTGTGTGTGTGTGTGTGTGTGTGTGTGTGTGTGTGTGTGTGTGTGTGGGTGTGTTTGTGTGTGTGCGTGTGTGTTGGTGTGCGTGCGCATGTGCGGTGTTGTTGCTCATTTAAATGTGTGTTTGCATGTGTGTGAGTATGTGCAACCCCAGTGCTGAACAGCACAGAGCGGGAGATAGACTGGCCTCTGGGGAATTGGGTCCTCTTCCCAAATGAAACGAGTCTTGCTGCAAATGAGGTGGAAATGCTCCCATGCTGGGACACACTGGGGCTGGCCGTTGAACAGGAGGACATTCCTCAGCAATTCATTTTGACCTGAACCCAGTATGCTAGCTGGGTCGATGAATGGAAGAGGGAAAGGAGGGGAGAGACGGGGAGGAGAGAGAGAGAGCAGGAGAGGACTAAAAGCATCATATTTGATGAGGGGATGGCAGTAACCGGTTGTGATCCCTGTATGCTTACTGCCAGCGGCTTGTCTGTCAACAAACTGGCTGTCCATGTAGACATTTGGATTACATGCAAAGTGGTTGGCAGGACATTGTGAGTGGATAATATGTTGTGCCACCATATCACTGGTTGGACTGGCATGACAACATTTACAGCACTTCCACTGAAATATCAACTTTCAACATATTGTCTCATCTGAAAGTATACTCTTAGTGGGATTATAACAAATAGGACATTTACACAACCAATCCAGTGACTCCACAACACATTTGTCACACAAAAACACACTTTCAACTGGCTCCATATACAGTTAATGACATACAGTAATATCAAACGCTGTACAGGAATAGAATGGGGGGGGGGATCATGTCACTCAGAAAATGTTTTCATTCATCCATCGCGGGGACACATGAAGCACGACTCTTTTAAATCCATCAAATCAAATCTCTCCACTTCGCAATCCTCTTAAACTAATCCCCAGGTATGTTTCAGAGGCCGCTGGCCTCAAACTGGACAGCACCAGCAACACATCTGCCGAGTGTGAACACTTTCACTTGGCCAGAAGCTGCCCCAGGCTGCCTGTAAAGTAGCACCGCCTTGTAGCATTATATAGTGAATCATTACGGCCAATCATAGACTCCCTGGTGATAACAAATATATGTTGTTAAAGAATAACAGAGTAAAACTGCAATGCTATTACATAGCATAACTGCAATGCAATTGTGTTTGTTTGAGACAGAACAACGCAGTTCGACAGGAGAAAAGAAAGCAACAAACATGTCCTGTCCTATAGTCCTGTTTCTGTGTTTCTGTCGCCTCTTTGTTTACTCCGATAATAGACAGAAATAGGAGCCGTCACTCAAGTCAGTGGTGTTTGAGTGACAGCTAAGGGTTCTGTTGATAAGGGTGTGTATGCAGTACTGTCACCCCCTCAAACGGTGATTGCTGTGGGGCTGGCACATGTGGCCAGCTCTCCCCACACCAGTCCTAGAGAAATAGGGGTAGGGGTCCACGGGAGCCCCACAGCTGTACAATGGAGCTGGCCACATCCAACCATCCATACATCCATCCATCCACAACACACACGCACACACACGCACACGCATACGCACACGCACACGCACACACACACACACACACTGGGGGAGAGCCAGGGACAAAGCAGTAATGATGTGAACACACACACACACAATCCCAGCAAGGGAGCACAATCCATACCCCACCATTGCTGTTTCTATGGCAGGATTAGACTCACTGCTGGGGGAAACAGACTAATCTTTAATATGGCTAAGAGGGGACGAAATACATTCCAACACACACCTCCCAGACTAGCTTGTTGTACCTCTCCTTGAACGATCGGGCACATATTCCCTCTGTTATCAATCAGAAATAAAGCCTCCTTACAGGGCCTAGCCCCGTGCCGTTGCCCCAAGCAACAGGGCACACAATTGCTTTCCTTTTCCCTGCACTGGCTAGTAAAGGGACCGTGTAAATCAGGATCATCTCCTGCAAGTAGCCTCATTCCCGAAATAAGAAATGTAGCTAACGCTAGGTTACACGCTCATCGGAACCAGTTGGACAAACACAGTTCACAGCAAGCGGACCCCGATTTAAAGAGGCACAACCGGTCAAATATGATAACGCTACAGTCCACGACGCGTACGCAGCAAGGAAGCATGTACACTGCATTTAACTTTGCGGCTCCTTGCAACTTAAAGGACACACCTGGCTGAAATTCACATGAAATGACAACAGGAAGAAAACACCTTTAAGCCCAACACAATGGCCTACTATTATTGGGTCGCGTAGAAGCCTATGCACCAGATGCAGAAGCTTGATGCCCCCAGTCCACAAAAAAAAAAAATACTGCTGAATTCCCATGTCTTAAAGGGACATCTCCTGTCTTAAAGGGACATCTCCACTCTTAAAGGGACATCTCCACCCTTAAAGGGACATCTCCTGTCTTAAAGGGGAAAGAGTGGTGGTGTTATGAGCATCTAGCTGTTCTCCTTACCATGCCTGAGGTGCTGCATCCTGGTGTTCTGTCTTCAGTTGACACACATGGTAATTCTGCTGCACGCTGCACCGCACAGCAGCTGCTGCAAGCCACTGATCCCACCCACGATAAAGTTTACATCCCCAATGCAGCCCTCTGCTCGATGTGACAACTGCGCAGAACAGCGATCGCCCTCTCTGTCTCTCTCTGAGCCTCTCTCTTTCTATTGCACTCCCTCTTCCTCTCTCTCTGACTTGCTCTACACACAACCTCTGCCTGTCCTCACTCTCACACACTGTGTGTGTTTCTATCACGCTGCCTCTCTCGTTCTCTCTCTCTCTCCCTCTGACAACATGCACACTGCTGCTTCTCAACGCCGTTTATCACTCTTCCGCCTCTGTCTCTCTCCCTCTCTGCCCCTCTCTCGCTCACACTCGCGTTACATACTCTGCCGCTCTCACACCGCCTCTCTCCCTGTCTCTCTCCGTCTCACTCTCGAGGTCCCTCCTCTTTCTGTGCCTCAGCGCTTTTCTCCTGCTCAAGCTACATGACGTTTAACATGTGTTGGGGGGTGTAGGGATGGGTGAGATGGCTGCTGGCTCTGAAGGTGGCACTTTCCTCTGGGGAGATGAAGGGGGGTGGGTGATGATGAGGGGGGGGGTAGGAGATATGGGGGAGGGGTGGGTGACAGCAGTGGGGGGGGGGGGGGGTTCAGGGACATGAGTGGAGCTCGGCTTGAGATGTTTCTGACTGAGCTCTTTTGAGAGAGAGAGAGAGAGAGAGAGAGAGAGAGAGAGAGAGAGAGAGAGAGAGAGAGAGAGAGAGGCCTGGCTGCCTGGGACAAACTCCAGCCCATCTGCCGCAATCACAATCAGTCTCAGCTGAATGGCTGTGACAAACCAAAGCCCCGAGCCTCTCGATCAGGACGCCTACGAGGGTAGAGGGGGGAGAAATTTATTTTTTATTTATTTATTTTACCTTTATTTAACCAGGCAAGTCAGTTAAGAACAAATTCTTATTTTCAATGACGGCCTGGGAACGGTGGGTTAACTGCCTGTTCAGGGGCAGAACGACAGATTTGTACCTTGTCAGCTCGGGGGTTTGAACTCGCAACCTTCCGGTTACTAGTCCAACACTCTAACCACTAGGCTACCCTGCCGCCCCAAAGGACCCTTTCAATTTCCCTTTCACCCCTCCAGTGCCTGCCCACTTTTCACAGTGGAGGGGGGAGAAGTGGAGAGGAAGGGGGAGGGGACCCTCTCCATTGTCTCCCCCCTCCACTGTGAAAAGTGGGCAGGCACTGGAGGGGTGAAAGGGAAATTGAAAGGGTCCTGGCTGGCGAAAGCAGTCCTTGTTCAAATAAAGAGGAAGAGAAAGGATGAGCTACTCCCAGCCTAGCCAATCACAGTCCCTCTGCCCAACATTCACTAGTTGCTAATGTCGCTAAATGAACAATTACGCTAAACACATGAGTAATTAGTAGCAGCACAACCAAAGGGGACAGAAGCGGATGCCTCCTAGTTGTAGCTGGACGAAAAATAAACATGCACATATCACCGCATTTTGGGTCAGAGAAAGTTAGAAGTTAATCAGATGGTGGTAAAACTAGAAACGCGCACATTCCAGTGAGAACACGCAGGATCTGAAAGCCAACATTTGAACTGGTTAGAGGGCGCAACATCAGCTGGAAAGTTTGTGACGTGATCGTAAAAATATTGGCGTGTCAAGACTACACACTTTCATTACTGGATCGTTGTGTCCCATAAAATTGACAGTGAGAAACCTACTCATCATAATAACAGGGAAGATTCACGGTGCTTATTATGTTGAATATGACCGAAGTGTCATGCGTATTGCATTTATCATAAGTTGCAGATGTGTCTTACGCACACACACACACACACACACACACATACACACACACACACACACACACACACACACACACACACACACACACACACACACAATCTGAATATGTGGTGAGGGTCTAATTTGATTTCTAGAGCAGGTGGTCACCAATTTAGTCCCATTGTCCTGTTTGGATAAAAAAGATAAATGGACTCAGAAGTCAACAGGAACGGATACATAATCAAGAAATATTGAGGAGTCGCCCCCACTTTACTTCAATAAACTGCACGCCCCCCAACGTTGAGCGACGGCCATGTGTACAACGGGATCCAAAATGGACACACAGAAAGACAGCTTGTCTGTAGTGAGACAGAAACCAGCAGACCAAGCCTAGTCACTCATAGCAGTGGGAGTCCGACCCCCCCCCCCCCCCGAAACAGGAAGCTCTGTATGTTTGGACATCCACCACATGGACATTGTTTTAAAAAGTGTAACAACATGTCCAGGTGTGAGTTAGTGTGTGTGTGTGTGTGTGTGTGTGTGTGTGTGTGTGTGTGTGTGTGTGTGTGTGTGTGTGTGTGTGTGTGTGTGTGTGTGTGTGTGTGTGTGTGTGTGTGTGTGTGTGTGTGCATGCTTGTGTGTGTGTGTGGTGAGTGATCTTCTCCACTCGTTAGGAATCCCTGATTACTCCACTGCCTGTAGTGTCAGTGACAGATTCCAATGTTTGGAAACACATGGGTGCCAACATACCCCACACACACAACCTGACTGGTTCCACTAACACCACCACCACGACTACTACCATCACCAACAGGCTAGCATTCCACTGAAAGGCGGGTGGTGGATGGTTGTACTGCTGGGAGAGGAAGGGGAGGGGGAGACAGGGTTGATAAGGGGCGGTGTGGGGGGGAATGGGAGTTTAGGGGGGGCTCTCCTCCTCTCCTCCTTGGTAAAAAGCGACCATAATCCCCCAGCAATCAGACATTAATGTCATTAATCCGGGAGGGCTTATTAAAACATGTGTGGACGGAGGGAGGACAGAGGAGGTTGATGACATGCGTCACTTAGCTGAGCGCATTACGTGACCAGTTTCTGCCGCCATCGTCGTCAAGGTCTGTGTTCCCCCCCGGACACTCGTTAATCAGGGAGCGATAATCATGGGATAAAATGCAATGGTGTGTGTGTGTATGTGTGTGTGTGTGTGTGTGTGTGTGTGTGTGTGTGTGTGTGTGTGTGTGTGTGTGTGTGTGTGTATAAATGTTCCCCCCTTCCTTAATCTTCAGGGCCTCAAACACTATTTACCACATCTTATTGGCTCAGACAAACACAACTTCCAAGCATTTGTATACATTTCTGAATGTCTGAACACTAAATGAGGTACGCTAAAGTCTAAATACCCTTTTGAAACTAAAACCAGAAGTGTTGATCGCATTTTTTTTCACCTTTCATACTTATTTGTCAACAGACTACCCCCTTGGGCTGTTTGTACGGTGAGACGAGCGGTGGGAATGCCATAGTGTAGACATGGGCGTTTATTTACCCAACACACACACAGGCTACCCGGCTCGGGCTACACTGCTCTCAACCCCCTCCCTAGACAGCAGTCAGGCAATGGAAACCATCTGAGCTGTGATCGTCCACTTTGGAATGGCCCCACCGACCGCAAACTGGGACAGCCATTTAACATTTTGTTTGGGGGGCCAGATTGAACGTGCAACACAATGAGTGGGATCTGTGATAATGTGCCTCTGTCATGTTCCATTAAGCAAGGGGAATGGGTTGGCGTGATACAGTGTACAGGTTTTGTGGTTCTGTTTAGCTCATGTGGTAGAGCAAGGTGACACCAGGGTAGTGGGTTCAATTCCCGGGACTATCTACAGTGGGGCAAAAAAGTATTTAGTCAGCCACCAATTGTGCAAGTTCTCCCACTTAAAAAAGATGAGAGGCTTGTAATATTCACCATAGGTACACTTCAACTATGACAGACAAAATGAGAAAAAAAATCCAGAAAATCACATTGTAGGATTTTTTATGAATTTATTTGCAAATTATGGTGGAAAATATGTATTTGGTCACCTACAAACAAGCAAGATTTCTGGCTCTCACAGACCTGTAACTTCTTCTTTAAGAGGCTCCTCTGTCCTCCACTCGTTACCTGTATTAATGGCACCTGTTTGAACTTGTTATCAGTGTAAAAGACACCTGTCCACAACCTCAAACAGTCACACTCCAAACTCCACTATGGCCAAGACCAAAGAGCTGTCAAAGGACACCAGAAACAAAATTGTAGACCTGCACCAGGCTGGGAAGACTGAATCTGCAATAGGAAAGCAGCTTGGTTTGAAGAAATCAACTGTGGGAGCAATTATTAGGAAATGGAAGACATACAAGACCACTGATAATCTCCCTCGATCTGGGGCTCCACGCAAGATCTCACCCCGTGGGGTCAAAATGATCACAAGAACGGTGAGCAAAAATCCCAGAACCACACAGGGGGACCTAGTGAATGACCTGCAGAGAGCTGGGACCAAAGTAACAAAGCCTACCATCAGTAACACACTACGCCGCCAGGGACTCAAATCCTGCAGTGCCAGACGTGCCCCCCTGCTTAAGCCAGTACATGTCCAGGCCCATCTGAAGTTTGCTAGAGAGCATTTGGATGATCCAGAAGAAGATTGAGAGAATGTCATATGGTCAGATGAAACCAAAATATAACTTTTTGGTAAAAACTCAACTCGCCGTGTTTGGAGGACAAAGAATGCTGAGTTGCATCCAAAGAACACCATACCTACTGTGAAGCATGGGGGTGGAAACATCATGCTTTGGGGCTGTTTTTCTGCAAAGGGACCAGGACGACCTGATCCGTGTAAAGGAAAGAATGAATGGGGCCATGTATCGTGAGATTTTGAGTGAAAACCTCCTTCCATCAGCAAGGGCATTGAAGATGAAACGTGGCTGGGTCTTTCAGCATGACAATGATCCCAAACACACCGCCCGGGCAACAAAGGAGTGGCTTCGTAAGAAGCATTTCAAGGTCCTGGAGTGGCCTAGCCAGTCTCCAGATCTCAACCCCATAGAAAATCTGTGGAGGGAGTTGAAAGTCCGTGTTGCCCAGCAACAGCCCCAAAACATCACTGCTCTACAGGAGATCTGCATGGAGGAATGGGCCAAAATACCAGCAACAGTGTGTGAAAACCTTGTGAAGACTTACAGAAAACGTTTGACCTGTCCTTGCCAACAAAGGGTATATAACAAAGTATTGAGATAAACTTTTGTTATTGACCAAATACTTATTTTCCACCATAATTTGCAAACAAATTCATTAAAAATCCTACAATGTGATTTTCTGGATTTTTTTTCTCATTTTGTCTGTCATAGTTGAAGTGTACCTATGATGAAAATTACAGGCCTCTCTCATCTTTTTAAGTGGGAGAACTTGCACAATTGGTGGCTGACTAAATACTTTTTTGCCCCACTGTAGATAGTCCCGGGAATTGAACCCACTACCCTGGTGTCACCTTGCTCTACCACATGAGCTAAACAGAACCACAAAACCTACAGCATATACAATGTTATAAAGCAATAAATACTGTAAAACAAATCAATACTGAAATGATACAGCATGGTATAATTCATTACTAGCACCCAAACCCAATACGTGTTGACTGAGTCAGTCTGGTACTTAGCTGGAGGTGAATAGCACAGATGCAGCTACTGTGACATCCAGAAGCATACTGCGCCAGACCAGCACCTCCTCTATCTCGCCACACATCTCAGTACAAGGATGTCTCTCCAAACTTGACCGTGTCAGTCAAAACAACTGCACGCTTCGGTGAACACGTACAAAAGAGCAAAAAACATTGTTTAGCCTACTAGCTCACCTTGAGAATAAAGCCAAGGAACTCCACTCAAAACATCCCAGGAAATAAATCGCTCACCCAGTACACTGTACATCTAAAGACTCAAAGGATCACAACTGTAGATGCCACCCATTTTGCTCAAAATAGAACAACATAGCGGCTCAAGCGCTGTGATGTGTGTACGTGGTGCCATAGTTAGCATGGCAGGCCTCATGAGATTAATGGTGTGGAAGCCATCGGGTCGGCTGGGTAAACACCCGTGTTCATTAGTCATTGCACAAGGCCACAGTGACCACTCTTCTTCACCGGATCTGATTTTTCCACAAGAACAGTCCTAATACCTCTTCTCAATGAACCTACAGTACTGTAAGCAGCACAACAAAACGTCCCTTTATTATAATGTTGTGTAATGTTGTTTACTTATTCAACCTATTTAACCAGGAAAGACCCCTGAGGTTAGAACAGAGCCCTTCTTTGTACAGCCGACCAAATCAAAACAAATCAAAAGTTTATTTGTCACATGCGCCGAATACAACAAGTGTAGACCTTACAGTGAAATGCTTACTTGCATGCTCAAACCAATAGTGCGAAATAGGTATAAGGTGAACAATAGGTAAGTAAAGAAATAAAACAACAGTTTAATGACAGGCTACATGCAGTAGCGAGGCTATAAAAGTAGCGAGGCTACATACAGACACCGGTTAGTCAGGCTGCTTGCGGTAGTGTGTACATGTAGATACGGTTAAAGTGACTATGCATATATGATGAACAGAGAGTAGCAGTAGCGTAAAAAGAGGGGTTGGCAGGTGACGGGACACAATGCAGATAGCCCGGTTAGCCATTGACCTCGGTCATGCAAGAATTGAACACAAGCACACAAACACACTTATCTTCCGTAACAGGATGCTTTCAAACCCTAAATAGATGACCACTTAGCTTATGCTTGACCTTGAGTACATCATAAAGAGAAATGCATGGCCATCAAGGACGCTACTGTGGTACCGTGTGGACTGAATGGTGGGGGAGGCAAGTGGATAAAGGACCGACATAACATTTCAGTCACTAGCCTAAGTGCTTTCCTTCTCCACTGTACAATGGCACAGAGATATTACGGCGAGTTAAGACGACACTCCCCTTCAGAATGTATTAGCGAAGCGCTTCATTAACCCGTTCGATTAACCCCTTCCTCTCATAAGCGCCATAAAACTGATGCATGTTTTTAGCCAGGCCTGGGCATACTGATAAATCACGGGAGACCCTCAGGGCTCTTACAGTTAGCCTACAGTTAAGCCTCGGGTTAAACCAGACCGAACGCTGCGTTCATTTGGGATCAAGGGTGAATGCAGCGTTCCGTTTGGCTTCACCAGGCTATCTTTCAGTAGCCACAGACATAAACAGCACTGGACCAGACTGGGTTGGTGTTAGTGGTTGGAGATCCGTATAATGTACTGTGGCAGTCATGGCCGACTTGTGTTATGGGCCAACAACAGTGTCAGGCTTGAACTAATTGGCCGAAGTGTTTTCGTCATCTGGTCTGTTTATATGAGTTCATCTTCAGTTACTAGATAGTACAGTGCAGTATTGACCAAGAAGATGCACAGCTCTCCACGGTACTCTGATTAAAGACGAAGCAGCTAAGCTAAGGCTATGGTAAGACTAAGCTTAGACTAAGCTCAAGTTAGCTTTATGCTAAAAACAGATGGAACATACAGGCTAAAAGCACATGCTGCATATTTCCCCAAGCATTGTTCAGTTCTCTGTTTAGAATTTACTCTTGAGTAGCTCAAAGTACGCTATTTTCATCAGGGCACACTTGTAAGAGCTTGAAATAACAACCACTGATTACTAAAATAAACATATTTCACCGAATCTAATCAAATCCAAAAATGTATTTGATGGGAGTTTTCTGAGGGAAAAAGAGGGGGGGGGGGGGGGGGGGGGGATCTCTCTGCAAAACATTTCTATAGAAAACCAATGGATTCATTTATCTCCAACTATGGTGGGGGAACTGACCTCTAATCAATGCATTAGGCTAAGTCTCTCACTCACAGGAGGGCACATAAATACACAATTGACCTTATTAGGTCTCTGGTGGGGGGCTTAGCATTATCAAATGAAAGCATTAGACTGGTCAACTTATCCAATTACAGTTGTCAAATGCATGGCCTTCACCCAAGTGAGATGGCTGCAGAACAGAGCCTTGGGGAGCGAAGTTGCATTGTGGGCCATACCAAGGGAAGGCTCGGCCCTATCCTCATCATCTGGAGAGGGAAAGATGGAGAGAGGCAGAGAGGGCCGCATACTTCCACACAGGATTACATAGCCTTTCATCTACCGGCAGCGGCGGTAGGGGAACAGAAGGATCTTTGAGGTCGAGACATGCCTTGTAGTAACATCAATGAGCCGCACAGCTACAGTCACAAGCCGTTAACATCAGTGGAGGAAAAGCCTCCTCCGTTAGCCTGCTATCATCATCGTGGATGAACACACACAAACATAAACATGAACACACGTGCCCACACACACACGGGATCTCTTTCAATGAAAGTGCCCCTCAGTCTGTGCCCAAAATGGAACTCGAATAAAGATGTATTTAATCATGTACTCAACTATGAACTGTTTTTGATGATCATAGCGCGGCTTTAAGGGTCTCATACTGAGACGCTGCAATTTCATGAAGGGAGGGATTATTGCCCAAATAAATTAGAGGGAATTCAGAAGGAAAATAAGTCCAATTACTATGGATGAAATCCCATTTTCAAGCTAAACTGGTAAATGAACACTGCTCTGGTGGCTATAATTCACCATCTAAGCATAATCCAGTACTTGTGAGTAGTGGCAATGTCCTGATCAGGCAAGGACACACACAGACAAATGAAGGACAGCTATGGGAATACAATATACATTTCTTCCAAGTGGCTGAACATTAGAGGATGATAAATAGTTGCTTTTTACTACTTGTAGACCCAAAGAGACATACATCCAAACAAAGATATTTTAAAATGGACAGATAATCTATCAAAACCTACTGCCAGACCTCCCACTTCCCTCAAATTTGGAGGGATAATTCCTCTCTAAAGATGATAAATAGTTTATTGATCAGCAGATGTCCTGGCTAATGTCCATTCGGGAGGGGCTGCAGATGCACGACTTGCCGGTCCTCATAGCCTAAGAGACTTTCCTCCATAGATCGCCAGCAGTGTGCCCATTCTCCCCTGCTCCCCACCCCACACCCTGCTACCCTGAGCAGGCCCCCTGCCTGCCTGCCCTCCCTGAGTCCTCCAAGGTGTGGAGGGGTCACAGACAAACAAAGACACACACCATCTGCTAAGGGTAAGGCCAGGTGAGACCAGCTTTGGCCACTTGGCTGATCAATGGACAGAGTTCTACATAAAATGTAGAACACAGACACCCAAAGGAAAGTCAATTGAGATTTAGTATGCAGTGAAAAACACTTTCATTACGTAAGATAAGACCACAGGCAATCCCAACCATACACGCAGACACATGGACAGAGTGCAAGAAGGAGGGGATGATGGGAAAAAAGGAGGAATTGGCAGAAAGAGGGACCAAAAACTAAATCTACATTGTTTTATTCCAAGGTCAAGGAAGATTATATATTTCTGTTCCCTCGACACAGCAGCTTTTCAGACAGGGCACGTGACCTTCCACCCGGCCAGTCATGCTTTTTAGTGTCCTAAAGCAGCATCCATATGTCCTCATCCAAATCACGCCTGCTCCCATTCAATAGCTCACTGTCTAAACAGAGAGAAAGCTGTCACTCACTTCACTTTCACCACATTCCCTCTCTATTTACATGTAGAGATAGATGTACATGACATATACTTAATATTGTTGTTTGGCCAAATACATCTACTGTGAATCTATCTTTTTGGCCAATCATTTCCACATACAATCAACCTTTATCTGATACGATCAGAGAGAATCAGATATAACCGCAACAACCATAAGGATAGCTTATATGATGCATCATGACATGTCTCGTCTTGTTTGGAGGTTTTCAATCTGATGTTGACACAGGGCTGTGGAGCCTTTGTTTGTGTTTGTCATGGACGTCATCAGAGTTAATGAAATAATGAGCGATGCCGCGACAGTACCCCACTGTGGTTTTGTTCTGTGCTCCCTCGGCCAGTGATGCTGTGTGTGTGTGTGTGTGTGTGTGTTGTGGAAGGGAGTGGATACAAGGAGGACTATTTTATGGAACAGATGGGTTTGACATACGATGAGAACACTGGCAAAAAAGAGAGAGCTTTCTTGTATTCGTTGGCAGACATTATCATATCTTTTAAAGTGTTTGATTTGTAATCTGTTTTTAGCCTGTAATTACAATACATAACAATAGCGAAACTGTGGTGTAGATATTGGGGGGATAGAACAGTAGAAGGGTGTCCGGGGCTCCTCCCCCGGAATTTATTTTGACATGTTAAAATGCATTTCCTGCTATTTATACACAGTTTGACATGACTTATTATGTCTCTCTTCAGGGGTATATGGAGGGGTATTTTGAGGGGAATATGGAGGGGTATATGTAGGGGTATTTTGAGGGGCATATGGAGGAGTATTTTGAGGGGTAAATGGAGGGGTAATCTGAAAACACAGTACAAGTGGAAGTATAAGTGGAATAGAGCATCAAATCGTATCACAGTTTATTGGTTGCGTACACAGTTTAGCAGATGTTATATAAGGTGCAGCGAAATGCTTGTGTTACTAGCTCCTAACAATGTAGGAAACAACATCAAACAAAAGGCATTTACAATAAAGTATGGCACGCAATATTGAAATCAGGTACAATATCCTACATCTGTGTAATATTACTCTATAATGTGATAGACTGTATAAATATAATTTTGCATTGGGCCTATAGGACACAAAAATAACAAGCCCTGAAGTGGAAACCAATTCGTTCTCTCTCCAGCTTCTTGATGGATTGATTGCCTTAATTTTCCCAGGAAGAAAATGAGGAATATAATGTAAGTCCTCTCGATAAAGTAGCCGTAAGACACAGCGTAATAAAGGGAAGGAGGCGTGCCTGTCTTTATCAGTCCTGAGTTTCTGCTTTAGGCCAACAAAAGAATGTATGGAGTCATTTATCACTGTCACTAACAATGTCGAGCAACATCCGAGGAACAGCGGCACAATCCTTAGGATCTGGCCTGTCAGGTCTGTCAGCGTAGCTGTCTATTCCAAGGAGGTTTATTACCATGAATTTGAATATTGTAATTATATGTACAGTTGAAGTCGGCAGTTTACAAACACTTAGGTTGGAGTCATTAAAACTCATTTTTCAACCACTCCACAAATTTCTTATTAATTAACAAACTATACTTTTGGATGTATTTCAAGGCCTACCTTGAAACTCAGTGCCTCTTTGCTTCACATCATTGGAAAATCAAAAGAAATCAGCCAAGACCTCAGAAAATACAGCTCAGGAAGGAGATGCGTTCTGTCTCCTAGAGATTAATATACTTTGGGGCGAAAAGTGCAAATCAATCCCAGAACAACAGAAAAGGACCTTGTGAAGATGCTGGAGGAAACAGTTACAAAAGTATCTATATCCACAGTAAAACGTGTCCTATATCAACATAACCTGAAAGGCTGCTCAGCAAGGAAGAAGCCACTGCTCCAAAACCACCATAAAAAGTCAGACTATGGTTTGCAACTATACATGGGGGACAAAGATCGTACTTTTTGGAGAAATATCCTCTGGTCTGATGAAACAAAAATTGAACGGTTTGGCCATAATGACCATTGTTATGTTTGGAGGGGAAAGGGGGGGCTTGCAAGCTGAAGAACACCACACCAACCGTGAAGCATGGAGGTGGCAGCGTCATGTTGTGGGGTGCTTTGCTGCAGGAGGGACTGGTGCACTTCACAAAATATATGGCATCACGAGGGAGGAAAATTATGTGGATATATTGAAGCAACATCTCAAGACATCAGTCAGGAAGTTAAAGCTTGGTCGCAAATGGTCTTCCAAATGGACAATGACCCCAAGCATATTTTCAAAGTTGTGGCTTAAGGACAACAAAGTCAAGGTATTGGAGTGGCCATCACAAAGCCCTGACCTCAATCCTATAGAAAATGTGTGGGCAGAACTGAAAAAGCATGTGTGAGCAAGGAGGCCTACAAACCTGACTCAGTTACACCAGCTCTGTCAGGAGGAATGGGCAAAAATTCACCCAACTTATTGTGGGAAGCTTGTGGAAGGCTACCTGAAATGTTTGACCCAAGTTAAACAATTTAAAGGCAATGCTACCAAATACTAGTTGAGTGTATATGTAAACTTCTGACCCACTGGGAATGTGATGAAAGAAATAAAAGCTGAAATAAATCATTCTCTCTACTATTATTCTGACATTTCACATTCTTAAAATAAATTCGGGATCCTAACTGACGAAAGTTGTGAAAAACTGAGTTTAAATGTATTTGGCTAAGGTGTATGTAAACTTCCGATTTCAACTGTATGTTAGTTTTAAGTTTTAATTTGTAGGTAAGTGATTATTTATATGAGCTACTGGAAGAAAAATGTTGAATAGATAAAATTATCATTATCTAATTAGAATATCATTCTGTTTCACTTACAGAAAAAATGTACGCAAACACAACTTAAAAATCCTTAACAAAAATAAACAATGATCACTAAAACCCTAGCTATTGCCCCCACTGTCCTTCCAGGTCTAAGCAAGTTCATGGATTCCAAACAGCCCCTAGTGAGAAGACCCCAGCCGCTCTCATGGGCCAGTCCACACAATAACAACCAGGCCCCTCTAACCTGTCATTAGGTCACTTTCCTGGTCAAAAGAGGAAGGGTCTCCTCTTCTAAAGTGGTGTGAGTGAGACTGTGGACAAGACAATCATTCCTTTACACACCACTTCCTTACCCTTCTATTGAAAATCGGCCTGCCGTAGCAAAGGCCCTGGTCAGCGGTCAACCTCTAACCCCCACCATCCACCCAGGGTCCACTCAGAGGCCCCTCTCCCAGGCCTCCCTGCTCGCTCAAGGGGAAAATTGTTGCTGGATGGGGAGAAAACAGCTCTTTTGACATGGAGAGTTATAGGATAATGGGGGTGAAGTTTGAAAAATGGTCTCTCTTTTCTTTGGGCGGTGTGACATTCAAGGGTCTAAGGATAGGTTTGAGGGCCAAGGTCATGAGTTTGGCCTCTCCGCATCCCCATTGTCTCCATGAGAAATGTCCCCAGCCAACCCCAAAACTGAAATGGACTGAACGTACATCTTTGTCTTTCCTCACCTTTAGCAACCTTGTCCTCACCACCACTTCACAATAGCATTCTCTCACCAAGACTGCACACAAATCATTGTGTCAGCTTCCCAAATTTAACAACATTGTTCGGCTGGTTCTCATTGAGAATAGATTGCGTTCAGCTGTTAATATTTATTGGCAACTAGCGGCAGCTGTCAAAACGCAGATCGAGGATCCTCCCTTACCTTCGGACATTCCTCCGCTCTTCTTCCAGCTGTTTGAGTAGCTCCTCGATGCACTTGTTGGCGTCCATGTACCCCTGTAAACAACAGATGGAGATGAGTGTCAAAGATGGATTCCATGTGCAAATATGGATGAAAAACATCAGTAATATCAAGAACAGCCCAACAATCCTACACTGTCTTTATTATTAGGAAGTTCAGGGGTCGGTTTCCCAGATTAAGCCTAGTCCAGAAGTATTTTTTTTTTTTTTAACTCTCTCAATGGAGATTCTATTGTGTTTATCAACAGCAGTGGTACACAAGACCATACAGAAGCCTACACGGAGAATGAAAAAACAGACCAAAGCCATAGTGCGTATTGTGTATTTTTCCAGCCGGTGCCTTGTTTCCAAACACTCCTCTTCCAAGTGTGAAGAGGAACACTGAGGCAGAACTGGACTGTGTTTCAAAGAAGGTGTGATTCATTCATACTCTTTTGGGGTGTTCGTTTTCAGCGAGTTAGGGAAGAGTGTAACTCCAGAAGCACCGCTGGGTAACTTCGCCTGGCTGACCCTGAGTGCAGGCGGCCAGCTGTGTAGTGTCAAGAGGGAATACCTTCACACACACATACTCCACACACACACACTCCCAAAGTGTGCTATTGAATTACAGCATGGCCCAAATGAGCAGAGACCCGGGAACAGTATGGAAAAACAGATGTTCAGCTTATTTGACACTTTGCCCTAATGATGTGCTCATCCATGCCATGCCTGTATAGTGAGTATAAGACATTATTGTGGAAGAACTAGGCCACCTAGCCATAATATTCCACCCAGCTGTTCTTTGGAGAAGCCGATAGTGACTGTGTCAGTGGTTGGCTACATACGAACATCCAATAGCGACTTATTTATCCTTCGGTAGTGATTGTGGCTAGCTTGAATTAATTATTGGTATTGGTGACGCCTCTCTTGGGTGAAGCGTTATCTCACGGCCACAGATGCCCCCTCCATTGATTTTTAGACCTCCGTCATGTGCTGTTCACGTATAATTGAATCATGGGGAATTCCTCTGAGAGATGACCCAGCTTAGTATCGTTTAGACTCGTCCCATGAGCATATTTTTCATGCTGGATACACTGTGTGTATCTAGAACACGTAAAATATGATGGTACAGACAGTATACATTATAATGGTATAGCCTACATTGTGGAACACTCTAATGTTCTTTCTCAAGCTGAAAATAGAGAGAAACCCTTATTGTCGGAAGAGCTTTCTTCTCAGAAGGCAACCGTATGGCTGGCACCAGGGCAATTATCACACTTCAGGACTGACCTGAGGCCAGCCACTGCAGGTGCCCACCGTCTCCAGTATGCCCCCGTGCCAACTGAAGATGGCACAGGCCCAAACCTCCGGCCAAAGTCGCCAGTCAAGGGCATACTAGGTGACCAATGATCATCAAGGGCAAGGACAGAGGCCAGAAGAACATGGCGATGGCCAGGTGATGATGCGTTTTGTCATTCATAAGAAAGGATATCCAAATAACCTGATGAAATCATCTTATTTTTCACTTTCTTCAACATTTTCTGTTAAACGCACCTACATGTACTTCCTTGTCCTCATATCTGAACTGAATAATTTAAAGTGTTGGTGCTATTTATCAGTGGTGTCCCCAAGGCCATCTGGAAGTCATAAGGTGCCACTGCACCCAGCAGAGATGCCAGTCACACTAAACCCACTGAGTGCCATTAGGACCAAATTAAGTTGCCAGAGGCCTCCCGAGTGACGCAGCGGTCTAAGGCACTTCAGTGCTTGAAGCGTCACTACAGTTCCGGGTTTGATCCCAGGCTCTGTCGCATCCGGCTGCGACCGGGACACCCATGAGGCGACGGAGGGGGAGGGTTTGGCCGGCCTGGGATGTCCTTGCAGGCTTAGTTAACAAAAGTAGCTAAACATCAACTATAGTGCATCTAGCTCTATAAACTTAGAACGGAAAGAAGTTGTCATACAGAGGAATTGTCAGGAGAAAATATCTGTTGTTAGAGACAACTAGCCACATAGTCTCACAGATCCAAATCCCAACTTGAGGTCCCTAGTGATTTAAGCAAAAGTCCACGTTAAAGCAGATCTCAAGTTAGGATTCAGCCAGGTAATGATTTTCCCTGTCTCTCAGAGAGATCTACCCATCACCAGAGTGCCATGTCACCAAAAAGATTTACACCCTACATCAAACGTTAAGCGCAGCTAGCTAAGTCTCTGTTGTCATCGCGGAAACCTCTACTAATGATAGGGTTCTGGCGTACTCCTCCTCATACAGGAAGGCATGCAAAGAATGTGCAATGGTCTGTCTTAATGTCAAATGGAGGGTATTTAAACCGAAGATTGAAGGCCTGACTCGTATATGTTATGCGGAGCACGCTGCCATGTATTGCATTACGTCTTTGGTGGGGCATTACTCCTGACATTTTTACTGTGTGTGCGAAAGCTGCAGGGTTCCCACGGGCGCCAGCGCCTACATTTGGGAGAGAGAAAATGATGGACCTTTGCCTCAAACTTTATCGAACGCATATTTCGCAAAGTACACTTGGAGTGCGATACAGACCAAATAATTCCTTGAGGTGGTTGAAGTGTCTAAATAGCACTAAAGCTCATAAGGACCGAATATCACCTTTACAGAAAACATCGCTAAATCGTTGGGAGGTTGTAAAAACCGTGCCCGGTGCGGCCTGCAAAGTCCTCAAACTCCTCTGCAGCAGTGACCAGACTATACCTTCTCTATCTATACAACCCTCTAGTCAACAGTCTTGTGAGGCTCATTCGCGACGATCCCATGGATACCAAATCCTACATGGCAAGAAACCAAAGGAAGTTGTTTATAGACGGTCTAAAAGTCATACGAGCTCACGAACAGGCGATAAAATGTCTCAGAGTAAGTTAGCGATGATGGGGATCGATTGTGAACTGTCTTATCCAATGCAAATATCTGCAAATGTTGCTTATTTCACCATATACAGTCCTGTCCTCTGGTTCTCTTTGTAGGATGGACACAAGACAAAAAATGAACCAGCATCCAAATTCTGAATCCAATTTCAACTTCAGTGTAGGAGTCAAGGGGAGAAACAGAGCACTGGGATTTGTTGAGCTGGAGTTGGCTGGCGTGGGCATGCACTTAAATACTGTAGTTTCCTTTGTGCGTTTGTTCATGTTTCTAGTCTATGGCAGCCTATGGCAGCCAACCCTCAGTTCCTGTTTACTCTGTATGTGAGAGGGGTTGATAAGAAGGCTAGAGCTGTTGAGAGAGAGGGCTTCCCCCACTGGGCATGCTGTGAGGCCCATATCCTGCAGTCCTCCAACCGATCATGTGCCTCCTAATCTTTAGGACATTTTAAAATGAGCTTTGTCCCCCACTGCTACGGCACTCGGAAACTCGGCCAAAATAGCTTTGCTTTACGCCAGACACACATGCTCACGTGCACGTATGCGCACCCACGCGCAAATGTGTTTAAAATAAATGGTCCAAGAATTTCAGTAATAAAACATTAGATTCATTATTCATCCATGAGAGCGTCTCTCCCTCCCTCTCTCCCTCTCGGCTCTCTCTCTGGCAGATCCACACATACTGAAAGGCTGTAATGGATGGGATCATATCCCTGTCAACATACGAGTTCCTTTAGGTCTTGGCTGAGAAAAACCCAAACGCAGATACAGCACTGACCCAGTTGCAGTATAGGGTCAGTATGTGTTTCAGGCTTCCTTTAAAGTCCTACCTATCTATAATGTGATTTCCTCCCAACCTCACCTCAGCAGGGCTGTAGATCTGAGACCCAGGCAGCAGGCGAGTGAGAGAGATAAGAAAGCTTGAAGCTGCCTAGTGGCCTCTGGGAGTGAGACCTGTCAGACCAGTCAAAGCCAAGGTCAGGATCTATCTCAACCCCAACCGCCAGCCCCCTCCTCTCTGGCCATAAGGCAGGCCGAGACCCGATGACATGGCAGAGTGGCCTAGGGACCCACTTCAGCCAACTGGAAATCTGCTCTGTGTGAGGCGTTCGAGGGGAGATGGAATGTGGAATTCCCGACTGGCTTATGGCAGTCAAAGGTTATGCCTATAGAACGTAACACTTCTTTCTGAGGGAATTTTTATGGCTACTTGGGAATGAATGATATTACAAACTTTCCTGGGTGTCGACACGTTAGAGCTCAAATGGCTGAGAAGACTACCTCTCGCGCACCTCACGACTATGACAGCCCTCTGCGCTAAAGCCTAGGCACTGACCCGGAGAGCGAACACAGGTCTTTATGTCTCAGGCAAAGTTAGGCATCAGACGGGCGGTTACACAGATATTGAAACTGCTCATTGTATCCGTCCTCAGCCCTGGCTTGAATCAATTAATGTTATCAGCGGCTTATCTGTAGCACAGCACTGATGATCTTTCCCTCGGAGTCATTATTCAGGTCAAAATGACTTCATGTCACCATATCAATCCTGCCCATCAAACTCCCACCTCCCAAGACTTTGATAGAATAGATAACAACAGCCTGATGAAGGCTGTGTTATCAAGGGGTTACTATGGTGATTACTAGTGATTTGCTATGAGAAGCCTTTGGAGAGCTGAGTGATCTGGTTTGTAGGCCTTGGCGTCAGAAACCAATACGCCACCAGTATGAAGCCAAATGCTTTCTTCAGATTGCAGCAGTTGTTACTCGAGTAACAATAATAATACATTACATTTGTAGAGCTCTTTTCATTTGCAGACGTAACTTACAAAGTACTTCTCACTGAGAGCAACCATTCAAATAAAAAAAGCTTTAATAAAAGGCTCTAAAAACAATTGGAGAGTAACATACAATTCTATACACTCCAAAACCATATCTAAAAACTGCAGAAAACATGGTGGTTTCAAACGCCATCAGTGTAAAAGATGGAACAGGCTAAACCAGGTAGACAAAGCCTCCAATGCTAAATTCATCCCTTGCATACCACATGCAAACGGGGACAGATTTGGGAATATGGATTACCTGATGACACAAAGGAGGCCTGTTCATCCTCTAGGGTGGGTTTCAGTTATCTGATGTCCTCTTACAGCACCTTGCCTGTCCTAGTCCCAGTGCACGCACGCACGCACGCACGCACGCACACACGCGCACACACACACACACACACACACACACACACACACACACACACACACACACAAACACACCAGACGGACATCAACACCTCCCCGGGCCGTCAGGAATCCGAATCTGTCAGATTATCCTTCCAAACATTAAGATATATTCAACACTTAAATAGCCCCTGTCTCCTTTCTCCTCCTTCCAATGCTCAGTTGGCTAGTCAAAGAGTGGGTCATTCATTCCTGTGCAGTATGTGGCGGAACAGTAGCCAAGCCTGTTCCTCAAGCAAATCATACTCAAGAAAACTGAAAAATTGAATAAATCCAACCTGACATGCCCACTCCATAACACCCCATAGTACAACCTGTGTAGAGACGAAGCATATGCAACTACTACTGTATGTCATTTGGGAACTAAACATAGAGCCTCTGTTTGACAGTATCTCAGAAAACATGTGTGGAGGGTAGAGCACCTAAAGAACGGGTCTATTAGAAATTCTAATGTTTATTTTGACATTTTTAATATATGTTCAATTCATATTAAAAAGTTATATAAAGGCAGGTAGTGAAATATGAAAATACACACTGAATTCATAAGCCATATTGATGTTTAGGACCATGCCATTCATTTAAAAAGGGTCTATTTTTCTCAATTTTCACCTAACTGATGTGCCCAAAGTAAACTGCCTGTTGCTCAGGCCCTGAAGCCAGGATATGCATATAATTGGTACCATTGGAAAGACAACACTATGAAGTCTGTAGAATTGTTAAAATAATGTAAGAGACTATAACACAATAGATATGGTAGGAGAAAATCCAAAGAAAAACCAACCGGAAAAAAACAACGCCTAGCCTAATTAAAGGAGTCCGACAGATCTGTGGCCTGACTTTACAGGCTGAGGATTGCCAGAGAAATAGAGATAGAGAGACAGAGAAAGAGAGAGATAGAGAAGGAGAGTGAAAGAAAGAAACACACAGTGAGGATAAGCAGAGTTTGTGAGTACAGGTAAGTGAGAGGAGAGAGAGAGAGAGAGAGAGAGAGAGAGAGAGAGAGAGAGAACCAGATGTTGATCCACCGGAGGGAATCTCAGCTTCTGTTTGTGCAGGCTTTGACAGGCAGGCACCACACCTATCCTAGCCATGCACAATTGGCTCTGCCAACATATTAACGAGAGCCGCAGCGATCAGGTGGCCTGGCTACCCCTTAGCTTCATGGGAAATTAGACACATTAGGCACATTCAGCAAGCGATATTCACTTTCAGTCAGTGTTCGCTTTGCTCAAACAGCAGCCATTCACTCTATATTGCCTCTCACCTTATTGAAGCTGCACATACTGTATATGCGTATCATTGTGTATTGTGTATCGGTTAAATTCACACCTTGTCAATGAAGGGTTTGTCGTTCTGGCTCACTGTTTTGGCCAGTGAACGGTGCTGAAAGCGCTAGAAAGGTCTAAGCCGGCTAGGCTAGTGTTATCCCCGAGTGAGTCGGCTTAGTGAGATATTTTTGTTCTCACCCAGAAAACTTAACAACAACAAGGAATCCTCCCCAGACACATGAAGTTAGTGACTTGTTTTATGACCGCCTCACCTAGCCTGACACCAGTAAAACAGCAAACTCCAAGCCAACGCTTATTATAGTCTTCGCTGCCGACGTTCTGGGAGCAACGAATGGAGAGAAGCCAGACTTGAGAACACATTCACGGTATAACAAATGAGCACAGTGAAATATAGCTAACGTCTCGTCAACGCAAATTCCCGACCCCCGAGAGTATGTTTTGTTAGATATATTTTTCTCCATACATATAAATATATATTTCTCCACCATTTGACCTGTCTTGCGTATTATCAATGTAATAAGCCCCACAGCCTCAGGTTTATTACAGTATATTTTCTCTGTTTAATCTGCTGGGTGATTTATTGATTAGGCTGGTTGTGTCTCAAATGACACCCTATTCCCTATATAGTGCACTACTTTTGAACAGGGTCCTGGTCAAAAGTAGTGCAATAGGGTGCCATAGAGATCTGGTCAAAAGTAGTGCACTATAGGGAATAGGGTGCCATTTTGGATGCACACGCTCTCTCTAAGTTGACCCATGTGTTAGGCAGATGTCGAGGCAGGCAGGCAAAACATTCCTCGGAAGAGCTGGAGCTGGAAGGTTAGGATCTGCTTCTGCCTGATTTCCAAATCTCTTCTCCCACTGGAATGGTCCTGAATGCCAGGGAGATTCCCTGTTGCCGGGGAGCAGGGAGCAGGAATGCTGAAGCCTGACAGAATGGTAATGTGACAACGGGAACGCTGTTTGTTTGCACCTCTGTCATTCCCCCTGCCACCTCTCATCCTCATCACAAGCCATATTTCCATTTTAAGTGACAGTGATAGACAACAGATAGGTTTCCTATTTTGCCGGGGGATGTGTGTGTGTGTGTGTGTGTGTGTGTGTGTGTGTGTGTGTGTGTGTGTGTGTGTGTGTGTGTGTGTGTGCCTGCCTGTGTAGTGTGTATAAAGGTCTTTTGAAACAGGAACGAGAAGTGTGAGCAATGATTGGTTGTCGTAACTTTTGACCTCCCTCGGGTCTTAGATTGCTTTCATGCAGATACGGTGCAGAGGGCGATTTCCTGTCATATATTACAGTAGGGAGGAAAAGGTGTATCTGAACATAATGTTATGCCTACAGCATATAGCCTTCAGCCTTCAAACCGCAATATCCAATATTCCACAGCTGAACATCAAATTGATACTGCATGTATCAGCGACCTTTGCACTCTAACCTAAAAGTGTTAACATACTATGTTAGTGTTAATCTTGTGATGCAGATAGACACCGTATGAGGATGAAGTAAACCAACCTCCGTTATTATATGTGCAGCGTCCATGGAAGTCCCTGGAAGTCCCTGGAAGTCTGGACATTTGTTAAATGTCTTCTTTGAAGCCATGCCATATGTATGCAAAATGAGCCCATTAGTCGCTAAGTGATGACTGTCAGTCAACAAGAGCCTTCTCAAGAGGCAATTTCCTTTCTCTCTCTCTCTCTCTCTTTGACCACTTTAATGGGATCCGTGTCATGTGTTTCTAGTAGGTTTCTGGGCACACAGGCTACTCGGTGTGTCTGCTGAGCACACAATGACACACAGTCAAGTGATTTGAGGGGATTAAGGGAAATAAAAGCCTAATATCTGAGCAGCACGAAATGCTGAAAGGTGTGTGACGTACCGTTATCCCGCTAATTATCCTATGAAAGTGTGTTATTGTAATGTTGGCCTATTTTCACTTTCTCTTTTCTGTGGAGAGGATTTAGAAATTGTATATAAAGTGCGAGTGAGATTTGAGGTAAAATCGAAAGATTGATTAATGCCGATAATAGCACACAGTCCAAAGGTGTTTTCAAAATGAGTCAACTTTCATAAATAACTTAACCCTTTACACTTGTGGGAATTGGCCTATACGGATAGGGCTAAATGAAATGTGTCTTACAGAATAAATATGGAAAGCACATGGACAGCCATGGCAGCAATTAAAAGGGAACCGCTTGGAGTTTCTGGGGAAATGATTAGACTAAAGGCGAGGACAAAACTGTTCACCTGACACAAGAAAATCCTCTGGATATATTCAGCGACATGATAAGAATATTCTTGGAAAACTTGGGGTAGGTGCAACATAAGACAACAAAAAAATGACACGGGTTTGAGTGAGAGGTCTAACTGGTGTTTCCAAGTGGCCACGAACCTCTCCAAAGTGTGCACCGTTCCTAAGTCATTTCGATTCACTTTTATGACTCAAAGAAGAGTCTTCAACTGTAAAGTGCTTCTTGTAGTTATTTCGTTTGGAACACGGCCCTGCATCCTGCCTTTGCACAATGCTGTTGTTTACGCAATCCCCCAAATTGTCCATTATAAATCCCAATCTGGGTCAGGTGTTATGTTGCCAACGCGACTAGCTAAATTATAAAATGCGATCTTACAGTGGAAAGCTTCGAGAGGAGCAGATCGTAATTTGGATGCGCTTCGAATGGAGTCATGAGTGCATTCAGATGAGCGGTCTGCGGCAAATTCTTCACAACACAGAAAACACAGGCTCATTCTGTTCAGGACAACCCAGGGTACGATGCCATGTCATCTTGTCACATACATCAACCATAGTGATCCTAAACGTTGACACTGTGTATTATATGGGTTTTACGGTGTGGAATTGTGAAAAGCACATTGGATTCACGGGTGTTTGACTTGCTTGTTTGACATCAACGTGGTATTTATTAAAATCCTCAACGTCTCATCTTTCAAAATACATTGAGTCCTCATCAGTTACAGTATTTCCCCCACTCAGACAACCAAAAAGGTGCTCAAGTTGCCCAATTACCATTAAGGATGGGGGTAACTTCTTGTCACACGCGGTGGTCAAGTTCAGAATGGCTGTCATCAAAACCCACACAGATCTGTGAAGTGGAGACCCAGAGCTCTGACATCATGTATAGCATGCTACTGTACAGCCACTGCGTTCCAATTTAGGCACTTATCAGTGTCCAAAATCTGTCATTTTCAACCCATATACAGGTATGAGTGTAACGGGCTACAGGGTTAAGCAAATTTGTACCATTATTTTTAAGAGGCCTTCACTATTTACAGTCAGGTATGGAATTTGAAGATGTACTGTATGCTTATTACACCGTAAGCAATAAATCTCTTTTTATCATTATCTCAAGTGGGCCTCTATTTTTAGTCGCCATCTTTGTTTCATTGCTTCCAGATGGAACAGACTCTGAAGGAATTCGACATAACTTCTGGTTCGCATTAAGACTCAGACTGGGGTGACATCATCACACATGAAAACTCTCTCGTCTTGGGGTTCGACAGATGCCTGGGAGCGTTAGTGCTAAGCCAAGGCGCTAACCCCCTAAAGGCGATCCCAGCCCAAATAAGGAAGACAAGTCAATGGTCAGTCGGGATATAAAACAAGCGTGTAT
This sequence comes from Oncorhynchus mykiss, assembly GCF_057628025.1. Lineage (NCBI taxonomy): Eukaryota > Metazoa > Chordata > Actinopteri > Salmoniformes > Salmonidae > Oncorhynchus > Oncorhynchus mykiss. The sequence goes on from NC_143039.1 coordinate 30,770,783, forward strand.
CATTTGGCATAGTGATGTCACCATCTTCTCCGCTGTCACACAATGGATTTAAAACTGCGCATTTCATTTATTTGTGTTGTTTTCTCTTTTTCGAGATGTCCTCATCTTTCGACCTCTGATCTCCGGGATTGGCGAGCGATACTTCGGCGACTGTGGGAAGATGTCAAACGGCGAGAGTTCATCTTCCTTCGGTTAGGCCAGCTATTTTCTCCTACGATAACAAACACAGTTCTGTCGTTATTATTTGTTTACTTGGCTCACCCCCTTTATCTAGGGGTGCCCCCACCCTTGGGAAAACCTTTACCATAGGGCCATTCTTTAGACCGACTAAAGGGATTCAAGTTAAATCAGCTCACTCTCCGAGGCACACAATGGTGCGCCCTCCACACTGAAAGCATTACCTTACAAGAGCTATTCATTCACTCCCCATCACATAATGCAGAGAGAACAAGAGCCTTCTGCATTGTCCCCTTACAGGTCACATGTCCAATGACCAGCAATTCCTTTGCAATGACTTTTGCTATTCATTCAATAGAACTGACTAGAGGGCATCCATTGCATCTCAAACTTTGAACATGAATAGTCATGTACTTTGATGAATGGTTTCGAATATTGATAACCAAAGGAAAGAACCAACTGAAAATGTTTTATATTTGCCCATTGTAAACACATAATACTGTACTGTGCAGACCTGACGAACGCACGTAAATGCATCCAACATTATTGCTAGCATGACACTTCATAGATTGTTTTTAAAGATTTTACACTTAGAGATGTTTGATGGAACAGTGTAAACACATCCTGGAAGACCACAACTGCCTTTTTAACACTGATACAGTTGATGCATGTACTCCTTCACCCTCTCTATCGGCAATACACCCACTCTGACTTCCCAAAACTAAAACGCGAGAAAGCTTTCACTGTCAAAGCCCTTTCAGAGTAGATTTACCCTGAGCGTTCACCTGTCAAAGCCATTTCAGAGTAGATTTACCCTGAGCGTTCACCTGTCAAAGCCATTTCAGAGTAGATTTACCCTGAGCGTTCACCTGTCAAAGCCATTTCAGAGTAGATTTACCCTGAGCGTTCACACATACAGGCTCATTTAGCAGAAATGTATCCTGAGACTTGAAGGGAATGCTTCCCAAGCTCCTCGTATTCTGTCTGGAGCCACGAGAGGGGAGCAATGGAGAACTAGGTCAATAATAATGCACTAATTCAGCTAACCCGAAGAGTCTCCCTGTTGATGAGTCTGCCACCCAAATGGCAAACGTATCCCTATATAGTGAATTACATTTGACCAGGGCTCATAGGGTTCTAGTCAAAAGTAAAGCACTATACAGGGGAATAGGGTGGCATTTGGCACGCAGCCTGTCTCCCACTAACTGTTCTGCCTCAGGAGGAGACTAATTCACCTGACTAATCTCAGCCAAGAGTCACCCTGACTCACTGTAATACTCACCAATACTGCTTAACCTCAAAGGTCTGGGGAGGGACGGACTAGGTAGAGGTTCAAATTGAGTAGGCAGAAACGTCCTCCCTGTATGTAGGCTATAAAGTGTATGGTAAGATATTTTTTTTTAAATACACTGCAGGCATGATGATTAGAATCAAAGCTAATTGACTGCCACAACAGCATGGATTACTACAATGAGTTATCTGATGGTGGTGGTGAGTGGTGACCCAAGGAGAAATAATGTTCTTGTACCATGCTACAGTAGCCTACCTGCCCAGTTCTCCTACAACCAACGTCCAACCAACAAACCACCAAACCCTCAGTATGCTGACCAGCTGCTGGGACCAGATGGGGGTTAGAGCACAGCTTGATAGCCCACTGACCCCTATCTATCTATCTATCCATCCTATACAATGACCCCTAGGCCCTGGTGACCACTGCCGCTGCAGCCGCCAGCCACACACACACAATGGCCAGCCATTGACCGGGTTGACACTGTGGACAATTGGCCCTGGGGGTCAAAAGGGGGCCCGAAGAGAAGCTACGCTCATTCACCTGAAGGGCTGGAGCCTTTTTGGTGGTAGTGTCGCCTCGTAAAACGTCCCCCATTATATTTATGTCCACCATCATGAGGAGGTTGAGGGAATCATTGAGTGCCACTAGCCCATCGCCATAAACATGAGTTACGGACACATGAATAGGAGATAGATAATATTGCCTCTTTAGAAAGGGACTAGGACTCAATAGGCTGAATGGATGGTGGTGGTCCAACCAATGATTTGCCATATCAAGACAAATGCTCCTAACCTGAAGTAGTGGTGAGTGACTGTTCTTCCACTCTCTGCACGGTCAGATCATTAGAATAAAGGACCTAAATGTTTTTATGTGGGAATTGGTTTGCATACAACATCATTGATCAATGTCAGCCATAGGATTAGTACTGTGAATACAGCCTCCCTAGGGATTATACCGCTCTTCCATCATAACATATTATGATGAGCCCTAGGTAATAAAACGTATTATGATAGCTTTCTCTGATGGTCCACTTCGTAATGACACTGTATGTTGTTATGCTATTTTGGAATAGCTATATGAACATGGCAGGGTTTTGAATGTGTTGTTCATAACCATGAGAATAGAACATGGGCAAGTGTCTCCTGCTACGTGATTGGTTCCCACTTGAAGAATTTAAAAAACACTCCCACTTGGGAAAAGCACTCTACGACTTCCCAAACCACAGAAGGAGAAAAAAAAGCAATTGATTAGAGAGGAAACAAGAGTTACGGAAGAAACGACACCCTGTTCTATGGGAGAGAAAACTGTCGTTCCCTATGACACTGTCTTACGAACTCTTGAGAAAATGACTCAATGAACAGGTCATCGCATCCTCACTGGTAAAACTCTGATGTGTAAACACCAGCGGGCAACCCAAGGGAGGCCACGCTTTGCTTCACCCAGAATTCAATGGCAGAAAACAAGGCTTGCCTCAGCCGCAACTGCTTCTGACAGACCACGTTAGCTGTGTCAGAAAGAAATACCTTAATATAATAGGATGCAGTTCAGTACGACGCAGTACGCACTTTGAGGCAAGACAGATCCCTGGGCTGTTATCCGTGAAAATACTTTATTTCAAAATGGAATACGGGCAAACTAGAAATCCAACTGCTGGAGGTTCGGGAAAGATATCCAGATGAATTACCTTGTTGGGAGAAAAACATCTCTGGCTATTTGTTGGATAAAATGTCAGGTTGAATCATACCCATTTTAGAAGAGATGCAGCACTGCTTTGGTTTTCTGTTTTGAAATTGTAAATGCTACTGCAAACAACCTTGTCAGCATAATCCCCACACTGAAGAGTACCAGTGCTCAATTGTTTTTTTTTTTAAAGAAGAAGAAAAAAAGATTTGAACTGGGAGGCTAATCTAACATCAAGTGGTGGGGGAAATGGATCATTATAGCAGCTAATAGGAGTGATACAATACGCTCACAGTCCCCCGGCCCCTGGGACTGAGAGCGTGGAGCCAGGTGATCTTTTGTGAGTGAGTGTGAGTGAGTGAGTGTGAGAGAGAGGGTGAGTGAGTGAGTGTGACAGAGAGAGAGAGAGAGAGAGAGAGAGAGAGACAGAGTGAGAGAGAGAGAGAGACAGAGACAGAGACAGAGAGAGAGAGACAGAGAGAGAGACAGAGAGAGAGACAGAGCGAGAGAGAGAGAGAGAGAGAGAGAGAGAGAGAGAGAGAGATAGAGAGACAGAGACAGAGACAGAGACAGAGAGAGAGAGCGAGAGAGAGATAGAGAGCGAGAGAGAGAGAGAGAGAGAGAGAGAGAGAGAGGCTCAGAGAGCTCACACTCTCCCCCAGAAGCAGCGTTGCATTGTGTTGTCCTGTAGCAAGAGCCTCATTATAGTCTGAAGCTACATTCTCAGATGTGGTCATAAATGTAAAAACATACATAAGCAAGGAACCAGCTGGATCACCTGTCACTAATGTCAACACAACTGATACTATGTGCCTCTCTAATCTATGCCGTTTGGTTAATCATCATGGGTTCGAATACATTACTTTGTTGTATGAGTGAAGCTTATCAAAGGCCTATGTGCATACTTTATCCTTACTTGGACTATGACAGCACGGATTAAAGATCATTAGAGGTGGAATAGAGTGTAAAACCTCAGATATGAACATTCAATATCCAGCCTGCAGTGCTATTGGTTCTCTGCCATCTATAACAGTACAAATATAGATGGAAATACAGTATAAATTGTAGTAACAGTAGCTTCTTCAAGCTAGAGGGATGAAACAAGAACTCACACAGTGGCGCTTACTTATTACATGAGTAATGTCGGCCCTACACATGCAGTAGCCATCAAAATGACCTAAAAGAAACACCTCAGTATCCCTAACCACAGAACCAGCCGTTTCCAGTTTCCACTCCAACCTTTTTTTGCTTTTCCACCACTGCATGAATAATCTGACCTTAATTATTTTTTGTGGGGATCATTTTTTTTGGGGGGGGGGAAGCAAACGCTCAAAGACTCTGTTCGTGTCGAAAGTTAATAAGGCAGGCAGCATCAAACAAGGGTAGAGTTAATTAATCATCTCCGCTTCCTTTCCATGGCTCTCCCCTCATGGCTGTCCTGGGGGCGAGGCAGGCTGCTCCAGGTTGCAGCAGGAGCCGGGCGTTGATATTAGCATGTGGATATGTGCAGCAGACTGCTCGTTTCCGCATGCAACTTGCAGCCGCGGAGACAGGAAACGAGCCAAAAAAGACTGAAAGTGCTTTTTTTCCAATGACCCAAAACAAAGGAAAAAGAGAATGTGGGATGAAGAGAATATGTGATGAAGGGGAAGATACGTTGATAACCTTCTCACTATTCACTCACTGTGACCCCCAAAAAAGAGCACCTGTGGAATCCAGGAAACACACGAAGATGTAGGTAACCTTCTCGCTCTTGGGTCACTGTGAAATGAAATGAATGAAGATCAATTTCACTTTGTATTGGAGGGCCGACTAGATTGTGAGAGTATATTTCAAAGGAGCAGCCAATCATAGAACCCACTCTTAACACACTGTAGGGTTCAGTGAAAATGTCAGCAGCAGATAGATGGCCAGGACAGCTATCCACAATTAGCTATGACCTGAACCTACATGACAATCTACCACATCGTCAACCAACTGAATTCTGCTAGGGAATTCCCTTTTAATGCACTTTTCTCTCCACGCGTATTCTGACCTTACACTTAAGCATCAGAATAGCATGCTATTCACCCGCTATATGTTTGGGGTGAAGATCAAAGAAATGAAGATGATTTCCTAACCCTAAAAAATATAGAAGATCAGAGTATTTTTTTTAATCTACCAATTGGTGCTGAAAAGGAGACAAATTTACATGTTTTCACATGGCTTTCTTCAATTGATCCCTAATATTCTGAACCGTTTCATTCCTAGATTTGAATGAGTCTGTCGGAAAACAACCGAATTAAAATGTACACCAATGTGAAGGTTTTCAGCGGATGAATGAAATGTATTCAGCGAGGGCAAAGGGAATCACGCCTGCAAAGCCCATTACGCACCTGCATAAGGTAAGTCTGAATATCAACTACTGAGAAGTGCGTAGGAATGGCGTGAGTAGGAAAGGCTTAAATTGCAGAAGTCTGAACCTGGCCCCTACCGCATAAGCCAACGTCAAATCCAGAACCCAACGTAATACAACGACACAATAATCAACATCCCTCACCCCATTCAAAACCTGTAACCAGTTGACAGCATTAGTTATTATCTTTGAGTCAAGAGACATACAGTATTTCCATCAACACAGAATTCATTTCCTCCGCAAAAGACACGACAGTGGCACAACACACACACACACACACACACACACACACACACACACACACACACCATGTGAAATAGGATGGAAACGTTCAACCATGCATCAAAACCCTCTGCAGCACCTCATAGTGTGTTTCCCTCCTTTACGGGTGATTCATCATAACACAGCTTCTGGTAATGTAGTTAGACAAAGGGTATATGGAGTGATTTGTCTGGTTTAATAGGTTCCTAGTCACAGTGGAGCACCAGGACCCTTGGCTCCATATAAGCACAATTTAGGGTAAATAATTCAGTTGGAGTGCTGTGTCTGGGAGCTTTGCCCCGAACACAAAGCCACAGAGGGGAAGAGGAGAGGAAGAGGAGGAGGAGAGAAGGAGAGGAATCCTCCCCAGAAGAGTGGAGGATTCTCTCTCTCTCTCATTATCTCTGTTTTTCTCTGTCTCTCAGTCTCTCTCTCAATTTCTTTGACTCTCTCCCTCTCTGTCTCTCACTCTATTGCGCTCTCTTTCTTGCTCTCCCTCTCTCTCTCTCTCCCATTATAACTCTAAGAGCTGTATATGTTTTCCACAGAAACACAAATCTAGTCTCTATCCCTGTCTGCAGTCCATCTGCAGACAGATGCTCCCAAAGTCATCTCACTAGAGAAACCCCCTGTCACATACTGTACGAATCCCACTCCCCCCCCCCCCCCCCCCCCGCATCCTATTCCTGGTAGAGACATTTTTAGAGTTGGCCACTGCCACACATCGGAAAAATCCACTTACAAACAGACAGATAGCACACAAGGAAGCCATAGAACACAAAAGGAAGCCATAGTAATAAATTGCGATACGTGGCACCATGGCGTCCTACAGTGAATCACTTCCATACAGGAGGCACATACCTCACTCCAAATTGTCGGGAGACACTCGACAGATCGAGCATGCTCGATCCCCGCGGCAATTAGTGGTTGTTGGCAGTTGGCAGCAGTTGGCAGGTCAACGACCTACATACTACAACACAGCAACACTAACTATCACATTATTGAGGGAAACTGAAGGATGGGACTAAAGACAAACAAAAGATAACTCATGTAAAACATGCCGTGTCCGTAAAATCTATGTAGTATGTATAGTATAAGCAGGAAGTAGAAGCCTAAGTGTTGTTGTCCATTAGTTTACTCCAACTAGGGAAGGGCTGGTAGGGTTACGGGAAAATAGTAAAGAAAAATACATACAAAAAAATATAGATATATTTAAAATAATATATATATTCACAAAATAAATATATGGGGTATTGGAAAGCTGATCTACCCCCTAAATTTATATATTTGCTTTATTCACAATACTCTCAAGAGGCCATTCGTCTTTTTTGTGAACCACATATATGTTCCCCCCTCCAGGTGCTGTAACATCTGCCCAGTGCAGTTCCCTGTCTCCTGCTGCAGCAGCCATCACGGTCCGGAGGCCAGGTCTAGCATGATTAACACCCAGTCGGCCCCACTTCCACTATAGACATCACGCTGACTGACAGCTGAATCCCACAGCCAGAGAGGACGGATGGTGAACTCACCACCAGCAGTTGAAGCAGAGGGATGTTGCATATCCTCCCGCATATGGACACCACGGCATGGTCCCTGAGCTGACTCATACTGTTTCTTCGGTGTACCCTGTACTGTTTCTCTCTCTCCTGTCCCTCGCTCTCTCTCACTCTCGCCGTCTTCTTAACGTGCCTCCCTTCCAAACGCTCGCCACGCCTGTGGCAACTGTGTGCCGGAATCCGAAAAGAGGATGCAGGATTCAGGAAGCTCTTTATTCCCTCTGTCCTTCCGTCGCGGCACACAGCTATTCCTCTCCTCATCCCCTCCTCCTCCTAGGCACAGCAGCACATACCCTCTTCTGCTGCTTGTCAATATTTAACTAGTTTGTCAAGTTGGATTAAATCACCTGTTCAGGATCCCCTGTTTTCTGCCGCCGCCCTGGGAGCGCAGCAGTGTGTGTGTCTGCGCGGGTGTGTGTGTGTGTGTGTGTGTGTGTATTGTCCGGGCTGGTCACAAGAAAGAGCGGTCGATTTCAGACGTTTGAGAAGGTCCCGAGGAGATCGCTTCTGCGCCTTGTCAGAGTGTGTTGGAGCAAGGACATCCAACACGTCAACAGACTAGCCCTCCTGGAACACCCAAACCCTCTCCTCCACTCTTCTCCCGTCTCTCAGCTCTCCTCCGCTCCATCTGTCTACTGAGCCGTGGCTTCTCCTGTGAGTTGACAGCGGCAGGAGGTTGAAAAGGAGCTGACTGGCAGAGCAAGAGAGCCACGGCTGATGTAAGGGCTCACTGACATTCGTCTCCGGAATATTCTCAGAGTCAGTCAGAACCCCGGTTAAGCAGTGCAAATGGAGAGGAACAAATAACGATCTACTGACACGCACAGAGAAGAAGTCTCAGTCGAGCAATGACAACTCCGGTGGCCACAGACACTTACCGTCGCATTTTCTAGGAACATGTGCACGTGGTGCTTTATGAATAGCTCACAAGGCATGATAAATGCCCTTATAATTAGTGCCCGGGATAATACCAGTATGGCCATCTTTTTTTCCCATGGCAACAATGAAAACACGAAGCAGGCCAAACTCTTTGGTCCTTTAAAAACCTGCTGTATGCTAAATAGTGTGTGCTATAGCTTGGAAAATAAATACATGTGACTCTGGATGACAACATAAGGTTGTTTGTTTACAAGAAAGGGTCTGTTTTTCTAAAGATGTTAAGTCCACTTTGTGTTTTGTTTCCTTGCCACAGTACTAACGAATATCGCAATACGGGTATCGTTGCAGCCCAACTTATAATGCATTGTGGTGAGGTTATTCAAGGGTCACCACAGTAAAAAATATATTATTTAAAGTGTAGATAGTTTCATTAGATTTAAGGACAATCAGAGGATGGCATAATATGACATATTCACATACTACATTGATTTCCTTCAGGTTGCAAAATACAGGTATTTTCACCTATTTTCCAGAAATACCAGTTGGAAGATTCCTGTATTCAGGGGGGAATGAGCAGGAGATCTGGGAACCCCCCCCCTCCTCCCCCCAACTGAGATTTCTGGGAAACTTGAGAATGTTTGATTTTTTCATTCCTATTTCAACACAGACAAAAACAACCAAGATGTTCAGTAACACTGACCTATTTTTCACAGGTTTTCTTCCAGAAGAGTCCAAAGGAAGAGAGTTGAGTTACACTTCCAGGTCCCAGTCCTCTGGGTATTATAGTGAGTGGAAGATGACATTACAGCTCACACGAAAGATTACAAATGTCACATCAGGTGCCTGGGCAAGCCACTTGGAGAAGAGTGAAGTTACCCTTAAATACTGATCTTGAGTCTGTTTCGCATTTCCCCCACAAATGGTTAAGGTTAGGATCGGGGGAGGGGAAAACTGATCCTACTAGATCTGTGCCTAGGGGAAACTTCACCCCGGAGCCAAGCCTCTTAGAGGCATTTATGACAGACTGTCCCTGCTGTTGTTGAGCAGGTTAGGGTGCGCTCTGTTGTAATTGTAAATCAAAGGGGCCTGTCGTGTCCGTAAATCCAATCTAGGTGACTAATCGTTTTCTCATCAAGTGTTGATGACGCATGCTGAATCACACATAGTCTACATTTCGTTGGATTGCATCACAGCTTTAGTCACCTTTTAATTAAGCAATCAATTGCATAAACTACTTCAACTTTGACAATTCCGTTTCTAACAATAAGCTTCAAGTAAATTATTTGAAAGTAATATTGGCCGTACCTCAACAGGATGAGACACCTGTACATTGAATTCACAATTTAAAAAAAAAATATCCTATTGCTCAATAACCAAAAAAAATAACTTTTGAGGAAAAATTCCTATACTGTTCAATGACCAAGCTAACGTTTTGAATTATCTTTATAAGGGGTCGCCAGGTGCGTGGAAGTTCTACTCATCTCCTCTGGAACACCTGGAAACGTCTCCCACTACAGGCCAAACCAGTAAGGTATGTCGAACAGACATATGCCACTGTTTCCCCATTCACACCCTAACAGCTTTCACAATACTCTGTACTCAAACAATGGCCCCTCAAATTATTTTCCGATGTCTACCACATCAGTTAAACCTAAATCCTTCTAACAATATCATACAAAGAGTATCTGTCAAACGAAACGAAACAAACACTAGTTTCTTCAGTGTTTTCAACTGGCTTTTGCATTTATTTACTCAGTAGTCGGGCTAATGTCGGAAAATGTAAATATTTCCTGGACTGAGGGGAAATTATTTAGGGAATGTAGATCCTTCCAGAACTTGCGCTATGCACCAAGCCAGGGTGTATTTAAACAGTAGTCTTCTCGTAAAATGTGAAACCCCCTCTAGGGATTTGTAGAAAAGGAATTACCTCACTGTGTGCTTCAGAAATGTATCAATTTTTAAACGTAGATTCAGAAAGATCATTGCATGCTCAGCTGGGCAACTTCCTGCATGCAGAAATCAACAACAACAAAATGAATATCTGCCAATTTGAGCCCTGCCTGAGGCATACACATATTGGATGGAGGCCAATAGTGGCAGTCTTGACAGATTTGTGTTGTTGTCCATTTCTGTGAGGAGGAAGTTGCCCTGCTGTGCATGATGATGTCATATCCCTGACTGTACCTTTAAATCTTCTGCGATCAATAAATCAAATCAGTCTATTCACCAATAAGCCAGTCCATCCAAATCTCCAAATGGGGTGTGGTGAAAGAATCCCGAACATTGGGGACTGAGAGAGTTCACAGACCACAGACTACAGGTCATGACTTGGCTTGGAGCCTGATGAGGATGTGATCACACCCATTCATCCTCACACCCACTCAGCCGGTCTCCCTCTCTGCCGCCCTTCCCTAGTTCAGTGTTCTCGGGCAGGTCAGTCTGGCCTCTCTCTATCCCTGCGAGTCCCAGCTGCATGGTGGAAGGGTGGGCATCCCCTCTTCCCCTCACTGACAGATGCAGTGTGGAGGCCCCTCCACCCTTCACCACTCCCCCAAGGCCCAGGCTCTAATCCGCCACATTCAATCCTGTTAGCTGCCCCTCTGCCAATCTCTGCCTCATTCACTCCCAGGCCCCTGAACCACTCTGCCAATAAGCCCTGATCTTGGATCAGTGATCCACAGTTCCACACATCATAATAATAAACCCCCAAAGACACAGTACTGCCAGTTCCATGTGGGCGTGGTTAACAACTACGAACAAAGAACATGCAGCAATGTCGACTGACAGGATGGACCACTTCCTAGTGGGATAATGATTATCTGCATGTTTGGCTTTTACAGTTTTTTTCGATTGCTAAACGACAGTGGACACAACTGGAGTCACATGTGCAAAACTCTAACTACAGTCTGCACAGCAGCAGTTCATGTGGACCAAACTCTGGTTCGTTTTTCATTGCTTGAACACAGTTTTCAAAACTCTACACACTTATCCCATGACTTTAACCACAACCTGCACAACACTGTGGATTTACAGCACTTTGTTCCAATGCTAACACACTGCTGTCAAAACTGTGAACCACACATTCAAAACGGAATAGATTTCAGCCTTGTGCCTTTCAAACACTGCTGATTGCAATTTCAGCTGAAAGGCTAAGCAGGTGTCTTGTTTTAGACTTGTTAGTGAACACACACACATATTACAGTATATATAGGTAGAGCTCAGAAAGACTCATTTTGGAAATGGAACAAGGAAGATGGGTTCGTGGAGGGAGAAGGGTGGCAGGGAGAGGGCGGATGCGTGGAGGAAGACAAAGAAGACAAAGAGCTGTTATTTCAGATGAAATAAGGGCTACACTTATAGACCATGTCGTGAACCATGGTCTCTCATTGAGAGAGGCAGGGTTGAGGGTGCAACCCAATCTGCAAAGATCCACAGTGGCATCTGTAATGCGAATTTTCCATCATGCAAACAGGTGAGAGTTACATCCTTACAGTAAATGAAAACATTACAGGAATCTGTTTTGTATTGCAATTATAGAATATTTACACAGATATATATTACAGTAAGTTTGACTGTAAATTATATTTTTACAACAGGACCCAAAGGCTGCCCCCAACAGGGGGAAGAGGAAAAATATTTTCAGATGCGCAGGAAAATGCTATTGTTGACATGGTTGTTGTCAACAATGCAATAAAACTGCGGGAGATTCAAGATAGAGTGCTGGCTGATAATGATATATTTGAAAATGTTAATTCTGTCAGCACAACAACTATTGCTCGAGTCCTAAAGAAACACCAAGTTACAATGAAACAGTTATACACTGTACCGTTCGAGAGAAACAGTGAACGGGTAAAAGAGCAAAGATACCAATATGTCCAGGTAAGACGTCTGAGGTTACGTACACATCTATACAAAATATTTACAGTAAAAAAAAACACTAGCATTTCTACAGTAAAACTGTGCACTTACTGTTTTTCAGAGAGTAATGGATGTGGAAGCACTGGAAAGACCACATTCATTTGTATTTATCGATGAAGCTGGATTTAACCTTGCCAAAACACGGCACAGAGGAAGGAATGTTATAGGTCAAAGGGCCACTGTGGAGGTTCCAGGCCAAAGGGGGGGAAATATCACCATGTGTGCTGCAATGGCCAATGATGGTTTGCTTCTCAACACACCACTCATTGGCCCATACAACACAGAAAGGCTTATAGCTTTCCTAGAACAGCTCTATGCTCAGCTAGTGCCAGCAGAACAGGGGGAGCCAGTAAGAAACCCCCAAGTTTTTGTCATAGTTTGAGATAACGTTGCTTTTCACCACTCTGCAGCTGTCACAGATTAGTTTGCAGCACATCACAGATTTATGGTTTTGTACCTGCCTACATATTCACCCTTCCTCAACCTAATAGAGGAGTTTTTCTCTGCCTGGAGGTGGAAAGTGTTTGGTCACCACCCACATGACCAAATGTCTCTTTTGGAAGCCATGCGTGCCGGATGTGAGGACACGAGTCCAGAGGACTGCCAGGGATGGATAAGGCACTCCAGAAGGTCAAATCAAATCAAATCAAATTTTATTTGTCACATACACATGGTTAGCAGATGTTAATGCGAGTGTAGCGAAATGCTTGTGCTTCTAGTTCCGACAATGCAGTAATAACCAACAAGTAATCTAACTAACAATTCCAAAACTACTGTCTTGTACACAGTGTAAGGGGATAAAGAATATGTACATAAGGATATATGAATGAGTGATGGTACAGAGCAGCATAGGCAAGATACAGTAGATGGTATCGAGTACAGTATATACATATGAGATGAGTATGTAAACAAAGTGGCATAGTTAGAGTGGCTAGTGATACATGTATTACATAAGGATACAGTCGATGATATAGAGTACAGTATATACGTATGCATATGAGATGAATAATGTAGGGTAAGTAACATTATATAAGGTAGCATTGTTTAAAGTGGCTAGTGATATATTTACATCATTTCCCATCAATTCCCATTATTAAAGTGGCTGGAGTTGAGTCAGTGTCAGTGTGTTGGCAGCAGCCACTCAATGTTAGTGGTGGCTGTTTAACAGTCTGATGGCCTTGAGATAGAAGCTGTTTTTCAGTCTCTCGGTCCCAGCTTTGATGCACCTGTACTGACCTCGCCTTCTGGATGATAGCGGGGTGAACAGGCAGTGGCTCGGGTGGTTGATGTCCTTGATGATCTTTATGGCCTTCCTGTGACATCGGGTGGTGTAGGTGTCCTGGAGGGCAGGTAGTTTGCCCCCGGTGATGCGTTGTGCAGACCTCACCACCCTCTGGAGAGCCTTACGGTTGAGGGCGGAGCAGTTGCCGTACCAGGCGGTGATACAGCCCGCCAGGATGCTCTCGATTGTGCATCTGTAGAAGTTTGTGAGTGCTTTTGGTGACAAGCCAAATTTCTTCAGCCTCCTGAGGTTGAAGAGGCGCTGCTGCGCCTTCTTCACAATGCTGTCTTTGTGTGTGGACCAATTCAGTTTGTCTGTGATGTGTATGCCGAGGAACTTAAAACTTGCTACCCTCTCCACTACTGTTCCATCGATGTGGATAGGGGGGTGTTCCCTCTGCTGTTTCCTGAAGTCCACAATCATCTCCTTAGTTTTGTTGACGTTGAGTGTGAGGTTATTCTCCTGACACCACACTCCGAGGGCCCTCACCTCCTCCCTGTAGGCCGTCTCGTCGTTGTTGGTAATCAAGCCTACCACTGTCGTGTCGTCCGCAAACTTGATGATTGAGTTGGAGGCGTGCGTGGCCACGCAGTCGTGGGTGAACAGGGAGTACAGGAGAGGGCTCAGAACGCACCCTTGTGGGGCCCCAGTGTTGAGGATCAGCGGGGAGCGGCGGGCCCGTCTGCGGCGGGCCCGATCAGCGGGGAGCGGCGGGCCCGAGCAGCGGGCCCGTCAGGAAGTCCAGTACCCAGTTGCACAGGGCGGGGTCGAGACCCAGGGTCTCGAGCTTGATGACGAGCTTGGAGGGTACTATGGTGTTGAATGCCGAGCTGTAGTCAATGAACAGCATTCTCACATAGGTATTCCTCTTGTCCAGATGGGTTGGGTGTGCAGTGTGGTTGAGATTGCATCGTCTGTGGACCTATTTGGGCGGTAAGCAAATTGGAGTGGGTCTAGGGTGTCAGGTAGGGTGGAGGTGATATGGTCCTTGACTAGTCTCTCAAAGCACTTCATGATGACGGAAGTGAGTGCTACGGGGCGGTAGTCGTTTAGCTCAGTTACATTAGCTTTCTTGGGAACAGGAACAATGGTGGCCCTCTTGAAGCATGTGGGAACAGCAGACTGGTATAGGGATTGATTGAATATGTCCGTAAACACACCGGCCAGCTGGTCTGCGCATGCTCTGAGGGCGCGGCTGGGGATGCCGTCTGGGCCTGCAGCCTTGCGAGGGTTAACACGTTTAAATGTCTTACTCACCTCGGCTGCAGTGAAGGAGAGACCGCATGTTTTCGTTGCAGGCCGTGTCAGTGGCACTGTATTGTCCTCAAAGCGGGCAAAAAAGTTATTTAGTCTGCCTGGGAGCAGGACATCCTGGTCCGTGACTGGGCTGGATTTCTTCCTGTAGTCCGTGATTGACTGTAGACCCTGCCACATGCCTCTTGTGTCTGAGCCGTTGAATTGAGATTCTACTTTGTCTCTGTACTGACGCTTAGCTTGTTTGATAGCCTTGCGGAGGGAATAGCTGCACTGTTTGTATTCGGTCATGTTACCAGACACCTTGCCCTGATTAAAAGCAGTGGTTCGCGCTTTCAGTTTCACGCGAATGCTGCCATCAATCCACGGTTTCTGGTTAGGGAATGTTTTAATCGTTGCTATGGGAACGACATCTTCAACGCACGTTCTAATGAACTCACACACCGAATCAGCGTATTCGTCAATGTTGTTGTCTGACGCAATACGAAACATGTCCCAGTCCGCGTGGTGGAAGCAGTCTTGGAGTGTGGAGTCAGCTTGGTCGGACCAGCGTTGGACAGACCTCAGCGTGGGAGCCTCTTGTTTTAGTTTCTGTCTGTAGGCAGGGATCAACAAAATGGAGTCGTGGTCAGCTTTTCCGAAAGGGCGGCGGGGCAGGGCCTTATATGCGTCGCGGAAGTTAGAGTACCTGTTCTTCCCCAGGTGCATGGCAAGATAAAACATTAGATGTGATGTTGAAGAAAACCTGTGGCCTGATGCTAGAGAGAGGCAGGATTAGCCCCTCAATTATTTGTTTGAATTACAGTATGTACTTTTAGTTTCTACCTTTTTTTTCTCATTACTGTAATTCCGTAAATTACTACAGACTATTGAAGCAAACTGCTAATTTTCATTTACCTTAAAGAATTGTTATGTTCTAAAAAAAATTATAAATCATGTGAAAGAATGTCACTCTTTTCTTTGAAGAAAATATTACTTTGTATGAAGTCACTGAAATTGTTCAAACTGTAAAGATGAAAAGTTTGTATTTTCTGTATTGGTGTTTGATGCTAGTGTTTTTACTCTCAGTGTGTTCTGAGTGACAGTGTGTGTTATCTCAGTGTGGGTTGTGCATAGTGTTTGGCTGCACTGAGCGTGTTTTGAGCCATGTGTTAAGAGTTGTGTTGCTTGGAATGAGTTTTGCAGGTGATGTGAACTGTTTAGCTCAGGTGACTGTTGGTAGTGCAGACTGTAGTTAGAGTTTTGCACGTGACTCCAGTTGTGCCCACTGTCGTTTAGCAATCGAAAAAAACTGTAACACAGGGAATCACAGGAAGAGGATTCCCAAGGTTCTTAACTTGTGTTTCTACCAGTTAGTTGACTTAGGTAGTTCCTTGTTTTACGTTGACATGTTGCACTGAGATTCAGAGAAAAATGCCCACATAAATATAATCACCAGTCATTCTATTTCTATTCTATTGCCGTGTCATCGTCTTCAGCTGTCCATTGGGCATAAAATGGGCCTGAATCTGAAGTCATTGATCCCAGTAGAGCAGTTTCTTTCAGCCTGTGGTTAAACCTAAAGATAGTCCCGCTGGCTTTTAAAACAAATAGCTGTTAACTGTTATCCTGTCCCCTGGGCTCTTGGCTCTTTCAGGAAGAGGGACACAGAGAATAGAGGTGTGTGTGTGTGTGTGTGTGTGTGTGTGTGTGTGTGTGTGTGTGTGTGTGTGTGTGTACCAATGTTTAAATATGCACGCGGCCACGCAACCACTTTTCATCTAGGGCATGATGGATAAAGAAGGGAACGTTCCCTAATTGGAGGCCCTCTTGACTCAACGGGGCAACAAAGGGCCATCTTATTGGACGGAGGGGGAAAACTGATGTCCAATTACACATGCTGGGCTCTTGGCCTGAGCGAAGCTACCGAGGAGAGGACAAACTCAGTGTCCTCTTTACAGAGATGTAACTCTTCTCCTCTCCAATGGCCCAAATTCCAACCAACTCTAGTGGTTGACCTACAGAGACTGAGAGGCCTAGTCTGTCCCTTTGAATGCTTATCGTCTTTGATTCCGCCGACTTAATAACCGATAGCCTCATGGATGGTTAAATAAGAGGTTTGACAGCGACAAAACTCTACATTTAGCGGAGATATAGTGGTTTTCAGGATCATTACTGAGGCATGTGTAACACAGATAACTTACGACACGGGTCAGAGACTTCAGCAAACATCAGAACACGCAGAGAGAGAGAGAGAGAGAGAGAGAGAGAGAGAGAGAGAGAGAGAGAGAGAGAGAGAGAGAGAGAGAGAGAGAGAGAGAGAGAGAGAGAGAGAGAGAGAGAGAGAGAGAGAGAGAGAGAGAGAGAGAGAGAGAGAGAGAGAGAGAGAGAGAGAGAGAGAGAGAGAGAGAGAGAGAGAGAGAGAGAGAGAGAGAGAGAGAGAGAGAGAGAGAGAGAGAGAGTTCTCCTGCCTCGCAGAACATAAACAGGTCAACTGAAATGTTTTCCTCATCATCTACCAGAGCGAGTGCAAAAACATGACTGTTTCGGCTCATGGATTGCTAGCCTATTTATTAGAGTTCATTTACCAGAAACGCAAGCAACAAATAGCAGGCCAGGGTTCTCCACAAACCTACAGTATACAGGCACATGTGGCTCTTACAATTAGTTAAAGTGGAATGCATTAGTGAAGAGCGACGCCACTCATTTCTTTCTCTACAGTAACTGTATCCACATGTCCTCTTTGTATGGGCTAATCAACTTGAAAATCATGCGATATAGTATGATGCCTCAAACCCCCAACGCTCCACAAGGTACCGTTCCCTAGAACGATTTCACGATACCATGTTTTCCCAGACACGTTATGAGTAGGAAATACTGTCTAATGTGTGTATTAAATACCTAATAGATGTTATACAGAATGTGATTAGCAAGTCCATATGGGATTCATAATTACATGAAATAAAACCAGAGGGTAGTTTCATTAAGTCTCAGGGGCTAGACGAATCTCATTAAGGTCGGAAAACTAGACGAGTGGCCAGTAGCACCATCAAAACCACCTCGGTAGGGATTAAACCGGTTTCATGAGCAAACAGGGGGCCGAGCGCCCGACTACTCTTACCCACAGGATAAGGTGAATATGGAGGATACCACTGAGATGGAACTCAGCTCGGGGGAATCGTGATCCCACATCCAAGGCTGTAATCATTTGTCTCTAGCCCCATCAGAGCCAACTCCACCAAGGCAGTTCCCATGAGACTGTAGCCAGGACTCCAAATCCCCATTATGTAAAACTATCACATGCTCCCTGATCACTGTTGAGGCCCTTAGCTCCACCAGGTGCTAAAGGAATAGGTCATAGGTTAAACCCTGATCACTTCTCTCCGTTATGATTATTTGACACATGTCCTGTGAACCCTAAGCCACCTTCAAACAGTGTGTGGACTGTGGGGACATCCCCTTTAGAGTTATACATGCTGTTGTACCATAGTCTAGCGAGAGAACCGACCTCTGACCACAGTGGCTCGTCACTGCACTTCTACACTGTTATAACTCTCAGTTAGACACAGTCGTTTGAGCCATAGGATGTGATATCAAACTTCCCCATTGGACTGCATAGTAATGTAAGAGTCCAATCACCTTAACAAGCATGTCTACCCCCGTACACAGTACTTGCTACCCTGCACCATGTTTTATGTATGTCTCTACTTGGCACTGTGGTAGCTGACTGTAATATGGCTATGGTGAGAGAAAAAAAGCCTTACCAACCCGACTCCATGCTGGCTTATCTTCCAATTCATTTGCACTTAAATGACGCATAAACCAAACTAATTTGTCTGTTTTGGAGATATGTTCCCTTTTCTGGCTTGTTTTATTGCTCTGTCTCCAGCCAATGTGGAGTAGGCCTATGAAACAACACATAGGCTCTGGATAACAACAATGGAACAAAACGAGCATATAAAATATATTATATGAGGAAAGGCTACCCAGAACCAGGAGCCTGACAGCTACCTAGAAACCAGATGTGGGTTTGG
The DNA here is from genome assembly GCF_057628025.1 of Oncorhynchus mykiss. NCBI lineage: Eukaryota > Metazoa > Chordata > Actinopteri > Salmoniformes > Salmonidae > Oncorhynchus > Oncorhynchus mykiss. The sequence continues at coordinate 30,789,489 of NC_143039.1, forward strand.
ATAGTATTTGTAACCTTTCAAATACTTCATCTGCGCTTGACTGAGCTTGCCCGGTGCACATTAAACCAATGGAATAGGACCAAAAGTGCAAGGTGCAAACCCTGCCCAAATGGCACTCCGGAAAGGCTCAATCAAACATTCAAAGAAAACAAATACTATATGAACCCAGCTCTGCCCAGAAACACAACACAGAGACAAACAGGAAAGCACTCCCACATGCTGTTTATTCAGCAACAATTCATAACTAACCAGTGAGTGTTTAATCAGTAACGTGGAACACTTGATTATTAACCCTCCACTTGGAGTATTTTCAATTTGCTTTTGCTTTTTTTTGTCAATTATCTCTAAGCATGAATGTATAGCTGCACGGATAAAATACCATTTTGTCAGGAAACAGGGAGAGGTTGCAGAAACAACGGTAATCTAAGCTGCTCACTCACTTACGGTTTAGGGTGTTGTTTCATGTCTGATTCATAAACACACCCATTCTTCTCTTGATGCCTGATGTCATGGCTGGAAAGACAGTTGCAAAATGTTGATACATTTCCCAGGATTCACAGTTTGCATTCCAACTAGGTTTTCCGGAAGTCCGGGATTTTGAAAAAGTTACTAGAATTGTGCAACTCAAATAGACAAAAACCTATATAATTTCACAAATGGACCCCCCCCCCCCCCCCCCCCCCCCCCCCCCCCCCCCCCCCCCAATCGCAAATTGCCACTTTAATAATAATTTTAGGTCTGGCCCCATCCATGGTGCATGCATGGCTAACATGTACTAACATGTACTAACATGTACTATGAGAAGTGACAGGGCATGAGGGAGCAGCAGAATGACTCTGATGGAGCTGGATCCTGACCTATATTAGGGCTAATCGCTGGGCTGTGGGCAGGCAGAGGCGGCAGACACAGAAGGGCATCATTCAAATCCAATATACTGCATCACTGCATAATTGCATGACTAAGAGCAGTCTCATCTGCAGCAGGCAGACTTTAACATGATAAAAATACATATACACAGAGAGGCCACCCAGCAACACAGATCTCTTATGTAATGCAAGGCAGAGAATGCCCTAGTTAGGCTACAGCTCGCCCTACGCCCTTCCTTTAGAAAGATAACCCAGCATGGGGATATTAAATATAAAAAACAAACTGACTTCCTGTATAAAGTATATTGGAGTTAATTGGATCAATAAAGCCAGATATCTTCTCACATACACAACCGGTCAAAAGTTGTAGAACACCTAGTCATTCAAGGGTTTTTCTTGATTTTTACTATTTTCTACATTGTAGAATAATAGTGAAGACGTAACTATGAAATAACACATATGGAATCATGTAGTAACCAAATAAGGAGTTCCCACATATGCTGAGCACTTGTTGGCTGCTTTTCCTTCACTCTGCGGTCCGACTCATCCCAAACCATCTCAATTTGGTTGAGGTTGTGGGATTGTGGAGGCCAGGTCATCTGATGCAGCACTCCATCACTCTCCTTCTTGGTCAAATAGCCCTTACACAGCCTGAAGGTGTGTTGGGTCATTGTCCTGTTGAAAAACAAATGATAGTCCCACTAAGCCCAACCCAGATGGGATGGTGTATTGCTGCAGAATGCTGTGGTAGCTCATGCTGGTTAAGTGTGAATTCTAAATAAATCACAAACAGTGTCACCAGCAATGAACCCCCACACCATAACACCTCCTCCTCCATGCTTTACGGTGGGAAATACACATGCGGAGATCATCCGTTCACCCACACAAAGACAGCGGTTGGAACCAAAAATCTCCAATTTGGACTCCAGACTAAAGGACAAATGTCCACCAGTCTAATATCCATTACTTATGTTTCTTGGACCAAGCAAGTCTCTTATTATTATTAGTGTCCTTTAGTAGTGGTTTCTTTGCAGCAATTTGACAATGAAGGCCTGATTCACACAGTTTCCTCTGAACAGTTGATGTTGAGATGTGTCTGATACTTGAACTCTGTGAAGCATTTATTTGGGCTGCAATTTCTGAGGCTGATGAACTTATCCTCTGCAGCAGAGGTAACTCTGGGTCTTCCATTCCTGTGGCGGTCCTCATGAGAGACAGTTTCATCATAGCGCTTGATGTTTTTTGCGAATGCACTTTCAAACTTTCAAAGTTCTTGAAATGTTTCATATTGACTGACCTTCATGTCTTAAAGTAATGATGGACTGTCATTTCTCTTTGCTTATTTGAGCTGTTCTTGCCAAAATATTGGCTTGGTCTTTTATCAAATAGGGCTATCTTCTATATACCCCCCTATCTTGTCACAACACAACTGATTGGCTCAAAGGCAAACCTGTTAATTATATAGGTTTTTTATGTCTTCACAATTACCTCATGAAGCTAGTTGAGAGAATGCCAAGAGTGTGCAAAGCTGTCATTAAGGCAAAGGGTGGCTATTTGAAGAATCTCAAATATAAAACATTTTTTGGTTACTACATGATTCCATATGTGTTATTTCATAGTTTTGATGTCTTCACCATTATTCTACAATGTAGAAAATATTAAAAATAAAGAAAAACCCTTAAGTAGGTGTTCTAAATCTTTTGACCAGTAGTGTATGTACAGTAGGTACTATTCCACATTAAAATAACATCAAATTGATCAGAAATACAGTGTAGACACTGTTAATGTTGTAAATGACTATTGTAGCTGGAAACGGCTGATTTTTTTATGGAATATCTACATAGGCGTACAGAGGCCCATTTTTAGCAACCATCACTCCTGTGTTCCAATGGCACGTTGCTTATAATTTATCAGTTTATAATTTTAAAAGGCTAATTGATATTTAGAAAGTTATTATTATAAGATATTAATAAACCAATTTGGCACATTTGGGCAGTCTTGACACAAAATGTTAAACAGAAATTCAATGGTTCATTGGATCAGTCTAAAACTTTGCACATACACTGATGCCATCTAGTGGCCAAAATCTAAATTGCAACTGGGCTGGAATAATACATTATGGCATTTCTCTTGCATTTCAAAGATGATTGCACAAAAAAAAATAAAAAAAAAGTTTTTTCCTTTGTATTATATTTTATCAGATCTAATGTGTTATATTTTCCTACATTCCTTTCACATTTCCACAAACTTCAAAGTGTTTCCTTTCAAATTGTATCAAGAATATGCACATCCTTGCTTCAGGGCCTGAGCTACAGGCAGTTAGATTTGGGTCTGTTATTTTAGGCGAAAATTGGAGAAAAAAAAGTGGTGGATCCTTTTTACAAACATTGTCCAAATAATTTACATATCCCAACAAACGGAGCCGACAAATGTAATGCTTTCAAATCTACTGGCAGACAATGTGTTGAACAATTACACAAAATCCCTGTGTTCATAGATTCATAGACCCATTGTCTAACCGGTGACCAGATACAGGTACATTCTGATTCGAGCTGGAAACTGGAACATGAATGCTGGGCCTGTCGCCAGACGGAATGTCAGAAATGGCCTTTCTTGTTTTCACAGATGCCTGGGAAAATAAATGTATCGGGAGGCTCATATCCTCTCAGGAAAGGGAGTGTTTACAGGCTTTAGTGAGTTTCTCTGCCAGGGCCACGAGGGCTCTGGAACCCTGGCTGTGATCATCCACATCCCTCCTCACCAGGGCAGGCCAGAGCCAGACATGTTCCACCATAGTGCCCCCGTTCCTGGGTAACAACTCAGCCCACTGGCCCCATTTTGTCACTAGCTCCACACGAGCCCTGTACTAATGCTACAGGGCTCCTTCTGCTCCTCTCCTAGGGCAACGAAACCCCATTCTGTCCCTATATACTCCAGCTGGTATAAGAACTGTCGGTAACACTTTCTAAGTCACCAATATCTATAATGCATTACAAACCCTCACAATGAGTTATAATGCAGTGTCAATTTTGAGATGTACACACATAATAGCTGATATTGGACTATAGACAACCCATGTTAGTGTTACGGAAATGTCTAGGAACTAGTATGGTAGATGACGCGATTGTGCCTATAAGTTTACCAGTCTTAATAGTCATAATAAGATTTATTCTCCATGTGAACACTATAAAACAGGCGCATCTAGCTCAAGCTGTCCCTTGAGAGAGAAAGCGACAATGCATGCATGGGTAAATGAACAGACAAATATTGTTGAATAGTACGGCGTGTGGTTAATGTGGCCCAGTATCCGCCTGGACAGTGAACCAGGCCAACACGTGTCTAATGAAAGCAATAAACACCATATCACCAAATCTTCAAACGGTAATTGCACCGCCTGCTATCACATAGGGTGTCATAAACAAGGCGCAATAATCAGGCACGTGATGTCCCGCTGAAGTGATTTGAGGATATGATCATATGATGATGACTGAAAGTGAAACACTTTTCAGTATAATTTCATGACCACCATTTAATCAACATCTTAGATGAGAATTGGAGACTTTTTGATTTCCTTCTCTCATGAAAATGACTTAAAACCAATCATTTCCACGTCACATAAACTCGGCAAAAAAAGACGTCCTCTCACTGTCAACTGCGTTTATTTTCAGCAAACTTAACATGTGTAAATATTTGTATGAACATAACAAGATTCAACAACTGAGACATGAACTGAACAAGTTCCACAGACATGTGACTAACAGAAATTGAATAATGTGTCCCTGAACAAAGGGGGGTCAAAGTCAAAAGTACCAGCTGCATTAAGTACTGCAGTGCATCTCCTCCTCATGGACTGCACTAGATTTGACAGTTCTTGCTGCGAGATGTTACCCGACTCTTCCACCAAGGGACCGGCAAGTTCCCAGACAATTCTGGGGGAATGGCCCTAGCCCTCACCCTCCGATCCAACAGGTCCCAGACGTGCTCAATGGGCTTGAGATCCGTGCTCTTCGCTGGCCATGGCAGAACACTGACATTCCTGTCTTGCAGGAAATCATGCACAGAACGAGCAGTATGGCTGGTGGCATTGTCATGCTGGAGGGTCATGTCAGGATGAGTCTGCAGGAAGGGTACCACATGAGAGAGAACCGCAACTCGTCAGTGAAGAGCACTTTTTGCCAGTCCTGTCTGGTCCAGCGACGGTGGGTTTGTGCCCATAGGCCATGTTGTTACTGGTGATGTCTGGTGAGGACCTGCCTTACTACAACAGGCCTACAAGCCCTCAGTCCAGCCTCTTTCAGACTATTGCAGACAGTCTGAGCATGGTGTAACTCGGGCAGTTGCTGTTGCCATCCTGTACCTGTCCCACAGGTGTGATGTTTGGATGTACCGATCCTGTGCAGGTGTTGTTACACGTGGTCTGCCACTGCGAGGACAATCAGCTGTCCGTCCTGTCTCCCTGTAGCGCTGTCTTAGGCGTCTCGCAGTACGGACATTGCAATTTATTGCCCTGGCCACATCTGCAGGTCTCATGCCTCCTTACAGCATGCCTAAGGCACGTTCACGCAGATGAGCAGGGACCCTGAGCATATTTCTTTTGGTGTTTTTCAGAGTCAGTAGAAAGGCCTCTTTTAGTGTCCTAAGTTTTCATAACTGTGACCCTAATTGCCTACCGTCTGTAAGCTGTTAGTGTCTTAACGACTGTTCCACAGGTGCCTGTTCATTCATTGTTTATGGTTCATTGAACAAGCATGGGAAACCGTGTTTAAACCCTTGACAATGAAGACCTGTGAAGTTATTTAAGATTTCTACGAATTATCTTTGCAAGACAGGGTCCTGAAAAAGGGACGTTTCTTTTTTTGCTGAGTTTATTTCTGATACACATCAACCTCGTTCCCACTAGGGAGGGTGTCCAATCAAAAACGCATATTTTGACCAATGGGTAAAATATATTCTGTAGGTATTCCTCTAAGAAAACCAAACCTCATAACCTCATATCCAAACCTCATATCTCTATCGTAATCTGTTCAAAAGTTATTTTAGTTTTTACCCTTGTAGGATGGCCAAGATTAGGGTAACTAAATCAATAGAGGCCAGAGACTAAAAGTGGAGAAAAATCCGCAAAATAACAGTAGGTCAGCTAGGCTGGATGCTGTGAGAGAATGAAGGCAAACTGACAGGCTCACTGGCTTGAACTCTCATCTTTCTTCCTGAATCCGAAGGACATAAAACAATATAGAGGTAAGATAGATATCAATTTTGAGACATGACATGTGGTATTTTCATATTATAGTGTATGGCTTTTCATATTAATGGGAAATTCCTGTTCTTTTAAAAAAAAAAGATTTCTCAGGAAAAACAAGCGTATCTCCGTGTAATGTCAACGGAGCACTGAGCATACCGCAAGCTTTTTCATTTTAATTTGATTTCATTCGCCTCGTGCGAAACAACTCTGCGGGAGACCACCGCCACGCGTCGCTGTGAGAAGCGGCACCGCTCTGACAACAAGAGTTCGTTGCTCATTGCCGGATGCATCCGACATTTTGGATGTAATGTTGATGATATACTAAAGAAAGACCTCACTGAATGATTCAGAACATGAAGAATATCCTGGTCAAATGTATTTTATAACGTAAGGAAGTGAAATTTCATAGCCAAAGCGTGTTTTCCCCCACTCTGGGCAGAGTGTGTGGACACCGTACACTAGGGCTAAACCAAGCCAAGCTAAGGCAGGTTGTACTGTGCTGGCCTGGTTAAACATCCACCATAGTTGCTGGAACCATGCTGGAGAGAACAACGTGAAAACAAAAATCAGAACGGGAAGGCCATAATCGAGACCTACCACCACAGACAGGCGTGCTTGTACTTGACATTCCAAAGGAGCACTTAATACTAGGTTCACCTTGAGTTAACCCTGACAAAAACAAGTTTCCACTCTCCAGTCTTGTGTGTCGCTCTAGACACCGGGGGATAGATAAGCCTGTCAATCACGTCGACACAAACACAGCCAGATGAGGCTGCTTTATCTCAAACCGTCTGACAGGGTATGTTTAGTGTACCAGACTTGGGTTCAAAGCCAAATAGTAGCTGTTTTGTTTAGCTGCACTTGATTGAGTTAACCCCAATGGAGTAGTCCCAAAAGTGCAACTGCAAATCCCATCCAGCTGGCACAATGGGCACAAGCTTAATCAAACCCAGGTCTGGTTTGTACTTTTCTCTAACCTGTGTGAGTTGTAGTGAAGGAGAGAGAAAGAGACGTATACACAGAGACAGAGACACAGAGAGAGACGGAGACACAGAGAGAAAAAGAGACACAGTTAGAGACGGAGACAGAGAGAGAGACGGAGACAGAGAGAGAGGTGGAGACATAGAGAGAGACGGAGACACAGAGAGAGACAGAGATGGAGACAGAAAGAGACCGAGACACAGAGAGAGACCGAGACACAGAGAGAGACAGAGATGGAGACAGAGACACAGAGAGAGACAGAGATGGAGACAGAGACACAGAGAGAGACAAAGACAGAGAGAGACAGAGACGGAGACAGAGAGAGACCGAGACACAAAGAGAGACCGAGACATAGAGAGAGACGGAGACACAGAGAGAGACAGAGATGGAGATGGTGACACAGAGAGAGAGACGGAGACACAGAGAGAGAGAGACGGAGGCACAGAGAGAGACGGAGACACAGAGTGAGACGGAGACACAAAGAGAGATGGAGATGGAGACACAGAGAGAAATGGCGACACAGAGAGATGAAGATAGAGAGAGATGGAGACACAGAGAGACCGAGACACAGAGAGAGACAGAGACACATAAAGGGACATAGAGAGAGGAAGACACAGAGAGAGACATAGAGAGAGGGAGACAGAGAGAGACAGACACAGAGAGAGACAGAGACACAGAGAGAGAGAGACACGTAAAGGGACATAGAGAGAGAGACAGAGAAAGACACAGAGAGAGACAAAGACCTGCACCCCCGCACATTGACTCGGTACCGGTACCCCTCTGTACATAGCCTCGTTATTGATATTTTATTGTGTCGGTACCGGCACCGAGTCAATGTGTGGGGATACAGGCCTCTGTCTCCCTCTGTGTCTCTGTCTCTCTCTGTGTCTGTCTCTCTCTGTGTCTGTCTCTCTCTATGTCTCTCTTTGTGTCTCCCTCTCTCTGTGTCTCCCTCTCTCTATGTCTCTCTCTATGTCTCCCTCTCTCTGTCTCTCTCTATGTCTCTCTCTATGTCTCCCTCTCTCTATGTCCCTTTCTGTGTCTCTGTCTCTCTCTGTGTCTCTGTCTGTGACTCTTTCTCGCTATGTCCGTTTATATACAGTGCCTTGCGAAAGTATTCGCAAGAGACTTGATTACACACAGGTGGATTGTATTTATCATCATTAGTCATTTAGGTCAACATTGGATCATTCAGAGATCCTCACTGAACTTCTGGAGAGAGTTTGCTGCACTGAAAGTAAAGGGGCTGAATAATTTTGCACGCCCAATTTTTCAGTTTTTGATTTGTTAAAAAAGTTTGAAATATCCAATAAATGTCGTTCCACTTCATGATTGTGTCCCACTTGTTGTTGATTCTTCACAAAAAAATACAGTTTTATATCTTTATGTTTGAAGCCTGAAATGTGGCAAAAGGTCGCAAAGTTCAAGGGGGCCGAATACTTTCGCAAGGCACTGTATATATATATATATATACATACACATTATTATAATTTTTAAATTGTTTTATTTTTGTTTATTTAGTAAATATTTTCTTAACTCTATTTCTTGAACTGCATTGTTGGTTAAGGGCTTGTAAGTAAGCATTGCACAGTAAGGTCTACAGCTGTTGTATTCGGCGCATGTGACAAATAACATTTTATTTGATTTGACACAGAGAGAGACAGAAAGAGCGAGACATAGAGAGAGCGAGACAGACAGAGAGACACACAGAGAGCGAGACAGAGAAATACACACAGAGAGAGAGAGAGAGAGAGCGATACAGACACAGAGAGAGACTGGCACAGAGAGAGACAGAGACACAGAGACACAGAGAGAGACAGAGACACAGAGAGAGACAGACACAGAGAGAGAGGAGCTTGCCCCTTTGACTTACCACCAAGCTGCTGTCCAGCGACAGTCGCTTTAGCTGCTCCCTCCTCTCCAGGTGTCCGTTCATGGTCCTCCTCTTCCGCTGCGGCCCACCGCCACGGCCATGGGAGCCACTGTGGGAGGGGAGGGGTGGGGAGAAGCCAAAGATCACTCTTTTGTACAGGCGAGAAACTATCCTTGGTTCTCCCAGTTGTAGTTAGTAAAGCAATCACCTTAATTGTTATAGAGCTCAGAGTCCATGTTATATTTGCGTCTTTGAAGCTGAGAAGGCGGCGACGTCGCTCTCGCTCGCTCTCCCTCTCTCTCTCCCTCTCTCCCCTCTCTCCCCCTCTCTCTCTCTCCCTCCCCTTTCCTGGCTTCTCACCCTCTCTCTCTCTTCTTCCTTACCACTTCTATCATTCTGTTTTTGTTGTGCTGCCCGCCTGCTCGCTCTGCTAACCTGATAGCAACCGGAAGTGTTGGAGAGAGGGAGAGGGAGAGCCTCACTCCACTGATCATCCCTGAGTTGATATGTTTTCTGTCCCCCTCCCTCCCTTCTCCTACTCCATGTTTTCATAGGCTTCTCCAAACAGAGCTGGGAACCAGCGCGACCGGGCCAATGGAGGCTAAGGGAGAAGATAAACACTTCACTTCACGCATACTACTCCTCTACAAAGAGCAGGCTCTGTGCCTCCGCTCAGCCCTGCCACAGAGTAAGCACACTACTTCCTAATCAGTGAAACGCCCGGGTCAAAGGTCGCACAGTGACCGCCAAGGGTCAGGCACCTTTTGTCATGACCGCTGTATAGTACGTCATGTATGGATTGTGTGTGTAATTACAGTATGTTACATATTCTAGGAGCCACTTCAAAAGAGAAAATCTCTTTGGGTACTGAATACAATTCATCTCTTTTAAGGCTAAATTATTCCATGTTTACTTGCCTTCGCAGATTGTCTTCTAACCACATCCCCTTGGTCCCAAGGCCCTCTGTCTCTGGCTTGTCTGTTCCACCCTGGCTGAGACCTCAAAGGCTTGACTACACCTGTCAGTCAGTATGCAGCTGACATCAAAATGCTACGCTACATCCACTGTCAATCTCTCAAACGTTTCAGTCAATACACTGCTAATATTCAGAGAGCATTTCAAACCCACACAAAAATTGTTCATCTAAAACCCAATTGACGACTCATTGCACTTACCCCAGCGCTGATAAAACTGGTTGAGATTACGTCATTGCAACCAGAAACGGGTTGAAATGAGGTCATTATGATGACATGTCAACCAGTCTTGCCGGTTTGGTCAGCCCATTCTTGCTGTTCTACATCTAAACGTTGAAGGAAAGGGCTCGATCAACGACAGGACAGGACGTCATGCAGGCTTACTCTGGTTATGCCACCACCAATGATCCTACATTCAGTAGTTTTGATGTCAATCAAACCTGGGTTTAAATACTATTTGAAATCATTTCAAATACTTTAGCGGGGTTCGATTGAGCTTGCCTGGCGCAACGGAACCAAAAGAATTGTCACAAAACTACAAAACCTGCCCCATCTGGCAGGCTAAAACAAATGCCCAAAGTATCTGAAAGTTTTCAAATAGTATGTGAACCCAGGTCTGATTCCTATGTGTGCCAGGACATTACGTCAGCTGTAATTCTCATTCCATGTTTAGATTACATTTCAGTTAGTGCCTTCTCTCTAAAGATTAGACTAGATGTAAAGCCCCCACGCTTCCTGCAGACGGCCAGATAGGGACTGTGGGTAATCGAGAGCAAATTATTCAAATGGATTTACGTTTGAACTTGACTGCCCTGACTCGAAAAACATAATAGATTAACCAGTCAAATGCAATGACACCGTTTCGCTTGAACGTAGGGTAAACTCTAACAGGGGAGTCAGACAAATAGAACCAGAGAACACCTTTACGCTGAGCGGTGAGAGCCTCTAATGAAGACGTGCAGCTTATGCCCAGTCTTCATTGAAATTAATTTGGGGGGGGGGGGGGGGGGGGGCAATTCCCGCTCTGCAAAAGTTACCCTTGTAGTGCAGCAGGTCTGTAAAGGTTGTGTAGAAACAGGTGGTCGATAGGAGGTCGTAAAGCTGAACTAAGCACATTTGGAGTCAGATATGAGAATGGGGAAGGTAGTGAAAAGCGATAACGCACAAGGACAAGACTAATGGTTGAATAAAAGCAAATGACTCTCGGTCTTGGATCAACAGCTTCTGACATGGTCAAGTTCTGAGAAATATGTGCAACTGGCCGAAAACAAAAGAGAGAAAACGCACGAGGCAGGATGTCCGTCTGTAGACCAGTGTCCTACATCACCAGCCGAACGGTAAAAAAGACTACAATAACATGTGTCTGTCCAAGTGGCGGGATATGTCCCCACATGGAGCTCAGGGATATTATTTCATACATTTACAATGCCAAGGGTCGTGGGTTCGATTCCCGCTAGGGCCACCCATATGTAAAATGTATGCACGCACGACTGTAAGTCGCTTTGGATAAAAGTGTCTGCTAAATGGCATATATTATTATTAAGTGTATTATTATTATAATTGTATGTAACAGAGGTGGTTCAGTGAACATAAAATACACTTGTGTGATGAGTCACCTTTGCGGTGTGATTAGCAGAATTGGGATAGTCCCGAAGAATTGGTTATAGACTATAGCTCAGAGGGCTAACACAGTCCTGAGACCTGGGTTTGATACCCAGTCTATCCCATATGCTGTAGGGAAGGGAACAAGGGAACTCAGCAGCGTAAATAGGCCATAGAATACTAGGAACAGATTACGTCGGTGATGATCTCTGGCCCACGCTACCATCATAAAATACAATCCCACAGGGACCTCCCTATCCTCATCTCCTTATCTCGTCACACACAACAGCCCCTCCTTTCTCCAAATGATTTACACCAAACCCAATTACCACTGTGTAAAACCAGTCTTCTGTTAGGGGGGGGGGGGGGCACAGAGAACAAAGAGAGACACACGTCTACGACCATATTACGCGCTCGTCCCAGCCAGTAAGACAGTAAGTCAGCCAGCCAGCAAGTCAGCCGGGTGGAATGGATGCAATCAAAGGTCCACGGACAATCCTGACATCTGGGAGTCTTTGTGTACACCCCTAATTAGATGCCAGGGTGGAGGTGGAGGCGGCTCTGAGGGTTATGGAGGGGGGAAACCACTCGTTTTTAACATCTGCTGAGGGAGAAACTAGGGAGGGGGATGCATTTGGGGTTGCACAGGGGTGGACTCGAGGGGAGGGAGGGAGGGAGGGAGGGAGGGCTGGCTAGAGATAATGAGAAAGGAAAATAGCATTATGATCACTTACAAATGTAATATGGCATACATCAATTCCATTTTATTTGCACTGCGATTGGTTATTGCTCTGTGTATGCACTGATCCATCAACAGATGTAGGATCTTAATGTAATCATTGTTCTGTTGCTGAGAGTTTTCCTTCACGGGAGGAAATGCAAACTTGCAAGGTACTCGAAGTTTAAAAAGGCTTCCAAAGTTTGCAATTTCCACTTTAAAATTGTCAGACTTAATTTGCCCCAACGAACAATGTATCAACCCGCACACAAAATGTCCATCAATTCTAATCGACATAACTTCTGTTGCTGCAGGATTATTTTCCTGCTGTAGCAACCTGGCTCAAATTAAGATCCTGCATCTGCATGGTGTTCTGCTGTTGAATATCAGTAAATTATAATGTTGTTCATTCAGGTTCTATGTGTGGTGAATTTATGTTACCTGAAGTATCAGCTGATGAAATGTAACCCGTGTTTTCAATTCACAGACATGAAAAGGTGGAATAAATAACTAGATGCATTTGGATGATTTCTATCATTCGTTTATTCTTGATCAAATAATGAATGTCGCTCGTATCATGAATGCATTCTGATTAGAGAGCTGAAATTCACACTTCTCCTAAAAGCTCTCTACAGCTGTGCCTCACCTACACCTACAGCTGTGCCTCACCTACAATCTAGCTGATTACTCACAGGAGGGAGTCCACTCTCCACCAGTATTGACAGTGCTGCCCTTTGTACCCATACAGTTAAACATTCACCCACTCATATTCCCATTTCAACACTAAGCAAAGAACCGTACACCAATAAGGACTCTTTATAGAGGGATAGTTCAAACAGGGACATCAATTGGTTGTTGTGGCTTGAACTTTAAACCCTAAATCTATTTCTATTGGAGGAAACAAACATTTTGGCTACAAATGATTACACCCACAATTCCCATTCCATGTTGATATTTCTTCTGAGCTGAATACAAGTGAACAGCTGATAAATGATTGGTGTTGTGTGTTGCCAGTTGAACATTATTGGTCATAACACATCACGAAACACAATGAGTGACTCAGTCGGCGAACATGTCTACTCGCCACCGTCTGGGCTCTCAGTGCCACGTAAATTCTCAGAGGCAGAAGGATTCCAAACATGCGTACTGTCGCATGAGTTCTCAATTCGCACTTTCGTCGATCACATAGTGCAATGAAAACAAGAGGAAAATGGACTCTCATGTCGAAAGAAAACCCCTATTGGCGAGGTAGTACTCCCCCCCCCCCCCCCCCCCCACACACCCCCCAATGAGCTTGCCAGGAAGTGTCAGTCAGCCTGGGATGGATTGCGATGGTTGACATTGATTGGTGCACCGGCCCTTGCCCCGGGACCCTATTTATTTTGTCTGTGTGTTTGAATGGAGGAGGGCTATAAAGGAAAGGGGATCAGGCTGGAGCCCGGAACCACCCCCCAGCCAAGACCTCGTTTTGTGAATGATTCACCCAGATTGCTCAGGCAGGGTGCAGAATGAATGGGGAGGGTAATTATACATTGGAGATTTGAGAGAGAGGAGCATGTCTAGGCTACCTCCTAATTCCCAGATAGCTATTACTTTTCAATCATTGAGAGGTAGGGGGTAAGCATGATGTGAATGTGAGGGTATAGAAAGAGTGAGCTTGCCAGAGCAATGTTAACATATGTTTCCCCTGCCAATAAAGACATTGAATTGAAATTGATTTGAGAGAGAGAGAGAGAGAGAGAGAGAGAGAGCGAGAGAGAGAGAGCGAGAGAGAGAGAGAGAGAGAGAGAGGTCCATCTGTGTGGCAGGCCAGCAGCACAGATGGCATATAATGATCAGTCCCCTATGTCCTCAACCTCCTGTCTCTTTGGCTTGGGTAGTGCACTACTGTCAAAAGTAGTACACTTCCAGAGGAATAGGGTGCCATTTGGGACAAGCTTTGTGGGACGGACAGACAGACAGACAGACAGACAGACAGACAGACAGACAGACAGACAGACAGACAGACAGACAGACAGACAGACCCACAGTCATCACGGTATTAGAGGGAAGCACAAAAAGTGCAATTAACTCCAAGATGAAGGTGTTCCACAGTGTGGATGTATACACACCCACACACACAGTATATACATATGCTACATACACACTTGCACACACACACAAACACACACAGCTGTGTGAGATACAGGACGGGTGTGAGGCATTTAGCAAATCCTGTGCTCGACGTTAGCTCACTCCTACGAGATGAACAGACAAATATTTGTTACTTTTCGATCCGCATTCTATCGAGTGTTTTTTTTTATTACAATCTTCACCCGACGCCCTTTCTAACACTTCGTAAGTCGGCTCAGGGTTTTTACATCTAACGTAGCGAACCCTATTCGTAGGGGGGGAAGAATTTGTTTTCATGTTGTGCTGCGTTTCAACAGGTTGAACAGGAGAGTGTTGCTGTACTGTAGATGTCTCAGCCAGAGACACACACACGTGACACGTTTCAAATGAAATATGCTTGCTCTTAAGAAAAAGCCTATGAGCATCTGGCAAAATGAATTGACATATTTTTGCTCTGCGCTCATGTCATGTGCAATAATAAATGAACCGCAAACACTGCATTGAACATGACAGGGACACAATCTACTGTAACTACGCTGATAGAAACTTACTTGACTTCTAATGAATATCCTTCACTTCTGCGACAGTGACACAAGACTCCAAACTCAAGAGTGTGCTCCCATTGCTTGTCTATGGAAGGAAAATGTGGCACGCCACTGCACACAAGCTCATTAGAGTTGCTTGGGTTTAAACGTTTCATCAAAACAATGAGCATAACGTCATCTAGCTCATCAGGGATTCAATGCTGCAGAAACACATTTCCCTCCACCGATCGCACCCCAAACACAGGCCCTTAGGAAGACCTTATTACATCCTGAAACAAATCAGATGGGTTTCCTGCCTTTCGGGCCAGCGCTGGGTTCAAATAGTGTTGAGAATCATTTCAAATGCTTTTGCCGGCGCTTGATGAGATTTCCTGATGCAATGGAACCAACTGAAAGGTCCCACCCACCACCTGGCACTCCAGGCAGACTCAAGCAAATGCTCCAAGTGTTTGAACGATTTTAATAGGATTTGAACCCAGGTCTGCTTGGGACTTTCATTCACAATGTCCAGCATGTGTAGCCTAGCCCCAGCTGCCCTGCTGACAGGAACATGACTGGGCTGCGGTCTGTCTCTCTCATCATGGCAGCTTGTTAGGAAAAGAGACAGAAAAACACTAAAGTCCAAAGGGACACTGCATGTATCTCACCAAGCTGAGAGAGCACAGGAATCTTCCAAGCCCTGTCAAAATAAATACATAAGTTATGTCTGCATTTGGAATGTGAATGTGTGCATCTCTCTCTCTCTCAGCCTCCCTCTCTCTCTCTCTCTCATAGCCTCTCTCTCTCTCTCTCTCATAGCCTCTCTCTTTCTCTCTCTCTCACAGCCTCTCTCTCTCTCACAGCCTCTCTTTCTCTCTCTCTCACACACACACACACACACACACACACACACGACAGTCTGAGAAACAGCCTTGAGTTTTAACGTCCATATTCTTACTGAGTCTCACATATTCTTAAAGAGTCTCACATATTCTTACTGAGTCTCACCATATTGCCCTGAGACAACTCTTAGAAAGCAAGTTTGAGCAGTTACCCATGGCCTTGTGTGTCCGTGTCAGACAACGAGCATGCATCTATAACTTACGTCTTGCCTGGCAAATCCTCTGCTTCACTCAACAGGTTGGCAGCAGCCTCTGATGAGTCTACGTCAGACATTGTAACATGGAATTCCCTTTGAAGGTGGCTGGAAACATGCTCCTTTGGTAAATTCCCAGTGAGGAGTAGAAATAGCAGCGGAGGCACTGAGCGAACACACACTCACTCTGGCTTGCCAGACTGGTGCTCTGCAAACACCCTGCTACTTGTAACGAGGGACGGAGGAGGGGGTGGTGTGGGTGAGAAGAAGTTCCACATTACATCATGTGCAGCTGTTGACAGATCAGTGTTTATTAACTAACTGTCAGGAGCCAAGGGATCTGTCGCTGCAGGATTCACACCCAGGCTTGCCACACACACTCGCACGCACGCACGCGCGCACACACGCAGGCGAGACCACACGAGCGCACCAGTGGAGGCTGCTGAGGGGAGGACGGCTCCTAATAATGGCTGGAACGGAGCGAATGGAATGGCATCAGACACATGGAAACCATGTGTTTGATGTGTTGGATGCCATTCTGCTCCAGCCAATACCAAGAGCCCGTTCTCCCCAGTTAAGGTGCCACCAACCTCCTGTGGCGCGCAGACACACTTGCACGCAGACAGGCAAGCACATGCACGCATGTAGGTTGGCCTACACACACATACAGTAACAGACGCTAACTCGCATGCACATGCTAATGGCACATAACATAACAAACAACTTCACAACCCTTCCGACAGACGGTAATTACACGCTAACAGGATGATGCTGAGACTAAGAGTATGCCAAACAAAAAAATGATTTATTGCAATGTTAAAGAAACACACAAATCAAATTTTATGTCACAGTCTTCGTAAACACCAGGTGTAGACGAACAGTGAACTGCTTACTTAACTCTGTGCACAAGGACTACTTTTAACAATTTCCACAGAATATTGTTTGTAAAGTTTGGTCACAGTACTTTTTTTGTGTGAGACAGTTTTTGGATTAACACCCGGTAACAGACTGACATCACGGGTCCCTGATCTGTACTGTACAGAAATGTATGATTATGAATGCCATTCTCTTCATGGTGATGTATCCTGAATAGACACAAAGGTAGAACCAGTGATGTAATCCATTGCATGGTTGGGTGTTATTCTACACACTGGCTATTATTCTAATGAGCTCCGCCCCCAAACAAGACCAAAATGAATCTGTACCAATCACAGATGTTTATGTTTCACAAGTTTGGACATCACAGTACAGCACAGTTGAGTAGATAATAATATAGTACAGTAGAGCATAGTTCAGTATAGTACAGTGATAGTTACATTTTAAAAAAGAATGAAAAACAATACAGTAAATTATAATGTACTCTACTCTAGTGTGCTCTACTGTACAGTACTAAACTCTACTGTACAGTACTAAACTCAGCATTACAGTACGGTACAGTACTGTGTTGTACTGACCTCTACTCTACTTTACTCTACTTTGACCACCACGCGACAGAAAGAAAAAGAAAACAGTTATGAGCTGAACTTAACAGTATGCCAGTGGAAGAGAAGACCGTAGCAGGAGACCCAACAGGGGTTCGTGACTACTATGAATTCCCATTGAAGACAATTCAGTTTCAGTCATTCTGTTATGGATTTTTCTTGTCATCTTGTTACCGATTTGGTAACGGAATTAAGCAATTTAAATCACTTAATAAATAATTGTAAAGGGGATTTTCAGGTGAACACAAGAGTAGAGCGGTCGCAGGTATAGTCAACCATAAATCAGTTCAGGTTAAATTACAAGTTTGCAACAGGGAGACACCTCCAGCACACAAGCAGAGAACATGTATCTGCTACACACACACACACACACACACACACACACGCAAACAAACACGAGAGCCAAAGTGCTGGAGTACTGAGCCAAATCAACAAAAACGGTGTTCCTGTGCAAAATACATTCGGACCTCACGGTACATGTTAATCAGACAGTACCAAAATGTTCTGTAAACACCAGCCCGCGAGGCTGTGAGGAAGACAACATCAGCAGCAACAGAATCACGCCATGCCACAGATAAATTATAAGTGTGCCGCCAATCAGCATCAACGGATATCAGATAATACGTCAAATACAGCATCAAGTCAGGTGATCATCAACCCGTGACACAAATGAGTGTCACAAATACAACACTTTAAAAGCATGTGTATGACAGACAGGGAAAACATGTACAAATGTGTTGTGTTCATTGTGTTAATTACTCCGAACGGAATATTAACTTTATTCATCTTAAATATTCCCCGTTACGATCATAAACCAAATAACTAATTGTTAGTTCTACCTTTACTTGTTAATTCTGTGAGCTTTCATGATCCGCCGTCCTCATGAGGGAGAAAAATTGGAAAATGTCTTTAAGATACAGTGCCTTCGGAAAGTATTCAGACCCCTTGACTTTTTCCGCATTTGGTTACGTTACAGCCTTATTCAGAAATGTCCTCAGTAATCTACACACAATAGCCCATAATAACAAAGCCAAAACAGGTTTTTGGAATTTTTGCAAATGTATTTAAAAAAAAAAATCTACATAAGTATTCAGACCCTTTGCTATGAGACTAGACATTGAGCTCAGGTGCATCTTGTTTCCGTTGATCATCCTTGAGATGTTTCTACAACTTGATTGGAGTCCACCTGTGATAAATTCAATTGATTGCACATGATTTGGAAAGGCACACACCTGTCTATATAAGCTCCCACTGTTGACAGTGCATGTCAGAGCAAAAACCAAGCCATGACGTCAAAGGAATTGTTCGTAGAGCTCCGAGACAGGATTGTGTCAAGACACAGATCTGGGGAATGGTTCCAAAAAATGTCTGCATGTCACGCCCTGGCCATAGAGAGGCTTTTTATTCTCTATTTTGGTTAGGCCAGGGTGTGACTAGGGTGGGCGTTCTATGTCCTTTTTTCTATGTTTTTGTATTTCTTTGTTTTTGGCCGGGTATGGTTCTCAATCAGAGACAACGACAGACAGCTGTCCCTGATTGAGAACCATACTTAGGTAGCCTGTTTTCCCACTATGATTTGTGGGTAGTTATTTTCTGTTTAGTGTGTTTTGCACCTGACGGAGCTGTTTC
Source organism: Oncorhynchus mykiss (assembly GCF_057628025.1). Taxonomy (NCBI): domain Eukaryota; kingdom Metazoa; phylum Chordata; class Actinopteri; order Salmoniformes; family Salmonidae; genus Oncorhynchus; species Oncorhynchus mykiss. The sequence continues at coordinate 30,808,587 of NC_143039.1, forward strand.
GGTTGTTTCTTTTGTTCCTTGTTGTATTTAGTGTTCAGTTTATTAAAATAATGATGAACACTTACCACGCTGCATCTTGGTCCTCACCTTCTTCCACCAACGGTAGTTATACTGCAGAATTGAAGGTCAAACTGAATAATCATGGGAGAAGGGCCTTGCTCAGGGAGGTGACCTAAACCCGACGGTCACTCTGACAGAGCTCCAGAGTTCCTCTGTGGAGATGGGAGAACCTTCCAGAAGGACAACATCGCTGCAGCACTGCACCAATCAGGCCTTTATGGTAGAGTGGCCAGACAGAAGCAACTTCTGGCCATTATCAGCAATCATCACTCCTGTGTTCCAATGGCACGTTTTGTTAGCTAATCCAAGTTTATAATTTTAAAAGGCTAATTGATCATTAGAAAACCCTTTTGCATTTTATAATAGCACAGCTGAAAAATGTTCTGATTAAAGAAGCAATAAAACTGGCCTTCTTTTGACCAGTTGAGTATCTGGAGCATCAGCATTTGTTGGTTCGATTACAGGCTCAAAATGGCCAGAGGCAAAGACCTTTCTTCTGAAACTCAAAAGTCTATTCTTGTTCTGAGAAATGAAGGCTATTCCATGCGAGAAATTGCCAAGAAACTGAAGATCTCGCACAACGCTGTGTACTAATCCCTTCACAGAACAGCGCAAACTGTCCCTAACCAGAATAGAAAGAGGCTAGACCTGAAAATAGCTGTGCCGCAACGCTCCCCATCCAACCTGAATGAGTTTGAGAGGATCTGCAGAGAAGAATGGGAAAAACTCCCCAAATACAGGTGTGCCAAGCTTGTAATGTCATACCCAAGAAGACTCGAGGCTGTAATCGCTGCCAAAAGTACTGAGTAAAGGGTCTGAATACTTTTGTAAATGTGAATTATTATTTATTTTTAATACATTTGCAAAGTTTTTGCTTTGTCATTTTGGGGTACTGTGTGTAGATTGTTGAGGGGAAACATTTTGTACATCAATTGTAGAATAAGGCTGTAAACTAACAAAATGTGGAAAAAGTCAAGGGATCTGAATACTTTCTGAAAGGCACTGTAGGCTTTTGGTGTGGGCTTTTGGTAACAGAATGACTAGAAAGACACTAGGCAATATTTCTTTAACTTACAGAAGGCAAATCATTTCTGTAAAACGAAGTGTAGATATTAGTTGGCAGGGGTGTTAACTTCAACAATATTGTGTTTTGATGCATGTCTAATACCTTTTAAGACTTTTTCTGCTAGTCTCACACCCTGACCTTAGAGATCCTTATTATTCTCTATGTTTAGTCAGGTCTGGGTGTGCCTTGGGTGGGAAAGTCTATGTTTTCTATTTCTTTGTTTTAGCCGAGTGTGGTTCCCAATCAGAGGCAGCTGTCTATCGTTGTCTCTAATTGGGGATCATATATAAGTTGTCATTTTACGTTTGGGTTTTGTGGGATCTTGTTTTCTGTTTAGTGTCTGTACCTGACAGAACTGTGCGCTTTCGTTTTTGCGTTTGTTTGCGAGTGTTTTTGAATAAAGTATCATGAACATGTTCCACGCTGCGCTTTGGTCCACTCTTCCTTCTACCAACGAGAGCCGTTACAGCTAGATGTTTTCTAAAACCCCTTTTCCATCTGTTTGACTAGAAAGCCTTTGCTTATGCCTAGTTTATATATGCCTTAATAAAATAATTATATAGATTCATAGCTTTCATTTGACACCAATTTTTATGTGCTCCTATGAACTTCCCGTTACTGCTAATGGCGCTTTTACAAAGAAATGCCCACCAATTTACACAGACTCGCCCATGTCACAAACAACCACATTTACCCAACTCCTATATACACACACACACACACACACACACACACACACACACACACACACACACACACACACACACACACACACACACACACACACACACACACACACACACAATTGTTATGTTCTTCTAACCTCATGGGGACCTACAATTGATTTCCATTCAAAATCCTATTTTCCCTAACCATACCCTTAACCCATAACGCTAACCCAAACCTTCAACCTAACTACTAACCTCTAACCCTAATTCTAACGCCTAAGATTAAAATAGCGTTTGTCCTCATGGGGGAATTTTCCTTGTTTCACTGTCTTTGTGGGGACTTTTGAGGATTTTAGATCCCCACAAGGATAGAATAACCAACACACACACACACACATTAGCTATGTTTGCAAGTGCTATACTTCCATCTCAAAAGCTCTGTTGGTTAGCTGACTTGAGTCTGTCTGACCAGCCAGCGTTACTATGTCTCTCTCTCTCAGGCTTCAACTGTGGCAAACCAAGCCAGGCCCAGCTGCATTCCTTAAGCGTCTGGGCCTGGCATAGACCCCAGTCTCTCAGAAGGTTTAAAGTGTTTATTTTTCTCTCTCTCATTTAAAGGGAGACACATGACTCACAGATTTACTGCCAACCAGATTTTTCTACTACCATGCTGATTGGAAACTACTGGTCTGGGCCATTATTCACAAACTCAAGAGAAGTCTTAGTTGTGCTGATCTAGGATCAGTTTAGAAGTGCTGATCTAGGGTCAGTTTAAACCTTTTAGATCATGAAGAGCTTGATTTTATGGACAGCACTGCTACTCTTAGACTATTTCTGAACATGGGTCCAAAGGCTGTATGTCTCAAGTGTCTAAAAGTAGGAGTGTTGATCTAGGATCAGGATCCGCCCTGTCCATATAACAGTAATCAATATGATCCAAAAGACAAAACAGATCCTAGATTAGCACTCCTACTCTTTAGATAGAAGCCCTTGAGTCATATTCATTGTCTCAGAGTAGGAGTGCTGATCTAGGATCAGTTTAGCCTTTTTGGTCAGCATTTATTTGTTTCAATTTTGACAAGGAGAGGATCCTAGATCAGCACTCCTACTCTTAAGACTAAAGTATTTCCAAATAAGGACCCCGGTCTGCTTTTCATTGGGGCTCCCTACAGAAACTCTGCTTCTTAACACTTTAAGCATTCCTCACCACAGACCCAGAATAAAGTAGACAAGGGGCACACTGACAGAAACCATCAGACCGGTCACGTCACCCACGGTTTGTCATCGCAGTCGGCATTCACAAATGCACCGATTCAGCCTCTCTAAATGCCTCTGTTGCATTCCTTATGGCCACAAATGCAATACTTTTCCAAAAGGTTCCACACTGTTTTCGCATTCCTCCTCTCGTAGCTCATTGCATTGCTGTGCTGTTCGGCAAGAGATGTCTAGGAGACCCGTGACATTGTCTGTCAAAGCGAGGCTGGGTTGTTTACCCCCAAAATTGGCGTGGTGACCGCTTTGTTGTTGTTTGTATCCCAGATTGCCCCTTTACAATGGGTCTTATATCATAAGGCAACTACATAAGTGTAGCTGGTCAGATAAGAGTGTAGACTACAGCTGGTGAGAAGAGGTGTAGTCTACTCCTTGAGAATTTAATTTGGAAAACCTCAAATGCTACATAATGTCAAAAACATTGGTAGCCTATGATAAGCCTTCTTAGATAAATCTAATCAGGATAACACGAGTAGTAATCAATTGGCTCAAATGCTAGTACACAAACCACTTGTGAAGACGCAATCCATTATCTTCGAACTGACATTTGAACATGCAAATTCAATCTATTCTACTCAATCTAATCTAATTCATTGGATACATGTGGTAGACTGTCTCATAAAAAAATATAGCATTTTTGTGCAATCAAACGTATTGACATTTCTCAGTTTCAACCTGGAAAGAGTATCTCTCTCCTCGTGACATCTAACACTTCACTGTGGCTGGCTGCACGACCTGAGAGGCTACTGACAAGGTAATCATGCACAAAATATATGGCTTGACCCATGGCTAGAACCCATACATTGGAGGGAAGACCTTAAACTGTTGGGGGTTAAGGGTCAGACCCTTTGAGGGCGAATGAGTAGAGGGATGTAAGAATTCCTCCCTCTACTGAAGACGAAAAAAAGCTCTAAAGATCATTCCTTTCCTCTTCTCCTTTATATGCAGTGATCTGAAAGAACTGACCAGGGGTGTAATCATTACTCCAAACAGTTGCAAAACTGAACGGAACGTTTTGGCCCAGGTGAAAACCAGCCTAAGGACGAGATTCCACCCTATAATTTTTACCTGGGCCATGTTCGGCAAGCAAACGTTGTGTAACATTGCACATAGAAATACCATGAATAGAGCTCCCATGATTCCTTGTCATTTTTTTCCATTCAGTGTGGATGAAGGGAAGGAGCCAATGACAGGATACATTTTATGACAAATAGCCTGTTTTTTCTTTAAATTATATAAAAGTTGGGCCTCCGTAGTGGCGCAGTGGTCTAAGGATCTGCATCGCAGTGCTAGCTGTGCCACTAGAGATTCTGGGTTTGGGTCCAGGCTCTGTCACAGCCAGTGCCTGAATGGGTTGTGTTTCGGACGATGCATGGCTCTTGACCTTCGCCTCTCCCAAGTCCGTTCGGGAGTTGCAGCGACGACACAAGACTGTAACTACCAACTGGATACCACGAAAAAAGGGTAATAAAATATTATCTCAAAGTCACTCTATTTTTGTTATGCCTGTACTACTTGACAATAGGTTGCCACTGCCAGACTTACCATTACCCCTCTTTGGCTGTACTAATGCAGTTTGAGGGTTCTTCATAAGGTGGATTGATGACTCTCTATGTTGACAACACTGGATGGAGACAGATTACTCTTTACTCTTTTGATTTCTCTTTTACTCATGAACGGACTCCATTAACAGAAATGTCACTTCAAGTACTTCCTGTTCTCAACATCTAACCAATCAGAACAGAGAAAAGTAGTTGCTAGGTAGATCATCAATTACCATTCAAATTATTATTAAAATATTTTGGAACTACAAAACATTGACAAATAATAATATCTCTTCACAACATAATTATACACTAGTATTATGTGGTGAACAATGTTACAAACAAAATATTTCTCAAAAGATCTTTCATATCTGGTCTGCTTTGAGTCATATTGGCTAAGATAGGTAGAGGCCTGTGAGCCATAAAAAGCCTATTGCAAAGACTACAGAGACTATTGTAGAGAGTCATGTCAGCAGTTTCAAATCCAGAACATTCTAAACCTATTAAACGTGGAATGCAGGTTCTAGTAGAGGGGGACCTTCAAAAGAAGATGAGGCAAATACTCAACGTTAAGTGTGCCATTGCAGTTTGACTTATTTATGGATTTATAGTTATTAGCAACTGAATGTTGAGCTATCGCCCATTGTTTTGAAAGTGTACTTAGCAGTACTTTGGCTGTAATTGCTTTCTAACAAGGTTTTTAAATAGGATAGAACACGGATGTATATCTGGCCTATCTAAGTGATTTTCACCCTGAACTTTCCAGCAAGAGAGCAATACCTCACATACAGTATCTAAAGTCATAAACTGTTCTCTCAGCTACCGCACGGCAAGCGGTACAGATGCACCAAATCTGGAACCAACAGGACCCTGAACCGCTTCTACCTCCAAGACTACTAAATAGTTAACCAAATAGCTACCCGGAATATCTGCATTGAGCCTTATCTATCCTATTGCCTAGTCCCTTTATCCCGACCTATATGTACATATTTACTTCAGTTACCTCGTACCCCTGGACATGGACTTAGTACTGCTCTCCGGTGTATATAGCCAATTATCGTTACTCATTGTGTATTTATTCCTTGTTATTATTTTTCTATATTTTTCTCTCTGCATTGTTTGGAAGGGCCGACCGTTAGTCTACACCTGTTGTTTCAAAAAAAAAGTGTGTGGCAAATACCATTTTAATTGATTTGATAACCAGTTCGGGACACTGGGGAGGAGCAATGTTGGACTTCTATGGTCAGAAACCCGTAGAATTTAGCCGACCCTCATCGTTACATGTCATCATTGTCATGATGATGACATATCTATTTTTCAACGTTTTCAGTGTGACCAGCTTTCACCAGACATTCCTCCTTCCTGTAAATCTTTGCACTGATGATGAGCGAGAGGTTGGAGCTGGTTCATGGGGTGAATTGATGACTCTCTACAAATAATTGTAGCCTGCAGGAAATGCATACTATAGTGCACCATACTGAAACAACCAAAGCTCTTCTCAAACACTCTCAGACAGATTCGTGTTTGAAAGATATTTCCATTCTCCTTTCTGCCATAACGTATTACGTGATGGAATGGAATGGCAAATCTATATCTTGATACAATCATACACAATCCAATGTCTGGAATTCATAAAGATTAAGAGTTGGCCAAGTCTCGGTGAAAGATATTGTTAGAGAATTCCCATAGTTAACCAGAACACTATCCTTCGGAATCCCCAGCTGCATCTGGGAGTTAAATCTGCTTGGCCATAAAGCAGTCAGTCCTACAGCTTCCATACCAACACTGAGATAAATATGACTTTTAATTATCCAGGCATCTGGTTAATGGTAAAAGTGTATGTGTTCCGTTTCTTCTTAGAACAAATATTAAAACAAGCAAACTCAATGCTATTGTGTGTCCTATACATGCAAAGGTAAAACTGTTTCGACAACACCACAAAACATCATAAAAGGAGAATGTAATAATGAAGGGAACTCTACTATCCAATACAAATCCAACCAAAAATGTTAGCTGGAACTGAAGCACGGTTCTATCTGAGACAGTGTAGCTCCCAGTGTAGTGAGATGACTGGGGAGTGTCGAGGCAGTCTGTCTGCTGAAACGTGCTCAGTGTCGAGGCAGTCTCTGAGTGCATCCCAAACGGCACCCTATATTCCCTTCATAGTGCACTGCTTTTGACCAGGGTTTTTTATTTGAATCCCTATTAGCTGTTGCGAAAGCAGAAGCTACTCTTCCTAGGGTTCACACGAAGCATAAAACATGACATAATACAGAAAATGAATAGACAAGAACAGATCTAAAAAATAAATAAATATTCAAAGTACTGTAATACAGGGGAACGGGTTCCATTTGGGACACAGATTCTGTGTCTACTGAAATGTTTTTGCTCAGAGGAACACTAAGTGGATTCATGCATCGCCCCATGCTACAATGACATGTTGGAATGTCCAAGCCATGTTATTTGCAGTCCCACTGGGAATAAAGAAATGTCCCTTTTCACATCAGAAGCTTGAAGAGAGGCCCTTTATATGGCCATCAGCATTCATGAGCTACAAAAGGAATCTACAGATAAATAAATGGTCCACATCTTGAAATGTTAAGCTCACTGATTCTAGCAACTCTTGCTTCTCAGGAGATGAACAGAGGTGACGGTGAACCAAGGCACAAAATGTGGACTAAAAACATTCCCGAGCTATACTACTCTGCCCTCCCTGATTTTTTTTTTTCGAGACAGTCCACTGTCATTTGGAGTGATAAGTCATGCATTTGTTTTTGAAACTACATCAAAATCAACAAATCAACAGTAAAAGTCAACATACTTTAAAAATGTTTTATATTGCCTCTTTTGTCCAGTCTTAAGGTAAGCTTCCTTTCTTCTCCCTGTCCCCAACCGGCCTTGTCTATCCCCAGCGTGTGGATGAGTATCCAGTCCAGGCTAGTGTGGTTAGGAATTGTCTACTGTTCCTCCCAAGGCTGCCTGAGGTAAGGGGGGAGGAGGCCTAAACAAATGTGCTTGTGTTCACCCTCGATGGTTTGTATGCAGCCAACACCACCACACCACAGCCGGGCTCCTAGCCAAGGCCCTACCTCTCCTTCCACAAATGGCAAATGGCCGTCAAAAAAATGGACCAGTTCCCGCCACAAATACACACCCACTCCTTGTACTTTATCATTTCCTCAGAGCGCTGGGCCAACACAAAGGAGGGCCGCTGTAAGGCGTGGCATGATGAGAGGCCCCCAGAAAGACTACGTTATGCCCCTGTGAATGTGCATGGAGTAGGCTAGGGTGGGTGCAGATGAAGGGCAGGGTAGGGTGGAGGGAGGTGTGTGTGCGCCATGCGACTGAACCTCAGCTCCCTGCGCCATTATGCCATGTTTGCCCTGTGAGACTGGCAACTGGGGTGAGAACAAGGCATTTTTGTCTGTTTTATTTTCCTATGAGGGCCCTGGGACAGGGAGGGAGCGCTGATGATGAGGGCCCCATTCGGCTGGCATTGACGTGTGAAGAGACTGTGTCAGTGACAGCTGAGGAGATCAGGCCCTGTAATTAGCTGTGTGTGTACAGAGGGGATGTAGGATGGGCCGTTGCTTCCCCCTCTCCCCCACCCTTTGACATTCAGGATCACTGATCATATTCTGAAAAACAGACAAACTGGGTATAGCAGACGTGGATTCCACTAGTGTTTGTTTTCTTTCAAATAGTTAGGCCCAATCAAACGCTCAATCTGAATTGCCAGGTACAATAATACTATAATTAAGCAATAAGGAATGGGTGGGTGTGGTATATAGCCAATATACCACGGCTAAGGGCTGTTCTGAGGCACGACGCATGGCACAGCCCTGAGCCGTGGTATATTGGCCATATACCACAAACCCCCGAGGTGCCTTGTTGCTATTATAAACTGGTTATCAGTGTAATTAGAGCAGCAAAAATAAATGTTTTGTCATATCCGTAGTATATGGTCTGATATACCACGGCTGTCAGCCAATCCGCATTCAGCGCTCTAAACACCCAGTTTATAATATAACAATATATGCCATTTAGCAGGCGCTTTTATCCAAAGTGACTTAGTCATGTGTAAGTACATTTTACATATAGGGTACAGGTTTGCACTACTCCTTTGCTTCCATCGCACTGTGTTCGATGAAGTATCAGTGAAATAATCAAACATTTGAAAGAAAATACATCCTATTTGAACACAGGTTATATAGCTTACCGAGCAAGATATTCTAGTCTGTTTGGGATTTTTACGCAGAACTAGAATTATACGACTGTTATAAATATAAGGTTGTGAGAGCCAGGTGGTTGGGGCCTGGGGTGGCCCATATAGAGCATGCAAGGCCTGGGGGAAACATTCGGAGGAGGAACACTGACAGAACCATCCATGTGAGACACAGGTGTGATCAACCAACAGTGAAAAACTAACCCCACCTCAGTACACACAGTAAATCACAGCGAACACTATTTGTTGTAACTCAACATTGCAAAATGTTGAGTTAATCCTCGTGTAACGATAGCCTTGATTTGTTGATTTTGCAACAGAGGTGGTTCGGAACAACACTGGTTAAATGAGTAACCTTTGCCTGAGACTTGACAACTTGCGTTAGTACCTCAAACTAATGCCTAGGCTTTAGCTAAGCGGGCTAACATTCTCGTGCCACCCAGCAGAGCCAGGTTTGAACCCCAGTCAGTCGCACTGTCAACTTGTAATTGGATAAGTAGATGTATTTGTCAGCAGCATGCAGACTCAGTGATATCTCAACCATGAACCATCCAGACCTCACACTCTTGTTTTTGCTCACTTTCTCCACCTAAGTCCAAGACTCACTCTCTCCCACAATGGGACAGTGTTGTGTGATCTGGTTGGCCTCAGTGCAGTTACCATGGTGATTAAGCTGCTCTTTCAAGCCCAGGACTGAAGGTGCACCTCTTCTCTTTGTGACAGAGGGCCAGGGTCTCAACCTGCACAAGGCTCTCAGTGTCTCACATCAAAACACTGATGCCACTTCAGCTGGAGGTGAAGGGGAGCCTAACCTTCTGCAACACCCCACACAGGTCCTCTCCTGGGGCCCAATGTCCCACGGGAAACAGGGGCAGACAGGGTGCCTCAACCTGGGCCTTTGCCATCTCCATGGCCCCCTGCCTTCCGTTGGGCCCTTTGATGTACAGGGATGTGTGGGATCTGGGGCAGCCCCGTCTGTGGAGCTGTCAACCAGAAGAGAGGCCTCCTCCTCGTCGGGTTACCCAGGAAAACTTGAACCATGGCCGGATACGGTCGTGGCTACGAACAAGGTGGAAGCGTGGAGGGATGGATGGAAGCATCAAGGTCCCTCTGATCTGATGGGAGAGTCAAAGGCCTAGCTGATTACTCGCTATCCCACTAAGCCTCTGTTCTTCTCGCTGTGATACAGCCAGAAGAGATGGAGAGACAAGGGCCACGATTGTTCTTTAATCCTGGGTCTGATATGGTTGTGTCACAGAAGAATCCAGGGAAGGGGTTTGTGGAATATCTGTACAACATTTACGTCTGTGTTCTCTAGGATAAGTAGGCCATCTTTGAAGTGAAGGCACGAACTAGATAAATGTAATTGTTATGAAAAGCTGAATTTAAATCAGTTAAACATAAGCAATCCTTCTTTCATCAGGGGAACATCTAATTCAAATAAATATGGTCTTTCATTTTCTTTCAAGACATGTACACGGACAACATTAGACAATCAAATAAACGTATCTTTGTTATTCCTCCCTCATCTTAACTATTTCAAACTGTATTGTTCACTGTTATCCTCTGAAACGATTTCAAAGTTAAAACGGGCAAGTGACATCAATTTCTTTTTTTATTTATTTAACGCGGCAAGTCAATTAAGAACAAATTCTTATTTACAATGACGGCCTAACAGTGGGTTCAGGGGCAGAACAACATATTTTTACCTTGTCACCTCTGGGATTCGATCTAGCAACCTTTCGGTTACTGGTCCAACGCGCTAATCACTAGGCTACCTCCCACCCCAATGCAGCTAGAGTAAGTGTGCAAGATGTAACAAGATGAAGTGAAACAAAAGAGTCACAATACATTTGTTTTTCACTCAAAATTATTATTTTGAGAATATTTGTTCCACAAATTGTAAAATTGTTAAATGAATAGAAAACATTTTTGTAACCAACAAAGATTACTTTACACGTGTCAAGTGTAGTTGGTTTAGTTAATAAGCTGATACACAATCAAAACACAAAACATATGAATATGCGACAAAGCACGTTAAGTAGTGGTTCTTCAGACTTAGTATGAAATGATAAGGAATATTTAGTGGTTACAGTTACATTTTTAGGTAGTTACAATGATATGAATGAGCATTTATGCAGCGCTGCTGCCCTCTGATGGTATGATGGTGCTACTGGAAGTGGTTCCGGGGGTGAAGTTGCCCTATAGGTACAGGTCTAGGATCAGCTTCCCCTCTCCAATCCCAACCTAACCATAAGGGAATGCAAAACTGACAAGATCAGCATCTAGGGGCAACTTCACTCGACACCATTGGAGGAGCAGCAGGTTCCGTGGCTGCAGGTTCCAGAGTGATCACATATGTTCAGGGTGGCTCTGCAGACATGTGATAAACTCCTGCACAGCTTTGCCCTCAAAGCAGATCTGGTACACAGAGGCAAACAACGGAAACCTACAAGACAAAACATTGCACTAAATCTCAGCAAGAGGTGGTTCCATTAGCAGCACTCACACATTTATTGAGGAGAGCTTCAGCTCATATTTGCAGCTAATTTGATGAAAATGTTTGTGGTGAATGAGTAGAGGAATATTGGAGGAACATTTGTAAGTCATTAAATGTATTAACGGTAGGCTCAGTGACGCACGAAGTACACAAAAATATCGGGCCACAATTTCCACAAGAGCGTTGAAGCATGAGGCTAAACGTCTTCACTATGTTTCCCATGTTGTAGTAGCGTGAAGTGGAACTGTGCACATGCGCAGATACTCTGTGGGACTGCGCGAGGGCAAGCAAAGTCATATCGCCGAGTCTCACTTTAAGGTGAAAGAGTTCTACTCACTTGCTGATCATGTCTCTCTTCTTGAGAATTTTGAACACCTCAGCGGAGGTTTGTGGGCCTTGGAGCTTCTGACCATTGAGCATCTCAGCCTCTAGCTCTTCAATAGACTGGAAAGGTATGCAACATAGTTACTTAAAGCACACACACACACAAGTTTCTTGAAGTGATGGATATTAATATCTTGACCGTTATCAACCTGACAAAACAGTTAAGAGTTGCACTGGTCACAGCACATTCACATCCTTGAGTCGTATTTGTCACCTTGGATGTCTTGGCGAAGGCCTCGGCCACCTTGCGGTTGCGCCCCCCGTAGCAGGTGGTGATCAGGTCGGCGACGCCACAGCTCTCCAGGAAGGTCACAGAGGAAACCTGGCCCTTACAGAACAGCTTGGTGAAGGCGATCATCTCCATCAGCCCAAGCCGGATCACCGCAGCCTTGGTGTTGTCCCCAAAGCCCAGACCGTCACAGAACCCAGCGCCCACCGCTACAATATTCTGGGAAGGGGAGAGTGGGGAAGGAACCATAAGTGTTATCTGCAGTTTTCTACTCTATTTCTATCAATATTATGATTCATGGTTTGTAAAAAAAATAATAAAATAAAAACATTTGACAATGTGAGCAAATAAAACAGAGGTGCAAGTGCAATGAAACACAGGCCTCCTGTGTAAGTTACGTTCGCGATGTAGCAGAAGTTCTTCTCTTTGAATGCAAATTGTACCTTGAGAGCCCCACAGAGTTCTACGGTGTCACTCTCCTGCACCACGGTGATCCTGAAGTTGGGAGTCTGCAGCAGCTCTTTAAAGACATGTCCGTTTGCTTCGTTCTTCGCTCCTGTTTAGGAAGTGATAGAAAGTCAAGGTACACATAACTGCATCAGTGGGAGTTGCCACACAAGCCGAGGAGGACACAAAACCTTACAGCACTATCCTAGATAATATTATGGAAAAATATTTTTACCAATTGTGGTCTCACAGAACTTCTCATCAGCCACTTCGTTGGCAATGTTGGCCCCCATCAGGACGCTAACCTCGATTTCCAGTTTCTCACGGATGATGTCAGAGATGAGCTTCAAGCCCTCGGGGCCTTCATCGATGCCCTGAATAAGGACCAGGGCAGAAAAGAGATCTTAGGCTGCCTTCAATCACTCATTTTGTAACATATACCCTAGTTACCAGCATTTGGGTGGCAGCATTTTTTTTAGACTAGGCTGCTGTTACATAATGAGTGTAAAATCATAGCCATGATGATAAATTCATACAGCTGAGACTTTTCCTGGGTGATAAGAAGCCCGATATGAAGCCAGAGTAAAGTCAGATTTATACATTTTTATAGATTTTAGCAATGGTTTTTCTAAGTGAGAGCTGGTGTGAAAAAGAGCCAAATGACATTACTTTGATGAGGGATATCCCAATGGTTCCCTGTGCAATATGAGGTTTCATCTGATCGCATAGCCTCCCAATGAACTGATGTGGAATGACAAAGATCAGTATGCTGGCCCCTTTCACCGCTTCTGTGATTTCTGGAACAGCAACCTGGTAAATTGGAGTGGGAAAAGATAGCATGATACACTGTACTATTCATGATGGATGTTACTATGTAGTAGCATTTATCGTGAATCTACATTACGCAATGGAGGCTGCTGAGGGGAGGACGGATCATAATAATGGCTGGAACGGAGCGAATGGAATGGCGTCAGACACGTAGAGACCATGGGTTTGATAACAATCCATTTTTTCCCGCTCCAGCCATTACCGTGATCCCGTCCTCCCCGATCAAGGTGCCACCAACCTCCTGTGATTACAATATGTTATGTTATTTTGTTTCAGGGTCGTTTAAGGAATTGACATAAGGGGCGGCTGGATACAATAACACACGCATAAAGTCTTGGCATAGTGGAAAGCAAGGTATGTCAGACTGGTAGGCCGTTCAGAGAATGCCAACTACCTTAAGCATCTACCCATTAAGGTATATTCTGGCCGGGGGAGTTTTGTTAAGAGCCCCGACGCTCGTTCTGAACGTTAACATGATTCACTTGCGGTACGGTTTTGGAAATATAAGGAAAGTATCTTTCATAGCAGCAAGAATTAATATCCAAAAAACTTAAGTCTAAATTACTACACACCTTTTAAAGTATGTCTGGGAATTTCCAGGGACCTCACAATACCATATTATCACGATATTTAGGTGCCAATACGATATGTATTGCGATTCTCACAATTCTATGTATTGAGATTCGATACTGTGATTTTTATTGCGATTCGATGTGCCAAACGGTTCACCATAGCTGCAGAGGGACAAGCAAGAACATGAGAAAACGAGTTTGGATCAGTCAGGGAAATAAAAGTGCTGAAAACAAATTGGCTCCCTACTTAAAAAGGAGATGGAGAACAAGCTAGGAAAACAAGCTAAGGAAAAATACAGGACAACTAACAAAAAAAATCATATTGCGATAATGTCAAAACTACATGATTTATTGTCAAAAATAATATCCTGATATGTAACTGTCTAGATTTCTTACCCCAGCACTATTTTATAAGGTTAGGGTTTGTGTTCCCATATGGCCATGTTACAGCGCTTTATTAAGGAAGACTAATGGAAGGCAGAGAAGACCACCTGTGCTAATTAGATATCTAGCGTGCTTGAACACCTGTGTGTAAGCGTAACTGGAAAGGAAGTGTAGTTTTGTCGTCTGGAGGAACACAGTTGGCATGATATTGATCCCATACTTTGCATACATACAGCCCTATGGTTCAGTGCAAACCTGATACAGTAAGTGGATCTTTTTTATATGAAAGATTATTTCTCACTGATATGAAAGATAATTCCATGTTTCAAAAACCGCATTGCATGCGATGGTTATTGACGTTTCTGAACTTTAAAACAAAGAGGGTATTGTAGTTTACATGGGCCCACCCTAGGGATAAAGCAGAACGCCTTGGGTTCTTGTGAACAACCCCAGACAGATATGTTATCATCGCTGTATAGGTCAAACTTCACTTATCTTATCTGTGCGTATCCTTTTACACAACCACAAAGCATGTCCGGAGATAACGTTAACTCCAGATGTATTGCCCAACTCAATGATTTGTAATCTTGAGGCAAAAATCTAATATTAAACCAAACTAACCACATTTTTGGGAAGCTTGTGACCCGGTAGGTATTTGACGTTCTCATGCTCTGTGTTGATGATTTCTGTTAACTTTTTGCCATCGATCATCTCTTCAAACACCCACATGTTAACAATGGGGTCAAACCTGTTGGATCCCTTTGCATTGTGACCAACGATTTTGGCTATCGCAGAGCCCCTAGGAGATGATGAAAACGGATTAGATTGGAGGGCAATGGAATAACACCATTCATATTTTCAAAATCCCAGTCGCAAAATGAACAACATGCTAAATATATCTTGGGGGTACCATAACCAGATTATAACAGTACACGGAATATACCCAAGCCTACATTCAAAGATTGTAAATCAAACTTCTGTTTGATGAAACTACATGCAAGTTGTCAATTTAGCCAAATATGAGCACTTAGTTGGCTACATTAAGAATCAATGAGTGGAATTCACGATACAATTATGTCGAATGCAGGCACATGCAAATAGAGAAAGCCCATAAATATACCAGTTTCCGGATCCAACGATGCACACTTTCTTAGCAGGCATGTTTAAGGTAGAGTAGCAGCCACGATTCCTTGAACAGTGTTAAGGGATCAGTAAAATGCCGTGTTTATAACCATGTCCATAACTTCCTTATACGCCCTAGTCGTGTGGGCAGCACATTCTTTTTTAGCACGCCGCCCTTTTACCCTGTATATAAAAGAGGGGAAAGGTTTGTACAGGTTAGATAACAGTAGGGTTATTCTGGGTGTGCCACCACAACGAACCTGTCATGACAAGTATGGAGAGACATTTATCGATGGAGAAAGTCCTATAATTTTCTCGATTTGCCGAGTTCGGGGGAGATACAAAATTCTCACTGTTTGTCATGCAACACGACTGAAATATGTGCCGGCGGTAGCTCGATGGGGTATGTGCAGGATATATTTTAAGACGTGTTCTATTTCGACAACTGCAACCTATTTCGAAAAAACTTTGTATGCCACAAATGTCCCTATTGTTTTGCAAATGCGGAAGTCCTTTCATGGAATTGAATCACATGACTCCAGTTCCGTGTCGCGTCATCGTGAAGCCTGTTAGCAGCGATTTGGATCATGTAAACCCCAAGCTCACGACCTCGTTAGCTAGCACGCCACTGTTTTTACAAGAATATATTGTGATGGATTACTTAATCAGTCGTTTAGATAGCTATCGTTCATGAGAAACTATGTGGTTTGTAAAGCCATAAACCGAATAAATCCATCTGTGAGCAAGGCCTTCAAGTTAGCAAATCAGACTAGAGATTGCTGTGTGACTAGTTGTCAAGCTAGCTAACGTTTCTGGCAAGGTTTGTAGCTTGTTAGCTAGCTATAACGTTGGCTATGACTATGCAAGGAGAAACCGTCACGGCAATACGAATATCGGACAGTGAAGGGAAACTGGATGTCTTTCCCCAGAAAGGGACGCCTGGTAGTTCTGGGAGAGGGAGTTCTAAAGGCTGGCAGTACAGGTATGCTTACTGTCTAGTTAGCTAGGCTAATTATCTGGCTTAGCCATATCTGGCTAACCAATCGTGCAAACCTAGTTAGCTGCAGTGATTTGTTTGGTTAATAGGCAGTGCAACACATCTTCAGTTGGTAACGTTAACTAGCAAGCCCTTGGTCAAACGTTAGCTGTCTAGTCGGCTATGGTTTCTAGCTTTTTCTAGCTGAGCTTACTGACTTAACTATTAGTTAACAGGCTAGTCAGAGTTGAATCAGAGGTTCGTCTGGAGTTGAACTTTGCCAACCCATTGATGTTATTGTAGCATAACTAGCGTGTTTGCTAACTGTCAATCCTTTTCTCAATCTCTGCTCTATTCAGTGACCACATGGAAAATATTGACGGTTACCTGATGAAATACACCAACCTGGTAACAGGATGGCAATATAGGTGAGTGGGCAGCCCAGGTCGAAGAACATTGATTAAACAGTAGTTTTAATAAATGCACATAGCATTTACAATTTGATCAAATCAACTAAACATACTACTGAATTGATTCATTGCTTTGCCAACAAGCATCTTGAGCTCAAGGGCATTGGGCCAGTAACCAAAAGGTCACTGGCTCGAATCCCTGAGACGACTAGATGAGAAATCTATGCCCTCGCAAGGCACCCAACCTTATTTTCTTCTATAAGTCATGTAAATCGCTCTGTATAAGAGCGTCTGCTAAATTACTCAAATGATTTGATTGATTGAACGTTCTGCTCTTCATGCAGGTTCTTTGTCCTCAACAATGAGGCAGGGTTGTTGGAGTACTTTGTCAATGAGCAGTCCAGGCCCCAGAAACCTCGCGGGACACTCCCCTTGGCAGGGGCGGTCATATCCCCCAGCGATGAGGACTCCCACACCTTCACGGTTAATGCCATCAGTGGGGAACAATACAAGCTCCGAGGTGAAACGCGCACACACACTGTCTCTCACACTCCTCACCAATCAAAAAACAATCAAAACAGCTACAACAACTCATACAAGAGTGTCATGCTGTTTGAGTAGTCTACTACTGGACATGTATGGTTTGCATTTCATCACAATGTTATTATATCCTCAATGCATCAGTCAGTAGTTGGACAGGCAAGATGCACATCTAGTCACTGTCAGACTATTGTACCAAGACTTCAGGAAGGGGAGAAAGCATGTAAAACATATCCAAATCAATACGCGATAATGGCGGTTTTCTCATTATCCTCGGTTGACGAGGGATAACGTTGTCGTTATTGA
Organism: Oncorhynchus mykiss; assembly: GCF_057628025.1. NCBI lineage: Eukaryota > Metazoa > Chordata > Actinopteri > Salmoniformes > Salmonidae > Oncorhynchus > Oncorhynchus mykiss. Next base: position 30,826,120 of record NC_143039.1, read on the forward strand.
TCCATGCGGAGAGATTCACTCTGCTGCACTGTAATGTGCTCACTCTGTTCAGGCACCAAACTAAAGAAAACCGACTGAAACAGGGATACACTAACTGAACATACCCAATAGGAAACTCGTTTGAATTTTCAATTGCAAAACATTTTGCAACCGTGTGCACTAATGAATGTGACCCTGTGGTGTTGTCTCCCAGCCACGGACGCCAAAGAGAGACAGCACTGGGTGAGCCGGCTGCAGATCTGCACGCAGCACCACACTGAGGCCATGGGGAAGGTAAAGGCCAGGGCTTTTCGTCTGACACACCCACTTTCACAGGCGCATATACACAGTTGCATGCACACACACACACACACACACACACACACACACACACACACACACACACACACACACACAGTTGCACACACACACACACAGTTGCACACACACACACACACACACACAGTTGCACACACACACACACACACACACAGTTGCACACACACACACACACACACACACAGTTGCACACACACACACACACAGTTGCATACACACACACACACACACAGTTGCATACACACACACACACACACAGTTGCATACACACACACACACACACAGTTGCATACACACACACACACACACAGTTGCATACACACACACACACACACAGTTGCACACACACACACACACACAGTTGCATACACACACACACACACACAGTTGCATACACACACACACACACACACACAGTTGCACACACACACACACACACACACAGTTGCACACACACACACACACACAGTTGCACACACACACACACACACACACAGTTGCACACACACACACACACACACACAGTTGCACACACACACACACACACACACAGTTGCACACACACACACACACACACACACAGTTGCACACACACACACACACACACAGTTGCATACACACACACACACAGTTGCATACACACACACACACACACAGTTGCATACACACACACACACACACAGTTGCATACACACACACACACACACAGTTGCATACACACACACACACACACACACAGTTGCATACACACACACACACACACACACACACAGTTGCATGCACACACACACACACACACACAGTTGCATGCACACACACACACACACACACAGTTGCATGCACACACACACAGACACACACAGTTGCACGCACACACACACGCACACACAGTTGCATGCACGCACACACAGTTGCATGCGCACGCGCGCACAGTTGCATGCGCACAGTCGCACACGCACGCACACACACAGTTGCATGCATACACACTCACCATCACAAGCTCTTTCTCACTCACAACAATGTTTTCCCTTGATCCAGACACTCTCTACTAGCTCGTTTTGTGACGCAATTCCATTGATCGTGTCCATGGTTGCCTGTAACATGAGCTTCATAACAGAAGTGCAGAGCGGATGTCTTGTATTTAGATTAGATGTAGTAGTGTTTGTGCTTGATAATGAGAACACATTGATGGGGAACTCGAGCTACTATTCATTTAGCTTAGTCATGAGCCAAGACCATCCTTGATGCCAGACTTTGACACCAAAGACACCACTGGCTGCATCATAGCAGGCAAATGGGGGGGGGGGGAGAGGATGTGACACTTCCTTAAAAAACAAGTTTGATCTTACGTTCCTGGCTAAAGTCAGTGAGTCTGTATTACTCAGCGGGATTTCCTTCCTAATACTGATGATAAGACAGAATGTGACAAACCACAAGCATGATGCAAACTCTATTCTTGGATAAATTGTGGCGTAACCATAACGACTCGATTCAGTACACTTCACATGATTGGCCTTAATTTGTCTCGCATCTTGAGCACTTGAGTTGAAGACAGTCAGCATTTACAGAGCACACGAACATGACACCGTAAGGTCACACAAATAGTCACAAACAAGATGGCTCCACAGGTTAAGATTCCCCTAGGTACAGATCTAGGATCTTTTCCCCTACCACAATCCTAGCGGTAATTAGAGATGTATAACTCGTTTTAACATGGACATTTCCACTGAGTGCTTCCACCATTTTTAAAGTAGTCAACTGGTGGGGATTCCTGTAAGTTGGGAGCAATCAGCCAATGACAAAGACGTCAATGGCCTAAGCCTCAATGTCGCTGCCCATTCTCTTTCTCACACACACTATAATGGCACAGATACAAAGATGAGGCCTCGATCTCTATGCTGTAACCATTAATGAGGGAAATGCTAAACTGACCCAATATCCGAGTCTAAGGGGCAACTTTACACATTCCACACGCTCCAATGGTCAAAATATACTTATCTAAAGATCCTCACAGATGAGATTCACTCTATGACAAATTTGTTGACCATCTTGTCTTTGTCCAGAGTAACCCTCCGCCCAAGTCTCGCAGCTACTCCATGGCGTCTCAGGGGAGCGCCAGCTCGCCCCTGTCCCAGCGCAGGCCTAGCCAGAACGCTGCCTCCTTCTTCAGCATGACTCAGCTCCACAAGGGCTCCTCGCTCTACTCCTCCAAGAGGTCCCTGCTGCCCGACCATTTGCTTGATGCCAGAGAGGTAGGCTGGGGATAGGGATGGTAGCTATTACCTCATGTACCAAAATAGAAGTGGGGTTTGGCGTAGCTTGAAGGATATTGTTGTTTTTCTCAGTGTCTTGTATTTTCCATCAGTTTTTTGTTGTTATAACTTCGCGTCTCAACAGTAATAGCTGGTGGTAGAGAGAAGAATATCTCTTCTGCCTTATTTGACATGTATTTTGTCATAGAGGAATTATCTTAGTCTTTTTTACCCGTCTTACTCAGCTTTTTTTGTTTAGTGTCATTTTATGAAGATCGTTCATCTAGGACTAGGTGACAGGGACTTCTTGTTTTAATCTAATGACGGATACAGTAAGCACATTTGTACATCGGTATCAACTTACTCCTCCGGTTCCTTCCGCTCTTTACTCCCAGATGATGACCCAGGCCCAGGGCCAGCACCGAGACCTGATCCAGACCATCGAGGGCCTGCCCCCGGCCGCGGGCCCCCTCTCCCCGCTAGACCAGGACCTGCTGATGCTCAAGGCCACCTCCATGGCCACCATGAACTGCCTCAACGATTGCCTGCACATCCTGCAGCTGCAGCAGGTGGCCCGCCAGAGGAGCTCCCTGGGAGGTGAGGGTGACCGCTGGAGGCCTGGAGGGGAGGGGGAGTAGGTCACTACTGGTGACAGTAATGTGTGTTCATTTATGGATGAACTCCAATGAAAAGAAAGGGATCTGTGTACATGCACTGTTAGTTTTTTCAGTGGGTAGGTCTTTATTGCCAGGCTTTCTCAGATTTGCCTTCAAGGTGGTGGTTAATTTACCAAGAAGAGAGCAAAGTAGAAACGGTTTAAGTTGCCCTTTCTTTGACCCATTTCTCAAAGTTAGGTGTGGAAGTCTTGAAGGTGTTTTGTTTCCAATAAGGGTTTTTAGTCATGTTTAGTTGTATGTGACATGTACTAGACACCCATCATGTGCTTGCACAATTCTACCTCACAAATCATGGAATTGCACATGTTGACCCTCCCGGTCCAGATGTACTCCGAAAGCCGACAGTGGAATTATTTTCCATAATTAATGAGGGAGCGGTACTTATTCTTACCGGCTGTCTAGGCTGGTAACCAGATCACTCATTGGGTAACTTGAGTAATAACAGCTCTCCCATTAACCACCTTTCTTCCTTTTTGATCACACCGCACCATACTGACAGCCAAGAGACTTACCAAAAGTGTATGGCTGCTACGATCTCAGCCATTTCTTTTGACAGAGCCAACCAGACATTGTGGAATCGGGGAAACAGTGAAAAGCTGTCACAAGTTCCCGGTTTGACGTAAGAGATCGTAAGAGATCTTGTTACCTGGCATCCATATTTCATTAGGCCCACGAACAGGACGGAACCCGGGGACCAGCCAATCAGGAAAAGTTGTCGAGGATTGTGTGGGCCATGCTAATTTGAATGGGCCTCGCCTCCCTGCCAAACACTAACCCACCAATCAGGTGGTTTCCTGTTGGCTGGGCATAAAACTTATCTCGATACTCCCTGTGTACCGGGGATCGGGTTAATGTCTCATCCTGTAGTCCTAGGGAACTGTCAGGGGAATACGCCAGCCTGGGTCTTTCTTGAATGGTCACTGGCTACAACCTTGTTGTTTTGGTCTGGTAGCCTCAAGGGGCCTTGTAGCCTAGCATGAGTACCTCTGAGCTAAAGGTCGTGGCGGCCACCGCTGTGTCGGGTGTTACAGGGCCCACCATCGAGTGGCTGGAGCCCAAGCTGCCGGACATCCTGAAGAATGGCGGGCCCTTGGACAGCTTCAGCACCGAGGGAGGGCCACTGGAGGGTAGCCTCCTGGAGCTCAGTGCCACGGAGCCCTGCAGTTTCTCTGGGGTAAGGACAAGGAACATTACTAGATCCAAAAAGGTTTTTCCCACTATCGAGCCAAACTGTACTGACCTGAGGCTGTATGTATCAAGCGCTCAGAGTAGGAGTGGCCTGGTTACGCATCCAGTATAGTTACTGGAACTGTGCTAGAAAGGGCGACGTGAAAATAAAGTATTTGAAAAGTGATTGCCGTATCTCTTTGGACAGGACAATTTGACTTCAGTACTTTTTATTTAATAATTAAATGTATAGCATTGTTTCCAATGATCAATTTGTCTATCCATGGTCAGGTGAGGACGATGGTAAATATAACTAAAGGCCTTTTATTTTCAATCATAGCTTTTTCTTGTAGGTACTTCAGTTTGACTGTTTTTCAAGATGCAAGCCACAATTTATGATGTTCTCAACGTAAATATTGTTGTATCCCCTGCCAGGAGGAGATTGACGGGGAGGACGAGGTGGAGGACGCGTTCACGGAAAAGGAGGAGGAACTGGGGGCGGTGGAGGAGGAACGCAGTGTCATCCTACACCTGCTCTCGCAGCTCAAGCTGGGCATGGACCTCACACGGGTAGGTCAAGTTCCACAACGCTCACACCACTGCCCCCCCCCCCCGGCCGTGGCCTGGACACCGCCTGAAACATATGGCTGGACCAAGGCCTAGCCTGAAACATGCATCAGGCTGGACCAAGGCCCAGATAGACAGACCGTAGTGGTGTCTTGTTTCCCGTCCTCTGATTGGCTAATGTAAAGGACTGCATACTGCAGTTAAGAAATGCCTCTGTTTGTTGTTTCGCTTTTCTTGTTGACTTCATGGTAGAGCTAGGTGATATGGACTAAAATCCATATTGCGATTTAAATTGCTTGAATTGATGCGATAACAATAAATAGAACGATGCGTTTTAAAAGTTAATGTGCACCAGTTTTTATTTGCGTTACCTTTTAAACTAATACCACTAGTTTGATGGTTTTAGCCATAAGTTGTCCCATTAACAATCCTTCATATTAGCAACCGTATTTAATTTCAGACTTCACATTTCTCTAATATAGGCTACAAAATGCCTGCGATAAGTGATCTGTATGGTCGGCGTCAATCATTTTCGATTATCGTCTCGGCTCTACTTCAGTGAAATTCCGTTTCCCATGGTTAGCAGCTAGTGTCGGCTCAAAGCCTGTGTCGGATAGTAGTTAGTCAAGACATAAAAAGAGAATGTGCTCTCAAATTCCAATTGAGGCTTTAAAAAGAAAAAATCTTTACCTCATAGCTCCATGTCATTATAGAACACACACATTGTCAATGACCCAACCTGCTTTATTAAAGGTCATAAATAGTTCTGTCTCCTCAGGTGGTGCTGCCCACCTTCATCCTGGAGAAGCGCTCCTTGCTAGAGATGTACGCTGACTTCATGTCCCACCCGGACCTGTTCGTAGCCATCACAGACGGCCAAGGGCCCGAGGAGCGCATGGTGCGCTTCGTTGAGTACTACCTCACCTCCTTCCACGAGGGCCGCAAGGGCGCCATCGCCAAGAAGCCCTATAACCCCATCATCGGCGAGAGCTTCCACTGCTCCTGGAGGGTGCCCAGGTCAGGGGAACCCGCCAAGGATGCCCCCTCAACCCCCTCTCCTCCCCAGGGAAGCCCCACCACCGAGGGGGAGGACGGTAGTTACCAGTTGCGCTTTGTGGCTGAGCAGGTGTCCCATCACCCGCCCGTGTCGGGCTTCTACGCCGAGTGCCCCGAGAGGCGGATGTGTGTCAACACCCATGTGTGGACCAAGAGCAAGTTCATGGGCATGTCCATCGGGGTGTCCATGATCGGGGAAGGTAAGGCCGGCCAGAGACGTAGTATCGATTATTACACCTGGTTTGAAATGGAGAGGCTCGGTAAGGGATTAGGCCTACTTCCTTCAGACCAATGTCAAAGGGAGAGTGGACATTTCTTCCATACAGGAAGTAATTATTGTTTCGACTTCAAACCTCTGGCTAAAAGTGATCTGTAATGCGAACAGGATACAAGGTATAAACCTTACAGTAATCTGTATGTGTAGGATGTCTGTACCTGCTGGAGCATGATGAGGAGTACACCTTCACGCTGCCCTGTGCCTACGCCCGCTCCATCCTTACCGTGCCCTGGGTGGAACTGGGGGGAAAGGTTAACGTGAACTGCACCAAGTCGGGATACTCCGCAGTCATCACCTTCCAGACCAAGCCCTTCTACGGAGGCAAGCTGCACAAGTGAGTGCCCCTCACAGAGCACACCTGCAGAGGAATTTCTAATGCTTTCATTAAATTGTTACATTGGCTTTATGTTCCTGTGCCGTTACAGCTTCATATAGTTAGTTCCATGTTATGTTACTGTGTGTGTTTAGATTTAAACAATTAAATGTTTATGGATCCTAGGACTCCCTAGAAAACAGTGACGGTTGAGGAGTGGATTATCCTGGCTAAAGAAAGATTCATTTAAATTGAGTTAATAAACAAGTGCTTGAATAATTGACAAAAGCCACAAGTCTTTGAAGTGACCTCAAATTGTTTTGCATAGTTTGCGCATAGAGGCTGTGATTGGTTGATATCGTTGACCATGTGTCCTCCTGCTCTCGTGGCGCCTCACGCAGGGTGACGGCGGAGGTAAAGCACAACGCCACCAGCGCCGTGGTGTGCCGCGTTCAGGGCGAGTGGAACGGCGTGCTCGAGTTCAGCTACCAGAATGGCGACACGTGCATGGTAGACGTCACCAAGCTGCCCGTCACCAAGAAGCGCGTGCGCCCCAACGACAAGCAAGGACCAACTGAATCGAGGTTAGACCAAAAAGTCCATCATATTGGCATTAATATGCTCAGATTTGTTTCCGACGCTTTCAGGTGAGGTTGTGGCATAGATAAGGACTGTAGATGAAAAATAAGCTGTTTAGTTCATTATGTCTCCTCTGTTGATTATTGTGCCTTGTCCCATTTGAATAGTCATGATGTAAATAGATAACTCTGTTTTTAGGCGCCTGTGGCAGCATGTAACCGAGTCGCTGCGTCAGAAGGACATTGAGAAGGCCACGGAGTACAAGAGGATCCTGGAGGAGCGACAGAGGACCGAGGAGAGACACCGCACTGAGACCGAGACCCCATGGAGGACCAGATATTTTGAGAGCGAGGTACGTAGAACATCGTCTTGACAAACCTTTTTCATATTTGGCGCGCTTGCTTCAGTAAGACCTGGGGGAGCTCTGGACAGACATGCTTTTGGACAGCTGAAGCAGGCACACACATTTTCTTCAGGAAACGTTCTATCGTTGTTTCGTTAAGCGGTCAGGCATTTTGACACCCAGTTTTGCTAGAAGAATGCAAGGATCATGGACACATGATATCTAATGGGGCATTTACAGTTTATATTCAGGAATCAATGGATTTTATTATGGATTCTCTTCTGTCAGACATTTATAGGTTGAAATGACAATTGCGTAGCAGGAAATCTTAGCTTGTCATGTTTTCTATTCTTTCCTCCTCTCTGTGCTAGGGCGAAGGCTGGATGTATCACAAACCACTGTGGAAAACACCCACTCTGAAAACTTAGTCCTACCGGTCAGTGAGATCTATCATCGAGAACGGATGTAGCCACGAGACTGACGCTCTCTTTTGGTTTGTGTGTGTGTGCGCGCGAATGTGTGGGGTTTCCTAAACGGTCGAGGTAAAGCGCGACCTCCACTTACATGCATACGGATGCAAAGGTATTGGGGAAAGCCCTATAACGTGATGACAAGCTATATAGTTTCATCTCCCACTCGATGTACAACTCAAACCTCAAGGTAGTAGGTACAGGCTTTTGTGCTGATGATCACTTTTTGTATAATCCACTCTGAATGAGGACATTAAACCTTGAACAGATACAAGGTACTCCATTTACGCCGCCTTCACAATCGTATGACGACGCGCTCGTTTGGGTGGTTTTAAAGTGTTCAAGGATCACGATTCAGAGGGAGTTTTTTTTTTTTTTTTACAGTGATGTCGCACACGAGACCGAGAATGGAAGTGCATCTTTCAAAGTACGCGATTGATGTTCGACGGTGTGAACTGGATAGCTGTGTTTTGGGATATGATTGGCAAGGCCTGGGTCATGTTCATTAGGGCATGCGACAGAATGTTTTAAAACGCAATACAACGGTAAATTAGTTATTGGATAAGTACATACAGTCCCTCCCTTTTTGACTTTTCTTCCGTTTGGTGCCTAATGAACATGACCCTGCACATATTATGTCACAGCTTGGATAAGACACACACACACACACAACCTGTCACTACAATGAACAAGTTTATAATTGGGACAATGTTCCTGAATTCATACTGTAGGTAATTAATGATATTACTCCTTTGGTTTTGCACAGACTTCTCCATTTGGATGATTCCATTGTTCAAAATGATTGACGAGGTTTGGCATGATAGTATTTTAACGATTTAGCCCCCCCCCCCAAAGTGAATGCATTTGTTGATATGCGATGTATGATAAAGTAACAATCATTCCTTTCGCAGTCCCAAAGGGATATAGTCCACCTTCCTGGAGGAATTTTGGAAAATGGAACGCATGATGAGCAATGTCTTTTTGTGTACTGCAAGTATTATTATACTCTGGTTACTGTCTGAATTCCACAATTTGTTTTCATATGCAAACAAATGTTTTACTTATTTTTCTGGTTCAAAATGAATGTTAATCTCCTGGATATCTGTCTGTTCTGATTTTTAAGAGCAGAATCTAACTTAATATCGTCACCTTATTAGTTGGTTTTGAATGAGATTGCTCCCTCGTGGTGCTTCTTTTCAAAAGCTACAGTTATCACACACCCCCCCCCCCCCCCCCTCCCAATGTATGAAATACACAACACTAGTTGAGTCTCAACACCAATGCAGTCAATATCAGCCTGGAAAGATTCTCCCAACCCCTTATTTGATAGGCAGAATGCAAAGAGAAGACCTGCTTGAAGCATGGGATTTAATTTTTAACTCTGCATTGATAAGCTACTCTATCCACGTCATGGTGCCTTAATCACTCTTCCTGTGTGCTTCTTCCAGTCCAAGAGTATAGCATACCCCCCCCCCAGGGCCGGATTACCAGATTTGGAAGTCAGCTAATTTATAGCAGTTTCGTACTGCTATTCTACACATTATGGCATGAGCCTGAGAACAATTAGCTGTTTTAAAGCTATATTGAGGCAATTCTACACATTATGCTATCTGTGGGCCCCCGCCCTCCAAGGGGAAGCAACCCCTTGAGGTCGGGGATGCCGGGGCACGTGCCCTGCGTGCCAGTTCTGTAATCTAGCCCTGTTTTGTTTCCCCCGTCACCGCTATGAATGATGCAATAGTATGTAAATATTGGTTGTTTTGAGGGTAGTTGTTGCATTCTTTCCTGGTTTGAAGAAAGACATGTTAGAAGCGCAGACCCCTGAATGGTGTTATACATGTTGACTTTGTTGTTTGGAATATTACTCGTTTGTCTTGCTGACCTGTGAAATGCACTGACATTGAAGGAAACATGACTCCTTGTAGACTAAGATATGTGTGGTAATGAATGATTAAATAAATTGCCTATCAATTGAGTATCGTGTTAACTCTTTCGCCCCAAAAAAAGCACTGCTCATACAACAGTAATATTTAATAACCCAATACATTTTCATTATTGACCGTGTATTACTTGCATCATGAAACTACTCAGTAGTCTAAAGTGGATTCCTTGCCAACAACAGGTGCATCACAATACTCTTCAAATGTGCGTGTCTAGTGAGCCACAATCAATACAGGGAAGCTACCTTTCTCTACAATTGTGTGTTTGCCTTACATGGTTAGCAGTTTAGGTTGGGCATAAGTTCGAAACCCTCTTCAATATTCCTTATGAAAAGAAGCACTCAATTTTTTTTTAAAGTATTATTTTAATCTTTTTTTGTCATCTTAATCACTGGAGAACTGTGTGTATATATATATATATATATATATATATATATATATATATATATATATATATACACTCACAAAATGCCTCAATCTTTGATGCCCCCCCACACACAGGGCATAGTCATGTTTCTGGGCATTCTTTCCATGCATCCCCTTAGCGTTTGCTTCGTTGCAATCATTTGACGTATACATTTTTGTTTCTCTCTGTGGGTATTCTTTGGTTATTCAATGTACTTCTGGCACTAAAGCATGACAGCTGCTTGTAAGATTTATCCTGTGAATTTCCATATGCAATGACAAATATAACAGACAATTGTGAAAGATGTGCAACAGTCACGGTAGATTGTGGTTTCTCCCCTCGGTCTCATATGCCAGATCAAATGTTATTTAGTCACATGCGCAGACCTTACAGTGAAATGCTTACTTACGAGCCCCTAACCAACAATGCAGTTTCCCAAAAAATAAGCGAAAAGTAACAAGTAATTAAAGGCGCAGCAGTAAAATAACAATCGCAATACTATACAGGGGGGTACCGATACAGAGTCTATGTGCGGGGGCACTGGTTAGTTGAAGTAGTATGTACATGTAGGTAGAGTTATTATAGTGACTATGCGTAGGTGACAGAGTAGTAGTGGTGTAAAGAGTTACTGAGCACGTACTGCTGAGGGGCGGATGTGGTGTTACCTACCCTTACCACCTGAGGACGGCCTGTCGAAGACCAGGATAAAGTTGCAGATGGAGGTGTTTAGTCCAAGGGTCCTTAGCTTATTGATGAGCTTTGAGGGCACTCTAGATAGAGACTGCATCATCTGTGGATCTGTTGGGGTGGTATGCAAATTGGAGTGGGTCCAGGGTTTCTGGGATGATGGTGTTGATATGAGCCAGATTGGAACAATTTGTGAAACATTTACAACAATCCTGACTGCAAAATGGTGTCTCTCATATCTGATTATCCTCCTATGCACTCTCGTGACTGCCCCTGCTCAAAGATCTGCTACTGAAGCAACAATATGATTTCCCTCAAATGCGTAGTCAGATTATGGCCATGCAGAAATGATTTGACACAATAATGACAGAAATAAGGCTTCACCCCTTTTTGAATCCTAATGTGAGAACTCCGACTACCACTATGAGCAAAAGATTTTCTACAGACCTGGCAGCAATATGATTTCTCCCCTATGTGAATCCTCATGAATTTTCAGACCAGTGCCAAAATGAAAACAATTGTCACAATCATTACACCTAAATATTGTATCCCCTGTGTGGATCCTCATGTGATAAGTCAGATACCGAACTTCAGAAAAACACTTGCCACATTCACCAGTGATGCTGTTTCTCTCCTGTTCCTTCCTATGCGATTAGAAACGTCAAGCCAAGTGAATACTTTGCCACAGTCTTGACAATGAATGAGTTTCTCCTGTGTGAATCTTCCTATGACACTTACATGCACGAGCAAAACATTTGTCACAATCCTGACAGTGATATGATTTCTCCCGTGTGGGTCCTTCTATGAGAATCCAGATATACCCCCTGAGGACAACATTTGCCACAATCACAGCGATACGGTTTTGTCCCCGAGTGTAACATGAGCCTATGAGAATTCAGTTTTCCCATCTGAGTTAAATGTTCACCAATCACTACAGCAAAATGGTTTGTCCTTTGTGTGATTTCCTCATGTGCACATTTAGATTGTGGCAAATGTTTTGCTAAGATTGGCAATCACTGACAGTGATGAGATGTATCTTCTCTGTGACTCCTCTTTTGCACTTGTGATTTCAGATCCATTGAATTTTTGCCCTTGGAGCTGATGAAGATTTTTTTTTTTTTTTTTTGTCTGCATTCGCGACCTCTTCGATTTGTGCAGGGGCTGAGAGTCACTGGTTTTCTCTGTGGAACCCTCTTCCTTCGATTCTGTTTTGATCTGTTCAGTTGAGGCCATTCTGTCTTTGTATCCTCCTCCTGGATGATACAGAATTCCTCCTGCTCCTCTTTAATCTGTATGATGTTTCAGTCATCTTTCCCCAGACTGGGGCTCCACTCCTGCTTACAGTGCTGCTGCTCAGGGGAAAACTCCTCTTCAGAGACAATGAACTGCTGGAAATATGAAGGGAAGGAGAAAGGATAAATTTGAACTGAAAAGCTGATAAGACCATGTAGAAACCCTTATCTTATGGCAGGCGGTGCTCGTTCCTCAACTGACAGTGTAGATTTTTTTTTGTTGTGCTATCTGATGTAAGACAACTGTTGCAGGATAAATTCAGCCTTTTACAGCGTAATGCAAGTTGGTTCCTCACCTTGAAAGTAGTCTGCAAACCTATACCACGACTTGCTAAAAACATTTATGGAAGTGATAGAGGCAACTGTGCAATGCCAAATCAAATAATCGTTGATTTCGGGGGATTGTTGATTTGGCCGTGAACTTTGGACTGTGCTATTGTCGTGGAAAATAGTGTTTTATTAAGATAGTAGGCATATTCTGCCCGTTTTAGTTTTCTGCCTCTATCCATTTAAGTTAGTAAAGAGGACACTGGCGCCTTTTGCAGCCTGAATGGAGGATGTTTAATGTACTGTACTGGTAGCAGGGATATTAGTGTGGTAGCCAATATCCTTCCAAATGATAGTGGGACCCTCAAAGGCCGGTAAACAGCGACCACTAGTGGCCTAGTGGATCTTGCTAATTGGGTAGGCATTAGGGTTTGGAATTGTCAAGTATCCCACGATTCGATATGTATTGTGATTCGATGTTCCAAACGTATTGCTCAATATACTGTATGTTTGATGTAGAGAGCATAAGAAAATTAGATTTTGATCAGCCATGGAAATAAAATTGCATGTTAGCTCTATTTAAAAAGACGGAGAAAAAGCTAATCCATTCCTTACTTAGATTTACGTGCATTTTGGGTATATGTTGTGAAACTGTTAGATATTACGGCACTGTCGGAGCTAGAAGCACAAGCATTTCACTACACCCGCAATAACATCTGCTAAACACGTATGTGACCAATAAAATTTGATTTGGAGAAAATGCTATAGGATGAAAAGCTCCAGTTTGGTACAGGCACTGCCGATTAGCGCTAGCTAACGCTACCTAACAAAACAAAAATAATAATAATTGTACACTATCGGAATATGTAAGTAACGGACATTAGTATTCGATAGGGCTTTGACGGTCATGGAATTTTGGATGACCAATCACTCTAGGGCGCCCACAAGTCTCGTCTGAAAGTAGCCCGGTACCAGTTTAACATTATTTTTTATGGAAGAATATATGGAAGTAGTTTAGTTCCTTAAAAATAGGGGTTAAATATGTTCCAAAAAAATACATCTGGATACTTATCTCTGATATAGGACAGAAATGTAAAAACAAACTTCCTTTTGATTTATTTTGTTGACTGTTTTTCCATGTATGAATCTGTTATTCAATGCCTTTCTATGGGCTAATAGCAGTAAGGCCAAATTCAATGTTTCATCCCCTCCAAAAATACTTTTTAATAGTTAAAGTGCTCCTAAAATTCCAAATCAAATAGCTAAATGATACTTGGTATGACCATATTTTCACATAAGATCCGATTAGTGAAACACTTCTTAGCCAGTAGTTTTGAAAGTAGTGCTCACGAGCCAAAAGTGGTCCCGAAAATTCTATACTATGTCACATATGTGCGCCACACCATTGCTCTTTCTCACTCTGCTGTGTTAGCTGTCACTCAAATGGTGAGGGGCTGAAGCTCATTGGCGAGAACTCAAATTGCTAGGGGCTGGCCAACGTGGGGGAAAGTTGCGCAGCACAGCTTCCAGAAAAACAGCCGCTTTCAAACTATGGATTTTGTTGTTGAGGTAAAAAAAATAAAAAATGATCAGATTATGCATGTATGAAGTAAATATTTACACATTCAGTCGAAAGTGGGAGGATTAAAAATACTTACGACATGCTGGCGCATGTCTTTAAAATGAATTTAAGACACGTCCAGACTGGTATATGGAACATTTAGTGTAAGAGTTTAAGCTGGCTGTATAGCTAAAAAAAAATATCAATGAGAGCAATGCTTTAGTGAGGACGGCACACTTGAGCCACATCAGTTATCATTTAAATGAACATTCTACATTACCGTGGAAATTATTGCATCACAATACCAGTCAGCCATTGTGAGTGTACCCATGAGTTTACCAGTCAAATTGACAGGGTTAGATTCCAAGCCCATTCTATCAATTATAGTTCTATGTGTGCTGCTGCAGGGAGGGGGCGTTGCCTAGGCAACCAAAGACTGGTTTTCAACACGTTAAGAAACTGCCTTAAACACACGAATGACCGGCTGTTTCGTCTTCAGTCAGTTGTTCCTTCCACACATTTTCATAAGTCTTCATCCATAACCGCTGGTTACACGGTGAAAAGGCTTTGTCTGAATTAAATCAAATGAGGGCTAAGAGTCAAACCCTAACCTTACCGATCCCAGTAAGAGAGAAATAAAAAAATAAATAAAAAAATTGAGGCAAAGGGGAATTAAATGGAGCAGCAATGTTCCTGCGCTGCAGGGTGTCGCACAATAATTTAAAAAGCAAGGGTATACTATATTGTGTACAACGTCAGCTGTAGCTAACGTTAACAACCAACTGACTATAACATACCGTTCTCGTTCTATGTTAGCTCCACAGGTTACTGCTCTTTTGTGGCCAGGCTAATACCCTGGACCTTTGGAGAGCCCAAGATGAAGTGCCCAGACTCAAAGATTTACAGGTTGTCATTACCTCTGTCAAAAAGTTAATGATACATACGCTTTCAAACCTAATCATGAGTACCATTACCAAAGTATGGGACAGGTGGGAATCCGTGATGTGATTTCTTTGTCTGGTGTAACAATGACTATCCCCTAGAGCTGTCCACTTTGATGCAGAAAAGCGGGAGAACATGAAAAGCAACCCGGACTGCTTTATTTTTTAAAGCATTTCCTGCCCGCCTGGTGCAGATAATCTGTGGCAATGAACGAGGCATCATCTTCGGTATCCTCTGGTCTCCCCTGTGGTGTTAGTGGAAACTGTATCCTGCAGATACATGTGATATACACTCAGTGGACAGTTTATTTGGTACACCACCCAGTTCACAAAAATGGTTGTGACTTGCTCTATAAAGTTGGCAGACAAGCAGAGGCATTCAGTTACAAAGGAGAAAACAATTGACCTAAGTAGGGCTGTCTCTGACAAGAAAAACTATTTGAAAATTTTAAATGTATTTTTCCATATATAGACACAACCTGTGTTTTAATAGAATCAACAATATATGCATTGTTTGTCTGATGCTTTAAGCTCACTGTTTAATTAAATAAGACACTCAAGAGGGAGCCAAAGACTAAGATAACCAGAAGAATAAAAACTTTACCTGATCCAACTATTCTCCTCTTTCTGGCTTCGCAGATGCTGCCATTACTCTCCTGAAAATGCCGGTATTATTCTACACGAGGAGTGGGCAACCTTTCTCAATTTATCTTACCACTTCTACCAATCTGCGTGCAAGTTATGGTTTTCATATGAACATGTTCGTGGAACAGTTGTATAATTTCATTTATAATAACATATCTCAAAATCATTGTCATGTGGTTAGTATCCAAATTTAAATGAAAATGATACAAACCTAAAAAGGTAACTTCTATTTCCATTGCCAACTATGTAAAAATAGACTAAAGCCAAAAAATAAATAAAAATGCTGCTAAAAATATATAGCCTATATATCACATTGGCTAGGCTTGGCCTGTCTGTAACGAACTTGAAACATTGTATAAACTATTAACTTGGGTCCAGCCTGAAGCTCCTTGCAACACTGTAAAATAATATTCTGGGCCCCAAATTTCCCATGCAGACCAAACTGTAGATTATTTGCGCAAGGAACAAGAAGTAATCTGGTAGACCAATTTTCTGATGTTTCCACTGGATCAGAGAATGACACTTTCACGCCGAGTGGTTATCGAAAGGGCGAGAGCTGGAAAGATTTTTTTTAAATACATTGAGGAATTGACATTTTCAATGGATGTAAAAACAGACTTTGTTTCCTTGCTGTTTAGGTCAAGAAAACATTAGCGCCACAGCTCATTAGTGGTGGTGCATTAAGCCAATCATAAATACTTTTCAGATCCCCAAATGGGCACATTTGTGTGCCTACATTTGTGCGCAGGCCAGGTAGCCTATAGGCCTACTTCAATGCGTAAATCAGGTATGCGTCCATACTCAACATTGACAGGAGCGCACCAAACAAAAGACAATGACTAAATTGACAAAACTCGTAAATGGAATGAAACAAACCAAAACTTGTTTCTCACGAGTGTACCATATGTTGTGCGTGCTGCAAACAACGTGTCCACTCCAACAATGAGAACGGTAAAAGGCTGGAATAATAATAACATGTTATTGGTCACATACACATATTTAGCAGATGTTATTACAGGTGTAGCGAAATGCTTGGTGTTCCTAGCTCCAACAGTGTAGTAGTATCAAAAAATTCACAATACACACATCTAAAAGTAAAATAGAATTAAGAAATATATAAATATTGAATGCATTAACAGACATTACCTTAACCAAACAAACATTGTAGATAAAAAAAAAAAAGTATAGTAATTAATGGCAAATGTACTACTGGTGATATGTAATCAGGATTTGATAGATACTAACAATCAAATTCCCACAATGAAGTTATGAAACAATGAATGTGCACAAATTGCAGCCACACTCCCCATATTCTTGGAATGTGCAATCCCCACAGCCTCCACAATGGATTATTTCACTGAAATGGGCGTGGATAAAACAGGTGTCTCATGTGCCATAAAAAAAAGATGCTACTGCTCGACAACAACAAAATCTGGACCAGTCTAATAATTTGTGTCAACCTAAACCTAAGCAATTTTGAGCATGGTATGATCGTCGATTCCAGTGTCTCAGAAATAGCCGGCCTCCTGGGCTTGACAAGCATGACAGTGTCTAGGGTTTACAGAGAGCGGTGCGACAAACAAAACACATCCAGTCAGCGGCAGCCCTGTGGGCAAAAACAGTTGTTGGCGCGAGATCGAAGCAGAAAGCCTGCAAGCTAACAGGCAAATAATGGTGCGGTACAACAGTGGTGTGCAGAACGGCATCTCGGAACACACAACTGGTCGGTCCTTGTCATGAATGGGCTATTGCAGCAGACAACCACACAGGGTTCCACTCCTATCAAATAAAAACAGGAAGCACATGCAGTGGTACATTAAAGTATTTTTACTTCAGTAGTATCTGTACTTTTTAAAATATTTGACAACTTTTACTTCACTACATCCTTAAAGAAAATAATGGAGGGTTTGGCCGGCAGGGAAGTCCTTGTCCCGTTGTGCACTAGCTACTCCTGTGCGCAGTGCATGCTGACACGGTCACCAGGTGTACGGTGTTTCCTCCGACACATTGGTGCGGCTGGCTTCTGCGTTAAGCAGGCATTGTGTCAAGAAGCAGTGCGGCATGGCCGAGTTGTGTTTCAGAGGACGCACGGCAGTTGCAGCGATGAGACAAGACTAACTACCGAATTGGATACCATATAAAAAAGTATATTTAAAACTATATACTTTTACTGAAGTGGTATTTCACTTGTGGTAATTTTCTATTAAGGTAACTTTACTTTTACTCAAGTATGACAACTGGGTACTTTTTCCACCACTTGGCACAAGGTCACCAACACGGGAGAATTGAGGATTGCCTGGTCCGACGAATCCTGGTTCCTGTTGCGTCATGCTGATGGCAGAGTCAGGATTTGGCATAAGCAGCATGAGTCCCATGGCCCCATCCTGCCTGATGTCACTGGCGTCAACAGTACAGGCTGGTGGTGTAATGGTGTGTGGACTGTTTTCCTGGCACGTTAGGTCCCTTGATACCAATTGAGCAACGTGTCCATTCCATGAAGAATTCAGGCTGTTCTGGAGTCAAAGGGTGGTCCAACCCAGTACTAGATGGGTGTACCTAATAAAGGTTACTGAGTGTACATGTGTGTAATTCATTGTTTATCATTCAGTGTTAAATTTACATTGTTTTAGAGATCTCCTGAATCAAATTATCTGTAAGTCATATGTTGCCTACATTGTACTTGCCTGGATACCAGACGAGTACATTTCTTAATTACACTAACGTCTGTGAATTTACAGTGTTTGATTCTGGAAATGGTCCTCTACAAGTCGGAATATTACAATACAATTACATTTGAACTTACTCTACTGGGTGTCTGCGTTGTTGGTCCTCCGTTGGGTCGAAAATTCTGAAAGAATATCCACAGGTTTATAATTAAAGCAACTTCTCAAAGCGCTGGTAGTGTATTCAGATATCTATCACCTGAAGCATGTGCAAAACCATGTAAACATGCACACGAGTTCAGGAAGTATATGCATGTATTTACATCATATGCACATGCCTAAGTTGAATTCTGAACACACTGACTGTTTAAGCTTTTTTTTCCCGAATGGGGTTTTCAAGCGTCTGAATCTGGCAGGTAAACGCTGCACCAAAATTCTACCAAACACATCTCCTGTGCTACACACGCAACACGGATGCTGGATCATTGCTACTTTCCCTTTTGGGATGGCTACAAGGCCCTCTCTTCAGCAAATCAGATCATGCCTCCATTCTGCTCCGCCCCACCTATAGGCAGAAACTTCAACAGGGAGCTCCTGTGGTAAGGACTGTTCAACATTGGTCTGACCAATCGGAATCTATGCTTCAAGATCATTTTCATTCACGTGGACAGGTAAATGTTCCGGGTCGCCTCAGAATAGTATTGACGTATAACACGGTGTGACAGGGTTCATCAGGAAGTGCATAGAGGATGTTGTTCCCACTGTGTCAATTACAATTTATCCAAACCAAACACAGTGGATAGATGGCCGCAATCACATGAACCACCACCTTTAACCATGGCAAGGTGACTAGGAACATGGACATGTACAAACAGACCAGCTACGACCTCCGTAAGGCAATCAAAGAGGCAAAACGACAGTACAGGGACAAAGTGGAGTCGCAATTCATAGGCTCAGACACAAGATGTATGTGGCAGGGACTCCAGACAATCACTGATTATAAAGGGAATGCCAGCCACATTGTGGAAACCGACACCACCCTCCCAGGCGAGCTAAACGCCTTTATCCGTTTAGAAGAAAACGCTTACGAAAACTGTGTTCTCTCGTTCTCCGCGGCTGGCGCAAGTAAGTCATCTAAGTATGTTAACCCTTGTAAGGCTGCCGCCCCAGACAGCATCCCAAGCCACGTCCTCAGAGCATGTGGAGACCAGCTGGCTGGAGTGTTTTACAGACATATTCAACCTCTCAATATCCCAGTCTGTTGTGCCCACTTGCTTCAAGATCCACAGCATTGTCCATGTACCCAAGAAAGCGAATATAACTTAACTAAACAACTGTTTCCCTGTAGCACTCACTTCTGTCATCATGAAGTGTTTTGAGAGGCTAATTAAGGATCATATCACCTCCACCTAACCCAATACCCTAGACCCACTACAATCTGCATATTGCCCCAACAGATCCACAGACGACACACACTGCCCTATCCCACCTGGACAATAGAATACCTATGTAAGAATGCTGTTCGACTACAGCTCAGCCTTCAACACCATAGTGCCCTCCAAGCCCATCACTGTGCAATAGGGTCCTGGAAACCGTGACAGGCCAACCCAAACTGGCGAAGGTAGGCAACAACATCTCCCCCACGCTGATCCTCAACACGGAGGACCCTCAGTGGTGGGTGCTCAGCCCTCTACTGTACTCCCTTCTTCACCCATGACCGTGTGGCCATGCACATCTACAAGTCAACCAAATTGGCTGACAACACAACAGTGGTAGGCCTGTTGACCAACGGTGATGAGGTAGGAGCTCTATTGGAGCGGTGCCAGGAAAATAACATGTCCCTCAACTTCAACAAAACGAAGGAACAGAGCGTTAACTACAGAAAACAGCAGAGAGCACGCCCCCATCCATCGATGGGGCTGCAGTTGAGAGGGTCAAAAGCTTCAAGTTCATTGGCGTGCACATCACTGACAATCTGAAATGGTCCCTTCACACAGACAGGGTGGTGAAGAAGGAGCAACAGCACCGCTTCAACCTCAGGAGGCTGAAGAAATTTGGCTTGGCCCCTAAGACCCCCCCCCCCCCCCAAACTACTACAGATGCAACTGCAGGGCTCTCCAGGAGGTGCATTCAGCCCTACGCATCACCGGGGGCACACTGCCTGCCCTCCAGAAAATCTACAGCATCTGGTATCACAGAAAGGCCAACAAGATCAAGAACTTCAGCCACCCGAGCCAAGGCCTGTTCACCCCGCTACCATCTAGAAGAAGACAGTACAGGTGCATCAAAGCTGGGACTGAGAGACTGAGAAACAGCTAATATCTCCAGGTCATCAGACTGTTAAACAGTCACCACTAGCCTTAGTCATTGTTCTAGCCGGCTACCACTCGGTACTCTACCCTACACCTTAGACTGCTGTCATTATTAAAGTTCAATGTTTACATTGCATATACTGTATTCTAGTCATGGCTCATCCTATATAACATAATGCTGTACACACCTTTTCTATTCATATACTGTCTTTACACAGTATATAGTTTTACATTGAGTATACTAATCATTAAGAACACCTTCATGAAATTGAGTTCCTCCCTCCCCATGGGCCAGGGATGCTGGCCCCTGTTGACTCCAATGCTTCCCACAGTTGTGTCAAGTGGGCTGGATGTCTTTTGGATGTTGGACTATTCCTGATACACACAGAAAACGGTTGAGTGTGAAAAACCCAGCAGCGTTGCAGTTCTTGACCAACTGAAACTGGTACGCCTGGCTCCTAATTCCATACTCCATTCAAAGGCACTTACATCTTTTGTCTTGCCCATTCACCCTCTGAATGGCACACACACACACACAATCCATGTGTCAATTGTCTCAAGGCTTAAAAATCCTTCTTTAACCTTTGTCCTCCCCTTCATCGACACTGATTGAAGTTGATTTAGCAAGTGACATCAATAAGGGGTCATAGCTTTCACCTGGATTCACCTTCAGAAAGTATTCACACCCCTTGACTTCTCCCCCACATTTTGTGGTGTTACAACCTGAATTTAAAATGGATTCATTTGCAATTTTAATAATGTCAAAGTGGTATTATATATTTAGAAATGTTGTATTAATGATTTGTATACTCAGTGTATATACATTATATGTCATCACAGTATATTTATAGTCCAGTCTCTGACATTGCTCGTTCTGATATTTCTTAATTTCGTATACATTTTTTCTGGATTATGTATTACTGGAGCTAAAAACACAAGCATTTCGCTGAACCTGCGATAACATCTGCAAATATGTGTACACGACCAATAAACTTTGATTTGATAATCCAGAAAATCATGTTTGGGTGAACACACACACATACACGTGCACACAGGCTGGCTGTGAACTGATAGATTTGTGAAGAAGTGTTATTTTATTAACCCTATTTGAAGGGGTTAGTCAGTGATAGTGCATTGGGGAAAGTATTCAGCCCCCTTGACTTTTGATACATTACAGCCTTATTCTAAAATGCATGAAATAGTTTCCCCCCCCCCCCCCCCCCCCCCCCCCTTGTCAATCTACACACAATACCCTATAATGACAAAGCAAAAACAGGTTGTTAGATGAGACATTTTTGCAAATGTATTAAAAATAAAACAGAAATACCTTATTTACAAGTATTCAGACCCTTTGCTATGAGACTCGAAATTGAACTCCGCTGCATCCTGTTCCCATTGATCCTCCCTGAGATGTTTCACCTGTGGTAATTTCAATTGATTGAACATGATTTGGAAAAGGCACACACCTGTCTATATAAGGTCCCGCAGTTGACAGTGCATGTCAGAGCAAAAACCAAGCCATGAGGTCGACGGAATTGTCCGTAGAGCTCCGAGACAGGATAGTGTCGAGGAACAAATTTGAGAAAGGGTACCAAAAAATGGCTGCAGCATTGAAGATCCCCAAGAGCACTGTGGCCTCAATCTTTCTTAAAAATTGAAGGAGTTTGGAACCACCAAGGCTCTTCCTAGAGCTGGCCGCTCGGCCAAAGACGGAGCAATCGGGGGAGAAGGGCCTTGGTCAGGGAGGCGACCAAGAACCCAATAGTCACTCTGACAGAGCTCCAGACTTTCTCTGGAAATGGGAGAACCTTCCAGAAGGACTTCCATCTCTGCAACACTCTGCCAGTCAGGCCTTTATGGTAGAGTGGTCAGATGAAAGGAAGATGACAGCCCGCTTGGAGTTTGCCAAAAGGCACCCAAAGGACTTTCAGACCATGAGATTGAAGATTCCCTGGTCTGAAAACAAGATTGAACTCTTTGGCCTGAATGCCAAGCATCACATCTGCAGGAAACCTGGCATCATCCCTACGGTGAAGCATGGTGGTGGGAGCATCATGTTGTGGGGATGTTTTTCAGCGGCATGGGCTGGGAGACTAGTCAGGATCGAGGCAAAGATGAACGGGGCAATGCTCCAGAGCGCTCAGGACCTCAAACTGGGTCGACGGTTCACCTTCCAACAGGACAAAGACTCTACGCACACAGCCAAGACAACACAGGAGTGGCTTCGGGACAAGACTCTGAATGTCCTTGAGTGGCCCAGCCAGAGTCCAGACTTGAACCCGATTCAAAATCTCTGGAGAGACCTGAAAATAGCTGTGCAGCAACGCTCCCCATCCAACCCGACAGAGCTTGAGAGGCTGTGCAGAGAAGAATGGGAGAAACTCCCCAAATACAGGTATGCCAAGCTTGTAGCTTCATACCCAAGAAGACTCAAGGTTGTAATCGCTGTCAAAGCTGCTTCAACAAAGTACTGAGTAACGGGTCTGAATACTTACAGTATCTCTATTGGCCAAAAGCCTGTGTTAGCATGGGCAGCGCCATTGAGGACTTCCGCCATTTTGCTTTCGTCAACTCGCCTGGACTTCCCAATTCGTTGTCTGTTCCCTCCTGATGACCTGTTGGGCATGACCTGACAACCCAGTTGGAGTCCTGACAGCCAGGTCATCAGGAGCCTATGTATTTTACTCGTGAAGAAGTAAATAGACAGTTTAAAGATGAGATGGCCTCAATGGCACTGCCCATTCTCTCACAGACGCCATCGAAACACAGAGATGTTATGTTTATGGTCCAGGCCCATCACCTTTTATAGTACAGCGCCCAGTGGCAAGAAGTGACATCCTAAGAAAACAAACTATAGGCCAACAACAAATGTCTCCTAGCCTCCCACACATAGGCTACTTTATGTCCCTAACACAAACTAAATATAAAAACGAAACAAACATTTCTATCAAAACTCAAACAAAATAAAAACTAGCAAATCAAGTCTAAAAACGAACTAAATTGAATTTCTAATCAAATTAAAAAAACAAATATTAAATCACAAAACTATAATAACCTTGCAGCGATCCCTAGCGGCTTTTCAGGCTATAAATATCCAGAGGCGGGTTGCTAGTGACCAGCGTAAGCTTGCTAGATGTAGCCTAGGCATAAAAAAAAGCCTAGGCATAAACCAACATTGTTGGTTAAAAATCACTCAACTTTATAGACATTTTTCAGTTACGCCTATAGCTAGCTCATGTTGTCACCTGTGAAGCCAACAAGAGTAATGAAGCGCTTCCAGGTCAAGTGTAATTACTTCAAAGTTAGTCATGTAACGTGAAACTGTAAAATTAATAATAAAGAATCAAATTATTGTATTATCAACATACAGTGCCTTGCAAAAGTATTCGGCCCCCTTGAACTTTGCGACCTTTTGCCACATTTCAGGCTTCAAACATAAAGATATAAAACTGTATTTTTTTGTGAAGAATCAACAACAAGTGGGACACAATCATGAAGTGGAACGACATTTATTGGATATTTCAAACTTTTTTAACAAATCAAAAACGTAAAAATTGGGCGTGCAAAATGATTCAGCCCCCTTAAGTTAATACTTTGTAGCGCCACCTTTTGCTGCGATTACAGCTGTAAGTCGCTTGGGGTATGTCTCTATCAGTTTTGCACATCGAGAGACTGACATTTTTTCCCATTCCTCCTTGCAAAACAGCTCGAGCTCAGTGAGGTTGGATGGAGAGCATTTGTGAACAGCAGTTTTCAGTTCTTTCCACAGATTCTCGATTGGATTCAGGTCTGGACTTTGACTTGGCCATTCTAACACCTGGATATGTTTATTTTTGAACCATTCCATTGTAGATTTTGCTTTATGTTTTGGATCATTGTCTTGTTGGAAGACAAATCTCCGTCCCAGTCTCAGGTCTTTTGCAGACTCCATCAGGTTTTCTTCCAGAATGGTCCTGTATTTGGCTCCATCCATCTTCCCATCAATTTTAACCATCTTCCCTGTCCCTGCAGGAGAAAAGCAGGCCCAAACCATGATGCTGCCACCACCATGTTTGACAGTGGGGATGGTGTGTTCAGGGTGATGAGCTGTGTTGCTTTTACGCCAAACATAACGTCTTGCATTGTTGCCAAAAAGTTCAATTTTGGTTTCATCTGACCAGAGCACCTTCTTCCACATGTTTGGTGTGTCTCCCAGGTGGCTTGTCGCAAACTTTAAACGACACTTTTTATGGATATCTTTAAGAAATGGCTTTCTTCTTGCCACTCTTCCATAAAGGCCAGATTTGTGCAATATACGACTGATTGTTGTCCTATGGACAGAGTCTCCCACCTCAGCTGTAGATCTCTGCAGTTCATCCAGAGTGATCATGGGCCTCTTGGCTGCATCTCTGATCAGTCTTCTCCTTGTATGAGCTGAAAGTTTAGAGGGACGGCCAGGTCTTGGTAGATTTGCAGTGGTCTGATACTCCTTCCATTTCAATATTATCGCTTGCACAGTGCTCCTTGGGATGTTTAAAGCTTGGGAAATATTTTTGTATCCAAATCCGGCTTTAAACTTATTCACAACAGTATCTTGGACCTCTGAGACTATCACAGTGCAGGTGCATTTATACAGAGACTTGAATACACACAGGTGGATTGTATTTATCATCATTAGTCATTTAGGTCAACATTGGATCATTCAGAGATCCTCACTGAACTTCTGGAGAGAGTTTGCTGCACTGAAAGTAAAGGGGCTGAATAATTTTGCACGCCCAATTTTTCTGTTTTTGATTTGTTAAAAAAGTTTGAAATATCCAATAAATGTCGTTCCACTTCATGATTGTGTCCCACTTGTTGTTGATTCTTCACAAAAAAATACAGTTTTATATCTTTATGTTTGAAGCCTGAAATGTGGCAAAAGGTCGCAAAGTTCAAGGGGGCCGAATACTTTCGCAAGGCACTGTATCTTATACTAGTCATAAAACACATGGACCTCTAAGTAATTTTGGGTCTTTTTAACAGGGTTCCAACTCTTCACAAAATCATTCTATAACTTTTCCATAAAATGTTTTATCATGACTTACAAGGAAGACAGTACTCAATAGGGGGCAAAACACACAATAACACACCGAAATAGGTATCATACATGCACACATAAACAATGCATCAATTCCCTAGGGGAAATTCCAGTTAGTTCAGGTAAAGAATGGTTACTGGTGTCTCGTGGGCTGAACTGGAATCAAATGGTTTCTACTAGATTCAAATGGACCAGTTCAAGCGGCCGTTTCAGCTAGACTCGGTTACAGCTTGCGTCAACGTGGGCTTTATCAGATCAAAATAATCGTATCACTGTCGTTGGATTAATTATTTGACAGGTATTGTGCAGGGTTCACATGGAAAGTTAAAGATGACTATACAATGTAATCAAGTATAAAACTATGAACAATAGTAACTATTTGTAGTATTACAAATAGCAAAAGACAAGAGTATATTATTCACCCAAGAACCGTATCTCCACTCACAGGTGGAAGTTATAAAATGTGACTGAATCGTCTGACTGATGTCCATGTGTCCACTTAAGCATTGCTTTGTTTTGACTTAACCTAAATAGATTATTTTCAGTGTCTATTCTGATGACAATTCAATGCACTTTTGGCATTTAAGCATTTGACAGACGCTTGTAAGATTCCTCCCGTGTTCCTCACATACACAATGTCAAAAAAAGGCAGTCATTAAATATTTTCTAGTCATGGCAGTAATGTGGTCTCTTTCGCTCCGTCTCCCCAGTCAATTCAGATTCAAACAATTAGTGAAATATTTACAACAATCCTGACAGCAATATAGTTTATCGTTCATGTGATTATCCTCATATGAACTCATGTGACTACCGCCAGTGCTGAAAGATCTGCTACTAGAGCGACAATGTGATTTTCCTCGTGTGAATCCTCATATGTGTTGTCAGATTACCTTTATGACGAAAATTTTTGCCACAATAATGACAGCTATAAGATTTCTCCCCTGTGTGAATCCTAATGTGAGAACTCAGATTGCTAGGACGAGCAAAACATTTGCCACAGACCTGGCAGCGATGTGGTTTCTCGCCTGTGTGAATCCTCCTATGAAGTGTCAGCTCACCAACTCGAAAGAAACATTTGCCACAATCATGACAGCGATGAGGTTTCTCCCCTGTGTGAGTCTTTATGTGATAGTTCAGATACCCAACTTGAGAAAAACATTTGCCACATTCACCACAGCGATGCGGTTTCTCTCCTGTGTGGGCCTTCATGTGCAATTTGAAGCAGTCAATCCGAGTGAATACTTTGTCACAATCCTGACAGTGATACGATTTATCCCTTGTGTGGGTCCTCATATGAGAATCCAGTGTTCCCATCTGAGCAAAACATTCACCACAATCACTACAGCAAAATGATTTATCTTCTGTGTGACTACTCCTTTGCACTGGTGATTTCAAATCCATGGATTTTCTACCATTCAAGCTTTGTCCTTTTTCTGTCCATGTCTTCTTTAATTTGCCCTGGGGATGAGAGTCACTGGTTGTCTCTGAGGAATCATCTTCCTTAGGTTCTGTTTTGATCTGTTCAGTTGAGGCCATTCTGTCTTTGTATTCTTCACTTTGGGTTTGTGAGGACTGAGTTGAGTACTGATCATAGTCACTTTTCACCCAGGCAGGAGTGAATACAGAGTCTTCCTCCTCCTGGATGATACTGAATTCCCCCTGTTCCTCTTTAATCTGTATGGGGTTCCAATTATATTTCCCCAGACTGGGGCTCCACTCCTGCTTATAATGCTGCTGCTCGGGGGGAAACTCCTCTTCAGAGACAATGAACTGCTGGAAATCTGAAGGGAAGGAGAAAAGAGGAGTTAGAAGTTAGAAGCTGATGAGCTAGGTACTGATGATCTGACATAAGATACATGGGCTCTAAGATAGCCTATGTTCAAGATTTCGCACTCATCTGTGCTGTTGTTGATTGGCGCAAACAGTTTGCATATAATAGTCAATCATTTTTACCAACAGCCGCAATCTGACTAATGATTATAATGGAGGGGGTATAGCTCATTACTGGTCTAAACAACACTAATGGTCCATAAAAAAACACAAGGGTAATACAGCGAGCAACTTTGTCTTCGGGTAATCTCTGTTAACCCAGAACTTTATACCCGAACCGAGAGAGCCAGGTGCCGCTAATGAACGAGGGGTCTTGCGTGACTGAAGCGAGGATGGCGGAAGCAGGTGCAAACTTGGATCTTCAATCTAATGGCGGCGGAATAGTGGAAGAATGTAGAGTGTAGAGAATGGAAAAAGGAGCAAAGTTACGTGTCCTCTTACATGGCAGGAGTACAGTTTGTAGAAGAGGAGCAGATGGCCCAAATGCCAAACTTGAGGATTCCGTTTGTGATATTTCAACTGGTGGGAAAAGTGTTAGGTCAAGTTAAAGCTGTGAGGATCATGAGAAGTAGGCTAGTTTGATTTCTTGTACTTCCGCGGAGCAGAAAGAGCATGTGTTGTGGCTCATCCGATTTGAAAAACCTGCTTTATTGTAGGGCACCCGTCCATGTGAAAACTCAGATTAAGGGGGTAATGTCGGGCGTTTCAAGGGGAGTTGCATGAGCATGAGCAGTACCACCCTCTCAGGTGGAGGCGGCCCTGGAGCCTGGGGAGGGAGATATGGAACTTTGAAGGACAGAGTTAGAGCTAGGTCATTTTGTTTTAGTTTGACATGTCCGTAGTTTTCCTGTCAAATTCGGCTACTCAGAAAACGATGTCGCAGGTGAAAATGTATTGGTCACAGGTTTTTGGGCTACTTCTAAATTGCACCGCGGCTGCCATAAGATGTTTCTTAATAAAAAAAAACCTTATATTAATTACACTGACTATCTGCTGAGTGGCAGAGGCAGTAGTTTACTAGAGCCAAAACAGAAAGGGAGAGAAACTGAGAAATAATCATTCAACAGTTTCAGAGAGAGGATCGAACGATGTGCTTTCTTTATGGGTAGGCTATATAACCAGGGCGTCCTGTCGTACCGGGGACGATACAAAAATATGGCTGGGATAGGTTCTGGACAATAGATCCACAATTCATCCAACTAGGCTTACTGTAGGTTCATCCCCAAATGTTAAAAAGCAATGAAGATGACGCAACAGATCAGAACTTATAGCTTAAAAATGTTGATAAACTATTATTTCTATATATTATAAGAGCAGCAATGTGCACAAAGCAGTAGGCTGTGTGTGAATGTTCTAAAAATGCAATTAGCGGGAAGACCCCATTCTAAAGAGCACACCGCACATGCGAGTGGTTTCGTGTGAGAAATGTGGAAAGAGGGGAAATCCACAAATGGAACGAGCAACAAGGGCTGCTAATATGACTAGGATTGTGGATGCTGACTGCCTCCGCTCCTATTGCAAGGTGAGTGAGGTGTGCAACAGGCCTTTCTCTCCAGTCATGACCATTTGATCTGAACGAACTGTGCCACAAGTACGTCAAAAGAATCAAGACTTTATCCTACATGATAATTGTCAAACATGACTGGCATTTAAGACTACATTTATGTCATTAAAGTCTCATTAAAGTTTGGCCATTTTTTTCTGACGCCTTTCTTGTGTTAGCGTCGGTGTTGACATGAGGCTGTAGCCAATACGCATACACTCTAGGCTACACTTTTACATGTAGGCCAATTATTTTTGTAAATATTATTCCAATGTTGGGCTTTTTAGAGTGAATTCATCACTTAGTTGACAAGCCCATTTATCTATTTCAGTCGTAGGCGAAGCTACTCTTACTTGCCTTGTCATGACTGGCCTGTGAGGATCCAAATAGGTTAGATCGGCTAGGCAATGGATGACTTCAACCAGACCCTCTTACCCACAGATGAGGGGGCTCACACCCTGTGGTAAATCAGGGATTAGAACTTTCAGCTATATCCCTCGACAATGTTCACACAGGAATGTGCCGCAGACGTTTTCCCACCGAACTAGGGATGCACGTTATATCAGTAAGCATATCGGAATTGGCCGATATTAGCTAAAAATGACAAAATTGGCATCGGCCCGATGTCTAGTTTAACGCCGATGTGCAAACCTGATGTCATAGCTGACCTATATAAACGTAAGTAGATACCTTAATAAACGTACACAGAACAAAAGCAGAAAAATATTAAGCACACACTTCCAACAACTAAACAAGTTCGAGCAGTCATTTGAAAGAGTAAGAACATTTCAGCGAGACAACTCAAAAGGCGAAATCCATTAATGCCAAGATAATGGAATTCATTGCCTTTGACAATCAACCGTTCTCTGCCGTGGATAATGTTTGCTTTCACCGAATGGTCGAGCACCTCGAGCCCCGGTACACACTACCAAGTAGGCGCTATTTTTCAGATGTTGCCCTACCGGAGTTGCACAGTATTGCTGAAACGCACATCCATGAGCTACTTGCTATGGGCGTCATTGCTATTAGCTTCACGACTGGCGTTTTGGACCAGCGGTGTCAGGCCCATGAGCATGCAGAGTCTGACAGCACAGTGGGCTGACGAGGATTTTGTACTGAGGAAAGTCGTATTGCATGCCCAAGAATGTGCTGGTTGTCATACCGCTGCTGCCATTTCAATGGCATTTGAGAAGATGTTTGAAACTTGGAAACATGAACACACTCCTAGCTCCATTTCGAACAACTGACTCGAGAAATAAGCTCATCAACTGCGGCTGCAGCAGACGTGATGCCCTCTGTCATGGCATTGAAACACCTGCTCAACAAAACTGCCGACACAGACCAAGGGGTTAAAAATTGCAAAAGTACTCTACAAGAGGCTATGAACAAGTGGCATTCTCTGTGAGCCTCTTTACTGTGTCGCCACCTTGCTCGATGATAGGTACTTCGATGCAGACAAGAAACAGGGTTTACGTGAATGTTACAGACACAGCTGGACATGGACACAGTGACAGTGAAATAGTTTTTTCTCCCCAATTTCGTGGTATCCAATTGTTTTAGTAGCTACTATCTTGTCTCATCGCTACAACTCCCGTACGGGCTCGGGAGAGACGAAGGTTGAAAGTCATGCGGCCTCCGATACACAACCCAAGAGACAAGGATATCCCTACCAGCCAAGCCCTCCCTAACCCGGACAACACTAGGCCAATTGTGCGTCGCCCCACGGACCTCCCGGTCCCGGCCGGTTGCGACAGAGCCTGGGCGCGAACAGCGCCCTTAACCACTGCGCCACCCAGGGGGCAGTGAAATAGGTTTTGAATATGTTTTACTGGGGACATACGTAAATGCCAATAAAATAACTTTTTGGTCCGTGTGTGTGTTTCAACTATTTAACTGTACTAGAATGCTTAAAAGGCTGGTAAAATGTTAAGTATCGGTATCGGGATTTTTTGGCAGGGAAATATCGGATATCTGTATCGGCCAGAAATGTCATATCGATGCATCCATAACTCGTTCTAAAGTGAACATTGGAACAATGAGGTTGTCAGTAACAAGAACATTTACCAGGACATAGACATATCTAATATGAGCAGAAAGCTTACATTCTTGTTAATCTAACAGCACTGTCCAATTTACAGTAGCTATTACAGTGAAAGAATACCATGCTATTGTTTGAGGCGAGTGCACAGTTATGGACTTAAATGTATCAATAAACCAATTAGGCACATTTGGGCAGACTTGATACATTTTTTATTTTTATTAAATCAGTCTAAACCTTTTCACATTCACTGCTGTGGTCAAAATCTAAATTGTGCCTAAACTGGAATAATACACTGTGGCCTTTCTCTTGCATTTCAAATATGATTTAAAAAAATGAAAATAAAAACGTTTTTTTTTCTATGTATTATCTTTTACCAGATCTAATGTGTTATTCTCCTACATAAATGTCACATTTACACAATCTTCAAAGTGTTTCCTTTTAAATGGTATCAAGAATATGCATATCCTTGCCTCAGGTCCTGAGCTACAGGCAGTTAGATTTGGGTATGTCATTTTAGACCAAAAAAAAAAAGGGGCGGATCCTTAAGAGGTTTATATGAGAGGGATGTGAGCTTAGAAACTATAAGAGGAAATTGTTTCTATAACTTTGTACAAAGACAAGCGTGCCGCACAAATGCCCAGCACCCTATCCAAGAAGGCCTGATACCGACAGAAATCCATGAAAAACCAAGACATTTACACGTAAATACATTCATGATTTAATACTTCAAAACGGGCGGCGGTTCATGTGCAAAGTATATGACAACTGTGAGAGTAGTTTCTAAATGTACCAAAGTATTATGTCTCTGTCTCTCTCTCGCCCTCCCCATCTCCTTTGTAACAAGCCGCCATATTGAGTCACTCCGCTAGGGACCTGTTTTAATGTATTAAGTGTGTGTGTGTTTATCCTGTGTTACCATTTAGTTAGTTAGTAAATACATAATTAAACCCATTTGTGTAGTACTGAATCATAAGTAAGGCTGGGGTTTTTACACATGCAGGAGGTTACAACTGTTCAGAATTGTGAAATGATATGATTACTGGTTATGGTTATGATTAATATGTTAACTGTTTTATGGATGTGATAGGTTTAACTCAAGAGATGGTAACTTTTGGATTTCTATACTCTAGTTGAAAATAAGATTATTTTAGAGCAATGTGCCTTGTCTTAATACCATTTTAAATGAATGTTCTAAAAAAATATTTGAAAAAAATGTAACCATTCACTATCACGAACCAATAACAAAGGGCGAAATGCAGAGAACAAGGTAAAGCGATTGGATTTAGATTATCCAATGTGTGTCTCCATAATGACAACTCCTCTCTTGCTGCTGGAGCTAGTTTTCAGTAGTCATTTAAGTGATAATGCCCTCAAAGACGGTGTTTTGGAGGATATATTGGCACGGTGTTGCAAACCATTATCACCTTTATACAACGGGTTACCAACATATTCAAATAATGATTGACGTATTTTCATTAAAACGTTACTTTTAGAGACACGACCCAGTCGATCAGTCTTTTTGTTCTGCATCTATGGACGTGACCCAGTTGTTTGTTCTAAATGTTCCATTGCCATATGTTCTTATCCCTTACTTGCTAGCTAACCAACTAAGGCTAATTTACAGTCATGTCAAAAAAAAGTGCAGCCAGATGAACAATAAAGTAGCCGCATTTGCATTTGTTTAAGCTGTTTTCTTGTGACATTTATTTGGATGCAGCCATAATAATTAGCTAATGAGGCGCAATTTCGCCTCGCATAGAAAATAGGCTCACTTGTCAAGACACTTGTTCAGAGATGCTAGCCAGCAACACAGCAAACACAATCACTTCAAACTGAAGCTGGAAAGACTGCAAACTAGCCGCCCTTGTTTTGTTTTATATTTTTTCATTTGATATTTTTTTATATATTTATCCAGAAAAATGATGCCAGCTGATTCATGATTTCGACTGGCTGAGAAACACTGCCTGCCTGTCTGGCTCATCCCGACACGTTCATTACTATGGGACAGCAGGAGATCGAATTTGAATATTGAAACAATTTTGCAAATGTTGGAGAGAGGTGTATACAAATCTCTGCTGTTCAAAACAAAATGTTAGTCTAAAAGAAATGTGAGATAATGTGTAGATGCTTTTTATAGTGGAGATCAAATTAATAAATTGCCTGGCTGGACTGATGAGACAGAGTAAATAGGCATTTTAACGTCATATATTTAGCTGGTGGATTATAAACTGGGTGGTTCCAGCCCTGAATGCTGATTGGCTGACAGCCGTGATATATCAGACAGTATACCATAGGTATGACAACTTGTATTGTTACTGCTCTAATTACGTTGGTAACCAGTTTATAATAGCAATAAGGCACCTCAGGGGTTTGTGGTATATGGCCAATATACCACGGCTAAGGGCTGTATCCATGCACTCCGTGTTGCGTCGAGCAAAAGAACAGCCCTTAGCCGTGGCCTTATTGCTTAAATAGACACCGGCCGGAATGCGGTTTTAACCAATCAGGATTCAAGATTATACACACCCGTTGTATAATCTGACAACCCTGAAGACAGTTACAAATCGATAGCCCACCTTCGTCTTCAGCCGCGGGGGAATTGCCCGAAGGACTGTTGGTTCTCGATGAACCACAGGTAACAAACGTCTGCCCTTCTATGCCACTCACCGACCTGTACCTCGACTCAGTCAGGCTGAGTTGCTTCTCTAGCATTTTGATTTGCTCTTTGCTTTGAAAGACTTCTACATTTAACGCTCCACAGCAATCCTCTACTAATTTGCAAATCTCTGTCACGGCAGCGGAGGCTAGAATGTCCATGACGGAGCTTATCCGTTGATGCAAAACACTCGTCTCCGACATTGTAAACCCTTGTTTTTTTTTTAAACCGGTCACAATTACTTAATCTATTTAGATTCTAAGCGTTTTTTTCCCAGCAGCTTATTCGCGAAATAATACTATTTGTAAAGAATATATGCCTTTTTGTTATCAGTGTTTCGCCATCTTTGATAACTGTGTTCTTGCGAGTGCATCCGGTCAGATTTTAGATGGGGGGGAAAAAGCTAGAAAGCGCCACCTACCGCGTGGAGAATAGAAGGCGCCTTACTCCGAATTCAATATTTGAACACTGATTGGATTTGGTGTATCCTATGACTGCATGATTTATTCCTATGGTTTGCAGAATCATTGTTTAATAATTGAGTAAATCATGGTTTTTATTATGGTTGTTGGTTATCAACTTGAATACAGGATTTAGCACTGGAGTAATCTTAACTTCAGACAAACTGAGGTTGTAATCGTCTCAAGATCTTGAGAAAAACTTAATTAATATTGTTCATTTCTAGTACATATGCTTGTTTTTACCATAGATATAGAATGTGGTCCGTTTTTTTTGTACACCATATCTTACTGGAAACCCTCTTATCCAAATAAGGCTGTAAAAACATTACATGCAAAATGTCTCCTCTAAACACACCCTTATATCCAGTCCACACCCATTACTGTATTTAACAGAGCCTTAGCCGAGCCAAAGACCGGTCTCGGTAAACAGGTAAATTGAGGCTCAATAAATAAATGGAGGTTTCTATAGACTTTCTGTTCTCATCTCAAATCTTTTCTCATGCCATTTTATGCTGTCAACCAAAAGCACCATATCCAATGTTTTTTGTTGTCATATTGTTCCATAGATGATCGTTAGTTATCTTCCTGAAAGTACTAGCCCATACAATGTTTATATACATATATATTATATACACACACTTAAAAAATGGTTTTCTTGAAAACAATACCAGTTTAAGTATATAGAAATACATTTTTATTAGAAATTACAACATATTTAACCCATTGGTGAACACTTATTTAAAGTAACATACAGTAATGCAAATGTTCAAAGCAGTTAGAAATCTTATTGCACTGAATTGTGTGTTGCTAAAATGTTGATGATCTTCTTATGGTCTAACATGCGCAAATGAATGGGTATTGTGTGCCACATGCGAGGTTCCTCCAGCCCTGGCCCACTACAAAAGGAAAAACAAAAATGTGTCATTTTAGTAATTTAATCTGTCATATTTGAATCTGTCATACAGTTCTGGGACCAGGCTACCTGCCATTCATTTCCAGGTAACATAAATAAAGGTTAAATAAATAAAGTAGTTGCAGTGCTCTGGCTGTGGTTGTAAATTCCTGAACGGTCGACCCACTTTTTTTTGTCATTTAGCAGATTACTTACAGGAGCAATTAGGGTTAAGTGCCTTGCTCAAATGCACAATGGCATATTTTTCACTTAGTCAGCTCGGGGTTTCAAACCAACTACCTTTCAGTTGCTGTTACTGGCCAAATGCTCTGAACTGTCCGTTCTGAACCGCTAGGTTACATACAGCTGCACTGCTGTCCCTTACCACTTACAGATCTGATATCATGCCTAGCTGCATGAGTAAAATATCAGAACTATTTTTGCATGTGACCTGAGTGAAAAACTCTGGGTCAAAAACGTTCTGCTCACGCCACGTTGTCAGGGGAGCCTTTCTCTCACCTCGAGGTCGAATCCAGCGATCCAGGCGGTGGCTCTGTTACCTGCAACAGATACAGTGCCTTGCGAAAGTATTCGGCCCCCTTGAACTTTGCGACCTTTTGCCACATTTCAGGCTTCAAACATAAAGATATAAAACTGTATTTTTTTGTGAAGAATCAACAACAAGTGGGACACAATCATGAAGTGGAACGACATTTATTGGATATTTCAAACTTTTTTAACAAATCAAAAACTGAAAAATTGGGCGTGCAAAATTATTCAGCCCCTTTACTTTCAGTGCAGCAAACTCTCTCCAGAAGTTCAGTGAGGATCTCTGAATGATCCAATGTTGACCTAAATGACTAATGATGATAAATACAATCCACCTGTGTGTAATCAAGTCTCCGTATAAATGCACCTGCACTGTGATAGTCTCAGAGGTCCGTTAAAAGCGCAGAGAGCATCATGAAGAACAAGGAACACACCAGGCAGGTCCGAGATACTGTTGTGAAGAAGTTTAAAACCAGATTTGGATAAAAAAGATTTCCCAAGCTTTAAATATCCCAAGGAGCACTGTGCAAGCGATAATATTGAAATGGAAGGAGTATCAGACCACTGCAAATCTACCAAGACCTGGCCGTCCCTCTAAACTTTCAGCTCATACAAGGAGAAGACTGATCAGAGATGAAGCCAAGAGGCCCATGATCACTCTGGATGAGCTGCAGAGATCTACAGCTGAGGTGGGAGACTCTGTCCATAGGACAACAATCAGTCGTATATTGCACAAATCTGGCCTTTATGGAAGAGTGGCAAGAAGAAAGCCATTTCTTAAAGAGATTTGTCTTCCAACAAGACAATGATCCAAAACATAAAGCAAAATCTACAATGGAATGGTTCAAAAATAAACATATCCAGGTGTTAGAATGGCCAAGTCAAAGTCCAGACCTGAATCCAATCGAGAATCTGTGGAAAGAACTGAAAACTGCTGTTCACAAATGCTCTCCATCCAACCTCACTGAGCTTGAGCTGTTTTGCAAGGAGGAATGGGAAAAAATGTCAGTCTCTCGATGTGCAAAACTGATAGAGACATACCCCAAGCGACTTACAGCTGTAATCGCAGCAAAAGGTTGCGCCACAAAGTATTAACTTAAGGGGGCTGAATAATTTTGCACGCCCAATTTTTCAGTTTTTGATTTGTTAAAAAAGTTTAAAATATCCAATAAATGTCGTTCCACTTCATGATTGTGTCCCACTTGTTGTTGATTCTTCACAAAAAATACAGTTTTATATCTTTATGTTTGAAGCCTGAAATGTGGCAAAAGGTCGCAAAGTTCAAGGGGGCCGAATACTTTCGCAAGGCACTGTATCTGTTGCAGGTAACAATATTCAGATGAAGAGCCGCCGAAGGCCAGGCTGGCGCCCAGTTCGTTGCAGTGTTACTGAAAGGAGAGGGAGGAGATGAGATGTGTGTGTGCACATGAAAAAAAGGTTGAGCACCCTCAGTGACTATTTCAGTAAATACCAACAACAACAAAAACGCACAGACATTTTGAAAGTCCACAATTTGCTATCATATTAATAAATTCATGTCAAGCACTCAGACACTAATTAA
The DNA here is from genome assembly GCF_057628025.1 of Oncorhynchus mykiss. NCBI lineage: Eukaryota > Metazoa > Chordata > Actinopteri > Salmoniformes > Salmonidae > Oncorhynchus > Oncorhynchus mykiss. The sequence goes on from NC_143039.1 coordinate 30,863,445, forward strand.
ATTGGGAAGTGCATTATATAGATGACTAAACTCAACTCCATGGTGAATTAAGTTTCTGATGAACTCCAATAACGGAGTTGAGCAGAGACCAGGCTTTGTGGAATTCAGCTCCGACAATATCGATTAGCCTGAGGTCAATGCTTTAAAAAAAAAATGTAAATTATGAAACGCTTGCCTTGTTTGTCCTCTGTAGTTCTTCGTTTCCTGAAATCTATACTTTTTCAATAAACGTTAATCAAATACAACCACCAAATATTTGCTCATTGCTGTTGCTCTAAGATGGCAACTCAGAGCAAATGCATGTGCCAATTGAATCTCAACAAGGAAATACCTAGCTAACAAATGTTCCCACAACTTTAGAGTACATTCCCTTAATGTTTTCATAGAATGTTCCAGTGATGTGCAAGGACTGTTTCTAGGAGACCATTCAAACAGAACTTACCCAGAACGTGGTTACCATGTTCTCAGAATATTCAAAAGTAATGTTCTAGACACGTTTCCTGGGAATGTTGTAAGAACATTAATGTATCCAGTTTTGAGGGTTAGGAGAATATTCCATCAACATCACACAGAACATGGTTGCCATGTTCTCAGAATATAGGATATTAATGTTCTAGACATGTTTTCATGGGAACTTTGCGAAAACATTCCTATGTCTGATGACGTTTAAAACCGGATGTTCTGTCATGGTCCCCTGGAGGTTTTTGTTTAGTTTCCAGCATGTTCCTGGGACGTCTTTGTTTTTTAGGCTGTCACCTGATGGTTCCAAAGAAATGTTGTCCCCTCAAAAAAAATATATATATTTACACACCATCCATTGTTACTGTGGCCGAGCCAATCAAGGCCCTAATTGGTGTACCACTGATCTATTTACAGCTCTTTGTCTGTTGGCAAGGTTAGGGACACCCACACACACAGTGCTTTGAACATACAATGTTTTCAACTTACAAATTTGACACACATGATTACATTGTGGATGTTCATTTATACAGTAATTATAATGAATTATGTCCTCACCTGGAATTTGAACTCGCAACCTCTTGGTCCACAGCGTTCTGATCTTCCTGCTACACATTTGATTAAGTTTTGACCTTGGGAGAATCAATGTAGGTGATGGAGTTGAGTTTAGTCAGCTAGACAGAGGAGTGTTCACAAACATGAAACACTTGGACTGGTAGCTGAACCATCCGTCAGGGCAGAACCTGCGTGGCGCTGTGAAGGCGACGATCAAACATGATCAAGGCGTTGATATTGGCAGGAGCATGACCTTGCTGAAGTACAACGTTTGATCTCATAATGTAAAATATGAATGTTTATTTAGTCTTTGGTGTTTTTTTCCCCCTACCTGTTGACAGATCCAAATTACACTTGTCTTTCGTTATGTGGCCATGTATTGCAGCACGTACCACATCAGTAATAGTAGAACAAGTAATAGTAGAACCAGTAACGGTGATAGTTGTGACTTTATATCATTCACAGTGAAGTGTCAATATACCTATAGGTTTAGGTTCAATAGCCTCAGCCTGTACTTCCTCCTCTGGAAAAGCACAAACAATACACGTAATCAGAGAACAACATCATTATTTTGCCACCAGCAAATCACTATGACAGGGAGTTATAGATACCATATAAACATACGTTTGTTTTCGTGCCTTTAGTATTTTATAGTTGACATGTAGTTTAATGCATTTGTTTCATACCAATGTGAAGTCTCACTAAAGGGAATCCCTAAACTATAATTGATCAGGAACAGGTACATAATAGACAATGATGGTCCTGCTTGATGAAAGCCCATAGAGACTAACTTCCTGCCCTCCAGGACACCTACACCACCCGATGTCACAGGAAGGGCGTTAAAGATCATCAAGGACAACAACCACCCGAGCCACTGCCTGTTCACCCCGCTATCATCCAGAAGGCGAGGTCAGTACAGGTGCATCAAAGCTGGGACCGAGAGACTGAAAAACAGCTTCTATCTCAAGGCCATCAGACTGTTAAACAGCCACCACTAACACTGAGTGGCTGCTGCCAACATACTGACTCAACTCCAGCCACTTTAATAATGGGAATTGATGGAAATTGCTGTAAAATATATCACTAGCCACTTTAAACAATGCTAATTAATATAATGTTTACATACCCTACATTATTCATCTCATATGTATATGTATATACTGTACTCTATCATCTACTGCATTTTTATGTAATACATGTATCACTAGCCACTTTAAACTATGCCACTTTGTTTACATACCCTACATTACTCATCTCTTATGTATATACTGTACTCGATACCATCTACTGCATCTTGCCTATGCCGTTCTGTACCATCACTCATTCATATATCTTTATGTACATATTCTTTATCCCTTTACACTTGTGTGTATAAGGTAGTAGTTTTGGAATTGTTAGGTTAGATTACTCGTTGGTTATTACTGCATTGTCGGAACTAGAAGCACAAGCATTTCGCAACACTCGTATTAACATCTGCTAACCATGTGTATGTGACAAATACATTTGATTTGATTCGCGACTTAACTGTCCTGGGGCTTCACCCAGCTTCTCTCTGGTGCAGGAGCCTCAATCCTTTAGTATTTTAGTGACTCTAGTCAGTAGACTGGACCCTGGTTTTACAGTAAGTATCATAAGTATTCACCCCCACTTTGATTTTTTTCACATTTTGTTGTTACAAAGTGGGATTTAAATGGATTTAATTGTGATTTTTTTTTTGTCATTGATCCACACAACATAGTCCATAATGTCAAAGTGAAAAGATAATTCTACAAATGTTTACAAATTAAATAACAAAAATAATGTAATTGCATAAGTATTCGCCTCCTTTATTTAAGCAAGCCTAAATTAACTTCAACAAATCACATATTAAGTTACATGGACTCATTCTGTCTGAAATAATAGGGATTGACATGATTTTTGAATGACTACCCCTTCCTCTGTCCCCCCATACATATAACATCTGTAAGGTACCTCGGCCAAGTATTGAATTTCAAGAACAGATTCAACTACAAAGACCAGGGAGCTCATAAAGCCTCATAAAATAAGGGCAGTGATTGGTAGATGGGTAACATTAAAAATTACACATTGAATATATATTTAAACATGGTCAAGTTAATAATTATGCTGTGGATGATGTATTAAAACACCCAGACGCAACAAAGACACAGTCGTACTTCTGAACTGAGCTGCAGGAAACTACTCAGGGATGTCACCATGAGGCAATTAGTGGATTTAAAACAGCCACAGAGTTCAATGGCTGTGATGGGAGACAAATGAGGATGGTTTTTCCACAATAATGACCTAAATGACTGTGAAAAGAAGAATACAAATATATATTTAAAAATGTGCATCCTGTATGAAACGAGGCACTAAAGTAATACTGCAAGAAAACACGACAAAGGAATCAACTTTTTGGACTAAATGCAAAGCCTTACGTTTGTGGAAAATCCAACAAAACCCATCACTGAGTAACTGCCTCCTTATTTTCAAGCATGGTGGTGGCTGCATCATGGTATGGGTGTGTTTCCCAATCCTGGAAGAGGGGCCTGAGTGAAAAGGTTTGGGAACTCCTGACTTACAACACAAGGCCAAATCTACACTGCCCACTGGGCAAAAAACTGGTTGAGTCAACTTTGTTTCAAAGTAATTTCAACAACAATAATTAAATGTGATAACGTTGAATCAACATGGAAAACTGATTGGATTTGCAATAAGGCATCAAAGTAAGATATATTTTGTTTACATAACCATTAACCTAAATCCAATGACATGGTGACAATATTTGTTGATTTCACGTTAGTTGACAACTCAACCAAACTAGACATTGAACTGACGTCTGTACCCAGCGGGTGCAGTTGCTTACCAAGGAGACAGTGAATGTTCCTGAGTGGCAAAGTTAGTTTCACTTAAATCTATGGCAACAATATGTGATTATACAGATATACTAATGTCAAGATATGTCACACTATTCGTCTTCATCATTTAAATTGAACATTCATTTGCAAGAGACAAAGTCCATTTCATCAATAGTTATTGCTCTAGTATCCTATGGTGCCACTGATACCAATGACATCTATAGTGCCACCAAATCAAATCAAATCAAATTTTATTTGTCATATACACATGGTTAGCAGATGTTAATGCGAGTGTAGCGAAATGCTTGTGCTTCTAGTTCCGACAATGCAGTAATAACCAACAAGTAATCTAACTAACAATTCCAAAACTACTGTCTTGTACACAGTGTAAGGGGATAAAGAATATGTACATAAGGATATATGAATGAGTGATGGTACAGAGCAGCATAGGCAAGATACAGTAGATGGTATCGAGTACAGTATATACATATGAGATGAGTATGTAAACAAAGTGGCATAGTTAAAGTGGCTAGTGATACATGTATTACATAAGGATACAGTCGATGATATAGAGTACAGTATATACGTATGCATATGAGATGAATAATGTAGGGTAAGTAACATTATATAAGGTTTAAAGTGTTTAAAGTGGCTAGTGATATATTTACATAATTTCCCATCAATTCCCATTATTAAAGTGGCTGGAGTTGAGTCAGTGTCAGTGTGTTGGCAGCAGCCACTCAATGTTAGTGGTGGCTGTTTAACAGTCTGATGGCCTTGAGATAGAAGCTGTTTTTCAGTCTCTCGGTCCCAGCTTTGATGCACCTGTACTGACCTCGCCTTCTGGATGATAGCGGGGTGAACAGGCAGTGGCTCGGGTGGTTGATGTCCTTGATGATCTTTATGGCCTTCCGGTGACATCGGGTGGTGTAGGTGTCCTGGAGGGCAGGAAGTTTGCCCCCGGTGATGCGTTGTGCAGACCTCACCACCCTCTGGAGAGCCTTACGGTTGAGGGCGGAGCAGTTGCCGTACCAGGCGGTGATACAGCCCGCCAGGATGCTCTCGATTGTGCATCTGTAGAAGTTTGTGAGTGCTTTTGGTGACAAGCCGAATTTCTTCAGCCTCCTGAGGTTGAAGAGGCGCTGCTGCGCCTTCTTCACAATGCTGTCTGTGTGGGTGGACCAATTCAGTTTGTCTGTGATGTGTATTCCGAGGAACTTAAAACTTGCTACCCTCTCCACTACTGTTCCATCGATGTGGATAGGGGGGTGTTCCCTCTGCTGTTTCCTGAAGTCCACAATCATCTCCTTAGTTTTGTTGACGTTGAGTGTGAGGTTATTTTCCTGACACCACACTCCGAGGGCCCTCACCTCCTCCCTGTAGGCCGTCTCGTCGTTGTTGGTAATCAAGCCTACCACTGTTGTGTCGTCCGCAAACTTGATGATTGAGTTGGAGGCGTGCGTGGCCACGCAGTCGTGGGTGAACAGGGAGTACAGGAGAGGGCTCAGAACGCACCCTGTGGGGCCCCAGTGTTGAGGATCAGCGGGGAGGAGATGTTGTTGCCTACCCTCACCACCTGGGGGCGGCCCGTCAGGAAGTCCAGTACCCAGTTGCACAGGGCGGGGTCGAGACCCAGGGTCTCGAGCTTGATGACGAGCTTGGAGGGTACTATGGTGTTGAATGCCGAGCTGTAGTCAATGAACAGCATTCTCACATAGGTATTCCTCTTGTCCAGATGGGTTAGGGCGGTGTGCAGTGTGGTTGAGATTGCATCGTCTGTGGACCTATTTGGGCGGTAAGCAAATTGGAGTGGGTCTAGGGTGTCAGGTAGGGTGGAGGTGATATGGTCCTTGACTAGTCTCTCAAAGCACTTCATGATGACGGAAGTGAGTGCTACGGGGCGGTAGTCGTTTAGCTCAGTTACCTTAGCTTTCTTGGGAACAGGAACAATGGTGGCCCTCTTGAAGCATGTGGGAACAGCAGACTGGTATAGGGATTGATTGAATATGTCCGTAAACACACCGGCCAGCTGGTCTGCGCATGCTCTGAGGGCGCGGCTGGGGATGCCGTCTGGGCCTGCAGCCTTGCGAGGGTTAACACGTTTAAATGTCTAACTCACCTCGGCTGCAGTGAAGGAAAGACTGCATGTTTTCGTTGCAGGCCGTGTCAGTGGCACTGTATTGTCCTCAAAGCGGGCAAAAAAGTTATTTAGTCTGCCTGGGAGCAGGACATCCTGGTCCGTGACTGGGCTGGATTTCTTCCTGTAGTCCGTGATTGACTGTAGACCCTGCCACATGCCTCTTGTGTCTGAGCCGTTGAATTGAGATTCTACTTTGTCTCTGTACTGATGCTTAGCTTGTTTGATAGCCTTGCGGAGGGAATAGCTGCACTGTTTGTATTCGGTCATGTTACCAGACACCTTGCCCTGATTAAAAGCAGTGGTTCGCGCTTTCAGTTTCACGCGAATGCTGCCATCAATCCACGGTTTCTGGTTAGGGAATGTTTTAATCGTTGCTATGGGAACGACATCTTCAACGCACGTTCTAATGAACTCACACACCGAATCAGCTTATTCGTCAATGTTGTTGTCTGACGCAATACGAAACATGTCCCAGTCCACGTGGTGGAAGCAGTCTTGGAGTGTGGAGTCAGCTTGGTCGGACCAGCGTTGGACAGACCTCAGCGTGGGAGCCTCTTGTTTTAGTTTCTGTCTGTAGGCAGGGATCAACAAAATGGAGTCGTGGTCAGCTTTTCCGAAAGGGGGGCGGGGCAGGGCCTTATATGCGTCGCGGAAGTTAGAGTAACAATGATCCAAGGTCTTTCTACCCCTGGTTGCGCAATCGATATGCTGATAAAATTTAGGGAGTCTTGTTTTCAGATTAGCCTTGTTAAAATCCCCAGCTACAATGAATGCAGTCTCCGGATGAATGGTTTCCAGTTTGCAAAGAGTTAAATAAAGTTTGTTCAGAGCCATCGATGTGTCTGCTTGGGGGGGGGATATATACGGCTGTGATTATAATCGAAGAGAATTCTCTTGGTAGATAATGCGGTCTACATTTGATTGTGAGGAATTCTAAATCAGGTGAACAGAATGATTTGAGTTCCTGTATGTTTCTTTCATCACACCATGTCGCGTTAGTCATAAGGCATACGCCCCCGCCCCTCTTCTTACCAGAAAGATGTTTGTTTCTGTCTGCGCGATGCGTGGAGAAACCCGTTGGCTGCACCGCTTCGGATAGAGTCTCTCCAGTGAGCCACGTTTCCGTGAAGCAAAGAACGTTACAGTCTCTGATGTCCCTCTTGAATGCTACCCTTGCTCGGATTTCATAAACCTTGTTGTCAAGAGACTGGACATTGGCAAGAAGAATGCTAGGGAGTGGTGCACGGTGTGCCCGTCTCCGGAGTCTGACCAGAAGACCGCCTGGTTTCCCTCTTTTTCGGAGTTGTTTTTTTTTGGGGTCGCTGCATGGAATCCACTCCGTTGTCCTGTTTGTAAGGCAGAACACAGGATCCGCGTCGCGAAAAACATATTCTTGGTAGTACTGATGGTGAGTTGATGCTGATCTTATATTCAGTAGTTCTTCTCGACTGTATGTAATGAAACCTAAGACGACCTGGGGTACTAATGTAAGAAATAACATGTAAAAAAACAAAAAACTGCATAGTTTCCTAGGAACGCGAAGCGAGGCGGCCATCTCTGTCGGCGCCGGAAATACAACTGGTCTTGGTTCTCATGAAATATACATAAGGTTTATATACCAAATGTATATACCAACTTATCATTCTCAAATTCATTAGAGGTTGAATTCATTGAGTCTTTATAAAATAAAATCTGGAGTCAATCTGACTTTTGGTTCATGAGAGTATTTTTAGCATTAGCATATGTGCTAACGTGCATCTAACAGTGTGGGCATATTTGAATGCAGCAACAATTGTTTTATCAAAACCATTAAACATGGATATAATGAGTCTAAATACAACATTTGGAGTGAATCTGAAGTGAGGTTCATGAGGAAATTATTTTGAGTTTTAGAGTTACATGCAAACAATGAGTTGTTACTCGTTTCCTTGTTTTTTTTATATATATCAGTAACAAATTCAGTGTGGTTCATGTTAGGTATGTCCATGATAGTTATGACAAGTTTCAAGTTCATAGATGACTGCGGAGTGGATTTACAGTGGTTTAAATGGGCACATAAAATTGGACTCAGACATCTTTTGACCAATCCCTTAGCTTTTCTCAAACTAAGTTAAGACATATACCATGGCCTCCCGAGTGGTGCAGTGGTCTAAGGCATTGCATAGCAGTGCTAGCTTTGCCGCTAGAGATTCTGGGTTCGAGTCCAGGCTCTGTCGCGGCCGGCCGCGACCGGGAGACACATGGGGAGGTGCACAATTGTCCCAGGGTTTGGGAAGGGTTTTGCCGGCAGGGATGTCCTTGTTCCATTGCGCACTAGCGACTCCTGTGGCGGGCCTGGCGCAGTGCACGCTGACACGGTCGACAGGTGTATGTTGTTTCCTCCGACACATTGGTGCGGCAGGCTTCTGGGTTAAGTAGGCATTGTGTCAAGAAGCGGCTTGGGTTGTGTTTTGGAGGACGCACGGCTCTCGACCTTCGTCTCTCCCGAGTCCGTACAGGAGTTGCAGTGATGAGACAAGACTGTAACTACCAATTGGATACCACGATATTGGAGACAAAAAGGGGTAAAAAAAAAGACATGTACCATTTCTTCAGTAAAAAGTCTGGGTTCTCTTCATTGCACACAACCCTGCATGGTGGAGATTTTCTGGGGTTCTGTCCCTTTCTCTCTCTATTTTATCTTTTTCTTTGGACTGACCAGGAGGCAGCAACAGTAACAGTGGCTTGACCTCGGCTGGCGCTGCCTTTCTGGTCAAGCGGGAAAAGGCAGAGAACACCTTAAGGACTGGGGAAGTGGAAGGGTAAGAGTGGCTTGACCATGACCCGACCTGACTCGCCAGTCCACTGACCACCCATAACCCCCCGGCATCCGGAACCAGCAACGGACCAGCTGCCTGAGGAGGAGACGACGGACTGCAAGCCTTGAGGCGAGTAGAGTGCTGCCAGGGTCAAGCCTTATTCTCTCTACCCTTGGCCTGCAGCCCTCCTCCCCTGCCGTTTTTTACCCATCTTCCCTCCTCAGGCCACCAACACCGACCAGACCAGGACCAGCTGACCGCCAACCACCCAGAGCAAACCAATCAGCATCTCTTCCAGAACCAGAAGAGCGGAGGAAGAACCAAAGACACCAACCTACGCCTGGAGTGAGCAGGCCACAGTAGAGTCCCCCCCCCATTGACCTATGGGTCACAGGCTTCCAGGTGTGTCTGCCTGCTGTGAGGTCCTTCCTCCCTCTGCAGGATCACAGACCTCCCTAAACAACACCACCACCCACCTGAACAAGATGACCAGGATAACCCCAGGACTGATGTGCCACTACAACATGGTGAGGCTGATGCTAATCCCCAAGAGGAGACTGTAGAGTATGGAGCCAACAAACACCGGGGAGCAGCAACAACAACCGCCAGACCAGAAACCATGGATTTCAGCAGGGTAATTCTCCAGTGAGGTATGGGATTTGTGCAGTCTTACCTGAACTGCCTGATGAAACCCCCAGGGCCACAGTAATCATTCAAAGCCCTGTAGTTACTAGAACAGTTTTGGTCTAAATTCAGTATAAAGACTCAGCACTGTTTAACAAACTCAGAGCCTTTCCGACACAGAATCCAAGGTACAGTGCCTTGCGAAAGTATTCGGCCCCCTTGAACTTTGCGACCTTTTGCCACATTTCAGGCTTCAAACATAAAGATATAAAACTGTATTTTTTTGTGAAGAATCAACAACAAGTGGGACACAATCATGACGTGGAAAATCAAAAACTGAAAAATTGGGCGTGCAAAATTATTCAGCCCCCTTAAGTTAATACTTTGTAGCGCCACCTTTTGCTGTGATTACAGCTGTAAGTCGCTTGGGGTATGTCTCTATCAGTTTTGCACATCGAGAGACTGAAATTTTTTCCCATTCCTCCTTGCAAAACAGCTCGAGCTCAGTGAGGTTGGATGGAGAGCATTTGTGAACAGCAGTTTTCAGTTCTTTCCACAGATTCTCGATTGGATTCAGGTCTGGACTTTGACTTGGCCATTCTAACACCTGGATATGTTTATTTTTTAACCATTCCATTGTAGATTTTGCTTTATGTTTTGGATCATTGTCTTGTTGGAAGACAAATCTCTGTCCCAGTCTCAGGTCTTTTGCAGACTCCATCAGGTTTTCTTCCAGAATGGTCCTGTATTTGGTCCATCCATCTTCCCATCAATTTTAACCATCTTCCCTGTCCCTGCTGAAGAAAAGCAGGCCCAAACCATGATGCTGCCACCACCATGTTTGACATTGGGGATGGTGTGTTCAGCTGTGTTGCTTTTACACCAAGCATAACGTTTTGCATTGTTGCCAAAAAGTTCAATTTTGGTTTCATCTGACCAGAGCAGCTTCTTCCACATGTGTGGTGTGTCTCCCAGGTGGCTTGTGGCAAACTTTAAACAACACTTTTTATGGATATCTTTAAGAAATGTCTTTCTTCTTGCCACTCTTCCATAAAGGCCAGATTTGTGCAACATACGACTGACTGATTGTTGTCCTGTGGACAGAGTCTCCCACCTCAGCTGTAGATCTCTGCAGTTCATCCAGAGTGATCATGGGCCTCTTGGCTGCATCTCTGATCAGTCTTCTCCTTGTATGAGCTGAAAGTTTAGAGGGTGACGGCCAGGTCTTGGAAGATTTGCAGTGGTCTGATACTCCTTCCATTTCAATATTATCGCTTGCACAGTGCTCCTTGGGATGTTTAAAGCTTGGGAAATCTTTTTGTATCCAAATCCGGCTTTAAACTTCTTCACAACAGTATCTCGGACCTGCCTGGTGTGTTCCTTGTTCTTCATGATGCTCTCTGCGCTTTTAACGGACCTCTGAGACTATCACAGTGCAGGTGCATTTATACGGAGACTTGATTACACACAGGTGGATTGTATTTATCATCATTAGTCATTTAGGTCAACATTGGATCATTCAGAGATCCTCACTGAACTTCTGGAGAGAGTTTGCTGCACTGAAAGTAAAGGGGCTGAATAATTTTGCACGCCCAATTTTTCAGTTTTTGATTTGTTAAAAAAGTTTGAAATATCCAATAAATGTCGTTCCACTTCATGATTGTGTCCCACTTGTTGTTGATTCTTCACAAAAAAATACAGTTTTATATCTTTATGTTTGAAGCCTGAAATGTGGCAAAAGGTCGCAAAGTTCAAGGGGGCCGAATACTTTCGCAAGGCACTGTAGTTACTGTACAGTTTCACAATGAATGCATCCAGGACTATGACATACAAGTTTGGTTAAGCAGGTTCGCCACCCTCAAGTCAGTGGCTAGGTGGGTCTTGGACGAAGACAACGATTGGACAGGGGCACGAAAATGGCTAGTAATGTTGAGACCGGATCCAACCAGAGTGGGCAGAGTCCCCAGCACCATAACGCTGGGAAACAACAGATGCTCCGTCCACTACTACGGCATGCCCAAACTGTGCAGGAACTGCGGGCAACTGGGCCATCTGGTCGCAGCCTGCCACCCCATCATCTGCAAGATCTGTAAAGACAATCATCCCACCTCAGACTGTACCCCCACACACCCCTGCAACCTGTGCGAGAAAGCGGGACACTTCTTCAGAACCCAGTTCCTATGCCAGCAGGAAAAGGGCATCGTCAGAACCCTCAGACTCAGCACCATCGACTACACTGTGCCCTATTCCTAGGACACCCCCGCCCACCAACCAGTGCCTTCAGAAAGAATTCAAACCACTTGATCTTTTCCACATTTTGTTACATTACAGCTGTATTCTAAAACAGATTAAATAAAACGATTTCCTTCAGCAATCTACACACAATACCCCATTTTTAAAAAAAACATTTGGAGTGAAAATGTATTCAAAATAAAAAACAGATACCTTATTTACATAAGTATTCAGACCCTCTTCTATTAGACTCGAAAATGAGCTCAGGTGCATCCTGCTTCCATTGATCATTCTTGAGATGTTTCTACAACTTTACTGGAGTCAATCTGTGGAAAATGTAATTGATTGGACATGTTTTGGAAAGGCACACACCTGCATGTCAGAGCGAAAACCAAGCCATGAAGTCAAAGGAATTGTCCGCAGAGCTCCGAGACAGGATTGTGTAGAGGCACAGATCTGAGGAAGGGTACCAAAAAATGTCTGCCGCATTGAAGGTCCCCAAGGTTCTTCTGACAGAGCTCTAGAGTTCCTCTGTAAGGATGGGAGAACCTTCCAGAAGGACAACCATCTCTGCAGCACTCCACCAATCATGCCTTTATGGTAGAGTGGCCAGACAGAAGACACTCCTCAGTGGCTTCGGGACAAGTCTCTGAATGTCCTTGAGTGGCCCAGCAAGAGCCCAGATTTGAACCTGATCTAACATCTCTGGAGAGACCTGAAAATAGCCGTGCACCAACATTCCCCATCCAACCTGACAAAGCTTGAGAGGATCTGCAGAAAAGAATGGGAGAAACTCCCCAAATACAGGTGTGCCAAGCTTGTAGTGTAATACCCAAGAAGACTTGATGCTGTATTCGCTGCCAAAAGTAAAGTGTCTGAATACTTATGTAAACGTGATATTTCAGTTTTTACATTTTAATAAATTAGCAGAAATGTCTAAAACCTGTTTTTGCTTTGTCATTATGGGGTATTGTGTGTAGATTGATGAGGGAAATAAAACTATTTCATGAATTTTAGAATAAGGCTGTGACGTAACTAAATGTGGAAAAAGTCAAGGGGTCTGAATCATTTCCGAAGGCATTTTACAAGACGTGGAGAGACATTTCGCTTTTAGGACAGGTATGCCCACAACTGGGCTGGCATCCTGGAAGTAGAAGGACATCATGGCCCACAGCCGCTCTAAGAACACCATCGCCCACCTGAGCCAGCTCAGCCGTAGATCTGCAACAGGTATGGTTAAACGTCAATCCCCACGGCATCACAAACAAACAGAAAGATATATCATGGATGGCAGTTCATGGTTGCCTACCCATTAGGGTATTAATGTATAGTCGGTACATACCATGTACAGAGAACTGCCCCCACGGATGCACTGACACTGAAAACATCTACCACCTGTTATTTGAGTGCACCGTGGCCAGGCGGCTATGGACCCTGTTTGTTCCCTCTGTCTCCCCCAACAGTTTGCTAACCCTACCTCGCTTGACGGCGAAGAACATCCTGAACGGTCCTCCCGGTGGATGTAGCAACACCTACCTCCACCAGCAGTGGAGGATCATCGGCACAATCAAGCAGGTCCTGTGGCAGACAAGGAACATCAGAGTCTACCAACAACAAACCGTGGAAAGAATGACCTTGAGGAGAAGTAAAACCATCCTTCTCAGGAATCACGCCATCACAGATTTCCATAGAGACCCGAACCAGGCGAAAGCGGTATTGGGGGTGGTAAGATGGAACGACATCAACATTAAACCGCCCCCCCCCCCCCCCCGAGCTGCCCAGACCAAGACAAACCCCAGACCCGTCCTCCGGTCTTCAGTGTCCAGCCTCGCCGCCACATCGCTCCTCTTCCACACCCCATGCCACTGACCACGCCTCCAGCACCAACCAAAGCCGATAGACAAATGATCTACCCTCCCCATTTCTCCGTACCTCCCACTTTCACTCTCACAGAACCGGCACCAGCTCAGAACTAGGAAACCATCCACCACCACAAGAGGGCAGAGGGGAGACCAAACACCAGAACTTCTCCCAGAGCGAGCGGACCAAAGGGGGAGTGCCATCATTGACCCCTGGATCTAAGGCTCCCTTGTTTTGCCTGCTTGCTCCTCAAGTTGTCCTTCGTCATGATTGTTACATGTTATTTGAATGAATGCATTTGTTTTTGGTAATTGTTTGTTCTTTTGATTCGATTAACTTAAGTTGGATAGATTTTTTGGGGTTGATTTAAAAATAAAAATAAAAATTTAAGTTTAACTAAATTTTATTTGAAATTTTAACATGTAATGAATTTAGAAAAAACTAATAAATTTACCTTTAGTAAAAAGACAGGTGCTGCTGATAATTCTGCCATCGTCATCAGTGTGTGTAGCCAATGTATCGGATGCCAAAAAAAAGAGTATGACATGCCATACTTTTTGACCAGACAGCATCAGATACGTGGGTTACACATAGTAAGATAGAGGGGCGCTGTTTTGCTCGCTCGCATGCTTTCGCCGGTGATATAGTTTCAGCCACATGCGAATTGAAGGAAAGTTGGTGGAATTATTTTACATGAACATGCGAAGGTAACCTACTTTTTGAAGTGATTTGCTTGACAATCAGATGAAAACCTCATGACAGGTTGTGTTCATGGCACATTAAAAGGTAATACATTTTTATAGTTAAATTATGTCTTTACTATAAAACCCATTGTAGTATAGAGGAGGGGCAGGGTGTCATGTCTTTGGCATCATTGAAGTGAAGACTGTTATTTTATCAAATCAATTCTCTGTAATTATTATTACGTGATTAAAGTAATCATGTAAATGTAATTAACTAGGAAGTTGGGGCACCAAGAAAAATCTTCAGATTACTAAGTAAAACATTTTCCAACTAATAACTTTTCAGATATTTTAATATCTGATCAATTAGTCTTCTAATTAATGAATTATTATTTACCTCACGTTAGTCTCATTCCAAATTGTTGGTTATCTGCACAAACCCAGCCTTCACTATGAATCATCCATAAATCAATTGTGTAAATCATTTATTTACTAATTAACTAAATAATCACAGAAATGCATGCATAAACAATCAAAGTACATATGGTTACAAGGAAATGATAGGGGATGTGCCCTAGTGGGCTAAACCGATATGACGCTTGGTAGACAAAGGGACTGAGAAGGGCGCGAAAGACAAAAGTCACTTCACAGCTGATAATTATAATAATTGAAATGCTAATCCTTTGCACATGAACGCTCACTCATTCGGGAATAATTGCAATCAATATATATATTTACGCTCAGTGTGTCGTCATGATCTCTGTTGTTCATCTGAACTTCTCTTTGCATCCCTGGAGTCTTTTGTGGTTAGAATGGATATTTCAGAGTCCCATTCAGAAATGTTCTTATAGAATAAATTCTAGCTGCAGACTAGTTATTAGTATCAAAGATTTGCTCTTATTCTGTCGGTATCGATAGTCTGAGTTTAACCATTTCCACCAGTGTGTAGCCAATGCTCCGTGGTTTGGTCAGGAATTCAACAACCGAGGAATGCATTGTCTCTACTCAAACCTTAGCCCTCTTGGTAATCGAGGTACGCTTGGTCTCAACTCAAACCTTAGCCCTCTCGGTAATCGATGTACGCATGGTCTGTAGTGGGCTTCTCCAGATGGGGTTTATATTCGGAACAGCAGAAAAGGGCTGTCCCATGATGCCAGATCAATGTCTGTGCTCATGGGGCGGGCCAATGACTCAGTTAAACTTTAAAGGGAATTGGATTCTCTTTCATTAAACAGTTTCAAATCACATTACATAATTTCACAAATAGTTTAATCTTTACTCATTCATTTTATACAATAATCATATGCAAAACTCATAACGGAGACTCTTGTATAAACAGAGTTATGGTAATGTGGCTGTATTGTCTCATGAGGTCACAAACATTACACAAAGTGGATTCTCCACCGAAGTTTACACATTCTCCAAAACATGGACATTGTTCAGTTGTCAAGTTCTGTGAGGTAGAAGTTCCTTTGTTCTACTGTGAACCCTCTCTCTATATTGCATGAGAGTCTCCTCCAGGAATTTACGACCTGAGATAACAGAACCTAGGTGTAAGAGGGAGAGCGGGGGAAGGCACTTGCTATACCCAAAGAGGGCCACGTCATGACAGGGGGCTTAAACTGGACACTGCCTGGGGTCTCCAAATCACTAAGTCCGCCCCTGGGTGCCCCAGCGTACTACCAATATTATTAAGTTATTTCTCGTGTAGGCTACTACATCCGTTTTTTGTCTTGTATCGACAATGGTCTATTTCTGTGAGATCCATTTGAGGTCATGAGGATGGTTCATTAAAACTTCTTCAGGATCTGTGTCCCGTCTGTGGGACGGTTGACCAAACATAAGCTAATGTGTTTAGCATGAGGTTGTAAGAAACAAACAAAAAAAGATTCCAGGACATAGACATATCTGATATGGGCAGAAAGCTTAAATTCTTGTTAATCTAACTGCACTGTACAATTTACAATAGCTTTTCTAGTGAAAGAATACCATGCTATTGTTTGAGGAGAGTGCACAATTATGAACTTGAAAATGTATGATTAAACCAATTAGGCACATTTGGGCAGTCTTGATACAACATTTTGAATAGATATGCAATACTTCACTGGAACTCTGAAACTTTGCACATACAGTGCTACCATCTACTGGCCAAAGTCTAAATTGCACCTGGGCTAGAATAATTATGTCCTTTCTCTTGCATTTCAAAAATGGTAAAAAAATAAAAAATAAAAGTTATTTTTCTTCTTTGCATTATCTTTTACCAGATCTAATGTGTTACATTATCCTACATGCCTTTCACGTTTTCACAAACTTCAAAGTGTTTCCTTTCTAATCGTATCACGAATATGCGTATCCTTGCTTCAGGGCCGGAGCTACAGGCAGTTAGATTTGGGTATATCATTTTAGGCGAAAATGGAAAAAAAGGGTCCGATCCTTAAATTAAGGAGGCATTAGGAAAGGTAGAGTTAGTCAGAGTGTCCAGGAGTGGTTGTGTTTCAATTTTCAGTTTATCAAAAGAGCATAAGGAGAAGGCATTGTGGCTGTCTGTATAAATGATCAGGAAGTGGAGAGTTTGGATTTTCGGAGCAAAGCACCGATAAAAGCTCTGGAGTCTCGTTGGACATTGTGACTAGTTATCTGACGAAGCAGATTCCAGGAGTGATTAGAGCAGGTCGTCTAAACCATGTAGTAGACAATAGTGTAAACATACTTTAAAGTATTAGTTAAGTAGTTTTGGGGGGGTATTTGTACTTTAATATTTATATTTATGACAACATTTACTTCACTATATTCCTAAATAAAATGATGTACTTTCTACTCCATACATTTTCACAGACAACCAAAAGTACTCATTACATTTTGAATGCTTAGCAGGAGATGAAAATATTCCATTTATGCACTTAAGAGAACATCCCTGGTCATCTCTACTGCCTCTGATCTGGCAGACTCACTAAAAACAAGTCGCATTTGTAAATATGTCTGAGTTTTGGAGTGTGCCCCTGGCTATCCATAAATTACAAAAACAAGAAAATAGTGCTGTCTAGATAGCTTAATATAATGCATTTGAAATGATTTATACTTTTGCTACTTAAGTATATTTTAGCAATTACATTTACTTTTGATATTGAAGTATATTTAAAACAATACTTTTTAGACAAACTTTTACTTAAGTCATTTGCTATTATAGCATATTTACTTTTACTGAAGTATAACGATTGGGTACATTTTTTCCACCACTGGTAGTAGATGGAAAGGAGGAGGAAAGTCAATTCATAAGATTCAAAAGACAAAAGTCAACTCAAGATATGCAGTGAGAACGTTTGTGAATAAACCTTTGCAGTGTCTTAATTGAAAAAGTGATGGTCATGTATCAAGTGTGAGCCGACGGAAGCAGCGTTTCCATTGAACTGTCTTGTCGATAAAAACGGCTGTGCGTAATGACGTCACACAAACAATTTTCGCAAAACCTGGGTCTTTTCTCAACTAGATTATATCAACTCCTCCGTCCTCCTTTAGAAAAAGGTTAAAGGTAATCGCAGAGGCGTCGAGGAGAGGGAAAATGGACTTGAATGACTCTGCAGAAGTCAGGGCATTCATACTTCTTGCGCTTCGTTGAACAGTGCAGAGCTATTGTGAAGGAAGTGAGTTTGTGTTCATACAGGACCTCCCGCCATCTAATCATGGCAATGCGGAGCGACACGAAGCCCTCCACATCGTTACAACATTTGAGAGGTCCAGTGAGATGTGGTTCAGAGCTCAATTTGGCCTCTGCGTGCCTTCGTAGGCACCGCGTTTGTTTCAGATCAACATGTTCAGATCAAGCATACATTGGCTCATAGGCTCCTTTAGTCCATTATTGTGTTAATGTCTCCGGTCTCCCGCAATAGCCAGCATGGATAAAATGCATTAATTAACTAATATCTGCCAAATAATTTGCATGTTCCAACGTATCACCATGGTACATACATGCTGTGTGAAACTTGCATCCAGCTAACCCGAAAAGCAAGGCCGAACAATTCAGGCATTCTTGAAAGTAAGGATAAGGCTGGTTCTGCAAATATTTTTTTTTATAGTTGAACTAAATATATATTTAGTATGCAGTAGGCATTTAGAATGAAATATGCACTGGAGCTTTATAGTTACGTGAAGACATCACGTGCCCTGCATACCTTCTGCAAATATAATTTTTGAAAAACTCAGTTTCCATCATAATTTGTCGCAATAAAGAATGTTTGACAAAATAAAAATCCACCCGACAATTGCCTCTAAGGAGCGTTTCCAAACAGCTGGAGTAATGAAGTGACACAAAAAAAGTTCTCAAAAAGCTAGAATGTCGAAAGAAAAATGTGATTAGTGTTTCCATGATCCATTTAGGCAAATTGTGCACTAATAGCCAACATTTGCAACAGCCTGTATGCTTACACTATATATACAAAAGTATGTGGACACCCCTTCAAATTAGTGGGTACATAGCCACGCCCATTGCTGACAGGTGTATAAAATCGCGCACACAGCCATACAATCTCCATAGAGAGCTCAGCGACTTTCAATGTGGCACCTTAATAGGATGCCACCTTTCCAACAAGTCAGTTTGTCAAATTTCTGCCCTACTGGAGAAACAATGGCTCAGCCACGAAGTGGTAGGCCACACAAGCTCACAGTATGGAACTGCAGAGTGCTGAAGCGCATAGCCCATAAAAATTATGTCCTTGGGTGCAACACTCACTACCAAGTATCAAACTGCCTCTGGAAGCAACCTCTGCACAAGAACTGTTCATCTGGAGCTTCATGAAATAGATTTCCACTCAATCCTAAAATCACCATGCGCAATGCCAAGCGTCGGCTGGAGTAGTGTAAAGCTCGCTGCCATTGGACTCTGGAGCAGTGGAAACGTGTTCTCTGTAGTGATGAATCACGCTTCACCAACTGGCAGTTCAACAGACAAATCTGGGTTTGGCAGATTTCAGGAGAACCCTAGCAGCGCCAATGCATAGTGCCAACTGTAAAGTTTGGTGGTGGAGGAATAATGGTCTGGGGCTGTGTTATCATGGTTTGAGTTAGACCCTAGTTCTAGTGAAAGGAAATCTTAACGGTACAGCATACAATGACATTCTAGACGATTCTGTGCTTCCAACTTTATTTGAACAGTTTGGGGAAGGCCCTTTCCTGTTTCAGCAAGACAATGCCTCCATGCACAAAGCGAGGTCCATACAGAAATCGTTTGTCGAGATTGATGTGGAATAACTTGACTGGCCTGCACAGAGCCCTGACTTCAACCCCATCAAACACCTTTGGGATTAAGTGGAACGCCGACTGTGAACCAGGCCCAACCTCACTAATGTTCTTGTAGCTGAATGGAAGCACGTCCCCGCAGCAATGTTCCAACATCTAGTGGAAAGCCTTCCCAGAGGAGTGGGGGCTGTTATAGCATAACAAATGGGGACCAACTCCATATTAACGCCCATGATTTTGGAATAAGATGTTCGAGGAGCATGTGTCCAAATACTTTGCCATTTAGTGTATCTGCTTCATGTCTCAGGTAGCCTCAAGAGCGAGCATGGATAGAACGCAAGAATGTACTAATTTATAGTTAGATAAGTGATGACATCACTTGACCTTATTACCTTATTAGGCAATAATTTATTTGAAAAATGCCATTTCCATAATCATTTGTCGCAATAAAGTTAGACAAAATAAATATCCACCCCTGTCGAACAGATACAATTTGTGTTTATCTTTCAAAAAAAATATCCTATAGCTGTGTATTTTTTGTGTGACATTGAGTTTGCCTAAAACTCACTTGATTATGGTGATTGTGATTATGGTGTCGTAAAAATCTTAGCTAATGGTTAGCAATTAGCATGTTTGACATTTCTTTGGAAATACTACTATTATCGGCTAGCCTATTTCATCGGCATATGGTCCCAAGTTAGTGGCCACCTTATTATTTTCTTAAATAACGAGATATATCCGTTTTAATTTAGTTAAAAAAGAGACATGAACCTCTTCTCTAAAGTGTTTCCTAGATCGCTGACTAGTTGGTTAGCTTTCCGGTAAAAACAATTAGTGACCTGTTAACTTTTCATTGCATACCCTGCTGCTTCCCGTGGACTTGTAAAATGGGTTGTATGGATCCTGAATGCTGATTGGACGAGCAGCGTTCCAAGCCGTGCTATATTCGCAGACACAGGCACACCTTTGCCTGCTAACAGTTCCATCTGAATCCTTGCTCTTCCACTTCATGAGATCATGCTGCTGTCTAAATTATCTCTTGAATGTATCTCAACTCGCACGTTATTTCTCCTTGCTTCTAAGCTACCATTTGGTTTGTAACAGCGGGGGTTACTATAATGTTGCGTTCACGTGCTACTCGGCACTAAGAAACTCAGAAATGTCTGACTTACTAACTCATTGTAGAAAGATTAGTTTCCCAATTGGGAAGTAACAGATTCAACCAATAGGAAGCTCTACGCAAAAAAAGTGTCAGTTTTGCCTCTGAGGTTCCAGGTTTCTGAAAGCACGTGAACGCGGCATTTGCCTTGCTGTCTGACCTCGGAAAGGATGTTTCACTCTTGAATTGTGATTTCCCCTGTGCCAAAAACAAGTGATGTGTCCAGACGAGACATACATTTTTTTCTGAGCCAGGCGAAATCACGCATCAACATTATTATGGATATATCCAAGTAAATGCCAATAGAAAAAAAGCTAAAACAAACTAAAATGCGACTGACACGCACGTCTGTAGCATTGACAACCTGACCAATATGTTGGTAATTGTTTTATAAAGCAATAAGGCATGCGAGTCAGTGCTATTTAATAACTACATAATATATATCGTTCTATATAATGACTGCTTCGGCGTGAGGCAGAACAACGCCATGTACCTATGACTATATTCATTTTATAGCACTGCCGCGTATGCCTTATTGCTTAATTAAAACATACTTCCTCACCCACTTTTTGTGTGTGCTGCAACCAAATGTCTCATTAGTTTTACAGATGAATCATATGTTTTGAAATAGATTTATGATATCAAAAATAGATGATGGTTTTTAAATGATTGAATTGGAATTTCAGTTGACTTCTGGAATTTACTGTCTTAAAGGGGCAATCTGCAATTAGTAAAAAAAACAAAAAACTTTCAAATTAATTATACACTGACTGCACAAAACATTAGGAACACCTAAATTATACACATTTTCATGACATAGATTGACCAGACAAATCCAGGTGAAAGTTATGATCCCTTATTGATTTGACTTGTTAAATCCACTTTATTCAGTGTAGATGAAGGGGAGGAGACAGGATAAAGGATTTTTAAGCCTTGAGACATGGATTGTGTATGTGTGCAATTGAGGGTGACTGGGTGTAACAGTATAATTTTAGACCGTCCCCTCGCCCATACCCGGGCGCGAACCAGGGACCTTCTGCACACATCAACAGTCACCCTCGAAGCATCGTTACCCATCGCTCCACAAAAGCCGCGGCCCTTGCAGAGCAAGGGGAACTACTACTTCAAGGTCTCAGAGCAAGTGACGTCACTGATTGAAACGCTATTTAGCGCCCACGCTAACTAAGCTAGCCGTTTCACATCCGTTACACTCACCCCCCTTTTGACCTTCCTCCTTTTTCCGCAGCAACCAGTAATCCGGGTCAACAGCATCAATGTAACAGTACAAATTTAGACCGTCCCCTCGCCCATACCCGGGCGCGAACTAGGGACCTTCTGCACACATCAACAGTCACCCTCGAAGCATCGTTACCCATCGCTCCACAAAAGCCGCGGCCCTTGCAGAGCAAGGGGAACTAAGGGTCGATGCTTCGAGGGTGACTGTTGTTGATGTGTCTCAGAGCAAGTGACGTCACTGATTGAAACGCTATTTAGCGCCCACGCTAACTAAGCTAGCCGTTTCACATCCGTTACATGGGCAAGACAAAAGTTTTAAGTGCCTTTGAACTGGGTAGTAGGTTCCAGGGCTTTTCACGCTCAACAGTTTCCTGTGTGGACATCCAGCCAACTTGACACAACTGCGGTGGAATGCTTTCAACACCTTGTAGAGTTAATGCCCTTACGAATTGAGGCTGTTCTGAGGGCAAAGGGGGTGCAACTCAATATTATGAAAGTGTAACGGATGTGAAACTGCTAGCTAGTTAGCGGTGGTGTGCGCTAAATAGCGTTTCTATCGGTGACGTCACTTGCTCTGAGACCTTGAAGTAGTGGTTCCCCTTGCTCTGCAAGGGCCGCGGCTTTTGTGGAGTGATGGGTCGATGCTTCGAGGGTGACTGTTGTTGATGTGTGCAGAGGGTCCCTGGTTCGGGCGAGGGGACGGTCTAGTTATACTGTTACAAAAGCATTCCTAATGTTTTATACCCATTGAATCTTGAAGAATATAACTAACCCTAATATAATGCATCATAAGCTTACTTCAACTGTCGTACCCCATCAGACCCCATAAGCTTGTTTTACCACAGAGTTTCTAAATAATGTGATTGTTATCAAAACTATAGCCTTAAAACATGGTTAAAACTATCATTTTTAATGAGCCCCATCCCTCAGCTCTAAACCAAAACAATGACGGGGTGTCGGCTTTGTTATTGTTTGAACTGCAGATTGCCCCTTTTAATTGGAATTCGCCCCAACCCTGATGTGTAAAGACTGTATAACCTATACTCCTCATCTCCTTCCCTCCAGACTTCCTGCAGCTCTCTCCTGCTGTCTCTGAAGAGGAGGTTCTCCCTGGGCACTGTGTGCAGGAGCGGAGCCTTCGTCTAAGACAGGAGAACACTGAGCCCACACAGATTCAAGAGGAGGAAGTCGGGACCAGTCAGGAGGAAGAACCGCTTCAAGAACTCTTTGATACCAAATAATCCATATTCGCTCCTCCCTGTGTGACAAGTGAATGTGATCAGGAGGACCCACTTCAGTCCTTGATTCCTCCTCA
The DNA here is from genome assembly GCF_057628025.1 of Oncorhynchus mykiss. Lineage (NCBI taxonomy): Eukaryota > Metazoa > Chordata > Actinopteri > Salmoniformes > Salmonidae > Oncorhynchus > Oncorhynchus mykiss. The sequence continues at coordinate 30,886,593 of NC_143039.1, forward strand.
AATCCAGACTGTGGAGAACGGAGTGTGTGACCCTAAACAAGTGAATCTCACACCTTTTGGTACTGTGACTCCGCTTAAGGCTCTCAGCATTCCCGGTGACCCTCCAAATAATCAAAACAATGCATCCAGCCACAGCACAGCCGAAAGCAGTGACTCCATAGGACTCGACAGCAGCCCAACATTAGATCCCAGCCCACCATTTGATCACAACTCACATTGGAGAAACACTGTTTCAAACCCAGCAACACAGCTATAAAAACTCTCCGGTGCTGTGACTGTGGTGAAACGTTTGCTCTAAAATCTGACCTGCAGATGCTTGTGACTCTCGCCAAGAAGAGACCCAGTGAATGCCAATTCTACCTGTAAACTGAAGGCCCATGTCAGACTGTGTCTCAATGGGAACCTGCACCTGCCCCTTTTGTGGCAAGACCTTCAAACTCAAAGTAGATCTTTCCAAGCACATGATGATTCACACAGGAGAGAAACGATTTAGCTGTAGTGTCTGTGGGAAAAGCTTCTATCAGAAGGGGCATCTATCAGAAGCGGCATTTATGGGTATTCTGAACGTTTTAATTATATGCTACGACATTTCCTGTTTCCTACTATTTGTTTTCTGTCAAATGTTATTCGCCGCTATATAGGTAGTGACCGTCAGTATTAACCACACTTATTTAACCCTTTTAGTGTTAGTTCCCTTTAGTTGGTACACTACATTTCGTATAATTCCTTTTATTGTTTTAGTTTAGCCTACCTTAATATGTTTCCTCTGTAAACTCTGTCACGTTCTTGTGGTTTTTACTGAGGGTCGCTAGTAATAGTGGATGTTATTTAATGAAGGCCTCGTATAAATCGGGAAAACAATAATGGAGTGCAGACCTAATCGTTATAGTTTGAACTTTACATGCAGCGCACGACTTAGTTCCATGATCAGTGCGGGCAATCAGGGTTAATTTATATCCTACTAATGTACACACCATAGTTTTATTTTATGCATAAAAGCTCTCCAACCCTATTTTTTTTTCCATTGAAGTAACCTAGGATTCATGAATACTTACTTTACCATAAATGTGTAATATCAGAGGGTTTTAATCTACCCATGGGATCTGAAACAGACAAATATTCCTTTGTTTTCATGGCTATCTTTCATTGATCTCCATATTCTGAACGCATTCTCCGTAGGCTAGATTAGTCCTCTGCTGATCAAATTCAAATTAAAAAGGTACACATTATTTAAAGGAATCGCTTTAGATACATGAACAGACATTTTTATTTAGAACACATTACATGATCAATTCAGTCTGCCACTCAGTGGGTGTGCTTTCTGGGGTTTAACAAAATGTATTCAGTGCACGCAAGGGAGCCACACCCACAAATATCATTGCTCACCTACATAAGGTTAGTCTGAATACCAACTACTGAGATGTGCATAGCAAAGGCCTACATTTTTTAGGTGAATCGGCCCCTAAGTGAATCAAGTTTGATTTGAATTATGTAATTATTAAACAGTACAGAGTACAGTAGGGCAGGGTTTGGACAACTCACACTCTGGTTCCAATTCTGTTTTCACATTATTAAAAACAGGGATTCCGGTTTGTTTTGGAACTTCTCTCAGGGTGATTAGAGAATCAAAATGATGTTATTGATACATTGAAAATACATACTTTCCAGATAATAGTGCCTTTCTTCTGTCCAAGACTATTTCTCATTCATTTTGACCTAATGCTGTTCATTCATGATATTGATTGAATCTTTTGGGAAGTAAATCACCAAGTCAGCCTTCTTCCACCTCAAAAACATATCACGACTGAGACACTCTCTTACTGACCCCACTGCTGAAATCCCCATTCACGCCTTTGTTTTATCCCGCCTGGACTACTGCAACACCATTTTCTACGGACTCCTTGCCAAAACACGGGACAGATTTCAAAACTCTGAACACCCGAGTCTGCTCCCCTGGCATTGGCCTCCCCATCATCCCCCTCATTCCAGGCTCTGCTTCATGGGTGACCATGCTGTTAGAAGTGCAGCCCCCCCCCACGTACACACATTCAAGTTCAAACAGGCTTCACTGTTGTAGCTTTTATTTCCTGTCTAGTTCACTTCAAATGATTAGTCTGTCCTTATGTTATGTTGTTTACTTTTATAAACTTGCTTTTTTTTAACTTGCTGATTCTCTCTTTATGCAACTAATCAGTTACATTACCAGCAAAAATATTGTAATCAGATACTTCTGAAAAACTGGATGACTTTTAAATTAAGAACTGTGGCGTGTCTCCACTCAACAGGTAGAAGTTACAAAATGTGCCTCAATCTTCTGTGATGGCCTTCCCCCACACAGGACACAGTCATGTTTCTCTCCATGTGTACTCTTAAGCCCATGATACAGTAGCAACATTACCTCAACAAATTCCAAGTGTATCATGGCCTTGAAGGCTCCAATGAAGATGTCAATGTGAAAAGAGACAAGTCAGGTGGTGGTCATCATGTTCAGAAAAAGTATTTAATGGCGCAAACAGTAGGCCTACTGGGAGATCGCTCTGCAAAGTCAGCAACCTCTTCAAGATACAACTGCTAAAATGGCAAATGGCTAAAAGGCAAATTATTCTTCTGAGTGACAAGAACAGTAATTCTGAATGAGACATACATGCATCATTATAGACGATGGGTGATATTTAACAATGAAGCACACAAAATGGTTTCTGGAAGAGACGGGCTACACAATTAACCACAAGTTCTGATCTCAGTGGAAAAATAGTTTCACACTTAATGAAAGTTACTGCCAATACAGAATGGAAAATGACAGGTTAAGCAGAACATCTTTGTTTCAAGGATCCAATTCCTTTGTTCCAAGGCATGTTTTGAATTGTTATATACTACTGCACGGTTGGAGCTAGGAACAAAAGCATTTTGCTACAATTGCAAGAACATCTGCTAAATATGTGTATGTGACCAATACAATTTGATTTGAATAGAGATCAGGCTTCAGGGCTACCAGAGTAAAGGTCAATCAAGTGTGTCCTCGGGTGAACCTTTAGGCTTTGAAGGTTGTTCTTCGCTGTGTGTTCTCTGATGACTATTCAATGCACTTCTGGCACTAAAGCATTTTCTACAGAAAACGTGTAATGTGTGAATGTCTCATACGCAGTGTCAAATAAAAGGCAGTTGTGAACGATTTGCCAGTTATGGTATTAATTTGGTTCCTCCCCTCTGTCTCCCCAGACTATTCAGATTGGAATGAGTGAACCATTTACAACAATCCTGACAGCAAAATAGTTTATTGCTCATCTGATTATCTTCATGTGCACTCATATACATATATACATTGTGCATATGAATATGACTGTCATATGTGACTGCCAGTAATTAAAGATCTGATTATCTTAAAGAACAATTATCTGATTTTCCTCGTGTGAATCCTCATATGCGCTGTCAGATTACCTTTATGACGAATATATTTGCCACAATAATGACAGTTACAAGATGTCTCTGTGTGATTCCTCATGTGATAACTTAGAGAAGTCTGCTGATTATAACATTTTCCACAGAACTGGCAGCGATATGGTTTCTCCCCTGTGTGAATCCTCCTGTGAATATTCAGATCCATACATTTATAAAAACATTTGCCACAATCGTGGCAGCGATGCGATTTCTTCTCTGTGTGCGACCTCCTATGATAATTCAGGGACCCAGTGTTAGAAAAATATTTGCCACATTCACCACAGCAATAAAGTTTCTCTCCTGTGCGATCCTTCAATGTGGTCAAGGAGGGTTCGAAACGGTCAGACTGAGTGAATATTTTGCCACAATTCACCCTTGTGTGAATCCTCATATGAGAATTCAGATATCCCCACTGAGCAAAACATTTGCCACATTCATCACAGCGAAACTGATTACCTCTGGAGTGTATCATGATCCTATGAGAATTCAGTTTTCCCATCTGAGTGAAACATTCACCACAATCACTGCAGCAAAATGATTTCTCTTCTGTGTGACGCCTCCTTTGCACTGGTGATTTCAGATCCATTGATTTTCTCCCCTTGGAGCTGATAAAGCTTTTTCTATTTTCTGTCGGTGTCCTCCTCGATTTGGGCTGGGGCCAAGAGCCACGGGTTGGCTTTGAATAATCCACTCCCTTAGGTTTTGTTCTGTCTTTGTACTCTTCACTTTGGGTTTGTGTGGACTGAGTTGAGTACTGATCATAATCACTTTTCACCCAGGCAGGAGTGAATACAGAGTCTTCCTCCTCCTGGATGATACTGAATTCCCCCTGTTCCTCTTTAATCTGTATGGGGTTCCAGTCATCTTGCCCCAGATCGGGGCTCCACCCTTGTTCAAAGTGCTGCTGCTCAGGGTGAAACTCCACCTCAGAGACAATGAACTGCTCAAAATCTGAAGGGAAAGACAAAAGAAGAGTTAGAATTCATAAGCTGATGAGATAAGGGGCCGTTGCATCTTATGTCAGGCAGCGCTTCATCCTCAACTGACAGTGTAGATACATTCTGACATAAAACAATGGGGTTCCTGTTGAAGTACAAGTTCAGCCTTTCACAATGTAATATTAGTTGGTTCTTCACCTTGAAAGTAGTCTATGGGCCAGGGGAGTCTTTAAACAGCCACTACGAATGTTGGCAAACTTCAGCCACAACTAGAAAAACATCTATGGAAGTGATAAGCAACTGTGCAATGTCAAATCAAATTAAGGCTGACCCCAATTAATGGACTGGTCGATTGTTTGGTCGTTAGGCTGTTGGTCGACCGAGATTGTTTTAGTCGAGCAGTAACAAATGTATATTTGCGCCAATCTCTGTGAACTAATCCATTGCGGCGGCCTAGACTAAAAGCCGATTTAAGCTTGATTCTAAAATGTGGTCGGAGGCTCCATATGGAGGGTGTGACAGAGGCATGCAGAGGCCAAATCAATCTCTGTACCGCATCGCCATGCGCCTCCCAAGTTTTGTAACAATGCGGAGGTCTCTGTATAGCTCCACATTGACATGATTGGTTGACAGTAGGTGGGGGCGGTACATCCTGTATAAACACAAACTCACGTCCTTTATCTCTGCACTGCTCTGGGAAACGCAAGAAGAATGAATGCCCTGACTTCTGCTGAGGCCATATCACCATAAATGATGCATGGCCAATGCATACGTCAGATTGAACATGCGCCCAGACCAGAATGCGCCCTCTCCTGCCAATTTGGGCACAGTCATTGTTTCATAGCTTAGTGTGAATAGTTTGCTTTTGATTGTTAGTGTATATCAATTCCCCATTACATACACTACCGGTCAAAAGTTTTAGAACACCTACTCGTTCAAAGGTTTTTCTTTATTTTTTACATTGTAGAATAATAGTGAAGACATCAAAACTATGAAATAACACATACGGAATCACGTAGTAACCAAATCAAAGTGTTAAATCAACTTAAAAATTGCTTTTCCAACCGTCTTGAAGGAGTTCCCACATATGTTGAGCACTTTTCCTTCACTCTGCGGTCTGACTCATCCCAAACCATCTCCATTTGGTTGAGGTCAGGGGATTGTGGAGGCCAGGTCATCTGATGCAGCACTCCATCACTCCCCTTCTTGGTCAAATAGCCCTTACACAGCCTGGAGGTGTGTTGGGTCATTGTCCTGTTGTCCTGTTGTCCTGTTGAAAAACAAATGATAGTCCCACTAAGCCCGAACCAGTTGGGATGGCGTATCGCTGCAGAATGCTGTGGTAGCCATGCTGGTTAAGTGTGAATTCTAAATAAATCACAGACAGTGTCACCAGCAAAGCACTCTCACACCATAACACCACCTCCTCCATGCTTTACGGTGGGAAATACACATGCGGAGATCATCCGTTCACCTACACAAAGACAGCGGTTGGAACCAAAAATCTCCAATTTGGACTCCAGACCAAAGGACACATTTCCACCGGTCTAATGTCCATTGCTCATGTTTCTTGGCCCAAGCAAGTCTCTTCTTATTGATGTGTTTTAGTAGTGGTTTCTTTGCAGCAATTTGACCATGAAAGCCTGATTCACACAGTCTCCTCTGAACAGTTGATGTTGAGATGTGTCTGTTACTTGAACACTGAAGCATTTATTTGGGCTGCAATTTCTAAGGCTGGTAACTCTAATGAACTTATCCTCTGCAGCAGAGGTAACTGTGTCTTCCAATCCTGTGGCGGTCCTCATGAGAGCCGGTTTCATCATAGCACTTGATGGTTTTTGCGACTGCACTTGAAGAAACTTTCCAAAGTTCTTGTAATGTTCCGTATTGACTGACCTGCACGTCTTAAAGTAATGCTGAACTGTCGTTTCTCTTTGCTTATTTGAGCTGTTCTTGCCATAATATGGCCGTAGCCCTATTTGGTAAAATACCATCTTCTATATACCACCCCTAGGAAAGGAAGGAAAGAAATTCCACAAATTAACTTTTAAGAAGGCTCACCTGTTAATTTAAATGCATTCCAGGTGACAAACCTCATGAATCCGGTTGAGAGAATGCCAAGAGTGTGCAAAGCTGCCATCAAGGCAAAGGGAGGCTACTTTGAAGAGTCTCAAATATAAAATATACTTTGATTTATTTAACACTTTTTTGGTTCCTACGTGATTCCTTGTGTTATTTCATTGTTCTGATGTCTTCACTATTATCCCACAATGTAGAAAATAGTAAAACATTAAGAAAAGCCCTTGAATGAGTAGGTGTTCTAAAACATTTGACCGGTAGTATATAAATCACCAATAGTACATTTACCATTAATTCTTATAATTACTCATCTACAAATGATTGTTACTTTGGTTATGGTCATTTATTTTAATGCATTTAATATTATTCATCCAGTCTTCCTGTTCTCATCATCAGAGTGGACACATTGTTTGCAGTGTGCAACCTACACTACACTTGTGAGAAACAAGTTTTGGTTTAATTCCATTTGAGTTCTGTCAATTTAGTGAGTCATTGTGTTTTATTTGGAGTGCTGCTGTCAATGTTGAGTAAGAATGCGCACGCTGAGAAGTAGTTCTGTAGGCTACCTGGCCTGCGAGCAAATGTAGGACATTTGGAGGTCTGATAGTATTTCTGATTGGCTTAATGCACCATCACTAATGACCTGTGGAGCTTCTCAAAGTAATGTTTTCTTCACCTCAAACAGCAAGCAAACAAAGTATGTTCTTACATCCATTGAGAATTACAAAATCTTCCAGCTCTCTTTCGATAACCAACTGGGAAAATGTCATGCTCTGATCCTGTGGAAACCTCATAAAAATAGGCTTCTTATTAGTGCTTGACTTGGACTGAAATAGGTTCCGGTACTCATTTTGGGTCATGATACTGCTTATATTTAGGTGCAGGAGCTCCACAATACTTTTGAGCTAATATTCTATAAGAGGAACAGGAGCTCAAGCAGTAGAACATTTGAGGTATTGGTACTCAGCTCTGGTGAGCTCCTGCCAAAGTCAAGCACTGCTTCTTATCCCTTGTGCAAATAGCCTACAGCTGTGTCTGTCCCGAGCTCACTATATTTTATACAATGTTACAAGTATGCTTGCACAAGCCTCCAGCTGGACCCAAGTTAATATAATGGTTCAAGTTTATTGCAGACAGGCAAAACGTAGCCAGTGTAATTAATTTCATATTTATTTTTTAAATCAGGGTATTTTCAACCTGTAGGCTGCAATAGTTTTTCTTTGTTGGCTTTATGTAGGCTATTTTTACATAGTTGGCAATGGAAGTTACTTTTTAGGTTTATCATTTTCATTTAGATAGAATTTAGTTGTCATGTAGTTAATGATTAAGATATGAAGATGTTATTTTAAATTCAATTAAACGGTTTCATGAAAATGTGCATATCAAAAACATAACTGGCACGCAGATCCGCAGAAATGGTAAGATACATTGGCAGTCCACATGAGAAAGGTTGCCAACTCCTTGTGTAGCCTATTACCAACAACTTCAAGAGAGTTATGGCAAAATCTGCAAAAGCCAGCAGGAGCTGACAGGGAATAGTTGCGTCAGGTTAAAGTTTTTTCTTCTGGTTATCTAGATCTCTGACACCCTCTTGGGGCATCAAACTGTGAGCTTAAAGCAACCGTTGACTTTATTAAAACACATGGGGTGTGTCTATATATAGAAAAATATATACTTTTAAAAATGTTGAGCAATGATTTGTCAAAAAACATAACTTTTGGTCAACCAAGATTTTTTTTGTCAGGGACAGCCCTAAATCAAATAATTGTGTTGATTTCAGTTGATTTGGCTATTAACTGGAAAGGTGCTTTAATAAGACAGGCATATTCTGCCCGATATTTGCCTCTATCCCTTTAAGTTAGTAAGGAGGAAACTGGCACCTTTTGCAGCCTGAATGGAGGATGTTTAATGTAAATCACTGGTAGCAGGGAAATTAGTGTGTTAGCCAAAGTACAATGTCTATTCAAACGATAGCGGGAACGTCAAAAGACAGAAACAGCGATTACTAGCGGCTGTTCAGGCTAGAAATGATGCAGAGGCAGGCTGCTAGTGGAGTCATGGCAGAGGGGAAGAGGTGAAGTGAGAGGTTTTACTCCACCCCAAATCTGTCAAAATTAAGCAGGTCATTAATTATTAAGTGAGGAGTTTTTGCATGGGGGGAAATTAGTGTTGAATTTAGTCAATATAAAAATGTTTTGCCATTTTGATAAATTAGGCTTTTTTGATCTAATGGAAGTTTTCGTAACACTTAGGTTATTACAAGTGTACCACAGGAGGCTGGTGAGGGGAGGACGGCTAATAATAATGGCTGGAGGGGAGTAAATAGAATGATATCAAACATATCTTGATCGTTTTCCATTGATTACTAGGAGCCAGTCCTCCCAAAGTATGGTGCTACTGATATAAATATGATGCACAGACATCCTGGTAAATTTGAGGAAAAACATTTTATATCGTAGTTGTCCCTGTTGAAATTGGAGACTTCAATGCATATTCTGAGGATAGCATAGCATCTCATTCTCCATTGAATGCAGTCCGTTGACTTCAAACCCCCTCGTCAAATATTCCAAAAAGTATTAAAAATAACGAGATATATCTACTAATCCAAAGAGAGGAACAGCCAGGCGCTTGACAGCCCGCCGTTCTGCTCTGTGGACATCAAATCCAAATGTTAGGGAGAAGACAAGCATCTCCTCATACAGTTTATATGGGGCGTTTTCATTACGGAAACCGTTCACCGTTCTAAAAACCAAATGGAAGCAAACAGAGCAAACGAGAGTTTCTAATTGAAAAATTCTGGTAGGTCCCTCCCCATTTAATTCGCTTCTGTTTAATAACTGTTTTGCAACAGAATAGCGCGTAATGAAGATTCGTATTTGGTGTGGTTTATCGCCGGTTGGCATCCAACGTCATGGTGCATTACCGCCATCTACTGCACTGGAGAAACTAAAACCTATCTGCCAGCTCCGTTGCTCTTAAAAAATATATATATTTTAGACTATATCTAATGACGTTCTACGCAATATACGCGTTAAACTAATTTCCTGTATCCCTTCCTCCCTCATTCGAGATCTCTGCCTCTCTTCCCCTCTGATTCTGCAATACATGGTCTGTGTCAGTCATAAACCCCGCCTTTTCTACAATTTGTATTCTTAAAATCTGATTTTAAACCTAACCCTAAACACAATGCTAACCTTATACATAACCTTTAATACCAAAAACAAATGTTTGTTTTCATTACATTTTACGATAGAGCCGAGTATGGCTGTGGTAACTAGTGACAACCCCTGGTCATGTGTAACTGCAACTCAACATGGCTGCCGAGTTTGCTAGCTGTAGGCACATCAAAGGTTTTATAGCCACGTTACCTAGGCTAGCTTCCTGCTGCATTGAATTAAATTCCCAACATTGCAAATGTTTATAAAATGAATACGGAGAAAGTAACAAACCTGCTCTATACAACTTTATCTCAGGTTTCAGGATGACGTCAAGCAGCCCCTGTAGACGGCCGTTGTCCTCTTTCGATAGATTAACGTTGTCCTGGTACTCTGATATCGTTTTTGCAACGGCTCTGAATATCTCATCTGCAGCGCCTGTACATCGTTGATTAAAAATCATTCTCAACAACTCCAATTTAGACATTTTGTCCCCAGAGAATGCCAATGGCTGGCTAGCGTGTGTTGTGTTCCGTCACCGGTGAAGCCAACAGTAATGAAGAACTTCCGGGGCAAGTTTTTTTTTATCCTTCAAAGTAAGAGTAATGTAACATGAAACTGTAAAATGAATAACCAAGGCAAAAATTATATTATACTAGTTATAAAACACATGGATCGCTTGAAGTAATTGTGATATGTTTTTTTAAAAACAGGGTTCCCACTCTTTTCAAGAAATCATTCAATAACTTTTCCATAAAATGTTTTATCATAACTTCAAAAGGAAGAAAGTACTCAATAGTGGGTAAAAAGTGACCATCCAAAGTACAAACTTATTTTTATGCTCTCTAGAGAACAAGATGTTACTTAGTTTTCAGTACTAATTTTAGGTCAATAAAGTTTTTCTGCAATACAATGAAGGCAGACTGAAGTTCAGATAGAGCCTGGTCAACAGGGGGAGGCAATAGCATACACAACAGTATCATTGGCATACAAGTGCAGGTTACAATTTTTTACAAACAATTTGATATTGTTAATATAAAAAGTACAGGACCCAGAATCAACCCGAAGGACACCTTTTCCTAATATCCAGAAAACCTGATTTAACACCATCAGGAGATATACATTAAGTTATATCTGTCAAGTAACTTTTAAACCAGTTACATGCAGCCTGGTCTAGGTCAATTGAAAGCCTCTGTATTAGCAGTGAGTGATTAACAGTACTGAAAGCCTTTGACAGGTTAATGAAGAGGGAAGCACAATGTTGCCTTTCATCTATACAGCTAACCACATCATTTATAACTAGGGATGGAGCAGAGATAGGGCTATGACCTGGTCTAAAACCCGACTGATGTACATTTAGAAAACATTTCAAAGATAAAGTTCTTAGCTGAGAATTAATCAAGTATTCTAATATTTTAGCAAGGCAAGAAAGTTTAGAAATAGGCCAATAAGTATTTAGGTCACAAGGGTCACCATCTTAGTGAAGGGGGAGTACATGGGCCGCCTTCCAAACTTTAGGGGTAGTACCAGATATATAATCGTCAGGTTAAAAATATGGGTTAATAATACAGCAATCAGGGGGGCAGTGAGCTGCAGCAAAAATGTATCAAGAATATCAGTCACAGGTTGTTTTTTTTTAAACATCAATGTTAAGAAAAGGCATCTAGCACGTCACAGATAGTAAATTGTTGAAATGAAAACAAAAAGATTCACTAGAAGTTGACAGGTTAACCATCGTGTCAGCTAGAGGCTGTAGTGGACTAAATTGCCAGTCCACTACAGAGTCAGTTTTCCTTGAATTGGCCCAGGTCCGACTTCTAATCTGAAAGAGCTAAACTGAAAGCCAAGGGTTGGATCTATCTTTGACTTTGAATAGTTTAAAAAGGTGTGTGTGTGTGTATCTGCCAGAGGAGTACAGTTGCAAGAAAAAGTATGAGAACCCTTTGGAATTACCTGGATCTTCCTCTAAGTCACAACAGTAGACAAACACAATGTGCTTAAACTAATAACACAAATTGTATTTTTTCTTGTCTATATTGAATATATTATTCTAAACATTCACGGTATAAGTTGGAAAAAGTATGTGAACCACTAGGCTAATGACTTCTCCAAAAGCTAATTGGAGTCAGGACTCAGCTAGTCCAATCAATGAGACGAGATTTGAGATGTTGGTTAAAGCTGCCCTGAAATAAATAAAATACTCACAAAATGTGAGTTTGCTATTCACATGAAGCGTTGCCTGATGTGAACCATGCCTCAAACAAAAGAGATCTCAGAAGACCTAAGATTATGAAATATTTGCCAGTCATAGTAGCATGTGGTTCCTCACCTCGGTCTCCTCATATTCTAACAATTAGAGAAACATTTACAACAATCCTGACAGCAATATACTTTAAAAATGGCTCATGTGATTATCGCCAGTGGTGAAAGATCTGCTACTATAGCGACAAGGTGATTTTCCTCGTGTGAATCCTCATATGCGCTGTCAGATTACCTTTATGACGAAAATATTTGCCACAATAATGACAGCTGTAAGATTTCTCTGTGTGAATCCTAATGTGAGACCTCAAATTACTAGGACGAGCAAAACATTTGCCACAGACCTGGCAGCAAAGCGGTTTTTCCCCTGTGTGAATCCTCATATGAAGTGTCAGATCACCAACTCGAAAGAAACATTTGCCACAATCATGACAGCGATGAGGTTTCTCCCCTGTGTGCGTCTTTCTGTGATAGTTCAGATACCCAACTTGAGTAAAACATTTGCCACATTCACCACAGCGATGCTGTTTCTCTGCTGTGTGAGCCTTCCTATGAGCATCCAGTTCTCCCATCTCAGTGAAACGTTCCCCACAATCACTACAGCAAAATGGTTGCACTTCTGTGTGTCTCCTTTCCACTGGTGATTTCAGATCCATGGATTTTCTACCCTTTGAGCTTTGTCCTTTTTCTGTCCATGAATCATCTTCCTTAGGTTCTCTTTTGATCTGTTCAGTCGAGTCCATTCTGTCTTTTTCACTTTGGGTTTGTGAGGACTGAGTTGAGTACTGATCATAGTCACTTTTCACCCAGGCAGGAGTGAATACAGTGTCTTCCTCCTCCTGGATGATACTGAATTCCCCCTGTTCCTCTTTAATCTGTATGGGGTTCCAGTCATCTTTCCCCAGACTGGGGATCCACTCCTGCTTACAATGCTGCTGCTCGGGGGGAAACTCCACTTCAGAGACAAAGAACTGCTGAAAATCTGAAGGGAAGGAGAAAGGATGAGTTAGAACTGAAATGCTGATTAGCTGGTTTTAGCAACGCTAGTATTTACACACCAGCAAGTCTAGGAATTAGATGAAAATAAATAAATAGAAGTCTGCCAGAGGACAACATTTTTTTAAAAATTCAATTTAAACATACTCTGCCGATTGTCTGTAGGCTTGACCCTTATGCATCTAATAGAACATAAATTAAACAGACTTTCCAAGAATGAGTCTGTTGTAGACACACTTCCTCTTCACTTAACTCGTGTAAAAATAAAAGTCCTTTACCTGCACCATACCTGCACAAAAAAAGCAAGAACTTGTGGGGAACCTTTATTTTGACATGAGGTAAGCAGAGAGGAACTGACCTCGCTGAGGTACTGCATCGGTCTACAACAGATCTATGTTTGGAAATTCTGTTTAATTATACAGTACCAGTCAAAAGTTTGGACACACCTACTCATTCCAGAGTTTTTCTTAATCGTTTACTATTTTCTACATTGCAGAATAATTGTGGAGACATCAAAACTATGAAATAACATATGGAATCATGTAGGAACCAAAACAGTGTTAAACATGAGGTAGTCACCTGGAATGCATTTAAATGAACTTCTTATGGGCAGGTGGGACGGTAGTGTAGAGCGCAAGATTCAAACGACAGTATTATAAATATTTAAATTTCATAAAATCACAAGTGTAATACATCAAAATAAAGCTTAACTTCTTGTTAATCCAGCCGCTGTGTCAGATTTCAAAAAGGCTTTACAGCGAAAGCAAACCATGTGATTATCTGAGGACAGCACCCCGCATACAAAGACAATGGAGTGGAAACACTACAGCCGAAATGGGAGCCACCTAGAAAACTGCAATTTCCGGCTCATTTTTCCAAAAACTGCAGTTCCTAGGGCTTCCACTGATGTCAACAACCTGGGAGGACCTGTGATAGCCATTGAAAATAGGGGTAGACTGATGTTTTTTTTTGGGGGGGGGGGGGATTATACTGTGTTATACTCACAGACATAATTTTAACAGTTTTAGAAACTTTAGATTGTTTTCTATCCAAATTACATGCATATCCTAGCTTCAGGCAGTTTACTTTGGGCACGCTTTTCATCCGGACGTCAAAATACTGCCCCCTACCCAAGAAAGGTTAACAGGTGTGCCTTGTTAAGTTAAGATGGAAAGAAATTCCACAAGTTAATGCATTTGAGCCAATCAGTTGTGTTGTGACAAGGTAGAGCTGGTATACAGAAGATAGCCATATTTGGTAAAAGACCAAGTCCATAATATGGGAAGAACAGCTCAAATAAGCAAAGCGAAATGACAGCCCATCATTACTTTAAGACATGCAGGTCAGTCAATATGGAACATTTCAAGAAGTATAAAAGTGCAGACTCAGAAAACGTCAAGCGCTATGATGAAACTGGCTCTCATGAGGACCGCCACAGGAAAGGAAGACTCAGAGTTAACTCTGCTGCAGTTACCAGCCTCAGAAATTGCAGCCCAAATACATGCTTCAGAGTTCAAGTAACTGACACATCTCAAAATCAACTGTTTAGAGTAGACTGCGTGAATCAGACCTTCATGGTCAAATTGCTGCAAAGAAACCACTACTAAAGGACACCAATAAGAACAAGAGACTAGCGTGGGCCAAGACACACAATCCATGGACATTAAACCGGTGGAAATCTGTCATTTGGTCTCATGAGTCCAAATTTGAGATTTTTGGTTCCAACCGCCGTGTCTTTGTGAGACGCAAAGTAGTTGAACGGATGATCTCCACATGTGTGGTTCCCACCTTGAGGGCATGGAGGAGGTGTGATGTTGTGGGGGTACTTTGCTGGTGACACTGTCAGTGATTTAAAAGTAGTCCATCCTTAACCAGCATGATTACCACAGCATTCAGCAGCAATAGGCCATCCCACACCCCCAGGCTGTGTAAGGGCTATTTGACCAAGAAGAAGAGTGATGGAGTGCTGCATCAGATAACCTGAATGCCATGCCAAGGGTGTGCAAAGCTGTCATCAAGGCAAAGGGTGGCTACTTTGAAGAATCTCAAAATAAGAATCTTGAAACTACATTTCGATTTGTTTAACACTTTTTTGGGGTTACTACATGACTCCATATGTGTTATTTCACAGTTTGGATGTCTTCACTATTATTCAGCAATGTAGAAAATAGTGAAAAATAAAGAAAAACCCTTGAATGAATAGGTGTGTCCAAACTTTAGACTGGTACTGTACATTCCATTAAATAAAAATCAATTTATTCCTCCATGCATAAGGACCAAGCCTACAGACAAGTGACAGAAAAAGTAGAAGTTGAATTTTATTTCATTTATGGCTTCTGGTGGACTACTCAGCTTTTTAGCAAGTTAATTTCCATCAACGTGTAAATACTAGCGCTGCTAGCACAGCTACACACTGATTAGATAGCGCATATAAGCACCTATCTGACATAACAGGGTCTAGGATAGGATAGCCCATGATTTTCTTTACAAGATAGCCCATAGGAGAGTTCAGGATTTTGCACTTATGTGTACTGTTGTCGATTGACCAAAACAGTTGTTGAAGTGTAGATTAATGGGCAATCATTTTACCAGCAGTCGCAATCTGACTTGACTGATTATAATGGAAACAGTATAGCTCAATACTGGTATAAACACCACCAATGGTCCATAAAAAAATTTAAAAAACTCTGATCAGCTGCTCGATTAAGTTCTGGATCCATACATGTTAATTAAGAGAAAATATGAAGATGCTAGAACGAGGAGCGGATCATTTATTCTATTCAGATGTAAAATTATTGATATCGACTGGATTTGTGACGCAAATTCTTTAATTTCTCTCGCTATATGAAACCTGCAGTATTGATCGTAGAGTTAGAATCCTAGAGCGGACAAAGCCCAAACCCCCGATCAAACCCCGGTTCAAACTACAGACATTTCCAGTCAAATATCAGGAAGGAGGTTTGCCTGACGACTCATCCTGAATTTAATTCCACTGCTCTATCGACAGCGCCATACATTCAGTCAAACTGTCACCAGGAGCGATCAGCCCACGAAGTTGGAAATCCCAAACAGTTGACTACATTAAAATGACGGAAGCCCTCAAAAGTGTTGCCCATGCTAATAGGGCCTTTCAGCCACAATCATTCTTTATGATCCAGACTCATCGTGGAGGAGAAATGTTAGTGGGCTTGGACTTGGCCGAAACGATGTGGATGAGTAGTCAGGCTAGCGGGAGGTAGGATGCTGCTGATTAACAGCAGTCTACACTTGAGGGGCTGTAGTGCACAAGGCCCACAAACAGCTGCCACAGTGGGTCTGCAATTGTATGCTGCAGGCAGCATTATTCAATTAAATACATCCGGAGTGAGAATAACAGATTTCTGTTTATAGTCAAATAAATTCATTATTGTATTTAGTTCAAACTATGTAAAGACATTCAAACATTGTTTAGCATTATGATTCCATTATTTGTATGCATCAGTTTCAAGACAGGACTTTTCATTGGAAGGTCGAACATCCTATATCACCATCTTTACCCATCGGTCATAGTGTAACAGTATAACTTTAGACCGTCCCCTCGCCCATACCCGGGCGCGAACCAAATCAACAACAGTCACCCACGAAGCATCGTTACCCATCGCTCCACAAAAGCCGCGGCCCTTGCAGAGCAAGGGGAACCACTACTTCAAGGTCTCAGAGCAAGTGACGTCACCGATTGAAACGCTATTTAGCGCGCACCGCTAACTAAGCTAGCCGTTTCACATCCGTTACAATAGCGCTAGCGGCCCATTGGCAGCTTGCAAGTCATAGTTCATGGTTCCCACCCCAATTGCAATATGTCCCATTTTCATCACTTTTAAAAAACATCACACAAACTTTTCCACAACTTGAACATCTCGGCTTTTCCCCTTCAGCAGACACTTGAAACATGTCCAAAAGCTTGACAATGATCACAGTGCATTGGTCTTGGAACAAACACTCTGACTGTAGTTTATATTTCCCAACTGCATTTGAGTAGGGAGAGACTCCACATATAAAAAAAATATTAAAAAGAATGGAGGATACTCGTCTCTTTTTCTTCATTCACCACACGATTCATCCGACGAGCATCAATCACTCTAGGAATATTTTTCATCTGTGCAACATCGACTCCCCACGAACCGCCAGATATTACCCCCTTCGGTGTCTCTTCGGGAACAGGACACTTCAAACTTCTAAAAATTGGGTGAGATGCAACCCACTTTCCTTCTTATCCTCAGAATAAAAAAATAATAATCTAAACAAGCCTGCCTCCCGTGATCCTCATAGCCTTCAATTTACCCACAGCACTCTCTCCACCAGTTTGGTTATATCAAATGGATTCGTCAAAATTGATAATCCAAATCAGCTGCTCCTCATTAACAAAACATACTCCTACAAGATAAAGGACATTCTCATCACTGTTTGCAACTTTGGTCCGTTTTCTATTCTTTTGGACAATATTCCAATTCTCCTTGAGTCCCCCGCCATTATATTCACGCTCCACATCAGCGTTTGCTTCTGCCATCTTTTCGCTGTCAGGGTGAACAGTTACTTCAGGAACACCCTTCAAAAACAACTAGTCGGCCATAGTTATGACAGCTACGCAAAAAGTTGGCATTAACTACCTTGATCTACGTGCGTGTGGGTGGAGTTGGATTTTGTCTTTAGGAGATCTTATACATTTTGATCTATGAGATAATATCCGTCAGTTAACATTACATTTGAATTCTTTGTGCTTGTATTTATTAAATGAACGCTTCAAACTTCACAAAATGTTACATTAGCTGATGAAGATTTTCTCAAAACGTATAAAATCTCTTAAAGTACTTTACACCACTGCCATTACTATTGTTCTCTATTGGGAGTACGAGTACAGCGCTACAAGTTGACCATTACTTGGTTTACAATGATTCACGTTAGCTCAAAGGCTGACAACAGCCCGTTACAAATTGGTAGCCAACCTTCGTCATCGTGAGTGTCGTCAGCATCATCTTCATTGTCCGCGGGGGAATTGCCCGAAATACTGTTATTTATCGGTGAGCCGCTGCTGACAGGCGTCTGACCTTCTTTGCAACTCACCGACCCGTAACTCGACTCAGCCAGGCTGAGTTGCTTCTGTAGTATTTTGATTTGCTCTTTGCTTTGAGAGACTTCTGCACGTAATGCTCCACAACAATCTTCTACTAATTTACAAATCTCTGTAACCGCAGCGGAGGCTAGTATGTCCATGATGACAGAGTGTATCCGTTGATGCAAAACACGCATTTCCGACATTTTAAACCCTTTGCTTTTGTGAAACCGGTGACAAATACTACTATGAAGATTAAAAACGTCCAACAAAGTTATTTTTTGCCAGCTTGTTCAAGAAATAGTCATATTTGTAAGAATGTCTGGTTTAATGTCATCAATATTCCGCCATCATTGATAACTGTGTCCTTCCTTACGACCACATCCGGGTCGAGTTAAGATGGCTAGAAAGCGCCACCTACCGCGTGGAGACTAGAATGCGCATTACCCTGAGAACTCCTTGAGCGCTTAACGTTGTATTTGGGGCATTCTCATACTGTGGGAGTTATTCCTATGCTTTGTAGAATCATTGTTTAGTATTGAGAAAACCATAGTGTTTATCATGCTATCAACTTGAAGAAAGGATCTAGCACTGGAGTAGTCTTAACCTCAGACAAACTATGTGAGTTTGTTTTAGTCTCAAGATTATGTGCAAAGCAAAATGCAGAAATCCCAGAGAAGCATAGGCAAAACCTGCACAATTCCTTCAGAGGCCCAAATTCCTGTGCGATTCCTGTGGGTCTTTCCTTGTTTTCCTAGTTAACCATCCTAATATCCATTCATCATTCATCCTAATATCCATTCATCATCCTAATATCCATTCATCATTCATCCTACAATATCCTTTCATGTATCAAACTGCAATAATAAAACTGTTTTAATGGCAACCACCACGATAGCCCCAACTCAAACCAGAAATCAGTTACATTAAGATACAGTCCTTTACCACCACAACTCTGATCATTTTTGTTTTACAATGAGCCATGACTAGAATACAGTAAAACAGTATGTCAACACTATTAAAGTGACCCTTGTTCAATGACTCTATGTACATAGGGTGAAGCAGTCTCCAAGGTGCAGGATAGAAAACCGGGTGGTATCCGGCTAGTGACTAAGGTTCAGGGCAGGGTACTGGGCAGAGGGCAGCTAGTGTTGACTTTTACAGTCTGACTGTCTGGAGATTGAAGCTGTACTGTCTCCTCCTTCCAGATGGTAGCAGGAGGAACAGGTGGCTGAGGTCCTTTATGATCTTCTTGGCCTTCCTCTGACACATGGTGCTGTCGATGTCTTGGAAGGCAGGCAGTGTGCCTTCGACAGCACCACCCTCTGGAGAGCCATGCGGTTGCAGACGGTGCAATTGCTGTACCAGGTGGTGAGACAGGCCGACAGGATACAGTATACTCTCAATGGTGCGTCTGTAGATTCTGGATGCCAGATGACCTGGCCTCCTTAATCACCCAACCTCAACACAATTGAGATGGTTTGGGATGAGTTGGATTGCAGAGTGAAGGAAAAGCAGCAAACAAGTGCTCAGCATATGTGGGAACTCCTTCAAGACGGTTGGAAAAGCAATCCAGGTGAAGCTGGTTGAGAGAATGCCAAGAGTGTGCAAAGCTGTCATCAATGCAAAGGGTGGCTGCTTTGAAGAATCTCAAATATAAAATATATTTTGATTTGTTTAACACTTTTTTGGATACCACATTATTCCATATGTGTTATTTCATATTTTTGATGTCTTTACTGTTATTCTACAATGTAGAAAAATAGTAAAAATATAGAAAAACCCTTGAATGAGTAGGTGTGTTCAAACTTTTGACTGGTACTGTAAGTATTCTTACATAGGTATTTCTCTTGTCCAGGTGGGATAGGGCGGTGTGCAGTGCAATAACCTCATCTGTAGATCTGTTGGGGCGATTTGTAGTGGGTCAATGTTGTTGGGTAAGGTGGTGATGATATGATCCTTAACTAGCCTCTCAAAGCTCTTCATGAAGACTTAAGTGAGTGCTACGGAGCGATAGTCATGTAGGTCAGTTACCTTCGCTCTCTTGGGTACAGGAACAATGGTGGATGCCTTGACGCAAGTGGGGACAACGGATTGGGATATTAGAGATTTAATATGTCCGTAAACATCCAGCCACCTGGTCTGCACATGTTCTGAGTACGCAAATTGGGATGCCATCTGGGCCGGCAGCCTTGCAAGGGTTAACACGCTTAAATAACTTACTTGCTTCCATTCAGCCACAAGATTATTAGTGAGGTCAGGCACTGATGTTAGGCTTGGCTCGCAGTCGGCGTTCCAATTCATCCCAAAGATGTTCGATGGGTTTGAGGTCAGAGTTCTGTGCAGGCCACTCAAGTTCTTCCACACCGATCTTGACAAACCATTTATGTTTAGTCCTTGCTTTGTGCATGGGGGAATTGTCACGCTGTTGACTGAGGCAGTTCTAGCAGGGCAGAAATTTGATGAACGAACTTGTTGGAAAGGTGGCATCCTATTATTGTCCCAAGTTGAAAGTCACTGAGCTCTTCAGTAAGGCCATTCTACTGCCAATGTTTGTCGATGGAGATTGCATGGATGTGTGCTCGATTTTATACACCTCTCAGCAACAGAAGTTGCTGAAATAGCCGAATCCACTAATTTGAAGGGGTGTCCACATACTTTTGTGGAAATATAGTGTATACCTCATGTTTGAGCAGTTGAATTGCGACTTCACTTTGTCCCTTTACTGTCGCTTTGCCTCTTTGATTGCCTTACGTAAGTCAGAGCTAGTCTGTTTGTACAGTATATGTCCATGTTCCCAGTCACCCTGCCATGGTTAAATGCGGTGGTTCTTGCTTTCAGTTTTGCTCGAATGCTACCACCTATCCATAGTTTTTGGTTTGGATAAGTTCTAATTGTCACAGTGGGAACAACATCTTCTATGCACTTGCTGATTAACCTAGTCACAGAGTCAGTGTATATTTCAATACTATTCTCAGAGGTGGCCAGAAGGCCGTTTAAGCATGGGCAGCGCCATTGAGGGCTTCCGCCATGCTTCCTTCATTTTAAAGTAGTCAAAGTACTCAACTGAGTGGGTATTCCTATGGGTAGTAGCCTCAATGGCACTGCCCATGCTGTCACAGATGCCATAATGGCACAGATAAAGATGAGTTCTCTATCTATCTCTATGGTTGTTTGACATTCATTTGAATGCAACAAGAGTTATAAGGCACTTACAGGTCACATTTCTTTAATCCTTCAAAATAAGATGTCCTGTAAACTGTGTAAAATGAATAATACAGGCAAAAATTATGGAACATATGCACAATAAAGTATACAAGCTTTATAGCTTTACTAACACATGGATCTCATTAAGTAATGATGTGATATATTTAGTATTGATGGCAATGAAGCAAAAGTGACATTTAGGTTCCTAAAGGAAGAAAAATAAATGTATTATTTTTATGTATGTAGCTAGATACATTATAAGCAGTATATGTTATTACTTCCATAAAACATGATCATGTTCCTCATGGTGAATATAATAAATATCAATATCGTGTTCAAATGAGGACCACTTTGGAAACAAGCATTTTAATTAATACTATTGAGTGACATCCTCTGGGTCCACATTGTACATTTTGTTGTATATGTCTGTTACCCCAAATAAATAAATACATGTTGGAGATGCAGTGTTCTGGCCCAAACAGGAATAAATCAAGTAAGTTAGACTTCAGTCCCCCATGAAATAACACCATATATATATTCTACAGACCCTAGTGAGTAATCCCAAACACACTTTTATTTTGGCACCTAGAATGTTTTTTTTCTCTGTAAACCAATATGTGATTTATAGGTGTGTTGTGTATTGCATTTGGACCAATGGAGAGGGTGGAATAGAAAGTGTTGCTGGGCACATAGACCTCAGTCCCTCATGAAATAACACCATATATACAGTACTGGTACTTTAGATTTTACAGACCCTAGTGGGTGATCCCAACCCCACTTCTACTTTGGCACCTAGAATAGTTTTTTCTCTATAAGCCAATATGTATTTCATGTATACAGTGTATTGCATTGGGGACATTTATTTGACCTTGGAATAATGGTTTAAAAACCCAAATGTAATGCAAATGGACATTTCTGAACTTCCGTGACCCGGAAATACTTGTTTTATTGTTGCTGGCGAGTCGCTTGTAGCGTTGATTTAGTAAATCATCATTGGAGCGGATTTTGTTTTGTTTGTGATCAACATCATTTTTACGTGGACAAAGCCATATTCGTTGAATCCTCAACTCTCAAACAATTGAAAATGTCTCAACTACAGTTGCTGCGTGAGTTTTTAAATGAGCGTGTAATGGCTGCTGCTGTCGACATTTTTGGGGCAGTTGAGAAAACGGTAGCTGAGTACCAAGAGGAAAATGATCGTCTACGGAGACTGCTGCGGATAGGTTCGTATGTACAACACGACCGTGTTTAGAAATGTATTATTTTCAACAGTGTTATTAAGCCGCCAATGTTTTGTGATTATTGGTGTCGTAAACATGTTAGCTAAC
This sequence comes from Oncorhynchus mykiss, assembly GCF_057628025.1. Classification (NCBI taxonomy): domain Eukaryota; kingdom Metazoa; phylum Chordata; class Actinopteri; order Salmoniformes; family Salmonidae; genus Oncorhynchus; species Oncorhynchus mykiss. The sequence goes on from NC_143039.1 coordinate 30,909,082, forward strand.
TGGTTAACGTTAGCATTTAGCATGTTTGACATTTCTTTGGAAATACTAGTTACTATTATCGGGTATTTTGATGTGGTTTAGCAAAATTTAAAATCTAATCGGCATTTGGTCCCCAGTTAGTGGCCACCTTATTATATCAATTTAATTGTGTTTAAAAAATAGACTTAAACTCAGCAAAAAAAGAAACATCCTCTCACTGTCAACTGCGTTTATTTTCAGCAAACTTAACGTGTAAATATTTGTATGAACATAAGATTGAACAACTGAGACAAACTGAACAAGTTCCACAGACATGTGACTAACAGAAATTGAATAATGTGTCCCTTAACAAAGGGGGGGGGGGGGGGTAGTAAAATCAAAAGTAACAGTCAGTATCTGGTGTGGCCACCAGCTGCATTAAGTACTGCAGTGCATCTCCTCCTCATGGACTGCACCAGATTTGCCAGTTTTTGCTGTGAGATGTTACCCCACTTTTCCACCAAGGCACCTGCAAGTTCCCGGACATTTATGGTGGGAAGGGCCCTAGCCCCACTCCCCGATCCAACGTGCTCAATGGGATTGAGATCTGGGCTCTTCGCTGGCCATGGCAGAACACTAACATTCCTGTCTTGCAGGAAATCACGCACAGAACGAGCAGTATGGCTGGTGGCATTGTCATGCTGGAGGGTCATGTCAGGATGAGTCTGCAGGAAGCGCACCACTTGAGGGAGGAGGATGTCGTCCCTGTAACGCACAGCGTTGAGATTGCCTGCAATGACAACAAGCTTAGTCCGATGATGCTGTGATACACCATGACGGACACTCCACCTCAAACGATTCCGCTCCAGAGTACAGGCCTCGGTGTAATGCTCATTCCTTCGACGATAAACGCAAATCTGACCATCACCCATGGTGAGACAAAACCGTGACTCGTCAGTGTAGAGCACTTTTTGCCAATCCTGTCTGGTCCAGCGACGGTGGGTTTGTGCCCATAGGTGACGTTGTTGCCGGTGATGTCTGGTGAGGACCTGCCGTACAACAGGCCTACAAGCCCTCAGTCCAGCCTCTCTCAGCCTATTGGGAACAGTCTGAGCACTGATGGAAGGATTGTGTGTCCTTGGTGTAACTCGGGCAGTTGTTGCCATCCTGTACCTGTCCCGCAGGTGTGATGTTTGGATGTACCGATCCTGTGCAGGTGTTGTTACACATGGACTGCCACTGCGAGGATGATCAGCCCGTCCTGTCTCCCTGTAGCGCTGTCTTAGGCGTCTCACAGTACGGACATTGCAATTTATTGCCCTGGCCACATCTGCAGTCCTCATGTCTTCTTGCAGCATACCTAAGGCACGTTCACACAGGGAGCCTGGGCATCTTTCTTTTGGTGTTTTTCAGAGTCAATAGAAAGGCCTCTCTTGGGTTCTAAGTTTTCATAACTGTGACCTTAATTGCCTACCGTCTGTAAGCTGTTAGTGTCTTGTTCATTAATTGTAACAGGTGCCTGTTCATTAATTGTTTATGGTTCATTGACAAGCATGGGAAACAGTGTTTAAACCTTTTACAATGAAGATCTGTGAAGTTATTTGGATTTTTAGAATTATCTTTGAAAGACGGGGTCCTAATAATGGCTTATTTTACTTATTTACCGATGTAGATACTAGTTTAATGCTAAAATATATATGAATAACAGACATTAAATAAAACATTAATTTCAGTGATGTGCACTTGTAATCTCAGTGAAGGAAAAACACGACATGGGATGAATAAATATATAGATATTAGATTCATAAATACATACATAAAAGCAAACAAAACAACAACTAAATCTCAACCTCCATCCCTATATTGTCACACATATCGCATTAAAAGTCCAGCTCCACCACCCCCTCTGGGTCCCACAGCACACAACAGCAGTGGGTGCAGTGCTGGCAGAAGTCACAGCACACACATGGCACCTCTGACACACGCTCCTGAGGGGAGCTTGCAGGTGGATCACGCTCCCGCAGCGGGCACAGCAGATAGTGTTTTCAGCTACTTGTATTTGAAAAACAAAGTCAAATTGATGAACGTAGAGGTATTACAACAACAATAGTATATGATACAACCCGAGAGACGATTATGAAGTACCTGAGGGTGGTGCTATAGGTGGCGTGACAATTTTATTTTCTCGTTAGTGTCTTGGCAAGAACCAAAACGCGGATCGGCTTTAAAACTTTTTCATGAAAACCGACCTAATGTAAACAACATGTTAGAAACAAACGCATCATTATATTTTCATCCAGGTTCACATTTCTGTATTTTCCAAGCTATAGCACACAATATTTTACATACAACAGGTTGTTAAAGGACCAAAGTATTTTTGTCTGCTTCGTGTTTTGTTTTTTTGCCATGGAAAAAACAGCCCTATTAGGCAGAGCATGTTTCATGAAAAGCATTTAACTTTTTCTTTACATCAATACCTCTAGAGGAAGCTGCAGGGGTTTTTGAAGGAGGTGGAAACTGGTGCTATAGATATATAAATGTAAAAAATAGTGTTTAAACATAGCAGTCTATAAAACACAGGCATAAGAGTAACTATTTAATAATTTAACATGTTTACCTCTAGAGGTGGTGGTTTACTAGCATGGAGAAAAACTGACTGTCACAAAAACCTGGAAGTGATTTGAATTTATAATAAATAAATAAATATAAATGGACAAACTTTTGAAATAAATCGCTTTCTCTTTGGTTTATCGAAAAGTAATTGGAAATAGATTCTAGATTTTCGATCATTTGAATTGGAATTTCAATTTACTTCTTGAATTTACTGACTTAAAGGGTCAATCTGCAATTGGTACATAATTTTTTTGAAACCTTTTAAAATGAATAATATACCTATGGATTCTTGAATATAATTTATGGATGTCTTGTATCCCAACAGAACCCCAAATATATAAGCTTGTTTTATTAGTGTTTCTAAACAATGTAATTGTAAACAAACACTTTATAGCCTCAACATGTTTAGAACTGTCATTTTGATATTATAACTGGTCAGTCCTTACACCCATAGCTCTGTCTTCGAATTTGAGAGTGGTTCCATTTAGCAAGCCTCATCCCTTTACCAAAACAGTGGCGGGGTACTTGCTTTGTTATTGTTGGAACTGCAGATTGCTCCTTTCAATTCAAATTCACTGTAACCCTGATGTCTAAAGACTGGATAATCTTAGCCCCCCCTCTCATTCCCTCCAGATTCCTTGCAGCTCTCTCTAGCTGTCTCTGAAGAGGAGGTTCTCCCTGAGCATCAGAATTGTGAACAGGAGTGGAGCTTCAGTCTGGGACAGGAGAACACTGAAGCCACACAGATTAAAGAGGAAGAGGAGCAAATCAGTCAGGAGGAAGAACGGCTTCAAGAGCTCTTTGATACCAAAAATGCCACTTTCACTCCTGCCTGTGTGACAAGTAAATGTGATCAGGTGGACCCCTTGACTCTTCAAATCCAGACTTTGGAGAACCGAGAGTGTGACCCGAAACAAGTGAATCTCACACCTTTTGGTACTGTGACTCAGCTAAAAGCTCTCAACATTCCATGTGACCCTCCAAATAATCAAAACAATGCATCCAGCCACAGCACAGCCGAAAGCAGTGACCCAATAGGACTCGACAGCAGCCCAACATTAGATCCCAGCCCACCATTGACTCACAACCCACCATTTAAGAAACACAGATCCAAACCCAGCAACACAGCTATAAAAACTCTCCGCTGCTGTGACTGTGGTGAAACATTTGCTCTAAAAGCTGACCTGCAGATGCATGTGACTCTCGCCAAGAAGCAACCCCGTGAATGCCAATTCTGCAAAAATTTCTACAGATCTACCTGTAAACTTTTGGCCCATGTCAGACTGTGTCACGATGGGAAAACCAGCACCTGCCCCTATTTTGGAAAGACCTTCAAACTAGAAGGAGATCTGTCCAAGCACATGATTCACACAGGAGAGAAACAATTTAGCTGTGGTGACTGTGGGAAGAGCTTTAATCGCAAGGGGAATCTAACCCAACACATACTGACTCACACAGGGGAGAAATCATTTAGTTGTGGTGACTGTGGGAAAAGCTTCAGTCTCAAGAGGAACCTAACCGAACATGTTCGGACTCACACAGGAGAGAAACCATTTAGCTGTAGTGACTGTGGGAAGAGCTTCAAACAGAAGGGACACCTAACCATGCATAAACTGACTCACACAGGAGAGAAACCATTTAGCTGTGGTGACTGTGGGAAGAGTTTCAATCGCAAGCAGCCCCTAAACATGCATAAACTGACTCACACAGGAGAGAAACCATTTAGCTGTGATGACTGTGGGAAAAGTTTTAATTTGAAGGACTCCCTAAAGAAACACAAATTTACTCACACAGGAGAGAAACCCTTTAGTTGTGGTGACTGTGGGAAAAGCTTCTATCAGAAGGGGCACCTGAACGTGCACAAACGGACTCATACTGATTCACACAAGAGAGAAACCATTTAGCTGTGGGAAAAGCTTTAGTGTCAAGGGGAACCTAACCATGCACAAACTGACTGCTGCTCAGGCTAGGATTCCGTCGTAAGTAGAGGTCAGCCGATTGATTTTTCAACGCCGATACCGATAATTGGAGGACCAAAAAAAGCTGTTGCCGATTAAAAAATTAAAAAATAGTTTATTTTATTTTTTTACATTTATTTGTAATAATGACAATTACAACAATACTGAATGAACACTTATTTTCACTTAATATAATAGATCAATAAAATCAATTTAGCCTCAAATAAGGAAGCATGTTCAATTTGGTTTAAATTATGCAAAAACAAAGTGTGGAGAAGAAAGTAAAAGTGCAATATATGCCATGTAAGAAAGCTAACGTTTATGTTCCTTGCTCAGAACATGAGAACATATGAAAGCTGGTGCTTCCTTTTAACATGAGTCTTCAATATTCCCAGGTAAGAAGTTTTAGGTTGTAGTTATTATAGGAATTATAGGACTATTTCTCTCTATACCATTTGTATTTCATTAACCTTTGACTATTGGATGTTCTTTTAGGCACTTTAGTATTGCCAGTGTAACAGTATAGCTTCCGTCCCTCTCCTCGCCCCTACCTGGGCTCGAACCAGGAACACAACGACAACAGCCATCCTCGAAGCAGCGTTACCCATGCAGAGCAAGGGGAATAACTACTCCAAGTCTCAGAGCGAGTGACGTTTGAAACGCTATTAGCGAGCACCCCGCTAACTAGCTAGCCATTTCACATTGGTTACAGCAGCCTAATCTCGGGAGTTGATAGGCTTGAAGTCATAAACAGCTGCTGGTAAAACGCACGAAAGTGCTGTTTGAATGAATGCTTACGAGCCTGCTGCTGCCTACCATCGCTCAGTCAGACTGCTCTATCAAATCATAGACTTAGTTAACATAATAACACACAGAAATACGAGCCTTAGGTCATTAATATGGCCGAATCTGGAAACTATCATCTCGAAAACAAGACGTTTATTCTTTCAGTAAAATATGGAACCGTTCCGTATTTTATCTAACGAGTGGCATCCATAAGTCTAAACATTCCTGTTGCTTTGCACAACCTTCAATGTTATGTCATAATTACGTAAAATTCTGGCAAATTAGTTCGCAATGAGCCAGGCTGCCCAAACGGTTGCATATACCCTGACTCTGCGTGCATTGAACGCAAGAGAAGTGACACAATTTCACCTGGTTAATATTGCCTGCTAACCTGGATTTCTTTTAGCTAAATATGCAGGTTTAAAAATATAGACCTCTGTGTATTGATTTTAAGAAAGGCATTGATGTTTATGGTTAGGTACACATTGGAGCAACGACTGTCCTTTTTCACAAATACGCACCGCATCGATTATATGCAATGCAGGACACGCTAGATTAACTAGTAATATCATCAACCATGTGTAGTTAACTAGTGATTATGATTAATTGATAAGTTTAATGCTAGCTAGCAACTTACCTTGGCTTACTGCATTCGCATAACAGGCAGTTTCCTCGTGGAGTGCAATGTAATCAGGTGGTTAGAGCGTTGGACTAGTCAACTGTAAGGTTGCAAGATTGAATCCCCTGAGCTGACAAGGTAAAAATCTGTCGTTCTGCCCCTGAACGAGGCAGTTAACCCACCGTTCCTAGGCCGTCATTGAAAATAAGAATGTGTTCTTAACTGACTTGCCTAGTCAAATAAAGATTAAATAAAGGTGTAAAAAAAATTATAATAATAATAATCGGCCAAATCGGTGTCCAAAAACACTGATTTCCGATTGTTATGAAAACTTGAAATCGGCCCTAATTAATCGGTCGACCTCTAGTCGCAAGGTTCAGCTGCTGAAACATATGAAAAGTCCACAAGGAAAGAGAACAGGACTAAAACAGAAATACAATTGGGAGAGCTCTTCTGTTGACATTTATTTGGATTACAATTGTCCTTGAGGCAGAACTGAGCAATTTCCTCTAGATGGGCCAGCTGCAAAGTCAGAATTTGCTATATTGTAAAAATGTATGAAAACAAAAATGTAAGGTTAGCTTTAAAATCAGATTTTATGACTTTGTGGCTGTGCCAGCTAGTGACCACTCTGCAGAGCTGCCTCCAGAATAAGATACATGATGGAAAAATATGAAAATTTAAAAGTCAGGGTTTGGTCACAGAAAGGAAAGTAAACTCTGCATAATACATGCTCTAGATGTGTGATAGATGTACTTTTGTAAAATGTTCTATGGGGCTAATGAGAGCGAATAATTAGAAACAAAACAAATTGTTTTAAATGGGCTGTGTAAATACACTTTACAGGCACCATAATTGCTTCCTGTGGGCATATAATATTAAAACAAAGCTGACTATGGAGAGTTTTACACATACACTTTTCACAGTAGCTAATATAAAGATAAAAAGAAAGATAAAGATCTAATATAAAGGGAGCTTGTCCATTCACCATTTTACTGCTTCCAAATATAATGTTTTATACACAGTACCAGTCAAAAGTCTGGACACACCTACTCATTCCAGGGTTTTGCTTTATTTTTTACTATTTTCTACATTGTAGAATAATAGTGAAGACATCAAAACTATGAAATAACACATGGAATCATGTAGTAACCAAAAAAGTGATAAACAGATCAAAATATATTTGAGTTTCTTCAAAGTACCCACCCTTTGCCTTGATGACAGCTTTGCACAATGTTGGCATTCTCTCAACCAGCTTCATGAGGTAGTCTCCTGTAATGCATTTCAATTAACAGGTGTGCCTTGTTAAAAGTGAATTTGTGGAATTTCTTTCCTTAATGCGTTTGAGCCAATCAGTTGTGTTGTGACAAGGTAGGGGTGGAATACAGAAGATAGTCCTATTTGGTAAAATACCAAATCCATATTATGGCAAGAACAGCTCAAATAAGCAAAGAGAAATGACAGTCCATCATTACTTAAAGGCATGAAGGTTAGTCAATGCAGAAAATGTCAAGAACTTTGAAAGTTTCTTCAAGTGCAGTCGCCAAAAACCATCAAGCGCTATTATGAAACCGTCTCTCATGAGGACCGCCACAGGAAAGGAAGATCCAGAGTCACCTCTGCTGCAGGTGATAAGTTCATTAGAGTTACCAGCCTCAGAAATGGCAGCCCAAATAAATGCTTCAGACAGATCTCAACATAAACTGTTCAGAAGAGACTGCATGAATCAGGCTTTCATGGTTGAATTGCTGCAAAGAAACCACTACTAATAGACACCAATAAGAAGAGACTTGCCTGAAACATGAGCAATGGACATTAGATCGGTGGAAATCTGTCCTTTGGTCTGATGAAACCAAATTAGAGATTTTTGGTTCCAACTGCTGTATCTTTGTGAGACGCAGAGTAGGTGAACGGATGATCTCGACATGTGTGGTTCCCACCGAAAAGCATGGAGGAGGTGTGATGGTGCTTTTCTGGTGACACTGTCTGTGATTTATTTAGATATCCATATGTGTTGTTTCATAGTTTGTCTTCACTATTATTCTACAATGTAGAAAATAGTACAAATAAAGAAAAACCCTTGAATGAGTATGTAAGACTATTTTAAGATGATACACAATGCAGAGGACTAGAGGTCAATAGGGAATTAACGATCAATGGAAATAGTTGTTTTTCAGTTCAACATCTGGTTAGATTCTGGTAAGATCTCATTGGTCTGAATTGTCTATACATTGAGCCTGAAACAGGATACTTGTTATTTGGCCATTGGCCCAATTTGTACTGCAAGGAATTCTAATTGGTCAACCACAGACTAGGGTTGGGGGTTATAAATGACATCCTGTCCCTTTTGTTCTGTGGAGAGTCACTGAGGACAGGGAAGAATGATCATCTATTTCTCAGCATAACAACCATGATTTGTTCTCTTTGAATAAACCTATTTTTCCTCCCTCCCCCTGATTTGCTTTGGGGTCTGTGTTATTGAAGAGTAACATCAACTGCTAACAAGTAGGTGTCCAAACTTTTGACTGGCACTGTACAAATTGGAAACATCTTACAGATCAGATCGCATTCACACTTCTCCAGAAGTGTAATCATTCCAATAAGTTTGCTTGTATGTTGTTTACTTTGGTTTTAATAGATCTTTTTTTTTTTAACAACAACAAAATACATGTAAAATGTAATGATATCATAAAATCGGCAGCATAAAAAAAAAGACGTGACGCATGTTGCTGTTGAACCAGCCTTCGTTATAGTAGGCCTATGGTAAAGGGAGCCTAGAGTAAAGGAGGGCTTGGGCTTTAAAAATGTTAAACGGAAAATAAACAATTGTTGCAGGAAAATACCTTCTAAACACGAGGTTCACATCTCTAGTTTCACGATGGGCATGGAATAGATCATATAGGCGTTTTCATGCAAGTCCAAAGCATGGCTAAAATAACGTAGGCCTGCCTACAATACATAGCTAAAACGGGAATGCCAGCTCACTATTTTGCTCCTCTGAAATGAGATATTTTAATAAAGCTTTGGTGACGTAAGATTGATTTTCCCAGCGGACACATGAGCAAAACACTTTATCGGAGGTCTAGCCTACTTGGTTACATTGGGCAGGACAAAAAAGAAACAGACTTCACTCAGCGGAGGGGTTTTAACCAAATAAAACAAAATGGGGGAAAAAAACATGATTTATGTTTCTAAATACGAAGTATACGCAAATCAACAAATATCATATTGTTCCATGTGCATTTGGAAACTATACAGACCCCTTGTACTTTTTTCACATTTAGTTACGTTTCAGCCTTATTCTAAAATTGATTACATCGTTTTTTTCATTCTCCTCAATCTACACACTATCCCATAATGACAAAGCAAAAACAAGATTTTAGAATTTTTGTCAAATGTATTAAAAATAAATAAAAACATTTCACATTTACATATGTATTCAGACCCTTTACTCAGTACTTTATTGAAGCACCTTTGGCAGCGATTACAGCCTAGAGTATTCTTGGGTGTGACGCTACAAGCTTGGCACACCTGTATTTGGGAAGTTTCCCCCCATTCTTTGAAGATCCTCTCAAGCTCTGTCAGTTTGAATTGGGAGCGTCGCTGCACAGCTATTTTCAGGTCTCCAGAGATGTTCGATCTGGTTCAAGTCCGGGCTCTGGCTGGGTCACTCAAGGGCATTGAGACTTGTCCCGAAGCCACTCCTGCATTGTCTTGGCTATGTGTTTATGGTCATTGTCCTGTTGGAAGGTGAACCTTTGCCCCAGTCTGAGGTCCTGAGCGCTCTGGAGCAGGTTTTCATCAAGGATCTCTCTGTACTTTGCACCGTTCATCTTTCCCTCGATCCTGACTAGTCTCCCAGTCCCTGCCGCTGAAAAACATCCACTCCCTGCCACTACCATGCATCACCGTAAGGATGGGATGGTGGCCTCCCGGGTGGCGCGGGAGGCCACCCAGTGGTTAAGGGCGCTGTACTGCAGCGCCAGCTGTGCCATCAGAGTCCCTGGGTTCGCGCCCAGGCTCTGTCGTAACCGGCCGCGACCGGGAGGTCCGTGGGGCGACGCACAATTGGCCTAGCATCGTCCGGGTTAGTGAGGGCTTGGTCGGTAGGGATGTCCTTGTCTCATCGCGCACCAGCGACTCCGGTGGCGGGCCGGGCGCAGTGCGCGCTAACCAAGGTTGCCAGGTGCACGGTGTAGCCTCCGACACATTGGTGCGGCTGGCTTCCGGGTTGGATGCGCGCTGTGTTAAGAAGCAGTGCGGCTGCAGTACAGCGCCCTTAACCACTGCGCCACCATCCCATCCTTACGGTGATGACATTCAACCTTCGTCTCTCCCAAGCCCGTACAGGAGTTGTAGCGATGAGACAAGATAGTAGCTACTACAACAATTGGATACCACGAAATTGGGGAGAAAAAGGGGTAAAAATTCAAAAATAAGAATCTGTTTCTTAACTGACTTGCCTAGTTAAATAAAAATGGCACCATTCTCCGTGCACTCTAATTTTATAAACTGGTAAGAGATATTGATCAGAGCGTTTTATGATTGCTGAAGACAACTCAAAGCAACTCAACTTGAATGGTATTTCTGCCCCTTTCCCACAAAGTATGGAATGCTGGAGGAATTATAATTGTATGCTCTTATAACTTACAGGACTACTATTAATGTACACTATTTTCCCTATTCTAATTACATTGTACAATGCTTCAAACATTACCATTTGAAGAACTGAATGTGGTAACTTTTTTAGAATGACCCATTGTTTTCTTTTGTGCATAAAGGCTCTGCAACTATTTTTCCTTGACGTAGCCTAGGATTCAGCCGTTCACTGCGCTCCTCTGACACTGGCCTCCTGCACCCATACACTCCCACCCGTTCACTGCGCTCCTCTGACACTGGCCTCCTGCACTCATACACTCCCACCCGTTCACTGCGCTCCTCTGACACTGGCCTCCCAACCATCCCTCGTACCAGACTTTGCTCCATGGAAGACTGACCGTGCATTTAGTAGTGCAGCCCCCAATTCGGCAACTCCCTTCCTCTCCATCTCAGAACCTCACAATCCATACACACATTCAAGCCCACACTAAAGACACACAGGCTTAACTGTTGTCTTAGCTTTTATTTCCTGTCTAGTTTAAATAGTTAGTTATTTTCTTATGTTTTGTGTACTTTTATACACTTACTTATTTTAATGTGTGATTTTTTTTATTTTTTATCCCTTTTTAAAAATGTGTTGATTCTCGCTATGGGCTCTATTCAATCCCTCTCGCTGAAGCGTTACAGATTGTATGATAGACATTTAAAGGTAATTTCTGATTTGAGCCGACATCTGCAGTGTTTACCCTGAATGCAGTCGCCGCGAATGCGGGAACATTACCTTTAAATTTCAATCACGCCGTAACGCTGAACTTCCGCAATAAGGATCAAATTGCAGCCCTATTTTAAAGTGACTTTGGGTGTCTTGAAAAGTGCTTAAAATACAAATGATGATTATTATGTAATGATTTACAGTCGACTCCTGTTAAGTGCATTTTGTATAAGTGCAAACTCGGGGCTCTATTCAATCCGTATCGTGGAAGTTCAGCGTAACAGGGCGATTGAAATGTAAAGGCAATGTTAGCTGAGACTGCGTTCACTGTAAATGCTGTATATGTCAGCTCAGTCAGAAATGACCTTTTAAAAGTATACCGCTTAATCTGTAAGACTTCAGCAATGCAGATTGAATAGAGCCCTCTGTGTCAAGTGCGTTACACCGTTTTACCAGTCCCAATTCAATGACCTTCTATGTTATTGATATCTGCATTCCCTGATTTAGCACACACTGTCACTTCAGTTTTTCAGGAGTCACCTGTGTTACAATGGGCTTGTTTGTGTGGAAAGGCCGAATCATCCGACTGCAGCCGAAAGTCGGACACTGATGTGGTTTCCAACAGCAAGGCTCAGTGTAACATGGCAGTGTTTCCATAAACATGTCTCCAAACCCCCATATCACACACTCAAACTGTAAATATACTGAACGTGTGTACACTATCATCAATTGAGGAGAGGGTGCTTCAAATAACACGTTCATTTGTTCACATCTACTGTATACATATGAATCGCAGCAAAGCTGCCTTCTGTTTCAGTCACGTCTTTCATCCCACTCGTGTGGGTCAAACAAAAACACTCTAATCATTGGTTGACAAATAATGCTTTCCACAATGCAGGCGATGATGGTGAGGAGCACCTGCAGAAAATTGAAGTCGACTGCAGTCGAAACGTCATGACACGGTTGTTGTAAAGTTCCTGTAGGCACAAGTCGGATCCTTTTTGTCCCCGAAGTGCAACACACTTTAAAAGGTTTGACAAAAGGTGACCCGCTCGAACATGCCCAATGTTTTGTCTTTCAATTAAGTTCATGCAAGAAATGATCATTCTAGATCACCTTATTATAACTCTTTCCCACATGTAGTTATCCCCATTATCTCTGGTCTGTACCGTTTATAGTGCATGGGGACCAGAGGAGGCTGGTGGGAGGAGCTCTAGGAAGACTGTCTCATTGTAATGGCTGGAATGGAGCTGATGGAATGGTACCAAACACAAACCTATAGAAACCACATGTCTGACTCCGTTCCATGAATTCCATTCCAGCCATTACAATGAGACAATCCTATATAGCTCCTCCAACCAATCTCCTCTGATGGGAACGCTGTGGTGTGTTTGTGGTCTTACCACCTACTGATACAAACAGAAAAAGAACACAATCTGTAGTGAAACTGGCAGTTATAGAAGATGACTATACAACATAATCAAGTTTAAAAAACTATGAACAATAGTAACTGTATTTGAAGTATTACAAATAGCCAAAGGCATACAGTATATTATTCACCCAAGATCCGGGTCTCCATTCACAGGTGGAAGTTACAAAATGTGCCTCTTAATCTTCTGTCTGATGCCCTTCTCCCACACAGGGCATAGTTTCATGGTGGGGCTACACAATGTTCTGATCTCAGTGGAAAAATAGTTTTACAGAATGGAAAATGACAGGTTATGTAGAATATGCCCTGATTATGACCTTTAATGGAGAGCGAGCCTCAAGGCTACCAGAGTAAAGGTCAATCAAGTGTTTCCTTAGGTGAGCCGTTGGGCTTTCGGGCTTTGTTTTGAAGCATTCATTTGACTTGTACGATTCCTCCTCTGTGTGTTCTCCGGTGACTATTTAATGCACTTCTGGCACTAAAGCATTTTCTACAGAAAACGTGTAATGTGTGAATGTCTCATACGCAGTGTCAAATAAAAGGCAATTGTGAACGATTTGCCAGTCATGGTATTTAATGTGGTTCCTCCCCTCCGTCTCCTCAGACGATTCAGATTGGAAGGAGTGAAAGAAACGATATTTCTATTTAACACGTGATTACCTCCAGTGCTACATAAGATCCCCCCCCCCCCCCCTGTGTGAATCATATTGTGATACTTCAGAGAACTAACCTGAGCAAAACATTTGCCACAGACCTGTCAGCAATATGATTTCTCCCCTGTGTGAATCCTCCTATGACTATTCAGATAACAAACTCGAAAGAAACATGTGATAGTTAAGATATCCAGCTTGGGGAGAGAAAAAACATTTGCCACATTCACCACAGCGATGTCGATTCTCTCATGAGTGTATCATGATCCTATGAGAATTCATAGGCAACGCTTGATTTCTGAGTTGCATACATGAAGTGTAGCCATTGTTCCCTCCCTTTTTTTGGGTTGGGGGGGGGGGGATTTCAGTCTGCCTAATGTAAACTTGAACGTTGTGAAAATTCTGAGTTTACTGTGAACACTGAGGCTGTATCCACTTTAAGTTATTGTTTTAACAGTGGTCAAGTAGGCTGCTGTGGCTATTTGATTGTAATGTAGGCCTACCAGAGTGGTCTACCATCAAAAACAACAGAGAAAATACATCCCATAACATTTTAACACGGAAATAGCTGGTCGATCATTCAGCCTACAGTAGCAGACAATGTGTGGTGTTCAATGTAGGCCTATATTCCATTAGACTATTGAAAAAAACATGCAGGTCTTGACATTAACCTGTTTCTCCACTAGTCCTTCAGACAAGGTGGCTTAAAAATGTTGTGTTGTTTGATGCAAGAAACCACTTTCCAAATAAAATGCATCATTATTCCCATACCATTATTACAGAGAGTCAGACAAATGATGCTACCCTTTGGCTACTTGTTGTCTACTTAGCTTATTCAAGCCGGTCTCAAAATGTAACACTGCCCCTTTAAGACAAAAAAAAATCTCTGTACCTTTTTATCTTTTCAACCTAAAGATGACAACAAATCAGTTTTTGACAATCACAAAATGATTTATCAATGTGGATAATGTAGCTAGTTTGACCATATTGTCAATGTTAAGCAAGCTAGCTAACTTTTATTATTGGCAACGTTTGCTAGCTTATCTAGCTAGCTAAAATCGCATTGGTTGAAGAATTGTACCGACTTCAAAATCACCTGAAAACAATCATGTTGGACAAGCAATCCAGTGACTCACCAAAGTGTGTCTGGACTCAGAGCATAGGACTGGGTAATGTCCAGATTGCATAATTGCGGCAGTGCAAGAAAGACACAGAAATAAAATATCTTCAGGCCACCAATGGAATATGCCACACTAGCAACACTCCTCAATGACTGTCCTCTGGGTCATGTCTAGAAATGATGCAGCTAATGGAAAAGAGATGTCAAAAGTTGCATGTTTGAGTTCGTCAGGGAGATTTTTTTTCCATTTTTACTAGATCAGCAAGTTCTCTTAACTTGTCACTTCTGACATTAGCGGCATCCCATCTATCCAAAGCCTGTCCTATTGGCTGGAGTCCTGAACTAGGGGTAAAGGGAATATAAACACCGTTCGCCTCTGCACATGTATTATTGTTTTTGTTTCGTTTATAAGACGGAGCCGAATAGCATCATGGTAATAAATAAAAAAAACGCAATACATAGGCTACTGTACTGTATTAATGCGCATGTAATTATGTGCAATGATTTCCGAGGGGGGGAGGGGCGTTCGCTGTTTGGAGTAATGTTTTTGTTGTAATATCGCGAACTGACGTAACAGTTTTACCATTACTGATTCCAGCTTTAAGTTGCCCTGTGCCACCATGATCCATCTCAACCTATTCCTTCCCAACCTTCAATCTCTCTCTATCTCTCTCTCAATTCAATGTCTTTATTGGCATGGGAAATATATGTTAACGTTGCCAAAGCAAGTGAAGTAGACAAACAAAAGTTTATTATCGCTCTCTCTCTTGCGCTCTGTAACTCGTGGCACTTACCTCTCCTTGCCACTTGGAGCCGCAATGGTAGAAGACAGCACATACAGTGTGGATATGAAACTAGTACACAAATCAAATTTTATTGGTCACATACACATGGTTAGCAGATGTTAATGCGAGTGTTGCGAAATGCTTGTGCTTCTAGTTCCGACCGTGCAGTAATATCTAACAAGTAATCTAACAATTTCACAACAACAACCTTATACACACAAGTGTAAAGGAATGATTAAGAATATGTACATATAAATATGTGGATGAGCGATGGCTGAACTGCATTGGAAAGATGCAGTAGATGGTATAGAGTACATTATATAAAGTTGCATTGTTTAAGTGACTAGTGATACATTTATTACATCCAATTATGAATTATTAAAGTGGCTAGAGATTGAGTCTGTATGTTGGCCGCAGCCACTCAATGTTAGTGACGGCTGTTTAACAGTCTGATGGCCTTGAGATAGAAGCTGTTTCAGTCTCTCGGTCCCAGCTTTGATGCACCTGTACTGACCTCGCCTTCTGGATGATAGCGAGGTGAACAGGCAGTGGCTCGGGTTGTTGTCGTCCTTGATGATCTTTTTGGCCTTCCTGTGACATCGGATGGTGTAGGTGTCTTGGAGGGCAGGTAGTTTGCCCCCGGTGATGCGTTGTGCAGACCTCACTACCCTCTGGAGAGGCTTACGGTTGTGGGCAGAGCAATTGCCGTACCAGGCGGTGATACAGCCCGACAGGATACTCTCGATTGTGCATCTGTAAAAGTTTGAGTGTTTTTGGTGACAAGCCAAAAACAGTGGTAAAGAAATTGCCCAATTGTCATACTGGAGTAAAAGTAAAGATACCTTCATAGAAAATCATTCAAGTAAAAGTGAAAGTCACCTAGTAAAATGCTACTTGAGTAAAAGTCTAAAAGTATTTGGTTTTAAATATACTTAAGTATCAAAAGTAATTATTTTTTAGCAATTACATTTAAGTACAAAAGTAAAAGTATAAATGATTTCAAATTCCTTATATTAAGAAAACCAGACGGCACTATTTTCTTGTTTTTTTTATTTACGGATAGCCAGAGGCACACCAACACTCAGACATCATTTACAAATGAACATGTGTTGTTTAGTGAGTCTGCCAGATCAGAGGCAGTAGGAATGACAAGTGATGTTCTTTTCTTGATAAGTGCGTGAATTGGACCATTTCCTGTCCTGCTAAGCATTCAAAATGTAACAATTATTTGTGGGTGTCAGGGAAAATGTATGGAGTAAAAATGGCATCATTTTCTTTAGGGATGGAGTGAAGTAAAGTAGTCAAAAATAAAGTTAAGTGCAGATACCCCCAAAAAACAACTTTAATAGTACTTTAAAGTATTTTTTTCACCACTGCTAGTACACTTCTTCACACAACAGTCACACACATCCCTTTGTGTATGGAAAACTTACTTCATGATTCTTCTAATGTACTTATAATGGAGTAAGTCTTTCCCTAGGCACCCAAGCCATTCCAGAGTGTGCGTCCTGACACAAAGCACTTCTCTATTAAACTAACTTTGCTCACCCAGCTGTCGGACTGTGTCAGTGGAGACAGAGGACAGCATTAATGAAAGCAGGAGGTTTGGAAAAGTGTGTTAACACTGCATTGAAAGAGCTGCCATTGACAGAGGCAGACAGGTAAGTTCCAAATGGAAACCCACTCCTTACATAGTGCACTAGTTTTGACCAGAGCCCTCTAGCCCCTAATCAAAGGTAGTGCACTGTGTAGGGAATAGGGTGACTTTTAGTATGCAACCAAAGTGAAATAGCACTTCCTGTCTGACAGCTCTCCGTTAGTGGAGGGTTCTCTCAAGTGGAGTGTAAGGGCGGGTACATCCCCTGGGATGCCACTGGTCTAGCTCTGTTTCTTCTGGAGAGAGAGGGATGCCACTGGTCTAGCTCTGTTTTTTCTGGAGAGAGCGGGAGCCACTGGTCTAGCTCTTTCTTCTGGAGAGAGAGGGATGCCACTGGTCTAGCTCTGTTTCTTCTGGAGACTGAGAGCGAGCCACTGGTCTAGCTCTGTTTCTTCTGGAGAGAGAGGGAGCCACTGGTCTAGCTCTGTTTCTTCTGGAGAGAGAGGGAGCCACTGGTCTAGCTCTGTTTCTTCTGGAGAGAGAGGGAGCCACTGGTCTAGCTCTGTTTCTTCTGGAGAGAGAGGGAGCCACTGTGATTATGCAGGCAGCCCAATTCTGATATTTTTTCAACCAGTTGGTCTTTTGAACAATCACATAAAAATTCTCACCACTTGGACATTTAATTCACAACCTCTCGGTTGCTAGCAACCTGAATGTATGCCACTGGATCTGTGGGTATGATAAAAAAAAATAAAAGTTTAGAACCAATAGGCATTCTGTCATTTGTCCCTGTAAGGGAAACCTTTTGAAGAACCCTCTGGTTCCAGATAGAACCAATACCAGGTTAGGTTAGGATATTTCAGATATGCTTTAGGCACACACTGTTAAAGATTATCTGTAATTTGACGGTAAGTTACCGTCTACTGTGCATTTTCCAGTAACTTAATGGCTGTTGGTCACTGGGAAATTCCTGTTTAATTTTCAATAACTTACTGTCAGCTGGTTGCCATGTAGTAATACAACATTAGAGCAATTTCCAGGCAACACACTCCCATTAGGTTACGGTGAAATGCAAAGGACGCTCTTAAATATCATATGCTTTTACAACAATTGCAGAACTGACAGTGTTAAAAGAGGTGCTTAACTTCTGACAACAACCATCAACCACTTAAACTGGTACAACACTTCCACTGACAGTTGGCACATATACACATATATTAGATTACACCCCCAAATATGATAATGAGCCCCACTGGTTCATTGCCCCCACCTAAATTTCAAAGCAGATGATTGTACCTTTTATTAAAAGTATTGGGTAGAAAAAAATGTACCATTACACTAGATTATCCACACATGTACCCTAAAAGGAACTGACCAGTTCCATGAATTCCTATGTGTTCCTACCGTATGTGTACCTTTGACCTTTTTGAACCACAGGGAACAACACTGTACCCTAACTGTACCCTAATTTTGAAAGTACCTGGTGACACTGCTAACACATTTATGTCATTCCACCCAAAAGCTTGCAAGTTCAAATCCCCAAAGCATCTATGCACACTTTGCATCAAATGTCCCCGAGCACTGCTATTTTTTATGTTGGTGTTGTCAGATAATCAGAAAATTATTTAATTGATTCAGGCCAACTTTTAGCAGAGAGCATAAATTTATTTTTGCCATTAAATCTGTGATCAATCTCTGTCATGCCACAGATTTGGTGGTGTAGCAGGAAATTATTTTCATTCGTATGCAGGCGGTTTTGGGTTCAAATCCCAAGTGAGGTATAGACTAGTAATCAGCATTCAGCAGCATACTGTCATCTTACAGCAATAAGACCTTATTTCAGCTAAAAAAAAAAACAGTAACTTGTAGTTGTTTCCTTGACTTTCCCTGACAAAGAACCCCTTTTTTGTTTGTTTTGTGTATGCTGGTCCAGCATGCTCTAGCTCAGGGATGTGAAACTCCAGTCCTCAGGGGCCTGATTGGTGTCACACTTTTGCCCCAACTAATCCACCTTGTTCCAATAATGAACTAATCATGATCTTCAGTTTAGAATGAAATGAGTTTAATCAGCTGTGTTTGCTAGGGATGGGGAAAGGTGTGACACCACTCCGGTCCCCTGAGGACTGGAGTCGTGCATCCCTGGTCAAGCTGTTCTGCAAAACCACACCCATCATTATCATATTTCCCAGCATGGTCTATCGCAGTTTGATTATTTAGAATTGTTTGTTTCAACATCTGTGTTTTTGCGTGTACATTGATTGATTCATGAATCAATTAATTTATCTAATGCTACACAAAGATGAAATACATTTGACTAAACTAATCCAATCGTTTAGTTGGACGTATTGCACTTATTGGTTCTTCCAGTTTAGATGGCTTAGCTAGTCTCATTCATCTATTTTACACTGGCAGTCATTCTGAATGCAGATTGTGGGTGAAGATAACATTCCAATTGTTGGACATTGCCACTCAGGCTGGATTCCAATGGAAATTAGATATCACTTTGGAAGTCAGCATAAGGTGACTTGATGCTGGTTTTTTGGGTAACCAATTTATGTTGGTCACCAGCAAAAATACAGCAAAGACTGGTCACCATTGAAAACAAAAATGAAGGCTGGTTTATGCTGTTTTTTTTTTTTTCATCAGGGTTGACCAAGCTACATATAGGCTATTATGGGGATGGGCCACTCAGACTGCAGGCTGCTAGTTGGGAAACTAGAGTAATGGAAGCAGCATCTCTCCCTCCCTGGGCTGTTGATATAGAAGTAGGAAGACAGGAAGGAGAACTAGAGAGTCTATATGCCTGGCAAGGGCACATCTGGCTCGAAGTTAATAAGGCATGAAACACCTATCTCTGAATGGCTTCTGGAAATTACCGTTATGTCTTCACATATGAAGGGACACTGAAGAGAATCACGGTCCATGTTTTTTAAGCAGAGTGTAGCTTCACTTTAGAAAAAAAAATGTAATTTGAGGACAAGGACATTTTGAACATGACAGGAAAAATCATTGCCGCTGTCACACCATTATTCCTTTCTCCAGTGTGGTGCAGATTTTGTAATCTTGTACAGGCCTCTCTGTATTGTGTTCACAATGGATTCTGTCCTCATCCTCGTTAGCCACTCACTTTCTAAAGAACCTGAGGAGAAAGTACATTGATTTCTAAGCATGATGGGAGAAAATGCTCCATGGTTCCCTGGCTGGCCTGAGATGTAATTTGAGCTCAGATTTATTTTTCCACCAAATGACTTTCAGAAAACAGCCAAGATGCCATTCATCTGATTACCACTAACCTAGTTCCAGGAAAGCTATACATAATTAACACTAGAAGCTTATCACCTAAAATGGATCAATTGAAAGTGTGGGTTCACAGCTCCAATCCAGATGTGTTGGTCATTACTGAGACGTAGTAAAGGAAGAGTGTTTTGAATACTGATGTTAACCTTTCTGGTTATAACCTTTATCGGCAAGACAGATCTTCCAAAGGTGATGGAGTGGCAATCTTTTTACCAAGGATCACCTTCATGCACGGTTGTCTCCACCAAGTCTGTCTCTGAACAATTTGATTTGCTGGTTTTAAGCATTCAACTTTTAAATAGCTCTTTGTTGACTGTTGCTGGGTGCTATCATCCTCCATCAGCACAGGCCTGTACCCTACCTGCCCTAAGCTCTCTCCTGGCCCCTTACACTAAGTCTGAATTTGTCCTGCTTGGTGACTTAAACTGGGACATTCTAAACCACCTGACTTAAGTCCTAAAGCAATGGGACTCCCTAAATCTTTCTCAGATTATTACAAATCCCACAAGGTATGACTCAAAACACCCAGAAAAGGCTACTCTCCTCTGTTATCCTCAAAAATAATCCTGATAGGTATCAGTCTGGTGTTTTCTGTAATGACCATAGTGATCACTGTTTTACAGCCTGTGTTCGTAATGGCTGCTCAGTGAAATGATCTGTCTTGGTTTGTCATAGACGCTTGCTAAAAAACTTTAATGAGCAAGCTGTCCTTCATGAACTGGCCTCTGTAAAATGATATAGAATCAGCTTGATCCCCTCTGTCGAAGATGCTTGGATCTTCTTTTTTGAGATTTTCAGTGGTATTGCTAACAAACACACCCCCATAAACAAAATTTGAATTAAAAACAGGTTCAGCCTCTGGTTTGACCGTGATCTTGCAGAGTTACTCCACCTCAAGAATTGCATTTGGCGAAAGGCTCGGCACACACATACTCAGGCTGACTGGCTATCATTCAGACAAATGAGAAATAAGTGCACTCAGGCTATCCGGAAGGCCAAAGTTAGTCACTTTAAGGAGCAGTTCTCTCTCTGTGGGTCTAACCCCAAGAAGTTCTGGAAAATGGTTAAAGATCTGGAGAATAAACCCTCCTTCTCACAGCTGGCCATGTCCCTTAATGTTGATGATGTGGTTGTTACTGACAAGAAGCACATGACTGAGCTCTTTAATCACCACTTCATTAAGTCAGGATTCCTATTTGACTCAGCCATTGCCTCCTTGCCTGTCCAACATTTCCTCATCTTCCACCCCTTCTAATGCGACTATCCCCGATGCGTCTCCCTCTTTTTCCTCTGCCCCGCTACAAAGTTTCTCCCTGCAGGCAGTCACTGAGTCCGAGGTGCTAAAGGAGCTCCTTAAACTTGACCCCAAAAACACAATAACAATAACGAGGCTATGTACAGGGGGCACCGGTACTGAGTAAGTGTGCGGGGGTACCGGCTAGTTGACGTAATCTGTATATGTAGGTGGGGGTGAAGTGAGTACCCCCAAGTGTCTTGGGGGTAGAAGCTGTTGAAGAGCCTTTTGGTCTTAGACTTGGCGCTCCGGCACCGCTTGCCGGGCGATAGCAGAAAAAACAGTCTCTAATTTAGGTGATCCAGTTGCAGAGGGAGGTGTTTAGTCCCAGAGTCCTCATGAGCTTCGTGGGCACTATGGTGTTGAATGCTGAGCTGTAGTCAATGAATAGCATTCTCACATAGGTGTTCCTTTTGTCCAGGTGAGAAAGGGCAGTGTGGAGTTCGACTGAGATTGCGTCATCTGTGGATCTGTTGGGGTGGTATGCGAATTGGAGTGTATCTAGGGTATCCGGGAGGACGCTGTTGATGTGAGCCATGACCAGCCTTTCAAAGCACTTCATGGCTACCGACGTGAGTGCCACGGGGCGGTAATCCTTTAGGCAGGTGGTCTGCTTGAAACATAACATAGTTATTACAGACTCGGTCAGGGAGAGGTTGAAAATGTCAGTGAAGACACTTGACAGTTGGTCCACGCATGCTTTGAGTACACGTCCTGGTAATCCGTTTGGCCCAGCGGCTTTGTGAATGTTGACCTGTTTAAAGGTTTTGTTCACATCGTCTACCGAGAGCGTTATCACACAGTAATCCAGAACAGCTGGTTCTCTCGTGCATGCTTCAGTAATGCTTTCCTCGAAGTGAGCATAAATGGCATTTAGCTCGTCTGTTAGGCTCGCGTCACTGGGTAGTTTGCGTCTGGGTTTCCCTTTTTAACTTCCCTACTTAAATAAATGTTCAATAAAAAAATAAAAAAATAGAAGTGGAGGCTTTCTCCTTCAGGAAACCTACTCGAGAAATCTTAAAATATCTAATTTTTCATAACCTGTAGGTAGGAAAGAAGGAAGGACGGGCTGGGGTCTGAACAGAGTTCAGAGATTCTGCTCTTTTCTATAACATGTAGTGAAGACAATATATGGTCTTCACTTGGCATGTAGATTTCTCACTTACGGTATGCACAAATTGCGACATGAGGAGAGGAATGAGCAGGGAAAATGCAAATTCAATACTGTAGTATTTTCTGTTGTTAAAAAAGTGTAGTGTTTTTGCAGACTGTAGTGTTTTTGCAGACATTGTAGTATTTGCTACGGTGTTTTCACTATAGTATTCTACAGTATGCTACAACATTCTATAGTAAGTACTACACATGATTGAGGGATAACACAGTGTGTAGTATAGTATACTACAGTTTACTATAGAATTCTATAGTAAGTTCTGTAATATTCTATAGTAAACTGTAGTATTCTTTCATGTGGGTACTCAGAGTGAGTCTGTCTCAGAGTGAGAAAAAAGCAGTGTCATAATTTCCAGAGATGTTATGAGTGGTTGTGCATTCTGATTAGGGTGTATGGCAGGTAAGATGCCTTTCTGTTGTAACACGCAAGTACTATTGCATGCAAACAGCCTGACTCCCATACAGTCTTGAGTGTGACCCATCACCACAGCAATTAAAACCTGCCTGCGGGCTTCTGGATCAGGTTTGCTAACCACCACCAGTCAATCTGTAAACTGAGTTATAGAATTGGTCCAAGCCACAAGGCTCCTTTAAGAAGCTCTAGTCCTGAAGTCTGATCTAGTTGGCCAGTCATAAATAAAAACATAACCACCAGCCACTACCATGTCAAAGCAGGTATGAACTCAGACTTAGCCTATAACTATCTCTTTTAAAATAACAGAGTCAGAATCTAATCTATCAGTAGGGATCTCGAGTTACTTCTCATTAACTGTATGTGTGTGTCTCCAATTACTTCTTGTCATGGAACTCCCAGCAGTTACCCTGCATGGACCGAAAACCAAATTATGCCCCTACTCACTGTCGTCTCCAGTAATCCCACCTAGCCTCTCCCTGTTAGTGGTTATCTGACCGTGTGGCTGCAGCTCCTTTCAACAAAACACTTCCTTCCTCTATCTGCCAGGACCTTCAGGCCTGAAGCACCACAATATTTTTCAAAATAACTGAAGGATGTTTTCTGTCTATTACAATGTCAATGTGTAGTCTACACACAAGAAGATTGCACTTTTTTGATTTTTTTTTCAAAGTAAAAAATATTTTGAGTTTTAACTTGCCTCGCGATCCCTCAACTATTATCAGGCAGCGTGTATTACACTGGGGTGAAACCCCCGATTATAGGCTACTTATTGACTTGTCTCTGTTACAGTACCCTGTGTGTCGACTGGTACACGGTGTAAGCCGAGGATCTGTGCCTTTTAAAAGGGTGAGAGATCATTGCGGTCATATCACCTGATTGCATTAGAAGACGAGCGTGTTTCGTGATCAAACCACAGGCCTAATGGGGTGTGCCTAATGTGCTCTCCAGTGGCGTCTACTGTGGTTGTGGAGCTTTCAGTGGTTTTGAGAGAGATTCTAAAGCCACCTTATTACACACACACACACACACACACACACAATAATCGTCATCATCATCAGCTTTCATCTCAATAACAGTCTGAAAAGCTACACAAATGTGTTGTTGCACGAAAATAGGATAGACTATTGATAGTGTGACAAGTCAATAAATGGTTCGAGCGTTAGACTCCAACCACAGCCGATGTTGCCTTTCACAATGTGTGTGGAATTATACAGGGCTTATAGAGAGAGCGAGAGAAAAAGGGACTGCGTCAAATAATGGTTATGTTGGAGAGGATGGAGGCAGGCCCAATGCTTGGAGTGAGTCCATATTTCTCACAGCCTTTGTCAGTGGTGAAACGAGTTAAAGCACTTTCATGCAACTCAGCATGTACTGTCTCTGTCTAAATCTGATCCACAAAAGTAGGGCAGGATTTATATGGCAGAATGCACAAAGCCCCGGTGATAGATTCACTGCGAAGAATTCAATGGATAAAGATAAATGCTGCGGATGTCAATTCAACAGACAAAGCTATTACAGCTTAGGCAGGGAATTACGCCAGTGACATGATTGGTTAACAAAAAGTTGGAAACGGCTGTTTTTTTGTCGTCTAAAGGTGCAATCAGTGTTAGTGTGACAACGTCAAGTAAAATATAATTTGACATTTCTGCGTTTGGATTCCAAAATATTTACAATGGGGCAACATGTACATGTTCAGATAGTCATATGAATGTACTGAAAGTGCCTTTCATACAAAACACACATGTTAAGTCGAAGCACCCTTGAGACAATTGAGTCCTGGTGGAGAAGCCTGGCCACTCAGCATCTACTAGTATGTGTCACCACATTACGATGTACAGAACAGAGATAGCGGGGTGATGTTTGGTGTAATTATGGTAATGCTGCGTGACTCAAGTACCCCTAATAGATGGGCACTAAGAGTTCTCTGTGTTCCAGACACAGATGATCATTCTGCCAAACACGTTCCTGCTGAATCAACCCTCGTTATGAGCAAACACGTGTCTAGGACAGGAGCATCCTGACTGCAGAGTACAGTCAATCTCAGAGAGGCAGATTTTAACTTTAGTTACTGCTCCTGTGTTTCAGCCACTAGCTGAGTGCTGATCTCTGAGTGAGTGAGTGAGTGAGTGAGTGAGTGAGCTGACACACTATAACCTGGCTATTCCCTGTCCCCCACTGGAAAGTCTGGCTCCAGGAAGAGAGAGCACATGTGATGAAGTCATCCTCCTCATCTGTTCCCACAGTCAGAGCTCCTAGTCTCGACCCTAACCAGCCTCTCTGGGGTCTATCCTGTAACCGTTCACTGGGTTAATCAACAACTCAGCTTGCCAAAGTTTCAGACATATTACAAACATGCAGCTTCCAAATTGAAGTATTGTCACAGTAAACATGTTGCACTCAGGATAACACCATATCTGCATATTTTGTGCTTGGCTCTACAATTGTCTACCATGGTTTATTGAAGTATAGAAATATCATCTGTATCTCAATCCCACCACATAGAGTAGCCTGAGAAACCAACATGAAGTGAAAGGGTTAACAACATAGCGAGATTCTTCCTCGCATTCCTCTCTCTCTCTCTCTCTCTCTCTCTCTCTCTCTCTCTACCTCTGTTTAACCCTTCCACTACCTTGATCACACGATTCTTCCACGTCCTTCAACGTCCTATAGATAGACTCAGAGGAGAGGAGGGGGAGGGGGATATCTATATGCAGTGCGTGGAGAAAACCAATACATCATTCGCACCTCTTTAAGAGGTCAATGCTCAATTTGCAGATGAAATGGAGTGATTTAGTTCCCGTGGTGGAGAGAGTGAGGGAATTGGAAGGCACAGTGCTTTGAATTCAGAGGGGGGGCGAGCAGACGTGAGGAGAGAGGTAGCAGAGAATGGATGCTTTCCATTATATAGAATGTTCAAGGACATTACAGTTCCAAATTGTTGAAGCCATGTCGTAGTGCTACAGTATGTGAAACAGGAGAGTGGATCACTGAGCTAAGAGTGTATTACTATCTCATATAGGAACACAATATATTGTATTACCAACTTTTAAGGCACCTTGAGGTTTGTGTTGTGGAGATTGAATTCTGGACTTGATTTGATTCTATTTTCAGCACGGTAATTGTTTTCTCCCACTTGCTACAGTACCTCGAAGCCGTTTCCTTCGGATGCTCGTTTCTGTCTGTGCTGTTGTTCACGTCTTTTAATCAAATGAAACTTTATTCGTCACATGCGCCGAATACAACAAGTGTAGACTTTATCGTGAAGTGCTTACTAACAAGCCCTTAACCAACAGTGCAGTTCAAGAAGAGTTAAGAAAATATTTACCAAGTAGACTAAAATAAAAAGTAATAATAAAAAATAACACAATAAGAATAACGAGGTTATATACAGGGGGCACCGGTGCCGAGTCAGTGTGCGGGGGTGCAGGTTAGTGGTTAGTGGATAATCTGTACATGTAGGTGGGGGGCGAAGTGTACATGTATCAATGTAAAGGTGGCGATTTTATTAATTGTTCAGCAGTTTTATGGCTTGGGGGTAGAAGCTGTGGAGGAGCCTTTTGGTCCTAGACTTGTTCCTGGACTGTGGCTTAGAGTGCTAAATGAATGCAATGCAAATGTACAATACTCTGATTGTGCCTTATCCTTCTTCGTCTGGCAGTTTTGTGGGCCTTTCATGACGATGTGTATTACACTAGCTGCCATCTTTTCGTTAAGTGGATTATTTATATACTGTATATACAGTGTACATACACTACCGGTCAAACATTTTAGAACAACTACTCATTCAAGTGCTTTTCTTTATTTTTACTATTTTCTACATTGTAGAATAATAGAGAAGACATCAAAATTATGAAATAACACATATGGAATCATGTAGTAACCCCCCAAAAAAAGGGTTAAACAAATCTAAATAAATTATACCCCCACACCATAACACCTCCTCCTCCATGCTTTACGTTGCGGAGTTCGTTGCGGAGTTCCACAAATTTCCACCGGTCTAATGTCCATTGCTCATGTTTCTTGGCCCAAGCAAGTCTCTTGTGGCTTCTTTGCAGCAATTTGACAATGAAGGCCTGATTCACACAGTCTCCTCTGAACTGTTGATGTTGAGATGTGTCTGTTACTTGAACTCTGTGAAGCATTTATTTGGGCTGCATTTCTGAGGCTGGTAACTCTAATGAACTTATCCTCTGCAGCAGAGGTAACTCTGGGTCTTCCATTCCTGTGGCGGTCCTCATGAGAGCCAGTTTCATCATAGCGCTTGATGGTTTTTGCGACTGCACTTTCAAACTTTCAAATTTCTTTACATTTTCCATATTGACTAACCTTCATGTCTTAAAGTCATGATGGATTATCTTTGCTTATTTGAGCTGTTCTTGCCATAATATGGATTTGGCCTATCTTCTGTATACCCCCCCCCCCCCCCAACTGATTGGCTCAAATGCATTAAGAAGGAAATATATTCCATAAGTTAATTTTTAAGAAGGCACACTTGTTAATTGCATTCCATGATGCTGGTTGAGAGAATGCCAAGAGTGTGCAAAGCTGTCATCAAGGCAAAAGGTGGCTGCTTTGAAGAATCTCAAATATACAATTTGTTTAACTCTTTTTTTGGTTACTACATGATTCCATACGTGTTATTTCATAGTTTTGATGTCCTCACTATTATTCTACAAATTGTGATAATAAAGAAAACCCCTTTAATGAGTAGGTGTTCTAGAACGTTGGACCGGCAGTGTATATATACTGTATATATAAAGGATGTCTCTTTTCTCCAAAATTCCTATGGAATCCTTTACCCACGTGTGTTTGAAATGAACGACAGAGTGAGTGTCAACTCTGTCAGTCTGAAGTTAATTCAGTCAGAATTAGATTATTCTCTAATTGAAGAGTTCCATGTTCCACCCGACAGGGAATGGAATTGACCCCAACTTTGGTGGATAGGCTACTACCATCCTTCCTGGGTATGGTTGTGGTGCTGGGAGATGGTCCACTTGAACATAAAGTCCATTTGTTTAGATACATATTTCTTAATATCTAAGATGGTAGTCTATTCTGGAGAGTGTGTTTCTGACTGTCCTATGTCACGCTTTCATGTTATTTTCATGTTCATCCACCAGCTTATCTCAACTCAAGCTGTTCGCTCAACAGAGCGGAGATATTAAATCACAATCTCCCAATTACTTTGCTGTGAAACTAAGGAAACCTATCCTTTTGAGGGAGAAATTTGAGTTTTTTTTTTCTATGGTTCTGAGTGGCTACTCTTCTGTCTGAAGCTATACAACTGGCATGGTGTCTGACCTTCAGTGCCAAACACCCCCGCCGAGGCCTGGCTGACAGAGAGAGAAAGTGTTTATAGAGGGATCTGTGTGTCACTCGATACTGTCTCTCTCTCTCTCTCTCGCCTTCTACCCCCTCCCAATACTGAGAGAGACATTAGAAGTCGCTTTCTCCATCTCTCCGGTTCCAATACCGAGACACAGATGAAGCATCTCTCACTCTCTTCCTGTCTCTCGTCTCCCCTTCTGTCTCTCAAAACCACAGAGACACACAGACGTGATCTCTGACTCAGACTGTAAATCAATAGAAGCCGTTTATAATCTCAGTCTCTGACGGTCGATATATTGCATTCATTTGAGGTTGGCAGCTACTATCAGTCCGTCTGGCACTCTGACACCAGCCGGTTGCAAGACACAGCAGGGCTTCTTGGCCACTTACATACTCCGAGAAGGCCCTCAGTCCTGTGTTATTACACAATCACCATTTCTTCAGATCTCTAGTGAGTGAGCTTGGAGGAGAAGGAGGAGCCTGTTGTCAATTTCCGATAATAAGCAGTTAATAGGTTCTAGCCTAGAAACAGTGTTGGGGAACCGTCTCTGAAAACATAGTTTATCAAGCTACCAATGACTTCACACTGGAAGAAGTTAAGCTACACCAAAGCTACCCTTGAGAAGAATATACAAAACTACTTTGTGATTTTTTTTATATCGAAATCTGAAACTTCATAGACTACAAATTGCAAGAAAACAGATCGCTCTGCAGTCAGAATGTGTAATGTAGCCTGTTAGACACAAAAACTATATTTCAATTGAGAATTAGGTGGGTCTGCTCCTGAAAAAGAAAGGAAATTCTTGCCAGCTTAATAATTTAAAAAATGTATATTTTAGCAAAAAAAAGTTGTGTGTTGTTCCATTAATTAGCTACACCGCTACATGGCAAAACAAAGTTAACTACTAAAACACTACCGAGACTTTAGTTCAACTACCATCAAGCTACTTTAAAATGTACTTCAATTACTAGTTAAACTACATGTAGTACACACCACAAGAATTCCCCTAACTTCCTTTTGTTCATGGAATCCAAACTATGATATCAATCTGCAACACAGACAGACTGTAGAGTACTCTGCATGTAACCCTATCACCAACCCCTTTCCTTTATCCACTCTTCCCCCCCCCCCCCCCCCCCCCCGCCTGCCTGAGATTCTGGGAATATCCACTCTACTTCCTGGAGGTCACATCAAAGCCATCTAATCAGATCTATTATCCCCATGTTGATCTTCACCCCCTGGACATGCAGAGGAATCACAGGAAAACACGTGGAATGTTTACCACAGTTGTCTATTCCTACCTGGGTACTCGGCGTGAAAGCTTTTTGATGTGAGTTTTGTCTTCCATCTCTCATAAATATCCTTATTATGACCAAGAGGCAGACTGTAATCAATCCATTTACATTCTCCCATCATCACCACTCTGAAGTACAAAGAGAAGGATGTGGAGACACAAACAGGTTGTTTCCCTATATACGCTTGCCAGGCTGGTCTGTTCTCCTACAGAGAAGACGTTGGTTCAATATTGAGTAATGAATATCTCTGTCCTCCAAACAAGATGGCAGGTGTTTGGCAGGAAATCAGCTCCTACTGTGTCTCCATTGGAGCATTCGTTCACTCCTTTTACACATATTTACTAGTCTCTCTAGAGACAGACAGGTTGCCTCCCTCAATATTCCATTGTTCTGGCCATTGCCTAGCTCACAATGCTCCGAGGTCTGGGACATCCGAGACTACATATTTACCAGTCCCTTAAACCCTTCCTCATCCAGCTTGCTCTGTACATTCAGACTCTGTATAGCTCTTATCTATGGCAGAATACAGGTGACTATCAGAGCATACAGTAAGTTATTGTAAAGTAGAACTTACTTCACTCTGCCCTTCCACTGTAGGTTAACAAACCCATTGAGATATAGTAATAAGGCCATAGTCCATTTTGTGAGGATCAACACACCCAGAGGGTTCGTGACTGAGCTAACGTCTCAGGGCAGCCAAGTTGACTTTTTTTGTCTCCTACTGCAATTTGAACGCTTCCTGTTTATTCCAGATGCTCGGCCAGTCACACAACCTGACTCAGTTCATTCCTACTGAACCTCCTCTCCTCTTTCACAATCCCACCAGCTGTCACTTCCTGTCTTGTCACAGAGACAGGGACTAACTGCAATCTGTCCCTGCATATCTGCGCGTACTGCACTGTACAGCTTGTATGGTGGAATAAACATCACATTAAAACAGGAAGGAAAATCATCCGCAGCCAATTTTCTTTGTTGATCTCCAGTTTGTAAATCTATGCTGCAGAGGCGAAAGACAAAGGATTAGACTTTGCCGTCATCATGTGTGTGTTGGGAAGATAGGCTTACATGTTTGAGGGAAGGAGTCGTTCTGTTTGACATCCTCGTCTTCTGTTAGCAAAGAGGATTGAATCAATTTGAGTGTTGCCTAGTAAGTAAACCATGACTTGCTGTGATGTTTGTGCGTCAGCAGCATACAAGACAGACAGCACTGTGTATAGAGGGCAATGTGTGTGTGTATGAGTTGCATTTCTGAATGAATGGATTATAATGAAGGAATGCATGAAGGAATGACAAATCGCCATTTGGCAACCCATCCCTTATGGGATTAATTGACATTAAAAAAAAAACATTACAATAATTCAATGTGATAATACAGTGATAGTTCTTCTTCTGGTGTTCTCTGCAGTGAGTTTTTGCATAAACAAATATTTGTATATAATGTATGTGCACACGCTCGTGCACGCGCGACTGCATAATTGCTTCACCTAACAATGCAATTCCATTTCAGAAATGTACAGCGACACTCCTTTCTACTCATGTATATTCTGAGCTGCAGCACACAGGGGGCGGCAGCAGAAGCCCCACCTCAGTCAGCAGACTGAGCATCGAATATATTTGACTGAATGAAATGCCCCATTTAGAGTTGGTGGAGAGTGTGTGAGGGTGTGTGTTTTTGAGAGAGAAGACTGGTGTCTTACTACTTACTCTTACTCAAAATGTTTCCACCTGATGAAACACCACATTTTAGTCTTGGTTGTCAACATGATCTAATCATTGGACCGATTATTAGTCGCCATCCAGTCCTGCAGCTTTCTTTTATTTGACAGGTGCACAAAGAAACAATAGTCGCCCTTTTATTCACAGGAGCTTTTTTTCCTGGAATTTGTGTGCTGACAGAAAATACAACAATATGTCACTTACGAGGGCTCTCTGAGAGACAGCGGGAGATGAGAAGGCATTATCATAGTAGTAGGGTTTAAAATACATCTGGAGAAGTAGTGCAAAAGTAGGCACACACACACACACACACACACACACACACACACACACACACACACAAAGCTCCCACCCACTAAACTAATGGGCCCGGAGAGCTTTCAGACTGCGATGGAGAGAGAAACTTCTCTTCCGCAGCCCTTGTTGTGGGTGAGAGACAGCTGGAGAGTACTGGGCACCATGCTAAGCTCAGTTCTGACCCATTTGGAGGAGGACGGCTGGGCGCCCTGGAGGGACGGATGAATACGGGTCACAGGTAATTGGCAGAGTAGACTGGAGAGCTGAAGGGTGTAATTTTCTGCCTCCCAAAGCAAAGAAGAGATGGAAGGATGGCTCGGATGATGTGAGATTTTGTGTTCTGTTCCTCACATTCCTGCCTGATGCGAGAGGGAGTGAGAGTGAGAGTGAGAGTGAGTGAGTGAGTGAGTGAGTGAGAGAGTGAGAGAGAGAGAAGCTTAAAGAAGATGAAAGAGGAGAGAGAACGCTGCAGAGAGCAGAGCTACATGAAAATATGAAAATTGTTGGAGGGGGTAGATGAGGGATGATGACAGCTTACTACATGACACATTGGCATGGTACACCCTTCTGAGTGAGGAATGGGCTCTGGATTCGGCCCACCAGCCAAACAGAAGGCTTATACATCTGATGACCATCCTTCAGAATCATGATGAAGGGTGGAAAGATTTTTCATGTCTGAATGATACACGATGGGACCTCTTCTGTTTAGACTTGCTCTTCAAGCGCAAAACACACAAAAATAAAAAACAGTGCTGTCAACAATTCAAAATGTCATCGAGTTAATTGCAGGATTTGCTGATAATCGCAAATTCAGAATATGCTCAAATTGAACTGTAATTTAAAAAGGGACAATCCGCATTTTCTACATCCATTTTAAGAATGATAAAGAATGATGTACCCATTGCCTCATGAGCTTAGTTCAACTGTTGTAGAACATCAGAACCCAAATTCTAAGCTTATTTTTACTCCAATGTTTCGAAACAAGTACATTTAAACAAACACTGTATAGCGTCAAAGCATGCTTATGGATGGTCAGTACTTGACTCCATAGCTCTGTCTATAATTTGATAGTGGTTACATTTCTCCAGGCTTTACAAGAATATTGAAGTCTTGATTCTGTCCAAAGTAACAGTAAGCAAAATCTGGTAAATTCATAAAGCATACTTTCTATAACCTCAATGGCAACTTGTGTTGACAGCGCATTGTTGTATTTAGCTGTATAGATGATGTATTTGGACGTTAGCAGTGTATTTTGAGAGCTTTCAGACAAGGCAAATTATTAGTGAGAAAAAAAGTGCAAAAAATTATAAAAACTCTGGCAGCACTAATAAAAGCACAATCAAGAATCTTCATAAAAGGCATCCAGTAGAAATAAATTCATCTACCGATATGAATATAATTTTATATTAACAGTATCAGTCAAAAGGTTTGGACATACAGTGCCTTGCGAAAGTATTCGGCCCCCTTGAACTTTGCGACCTTTTGCCACATTTCAGGCTTCAAACATAAAGATATAAAACTGTATTTTTTTGTGAAGAATCAACAACAAGTGGGACACAATCATGAAGTGGAACGACATTTATTGGATATTTCAAACTTTTTTAACAATTCAAAAACTGAAAAATTGGGCGTGCAAAATTATTCAGCCCCCTTAAGTTAATACTTTGTAGCGTCACCTTTTGCTGCGATTACAGCTGTAAGTCGCTTGGGGTATGTCTATCAGTTTTGCACATTGAGAGACTGAAATATTTTCCCATTCCTCCTTGCAAAACAGCTCGAGCTCAGTGAGGTTGGATGGAGAGCATTTGTGAACAGCAGTTTTCAGTTCTTTCCACAGATTCTCGATTGGATTCAGGTCTGGACTTTGACTTGGCCATTCTAACACCTGGATATGTTTATTTTTTAACCATTCCATTGTAGATTTTGCTTTATGTTTTGGATCATTGTCTTGTTGGAAGACAAATCTCCGTCCCAGTCTCAGGTCTTTTGCAGACTCCATCAGGTTTTCTTCCAGAATGGTCCTGTATTTGGCTCCATCCATCTTCCCATCAATTTTAACCATCTTCCCTGTCCCTGCTGAAGAAAAGCAGGCCCAAACCATGATGCTGCCACCACCATGTTTGACAGTGGGGATGGTGTGTTCAGCTGTGTTGCTTTTACGCCAAACATAACGTTTTGCATTGTTGCCAAAAAGTTCCATTTTGGTTTCATCTGACCAGAGCACCTTCTTCCACGTTTGGTGTGTCTCCCAGGTTGCTTGTGGCAAACTTTAAACGACACTTTTTATGGATATCTTTAAGAAATGGCTTTCTTCTTGCCACTCTTCCATAAAGGCCAGATTTGTGCAATATATGACTGATTGTTGTCCTATGGACAGAGTCTCCCACCTCAGCTGTAGATCTCTGCAGTTCATCCAGAGTGATCATGGGCCTCTTGACTGCATCTCTGATCAGTCTTCTCCTTGTATGAGCTGAAAGTTTAGAGGGACGGCCAGGTCTTGGTAGATTTGCAGTGGTCTGATACGCCTTCCATTTCAATATTATCGCTTGCACAGTGCTCCTTGGGATGTTTAAAGCTTGGGAAATCTTTTTGTATCCAAATCCGGCTTTAAACTTCTTCACAACAGTATCTCGGACCTGCCTGGTGTGTTCCTTGTTCTTCATGATGCTCTCTGCGCTTTTAACGGACCTCTGAGACTATCACAGTGCAGGTGCATTTATACGGAGACTTGATTACACACAGGTGGATTGTATTTATCATCATTAGTCATTTAGGTCAACATTGGATCATTCAGAGATCCTCACTGAACTTCTGGAGAGAGTTTGCTGCACTGAAAGTAAAAGGGGCTGAATAATTTTGCACGCCCAATTTTTCAGTTTTTGATTTGTTAAAAAAGTTTGAAATATCCAATAAATGTCGTTCCACTTCATGATTGTGTCCCACTTGTTGTTGATTCTTCACAAAAAAATACAGTTTTATATCTTTATGTTTGAAGCCTGAAATGTGGCAAAAGGTCGCAAAGTTCAAGGGGGCCGAATACTTTCGCAAGGCACTGTACCTACTCATTCAAGATTTGTTCTTTATTTTTGACTATTTTCTACATTGTAGAATAATAGCAAAGACATGAAATAATACATATGGAATCATGTAGTAACCACAAAAGTGTTAAACAAATCAAAATATATTTGAGATTCTTCAAAGTAGCCACCCTTTGCACAATCTTGGCATTCTCTGAACGAGTTTCACCTGGAATGCTGTTCCAAAAGTCTGGAACGAGTTCCCACATGTGCTGAGCACTTGTTGGCTGCTTTTCCTTCACTCTGTGGGGCAACTCATCCCAAACCATCTTAATTGGGTTGTGGTCGGGTGATTGTAGAGGCCAGGTCATCTGATGCAGCACTCCATCACTCTCCATCTTGGTCAAATAGCCCTTACACAGCCTGGAGGTGTGTTTTGGTCATTGTCCTGGTGAAATCCAAATGATTGTCCCACTAAGTGCGAACCAGATGGGATGGCGTATCATTGAAGAATGCTGTGGTAGCCATGCTGGTTGTGTGCCTTGAACTCTAAATAAATCACTGACAAGTGTCACCAGCAAAGCACCCCCACACCATCACACCTCCTCCATGCTTCACGGTGGGACCATACATGCAGAGATCATCCGTTCACCTACTCTGCTTCTCCTCAGTCCAACGGCTAGTCGGAGCGAGCCAATCAAGGCCTAGAGACACCACTTCGCTGCCTCTTCGCCAACCCCACCACCTGGAGCCAGCAACTTGTGTGGGTTGAATACGCACACAACACGCTCCCCTGCTCTGCCACCGGGCTCTCGCCTTTCGAGTGTTCCCTGGGTTATCAGCCCGCGCTCTTCCCTGAGCATAAGGAAGAGGACGGCATACCCAAGGCCCAGGTGTTTGTCCGCCGCTGTAACTGGAAGAGAGCCCAGTTGGCTCTTCTCAAGACTACCTCCAGGTGTCGGCGACAAGTGGACCGCCACCGGACCCCGGCTACCCGGTATCGTCTCGGGCATAGGGTAGGGTTGTCCATCTGAGATCTGCCCCTCCGGCACCATCCCACTTATCATGTGTCAAGGATTAAACCTGTGTCTCACAGCCCTTTGTCTCCTGCCCCTATGGGGGTACTGTCACCCCCTGATGTTTCACCTGTCTTTGTGCTTGTCTACACCCCCTACAGGTGTCGCCCATCTTCCCCATTATCCCCAGTGTATTAATACCTGTGTTGTCTGTTGGCAGTTTGGTTTGTTTCGTCAAGCCTACCAGCGTTTTTCCTGTGCTCCTTTCTTTCTGTGGTTCCTGTTTTCCCGGTTTTGACCATCCTGCCTGCCATTCTGTACCTTTCGGACTCTGCTCTGGATTACTGACCTCTGTCTGCCCTTGACCTGTCATTTGCCTGGCCCCCTGTCTTTGTAATAAACTTTTGTTACTTCGAAACTTCGAAGCTGGGTCTTCACCTGAGTCTTGACAGTGGGAACTCCTTCAAGACTGTTGGAAAAGCATTCCAGGTGAAGCTGGTTAAGAGAATGCCAAGACTGTGCAAAGCTTTCATCAAGGCAAAGGGTAGCTAAAATCAAAAATATATTTTGATTTGTTTAACACTTTTTTGGTTACTACATGATTCCATATGTGTTACTTCATAGTGTTGATGTCTTCACTATTATTCTACAAAGTAGAAAATGGTACAAATCAAGAAACCCTTGCATGAGTAGGTGTGTTCAAACTTTTGACTGGTACAGTACATGTAAACAGGGCTGAAAAGTGGCTGGTAGCAGGAATATA
The DNA here is from genome assembly GCF_057628025.1 of Oncorhynchus mykiss. Taxonomy (NCBI): domain Eukaryota; kingdom Metazoa; phylum Chordata; class Actinopteri; order Salmoniformes; family Salmonidae; genus Oncorhynchus; species Oncorhynchus mykiss. Next base: position 30,945,517 of record NC_143039.1, read on the forward strand.
CACTTATATCAAACATTAGGAACACACACGCAATCCATGTCTCAATTGTCTCAAGGCTTAAAAATCGCTCTTCAACCTGTCTCTTTCCCTTCATCTACAGTGATTTGAAGTGGGATTTAACAAATCAAATTGTATGCACCGAATAAACAAAAGGTGTAGACCTTATCGCGAAATGCTTACATACAAGCCCTTAACCAACAATGCAGTTAAGAAAAATAATAATTTTTAAAAAGTATTTACTAAAAATATAAAATAAACAATAAAAAAGTTAAACAATAACGAGGCTATAAGGAGGGGGTACCAACTCAATGTGCAGGTTAGTCAAAATAATTGAGGTAATATGTACATGTACTGTATACCCAGATCCTCTCCACATAAAAACAATCCATCTAGATCCTGACGGTAATGTCAAGGTGTAGGCGAAAACAGAAACAGCATGGCTGAGATAGACATGGGAAGCCAAACAACAGCTGTGGATGTTTCCTCTGTGCCTCTGAGATGACTGAGATGATTCATAAAACCACATCTGAGAGAGGGGGAGATAGAAAGATGAAAAATACAGAGATAGGGCCTGGTTCCTGCCTTATATCCAATCCTTCTCTCTACTATTATTCTGACATTTCACATTCTTAAAATAAAGTGGTGATCCTAACTGACCCTAAAACAGGGAATTTCTACTGGGATTAAATGTCAGGAATTGTGAAAAACTGAGTTTAAATGTATTTGGCTAAGGTGTATGTAAACTTCCGACTTCAACTGTACTGTATGTAGGGGTAAAGTGACTATACATAGATAAACAGCAAGTAGCAACAGCATACAAATAAATAAAAGTGACATCAATAAGGGATCATAGCTTTCACCTGGTCAGTCTATGTCAGGGAAAGAGCAGGGGTTCTTAATGTTTTGTACACTCGGTATACAATGCTAATTTATTTAACTAGGCAAGTCAGTTAAGAACAAATTCTTATTTTCAATGACGGCCTAGGAACAGTGGGTTATCTGCCTTGTTCAGGGGCAAAACAACAGATTTTTATCTTGTCAGCTTGGGGATTCGATCTTGCGCTCTAACCCCTAGGCTACCAGTCCAATGCTCTAACCACTAGGTAGCCTAGTGAATAGAATAGAGTAAAGAGAAATAATAGTGACCAATAGCAGGATCAATAGATAAATACTAATGGTAAATGCAATCAATAATCAATTGACAGCAGTGCAATGGAGTAATAAATAGAATAAATTGGAGCAATGATTTTAGCAGCAGCGTAGGTTGTGTCTGACTGAGTAGAGACCTGTGGATAGGCATAGAGTCAGTGTGGATAGTCCGTGGGAGAGAGAGCAGTAGTTGTTTGCCATTTAACAGTCTTGTGACCAGAGGATAGAAGCGGTTTAGTTTGTCTGAGCCTTGACGCATGGCAATAATAAAGTAGCTAAGTTGGGTCGGAGCTCTCAAGACGGCAGCCATACAGTACAGCGCCATCTTGTATCTTGAACGCAGCGTGTCAAAGTGATCCTGACATGAACTGTCTGACTCTGAGCCAGTCATCTCATCTCATTTCCAAGTTCTATATTTTGTGAACTGGGCGGCTGCTCTCTCCTCGCCTGCAAGCTGCTTGGCAAACACAAGTGTGCAGACTGCTTAGTTCCAAAGTGAATAGCATCGTTTTCCTCTCTTACCTCAACAAAGCTCCCTCATCCTTTCAAATCGCACATTGAAATGCCGTGCTCTGAAATTTGGATAAGACATATTCTAATGAGGCATTTCTCATTCAACTGATCCACATGAGGAATTATATCACCCCATAGTGTCTTTCTCCTTGCATCTGTATTTCCTAGGTAACGCAATCTCCATACCTGGCCTAGAGTGTGTTCTTGCCTGGAGCTGTGAAACTGGTCATGTGACCAGCAACCTCCATACCTGATCTAGATGGTGTTCTTGCCTGGACCTGTACAACTGGTCATGTGACCACTAAACTAAACCATTTTGAGAGTTTAAAAACACATCCTAACGCTTATAATCCTATAATACTAGCCTACTATACTAGCCCACTATATCCTACTATAAAACTCTAGTCTACTTTACTAGCCCACTATATCCTACTATAATACTCTAGCCTACTATACTAGCACAATATATCCTACTGTAATACTCTAGTCTACTACACTAGCGCACTATATTGTACTATTGTCACGCCCTGACCTTAGCGAGCCGTTTTATTTCTCTATTTGGTTAGGTCAGGGTGTGATTAGGGTGGGCATTCTATGTTTTCTATTTCTTTGTTTTTGGTCGAGTGTGGTTCCCAATCTGAGGCAGCTGTCTATCGTTGTCTCTGATTGGGAATCATACTTAGGTAGCCTTTTTTCCACCTGTGTTTTGTGGGTAGTTATTTTTCTGTTTAGTCTCTGTTACCTGACAGAACTGGTCGCTTTCGTTTTGTTACTTTGTTCGAGTGTTCTTTGATCAATGAAATCATGAACACTTTTCACGCTGTGCTTTGGTCCACTCCTTCCGACCACAGGCGTTACAACTATAATAATCTAGCCTACTATACTAGCCCACTATATCCTACTATAATAATCTAGTCTACTATACTAGCCCACTATATCCTACTATAATAATCTAGTCTACTATACTAGCCCACAATATCCTACTATAATATATATCCTACTATAATACTCTAGCCTACTATACTAGCCCACTATATCCTACTATAATATATATCCTACTATAATACTCTAGTCTACTATACTAGCGCACTATATCCTACTATAATACTCTAGCCTACTATACTAGCCCACTATATCATACTATAATAATCTAGCCTACTATACTAGCGCACTATATCCTATTATAACACTCTAGCCTACTATACTAGCGCACTATATCCTACTATAATACTCTAGCCTACTATACTAGCGCACTATTTCCTACTATAATAACCTTGTCTAATATACTAGCCCACTATATCCTACTATAATATATATCCTACTATAATACTCTAGCCTACTATACTAGCCCACTATATCCTACTATAATACTCTAGCCTACTATACTAGCCCACTATATCCTATTATAATATATATATCATACTATACTAGCCGACTATATCCTACCATAATACTCTAGCCTACTATACTAGGACACTATATCCTACTATAATAATCTAGCCTACTATACTAGACCACTATATCCTACCATAATACTCTAGCCTACTATATTAGCCCACTATATCCTACCATAATACTCTAGCCTACTATACTAGCCCACTATATCCTACCATAATAATATAGCCTACTATACTAGGACACTATATCCTACTATAATAATCTAGCCTACTATACTAGCCCACTATATCCTACCATAATACTCTAGCCTACTATACTAGCACACTATATCCTACTATTATAATATCTTACTACATTAGCCCATTATGTCCTACTACAATAATCTAGCCTACTACACTAGCCCACTATATCCTACCATAATACTCTAGCCTACAATACTAGCACATTATATCCTACTATAATAACTCCACACTTACAAACCCCCAAATAACTAACTTTAACTAACCCATTGCCTTTGACAACCCTATTACTACCATTACTACTACTACAGTTTAGTAACTGTCACTACCACTACTATTTAACAACCATACAGTGGTGGAAAAAGTACCCGATTTTCATACTTGAGTAAAAGTAAAGATTCCTTAAAAGAAAATGACTCAAGTAAAGCTGAAAGTCACCCAGTAAAATAATACTTGAGTAAAAGTCTAAAAGTATTTGGTTTTAAATGTACTTAAGTATCAAAAGTAAAAGTATAAATAATTTAAAATGTCTTATTTTAAGCGAACCAGACAAAACTATTTTCTTGTTTTTTAAATTTACGGATAGCCAGGGGCACAGTTCAACACTCAGACAAAATTCACAACCTAAAGGTTTGTGTTTAGTGAGTCTGCCAGATCAGATGCAGTAGGGACGACTAGGGATTTTCTCTTGATAAGTGTGTGAATTCGACAATTTTCCTGTCCTGCTAAACATTCAAAATCTAACTAATACTTTGGGTGTCAGGGAAAATGCATTCATTAAAATGTACATTATTTTCTTTAGAAATGTAGTTAAGTAAAAGTTGTCAAGAATATAAAAATTCAAGTATAAATACCCCCAAAAACTACTTAAGTAGTACTTTAAAGTATTTTTTACTTACAGTTGAAGTCGGAGGTTTACATACACCTTAGCCAAATACATTTAAAAATACATCATTATCCATTTGGAAGACCCATTTGCGACCAAGCTTCAACTTCCTGACTGATGTCTCTGAGATGTTGCTTCAATATATCCACATAACTTTCCTTCCCTCATGATGCCATATATTTTGTTAAGTGCACCAGTCCCTCCTGCAGCAAACACCCCCCACAACATGATGCTGCCACCCCTGTGCTTCACGGTTGGGATGGTCTTCTTCGGCTTGCAAGCCTTCCTGTTTTTCCTCCAAACATAACGATGGTCATTATGGCCAAACAGTTCTATTTTTGTTTCATCAGACCAGAGGACATTTCTCCAAAAAGTACAATCTTTGTCCCCGTGTGCAGTTGCAAACCATAGTCTTGCTTTTTTTAATGGCAGTTTTGGAGCAGTGGCTTCTTCCTTGCTACGTGGCCTTTCAGGTTATGTCAATATAGGACTCGTTTTACTGTGGATTTAGATACTTTTGTACCTGTTTCCTCTAGCATCTTCACAAAGGCCTTTGTTGTTGTTCTGGAACTGATTTGCACTTTTCGCACCAAAGTACGTTCATCTCTAGGAGACAGAACGCGTCTCCTTCCTGAGTGGTATGACGGCTGCGTGGACCCATGGTGTTTATACTTGCGTACTATTGTTTGTACAGATAAACGTGGTACCTTCAGGCCTTTGGAAATTGCTCCCAAGGATGAACCAAACTTGTGCAGGTCTACAATTTTTTTCTTTGCTGATTTCTTTTGATTTCTCCATAGTTTGAAGGTAGGCCTTGAGTTTGAAGGTAGGCCTTGAGTTTGAAGGTAGGCCTTGAGATACATCCACAGGTACACCTCCAATTGACTCAAATTATGTCAATTAGCCCATCAGAAGCTTCGGAAGCCATGACATAATTTTCTGGAATTTTCCAAGCTGTTTAAAGGCACAGTCAACTTAGGGTATGTAAACTTCTAACCCATTGGAATTGTGATACAGTGAATTATAGGTGAAATAATCTGTCTGTAAACAATTGTGGGAAAAATTACTTGTGTCATGCACAAAGTAGATGTCCTAACCGACTTGCCAAAACTATAGTTTGTTAACAAGAAATTTGTGGAGTGGTTGAAAAACGAGTTTTAATGACTCCAACCTAGGTGTATGTAAAATTCCGACTTCAACTGTAAGTACTTTACACCACTTTACAAGACTTGCAAGCACACATATTTTATTTCGGAAATGTTTTAGTTTTGTAAATGTTATTCTAAGAACGTCAGTGTGTATTTATTCCCCACTTTACAAAAAAAAGGAAATCACCTTGGCAGAAAACGCAATATCCTTGTCTGCCTGTTGCAACGCCCACCATAATGGCCTACCTCACGGAGATGCTGTGGCCAATCTGTTGATTTGAGCCTACGGATGCATTAGATGGCTGCTAGGTGATGCCTAGGCTAGAAAATTGTAATTCAACCAAGACACATTCATATCACCATGATACCAATATCTGAAGGCTTTCATTTATATCATTGTTGCACAACAGAATGCCACCTCCATACCTATGTAATAATCACCGTGGAAGTGGGAGTCCATATCAGGCCGTATCATCTGGAACTGTAGGCCTACATGTTATTCTCCTCAAGCTTCATTCAATATAAATGCATCCTTCTCCAACTCCTCTCATATTTATGAGACACTTTCTAAGTCTGCCAAAAACAATCCCGCTATTACCGCTTTCATGAGGCTTGTTCGGAAAGGGGAAGGAGGATATACTGTAGCAGGCATCCTATATGGTCATTCCAAACAATGATGGGCTTCATGAACACACATCTCTAAAACAGAATGCATGTTGATGTTCCCGCTGGAGCTAAACAGGTAGACTCAATGTTGTTTTGACGTTATTTCTTTCATGCACAGAAACTTTGAAAAAAACACGATGCCATTTATCTAATATAGGATATGTAATGGCACATCATGCACACACGCACTCAGAAATACAATCATGTGCCACCAACGAATGTTGTATCACTGTTTAACATTAAAAACATGATATCTAATTAAGATTCCATTCATATATACAGTATGACGTCTCTGAAAAGGACACTTTCCTTACAGAAAAACCACAGGATTTCACATTAAACTTAATTTGGTCCTGTGTGGCTCAGTTGGTAGAGCATGGTGCTTGCACTGCCAGTGTTGTGGGTTTGATTCCTGGGGCCGCCCATATGTAAAATGGCATATATTATATTATTAGAAAACTTGTTTTTGGAACACTATCCAATCGATCATGTTTACACATGTAGTGTCGTGTTATCACGTTGCTTTAGACGTCACATGTTAGTTATCACATTCACTTTACATAAGATCACATGGAAAAGTGTGAACTTCATGTGGTTTTTCCATAAGGGTTAGTATCGGCTTCTTAGAGGACGAAACCAAATGTGATATTTCAGAGGAGAGGAGCAGTAGAGCGCCTAGCACCCAGCCTTGAGGGTAAGAGTATTGCTGGTTACTGTACAGCAATCTCATTCAAATTCCAGGCAAGGAAATCAGCACATTGGGCCAGTGGACGCACACACCCACTCATTACCAAAGTTGTCGTGGAAACAACCTAGTTCTGGCTGGCACTGGGCCTGTGTGGAAGGCCCCCAAAAATTGTGAAAGACTCCAGTCACCCAAGTCATAGACTGTTCTCTCTGCTACCGCACAGCAAGCGGTACCAGAGCGCCAAGTCTAGGACCAAAAGAATCCTTAACAGCTTCTACCCCCAGGCCATAAGACTGCTGAACAATTAATCAAATGGCCACCAGGACTATTTACAGTTCGGGTGAAGTCCCTTTGTTTTTACAATGCTGCTACTCACTATTTATTATCTGTGCATAGTCACTTTACCCCTACCTACATGTACAAATTACCTCGACTAACCTGTGCCCCCGCACATTGACTCGGTACCGGTTATTTTATTGTTGCTTTTTATTCTTTTTTATTTTATTTTTTACTTTCGTTTATTTTGTAAATATTTTCTTAACTCTATTTATTGAACTGCATTGTTGGTTAAGGGCTTGTAAGTAAGCATTTCACGGTATCTGTTGTATTCGGCGCAAGTGACAAATACATTTTGATTTGATTTGGCACATAGGGGTTTGAACTAAAGAAAGCATTGGGGTTCTGTCTGGGGACTGTACTAGCACATGAAATGTTCCCTAGCTCCCCCGAGACAGCAACAGCTAGTTATGTCAACCCAAAACATTGTTAGGAAGTCTGGCATGTACAGATATTAGATCATATTCTTCTGAATCCAACCATACAGCATGCAGTGGAAAAAAATAGTACATAACACCTGTTCACATGCTGATCCAGAACCATCAACCAAGGGAAATAGCAGGTTGTCAGTGCTGTTATTTTGACTGATGGGGAAGAAAGCATATTACACCATCCCTATCCCACAGGGTCTTCCCCTCGTCTCATTTTCATACAGGGCTCAGCAGCTTCTTATGAACCCATGACCCACAGGCCTGGGGAGAGAGGAATGGATTTGAGTTAGAGACTGACTGACAGTCTACCGGTTAAAACTGGTTTTCATCTGCCTGCCCCACTGCTAAGCCCCACAGCCTTTGAATTCAGCTGCAGATTACCGGCAGCAGGTAAAGTGTTGGTTGCATGTTTCATGAGCTGAAATAAAAGATCCCAGAAATGTTCCATATGCACAAAAAGCTATTTTCGATGTTGTTTACATCCCTGTTAGTGAGCAATTATTCTTTGCCAATATATTCCATCCACCTGACAGGTGTGGCATATCAAGAAGCTGATTAAAAAGCATGATCATTACACAGGTGCACACAAATGGCGCCGGAGAAGAAGGCAGACGTTTTACGTGCCCCCAACCGATCGTGTTTTTGTTTGTTTATTTGCTTTGTTTGTAACTTATATTTTGTATATAATGTTGCCGCTACCGTCTCTTATGACCGAAAATAACTTCTGGACATCAGGACTGCGATTACTCATCACGGACTGGCAGAATCCTTTTTTTCCTATAGTCTGACGAGCCCGACGTGAACGATATACAGGTTTCTTGGGAACAGGCCCAGATCCCCATGATTTGCGTGAAGAGGAGGCAGAGAAAAAGGGTCCGGAGGGGGGGCTGCCTTCTGAGAATTCGAAGCCGATCGAATAAACCCCCAATTCCTTCTATTCTGCTAGCAAACGTGCAATCTTTGGACAATAAAATCGATGACCTACGCGGAAGATTAAACTACCAACGGGACATTCAAAACTGTAATATCTTATGCTTCACGGAGTCATGGCTGAACGACGACACTATCAACATACTGGTTATACGCTGCACCGGCAGGATAGAATAGCGGTGTCTGGTAAGACAAGGGGCGGCGGACTATGTATTTTTGTAAATAACAGCTGATGCACGATATCTAAGGAAGTCTCGAGCTATTGCTCGCCTGAGGTAGAGTATCTCATGATAAGCTGTAGACCACACTATATACCTAGAGAGTTTTCATCTGTATTTTTCGCAGCTGTTTACATACCACCACAGTCAGAAGCTGGCACTAAGACAGCATTGAATGAGCTGTACTCCGCCATAAGCAAACAAGAAAACGCTCACCCAGAGGCGGTGCTCCTAGTAGCCGGGGACTTTAATGCAGGGAAACTTAAATCTGTTTTACCAAATTTCTATCAGCATGTTAAATGTGCAACCAGAGGACAAAAAACTCTTGACCACCTTTACTCCACACACAGAGATGCATACAAAGCGCTCCCTCGCCCTCCATTTGGCAAATCTGACAATAATTCTATCCTCCTGATTTCTGCTTACAAGCAAAAATTAAAGCAGGAAGCACCAGTGACTAGATCAATAAAAAAGTGGTCAGATGAAGCATATGCTAAGCTACAGGACAGTTTTGCTAGCACAGACCTCCGATGGCATTGAGGAGTACACCACATCAGTCATTGGCTTCATCAATAAGTGCATCGATGACATCGTCCCCACAGTGACCATACGTGCATACCCCAACCAGAAGCCATGGATTACAGGCAACATCCACACTGAGCTAAAGCAAGAGCTACAGCTTTCAAGGAGCGGGACTCTAACCCGGAAGCTTCTAAGAAATCACGCTATGCCCTCCGATGAACCATCAAACGGGCAATACAGGACTAAGATCGAATCGTACTACACCGGCTCTGACGCTCATCGGGTGTAGCAGGGCTTGCAAACCGTTACAGACTACAAAGGGAAGCACAGCTGAGAGCTGCCCAGTGACATGAGCCTACCAGATGAGCTACTTCTATGCTCACTTTGAGGCAAATAACACTGAAACATGCATGAGAGCACCAGCTGTTCAGGAAGACTGTGTGATCACTCTCTCCACACCCGATGTGAGTAAGACCTTTAAACAGGTTAACATTCACAAGGCTGCAGGGATGGATGGATTACCAGGACGTGTACTGTGAGCATGCGCTGACCATCTGGCAAGTGCCTTCACTGACATTTTCAACCTCTCCCTGTTTGAGTCTGTAATACCAACATGTTTTAAGCAAAACCCATGTGCCCAAGAACACTAAGGTAACCTGACAAAATGACTACCAACCTGTAGCACTCACGTCTGTAGCCATGAAGTGCTTTGAATGGCTGGTCATGGCTCACATCAACACCATTATCCCAGAAACCCTAGACCCACTCCAATTTGCATACCGCCCCAACAGATCCTGGACTTCCTGACATCTGCAACTGGATCCTGGACTTCCTGACAGACCGCCGCCAGGTGGTAAGGGTAGGATAACAACACTCCGCCACACTGATCCTCAACACAGGGGCCCCTCAGGGGTACGTGCTCAGTCCCCTCCTGTACTCCCTGTTCACTCATGACTGGACAGCCAGGCACGACTCCAACACCATCATTAAGTTTGCCAATGACTCAACAGTGGGCCTGATCACCGACAACGATGAGACATCTTACAGGGAGGAGGTCAGAGTCCTGGCCATGTGGTGACAGGACAACAACCTCTCCCTCAACAGGATCAAGACAAAGGAGATGATTGTGGACTACAGGAAAAATAGGACCGAGCACACCCCCATTCTCATCGACGGGGCTGCAGTGGAGCAGGTTGAGAGCGTCACGTTCCTTGGTGTCCACATCACCAACAAACTATCATGGTCCAAACACACCAAGACAGTCGTGAAGAGGGCATGACCAAACCTATTCCCCCTCAGGAGACTGAAAAGATTTGGCATAGGTCCTCAGATCATCAAAAGGGTCTACAGCTGCACCATCGAGAGCATCCTGACTGGTTGTATCACTGCCTGGTATGGCAACTGCTCGGCCTCCGACCACAAGGCACTACAGAGGGTAGTGCGAACGGCCCAGTACATCACTGCGGTCAAGCTTCCTGCCATCTAGGACCTCTATACCAGGTGGTGTCGGAGGAAGGCCCTAAAAATTGTCAAAGACTCCAACCACCCTAGTCATAGACTATTCTCTCTGCTACCGCACTGCAAGCGGTACCGGAGCGCCAAGTCTAGGTCCAAGAGGCTACTAAACATCTTCTACCCACAAACCATATGACTCCTGAACATCTAATCAAATGGCTACTCAGACTATTTGCATTGCCCCCCCCCCCCCCCCCCCCCTTACACCGCTGTTTCTCTCTGTTGTTATCATCTATGCATAGTCACTTGAATAGTCACTACCTACATGTACATATTACCTCAACCAACCAGTGCCCCCGCACATTGACTCTGTACCGGTACCCCACATGTATATAGTCTCACTATTGTTATCTTACTGCTGCTCTTTAATTACTTGATACTTTTTTTCTTATTCTTCGCTGTATTTTTTTAAACTGCATTGTTGGTTAGGGGCTCGTAAGTAAGCATTTCACTGTAAGGTCGTACACCTGTTGTATTTGGCGCATGTGACTAATAACGTTTGATTTGATTTGTGCTGGGGACAATAAAAGGCCACTCTAAAATGAGCAGTTTTGTCACACAACACAATGCCACAGATGTCTCAAGTTTTGAGGGAGTGTGCAATTGGCTTGCTGACTGCAGGAATGTCCATCAGAGCTGTTGCCAGAGAATTTAATATTAATTTCTCTACCATAAGCCACCTCCCACATCGTTTTAGAAACTTGGCAGTCTGTCCAACCTGCGTCACAACCGTAGACCACGTGTAACCCTGCCAGCCTAGGACCTCCACATACGGCTTCTTTGCCTGTGGAATCGTCTGAGACAAGCCACCAGGACAGCTGATGAAATTTAGGTTTATTTATGTCTGTAATAAAGCCCCTCCCAGTCATGTGAAATCCATAGATTGGGGCTAAATTTATGCATTTCAATTGACTCATTTCCTTATATGAACTTTAATTCAGTGAAATCATTGAAATTGTTGCATGTTGCGCTTATATTTTTGAACGTTCTGTACCAGTGATTTCAATTTAGAATGTTTGAGTCTGCATTACACCATTTAAATAAATGGGGATACAGAAAGATGTATGGTTTTAAAAGTAAAAATAGGAGCAAACTACAGTTTTGAAGCAATCTAAGATGAGAAAGTCTGCACATTTCAAATTTGATTTGGTGTTTGTAGCTAAAATGGTTAAGTACAGTGGGAATTGCTAAAATCGACTATTATAGCCCATGGATCTTGTATGCAAATGTGCTTTTAGTTCAAAAGTATAAATATGTTCAGCAATCTTTTGACAAGCAAAAGTCAGTCTGCACATTTTAACATTGGTTCCGTATTTGTAGTTTAAACAATTCAAGAGCAGTGGTGAATCCAGGAATGACCCATTGTAGTTTATGGAGCCTTGATGCACATTTTAAATGGCTACAGTTGAAAAATAATAAACCTTATCAAATCTCTATTGACAAGCAATCTACGCTGAGTCAGTCTGTAAGTTTTAAAGTTGGTTTGGTGTTTATCTTAACAGTTGAATACCTGATTTAAAAAAAAATAATCATTCAAGTCTACGGTCCTTGAAATGCACTGAGATTAATGCCTATATGGTTGTAGTATGAAAGTATAACAGTATCAACATATTTTTTCAAGCAACCTGAAGACAGTCGGCGTGCACGTTTTAAACTCGGTAGCTTTTACGGGTTTGGCACAACAAATTCCAGCATAAGGCAATTAATAAGAAGACATTTTGTTTTAATTTTAGTAGGCTAGTTGTTCTTGATTTCAGCAAGCACCGCTAATAAGAGGCAGTATAAACCCAGGGCGATTAGGAATTTTTTTGTAGGCTACACTTTTGCACTGCAGTATTGTAGAAATCCTGGGGTGTTTCTTTTTAGTATCTCATGTCGTAACATCTGCGCTACTCTGGGTTGCTTTTCCATGGAGAGCTGAGGCTGTGCAAGGCAATTGAACATGATTAGATTAGCTGACAGTTCAAGCAACAGACTCGGTATGTATGCTTTAAATGACTAGTGTCAAAGTAGAGATTTTGCCTGCCACGGGCATGGTCTCGCGACAATTATGGTGTGCAATGCATCAAGAATCGCCCCTATCCCTATACAAATCTCTATACAAATGACATTATGTTATCTGACTCAGATAGCAAATAATAGCAAATATGTTCTACTCTTCTGTGGTGGCAGGCTGTAATTGGGTAGGGCTATATTTGATGTGGAAGCTTTAGACTGTGATTCTGATCTGTCTGCAAGATTAGATAAACTAGGCATGGTGTAAATATAGTCAACACAGAAGTAAAATAGCAACTTTGTTTCAATATTTTGTCTCCTTAATTAGCAGTTCAATTCCACATCATGCCTTAACTAGCAGTTCTATTCCACATCATGACAAGTAAACTGCTCGGCCTGGCACACAGTACATTCACTTATGCCCCGCCCACCCTACTCTCTCTCTCACCCCAAAACAATTATCGAGGAAGGACGGCTCTTTTATACCTCAATTGAAAGAACCACAACGCCACATTACACATCTTATAGTGTGTTGTCGAGCAGCACTGAATATCGTTCGATTGCAACTTGCCTCTTTCTTTGAAGATGGCGCGAAAGCATGCATTCCGTTTAGTCTTTGCATTTCGGATCTAAACCTGAAGAAATGTCGATGTTCGCCGGAAGTAAGAGCGTTTGACTAGCTCAGGTAAGGCATTTTTAACATCTTTGTACCAGACAGAGCAATCAACGATGCCATGGGTATTTCAAACAGAGGGTTGTGATGAGAGGGACGCTTATATAGAGATCACAATGGGTTTCAAACTGTGCCACGGAAAAGGGGGCATGCAGAATGAACGGTTAAAACATTGTCATTGGCTTCTATCCGAAATATAGCGTGAATTACAAAGTTGCCTACATCCTAATAACATGTTCAAAACAACGTGTGCCTATTTCACCTACAACAAAAATATGGGTTCCCATCGAGCTGAAAACGCCAGTGATATTATATTCTTAATGTCTAATTTGAATATTTCTCAATATTTTGTAACAGTCCTCATTCCTGCAGTGAACTTATCCCACAGCACACCTATTGAGTGTTGAGAGGATCAACACAAGCTGCCATGTGAAGGCTTTTATTTGAGTCAATATTGGTTCTCAAAAGTCAACTTGGCTACAACGAATCATACACACATTGGACTATATTGACTCATCTTTTCATAACTTTACTATGTTATTTTACGTTTTGGACATGATAAACTACACTATGCAGATGGACTTGCACATGTTAAATAGAGAGACAGACAGGTGAGAGGCAGGGTGACCGAGTCTTGCAGCCCTGTCTGATAGCCCTTCCCAGGCCCAGTCTGTTCAGCCACCTTTCACAGTCCTGACATCTTAATTACTGGACACCTGTGAACACCTGGTGTTGGGAATGGGGTATCCCTCCCTTTGTGTGTGGTTGTGTGTGTATATGTATGTGTGTGTGTGTGTGTGTGTGTCAATTGCAGCCCTTTGTTAAAACACCCAATCCTAAATCAACCCATAGCCCCTACCGCCTAACCCTGGATCGGTACAGCTGTCAGTAAGGTAATAGCTCCTCTTTGCTCTCTAATAATGGGTGAAGTTGTCACCAAATTGCTTTTTATTTTCCTATTCTCTCAGATCTACACAAGTGCGTATCGCTGTAGCTGCAATTTGGGGATTTGGTGAGAAAATGACATGCAGGTAAAGAACACCTTGTCTCGCCATGTGGTGTGTTACCTAATAAGGCCAGAGGAGGTGTCGTGTGTATATAGCCAATGAATGCCAATATACCACGGCTAAGGGCTGTTCTTATGCAGGATTCAGCCAATCAGCATTCGGGGCTCGAACCATTCAGTTTAGAATGTTAAGTAAACACCTTCACAGAAATGTGTTGGAAGACGAGCTTCCTGCGTTATGCTGCAAGATACAGCATGAATTCATTTCTGGGTGCTTTTTGAAAGCTCCATGGTTTGTTCCAGACAGTATAGGGCATTTCCATGTAAAATGCCCCATGAGCACATCAAATTTGGTGTCACATGAAACTCATAATCTATATTTTTAGAAATGAAGGCGTATCTACTTTTTTAAACCAAAGGCTTTGATTTCTAGCCTAATGGATGGACAAAGGGTTTTCGATAACATCTAGCAGACAGTCTTTTATAAGCAATTAGAAATGCATCAAAACACAATAACGTTGAAGTAAAGGCCCCTGCCAACTAATATCTACATTCATAACGTAGTTTTGCAAAAATTATTAGTCTTCTGTAAGTTTAAGTAATATTGCCTAGTGTCTTGTCATTCTGTTACCAAAAAACCCACAAATCTTTAAGATATTTTATAATTTCTCTCCCTGATGAGGACGGAGGAGAATGGAAGATCACAGAATTAACAAGTAAAGGTAGACCTATCAATTAGCTGTAGGTTTTTACTGATATCAATTTGGTTTATGATTTATTAAGTGATTCAAACACATAATTCTGTTAATAAATCAGTAAAAGACAATTACAAAACAACTCAGAATGACTGAAACTGAATTGGCTGCAATGGGAATTCATAGTAGTCACAAACCACTGTTGGGTCACCTGCTACTGTCTTCTCTTCCACTGGCATACTGTTAAGTTCAGCTCATAACTGTTTTCTTTCTCTTTCTGTCACGTGGTGGTCAGACCAAGAGTGTGAAAACAGTCTGGACAACCCCTCCCTCTTTGTCTCCCTGTCTCTCCAGTTAATGTCACCTCTCCCAGCTCTTACTGACACCTACCCATGAGCCCCCTCTCTTTCCATTTACTGTATCCAGCCCCTTCACCCACTGAACTCTGACCCACACCGGACTTCCATGGACGTTGAAGTTTGGTCAGTCCAAATCTAAACCAATCATGGACAGTAAATAAAAGTAGTGTAGGACAGTATGGTAGCCCGGGTTGGGAAGTAACTGATCACACATCACACTCCAGACTGACAATTTCCCCTGGTGGAACTGGAGCCACTAGGATTTTCTGTTGGTTGCACCAGTCCATGATTTGGACTCACCCCCAAAACAAATTCTGCGTCATACAAAATACATGTATATATTTTTTTTCTTTTTTCTTTTCATCATCTAATGTAATTCGGTGCTTTATTAAAAAGTGTAAAAGAATACTGAGATGGTGTTTCATATTTTAATGTTGGGATTTGAATGTGCAGCCTAATCCAATGATTGTCGTGCATTTTGGGTTAACAATTAGGCTATTGTTATTTTTAAAATAGTGCCCCAGAAATGTCTTATTTCTTTCTTTTTTTGTTCAATACAGATGAATTTTCCGGTATCTTTATGTGCACTAATATCATAGGCACATTTTATGTGGGGCTAATTTACCACCTGAGTAAGTGCAAATTCCAAAAACTTCAGAACGCAATAAATATAATACTCACTGCAAGTAGCCATGTATCAATTATAACAGTTGAGTCAGGTGACCATGTAGAAGGTGCGGCTCTCATCAATGCGACCAATTGAAGGTAGTGCATTGAGTTGTATGGGTTGTTTAACTTGGCAATCAATGGTTCAGCATCATTCTGTTACTGTGGAATAGCCCCTATTTGATTTTGTTGTTGTTGTTTTGAACCCCCTGGCCCATGCTGTGTGAGTCACGTCTGGTGCCAGCCTGCGTAAGATAGGCCAGTAGTTGTTATGAGATTTCATTCAGTCACAGACTCGGTCACGAGGCTTAGGCTACACAAAACAGGGGTTCTCTCCCTAAAGCCATTCGAGTAGAGAGTTCTGATGTCTTGCTCCTCTCTTTTAATGCAAAACTGGAAACAACTGCTTGGTGAGTTTGAAGGCTAGATAAAACTGGTCCACACAAGAAGAGACATTGTGCCTTTATCACACTTACTCTTTTGTGATAGGCTAACCAACTTGCCCCCAAAAAGGTAAGAAGAAAGACCTCTTCGTTCCGTCCTGTATCATTTATGTTACCACAGTGGATCCCAGACTTTTCATTTGAATCCGCAGGGAGACTTACGAGGTCCTCAGGATGTTTGGGAATGTTAATAAGTTGCCATTACCACCGAACACTGGAGCTGAGTCAGTCAGCCTCTCTGTCTCAGGATGAGGTGGTTTTTGCTCTGGAGGCACTGAGAGTCCTGAGACTGACATCCATTTTGGGGAAAAAGATCGCATGAAAACCGGGTCACAGGAGGTAGGACCTGATCACCACACCTCCCCTGGGAACCCATATGTGTGACTCATTTTTCTTTAATCTAGAGCTCCCATCAAACAAACACGGAACTTTGCTCTCCTTCCTGACCACAGATGTTATCGTGTACTTTTTATATCCATGCATTGTGTGATATCTGCACAAATCAGGAAGTGGAGAGGATTTCTGTCAAATGAAAACTGCAATGTAATATTTCTGGGTAGCATACAGTACTGTTACAGTAGTTCCCCCCCATAGTCACATGAAAGTTTCTGGGTACTTTGTAACTAAGTACAATTTATTATCATGATACAGTGAAGAGCATGTGTTTGCTGTCTCGTCAGTTGTAATATTATCGAGGGAGAAACACTGACAGATAAGGGAATCGCAAGCCAACACAAAACACCACTCCATTTGCTTGAAAATAACCTCTTGAAGTTTTTCTCCTGCAGCCATGTGGGCGTTGAGTCTCTGTCTTCTACATGTGACTTGAGCTGAGAGGTAGCAGGGTAGATAAGCCTGGTGGTATAACGTGTACTGTAAATTCCCCTCCTGCCATGGTTATTAGAGAGCCTCCCTCAATGGTGCTTTAGCCAGGAGCCAAAGCTACATTTACCTTCCTCCCACATCAAGAGCATTTGTCATGCACCACATCAAGAGGTAAAGGGCTGTTCTTAGGCACGACGCAACACAGAGTGCTTTGATACAGCCCTTAGCCGTGGTATACTGGCCATATATCACAAACCCCCAAGGTGCCTTAATGCTATTATAAAATGGTTACCAATGAAATTAGAGCAGTAAAAATAAATGTTTTGTCATACCTATGGTATACGGTTTGATATACCACGGCTGTCAGCCAATCACCATTCAGGGCTCGAACCAACCAGTTTATAATTATGCATATACAGTATGCATTATGTGCCATGACAATGGCAATGTAGGAGCGTTTTCTAAACAGGCCAGCAGCACATGAGAGAAGAGGATAACAGAAAAGATGGAGCTTAGCGAGGCGTGTCATTGAAGATGGAGGAAGGCATTTTGTCAGCAGAAACAGGACAGGCGGGATATCATCTCTCCACGGAGAGACCTCCTGCTGCTGGCTCTCTGGAATGACTTCTACAGGCTGTGTATGTGTGTGTTTGAGAGAGAGAGTGTGTGTCACACTGTGTGCCAGTGTGAGTTTGCGTGTGTGTGTGTGGGGGGGGGGGTTTGCGTGTGTGTGTGCGCGCTTGCCTGTGTGTTTGCATGACTGTGTGTGCGTGGGCACTGCTGGAGAGACCAGGAGCCATGTGCCAAACCCCGTGGCCCATTGTGAGACCAGCTGGTGTGTGAAGAGGGCCAGCGGTCAGTTGCGTTCCCAACCAGGCTGGAGCTGAAGATGTCTCTTTTCCACTTTAGAACATAATACCTGCTATGTCTATGATTGGCTATAAGGCAGAACCAGACCCTATCTCTGTTTTTCATCTTTCTATCTCCCCCTCTCTCAGATGTGGTTTTATGAATCATCTCAGTCATCTCAGAGGCACAGAGGAAACATCCACAGCTGTTGTTTGGCTTCCCTTGTCTATCTCAGCCATGCTGTTTCTGTTTTCGCCTACACCTTGACATTACCGTCAGGGTCTAGATGGATTGTTTTTATGTGGAGAGGATCTGGGTGTATCTGTGGGGAGAGGATTTTGGTGTGTTCTTATGTGTTGACTTAGCTAATGTGTGTTTGATGGATCGTTGTGTTATTGCTGTTACAGCACTGTGTTCAGGTTGTTGCTACAGCACTGCGTTCAGGCAGGAAAATGACGCTCGTGCTCGCCCAGTTCAATTTGTGAGTGTCTGGTTGGAGAGAAAGCAGAGGGCCAATTGTGTTCCTCCTGGGGCAAGATTGTCTCTATCTGATTGGAGACAGACGTGTGACCTCTGACCCCTGTGTCCTGATTAGGAAGGGTGGGGGGGGGGGGGGGCAGCCAGCTTTCCAGGCTTTGTAGTGAGGAATATATAGTCAGTGCCTGTGGAGATGTCAGTGCAGAGTTCATTCATGGTGTCTTTTGCTAAAAACAAGGTTTGGGAAGCCCTATTTTTTTTTTCTCCTTTCTTTTCTCCCATGCCATACTAATGCCACTCAAATCCTGCTTTTGAAATGGAGGGCCTGCTTTAGTAGCCTAGTTTAAACACAATTGAATGGAACAAAGAAGAGACTTCTCTCTTCAGAATACTGCCAGTGGGTTACCCAATGGAATTTAAATTCATCACCTTAATTTCCCACCATTCAGTAGCGTTTCCCGATGCAGATAGAGGTTATTATTTCAGTTTAACCTTCCGTGTCATTCACGCTAGCCTTCACTGCACTGGCTCACTGGAGGAGATGGAAAGACCTTTGAAGGAAATGACACTCTAATCGTTTTATATTTTTGACATTTCGTCAGGAAATGCATCTCTGTCTCAGATTGTGCAATGGTTGCACAGCCTTTCCTCTACAGGGAGCCAGGTTTTCCTGTGTCTACCCTTGTCAATGGCAAGGCTGTGCTCACTGAGTCTGTACTTTGTCAAGGTTTTGATCAGTAACCATGGTCAAATAGTTAGCCACGGTGTACTGTCGATTTAGGGCCAGATAGCACTGCATTTAGCTTTGTGTTTCCTAATAAGAAATGTAGTTTTGTTTTGACTGTGTTGTAATTTGGTTTATTCTGATTGATTGGATGTTCTGGTCTTGAGGCTTCAGTGTGTTAGTAGAACAGGTTTGTCAACCCAGGACCAGCTGGATGAGGGGACTCTTTTCTTTGCTCAGCTCTTGGCATTGCAGGGCTTGGTATTGATATGAGAGGGAGTCACTGTCTTTCAGATGTTTCTAAAAGTTAATTGCTCTTTTTTGAGTTTTTATAATTAGTGGATATTGGCCTAATTCTGCCCTGCATGCATTGTTTGTTTGTAGTTTTCCTCTGGACATGTAGGAGAATCTTACAGAATTCTGCATGCAGGGTTTCAATGGGGTGTTTGTCCCATTTGATGAAATCTCGTTTTGCAAGTTGACCCCACACCTCGCTGCCATAAAGTGCAATTGGTTCAATGACACATTCAATTAGTTTTAGCCAAATTTTAATTGGTATTTCAATTTGAATTTGTTTTTTAATGGCATAGAAGGCATTCTCTCTCTGTTCATTCACTGCCTCATTAAGGTATCCAGTTGAGCTTATTTTTAAACCTAAGTAATTCTTAGCTTAATACTCAGCTGTGATGGCTCCGTCTCTACCACTGCTGTGTGAAAACATCAAGGCTCTCCATTTAGTCTAGAAAAGACTCCAGAGGCCAATTCCACTACAAATTGGAGAAACGTCATTAATTAGCGAGTGCTGTTGTGAGAGCTACACTGAGCATTCTGCTCCTGCGTGCCACAGCCCGTGATTACATTTACCTGCTATTATAATGACTGCTGACCCCCCCAGCCCCCCCATTGGGCTAACTAATGGACAGGGTGGTAAGAATTGGCTGCACCTGCAAAAGAACGTGGCACAGTGGTGAACGGAGAAGGACACATTCCAATATTTTCTCTGGACAACACATTTTCCCTGAGTGAGCACACCAATTTACGTTTTGCTCAGAAATATCCTGAAACGATGCACATCACGTTACCTCAGGTTTCACTTCACAAACAAGGTCCCACTGTGGATGATTAAGCTTTTTCTACTGTGTGGAAAAACATAGTCTGTCTGCTCTGTTTTCACTGTGGTACATGGGAGAGGTACAGCACAGCTCCCCAACCCATCCTCTGCTCCTGCCCATAGAGAATGTAAACAGACATGACCTAACCTAACCAACTCAGGGCCACAATGCTGTCAAAGCTACAGTCAACCTCAACAGGATCAAAGAGTGAATACGAGGATAGATGGAAGGAAGGATTGGATTATTATTCTACATTTCCCCATTGCTTGGTAAACTAGTAATCAGCACCTTCTATTTTAAGTAGAAAGTTCTGACACGGGCAGGATACGTCCGAGAGAGAGGAAGGCTTTCATGTCTCAAAAGTAAAAGACAGTCCACTTCCGTTAGAACTTCAAAGAGGAGAAAGAAGGGCAGGGAGGAAGCATTTTCAACAAGGGAGATGTGTCCATCCTGGTCTTTGTAGTGTTTCTTATGTCTCTCTGTCCGCGACCCTGCGGAAAATCTAATTACCATAATACAAAAATCCCTATCAAAATTTCTGTTTAAGCTAGAGATATCTGTTTTTTTGTTGTGTTTTTGCATGGGATGCATCTCAATCCACTGTATCCACTAATGTTGGCCTTCCGCATCTGTATTGCCATGTATGAATGTGTTATTCAGTGCTTGTCTATGGGCTAATAGTCACATTTCAAAGTTTCATCAAATATATATATATATATGGGCTACTTACATTTAGCTATCGGATTTAGAATCCCTGTATCTTAGTATTGCCTTCTTAAAACAATTCCATATGTTAGCTTAGTAGAAACCCAGCCCCGGGCCCTTAGACCTTAAGCTATTATAGTGCTTACACTTACAGATGCATTGTGTTGTATGACATGGGCCTGTACTACTGAAGTTGCTCATCCACTTTATTGTATGAAAATGTGCTATACTAATAAAGTTAATAAACAAATAAATCTCTTTTTAGGCCTCATTCTGAGCACTTCCAGGTCGGCCTCTAGGGATCACTGACGGGACAGGACCCCAGCTGCACCCCACCCTGTCTCCCAGGTCCTCCACCATGACCCCAACCATGAAGCAGTGGAGGCAGCTGGTTCTGGTGGCGATGCTGGCCTGGCTCCTCATCTTCCTGGCCCTGCTCTCCCACTTCCTGGACCCCCGGGACGTGGAGCTCCGCTTGCCCTCCTCGCTCACCCACACCGAGACCCGCCGTCTGGCCTCCATCCAGGGCAGTCCATCGGGCATCAGGGCTTCTCCTCTCGAGGTGTCGTCCTCCTCTTCCCCCGCCAACCAGGACCCCAGCCACAGCCGACAGGGAAAACAGGAGGCCCTGGAGCTGAACCAGAATGGTGAGGTGGTCTGGAATGAGGTGGGAGATCAGGAAAGGGAAGAGAAGATTAGGAGGGAGAGCCTGAGGAGGAGGAGGAGGAGGAGGAAGAAGAGAGGGGGCAGAGACGAATACTACTTATCCCAGTCCAAGGCAGTGGTCCAGTGGCTCCGGAGGGGCATTGCCTCAGCGGGGATGCTTGCTCCACACCTGCAGAAGTCCATGAGGGACTACCTGCATCTCAACAGGCACCACGTGGCCTACAGGGGGCTGCGCAGGGGTAGGCAGAGCAGGAGGGATGTACTCTGTGAACTGAAGGAGCAGGCCAGGTTGAGGACACTGGACGGGACAGAGCAACCCTTCTCTGGCCTGGGCTGGGACAGGCTAGTGCCCCCACGACCTCTGGAGCAGCTTTGGGGCCAGGGGTCAAGGTTCAAGTCGTGTGCGGTGGTCACCTCGGCCGGGGCTATCCTCAACTCTTCCTTAGGGAGAGAAATTGGTGAGTGCTGTAGGACAGGTGATACACTTTTTTCCGAACATCGGCAGGATTTATAACGTAACTGTTAGCTCCAATGTAAATAAAGACACAGCTGCCAAGTTCTGGTATAAATCTAGATGGAAGTAAAGCTCAAACTAGATTTATTACACCCAGCAGGATGTTGCAGCTGCATAACACAACATACAAGTCACATAATCACAAAAGTATACCTTCTAACTGGGCAGAGTCATCTCCTTGTATGTCTAAGATAAACAGTTTCTCTGTTGCTGGGCAGGTCTTGGCCCGGCCTGAACCCAGAACTTTCGTAGGCGGGGAGGTGGGTGAAGGCTTCAGTTGGAGTGTTATTGGGTTGGGCCCCTCTGGCCCCCGTCCCAGTGGTCTCTTCAACTGTTGTCCTCACCTCAACCTCTGTTGACGACCACATTTCTCCTGACCCTAGTTCCACAGAGACTAGGCTAGCTTATCAGGAACTGAGGCTCGACTGTTGACCTTTATTCACATGAAATGAAGAGCATGTCTGGACAGACAGACAATGCAATATTACACTCAAGCTCCTAACTAATAACAAGTTAGTACTACTAATCAGACTGACTGTACAAGTTATTACAGCTGATTGTCAGACTCGTCTTCATCACTGCATAAGTGTATGGCTTTGGTAGGTTTGATTCACCCTTGGAATTGAACTGGCCTCTACCCTTAAGAGCTCTGAAGCTGGGAAGTTCCTCACGCCTATAGAAATTGCTCCGCGTTCAGTGCGTGTGAATGGGAACCCTGGCTTACTCTACGGGGATCTTTAGACCACTCTGCTTTGTTTTCATTCAGTAGCCTTTCGTGTTGATCGCATCAGACTGGCTTGTCACTCCTCATGTATCTGTTCATGTGAGTAGCCAGCCCGCGTGTCCTTGAAATGAGGAGGAAGAGCCGTGACAGTAATGCAGGCAGCTTTTTACAAGTGACACTTCAGCCCGTAAGATCAGACCTCCAAAGGAAAGGGTTTGCCGCTCTCTAGTGTTGGAGTTTGGTTAGTGACTCATAAGCGTCATGATGAGTATAATATTGTAGTTTACCAGAGCCAAGACTACATGTACACTGAACAATTATTATTATTATTTTTTAAACGCTACATGCAACAATTTCAAAGATTTTACTGGGTTACAGTTCACATAAGGAAATCAATTGAAATAAATTCATTCGGCCCTACTCTATGGATTGCACATGACTAGGCATACAGATATGCATCTGTGGATGCATGGATCAGAAAACCAGTTCGTAGATCAGAAAACCAGTTCGTATCTGGTGTGACCACCATGTGCCTCTTGCAGCGAGACACATCTCCTTCTCATAGAGTTGATCGGGGCTGTTGATTTTGGCCTGTGGAATATTGTCCCACACATCTTCAATGGATGTGCGAAGATGCTGGATATTGGCTGGAACACGCTGTTGTACACGTTGGTCCAGAGCATCCCAAACATGCTCAATGAGTGACATGCCTGAGTATGCAGGCCATGGAAGAACTGGGATGTTTTCAGCTTCCAGGAATTGTGTACAGATCCTTGCAACATGGGACCATGCATTATCATGCTGAAACATGAGGTGATGGCGGCGGATAAATGGCACGACAATATCTGTGCATTTAAATTTCCATTTGTCCAGACCATATCCCCACCTCCACCATGGGGCACTCTGTTCACAACGTTGACATCAGCAAACTGCTCGCCCACACGACGCCAAACACGCTGTCTGCCGGTACAGTTGCCAAGAGTGTGCATAGCTGTCATCAAGGCAAAGGGTGGCAATTTTGGATTTGTTTAACACTATTTTGGTTACTACATGATTCCATATGTTATTTCATAGTTTTGATGTCTCCACTATTATTCTACAATGTAGAAAATAGTAAAAAAAATAAAGAAAAACCCTTGAACGAGTAGGTGTTCAAACTTATGACTGGTACTGTGTTTATATATAATTTATAAAAAATGAAGAGTTCAGACTATTGAATGAGACGATATACAAATGTTTTTGAGAAGATAATTATAAAAATACAGGTATTTATTTTCATTTTGATAAGACATGAAAATGCAATGAAATTTAAGGTTATTTGTTTATGTAAAAATCAAATTGTACAAATTTTAATGTTGTGTCATTAAATTTGGTTGTGAAATTCTGGCTGAAAAATGTTGGTCCCCACTGAAGAAGTTTAAATACCACTGCACTCGAGGGAGACGTTCACCAGCCACATTACTTATGTAGATAAACCATGCCATTTTAATGGTACTGTTGGGTTGATGCATGCAGATAATGTCCATACCCTGTACTCAGATTCCCATGAGGCTGTGCTTCGCTTCAACGCTGCTCCTACAGAGGGCTATGAGAATGACGTGGGCAACAAGACCACCATCCGCATCATTAACTCTCAGGTAGGTCGCCCACTTCTCCTCCTGTGACCTTTTCTTTGGTACTCAGGACCCCCTATTGGTTGACAGTGGAATCACTGACACTCTGCCTTTTTTTGAATATGATTTGAGTTGATCTAGAGCTGAGTGAAACCGCTAGGCCGATCACTAAGACAGTCTATCCCAGCACTACCACACTTATCTAGTCAGTCTTTCATGATACACCTATCACTGGGAGAGGAAAAGTTGGCGTATGGGATCTGTACATGGTGGACTGTAGGTGAGATGTACTCTTATTGCTTGCCGCATATTTGTGTGTCCAATACTCCAGTTCCAGCTAAGATTACATTTAGCCTGGGGGGCTGGAGAACTGTCAGTACAGCGATCAGTAATTTGTCTCCCTGCAGATCCTGGCCCGGCCCAGACATCGCTTCAACACCAGCTCTTTGTATAAGGGTATGACACTGGTGGCCTGGGATCCTGCACCGTACTCTGTGGACCTGCTCAGGGTAGGTCTCTCTGCTCTCTCTCTCTCTCTCTCTCTCACTCGCTCACTCACTCACTCACTCACACTGTCAGTCACGCGCTGTAGTGTATGTGTCATTAATGACTTCCTAATCATCTCCTGGTTCATCTTAGGGAAAGTCTGGTGCAGAGTGAGCCAGCAAGCATCGCCGTTGTGGCCTTAAGCAAAGCACTTAAAGCCCTACAATTGCTCCAGGAGCGCTGCTTCCAGCAATGGTGTGTCTTGTGAGCGAGCGTAAACACTTCATTTCCATTCTAAATGGACAATAAAGTGCCTCATATTTTATACAAAAACATCTTAGGGTTTCCACTGAATAATTCAGAAAGTGTCAGTGTGTTTAGATTCAGGTATCTGGTGTTTGGCTTACACAGGCCCCTTCCTGAGATCCTGTTAGCGGTAGCGGTCATGCTAACATTCTAGCAGAGGCTTTTCTCCAGTGCAACTAACAGTCAGTTAACCAACTGTGTGAACACGCTCAATGGTGACAGTGCTGTCTTCAGCCTTGTGATTTAATGTGGTTCACGTGTGACTCTCCAGATGCCAGGAAACATGATGATCAACTGGGTGGTAATGAGGAAAAGCTGAACGATACGGACTTAGACTTAGACTTACTCAGTCCTGGTGAGGTGGGGAAATGGTTGTCTAGTTTATTAGTGTTCATCAACAGGGTATAACCTCTGGAGATGCTCCGTTTTGTTTTAAAGTAGTTTGACAAATTGCTGTTACATTGTTGGAAATGTAAGTGTGAAAGGGAATTCTTCCGAGTTCTTTGTTGAGACACTGGTAGGATTCCAATCTTCCATTCTCAGAGTATGCAAGATGTAATTTGTTTGTCTTGTCAGTTGAAAGAGATGGTAACTAGCCTAAGGGTCCTAAAATCAATCACATTAAAACAAACACTAATTAAATGTTTCTTATGAAAACACAAATTTAGGCCTTGTCAGTTTGTTAGAATTTCCTCCTCTGTCACACAGTTCAGTTGGCAAACTTTATTGAACGTTGCAAGTAGAAATGTAATTAATAGAGCAGACACAATTCCTTATTTTGCATGTCAGAGAGGCATGTTTGTTCTACATAGAAATATTTCTATCTGAATGTTCCATTGCTGAATGTACCCTTGTATACATTGCCTTCGGAAAGTATTCAGACCCCTTGACTTTTTCCACATTTTATTACATTACAGCCTTATTCTAAAATTGATTAAATCGTTTTTCCCCCTCAATCTACACACAATACCCCATCATGAAAAAGCAAAAAGAGGTTTTAGACATTTTTGCAAATGTATTACTAATAAAAAAACATATCACATTTACATAAGTATTCAGACCCTTTGGCAGCGATTACAGCATTGAGTCTTCTTGGGGTATGACGCTACAAGCTTGGCACACCTGTATTTGGGGAGTGTCTCCCATTCTTCTCTGCAGATCCTCTCAAGCTCTGTCAGGTTGGATGGGGAGCGTTGCTGCACAGCTATTTTCAGGTCTCTTCAAAGATAATCGATCGGGTTCAAGTCCGGGCTCTGGCTGGGCCACTCAAGAACATTCAGAGACCTGTCCCAAAGCCACTCCTGCGTTGTCTTGGCTGTATGCTGAGGGTCGTTGTCCTGTTGGAAGGTGAACCTTTGTCCCAGTTTGAGGTCCTGAGCACTCTGGAGCAGGTTTTCATCAAGGATCTCTCTCTGTACTTTGCTCTGTTCATCTTTCCCTCGATCCTGACTAATGTCCTAGTCCCTAACCCTGAAAAACATCCCCACAGCATTTTATTTTATTTATTTTTATTTATTTTTCCTTTATTTAACCAGGTAGGCAAGTTGAGAACAAGTTCTCATTTACAATTGCGACCTGGCCAAGATAAAGCAATGATGCTGCCATCACCATGCTTCACTGTAGGGATGGTGCCAGGTTTTCTCCAGACATGAGGCTTGGCATTCAGGCCAAATCAATCTTGGTTTCATCAGACCAAACTTGTTTCTCATGGTCTGAGAGTCTGTAGGGACCTTTTGGCCAGCTCTAGGAAGCTTTGGTGGTTCCACACTTCTTCCATTTAAGAGTGATAGAGGACACTGTTCTTGGGGACCTTCAATGCTGCAGAAATGTTTTGGTACCCTTCCCCAGATCTGTGCCTCAACACAATCCTGTCTTGGAGCTCTAAGGACAATTACTTCAACCTCATGGCTTGGTTTTTGCTTTGATATGCACTGTCAAGTGGCGAATAGTTGACACACCACACACACACACACACACACGTGTGCCTTTCCAAATCATGTCCAATCAATGGAATTTACCGTAGGTGGACTCAAATCAAGTTGTAGAAACATCTCAAGGATGATCAATGGAAACAGGATGCACCTGAGCTCAATGTCTAGTCTCATAGCAAGGGTCTGAATACTTATGTAAATAAGGTATTTCTGTTTTTAAGCTTTAATACATTTGCTAAAATAAAATAAAAACAGTTCACCTTGTCATTATGGGGTATTGTGTGTAGATTGCTGAGGAAAAATGTTTTATTTAATCAATTTTAGAATAAGGCTGTAATGTATCAAAATGTGGAAAAGCCTAGGTCTTTCCGAAGGCACTGTATATGGAGAACAATGTAATAAAGTGTTTTACATTACCTCTGCTGTCTGCCACACACAATTTCATGGCATTAGTTAAAATACAGATAGGACACACGCGCATAAGGCCAATGATCAAGGACTGTCATTCTAATGGCATCCACTTTGAAAGTGAAAGCCATTGTTTGTATGTTATTGTTTGTGCGCCTGCAGCAGTGCATGTGTGTGTTTGTATCGCCTACTGTTCTACATGCACCCAATTTGTATGGATGGTTGAACACGTTCATTGAGACTTTACCAAGAAATGTGCTCCAGACCCAGAATCCAATTTAAAACGAATCACTGTTCTGTATCTAATGCTTAAAAGGCATAATTGACTCAATTTTGGCCCATGTTATCCTGACTGTTTGAAAGAACCAAAGAGTTACCAACACGGTATCTGTCACCTAACAGCTTAACGTCACTGGGTGTCAGATCAAAGGCTGATTTTATGTTCACTCTGCGGTCAAAGCAGTGCCCTTGTACTGTAGGGAATAGGGTGCCATGTGGGATACAAAATAAGATTAACTTCCAGAATAGAGAGCTAATTAAAGCACATCTGCTGTAGTCATTCATCAATACCTGCTATGGGAATGAGGGAATGAGTATTGGTGTAACAAATCTTGACTTTAAAATGTTGCTCTGTGACGGTCTCTTGTCATCAATTTCAAGGGGATATTCATGCCTGACTTTGTTCACTGAATCATGGATTTAGTGGGCTCTTGTGTAAGCCGTGGTGTATGAAGAACATGGATTTATACAACATTTTAGCTTGGGGCGTGGGGATTCCTGTGGTGGTGTTGTGAGTCAGTCAGTATGGTGGTGATGGATTTAAGAAAATCTGCATCACAATATTGGCGCAATATCTGTAGCATTTTAACTTACGTTCTTTCCTGTAGTCAAATAAAGTCCTAATACTAATTTTAGGTGCTCTAGAAATACAGTAGCAGGTAGACTGCGCTGTAGCAGGCTGACCCTGCTGAGCTTCAGGAGTAGTTTAATTTAACAAAGGCACTGTGTCAACACTGCAGTGGCAGCAGTGAGTCTGACCCTCGGGAGATGCTGTCATGATTGTGCTGACCCGGAGTAGCAGCGTTCTATTTCAGATAGCGTAAAGAGAGATGCTTGGTGCTGACTGCAGTCTCCTCTCCTCTTCAGTGGTACGGGAACCCAGACTATGACCTGTTCACCCCGTACGAGGAACGGCGGCGGCTCCACCCCACACAACCGTTCTACGTCCTCCACCCTAAGTTCATCTGGCAGCTGTGGGACGTGATCCAGGGGAACACCCAGGAGAACATCCAGCCTA
This sequence comes from Oncorhynchus mykiss, assembly GCF_057628025.1. Classification (NCBI taxonomy): domain Eukaryota; kingdom Metazoa; phylum Chordata; class Actinopteri; order Salmoniformes; family Salmonidae; genus Oncorhynchus; species Oncorhynchus mykiss. The sequence goes on from NC_143039.1 coordinate 30,974,630, forward strand.
ACCCCCCATCCTCTGGGTTCATAGGTGGGCATGCGCCTCTGATCATACACCCGGGCAAACCACCCATCAATTTATTTGTTTGACATGGTACCCTTCAGCCAACGTGCATCGAATTCACACAACTTTATTAACCGTTGAGATGCAGCACATAATGCAGGCCTAGTTCAGAACACATGGTGGTATCCTTGGTTCAAGGAGACAAGCAGGCTTTAAGGAAATGGCAGCCAGAAGGATGTATGTTTTTTTTTTCTTCTTTAGTGAGTGAGATCTGCGATTGCTCAAAGGTAAAAATATAAGAGCTTAATTGTTATTCCCTGTGTGCTCAACATCTATTTACAAGGTTACACAGTCAAGAGGGCACAGGTGCCCATTAACGATTGGCTTTCCATCAAGTTGATTTTCGATTTTCTAACGTCATTAAGCAAATACTAATTTTCAAGTTAGCCCGGTGGGTAGGAGCGTTGGGCCATTAACCGAAAGGTTGCTGGATCAAATTCCCGAGCTGACAAAGGTAAGAATCTGTCATTCTGCCCTTGAGCAAGGCCGTTACCCCACTGTTCTCCGGGCGCCGACGACCTCTCTGATTCAGAGGTTGGGTTAAGTGCGGAAGACACGTTTCAGTTGAATGCATTCAGTTGTACAACTGACTAGGTTGTCCCACTTTCCCATATTGTGTCCCGTGTTGCTGTTTTGGGACTCTGGAAAGAGCAGGGTGGTGAGACATGAGAAATGATGTGAACATTAGGGGTAAGATTATAGCAAGGCAACAAAAAAAATGGGCTATTGTCAAAGCGAAGCAACCTGTTTCACTTTGAATCATTTTTTCAAAGTGATTTCACAGTTACATCATATGTTTATACTTGGGTATCTATATCATTCGAAACCTGCATCAAATATTCCCACCCGGACCGAAAGTACAGAGTACAGAAAGAAGAGCAGAATGGTGATTCATTCCTGTGTGGTGTTTTTTTCCCCCTCTTGTTTTGTTCTCAATTTACATGAGGCTGGGGATGGGGGGGTTACAACATAGCAACATGGCAATTCCTGGAAGCCCAGCAAGAGGGCTTGAGGTTGTCGCCCCGAGCACGTTACTGTGCTACCGCCACACACACACACACACACACAAAGAGAACACACACTCACTGCCAGCAGCAGTGCTCAGTGAGGCAGACCATAACTCACAGAAGGAGGATTGCAGTCCATTTATTTAACTGTTTTGGGGTTACAGTTTATTAGGCAGTGAGAGGCGGTGCTGTTCAGTTTGTCATGTGGATAAAGACAAGCAAGTGCCGTATGATGGCTACAGCCAGCCACTATGTGGCAGCCCAGTGGGGTGCAAGGCTGTTGACTGCCTGCTGGGATCTGGTAGGTACCTATGTACATCATTTAGACTTGTAGACTGAGGCACATGTCAACATGCAAAGTCAGATACTGCATGACTCAACACTACAGGCACAGAAAGATGGAAACTTTAACAGGTTGTGGCTTTCATACAACGCCTGGCTGTCATCCCGACATGCAAATATTGGTTGGGTCAGCATTGTTTCCACATTGTCATAATTGTAAACAACATTTCAAACTGACAATTGAACATTGATGTGATGTATTTTGCCCAATGGGATGATGGCTTCAAGTGTTGCAAACATGCACACTTTCTGTTACACTTCTCCAACTGTTTCTGGTTTATTGCCCTACACACCCTGCAGTGAAATGGAAAATCCCTTCACATTGCCAAACATTTAATTCCGGTATAGAGTGTAATACTAGCCAGTTTTACACAGTTCACCCAGGTGCATCATCTATAAAATGTTCTTATGCACAGATATGATCTTAAATAGTTAATCCACAGCTATATAGTGATTTAATAACCACGAAGTAGGCGTGTGAACATTTTGATTTAGCAACTTAGTGCGATCGAGAAATGAACATGGTTATGTGTGATTTACACCCTTAGTTATCTGTATAAACATTGTGATTATCCGTCATTATTTCAAGAACTGATATGAAGTGTAATATAAAAACTGAGCAAATAAGAGGCCCAATTTGATCTCACAGATGCGGTACAAAGCATTCAGCTTCACCAACATCATTCACATAGGCTTCATAGAAGCTTTAGAACCAATTAAGATGAACTGTCTATTTCACTTAATTGGAAATTGACACAGTTATGACCTTATACTGTAACATGCTGACCAGACCGGACACGTCGCGTGCGCCGCAAAATAAATGTAGAAATCCATGTTATTCAATTATTGCGCACGCCAACGAGCGTCTGCGACGCCAAGGGCTAAAATAGAACTCATTCCTATTTCTGACGCAGGTCGCACTGCAAGTCCGGCCTCTCCCATAACCTCATTGGTTATACCCACGTGGGTGACTGAAAGACGGACTGTTTTGCCGGTAGTCGTGGTAATACAATGAACGTTTAGATGCGATCACCATATAAATTAAACGACGAAAAAGCCTGGAAGGAGGAGAGATGACTAGAAACGATTCGGTTGGCCGTTTTATGTATGGATTAATTGTCGGAGTAGAGGTCCTTGTGCATTTCAGGTAAAATAACAACTCAATGTTTGTCCCAGGACAAATTAACTAGCAACAGCAAGCTAGCTAAATCGGACAAATGAACGTTAGCTCGCAAGTGCAAGCTAACTAGCTAAATTGCCATTCATGTTTAATGATTTTCGACCTGTCCCCAAATTAATGTCATTGGTTCAGAGTTTGTTTTGATATTTTAACCTGCGTGTCGTGATCGCATTTGGTGTGGGGGGCAAAATACATAGCGCACGATGGCGCAGCCGGGTTGGGTTCTGTGTATAACAGTTATGACAAAAGCCTTTTAGGTACTGTAACAGTAATGACAACACTAAAGCCGCTGCAGTCTTAGACCCCAGAGTTGTATTATCGACGTAACGTGTAACAATATGAAAACCAAAGTTGAGGAAAAATACAAGTTTTTATTTTTAAGTAAACACCACCACACTGTTGCGTTCTCATGGCAAGACTTGACAGGAAGATATCTACACCTTTTACTGAGTGACAAAGTAACAGTTGACCATCTAGCTGGGTCGGGGCGGTTGACACACCTTCTATTACATGGATCATCAACTAGATTCAGCCGCGGGCCGACGTATTTATTTTTTTCTTGAGCGGATGGGCGGGGGGACAGAACATAATTGCTGTAGAAGCCAAAACCGATAACATTTACTAAAGCATAATCATTTCAAAACTTTAAATCAATTGGAGCTGATTTCATGGTGTTTTTAGTCTTACGTCGAACAATGTAAATTCCAATATATATTATGTATTTTGCTATGAACTTGCGGGGCCAAATAAATCCACCTGTAGGCCGCCAGTTGGGATATCCTGTTTAAATAAGATAATATATCACAGGTTAGTTTCTGGGGTGATGACTACTTGGAATAGATCACTTTGTTAGTAGAAGATATTGATAGTTCTGTCTGGGTAACATTGTGGATTAGGTCACTGACTGTATAGAAGAGTTCTCTGGTGACCCAATGACTCATGATGGATCATTTTATGGGTAGTCTGAGGCGTTTTCATGATGACAAATCACTATGGAGAGTTGTTGGGTGACGCCACATGAGAGATCACTGTGTAGACCGTTTTTTGGGGGCGGGGGCGACACCAAATGACAAATGTCAGGGTTAACACCACATCCTCTGTAGAGTTCTCGGTGGTGACACTATCATAACACAGTGGATCACTGGATATCGTTTGTCACGTGGGGGAAAGGGGGGGTGGGTTGAGAAGGGCTTCGGGGGGTAGGCGGCTGTCCACAGGAGGTGATCTCTTGGTTGGGGTCTGGGCTGGTCTGTTCGGAGACTGGGGTGGTGACTTCACGGTTGTTAGTGCTGCACTCCACTGTGTGGGGATGGTGGTTGGCGCAGGTGGAGAGCTGGGGCGTGACTGCTACGTTGTTACTGTGACCCCGGCGGTTGAGCTGGATGACGGTGGTCTTGGAAGGCATGGAGGAGACGCCGTTCTCAGAACTGGGCCGTTTGCAGTGGAACAGGATCAGGAAACACCTGTAGAACTGCAAGAGAGGGACAAAGAGAGCGTATGTGAGGAGTGTTTGTGAGAAGGTGTGTCAGAGAGCGAGTCACTCCCAGTTTGTCAACACAGTGTAAACCCATTTCTTCACAAAAAAAAAAAAAAGATGCAAACTAAAGGTCGGATTCCAGAGAATTTCCGTGGTAAATTATTTTGAGTCTGTCTAGGAAACTGGCCCAAAAATGCTTTGACCCATAGATTGCAGTATAAACTGTAATGAATTAATATTTGCCCTGTTTTTAATTCCAGGCATCGTCCTGATGATGTCGCTGTGCGAGGAGGTCCATGTCTATGAGTACATCCCCTCTCTGCGTCAGACAGACCTGTGCCACTACCACGAGCACCACTACGACGCCGCCTGCACCCTTGGGGCGTACCATCCCCTGCTCTTTGAGAAACTACTGGTCCAGAGGATGAACAGCGCCTCGCAACACGACCTCAAAACCAAGGGCAAGGTCACGCTCTCTGGGTTCAACGCAGTCAACTGTGGGCCCTGACCTTTGACCTCCTATGGCCATCAAGAGACGGCGCGTGCCGATACTAATCAAGCAACTGAAGAGACTAAGTTGAGTCAGCACTGTCGTCTGTGGGCCATGCTCTGGCGTTTGACCTTTGACCTGGACGAAAGTGAAGAGGAGGAGAGTGGTGCCAATACTAATCAATCTTAGGCTGTAGAGGTTAAGCTAGCGTGCTCCAGAACTGCTTTTGCCGCAATGGATAGTGTCAAACTGAAGCTGCTCTGGCCATCCGGTTCGGAGACCAGAGACTGTCAGGGTGTTGAAATGATAGTTGTTTCACAAGCCGTTTAAACATTAAAAGAAGTGAAATAGTTTAAAGGCCGAACTCTGAAGTGACGCCTACAGAGGAACTTCTTCGTTTTCGCTGAGCCTGGAAAAAGACAAAAACAGCCTGTTGCTGCTGGTTAGGATAGCAATAGTCATCAATGTTGTAAGGAGGGGGGGAGGGGGGTTTAGGGCATGTGGATGTCATGTCGTATTGTGTAATGAAGTAGTCCTTCAGGAATGTATTCCTACTGGAGAGATGGGTCATCTTTTTAAGGTATTGTTCTTGTGACACAATGTTGTACATGGGCGAGGCATTTTTTGCCGATTCAACTAATGAGGTGCATTTCCATGTACAGGTCATGTTTAGAGCATGGGAATAGAGAATTGAAAACATGCAGTGTAAAGGGTTTACTTGAGAGGGTAGGTTTGAATTTAAGCAGTTCAAAAAGCACGTTGTGTTCCTTTTTGGTTTAAAAATATTGCAGACCTTATTAGAGAAATTCAGGGATAGTAGTGTATGTAGGTCTATGAGGAAAAACAACTTTTCTTTTCACTTTTTTTGTGTATGGACCAGTCTTAACCTAACCACTGGTGTGTGTGTGTGTAAGGAACTTTCTTATCAGTGTCCTCGATGTACGTACGCTATTTAAAGTTACTGTACCGCAAGACCAGATGGTCAAACTGACAACAGTTACTTTTCCTGGCCTTGACATGATTCTACAGCCACACTGTGTAAATAGAATGTACATGTGGTTTGTTTGCCTATTGAAGTCTTGTCAAGTGTAATGCAATGAATGCAGCTATGAATAGTTTGAGGCGCATTTATAAAAAAAAATGTTAAAAAAAGTTTAACCTTTAACTAGGCAGGTCGGTTAAGAACACATTCTTATTTACAATGACGGCCAAACCTGGTGTGTGCCGCCCTATGGGACTCCCAATCACAGCCGGATGTGATACAGCCTTGATTTGAGCCAGGGACTGTAGCCTCTTGCACTGAGATGCAGGGCCTTAGACCAGGAGCGCAGTGGTCTAAGGCTTTTGGTAATGGTGATAGACTTGATACTGTGCCAAATGTTCCCTGTGTGAAGTTAACTGTTAACACTACGTCTTCTAGAAATTAACCACTACAAAAGCAAAGCAGAGGCCTCAGCTTAGAAATATAAATGGACAAAATGTCCTTACGATGATTCACTTGTTTGTGTACATTGTGAATGGAATGCACAAAAACACAACAATAGAAATGTGAAGTGTTGGCTGATCTACTGTTGAGGGTAAACACTAATATTGACACCTTTTGGGATCTTTAAACAAAAATCCTGTTTTTACAGAATTTTCTATAGCCAGAATCAGTTTGTACTGAACATCATTTGTTAGTTTGTCTAAAATTTGTATTTCTTTTATACTTAAACTGTTGTAAATAAAGATCTTACTTGCCTTGTGAGTTGACCCTTGTCTAACTCGCTGTTTAACTACATATCCCACAATTCAAGAGGCAAGGGCTGTATCTCAATTGCTTAAATGTATTACCTGCTCGTCTCCTCCCTTTTGATTGAAACATACTTGACCAGTGAAAGAAATAATGGTGGAAGCGCCTCATTGGGCTGGCTTTCATCTGGTCATGTCTTTCACATCAATGTAACGGAGGAGATGAGTAGAGGACACATTTTTGGTTCAGGTTCTGCTCACCTGTTTGTTCATGAGTATATAGATGAGGGGGTTGATGACGGTGCTACTCTTAGCCATGATGGAGGGCACCACGGTCAAGATGGGGGTGATGAGGCCCGGGTGTCCAAAGGTGGCCATCATGGCGATCACGCCGTAGGGCATCCAGCACAGCAGGTAACACACCACCGTGGTGATCACCATGAACAGGATGTGGAACTCTCTCCGCCGCGCCGCCGACTTACGGATCCGCCCCACCTGAGAGGAAATGATCATACATAAAGTTGTGCATAAATGTATGTCCTGAGAGGCCAATCACATAGGAGGATGTAGAAGGACATACAAGGTCTTGTTACTATACTTAAGAGAAATGTAATTTCCTTCCTTCACTGCTTAGGCTAATCAATGTTTACATTTGTATTTTATATAAAAGCCTCCTTTCCCTTGACATAGGTTAATCAGTGTCATACTTCACCTACACTTAAAAAAAAATCATCCTTCCTTGTAATTATTTTAATAAAGACTTCCTTCCCTAATTGACTTTAAAAAAGGCTAAGTGACCTGACAGGACTGGATGAGTGACGCAGGGTTTCCAGTTCACTACCTTTTACTTATCCTGTCATGTCACATCAGTTATTGCTTGAACTTCCAGGAAGGAAGAGCGCTTTTTAAAAACTATTCTAACAGGGCTACGTTTTAGTCACGCAAGTCGAAACACTTAATCTCATTACCAGGCCAGACCTGTCTGATCTGAGTATTCTGAAACACCTGTAGCCATAAGATCCGTCCCAGCTGAGAAAAAAAGTCTAGGCAACTGCCTAATTATCTAGTCACAAGTTGCTTTCTTAATAGGATATCAGTCTTAATTGCAGTGGAAGAAAGGGAACCAAGTGTTTATTTTTTTTTTTAAGGATACTCCATCTGTCCAATGAACACTGTCTTAATCATGTAAAAGTAGTGTTCAGTTTCTCTCTTTGCGCACACTCTTCTCTCAATCTGTAACCACCAACTTCCATTCCATGCATCTCAGTCTACAGACCACTGAAGACAGGGCATATTTCTACAGGAAGTCCATATGAAGGAGTAGTACTGAGTGCATATTACATGTCTATATATACATATATAGCTGCAGCATTATGTTATTCATATTGTGGGCAGAAAGCCCATTAGCTGTTCTATAAATACATGACTGTGAACATGCAAGTGTGAATTGGCAGTTAAACTGCAGGATAACCATGGTGGTAATATGTGCAATTAGACACTTGAATGGTAGCCTAACAATGGATGGTAGCTGCTACCAACTCAGTGTTCTTGTGGTTAGCGTGTCTGCCCTGAGATTGGGAGGTTGAGAGTTTGATCCCCGGCTGTACATCAAGCTGCCTCGTGCTACAGAAGAAGGAGAGCTGTTTTGGCTCGCTTGTGCAAAGCTACTTACTCGCGGTGCTTAGCCCTCTATAATTCAGTGGTGACCGTGCTAGTAATCAGCAATACATTGACTTTGCGGGGCTAGCTGGGTTCACTATCTGAATGTATGTCAAACAAATTATTACTTAAACACGGAAGGGTGGAGACACCAGATAACGCTGACTGGGAGAGTGAGATATCACTAGGCAGTGCTTCAGCAATCTACCCAATAACTGACAGTTTAAACACTGCAAGTCTTTCTGATTATCAGTGGTTTATCAGCAGGTTCAGACCCTGACACAACATGCTGATCTGGGGCTTTGCATGAGTAAACTTGACTCTCCTCTGCTCAAGCCTCACTTCTATTGATGTTTTATTGACGAAAACACACACGTGCAAATGCACCCATCCATGTTGGTTTTAGGTACCGTAAACACCTACCACTTCTTCACAGGTAGATGATTACAGTTATTCAGAATAAGAAGTTTGCTTGAAGAATAGCGAATAAACAGAATATGTGTAGGCAAACATTACATGGTGTGTTTTGATTGATTTCAAGCCATTTTTCATTTGAACCCATGTGGATAGGTGGGACAGCCCACCTGTTTGACAGCGTAGAGCAGCCTCCCGTAGCAGTAGACCATGACCAGCACAGGCAGCCCCAGACAGAAGATGAACAGGCAGATGATGTAGGAGTGAGATTGGGGAGTCTGGGATGTCCAGGTGACCGAGCAGCTGGTCCCGGCCCCCTCCAGGCCGTAACTACTCCAGCCCAGCAGGGGGGGCACTGTCCAGAACAGGGAGTAGAGCCAAGAGCCCGCCACAGCCAGCAGAGGCTTGCGGTAGTCGGGGGCCCGCTTGTTGTACACGGTTAAGGTGCTGTAGCGGTCATAGGAGAGGAAGGCCAGCGAGATTAGCGACACAATTCCTGAGAGATGGATAGAGAAAGAGAGGGAGGTAGGGAGAGAATGAGAGAGAGAGAGAGAGAACAAGAGGGATGGTGGTATACCGTGATTACCCATTACATGGATTATTGCGAGACAGTCACTGAGACAGATTGTGGTGCACTGGCAGGCTACCCTTGAAAACAGACTAACTTCATGTGTTCTGTTTGGCTTTTCTAAACTGAGCCTTAATACCCAAGTAAACAATCACTTTTGAAGGGGGAACATGTCAAATTCCCTATTTTATGCGGCTATTTTAAGCTGCCCCATGAACACATCAGAGTGTGCATTACAGCAATGAAGAGGAATATTGCAGCCCCTGCAATTATGAAAACAATACTGTAGGTTTCAGTTACATTTTGAAAGCAAACTGCCTTCAGTAGTCTAAGTTCAGTGGGATCTGTGAGAAGTTGTGCACTGTGTTAGGTTATCAGATAGGAGTGACAAGTCCAGTAATCATGTGCATATGGTTCTCTATACTGGATTTCTACACTCTTAGAAAAAAGGATTCCAACAAAAACCCTTTTTGGTTCCAGGTTTAACTATTTTGGGTTCTGTGTAGAACTCTCTGTGGAAAGGGTTTTACATGGAACCCAAAAGGGTTCTACCTGGAATCAAAAAGGGTTATCCTATGGGGACAGCCGAAGAACCATTTTGGTTTCTAGATAGCAGGTTTTACCGGATAATACTTTAATTTAGCCACTTAAAACCCCCAAATATATCTTATCACTTCAAGGGCAATATCATATGACGCTTGTACTGTATGTGCAAACCATCTCAGCCTCCAGTATTTATGGTGCAATAGTTTGTGTCGGGGGGCTAGGGTCATGCTGTTATATCTGGAGTATTTCTCCTGTCTTATCCGGTGTCCTGTGTGAATTTAAGTATGCTCCCTCTAATTCACTCTCTTTTTCTCCCTCTCTATCCCTTTCTCTCGTTGGACCTGAGCCCTAGGACCATGCCTCAGGACTACATGGCCTGATAACTCCTTGCTGTCCCCAGTCCACCTGATCATGCTGCTGCGCCAGTTTCAACTGTTTCAACCGCAGGCAGGGCTATGGAACCCTGACCTGTTCACTGGACGTGCTACCTTGTCCCATACCTGCTGTTTTGGACTCTCTACCGCACCTGCTGTCTCTAACTCTGAATGATCAGCTATGAAAAGCAAACTGACATTTACTCCTGAGGTGCTGATCTGTTGCACCCTCTACAACCACTGTGATTATTATTATCTGACCCTGCTGGTCATCTATGAACAGAGTTCCTCTGTGGAGATGGGAGAATCTTCCAGAAGGACAACCATCTCTGCAGCACTCCAACAATCAGGGCTTTATGGTAGAGTGGCCAGACGGAAGCCACTCCTCAGTAAAAGGCACATGACAGCCCGCTTAGAGTTTGCCAAAAGGCACCAAAAGGACTCTCAATCCATGAGAAACAAGATTCTCTGGTCTGTTGAAACCAAGATTGAACTATTTGGCCTGAATGCTAAGCGTCACATCTGGAGAAAACCTGGCACCATCCCTACGTTGAAGCATGGTGGTGGCAGCATCATGCTGTGGGGATGTTTTTCAGCGGCAGGGACTGGGAGACTAGTCAGGATCGAGGGAAAGGTGAACAGAGCAAAGTACAGAGAGATCCTTGATGAAAACCTGCTCCAGAGAGCTCAGGAACTCAGATTGGGGCAAAGGTTCACTTTCCAACAGGACAACGACCCTACGCACACAGCCAAGACAACGCAGGAGTGGCTTCGGGACAAGTATTTGAATGTCCTTGAGTGGCCCAGCCAGAGCCCGGACTTGAACCCAATGAAACATCTCTGGAGAGACCTGAAAATAGCTATGTAGCGACACTCCCCATCCAACCTGACAGAGCTTGAGAGGATCTGCAGAGGAGAATGGGAGAAACTCCCTAAATACAAGTGTGCCGAGCTTGTAGTTTCATAAACAAGTAGACTCAAGGCTGTGATCACTGCCAAAGGTGCTTCAACAAAGTACTGAGTAAAGGGTCTGAATACTTATGTAAATTTTTTATTGTTTATTGATTAGCAACAAAAACATTGTTTTTGCTTTGTCGTTATGGGGTATTGTGTGTAGATTGATGAGAGAAAAATAAATTCAATCAATTTTAAAATAAGGCTGTAATGTAACAAAATGTGGAAAAAGTCAAGGGGTTTGAATCATTTCAGAATGCACTGTATGTAGCCTATCTTCACTGTACTTTTGAATTATACCACAGAAACAAGCTTAGTGAAGTGCGAGGGATTTTTCTTTGAAGCTAAAGTACAAGAACATGCTTCACAGATCACATGACTGTGCAAATAGCAATTCCCAACAACTGAAATGGTATAATCTACAGTAAAGGCACCTGACGGGGCTTGTTTTTAAAAAAAAAAATTATTTCACCTTTAATTAACCAGGTAGGCAAGTTGAGAACAAGTTCTCATTTACAATTGCGACCTGGCCAAGATAAAGCAAAGCAGTTTGACACAAACAACAACACAGAGTTACACATGGAGTAAAACAAACATACAGTCAATAATACAGTAGAAAAATGAGTCTATATTCAATGTGAGCATATGAGGTGAGATAAGGGAGGTAAAGGCAAAAAAGACCATGGTGGCGAAGTAAATACAATATAGCAAGTAAAAAATATAATATTTTTAAAAAGAATAATAAAATAAACACTGGAATGGTAGATTTGCAGTGGAAGAATGTGCAAAGTAGAGAGAAATAATGGGGGAGCAAAATAAATAAATAAATACAGTAGGGGGAGAGGTAGTTGTTTGGGCTAAATTATAGATGGGCTATGTACAGGTGCAGTAATCTGTGAGCTGCTCTGACAGCTGGTGCTTAAAGCCAGTGAGGGGGATAAGTGTTTCCAGTTTCAGAGATTTTTGCAGTTCGTTCCAGTCATTGGCAGCAGTAAACTGGAAGGCGAGGCGGCCAAAGTATGAATTGGTTTTTGGGGTGACCAGAGAGATATACCTGCTGGAGCACGTGCTACAGGTGGGTGCTGCTATGGTGACCAGCGAGGTGAGACAAGGGGGGACTTTACCTAGCAGGTCTTGTAGATGACCTGGAGCCAGTGGGTTTGGCGACGAGTATGAAGCGAGGGCCAGCCAACGAGAGTGTACAGGTCGCAGTGGCGGGTAGTATATGGGGCATTGGGGACAAAATGGATGGCACTGTGATAGACTGCATCCAATTTATTAAGTAGGGTATTGGAGGCTATTTTATAAATGACGTCACCGAAGTCAAGGATCGGTAGGATGGTCAGTTTTACAAGTGTATGTTTGGCAGCATGAGTGAAGGAGGCTTTGTTGCCAAATAGGAAGCCAATTCTAGATTTAACTTTGGATTGGAGATGTTTGATGTGAGTCTGGAAGGAGAGTTTACAGTCTAACCAGACACCTAGGTATTTGTAGTTGTCCACATATTCTAAGAAAGAACCGTCCAGAGTAGTGATGTTGGAAGGGCGGGCAGGTGCAGGCAGCGATCGGTTGAAGAGCATGCATTTAGTTTTACTTGTATTTAAGAGCAATTGGAGGCCACGGAAGGAGAGTTGTATGGCATTGAAGCTCGTCTGGAGGGTTGTTAACACAGAGTCCAAAGAAGGGCCAGAAGTATACAGAATGGTGTCGTCTGCGTAGAGGTGGATCAGAGACTCACCAGCAGCAAGAGCGACATCATTGATGTATACAGAGAAGAGAGTCTGTCCAAGAATTGAACCCTGTGGCACCCCCATAGAGACGGCCAGAGGCCCGGACAACAGGCATTCCGATTTGACACACGGAACTCTATCAGAGAAATAGTTGGTGAACCAGGCGAGGCAATCATTTGAGAAACCAAGGCTATCGAGTCTGCCGATGAGGATGTGGTGATTGACAGAGTCGAAAGCCTTGGCCAGTTCAATGAATACGGCTGCACAGTATTGTTTCTTATCGATGGCGGTTAAAATTTGTTTAGGATCTTGAGCGTGGCTGATGTGCACCCATGACCAGCTCTGAAACCAGATTGCATAGCGGAGAAGGTATGGTGGGATTCGAAATGGTCGGTAATCTGTTTGTTGACTTGGCTTTCGAAGACCTTAGAAAGTCAGGGTATGATAGATATAGGTCTGTAGCAGTTTGGGTCAAGAGTGTCCCCCCCCTTTGAAGAGGGGGATGACCGCAGCTGCTGTTCAATCTTTGGGAATCTCAGACGACACGAAAGAGAGGTTGAACAGGCTAGTAATAGGGGTTGCAACAATTTCGGCAGATAATTTTAGAAAGGGTCCAGATTGTCTAGCCCGGCTGATTTGTAGGGGTCCAGATTTTGCAGCTCTTTCAGAACATCAGCTGCCTGGATTTGGGAGAAGGAGAAATGGGGAAGGCTTGGGCGAGTTGCTGTGGGGGGTGCAGTGCTGTTGACCGGGGTAGGGGTAGCCAGGTGGAAAGCATGGCCAGCTGTAGAAAAATGCTTATTGAAATTCTCAATTATAGTGGATTTATCGGTAGTGACAGTGTTTCCTATCCTCAGTGCAGTGGGCAGCTGGGAGGAGGTGTTCTTATTCTCCAAGGACTTTACAGTGTCCCAGAACTTTTTTGAGTAAGTGTTGCAGGAAGCACATTTCTGCTTGAAAAAGCTAGCCTTGGCTTTTCTAACTGCCTGTGTGTATTGGTTTCTAGCTTCCCTGAAAAGTTGCATATCACGGGTGCTGTTTGATGCTAATGCAGAACGCCATAGGATGTTTTTGTGTTGGTTCTACATTTCTTGAATGGGGCATGCTTATTTAAGATGGTGAGGAAGGCATCCTCTACTGACGGGATGAGGTCAATGTTCTTCCAGGAAACCCCGGCCAGGTCAATTAGAAAGGCCTGCTCGCTGAAGTGTTTCAGGGAGCCTTTGAAAGTGATGAGTGGAGGTCGTTTGACTGCTGACCCATTACGGATGCAGGCAATGAGGCAGTGATCGCTGAGATCTTGGTTGAAAACAGGTGTATTTAGAGGGCAAGTTGGTTAGGATGATATCTATGAGGGTGCCCGTGTTTACGGATTAGGGGTGGTACCTGGTAGGTTCATTGATAATTTGTGTGAGATTGAGGGCATCAAGCTTAGATTGTAGGATGGCTGGAGTGTTAAGCATGTTCCAGTTTAGGTCGCCTAGCAGCACGAGCTCTGAAGATAGATGTAGGGCAATCAGTTCACATATGGTGTCCAGAGCACAGCTGGGGGCAGAGGGTGGTCTATAGCAAGTGGCAACAGTGAGAGACTTCTTTTTAGAGTGGTGGACTTTTAAAAGTACAAGTTCAAATTGTTTGGGTACAGACCTGGATAGTAGATCAGAACTCTGCAGGCTATCTCTGCAGTAGATTGTAACACCGCCCCTTTGGCCGTTCTATCTTGTCTGAAAATGTTGTAGTTCGGAATGGAGATTTCAGAATTTTTGGTGGTCTCCCTAAGCCAGGATTCAGACACGGCTAGAACATCCGGTTTGGCAGAGTGTGCTAAAGCAGTGAATAAAACAAGCTTAGGGAGGAGGCTTCTAATGTTAACATGCATGAAACCAAGGCTATTACGGTTACAGAAGTCATCAAAAGAGAGCGCCTCGGGAATAGGAGTGGAGCTAGACACTGCAGGGCCTGGATTCACCTCTATATCACCAGAGGAACAGAGGAGTAGGATAAGGGTATGGCTAAAAGCTATGAGAATTGGTCATTTAGAACGTCCAGAACAGAGAGTAAAAGGAGCTTTCTGGGGGCGATAAAATAGCTTCAAGGTATAATGTACAGACATAGGTATGGTAGGATGTGAATACAGTGGAGGTAAACCTAGGTATTGAGTGATGATGAGAGAGATATGGTCTCTAGAAACATCATTGAAACTCTACATTGAGGCTCTACAGTGAACTAAGCCAATAAACACTAACCAGAACATCAATGGACAAGGCATATTGACATTAAGGAGAGGCATGCTTAGTCGAGTGATCACAAGGGTCCAGTTAGTAGTGAGGTTGGTTGGGGTAATGACGATTCAGACAGCTAGCCGGGCCATCGGTAGCAAGCTAGCGTAGGACGGTGTTCTGTTTTTAGCCACTTTGTGCGTTTCCGTTAGTAGATTAGTGGGGTTCCGTGTGGTAGAGGGGATCAATCCAATTGGCAAAATGGATATAGTAATAGTGACCCAAGAAAAATTGTCTGAGAGACCTATTCAGATAGCAGCCGATAAGACAGCTAACGATTAGCGGGCCGCAGATGGCCGTTCAGGTAACGTCGCGACGGAGGAGCCAGTTGGATAACTCCCTCGTGCAGATAACGTCGGTAGTACAGTCGTGAAGGCCCGGTGGGGCTCCGCATCGGCAGTAAAACAGTTCCGGATAGGTGATTGTAGCCCAGGAGTGGTTGATGGAACTCTTCAGCTGGCTAGCTCCGGAATAATTGAAGTTTGCTCCGGGACCGACGTAAGCCAATAGTCACATGGATAGCAGCTAGTTAGCAGCGAGATCCAGGTGTAAATGTTCAGAGCTTTCGGTTGAAATCCGTGGATATGGAGAGAAAAATAGGTCCGGTATATTCTGGTCTGAGTCGCGTTGTACAAAACTGGCGATAGCTTTTCGAGCTAAAGGATAGAGGATGACCATCAACCGTGGTTAGCTAAATACTAACGTTATCCAGTAAACTGGCTAGCTTCTGGCTAGCTTCTGGCTAGCTCCTGGTTAGCTCCTGGTTAGCTTCTGGTTAGCTTCAGGCTAGCTTCTATTGTGGATTTCAGATTTGAGGTAAATAATACTTTTTTTTTTAATTGGTGAGGTGGGTTGCAGGAGTGTGTTTTGAAGATGAGTTTTTGGAAAAGAAAATATATAAAAAGGTATGCGAAGAAAGATGTAAATATATGTATACACGGGACACGACAAGACGAGGACAAAGGACGTTTGACTGCTATGCCATCTTGGACACACTATGTTTACAGATCACATATCAACCAAATGAGAAATTAAAGGAGAAAATACCTTTTCCGCTCATATATTTCTCACCATCACGGCAAGTCATGTGCGTGTGTGTGAGTGTGACTACGGTATGTGTGTATAGGGGTGGGCTGAAATGACGCATTTGCTGCAAATGAGTCATTCCATCACTCCACATATTCCACTGTAATTACTGCGCTATCAGATATGATTTCATTGACAGCTGATCAAGTGGTTCATATCATGCATTTGGAATAAGACACTGGCTTAATCAAATCCCAAAGTTGAGCAACTGAAGTGTCAAAATCCCTCTAATTCACTACTGATACTCCTATCACTGCCACCAATAACGTAGGTCCATTTTCTCACAACCTACCCAGAACCGATTCCAGTGAATCACACAATGGATAAACCGAAGTGGTACTGGTTATAGCAGTGTGTGGATCCTTCTTTTCTTCTGAGATATAATCACATTATTTCCACACACCTGTAAAAAGGCAACTCAGATGTGCCAGTGCTTTTCCTACAGTGAATCACACAATGGAAAATGTCACACGATGCTCTCCCGGCTGTGAACGTTTGCTTTCTCCATCAGTTACATAACCTGTCTATGCTAATGACAACTATTTACATAGCCCAAACAAGAACCCCCTATGATCCTCCAGCCCCATGTATAATGAAGACACACACACACACACACGTAACAAACCCCCTGTCACGGTTACCCTGTCCAGCCAAGAGGACAGTAATCAGCCCAAACTGACTCATCTCTACATGCAGTGGCATGCACACCCATCTTAATCAACTCTCTCTGTCTTCAGGCTCTTCACACACACACAACCTCCAGGCATCAACAATTCATATTCATGTAATATATTGTATGTTAATAGAAAAACATGTCAATCATAATTCTAGGTAACAGAAAAAAATATTTAATTATAATTCTAGGTAATAGAAAAAATATTTAATTATAATTCTAGGTAATAGAAAAAATATTTAATTATAATTCTAGGTAATAGAAAAAATATTTAATTATAATTCTATGGTGTGGAATATGGCCAATCATTTTGAGAAATGTATAATTGTGTTGGACAATTGGACATTATAATGGTAATGTTATGTCAATGTATAGGTCTTAAAGTTGAAGTCATTGAATAGAAATATACATTTTGCTTGTATATTGTAGAAGATTAACCATACAGTTCATCTAGGTTCTATAATTTGTTTTTGGAGCGGTAACTGGGAAGCCAGGTGTCGATATCGACAGTATTCATTATCTACATATACCCCTTGGCCAAATCATCCCCCAACATGCTCTCCAATTCCACTGCTAAACTGATGACACACAAATCTATGTTCAATCCAAACCTAACTCTGACCCCCCCCCCCCCCCCCCACACCATCACGCATCAGCTGTTTAAAATAAATAAAATCGTGGATAAGCTCAAACATTCTGAAACTCAAAATCTGCACCTTACAAATCCTCGCATGGCTTGGCCCCCTCCTGTCTCTCAGACATGCTACACACCTACACCCCCATCCGCAGCCTTCCATCCTCTGACACAGGTTTACGGGTCACCCCCGTCATCCCCCACTACGCTTCATGGGGGATCGCGCTTTCACTCTCTGGAACTCTCTCACAGCTGAACTTCCTCAGTTCGGACTCCATCCGAATCTCCAAAAACAACCTTTTCAGAATAGCATTCAGCCTTTAGCGTTTTAAACCGTCTAGCTCTTTTTATTTTTTTTCTACCTATCGGGTTACAGAGGTCGTTCAAGTAGCCTCTCGATTTGAACTGCCTTCGTGAGCTTGACATTGTAATTGCTGTTGTTGCTGTTTTCCCCCATGTATTAATTATCTTGCTATTTTTGGGGTGCCGCGCGCCTTTGTGGTAATGCACTTTGCTTTTAGTATTGTCGTGTTTATTTAGGCTATTTTATGTTTTGCTCTGTATGTGTCCCTAGGTATCTTCAAAGGCACAAATACAATGTATTATTCTTATTATATAAAATGCTGTTGCAAATGAAAACGTTGCTGTAGGAAGCTGCCGAAGCTGTTGCTTTAATAAGGACCTCTGAGCGGGTCATCTTTCAACATAAGTTTACTAATTTATCGAGGGGTGAGAAAGCGATGTGAAATTCAGAAACAGCCTTGGCTTAGCTCTGTAGCTCAAAACAGTGGGCACATGCTGCATGCCTGTCATTTCAGATTGGATATTCAATCTACTCCACTCCCCAGTTACATTTCTTTGACTCAATCAGTGTAAGGCACACAATCACACTCCCTCCTTCGAGGACCAGAGGGCGGAAAAGACGCTACAGCAGCAAGGCCAGTGATTGGCTCTTCCCTCTGGTTGACCCCTAGGGGAGCCGACCTGTCAGTGCAGATGAGGAAGCGGCCAAGTTCATCCATGTCTTTTAACCCCCTTCCCTCCACCAAGAGACTAGAGAGACAGTCAGACTCAGACCATGGTCCGTTTATCATGCCCAGGTTTCTCATATGCCAATATTTCATATTGAATTCCATGTAGAAATCTCATAGGAGTCCCTGATTGTATATATTTTCCCTCTTGAGAACCCCCCCTGCCCAATTATACATGATGAATTTCCCAAGGTTTTCATCGATTTATTTGCCCTTTCATTTTTTTAAATTTGGTATCTCATCAACCTCTGGGTCGCCCTTAAAGAGTAATTACATTTTCTCACATGTGTCAGAAGGTAACTATCTCAACATCATCATTTTCTATAAATAGATCAACAAGAAACAGTGAACCAATACCAATAACTTACCAAACTATAGTATGCATGAGAGCATAAAGTAACTCACACAGACTGAATATATGTGATACATATATCAGTGGGCATTACATACATTCTTAATATATAATTCAATTAGATGTATGGAGTCACAAAGGACTTACAGTGCCTTCGGAAAGTGTTCAGACCCCTTGACTTTTTCTACATTTTGTTACGTTACAGCCTTTTTCTAAATTGATTAAATGTTTCATCAATCTACACACAATACTCCATAATGACAAAGCAAAAACAGGTACTTTTTTTTGTTGCTAATTTATACTGAAATATCACATATACATAGGTATTCAGACCCTTTACTTAGTACTTTGTTGAAGCACCTTTGGCAGTGATTACAGCCTCAATTCTACTTCAGTATGACGCTACAAGCTCGGCACACCTGTATTTGGGGAGTTTCTTCCATTCTTCTCTGCAGATCCTCTCAATCAATGTTGCTTCCTAAGTGGACAGTTTGATTTCACAGAAGTGTGATTGACTTGGAGTTACATTGTGTTGTTTAAGTGTTCCGTTTATTTTTTTGAGCAGTGTATAACGGTTGGCATTGAATCATATTTTTGGTTTCAACAAATGTACTTTTTTTCAATTGAGAAAACCTAACTCATTTACTTGTAAAAAATGTTAGGGTTGATCCAAAGGGTCATTTTTTACAGTGTACATACTTCCTGCTACACACGTATATCGTTCTACATTTGTATGTCATTCTACGTACATACAGTCACTTTGGTTTGAAATGTAAAGCAGTCACTACACCATGCTTTGAACCATGATGACTTGTGTAATCTCATCTCACAATCTCCCACCATCTCCACCCCATGTTAGTTCATTTCTGTGAGAGTTCTTCCTACACTCCAAAATATCCTCCTCTCCTCACAGCATGTTCTAATCTTCAAAGATCTTTTTAATCATGTCTATCAGCGCCCCTCCAGATTACTCTCGAAACAGAGATTTGGGCCCTGCCACGCTTGAGCACAGAGAAAAAAGAAGCCACATTCCACATAAAGAGAAATGTCTATGGTTGTGCAGATGTTTGTGGATCCCTTCTTCTGTTTGGAGGCTGTTTTTTTTTTTGGAGAATAGACATAAAAGTTTGCGGTTGTAGTCTATTTTAGGAGAAGAGTAGATGTTCGGGAGCTGTTTTTGCTTCAGACCTCCATTTTAGCTACTGCTGGGTAGCGGATGGTCGGGAGGCCAGGTTTGGAATGAGGACCCCAAGCAACAGCTGTAACCCATTACGTAGCTATCTGCCAAGGGCACAATGACTCTGCATGGAAACCTCTCTTAATTTAACTACCCAATATGCTTCAGAGGCACAGGACATCTGTTAATTATTCAACAGTAGTAGCCACAAAAAGTCTAAATTATTGAACATTATATTATGTGAAAATGCAAGGTGCGTCCACTTTTCTCAAAGTAAAGTTCCTATATCTATATTGATCTTATAACTAAGAGCAATAATGCTCCTAGTTATAAGTGTTTCTAAGTATTTTATAAACTGTATATTACTGACCACTGCAGTGCAGTTTGTGTGCACGTATTCTGCAGAGGGTTTCAACTGCGCACAGTTTGGCACATAGAAATAGGTGAGTAGGTGAGAAAAATGTCTGTCCCTTTCACTGTGTCATTGTGGATTGGGCCGCTGTTCTGTAGAACTCACACCTATAGTGGGAAATTTTGTCCACTAAAATGACAGGGTGTGAAATGAAAGTGGTTTGGAGTTCCTGGATTCTGGAACACCATGTACTGCACCCTAATAAATTAACATAACACTTTGACATCAACACTACTATGCTCCAATAGAGGGAAGCATTGGTATACTCCAAATTGCAGTAGTGTAACCATTCTCAAATACTCATATTGGCTTTAAAGCTGCCCTATGGCAGGTCACTATGAGGGGGAGCTGGTCGTAGGAATGCACAGGTAGCGCTTTGCCAGGTGAAGGACTTTGGGAAAGTGTTTTGGGATGGATCTTCCACCAGTCCAGTGGATTTGTTTCACTGTCAGCAACAGGAGACTGAAGGTAGCAGCTGAGTTCATTTTCTACCAGCTGGATTTCAGTGAGACCTGTGGTAGTGGAGAGGCTTTTTGAAAAAACTGCCCAGTGACTTTCTCTTTTTAGCTGGCAGTTGTGGTGAAGCAGCAGCAGCATCGTCTCCCTGTGCTGGGCTTGGGTTTTCATGTCCCTCATTGACCATCTCTGAGACAGCTCTTGCTTTATTGTGGCCCACCTTCTCCTCTTTGATGTAATGTGTTTTAAACCCGAGGGTCGACCAACGAGGATAAGTCCAGGAGGTCATCACATTTCTCCTTCAGATAGTCCATGACTATCGTTTTGATGGTTTGGGTGAGCTTTGTTTCTATACCAGGCTGTGTCAAAGACTCCAGCCACACGTCATAGACTGGTTTCTCTGCTGCCGCAAGGCAAGCGGTGCCGGAGCGCCAAGTCTGGGACCAAAAGGCTCCTGAACAGCTTCTGCTCCCAAGCCGTAAGACTGCTGAACAGTTAATCAAATGGCTACACAGACTATCTGCATTGATCCCCTTTTTCTTGCACTGGCTCTATGCACACATGCTACACTAACATTCCAACGCAGCCATGGGTGAACAGGGAGCACAGGAGGGGACTAAGCATGCACCCCCGAGGGACCCCCAGGTTGAGGGTCATGGTGGCGGATGTGTTGTTGCCTACCCTCCCCAGGGGTTATTTATAAGGGTTTATAAGTATTTTATAAACTGTTCATTTCTAGTTTGTAGATCTGTAATAAACGGTTGTCATAAACAGTTAACACATTGTTTGAAATGGTGTGCTCGTTAGCTGCTTGTTAAATAATCAGCTCAGAAAATAAGAGCTTGCCTGTGACACAATTACTCCAACAGTTGATATTACTGAAAAAAAATCCATGACCTGATATGTAAACACACAAAGGCCCAGAAGACTCTTCTTCTATCTAACAACTGCAGAGGGTAGCCTAGCAAGCCAACAGCCAGGCAGAGCTATGGCATAATAGGTGCTGGGCTCAGTGCTCTGCTATCCCATGAACAGACTGACCTTCTTATCAACCATTAACACCCCTCAGCCCGTTTTCAAAACCCTTGACTCATGTTATGTCACAAACACTGAGAATTGCCCTAGTTTTGCCACCTCAAACCAGAGACAAATGGGCTGGGCCGAGAGGAATTCTAGAAGGCAGAGATACTCCGGAGTAGATATTGAAGGAATTCCCCTTGACCACACCCACAAATTGTGGAAAACAAACAGTATTTTCTATGGTTGCTGTATTGTTCAATGTACAAGTAAGCAGGTCAAAAATCACAACCTACAGTTCGCTATGCTCCGACATACAGCCTGCAAGAAGAGCCGATGATTTTGGGTTTGTATATCGATTAGCTCTCTTTAAATGATGATTTATTCGTTTTAGTCTCTGAATCGTTTAATTAAACTTTTCGCCACCCGTTCCTGATATAGGAGGGGAGTAAAAACTACAAACTGTCTCCTGAATTAGCCTAGTGTGCATGGGCACACGTCGTCTCAGTGTCGTACTCTTGACTACAGCTGCAAAGAGGCGTTGGCAGACTTATTGCTGAGACAATTTGTTCAACGATTTTTTGTGGTAAAGGGCAATATAGCAGGTTGTGGAACATTGGTGGAATAATATAATCTTACGGTCGTTAGAAGATGTAACAGATTGGCATTTTAAGGAACAGGACATGGTTGTGCATTCTCCTTTTTTAATATTCAATGATAATTCAATGATAATGATATTAAAATCCTGGCTTGCGCTCACTTCTCAATTCCCCTCATGAGTGCACCTTTTGTGGAAAGCTTTGGTGGAGAAAACCTCTTGGGGCAAATTAGGAGAAGTAACAGAATGGCACTTGAAGGAACAGGGCAACCTTATGCATTTGTCCTTTTTTATATTCAATTATATTGAATGATAATAATGATATTCAAAGCCCGCCCTCCCTCCTCAATTCCCCTCCTGAGTGCACCTTTTGAAAGTGTGTGAATCCCCACTCCTCCTGCTGATCTTTCATCTCCATTTGATTTACAGTGAGTGAGCCCCACTTCATATGTATATACTCTATTCTAGTCAAGGCTCATCACACCTTTTCTACTCATATACCGTCCATACACACCATTATATACATATATATTTATGTTCCGGACATGGACATTGCTCATTCTGATATTTCTTTATTTTGATTTTTGGGGGATTATGTACAATTGAAGTTGGAAGTTTACATGCACTTAGGTTGAAGTCATTGAAACACATTTTTCAACCACTCCACAAATTTTTTATTAACAAACTATAGTTTTGGCAAGTCGATCAGGACATCTACTTTGTGCATGGCAAGTAATTTTCCTCACAATTGTTTACAGACAGATTATTTCACTTATAATTCACTAAATCACAATTCCAGTGGGTCAGAAGTTTACATATACTAAGTTGACTGTGCCTTTAACAGCTTGGAAAATTCCAGAAAATTATGTCATGGCTTTCGAAGCTTCTGATAGGTGAATTGACATCATTTGAGTCAATTGGAGGTGTACCTGTGGATGTATTTCCAGACCTACCTTCAAACTCAGTGCCTCTTTGCTTGACATCATGGGAAAATCAAAAGAAATCAGCCAAGATCTGCACAAGTCTGGTTCATCCTTTGGAGCAATTTCCAAATGCCTGAAGGTACCAAGTTCATCTGTACAAACAATAGTACACAAGTATAAACACCATGGGACCACGCTGCCGTCATACCGCTCAGGAAGGAGACACATTCTGTCTTCTAGAGATGAACGTACTTTGGTGCGAAAAGTGCAAATCAATCCCAGAACAACAGCAAAGGACCTTGTGAAGATACTGGAGGAAACATGTACAAAAGTATCTATATCCACAGTAAAACAAGTCCTATATCAACATAACCTGAAAGGCTGCTCAGCAAGGAAGAAGCCACTGCTCCAAAACCGACATAAATAAGCCAGACTACGGTTTGTAACTGCACATGGGGACAAAGATCGTAATTTTTGGAGAAATGTCCTCTGGTCTGATGAAACAAAAATAGAACTGTTTGGCCATAATGACTATTGTTATGTTTGGAGGGAAAAGGGGGAGGCTTGCAAGCGGAAGAACACCATCCCAACCGTGAAGCACGGGGGTGGCAGCATCATGTTGTGGGGGTGCTTTGCTGCAGAAGGGACTGGTGCACTTCACAAAATAGATGGCTTCATGAGGAAGGAAAATTATGTGGATATATTGAAGCAACATCTCAAGACATCGGTCAGGAAGTTAAAGCTTGGTCGCAAATGGGTCTTCCAAATGCACGATGACCCCAAGCATACTTCCAAGTTGTGGCAAAATGGCTTAAGGACAACAAAGTCAAGGTATTGGAGTGGCCATCACAAAGCCCTGACCTCAATCCTATAGAAAATTTGTGGGCAGAACTGAAAAAGCGTGCGCGAGCAAGGAGGCCTACAAACCTGACTCAGTTACACCATTTATGTCAGGAGGAATGGGCCAAAATTCACCCAACTTATTATGGGAAGCCTGTGGAAGGCTACCCGAAACGTTTGACCCAAGTTAAACAATTTAAAGGCAATGCTACCAAATACTAATTGAGTGTATGTAAACTTCTGACCCACTGGGAATGTGATGAAAGAAATAAAAGCTGAAATAAATCATTCTCTCTACTATTATCCTGACATTTCACATTCTTAAAATAAATTGGTGATCCTAACTGACATAAGACATGGATTTTTTACTAGAATTAAATGTCAGGAATTATGAAAAACTGAGTTTAAATGTATTCGGCTAAGGTGTATGTAAACTTCCAACCTCAACTGTATGTATTGTTAGGTATTACTGCACTGTCAGAGCTAGAAACAAATATTTCGCTGCACCTTAACGTCTGCAAAATATGTGTTCACAACCTATACAATGCATTTGATTTGATTTGGATTATAAATAATATACTTTTTGTAGGGGCAAATCAAGTCTCAAAATGTAAAGTGCCGATGACAAACTTTAGAAGCATTTTTAAAACGTGAACACACTACAAGTTTGCATTATCTGCTGTGCAGATAATGCTACAAAAGGGTGATCAAATTAAGATCCTACATCTGTAGCCCTGAATCCACTTCCATTCCACTAAACAATTTCACACACACTGCATAGCGTCAGACAAAAAGCTTCCTATATCTGGGTCTAGACAGATTCATTGAAGGTATCTCTAAAGTACAGTGAGATAACTAACATCATCACGCTGATAGAATGGGTCTCTATTTTTCTCTCCTTCTCTTTCTGTTCCACTTGGCCGTGAGAGTACATAAGCAATGATTTCACACGTCAGAGGAGTCACAATTAAACTGTCTGTGGGGCACAGATGCAACTGCTGACAACACACTATCCATAAGACAATTCTGCTGTATGTGTGACATCAGGAACAATAGTGGGCAAACCCAGTCATGTGGCACGTGGGAAATCTGAAAGTGGAAGTCCATCACTTCGCTCCAATAATGCAATCACTGTACCCCACACTACACCTTTCATCGGCAACATTATCTGATAAAAATTACCTATAGACAGACAGTCCCTAGTTCAGGACTCTCCAACCCGGTTCCTGGAGAGTTAAACGTCCTAGCGCAGCTGATTCGGATTATTGGCAGGTTGATAAGGTGAATCAATTATTTGGCACAATGATTTCTTTAAACGCATTGATGAGGCATCGAGGCTTTGATTGTGTTATTGTGAGAAAAATATATATAGTTACTTTGGTGACTATTTTGTTACGTAACAGTTGACTAAACTCACCGAAACAAGAGTTGGCGAAGCCGTTACGTAACAGTTGACTAAACTCACCGAAACAAGAGTTGGCGAAGCCGTACCACATGCACCCGTGCTTCCCGTACAGCCAGCGTGCTTGTAGACTGGAGGCGAAGCTGAGCGTGGTGCCACAGAGGCACACCAGCATGTCACTCACGCTGATGTTCAGCAAAAGCATGTTCACAGGAGTCCGCAGAGTTTTGAACTTAATAAACAGGATCAATACCACCAGGTTATTGATGAAACCAAAAACCATAATAGATCCAAGGAAGACGGACATAACATGGTGTCCCGTCCGAGACAGTCTTTTCGCCGGGGGCTCGTTCCATTCTTGATCCAGAGAGCTCAGTGGATCGTCGATGCTTCCATTCGAGCTGAAATTTAAATTAGCCGCCTCGGTATACATCGTTTTCTGTGATCCACATTCGAGAATGTCTCACATGGAGAAACAATTATAACATTTCTACCGTCAATGAACTACAATAGGCTACAGTATCACGTTTTCAATTGGCAATATCAACTGCCGACGGAGTTGTAGGCTAGAGGTGGTCGTATAGAGCCCACCGGAAAAAAACTTTAACTTCATTTTTCCGAACATGAATCCAGACTCAAGCCTTGTATCCTCAGGAGGTACAAAACAGGCTCATTCCGCTTGGAAACTGTAGTAGACAATTATGGCGTTGCAATTTGGAGTTGAAAATAATGTATAATGCAAATAGAAATAATAATAAAAGGATAATAATCAACAATAATAGTCACTAATATCCGATCAATCCAGATTAATCCAAATTTGCGTAAAATAAAAATAGTCGAAGCCTTATAATAAGATTATTATAAGGTGAATTTAGTTGGCTTGTCTCTCTACAAAAGCTATGGCACAGACGAATGCAATCCAATGGCACTGCTCTTCTCATAGCTCCACCACATTCAGATTAGAATGCATAGACTGAGCGCGTTTACTTGGCTGGCCTCCCTTTAGTAGCGCCGATGGGTTGCGTTAATCTGTCGTGAAGGCAACTAGAGTGTAACATAATGACGCAATAAAATTGCCATCGCCTACCAATCAATGAGAAAAAGCACTGTAGTCTCCCCCTTGTGTGTTGGTATAACTCACCCATTCCCTGATGGGTGAGTCATTTCTGAGATCTATCACGCAAACAAGTCGAAGGGGGACAAGCCCCTGGTAGCTTATTTTATGGTGGGTAAACAGGGACTTCAGCTACCAGTGGTCATTATGAATAGTAACACTAAACTTACTACTTTCATATTGAATTTATTAAAGAAGTTATTTAAACAAATGACACAAAATCAAAAAGTGGGAGTTTGTTTGCAAAATTACATAGAATGGTGTTTCATGTGATTGTTTTCATTTTGGAGCTGAAAAATGGGAAATTCCCAAGGAAAGTGTAAAACGAAAGACTGCCCTTTCATAGGTGATCGCCGGGGGATTGAGTTCAACCACATCTCTCTCTCTGAGATTCGGCTTTACTTGAACATGAAGGACATGGATTTTCACACTGATGTTCCCTCTCTATTTCACATAATATTAAGTTGACTGTTTACTGTTCCCTGCTTCCCTATAATCTGTGTAGAATGATGAGCAATGCAGCATAGAATACATTGCAGCCTATGACACTTCCAAGACAGTTCAAGTCTTTCAGCAGATATAGCGCAATCACAGAACATTATAAATATTTTAGGGAAATCATTTAAGGAAAGATTTTAAAAGTTCACAATAAGTATTGTTGACTCAAAAACCCTTTTGGAAAAACCACATGATTTCACAAATGGTAAATCACATGATGTTTTGCAAATGTTAAATTTATTCCACATGTGAAATTCATTTTCACATAACCTTTTCCACATGTGAAATCGGAAACACTTCATATGTGATAATAGTTCACGCGGTGCCCTGTCGTTAAGACGTCCTCAGAACGTCACGCAGTGTTTTCAACTTACATATTTGACCCACATGATTACATTGTGTGTTTTTTTTTATACAGTAATTGTTGTTCAACATGTCCTCACCTGGGATTTGAACTCACAACCTCTTGGTTCAGGACATTCCGATTTAATTGCACATGCATTCCTACACTTTGAACTTCAAAGTAAATCTCAGCTTTGTTAAAAATACACTCAAGAAAAACGATTATATTTATCAAAGTGATTCAGGAATAACATTAAAACAGAATAATATTCCCCACCAACATTAGACAACTACACAGAAAACCATCGAAATTGCTGAAATAAGTCAATTAAATCAATGAGGGGAGAATAGTCCAATTAATAACTGATAACTAAGATAGCAAAAGAGTGCCATCAGCACTGCTAAGTGCAAAGATGTATTATAGGTCAAGAATCTTTAGAGGACTTTTATGAATGCTACAGACTTTGTGGCAAAGCAGAAATATCAGCATATCCCAAATCCAGAGGTTGTGAGTTCAAATCCCAGTTGGGGTCATATTGAAAAAGTCAGTACTAAGTGATCATGTCAAATGTAATCATCTTGATTAAAGATGTTTACGCTATTTTAGCTGAACAGCACACCACATACCATTTCACTACTTCCCTTACAAAAAACACATGTGCAATGTGCAGTTTTCATGTTGAGCTGAAATTCTCACATGAAAACAAGAGACACACGAGGTCAGTTGTTCAAACCACATGTTCACCTGTATTACATTCAGAGTTCACATATGAACACCACTTTTCACATGAAGGATAATAACACGTTTTCACCTCACACATGAATTTGATTCACATTTGAAATTTGCAGTTTTACATGTGAAAAACGTTCACGCGTGAACATTGAATTTGCACTTTCCCATGTAAAAATGTTTTCACATGTGAAAATCTAACTCTCACACGTGGAATTGCATTTTCACATGTGAAAAACATTCACGTGACAATCGAATTTGCGGTTTTACATGTTAAAAAACGTTCAACAGTTGTCAGGTGTAGTTTCATGATATCACATTCAAATGTTGCATCCTCATGTCACATTTATTTCACATGTGTAGATTCATGCTATCACATGTTGCTTTTACATGTTGTCACATGTTATCACACTGACTGGTTATATGACCGAGTTCAAACGTATAGCGAACACCTTTTCACGGGCTGCAAAATGTACGATAGTTTTCATTAGACACACATCCATGCTGGTCCGTGGTACTCAATACTTTTTGTACAGCACAGCGCTGCCAAGTTTCAGACGCTCCCCCTCTCATGTCTTATCGCTTTAATAGTATTTTCTTGTTCTTCATCATCACCATCACATCAATATCCTTCACCAAACAATCTTCCCTGGCGACGTAAAAAATGATAAAATCAACGTTTATTGGTCACGTACACAGATTTGAAGGTGTTACAGCAGGTGGAATGAAATGCTTATGTTACTAGCTCCCAACAGCGCTATATAATGTCTAACAAATAGAATGCAAATACACAAATAATAAAAAGATGAACTCAAGAAATGACAGAATGGGTCTAGTCAACAACCCTGGGTAGATATATTAGAGTGAGCATGTGTCAGAATCCAGAATATAAATACGTGGTGTGTATAAACAGCATATAAGTAAGGCAGCTCCTAGCATCTTCCCATTTACCAAAATGGCAGTCAAGGAGAGGTTGTGCGGTGCTTCATCATCGTCATTACCACCATCACTACCACCATCATATTCATCACCACATCATCATCCTTCTACACTAAGTCGACAGTCTCTTTCCTGACAATGTGAAACAGCTTTGAGCGTTTTCCAATTTACCAACTTGGCAGTGAAGGAGAAGTGGTACGGCAGGGTGCGTCTTCCTGTGTCCTTGCCACCACCAGACCCTGTTAGTGAAGGATTTATGCTCACGCTGGCCGTGTCGTTTATGTCTGGTCACGCTCCTGTAATCACGCTGATATTTATGGATAAATTCCTCTGTTGAAGGCCTGTAACTCATAATGCATTGATTAACCTTGTACAAATCAACTCAAAGTGTATTTGCCACGTACAGAGATTAGCAGATGTTAAAGCAGGTGCAGCGAAAGGCTTTTGTTTCTAGCTCCAGCAGTGCAGTATAAAGTCTAAAAGTACTTATACACAAATAATCCCAAGAAAAAAAGATTTAAAGAAAGAAGAAGAAACAAGAGATTAAGAAATATCAGAAGGAGCCATATCAGAGTCTGGGATATACATGTGTATAGACATATATATATATATATATATATATATATATATATATATATATATAAGTAGGAATAAGGTACACCACAAAAGTATGTGGACACCCCTTCAAATCAGTGTAACTGTACTGTAGTCCATATTTTGGAATGAGATGTTCGACGAGCCATGTAGTGTACAACAGTTGTTATATAGGATGAGTTATGTCGAGACTACAATATGCATGCGCACATCAAGTGAGTAATCAATTAGCTTCCATTTTCAGAGATCAACTTACATTTCAACAGAATAATGTTGCAGGAATGCTAATCTTAACTGTTTCTTATTTACATTTGAGTCATTTAGCAGACGCTCTCATCTGTTGTTCTGTTGCTTAGTGTATGATTCTGATAATAATCTGTCAGAAAGACAAAGCATGTGGAGCACTGGAAGAGCTTCCAGACATGGGGCTCAGCATCTGGCTGTCGCATGCTGGTCAGGCCACAGGCACAGGTCCTTCTTGACCTTGAAACAAATACAGTAGAGTTAAAAATAATATGGGTGTTGAGGGACTGAATATAGTAGATTAAAAGACGAACAGATGGAGAGACAGAAAATAGATACATAAGGCACAGTAGATTGCTCCTGAGTGGCGCAGCAGTCTCAGGCACTGCATCGCAGTGCTGGAGGGGTCACTACAGACCCTAGTTTGACCCCGGGTTGTATCACAACCGGCTGCAATCGGGAGTCCCATAGGGCGGCGCAAAATTGGCCCAGCGTCGTCTGGGTTAGGGGAGGGTTCGGCTGGGGTAGGCCGTCATTGTAAATAAGAATTTGTTCTAACTGACTTGCCTGGTTAAATGAAATTGTAAAAATTGTATTCAGATGCCCTGGCGATCTCCTCAGCCAGATCCTCAGACGTCCATGCAGACACACTTCCTTGGCCAAAATCGTCCCCTACCTTCATTTTCGGATTCCCTCAAAGCATTTTCAACCCCCGTTCTCCACAAAACATTAGCTATCCACCGTAGTCAGCTAGCTAGCTGGCTAACTTTTATCCACGTTTTTACTTCTGACACCATTGTAATGACCTGGCTAGATCATAAATGAACAATTGTCCAGACAGAGGAATGAGTTTACGAATTCCCGGTTTATTAACCCAACTCAACATGTAATTCTGAAAATATCCTAACTCAGTGCTGTTACCGTCATGAAGCTATTAAGGCCCAACATTAGGCAAACTTTAGAAAATTTATTGAATAGGGTCCAATAATTATATCCGTAATATTTTGTGAAAACAGTCTTTGAATGAAAAGAGAGCTCTGTTTGAGCACAGGATGTGTGGGATGAAAAAAATGTCACTCACCATTTGCCAATATTATGTGCTTATTACAGGTATTGTCCCTTAGGGAGTATGATTGTTGTACCCTCTGGAAAGAACATTGATGTTGCGTTCGGTTGAGAGAATATATCTTCCCCTTTTTCACTCTAATTTTGACAGGGAGTCATGCTGAGACCAAGGTCTATTTCACAGATGAGCCCTGTATACACACCATCACGCACAAGCACACATCAATATTCACATCGACATACGAAAAGCAAAACACAATCATAGAAAACAAACACATTCAACAGTAAAAAGATCCTAAATCATCCTTTTCAGTCAGTCCAGATACCCAGATACTTTTAAGCGGGGACATGATCAATGAGAGCACCATCCAATGCACACACACTATACAGTTGAAGTCAGAAGTTTACATACACCTAGGTTGGAGTCATTAAAACTAGTTTTTCAATCACACAACACATTTCTTGTTAAAAAACTATGGTTTTGGTAAGCCGGTTAGGACATCTACTTTGTGCAAGACACAAGTAATTTTTCTAACAATTGTTTACAGACAGATTATTTCACTTATAATTTACTGTATAACAATTCCAGTAGGTCAGAAGTTTACATACACTACATTGAGTGTGCCTTTAAACAGCTTGGAAAATTCCAGAAAATGATGTCATGGCTTTAGAAGCTTCTGATAAGCTAATTGACATAATTTGAGTCAATTGGAGGTGTACCTGTGGATGTATTTCAAGGCCTACCTTCAAACTCAGTGCCTCTTTGCTTGACATCATGGGAAAGTCAAAAGAAATCCACAGTAAAATGAGTCCTATATCAACATAACTTGAAAGGCTGCTCAGCAAGGAAGGAGCCACTGCTCCAAAACCACCATAAAAAAGCCAGACTACGGTTTGCAACTGCACATGGGGAGAAAGATCGTACTTTTTGGAGAAATGTCCTCTGGTCTGATGAAACAAAAATAGAACTGTTTGGCCATAATGCCCATCGTTATGTTTGGAGGAAAAAAGGGGAGGCTTGCAAGCCGAAGAACACCATCCCAACAGTGAAGCACGGGGTGGCAGCATCATGTTGTGGGAGTGCTTTGCTGCAGGAGGGACTGGTACACTTCACAAAATAGATGGCATCATGAGGCAGGAAAATGATGTGGAATTATTGAAGCAACATCAAGACAACAGACAGGAAGTTAAAGCTTGGTCGCAAATGGGTCTTCCAAATGGACAATGATCCAAAGCATACTTCCAAAGTTGTGGCAAAATGGCTTAAGGACAACAAAGTCAAGGTATTAGAGGAGTGGCAATCACAAAGCCCTGACCTCAATTCCATAGAAAATTTGTGGGCAGAACTGAAAACCGTGTGCGAGCAAGGAGGCCTACAAACCTGACTCAGTTACACCATTTCTGTCAGGAGGAATGGGCCAAAATTCACCCAACTTATTGTGGGAAGCTTGTGAAGGCTACCCGAAACGTTTGACCCAAGTTAAACAATCTAAAAGCAATGCTACCAAATACCAATTGAGTGTATGTAAACTTCTGACCACTGGGAATGTGATGGAAGAAATAAAAGCTGAAATAAATCATTCGCTCTACTATTATTGACATTTCACATTCTTAAAATAAAGTGGTGATCCTAACTGACCTAAGACAGGGAATATTTACTAGGATTAAATTGTGAAAAACGGAGTTAAATGTATTTGGCTAAGGTGTATGTAAACTTCTGACTTCAACTGTATATACAAAAGTATGTGGCCACATTTCTGCCCTGCTAGAGCTAGCCCCGTCAACTGTAGGTGCTGTTATTGTGAAATGGAAACGACTAGGAACAATGGGTCAACCACAAGCTCACAGAACAGGACCACCAAGTGCTGAAATGTTCAGCGTCTGTCCTCAGTTGCAATACTCACTACCGAGTTCCAAACTGCCTCTGGAAGCAAAGTCAGCATATAAACTTAGCCGCACACAAGCCTAACATCACCATTCGCAATGCCAAGCGTTGGTTGGAGTGGTGTAAAGCTCGCCGCCATTGGACTCTGGAGCAGTGGAAATGCGTTCTCTGGAGTGATGAATCACGCTTCACCATCTGACAGTCCGACAGACGAATCTGGGTTTGACAGCTACCAGGAGAACACTACCTGCCCGAATGCATAGTGCCAACTGTAAAGTTTGGAGGAGGAGGAATTAATGGCCTGGGGCTGTTTTTCATGATTCGGGCTAGGCCCCTTAGTTCCATTGAAGGGAAGTCAACGCTACTGCAGACAATGATATTCTAGACAATTCTGTGCTTCCAACTTTGTGGCAACAGTTTGGGGAAGTCCCTTTCCCTTTTCAGCGTGACAATTCCCCCGTGAACAAAGAGAGGTCCGTAAAGAAATGGTTTGTCGAAATCAGTGTGGAAGAACTTGACCGGCAGGCAGAGAGCCCTGACCTCCACCCCATCAAACACCTTTTGGGATGAACTGGAACACCGACTGCTAGCCAGGCCTAATCGCCCAACATCCGTGCCCGACCTCACAAATGCTCTTGGGGCTGAATGGAAGCAAGTCCCCACAGCAATGTTCCCACATCTAGTGGAAATCCTTCCCAGAATAGTGGAGGCTGTTATATCAGCAAAGGGGGGACCAAATCCATATTAATGCCCATGATTTTGGAATGACATGTTCGACGAGCAGGTGTCCACATTTTTTGGTCATGTAGTGTATGCATAAATCAGATACATTATTACACGATTTGGAGAATAACATATGGTTTTACTAGCATTAAGTAACAATTTCAGTTCAACAAAGGCTTTCTGCAGAACAATGAAGGCAGATTGAAGTTTTGAAATAGCCTGGTCAACCATTGGGTCAATAGTGTACACCATAGAGGCTGTTGAGGGGAGGACAGCTCATAATAATGGCTGGAAGGGAGGAAATGAAATGGCATCAAACACATGGAAACCATGGGTTTGATGTATTTGGTACCATTCCACCCATTCCTCTCCAGCCATTACCACGAACCCATCCTCCCCAATTAAGGGGCCACCAAACTCCTATGGTGTACACAATTGTCATCTGCATACAGGTGTATGATACCATTTTTTACAGATAGACCAACATTGTTTATGTAGACAGTAAAAAGTACAGGACCTAAAATGTATCCATGTGGGACACCTTTCTTAATATCAAGGTAACCTGACTTAACACCATCAGAAAAAAAAACACATTGTGTCCTGTCTGTCAAGTAATATTAGAAATAATGACATGACAACTGATCCATACAATCTTTGAATGAATTAAGACTGATCAACAGCATCGAAAGCCTTTGATATGTCAATAAAGAGGGCAGCACAGTGCTTCCTCCTATCCATGCCCTTTGCCGCATCAGTTAACACCAAGTTTGCAGCATATATGGTGCTATGACCCTGCCTGAAACCAGACTGGTGAACACATCTTGTAGCGAGGAAGGATCTAAGCTGACAGTTGATTACTGATTCTAAAATGTTTGATAGAGAATACAATTTTGAGATAGGGCGATAGTTCTTTAGGTCAGAGAGGTCACCACCTTTGTGGAGAGGAAGCACATGGGCCGCTTTCAAAACCTTGGGGGCAGCACCTGAGATAATCATCAGATTAAAAAGTGGATGAAGTTGGCTGCTAGAGGAGTAAGCATGCGGAGCACTCACACAGTGATGTCAGGAGGACCTGTGCCAACTGTTTTGCAGCAATAGTTGACTGCAAGTGTGCCTCAAGGTTGAGAAAGCACGGCACCACCTCAGACAGCGACTGGCTGTCAGTTGAAAGTTTCTGGTGTGATTTGCGAATGGCTCCAGCAACTTCACAAGCTGCTTTAGCTTGGCCCATTCACTAGTCAACAAGTTGGTCGGTGTGGATCACAAACGGCTCCAGCAACTTCAAAAGCTGCTCTAGTTTGGCCCAGTCATGCTCCACGCTCTCCCTCAGTTTTCTTCCCTGTTGGCTAGTGATAGCTAGTGATAATGATGCACAAGCTAGGCCTATTTGAAACATCTGCATCTACTGGCAGAATCTACCTGCCAGAATTAGAAGCTTGAAAACCCAATTTTTGGCCAAAGTTTAGAATATTATTTTTTTTAAACATAATTAATTAATTATATATATATATATATATCTTTATTTTTTAGTTTGTTTTGCAGTCAAAGATAATAGCAGTCTCACTGAGGTCATTCCGTTCCTACTGTCTAGTAATTGTCAGGTGACTATTCCTGTCAAAGGGGTGCTAGTGAGCTGATTACCTAGCTGAAGTGTTAAACATTTTTTCTCAGAGGCGTGCTAGTGAGTTGTCAATTATTTGACGAGTACTGACAGGTTGGCACTCTTGCGGATTCTCACTGATGTGTAGTCATTAATATGAACACAGTTTGGCACTCATGAGTGCTCAATTGCTTCAGAGCACCTACTTATACCATAGAAGAGAAGAAGCTATAGAAAATGGCGCATTGTTTTTGTTCTAGAAAATACCGTTGTTTTGTAGCTCAATGGAAGAGACAGGGCAGGACTCATAGGTATGTTTAATTGAAAGCTAAGGTTGTTATTTAATTTGATGTCAATACATAGCATTTTCTGCAGATAAATCAAGCTATGTTAATGAAACCTGAAAAGAAGTGTATGAAAATCAGTGTGCATGAACAGTGGCTAGTTAGCTAGCTAGTTAACATTAGCTATGTTATTAGACTGTAGCTAATGGTCATTATACATACATGCTTTGTCTCTTAGTAGCTATGTCTTGATATTTTTGACAAATGTAATTAATATTCAACAACATTTCCAATTGCATGAATGCATCTGAAGACTGGGGTGTATTCCTTAGTGAAGACCATAGCCAACAGTAGCGAATCGTTTTGCAACATTAAAAGTTTTGCAAGGAAAGCCTGCGTTTCTTATTGCACAAATTCAGATTATTCCCTCCCTGCTTCAATCCATTTGTTTCCGTTTGGTTCCTAGTGAATACAACCCTGAAAAATATGGCTGCACTCGTGAGGCTAGCCATTGTAAACAATCTGATAGCTACATATATGGTTTATTGATTAGGTATTCAGGCTGTATGATCTGATTGCTGAACTCTTTAGAATGCAACAATAGTTTCAGGACAGGTGGGTGAGATATTTATGATGATACGAAAACTATGGCGATTTGAGTTGTTTGAGACAAGCCCTGAGTGTCTGGAGTGATATAGCTACAGTAGCCAGCTAGCTGGCTACCACTTTCTGTTGGCTGAGGAGGGGATTGTGTCGAGTGGACAGGTTATTGGGCGGCCGGACCTCACTAGTTGCAGGATTTAATCTGGAGCGAGAGGGTAGAAAGAGGTAAAATGTAGAGTAGTTCTGTGTGAGAAGGTCCAGTGGACTCAATAGGCTGAACGAATGAGTAGCGGATGTTGTCAACCTTCTTTTCAAAGTGGTTGACAAAGTTGTCCACAAGAGGGAGGAGTATTAAGGACGGAGGAGGTGGAAAATAGTTTCCTAGGGTTAGAAACAGAAGCTTGAAATCTTGATAGTTATAAAAAGTGGCTTTAGCAACGGATACACAGGAAGGTAGAGGAGGGTGTGAAAGGATGATAGGTTTAGTTTTCCGGCATTTTCGCTCAGCTGCATGCAGCCCTGTTCTGTAAGCTCAGTGAGTCACTCAGCCACAGAGCAGGAGGGGAGGGCTGACCCGGCCGGGAGGAAAGGGGACAGTGCAAAACATAAATTGTTGAAAGAGGAGAGTAGAGTCGAAGAGGCAGAATCAGGAGAAAGGCTGGAGAAGTGTTTAGCTAGGGTTAGAGGAGTAGCTAGGGTTGGAGGAGAGGAAGACAGAAAAACAAACAAAGTAGTGATCAGAGAACTGGAGGGGGGGCTTACAGTTTGATTAGTAGGCAAACAGCCTCTAGTAAAGATGAGGTCAAGCGTATTGTCTTCCCTGTGAGTGGAAGAGGATTGGGAAAGGTTGAGGTCAAAAGAGTTGGAAAGAAATGAATCAAAGACAGAAATTTAAGTTGAAGAATGAAGAGTGGTGAGCCATCGTCAGGAAATGATCTTATCAAGGTGTTTAGCTCATTGAGGAACTCTCTAAGGGAACCTGTTGGGTGATAGATGACAATGTTAAAGCTTGAGTGGAAAAATGACAATGACAGCATGGAATTCAAATGAGGAGATGGAGATGGACTGGCAAATGAGGGAGAAAATACAAAATCTCCACTTAGAGGAAATAAGCAGCGACGACCAGACTGAAGGGACTGAAGGGCAGCATAGGTGTCGTGGCAATTTCCTCTATTACCAAATGAGGAGAGTTACAAACCACACACCAGTCAGACTTATACTTAAACTTCATCTTTAATAATATGAGCTTTACAATAGCCCTTTGACTCTCAGATCAATTCAGTGTCTATGATGAATTCTGATAGTCCCTACAGTAGAATACAAAGATCTTTTATAGCCAAGATACACCCCTCTCAACTTACATGACAAACCACAGATCTTAGGAACTCTTCACAGAGGGCCTTTTACTTGAGAAAAGAGTATCCCTTAGCCAGATTCCATTCGCTATAAATTATCGCTCAGTTTGGTCTCTAAAACGAGGTTCTAATCTCATTCCTGGTACTTCATAGTAAAAACATTACCTCACTATCTGGAATGCTCTTTAGGCTTTATTGGCCAAAGACATCGTAAATCTCCTCTGTCAGTGCTATCTCATAAAGGCCCATCCTCAGTGAAACACACAAACACAATAGTCGACAGATTCTATTCTGTCGAATAAAACAACCATTCTAATGCAATCCAAAGATTATAATATAATTTTACAAGCACTATAACATAATCTCGCAATTTTCCACGACATAGGCTGAGATGAAATCGGCAGACCAGCAATTCCATATGGGTTGTGCGTGCAGGGTACACTAAATTAGAAGGGTTGCTGCATCCAAGGGGTGGGAGCTTCTCTAACGCCTACAGGGAGGGAGAAAACAGGTATAGAAAACACACACACACAGTTGCCAAAGCTACAAAAGAGCTCAATTATATCATCTGAAAATAACTAAGTAAGATACTGAAGTGAGAGAGTGTGGGGAGACGGAAGTACTAATACTAATTGCTAATTGCCTTGCAGAGGTGAAGAGCATACCTCCCGGAAGTAATTGCAGATAGCCTAGGAGAGGAGAAACCACTCCCCCTCCAGTACAGCCACTGATTACAAAACATTGCACTGCCCCTTAATCCTGGTTGATGTGTCAACAACAAGTTATGAGCAGTCAGCAGTTCACACACCAAGTAAGCTTCTGGGAACACAGGCAGCACTTAAAGTAGATGGCCCTAGCTAGCAAAAAGACAGTACTAGACAACAGATTCATTTTTTTGTATACTTATCACTCCTGGAGATATCATGAGTCCTCTAGCTATAGAACACAGGAGGTTGATGGCACCTTAATTGGGGAGGAGGTGCTCATGGTAATGGCATTCTATAGCCTCCACTGCTATAGAATGAAGCAAGTGGTGCTGTTGTGTCTGCATTGCCCTTGTTGGTTAGCCTGGCAGAAGTTTGTGTACTTGCAGAACATTTTTGATTTTTAATTCCACCTTTATTTAACCAGGTAGGCCAGTTGAGAACAAGTTCTCATTTACAGTGCGACAAAAACAACAGAGTTACACATAAACAAACGTACAGTCAATAAAACAAAAGAAAACAAAAATAGAAAAATCTATGTACAGTGTGTGCAAATGTAGAAGAATAGGGAGGTAGGCAGTAAATAGACCCTTGAGGCAAAAATGATTACAATTTAGCATTAATACTGGAGTGATATATGTGCAGATGATATAAGACCAGTCATAAGACCAGCTTCAGAGATTTTAGCAATTAGTTCCAGTCATTGGCAGCAGAGTACTGGAATGAAAGGCGGCCAAAGGAAGTGTTGGCTTTGGAGATGACCAGTGCAATATACCTGCTGGAGCGCGTGCTACAGGTGGGTGTTGCTATGGTGACCAGTGAGCTAAGATAAGGTGGGGCTTTACCTAGCAAAGACTTATAGATGACCTGGTTGCTAGTGGTTTTGGCAACAGATATGTAGTGAGGGCCAGCAAACGAGAGCATACAGGCCAACGAGACATTTGGTGATAAAACGGATGACACTGTGATAGACTACATCCAGTATGCTGAGTAGAGTGTTGGGGACTATTTTGTAAATGACATCGCCGAAGTTGAGGATCAGTAGGATAGTCAGTTTTACGAGGGTATGTTTGGTGGCATGAGTGAAGGATGCTTTGTTGCGAAATAGGAAGCCAATACTAGATTTAATTTTGGATTGGAGATGCTTACTGTGAGTCTGGAAGGAGAGTTTACAGTCTAACCAGACACCTGGCGGGAGGATGAGGGCAGCAATCGGATGAAGAGCATGCACTTTTAAAAGCAGTTGGAGGCCACGGAAGGAGTGTTGTATGGCGTTGAAGCTCATTTGGATGTTTTTTAGCACAGTATCCAAATAAGGGCCAGATGTATACAGAATGGTGTCGATTGCGTAGAGGTGGATCAGAGAAATACCAGCAGCAAGAGCGACATCATTGATATATATAGAGAAAAGAGTCAGCCCGAGAACTGAACCCTGTGGCACCCCCATAGAGACTGCCAGAGGTCCAGACAATAGGCCCTCCGATTTGACACACTGAAATCTGAGAAGTAGTTGGTGAACCAGGCGAATCAGTCATTTTAGAAGCCAAGGCTATTGAGTCTGCCGATAAGAATGCTGTGATTGACAGAGTCGAAAGCCTTGGCCAGGCCGATGAAGATGGCTGCACAGTACTGTCTTTTATCGATGACGGTTATGATATCGTTTTGGACCTTTAGCGTAGCTGAGGTACACCCATGACCAGCACAGTGGAGAAGGTATGGTGGGATTCGAAATGGTTGGTGATCTGTTTATTAACTTGGCTTATGAACATTTGAGAAAGGCAGGGCAGGATGGAGTTAGGTCTCTAACAGTTTGGGCCTAGAGTGTCTCCCCTTTGAACATAACAGAGTCCTATTTTTAGATGGTCAATTCCAGTACAGATGTGGCAGACAACAGACAATAAGCTATATGAGATGTAGACATGTGCAAGTTTGTTTGAAATGTATATTTCTATTTAACAGGTTAGTTTTCTTGAGCAAAAATCTATTTTTCAAGAGAGACCTGGTCCAACCAAGACAGCAGATAACAGACATACCATAATGGACATAGACACACTATAAACACAATGTAGAAGTAGACACACATACATTAACAAAAAAACACCAGAAAAACAAACAAACAGAAGCACATGAAACACAAGTGTTGTTGAGTTGCCGTCTTGGTAGGATGAGATCTGAGCCTTTGCATCTTACTACATTTTGTCTCCGTGTTGCCCAGCGTTGTGCCAGTGTCTCATACCCTCTAGCCTGCAAAATTGCATGGAAATATTGGCTCAAAAACTTGGCAGTGTATAATGGGCTATGTTGAAAAGAGTCTATGCTAAACAGATTTGTGCATGGAGGATGTGAAAAGGAGGGTCTGTTGCCGGTCTCTTACCTACAATTAAAGATGCCACACCATTTTGAGACCCCTGATTTTCACTTCTTTTAATTCCTTCTACCTGACACTTTATGTCTTCCCATGAGGATGTTGTATGTGTGGGATTGCAGCAACTCTGTGTGTAGCAGCAGAAGCGTAACAGAGGACAGCAACACTGTTTTCAGTCTAAGGGAATTGTAGCTTCACTGATACCGAGCTACTAATATTGATACTTTCTGTAATTATACATGTTTTACTTGTTCTCTGAACACAGTCAACACTGTAGTTACATGCAACTACTACTCAGTCAGTAGCCTACAAAATGTTAGACTTTTTTTATGCTGCAATCAGATGGAGAAAGACAAAGTGTTGAATAGTTGATATTTTAAGCTTGATTTCTCTCCTGTCCTGGCACACTAAATTAAGCATCCAATGTTAATCCTAAAGCCATTGTTGTGAAATGTCTCTCAGTGCGACAACAGGCGTCTTTCAGGAGATGAAGGGAATGAAGCAGAGAGGTTCTGGAAGAGGACACGCATGGAAACATCCAGAAGGCTCCATCACTATCTTCTATGCAGATCTTTAAGAGCATGGGAACATGTGGGCTACCTTCAGCAGCAGCAGTGCTATGAGGTGATGGATAGATACTGCAACGTCATTGGGTTTGCTCTGTGCTGAGGTAAGTTCTTATCGTAAGATAGGAAGTGTTCATGTGTTCTTCATGTGGTTCAGGCGATCAAAGAGAAAGGACACTTTCTGAGACAGAAGACATTCCAAGCTGTCAGTCTATTCATGGTTTAACAGGCAGCAGACTTTTTTTTTTTTTTTTACTCAAGTAGTATTTTACTGGGTGACTTTCACTTTTACTTGAGTCATTTTCTATTAAGGTATCTTTACTTTTATGACAATAGAGTACTTTTTCCATCACTGTCTCTGAGTCTGTCTTCATATTTTGAAGCATGGTGGTGGCCTCATCATGTTATGGGTATGCTTTCCATTGGCAAGGATAAAAAGAAACAGAATAGAGCTAAATACAGGCAAAATCCTAGAGAAAAACCTGGTTCAGTCTGCTGTCCAACAGACACTGGAAGACAAATCTACCTTTCAGCAGGACAATAAACTAAAACACAAGGTCAAATAAAATCAAATTTTATTTGTCACATACACATGGTTAGCAGATGTTAATGCGAGTGTAGCGAAATGCTTGTGCTTCTAGTTCCGACAATGCAGTAATAACAAGTAATCTAACTAACAATTCCAAAACTACTGTCTTGTACACAGTGTAAGGGGATAAAGAATATGTACATAAGGATATATGAATGAGTGATGGTACAGAGCAGCATAGGCAAGATACAGTAGATGGTATCGGGTACAGTATGTACAAATGAGATGAGTATGTAAACAAAGTGGCATAGTATAGTATAAAGTGGCTAGTGATACATGTATTACATAAGGATACCGTCGATG
The DNA here is from genome assembly GCF_057628025.1 of Oncorhynchus mykiss. Classification (NCBI taxonomy): domain Eukaryota; kingdom Metazoa; phylum Chordata; class Actinopteri; order Salmoniformes; family Salmonidae; genus Oncorhynchus; species Oncorhynchus mykiss. The sequence goes on from NC_143039.1 coordinate 31,016,541, forward strand.
ATATAGAGTACAGTATATACGTATGCATATGAGATGAATAATGTAGGGTAAGTAACATTTATATAAGGTAGCATTGTTTAAAGTGGCTAGTGATATATTTACATCATTTCCCATCAATTCCCATTATTAAAGTGGCTGGAGTTGAGTCAGTGTCAGTGTGTTGGCAGCAGCCACTCAGTGTTAGTGGTGGCTGTTTAACAGTCTGATGGCGTTGAGATAGAAGCTGTTTTTCAGTCTCTCGGTCCCAGCTTTGATGCACCTGTACTGACCTCGCCTTCTGGATGATAGCGGGGTGAACAGGCAGTGGCTCGGGTGGTTGATGTCCTTGATGATCTTTATGGCCTTCCTGTGACATCGGGTGGTGTAGGTGTCCTGGAGGGCAGGTAGTTTGCCCCCGGTGATGCGTTGTGCAGACCTCACTACCCTCTGGAGAGCCTTACGGTTGAGGGCGGTGCAGTTGCCATACCAGGCGGTGATACAGCCCGCCAGGATGCTCTCGATTGTGCATCTGTAGAAGTTTGTGAGTGCTTTTGGTGACAAGCCGAATTTCTTCAGCCTCCTGAGGTTGAAGAGGCGCTGCTGCGCCTTCTTCACGATGCTGTCTGTGTGAGTGGACCAATTCAGTTTGTCTGTGATGTGTATGCCGAGGAACTTAAAACTTGCTACCCTCTCCACTACTGTTCCATCGATGTGGATAGGGGGGTGTTCCCTCTGCTGTTTCCTGAAGTCCACAATCATCTCCTTAGTTTTGTTGACGTTGAGTGTGAGGTTATTTTCCTGACACCACACTCCGAGGGCCCTCACCTCCTCCCTGTAGGCCGTCTCATCGTTGTTGGTAATCAAGCCTACCACTGTTGTGTCGTATATATACACTGGAGTTGCTTACCTTGCTTACCAAGACGACATTGAATGTTCCTGAGTGGCCTAGTTACAGTTTTTACTTAAAAAAATCGGCCTGATAATCTATGGCAAGACTTGAAAATGGCTGTCTAACAATGATCAACAACCAACCTGAGAGTTTGACAAATTTTAAAAATGATGTGCAAATATTGTACAGTCCAGATGTGCAGAACTTACCCATATAGACTCACAGCTGTTATCACTGCCAAACGTGATTCTAACATGTATTGACTCAGGGGTGTGAAGACTTACGTACATGAGATATTTCTGTATTTAAGTTTCAATACATTTGCAAAAATGTCTAAAAACACGATTTCACTTTGTCATTATGGGGTATTGTGTGTAGATGGGTGAGAAAAAAACATATTTAATCCATTTTGAATTCAAGTTGTAACACAACAACATTTTCAATAAGTCAAGCGGTATGAATAGTTTCTGAAGGCACTGTGTGTACACATACATTTCATTATTACTAATGATTACAGCAGCAACACCATAGTCTCCTACACATCACAAAAATATGGTTTTGAATTTCTGTTTCTTTGGAATTGATATATACTGAATAAAAATATAAACGCAACAATTTCAAAGATTTTACTGAGTTATATGAGGAAATCGGTCAATTGAAATGGATTCATTAGGCCCTAATCAATGGATTTCACATGACTGGGAATACAGATATGCATCTGTTGATCACAGATACCTTTAAAACAATGGGCCTCACAATGAGTGAGGATCTCATCACGGTATTTCTTTTGAATTCAAATTTCCATCGATAAAATGCAATTGTGTTAATTGTCCGTAGCTTATCCCTGCCCATACCATAACCCCACCGCCACCATGGGGCACTCTGTTCACAATGTTGACTTCAGCAAAATGCTCACCCACACGACGCCGTACACATGTTTTCCGCTTGTGAGGCCAGTTGGACATACATCCAAAGTCTCTAAAACGATGTTGGCTTATGGTAGAGTAATGAACATTAAATAATTTGCCAACAGCTCTGGTGGACATTCCTGTACTCAGCATGCCAACTGCACACTCCCTCAAAACTTGACATCTGTGGCATTGTGTTGTGTGACAAAACTGCACATTTTACGTGGCCTTTTATTGTCCCCTGCACCAGGTGCAGCTGTGTGATGATCGTGCTGTTTAATCAGCTTCTTGATATGCCACACCTCTCAGGTGGATGGATTATCTTGGCAAAGGAGAAATGCTCACTAACCGTGATGTAAAAAAACAAATTGTGCACAAACTTTGAGAGAAATACGCTTTTTGTGCATTTGAAACGTTTATGGGATCTTTTATTTCAGCTCATAAAACATGGCACCAACACTTTGCATGTTGTGTTTATATTCTTGTTTAGTGTATATTTAAATTTTAATTTGGAGTAAGACTAATTATGATCTGGAGGTTGGAAGGCTGTCTGAATCATAATTACATCACATGCCAAACTCTGAGGCTCATAATGAGGAAATAGTTGAGTGTGTTCCCATTGTACCAGATGTTTTTGGGTCCATTTAACAAGCACCATGCTAACACCTTTCAACCAGATGCTTTCAGGAACAATCTCTCCAATTAACTCTGGAATTCCAAATTTACAACATACAGTATCTCACATATCTCCAATCTTGTGAGGATTTCAGGAATATTACCTTCTCTTTTGATTCGATTTGGAGTAAATCGAAGCCCGTGTTATAGCCTTGAAAAGTGTACAAATAATAAACAACAGAAGTAAAAGGAAATATGCCTCATCGCTTTCCTTGAGTCGTTTCTTAGTTCATAAATTTGACATGAAGAGCATGATTATTAATGACTGACAGCCATAATCCCTTTTCAACCTAACCCTGCACTTTTGAGCATATACTGTGAATGTGTACTAGTTCAATTGCATATATTAAGATTTATGAAATACTTGCTAACATTGTACTCTACAAAGTCACTCTAAATACCATTGAGTAGAATGATTTACCTCATAGAAGAGGCACTGATATGAGATCATTACAGACCTGTGTGGCCTTGTCCAGTAGACTGGAGGATGTTGGTGTATCGACTGAATAGGTCTAACAAGTGGACATTGATATCGGCACACAAATGTATTTCCTGCAGCAGCAACATCAACGTAGATTGTGAATGAAATGCACACCCTCATTGTGTATATACAGCACACACTGGAGTAATTCAGATTCTGTTTAGGGACCTGGGGGCAAAATAGTATAATGACATAGAATGCAGAATTTGATCCATTCAAGCTCTTTGTCTTAATTTCCCTCTGTGTTTTCCCCGGCTGTCAAAAGTCTCAGTCTCAGGTCTTAGAGCCCCTGCAGTGATTAAGAAATATAACGTTTGGTGCTCTCGATAGGCTTGTATGGCATGTGGGATCCACTGCTACTTTGAGAGAGATGGATTGTATTTGTTGTGATATTTTCTGGACTATGAACTGGACTGAAATGGTTTTGTCTCAGGGGGTGGGGAGAAATAGAAAACGTAATTTCCATTGTCATAAAAGGTTAAGGGCATGTTCTGTTTTTACTATAAAGCAATAGTCACAAGGGTCATTAAAAGTCCAATACAACACTACAATGTAATGCATGCAGCCTTGGGCAAGGCAACTGGCAATATTGGTTGTTCTTTTCTCAAAATGTTCCATCTGCATATACAGTTGAAGTCGGAAGTTTACATACACCTTAGCCAAATACATTTTCACAATTCCAGACATTTAATCCTAGTAAAAATTCCCTGTCTTAGGTCAGTTAGATTCAACCACTTTATTTTAAGAATGTGAAATGTCAGAATAATAGTAGAGAGAATGATTTATTTCAGCTTTTATTTCTTTCATCATATTCCCAGTGGGTCAGAAGTTTACATACACTCAATTAGTATTTGGTAGCGTTGCCTTTTAATTGTTTAACTTGGGTCAAATGTTTCGGGTAGACATTCATAAGCTTCCTACAATAAGCAGAGGTGTAACCAAGTCATTGTTTTACAAGTCAAAAGTAAGTCTCAAGTCTTAGCCCTCAAAACCCAAGTCAAGTCACAAGTCAAGACAGGCAAGTCCGAGTCAAGTCTCAAGTCAAGACCAACAAGTCTCAAGTCAAGTCTCAAGTCCTAAACAAGTCATAATGTGCTCTTCACCAAATGTAATACCATTTCATATTTTTAACAAGAGTAATGGTTAGTTTATTACATTTACGCAAATCATGAATGCTTTTAAAAACATATATATTTATTACTTTCCAAATAAACTCTATATTTCCATGGAAATACATGAGTAGCCATGAGAAAGACCCCCCCCCCCCCCCCCCGTTTTTTGTTGATACAGCATAGTCTTTATATCTGGGGTATCATCTTTCCAAGGGCTCCATCTGAATTCACCCGCCGACGTTCCTCTGCACTGCCACACACACACACAACTTTTTCTCAGCTGGCACAACTTGATTGGCTGCTGTCCGATTCAAACTGTAATCCGTTAAATGAAGAGTTGATGCGCTGCACACTTTTTTTAATAGCATACTTTCTTATATTTGGGCTTGGGGAGGGTATCAAGTCAGTTCGAGTCAAAAGGCTCAAGTCCAAGTTAAGTCACGAGTCATTGGTGTTAAAGTCAAAGTCGAGTTGCAAGTCATCATATGTGACTCGAGTCCAAGTCAAGTGACACCTCTGACAATAAGTTGGGTGAATTTTGGCCCATTCCTCCTGACAGAGCTGGTGTAACTGAGTCAGGTTTGAAGGCCTCCTTGCTCGCACACGCTTTTTGAGTTCTGCCCACACATTTTCTATAGGCTTGAGGTCAGGGCTTTGTGATGGCCACTCCAATACCTTGACTTTGTCCTTAAGCCATTTTTCCACAACTTTGGAAGTATGCTTGGGGTCCTTGTCCATTTGGAAGACCCATTTGCGACCAAGCTTTAACTTCCTGACTGATGTCTTGAGATGTTGCTTCAATATATCCACATCATTTTCCTGCTTCATGATGATATCTATTTTGTGAAGTGCACCAGTCCCTCTGCAGCGAAGCACCCCCACAACATGATGCTGCCACCCCCGTGCTTCACGGTTGCGATGGTGTTCTTTGGGTTGCAAGCCTCGCCCTTTTTCCTCCAAACATAATGATGGTCATTATGGCCATTCTTCCTTGCTGAGCGGCCTTTCAGATTATGTCGGTATAGGACTCCTTTAACTGTGGATATAGATACTTTGTACCTGCGTCCCCCAGTATCTTCACAAAGACCTTTGTTGTTGTTCTTGGATTGATTTGCACTTTTCGCACCAAAGTATGTTCATCTCTAGGAAACCTTTCGGAGCTCCTTCCGGAGCGGTATGACGGCTGTATGGTCCCATGGTGCAGATGAACGTGGTACCTTCTGGCATTTGGAAATTGGTCCCAAGGATGAACCAGGCTTGTGGAGGTGTACACTTTTTTTTCTGAGGTCTTGGCTGATTTCTTTTGATTTTCCCAAAGAGACACTGAGTTTGAAGGTAGGCCTTGAAATGCATCCACAGGTACACCTCCAATTGACTCGAATTGGCCAATCTGAAGCATCTAAAGCCATGACATAATTTTCTGTCATTTTCCAATCTGTTTAAAGGCACAGTCAACTTAATGTATGTAAACTTCTGACCCACTGGAATTGTGATACAGTGAATTATAAGTGAAATAATCTGTCTGTAAGCAATTGTTGCAAAAATTACTTGTCTCATGCACAAAGTAGATGTCCTAACCGACTTGCCAAAACTATAGTTTGTTAACAAGAAATGTGTTGAGTGGTTGAAAAATGAGTTTAAATGACTCCAACCTAAGTGTATGTAAACTTTCGACGTCAACTGTATAATAGCTTTTCACTTCCGACAAGTTAATTTGACAAATGTGTTTTCAGAAATGTCGTCTGAAAATGATCCAGGTTATGATCATGCAGAAAGTGTTAAAGTAAACCAAATCACTGTGTTTCCTCTTCATAGGCAATCTGCACCACAAGCATACGTTGGTTCAGACAGCCCTGAAAAGTTCATCTTAGACAAAATGTCACTTATCTCTGCTGATTCATGCTGTTATCTGAGGATGGGCTTGTCAGATAGCTGGAATACTCATGTTACCTCAAACAGCTTTACAGTGTTCCACAGTGTTCCGGAACTTTTGCGGCTCTCCATCCCCCTCCAATTGGCAAATCTAAACCATAATTGTATTCTACTGATTCCTGCTTACAAGCAAAAATTAAAGCAGGAAGTAGCAGTGACTCACTCAATACAGAAGTGGTCAGATGACGAGGATGCTAATCTATAGGACTGTTTTGCTAGCACAGACTGGAATATGTTCTGGGATTCATCCAATGGCATTGAGGAGTATACCACCTCAGTCACCGGCTTCATCAATAAGTGCATCGATGACGTCGTTCCCACAGTGACCGTACGTACATTTCCCAATCAGAAGCCATGGATTACAGGAAACATCCGCATCGAGCTAAAGGCTAGAGCTTCTGATTTCAAGGAGTGTGACACTAATCCAGATGCTTACAAGAAATCCCGCTATGCCCTCAGACGAAGCATCAAACAGGTAAAGCGTCAATGCAGGACTAAGATTGAATCCAACTACACCGACTCTGATACTCGTCGGATACTGTACTGTCTGAACCTTATTCAATTGGTTTAGGATTAGATTTACATGCATATATGCAATACTGTACTGTCTGTACCTTATTAAATTAGTTTAGGATTAGAATTACATGCACATATGCAAAACTGTACCGTCTGATCCTTATTAAACTGGTTTCGGATTAGATATGCACATATGTATGTAATACTGTTCTGTCTGAACCTTATTCAATTGGTTTAGGATTAGATTTACACGCACATATGCAATACTGTACTGTCTGAAACTTATTCAATTGGTTTAGGATTAGATTTAAACGCATAAATGCACGAATGCATGCATGTATGCGCGTAGGCACACACAAACGCACACACACAGACACACACACTAACTATAACGAACCGCATATGTTTCAACTTTATTATGCCAACATCCCCATTTCAAAATGATTTCTCACCCTTTTTCCATTGCGTTAGATTCTTATCAAACAGGTTAATGAGAAGTTACAAATGTAACAAAAATCCCCATTGAATCCAAAGTCATGGCATTGGAACGTGTATACTAAACGGCTGGTGCATCCAAAAACAGCGATTTTATGTCAAACAGTAAACATTTAGCCTTATTTAGACATAGCACTGGTAGTTTAAGCTCTGTTTGGTAACTGATATCCTCCTTAGGGAGGGGAATACTTGGTAGACTCTACTGGCCCCTAACTCCCCATCTGGCTCAGAGGTAGCACTCAGTCGCTTGTCAAGTAAACAATCCATTTTGATATTTACATTCCACCAATTATAAGTACTGTATCACTGGGCTCAGAAGAAGCTAGAAACATGTTGTGACTGGATTGCTGGTTTCCCAGGTCCCCAATTCATACCCCATGACACAATTGTATACTATGATAGAATTGTTATCTATTAAACCACATATTTCAAAAGGTTGGCTAAAGATACTTTTATCTGGGCTCCCTCATGGTGGAGTATGATCTCCCTTTAGGTATGACTGGTCCAGGTTGCGGTGAGGGTCTTGGTCTGGCTAATCATGGGTGCGAAGGTTAACTAGGGACTATCTGTGATGACGTGCTGATTGTACCAATGTGAGTGGGAGCATAGAGGGATTGTTGCTGGTGCCACTGCCGGTGTTGGTATTTATTTCCTGACTCAGGCATGCATTCCTTGTTAATGATGCCCACGATGTTGCTATGCTTGCTGTTGTCAGTTGTTTTGGTTCTAGATTAGGTATTTTTGGAGGCTCTTAAAATGTAGTCGGTCAATGTTTATAGCTTTCCATTTCAGTTTTGCCAGGCCGTCATTGTAAATAAATGTGCTCTTATTTACTAAGTGTTCTTAGCCTGGTTAATTACAATAAACAAATAACAAGTACTAAATCTACTACTGGATATTGTTGCTGTCCATCTAATGTAGTACGTTATAGGATGGGAGCAGTTGTAGTGATGTGACAGCCAGACAGATGCTTACCCCAATGCTCTTTCCAGTCTGCTGAATGCTGGATGGAAAAGGCCAGGGGATTGCAACATCTTAAGCATTGGTCTGGTCTTCAACCCTGGTCCTGGTTAGTGATTTGTGGAATCCGGTTTTGTGTAGTGTTGGGTAATGCTGAGCTAGAACCAAAGCCTGCAAATCCTGAAGTTTCAAAAAAGCCCACTGAAGTGAAATGTTATGAAAGTTATTTCATAGACCAGCTGCCTTGAGGAACATGATGTGAGAAAGAAATATCTCAGTGTTGCTTGCCAACCTAATCATGTTCTGTAAAAATGAGTTGGTTATGAAATAAACATAATCATTTATGCAGAGTTACATGTGTTTCAGTAGCACTGTGATCTTATATTGAGCAGTAGACAAGATGGCGCCGGAGAACAAGACTGACGTTTTACGTATTCCTAACCAATTATGTTTTGTTTTTTGTGTCTTTGCGTTGTTTGTAACTTATTTTGTACATGTTGCTGCTACCGTCTCTTATGACCGAAAATAACTTCTGGACATCAGAACTGCGATTATTCACTACAGACTGGCAAAATCCTTTTTTTCCTTTAACGAGTCCGACGAGCCAGACGTGAATGCTTTTCCGGGAACAGGCCCAAATCCCCTTCATTTGCGCGAAGAGAAGGCGGAGAAAAAGGGGCCAGAGGGCGGACTGCCTTCTGAGAATTCATAGGCGGTCGAATAAACCCCTACTTCCTTCCATTCTGCTAGCAAACGTGCAATCTTATGATAATAAAAATCGATGACCTACGCGGAAGAGTAAACTTCCAACGGGACATTCAAAACTGTAATATCTTATGCTTTACGGAGTCGTGGCTGAACGGCGACAATATCAACATACAGCTGGCTGGTTATACACTGTATCGGCAGGATAGAACAGCGGCGTCTGGTAAGACAAGGGGCGGCGGACTATTTATTTTTGTAAATAACAGCTGGTGCACGATATCTAAGGAAGTCTCAAGGTTTTGCTCGCCTGAGGTAGAGTATCTAATGATAAGCTGTAAACCACACTATCTACCTAGAGAGTTTTCATCTGTATTTTTAATAGCTGTCTACATACTATCACAGACTGATGCTGGCACTAAGACCGCACTGAATGAGCTGTATTCCACCATAAGAAAACAGGAAAACACTCACCCAGAGGCGGTGCTCCTAGTAGCCGGGGACTTTAATGCAGGGAAACTTAAATCCGCCTTACGAAATTTCTATCAGCATGTTAAATGTGCAACCAGAGGGAAAAAACTACTACAAAGGGAAAAAAACTACTGCAAAAACAGACTACAAACGGAAGCACAGCCAAGAGCTGTCCAGTGACACGAGCCTACCAGATGAGCTAAATAACTTCTATGCTCACTTCGAGGCAAACAACACTGAAACATGTATGAGAGCAGCAGCTGTTCCGGAAGACTTTGTGATCACGCTCTCCGCAGCCGTGAAGTGCTTTGAAAGGCTGGTCATGGCTCACATCAACACCATTATCCCAGAAACCCTAGACCCACTCAAATTTGCATACTGCCCTAACAGATCCACAGATGATGGAATCTCTATTGAACTCCACACCGCCCTTTCCCACCTGGACAAAAGGAACACTTATGTGAGAATGCTATTCATTGACTACAGCTCAGCATTCAAAACCACAGTGCCCTCAAAGCTCATCAATAAGCTAAGGACCCTGGGACTAAAAACCTGCCTCTGCAACTGGATCCTGGACTTTCTGACGGGTCACCCCCAGGTGCTAAGGTTAGGTAACAACACATTCACCACAGTGATCCTCAACACAGGGGCCCCTTAGTGATGCGTGCTCAGTTCCCTCCTGTACTCCCTGTTCACTCATGACTGCATGGCCAGGCACGACTCCAACACCATCATTAAGTTTGCCAATGACTCAACAGTGGGCCTGATCACCGACAACAACGAGACAGCCTATAGAGAGGAGGTCAGAGACCTGGCCGTGTGGTGCCAGGACAACAACCTCTCCCTCAACATGATCAAGACAAAGGAGATGATTGTGGACTACAGAAAAAAGAGGACCGAGCACTCCCCCATTCTCATCAACAGGGCTGTAGTGGAGCAGGTTGAGAGCATCAAATTCCTTGGTGTCCACACCACCAACAAACTATCATGGTCCAAGCACACCAAGACAGTTGTGAAGAGGGCATGACAAAACCTATCCCCTCAGGAGACAGAAAATATTTGGCATAGGTCCTCAGATCCTCAAAAGGTTCTACAGCTGCACCATCGAGAGCACTGGTTGCATGACTGCCTGGTATGGCAAATGCTCGGTCTCCAACCACAAGGCACTATAGACTGTAGTGCATATGTCCCAGTACATCACTGGGCCCAAGCTTCCTGCCATCCAGGACCTCTATACCAGGCGGTGTCAGAGGAAGGCCCTAAAAATTCCTGCCTCCCTAGTAATAGACTGTTCTCTCTTCTACTGCACGGCAAGCAGTACCGGAGAGCCAAGTCTAGGTCCAAGAGGCTACTAAACAGCTTCTACCTCCAAACCATAAGACTCCTGAACATCTAATCAAATGGCTACCCAGACTATATGCATCCCCCCTCCTTTTTTAAACCGCTGCTACTCTCTGTTATCATCTATGCATGGTCACTTTAATAACTCTACCTACATGTACATATTACCTCAAATAACCGGTGTCCCCGCACATTGACTCTGTATTGGTAACCCCCTGAATATAGTCTTGCTATTGTTATTTTGCTGCTGCCTTTTAATTACTTTTTACTTTTATTTCTTATTCAAACTGCATGGTGCTGCTGTATTCGGCACATGTGACTAATGCTATTTGATTTGACTGCATAATTGACAGGTTACATCGCCATTGGTGGATTCACTTGATTTGGCAAACATGTAAACAGAGAACCCAACAAATCAATCTCACTTACCCAGTCGGTTTGAGTCTGTGAGCATTACTGGGGTGGAATCATAGAAAAAAAGAATCTCATTCTAGTTCTATGGCTGGAGCTGCCACCTTTTAGAGAAAATAGCCAGATAAATACGAAATACTTGGTAACTAATTGAGTTCATTGCATAATGTTTTCCAGCTTATCTGTACTCTATTTGCCCTGCCCTCTTTTGAAAGCATATTGATAGTTTCCAGTGGCGACCCGTCATTCAGGGCAGGTGGGGCAGAGCCATGGTGTCACGCCCTGGTCGAAGTATTTTGTGTTTATCTTCATTTATTTGGTCAGGCCAGGGTGTGGCATGGGTTTTTGTACGTGGTGTGTTGGTATTGGGATTGTAGCTTAGTGGGGTGTTCTAGTTAAGTCTATGGCTGTCTGAAGTGGTTCTCAATCAGAGGCAGGTGTTTATCGTTGTCTCTGATTGGGAACCATATTTAGGCAGCCATATTCTTTGAGTGTTTCGTGGGTGATTGTCTTTAGTGTCTTTGTTTCTGTCGCGGTGTTAGTTTGCACCAGTTTAGGCTGTTTCAGTTTTCACATTACGTTTATTGTTTTTGTACAGTTCGTGTTTCTTCATTATTAAATAAACATGGATTGCAATAGCCACGCTGCATTTTGGTCTGACTCTATTTCACCCAAAGAAAGCCGTTACACATGGTCTCTTTTTTGTTTTCTTCAGTAAGGCATCTCCAAAATGCAGAGGTTTCAGCCTAGCTCAGTGTTTTTTGTGGTGGTGGGGCAAGGCAGCAGGAAATACGTAGCGTTACGCCGTGATTGGCTCAATGTTCTGTCTCTCATGGGGAAACTAAGTCACCGTGAAGTGTAAAGGGAGACCTCGAAAATGTTAGCCCTTTGGCTGCTGACATTAGAAGTGCCCATCCAAGATGGCTCAAGGTCATTGGCCACAGATAAAATGACATCAAATCACGTTATATGTACAGTAGCTTTGATTGGACTGATCATGTTAACATCATACTTTCAACATTTTTGCTGGCAGTCATCATCATGAAACAAGTCGACAATCTACTGGCAAATCCTTTTCAATCCTTGTCATATGAAGATAAATCATGAATAGAAATGATAGGTAAAACGTATCAGTGCTCATTGGACATAAACATTACACAATCCCAAATTCAACAGTGAGTGGTTTGGAAGGTGAGTCCAAAGATGTATTGTATGCTGCTGCATAAATTATGTAACATGTCAGGGAGATATGTATACTGTAGCTAAGAAAGTAATAACGTTGCAAAGAAATGTAGGTAATTGCATAATGTTTTCCAGCTTATCTGTACTCTATTTGCCCTGCCCTCTTTTGAAAGCATATTGATAGTTCCCAGTGGCGACACGTCAGACAGAGTTGCAAAGAAAAAGCCATATCTCAGACTGGCCAATAAAAAGAGAAGATTAAGATTGGCAAAGAACACAGACATTGCACAGAGGAACTCTGCCAAGAAGGCCAGCATCCTGGAGTTGCTTCTTCACTGTTGACGTTGAGACGGGTGTTTTGTGGGTTCTAGTTAATGAAGCTGCCAGTTGAGGACTTGTGAGGCGTCTGTTTCTCAAACTAGACACTAATGTACTTGTCCTCTCAGTTGTGCACCGGGGCCTCCCACTCTTTCTATTCTGGTTAAGGCCAGTTTGCACTTTTCTGTGAAGGGAGTAGTACACAGCGTTGTACGAGATCTTCAGTTTCTTGGCAATTTCTCACATGGAATAGCCTTCATTTCTCAGAACAAGAATAGACTGACGAGTTTCAGAAGAAATTACTTTGTTTCTGGACATTTTGAGCCTGTAATCGAACCCACAAATGCTGATGCTTCAGACACTCAACTAGTCTAAGGCCAGTTTTATTGCTTCTTTAATCAGAACAACAATTTTCAGCTGAGCTAACATAATTGCAAATGGCTTTTCATGTGAGCAATTCGCCTTTTAAAATTACAAACTTGGATTAGCTACCACAACGTGCCATTGGAACACAGGGATGATGGTTGCTGATAATGGGCCTCTGTATGCCTGTGCAGATATTCATAAAAAAATCAGCCGTTTCCAGGTACAATAGTCATTTACAACATTAACAATGTCTACACTGTATTTCTGATCAATTTGATGTTATTTTAATGGACAAAAAATTTGCTTTTCTTTCAGAAACAAAGACATTGATAAGTGACCCCAGAATTCTGAACGGTAGTGTATGTTGTGTAGTAGTAGCCCATATGCCTCACACTAATAATTTGGTCCCTTTTCCACTCTTAATTAGCCTATAGCCTGTTTTAGAGAATGGTAATCATCGAATATTGTACGAGCTTTCATTTTCTGCTTACGTATATGTCCCCGTTGTTTAGCCTACGGTTCTGAATTGGTGTACAGTGAGAATACTGTAAGAACGGCCCATGTTCTGAATTCTGTCGCTGTACATTTCAAAAGTGCTGAGCAAATAGTTATATTGACAATGTCCGTCTTAGCTTTCTCATTAATGTTTTAATCAAAATTACGGACTGCCTCTTATCAGCTCGTCGTTCCCTCATGCCATAGTTTGTACATCTCAATTGCCAGTAGAAACCACATTTGTTTAAACAAGTAAGCCATATCAGCGTTTTTTTTAAAGGCAGTTAATGAGGCTGAATGAACAATTTCACTGCCAGACAAGGATCCGCTGATAGCCAGGTGTAGCAGTGGTAAGGTGTTGGGACTGCTGTTGGGACTGCTGTTGGGACTGCTGTTGGCACTCTGTTGGGACAGCTGTATGTAGGCCCTAACAGTTTGTGGGCACCGTTTGTCACCGTTATAGTGCAATTAATGTATTGTTTAGTGTTGTGTTGTGTAGTGGCTTTGCTGGCATGCAAAATAAATAAATAAAATGTTTTTAATTTGCCCCACCAAGATGTTACATGTTAAAATTGCCACTGATAGTTCCAAAGCTTGATAATTTAAATCAACAAATTAATATGTAACATGTCTTCAAAATCAATGTCAGTACAGCAGATGGTAAGCGAGACATTGATGTCGATGTTTTGGCTATCACGTATCTGTCAGTCTCCTTATTTCATCATCATGTGAGTCTGAACCATTAGCAAGTATTGTTGTAACCTTTACAGTGTCCACAGACACTGATTGAAAGTGAGGCGTGTTTGGGGAGGAAGCAGAGATGCCCCAGGGAAGCGTGCCAATATGGCATATTGAGGGGAGAGAGGGGGCGGTGGGGGTCGGGTGGCATGTCTACGGGAGAGAGGGGAGAGAGGGGATGGTGGTGGATGACACGGCGAGGGAAGAGAGGGGAGGGGGTGGATGCCCTAGAGCACACCCACTCAATGATGGCAGTGGAGGAGTTCAGAGGGTTGAAAGGGTAGACTGATTGATGTCATTTCAGGAGGTAGACTGATTGATGTCATTTCAGGGGGTAGATTGATTGATGTCATTTCAGGGGGTAGACTGATTGATGTCATTTCAGGAGGTAAACCGATTGAGGTAATTTCAGGAGGTAGACTGATGTAATTTCAGGAGGTAGACTGATTGAGGTCAGGAGGTAGACTGATTGAGGTCATTTCAGGAGGTAGACTGAATGAGGTCATTTCAGGAGGTAGACTGACTAAAGCCTGAGAATACTGAGAATACATCTATTTAATAATGACAACAATTCCTTTAATTTAATCCCGTTTTATCTTGTAAAAAGGTTGAAACATTATCAAAAATGAGTGCAACAATTTTTGTCTCCAACAAAAATCAAAGCCAAAGAGTTTAAAGGGGAATTTCCCCCTGGGGGAATCTGGGTTTGCTTTAATCATGTCCGAGGACTTTCTAAGTCTGTGAGATATGTTTCACACATACTTGCCCAGGAGGAAGGCAGGTCTGGGCTTTGCGCCCTGAATGATATACCCTATGACGGCTTTGTCCTTGTTCAATCAAGCCATTGGACGTCTTTCAGTGATGTTCCTATCAGCAAATGTATTGCTTAATATACAAGCTGACATTTTTTTCAGCCTTTGAAAGACTACAACTCATGTGGGGCAGTGCTTTGTGCTCTGGCCCTCTCCCTCCCCAAGGCAGGCGCTTTTGAAAGTGAAACGGACACTAACAGCACAATCCTTTGGGCAAAAGTAAAAGAACTGACCAGACCACAAAAACTTCAAGTGATTCCTCTCATCAACACAGCTTTTTTTTTGCTACATGGTGACATTCAACCTTACATGTTTCAACCAGAATATAGCGAAGAGGATTCGGAACAAAGCATTGAATTTAGCTCGATGCTCAACCAATGCCAGCACCAAGAGGGTAGATTACAAATATAAATATATAAATATATATAGTAAGTTATTTTTCCTGCAAGCCAACTAGCTAGCTAGTTAACTTTAGTCTATCTACTGAAACCCATATTGTGTATTGCTTGCTAACATACTACTGTGTTACAGTGGGGGGAAATCTAATTATTTTTATGTTTGCTAACTTAGGTAGCTAGGTAAGCTAAACAACTACAGTTAGCCATATCTATGACTAAAAATAAAATAGGTTTTATAATCGAACATCTATTTTTAGTCATAAATATGGCTACTAAACAGCAAGCTATAACGTTACTGTCACTCCCTGACCTTAGATATCTCTGTTTTTCTAAATGTTTTGTTTAGGTCAGGGTTTTTGTATGTCTAGGGGTTTTTGTATGTCTATATTGGCCTGATATGGTTCCCAATCAGAGACAGCTGTTTATCGTTGTCTGATTGGGGATCATATTTAGGTAGCCATTTCCCTCATTTGTGTTGTGGGATCTTGTCTATGTATAGTTGCCTTAGTGCACATCAGTAGCGTCACGGTTCGTTTGTTTGTTTGTCCGTTTGTTCATTCGTTTGTTCATTGTTTTGTTCAGTGTTTCGATTTATTAAAATTATGTGGAACTCTACTCTCGCTGCGCCTTGGTCCGATCCTTATGACGAACGTGACAGTTACAACCAGCCACCTACAGTAAAGCTAGGTTTACCAGCAAACGTTAGCACATGACTGGAGTTGACTGGCTAGTTAGTCAAGCAATTGCTAACTTACTATGCACCAGGACTCTCATTTGTTACCATGCGCCAGGCCTCCAGCAACTGTAAATAGGTTTACCAGCTAGCTATGTAACATAATTGACAAGGGTTGACATTGACTATGATTATGACTGTGGATGCATTTCAAAATCACAAAACTATAGGCAAGACACAAGATAGGATTCCAAACCGATGTAAATAGCAATTATTGTCTATCCAGCAATCTAGCTAGCTAAGTTTACCAGCTAACAGTGAGGAGAAACAATAACACAACAATTTAACTGTTGTAAATCTCAAACTGATAAACTGGTTTTACTATAAAAATATTTGCCTACGCATACCTGTTAAACATGGCTGTAGCTAGATACTGTCTGCCTACCTACCTAGGTACATTTGTACAGTCTGGTCAATGTGCAAAGGTTGAGGGTTAGGCCATATTTCTTTCTATTAGGTTATTGTTCTAAATGTAATCTCTGTGCCTATGCACATGTACTGTATACATGTTCAACTAGTCTACCCTAATAGTGTTATGCTGATACAGTTCAACTGTCATTCAAACTGTGCAATGGAGTATAATTCAACATCTTTTTTTGTCTTACAGACAATACTTTGTAGTGTCTGGGCTTCTTTCTGGAGTGGATTCTTGGAGAGAAACATAATTCCTTTGCCTGTATGTCATTGTAGCAGAACTGTATCCCGTGAACTGAATCCCTCTCGATGGATTGGACGTTATGCTGGATTTCATGCAGAAGATGACTCAAAATGAGCTGAATGGCAGTTTGATCATGACAACGTTCCTCCCACAGCTGTACAAGTGTTCCCTGAACTTACTGTACAGTATGTTTATTTGGAATGGCAATTTCATCATGACCATCTCTCCCAGCATCTGTTGATCACTAGTTCTTAGCTAGATTGTTACACCAGATAATGTGATTTAACAAGTTTTTTTGTACGTTAGTTTTACCATATCTTGTTGAATACCCAGTTCTCTTTTTGAGTTAGTATTAAATATTGTACACTCCCCTGTATTTTAGATTTTGACAAATAACAATTATTTTAATATATCTGTAACGGTTTTCTTCCTCTTCTGAGGAGGAGTAGGAAGGATCGGACCAATATGCAGCGTGGTAAGTGTTCGTCATTTTATTGAACTGAACTGAACACTACAATACAAAGTAAACAAAAAGAACAATCGAAACAGTTCCGTCTGGTAACTGATACAAAGACAGAAAACAACTACCCACAAATCATAGTGGGAAAACAGGCTGCCTAAGTATGGTTCTCAATCAGAGACAACGATAAACAGCTGCCTCTGATTGGGAACCATACCAGGCCAAACACAGAAATACAAAAACATAGAACACATGGAATGCCCACTCCAACTCACGCCCAGACCAAACTAAAATAGAGACATAAAAAAGGAACTAAGGTCAGGACCTGACCATATCTGTATGTCTAACATCTGTTTGATGCTGCAGAACCCCATACAACTTATATAAATATATTCTGTGAATCCATAAAGGCAGACACATTTTGAGGACTGATTGAAAATATCCATATTTATTTTATGGTTCCTTTATCCGGCTTTGGTACACTGGAAATGGTGTTTGGCATGGTGGGCTGTATAAGCAGAGTTCTTGTGGCAAATGGTCTTGTCTCATCTTTGGTGTACAGCCAGCTGGATGACTGCCGGAAGTGGCGTAGTGCTTGAAGACAGTAGCCACCAATTGTTTGAACCTCTTGCAGAAGATTTGCTCATCTGCACGTCTCTTGGAAAGACATTGTTGTGGTGTTACCATTTGACACTTTTTGTGGAAGGGACGTAGGGAAACATGCCTTTGTTGGGAAAGGTGTTAAGCGATTGTGACTGTTTATATTCAAACTATTGTATTGTTTAGGGACAATGAGGGATATTGGGAGCTGCTTTTGAGAGGAAAGATCAGTCAATGAAGTGAATGGGTGGGAGGGCTGCTAAAAGTCTTAGGAGGGCAGTTCTTACACAGTATGTATTGTTGTGTATGGAAGATTGAGGAGAAATGGCACCTTTCAATCGTTCTCATACAGTACACAACAATACATTTACTGTCTCTAAGCACAACCAGAATCCCCTTCCTCATCTCAAAGACCTATCTGTCAACCTTCCCCAGCCCATTGACTTTGACAGATCATTCTTGTCAATAGTAGCAGGGGATTTTTGTAGATATGTCTTTATATTGTGTTTTGAGAATCTGCAGAGAGAAGAATGAGGTGGTTGTGTCATTACTGTTGTCTTGATTTTATTCCTTTCATTGTCCCCTCCCTCATGCTTGTGTACCCAGAATGCCTCCACTTTGGGGCATTTTCAGCAGGGCCTGTGGAAGGACTCAAATAGAAAAAGGGTATCCCTGTGTATTTATACCTGTGTTCTCTGTTTGTCTGTTGCCAGTTTGTCTTGTTTGTCAAGTCAACCAGCTTCTCCCCAGTCTTTCTTTTTCTCTCCCTCATGGCTTTGAACCTTGCCTGTCCCGTCTCTGAGCCCACCTGCCTGACCACTTTGCCTGCCCCAGACCCTGAGCCTGCCTGCCATCCTATACCTTTCCCCCACTACTCTGGTTATCAACTCCTACCTGCCTCGTCCTGTCGTTTGCCTGCCCTGTTAACAAAATAAACATTGTTACAGCGACACAGTCTGCATCTGGGTCTTACCTTCAAACCTGATACATAATGTTGCTAATATAGTCATGACAGAGCCAGGCAGAGCCAGGGTGAAATTCCCCGTTAAGTGGAGCCTGGGTTTTTACCTTCTCTTCAGGAAACAATACTGTTCATAAACCCATGCAAAAGTCACTCATAAATTCAACGGAATGGATTCTTCATTGAACCATATATCTAAAAGACATTAAATGAGATATTCCTCATAAACTAACTTCAAACAGACTAGCCAGAGAGGGAGACAGTGAGATGCAGTCTCTGCGTGCTATGGATGAAGATGTGGGGTGTAGTTCTAGTGCACGATGTTCCTGAGCTGCTCTGCACCTGCAGTCTGAGAGTACATCTTACTGGTTCTACTCAGCAGACAGTCAGCATTGAGATCCTTCTTTGTTGAGGATTGCACGTGTTTATTCTAGTCTGGGTCCCATATCATTTTGTGCCAACTCCTATACTGTAGTAGTTGTCATGCCAACAATGACCATCTAGTTGGCAATACAGCAGAAACAGATCTGGGACCAGGGTTTCAACCAAAAAGGGGATTTCTCTCTAACTCCCCAATGCTTTAAGGCCCAGATTCCGACCAGAGTTAAGCATGCGTAAATGGAACGTATTTTCCATTTATTGCTTTTCTCTATGCGTATTCTGATCTTAAACTTAAGCATGAGAATAGCATGCTATTCACCCACTATTCATTAGGAATGTCTACATATACAATGTATTCTGACCTAGACTTAATTCCCTCATAATTCCACCACCTTTATGCCTGAGGAAACCATTAATAATGCAGAGAAAGTCTACCCGTTCCAAGTGAAAAAAGCATCTAATGTATTATTTTTTTTGATAGAAATAACAGCATTCTTCATGCACTGTAATTTATAAGATCTACTGATAAGAGCTAGGTAAATTATTAATCCGTTTGGAGAAGGGGATTGTAAATACCCATAGCAATTGTTTTAGATGATTTTTCCTTATGATCCCTGGAGACGAATGTGAATCCAACCATATGGAAGCAGACTGAAAATCATATCAACATGACATATATAGCATTCTCTTTTCCACAGTGAGATAGGATATATTTAGCTGTGCGATTGGTCAGAATTCTGTCTGAAATATGGTCCAACCAGCAAGTGTTTCACTAGGAAAATATTCTAAATCCCTTGCTGAATGAAACCTAAAGCTAGCAACATCAAAGCAACTTTGTAACGACAGACCCACCAGTGTTTTCAAATCTGCGCTCCTGCATAGACCAGCTGTCACACAGACAGGCAGACGCACAGATGAACTGACAGCCAGGAGCCAGTATTATTAACAGGTACGACATGCATTCGTCAGCTAAATGGCCTGTTTATTCTGTATATCTCAACTCTCATTTATGAGTCTCGTTTGTAATGAGAGGGATAGCTACTGTACATATGTATTGTTGCTGTTTTTGCTGTAGTCGTGGATGGATCAGAGGGACAGATAGAACATGCACAAGATCAATTATCAATAGGCCTGTGCATCATAATTACCTGGAGAAATCTGATCTGTAATTTGTACATAAAGCTGCTGTACTTGTAATTTGTAAAACCTTTATTCGTTTTGAAGTGATCCAAATGGCCAATTCATCTTTCATCTATACATTTCGAAGTATGTGGACACCTGCTCATTGAACGTCTCATTCCAAAATCATAGGCATTAACATGGAGTTGGTCCCCCATTTGCTGCTCTAACAGCCTCCACTCTTCTGGGAAGGATTTCCACTAGATGTTGGAACATTGCTAAAGGGACTTGCTTCCATTCAGCCACAAGAGCATTAGTGATGTCGGGCACTGATGTTGGGCAATTAGGCCTGGCTCGCAGTCGGCGTTCCAATTCATCCCAAAGGTGCTCGATAGGGTTGACGTCAGGGCTCTGTGCAGGCCAGTCAAGTTCTTCCACTCTGATCTCAACAAACCATTTCTGTATGGACCTCACTTTGTTCACAGGGACATTGTCATGCTGAAACAGGAAAGGGCCTTTCCCAAACTGTTGCCACAAAGTCATGTCTCTAACGGCTCTCGTTTGTAGAATGAAGAGTGGACCAAGGCGCAGCGTGGTAGGCGTTCATCGTCTTTTTATTGATGACACCAAAACAAAAATAACAAAGACAAATAACGAAAGTGCACAGTTCTGTAAGGCTAAGAAACTAAACAGAAAACAAGATCCCACAAAAACCCAAAAGGAACTTATATATGATCCCCAATCAGAGACAACGATAGACAGCTCTGATTGGGAACCACACTCGGCCAAAAACAAAGAAATAGAAAATATAGACTTTCCCACACAAGTCACACCCTGACCTAACCAAACATAGAGAATAATAAGGATCTCTAAGGTCAGGGTGTGACAATGTCTTCGTATGCTGTATCGTTCCCTTTACTGGAACTAAGGGGCCTAGCCCGAACCATTGAAACCTGCCCCATACCATAATTCCTCCTCAACCAAACTTTACAGTTGGCACTATGCAGGTAGCATTCTCCTGGCATCCGCCAAACCCAGATTCATCATTCCAGAAAACGCATTTCCACTGCTCCAGAGTCCAATGGAGGTGAGTTTTCTACCACTTCAGCCGGCTCTTGGCATTGCATTGGTGATCTTAGGCTTGTGTGTGGCTTCTCGGCCATGGAAACCTATTTCATGAATTATTTTATTTATTATTTTCACCATGAAAAGCCCATTGAGACCTAGAGTCTCTTTTTTCAAGGGAGACCTGGCCAAGAAGGCAGCAACAATCAATATATTACAGAATTAAAACATACAACAAATACACTACAACAACAAGATCCAGCCTAAAATTGAATTTACACTCCTCTGTAACATAGTCCCTCATCAATATGGTTAATTCATTCAGTGGCACTAACACATCTAGATGAAGCATGGATTGTAGACTATTCCATGCCTCTGCTGCACAAGACGAGAAGGCAGTCTTGCCTAATACTGGTAGCAACCACCTAGCAGACCGGGTATGGTAACTGCTGGTGGTGAAGGAGACCAGGCTGCAGAGGTAAAGAGGGAGTTTACCCAAAATGTCTCTGTAGATGAACACATACAAATGTAGCTTTCTGCGCGTATAAAGTGAAGTGCAACCTACCATTTGGTACAAGTTGCAATGGTGGGTGAGGGACTTGGCATTTGTAATAAAGAGCAAGGATGCATGATAAACAGAGTCCAGTCACTGTAAGACGGAGGAGGCTGCATGCATATACAACAAGTCACCATAATCAATTACAGAGAGAAAAGTGGCCTGAACAAGCTTCTTTCTAGCCGTAAGTGGGAAGCAAGCCTTATTATGCAAGCCAATTTTAATTTAAGCTTCCTCGCAAGATTATCCATATGAACTTTAAATGACAACTTGTCATCCAAACATATACAGTGTGGCAAAAAAGTATTTTGTCAGCCACCAATTGTGCAAGTTCTCCCACTTAAAAAGATGAGAGAGGCCTGTGAATTTTCATCATAGGTACACTTCAACTATGACAGACAAAATGAGGGAAAAAAAATCCAGAAAATCACATTGTAGGAGTTTTAATGAATTTATTTGCAAATTATGGTGGGAAATAAGTATTTGGTCAATAACAAAAGTTTATCTCAATACTTTGTTATATACCCTTTGTTGGCAATGACAGAGGTCAAATGTTTTCTGTAAGTCTTCACAAGGTTTTCACACACTGTTGCTGGTATTTTGGCCCATTCCTCCATGCAGATCTCCTCTAGAGCAGTGATGTTTTGGGGCTGTTGCTGGGCAACACGGACATTCAACTCCCTCTAAAGATTTTCTATGGGGTTGAGATCTGGAGACTGGCTAGGCCACTCCAGGACCTTGAAATGCTTCTTACGAAGCCACTCCTTCGTTGCCCTGGCGGTGTGTTTGGGATCATTGTCATGCTGAAAGACCCAGCCACGTTTCATCTTCAATGCCCTTGCTGATGGAAGGAGGTTTTCACTCAAAATCTCACGATACATGGCCCCATTCATTCTTTCCTTTACACGGATCAGTCGTCCTGGTCCCTTTGCAGAAAAACAGCCCCAAAGCATGATGTTTCCACCACCATGCTTCACAGTAGGTATGGTGTTCTTTGGATGCAACTCAGCATTCTTTGTCCTCCAAACATGATGAGTTGAGTTTTTACCAAAAAGTTACATTTTGGTTCCATCTGACCATATGACATTCTCCCAATCCTCTTCTGGATCATCCAAATGCTCTCTCGCAAACTTCAGACAGGCCTGGACATGTACTGGCTTAAGCAGGGGGACACGTCTGGCACTGCAGGATTTGAGTCCCTGGCGGCGTAGTGTGTTACTGATGGTAGGCTTTGTTACTTTGGTCCCAGCTCTCTGCAGGTCATTCACTATGTCCCCCCGTGTGGTTCTGGGATTTTTGCTCACCGTTCTTGTGATAATTTTGACCCCACGGGGTGAGATCTTGCGTGGAGCCCCAGATCGAGGGAAATTATCATAGGTCTTGTATGTCTTCCATTTCCTAATAATTGCTCCCACAGTTGATTTCTTCAAACCAAGCTGCTTACCTATTGCAGATTCAGTCTTCCCAGCCTGGTGCAGGTCTACAATTTTGTTTCTGGTGTCCTTTGACAGCTCTTTGGTCTTGGCCATAGTGGAGTTTGGAGTGTGACTGTTTGAGGTTGTGGACAGGTGTCTTTTATACTGATAACAAGTTCAAACAGGTGCCATTAATACAGGTAACGAGTGGAGGACAGAGGAGCCTCAAACCTCTTGGTGTTAGGGGGCAGTATTTTCATTTTTGGAAAAAAAACATTCCCGTTTTAAACGGGATATTTTGTCAGGAAAAGATGCTAGAATATGCATATAATTGACGGCTTTGGATAGAAAACACTCTAAAGTTTCCAAAACTGTAAAGATATTGTCTGTGAATATAACAGAACTGATGTTGCAGGCGAAAGCCTGAGAAAAATCCAATCCGGAAGTGCCCCAGGTTTTGAAAGCGCTGCGTTCCAATGACTCCCTATTCAGCTGTGAATGTACCATCAACGAGCTTACGCTTTCTACGTATTCCCCAAGGTGTCTACAGCAATGTGACGTAGTTTTACGCATTTCTGTTGAAAAATTTCCATAGGCGGCCACATTGCTTAAGTGGTCACATGGTGGATCCGAGAGAGATTCTCGCGTAAAATACAGAGGTAGCCATTATTCCAATCGGTCCTAGTGAAAAACTAATTGTCCCGACGGATATATTATCGAATATATATTAGAAAAACATCTTGAGGATGGATTCTTAACAACGTTTGTCATGTTTCTGTTGATATTATGGAGCTAATTTGGAATATTTTGTGGTGACCGCAATTTCCGGGCAATTTCTCAGCCAAACGGGAAGAACAAACGGAGCTATTTCGCCTACAAAATAATATTTTGGGAAAAAATTTACTTTGGCTGTCTACCTGGGAGTCTCGTGAGTGAAAACATCTGAAGTTCATCAAAGGTAAACAATTTAATTTGATTGCTTTTTTGATTTCCGTGACAAGGTTGCCTGCTGCTAGCAAGGCATAATGCTATGCTAGGCGATGATAAACTGACACAAATGCTTGTCTAGCGTTGGCTGTAAAGCATGTTTTGAAAATCTGAGATGACAGGGTGATTAACAAAAGGCTAAGCTGTGTTCCAATATATTTCATTCATGATTTTCATGAATAGGAATATTTTTTAGGAAGATTTATGTCCGTTGCGTTATGCTAATTAGTGTCAGATGATGACAACGGTCCCGTTCACGGGATGGGGTGTCACTACAGGTTAAAGAAGAAGTTACAGGTCTGTGAGAGCCAGATATCTTGCTTGTTTGTTGGTGACCAAATACTTATTTTCCACCATAATTTGCAAATAAATTCATAAAAAATCCTACAATGTGATTTTCTGGATTTTTTTTCTCATTTTGTCTGTCATAGTTGAAGTGTACCTATGATGAAAATTATAGGCCTCTCTCATCTTTTTAAGTGGGAGAACTTGCACAATTGGTGGCTGACTAAATACTTTTTTGCCCCACTGTACCTAAGTATTTGTAGGATGACACTTTTTCAATGGATAAGCCACCAGATGTGACAATGCTAACCTTCTCTGGCTGAGTGCAGACTCTGGTAAAGGTCATGAATTTAGTTTTTTGTACATTCAAGACCAGTTTGAGACCATAAAGGGAGGCCTGCAGTGACTGAAAAGCAGTCTGGAGCTCTTCAACAGCCTGAACCAGAGAAGAAGCACATGAATATATGACTGTGTCATCTGCGTATAGATGCAACTTTGCTGGTTGCATCCCATTTCCCAAATCATTAATAGCAATTGAGAACAACACAGGAGATAAAATTGAACCCTGGGGCACACCTCTATTAATCTCAAGAAAGCTAGACTTGCGATTGTCAGTATATACACATTGTGTTCTGTCAGAAAGAGTTCCTAAACCAATTTACTACCCCTTCACTGAGACCAATGTTACTGAGTCTAGCTAGCAACAATTGGTCAACGGAATCAAATGCCTTAAATCAACAAACAGAGCAGCACAATGTTGCTTTTTATCAAGTGCATTTATGATGTGATTTGCCACTGCCGTAGCTGCAGTCGTTGTGCTGTGCCCCGATCTAAAGCCAGACTGAACACCGCTCAGTATGTTCTTTTCAATTTAGACGTTTTTTTAACTGGGAGTTCACTAGGGATTCATAGACTTTGGCCAGGATGGGAAGTTTGGAGATATGACAATAGTTATTAGCATCTGAGGGATCTCCATCTTGGAGATCCCTCAGATGAAGCTCATGATGAACAGTTATTGTGCTGATGGTGCTGCTAAAGGCAGTTTGGAAGTGAGTGTTACATCCAAGGACAGACGATTTTTATGCGCTACGTGCTTCAGCAGACCCGTGCTTCAGCGGACCCGTTCTGTCAGCTTGTGTGGCCTACCACTTCGCTGCTGAGCCATTGTTGCTCCTAGACATTTCCACTTCACAAAAACAGAACTTACAGATGACCGGGGTAGCTCTAGCAGGGCAGAAATTTGACAAACTGACTTATTGGAAAAGTGGCATCCTTTGACGGTTCCACGTTGGATGTCACTGAGCTCTTCAGTAAGGCCATTCTGCTGCCAATATTTCTCTATGGAGATTGCATGGCTGTGTGCTCAATTTTATCATCTGTCAGCAACAGGTGTGGCTGAAATAGCTGAATACACGAATTTGAAAGGGTATCCACATACTTTTGCATATACAGTGCATTCAGAAAGTATTCACACTTTTTCCACAAAATAAATGCGTTGCAGCCTTATTCTTAAATGTATTAAATTTGTATTTTTCCTTATTAATCTGCCCTCAAAACCCATAATGACAAAGCAAGACATTTTTGCAAATGTATTTAAAATTGAATACTGAAATATCACATTTACATAAGTATTCAGACCCTTTACTTTAAAATAACTACCTTTGGAAGCAATTACCGCCTTGAGTCTTCTTGGGTATGAAGCTACAAGCTTTGGCAAACCTGTATTTGGGGAGTTTCTTCCATTCTTCTCTGCCGATCCTCTCAAGCTCTGTCAGGTTAGATTTGGAGCGTCACCACACAGCTATTTTCAGGTCTCTCCAGAGATGTTCGATCAGGTTCAAGTCCGGGCTCTGGCTGGTCCACTCAAGGACATTCAGAGACTTGTCCCGAAGTCTAGCATTGTCTTTGCTGTGTGCTTAGGGTCGTTGTCCTGTTGGAAGGTGAAACTTTGCCCCAGTTTGAGGTCCTGAGAGCTCTGGAGCAGGTTTTCATCAAATATCTCTCTGTACTTTGCTCTGTTCATCTCTCCCTCAATCCTGACAAGTCTCTCAGTCCCTCCCGCGGAAAAACATCCCCACAGCTTGATGCTGCCCTCACCATGAATCCCTGTAGGGATGGTGACAGCTTTCCTCCAGATGTGAAGCTTGGAATTCAGCCTTTTACTGAGGAGTGGCTTCTATCTGGCCAATACCGGAGTGCTGCAGAGATGGTTGTCCTTCTGGAAGGTTCTTCCATTTCCACAGAGGAACTCTGGAGCTCTGTCAGAGTGACCAATCGGATTCATGGTCACCTCCCTGACCAAGGCCCTTCTCCCACAATTGCTCACATTGGCCGGGCGGCCATTTAAGAATGATGGAAGCCACTGTGTTCTTGGGGACCTTCAATGCTGCAGAATTTTTTTGGTACCCTTCCCCAGATCTGTACCTCCACACAATCCTGTCTCGGAGCTCTACGGACAATTCCTTCGACCTCTTGGTGTTTGCTCTGACATGCACTGTCATCTGTGGGAGCTTATATAGACAGGTGTGTGCCTTTCCAAATCATGTCCAATCAATTGAATTTAACACAGGTGGACTCCAATCAAGTTGTAGAAACATCTCAAAGATGATCAATGGAAACAGGATGCACCTGAACTCAATTTCAAGTCATATAGCAAAAGGTCTGAAAACTTACAGTATGTAAATAAGGTATTTCTGTTTTTTATTTTTAATGAATGTGGAACATTTCTAAAAACTTATTTTTATTTTGTGATTATGGGGTATTGTGTGTAGATTGATGAGGGAACATTTTAGAATAAGGCTGTAACGTAGCAAAATGTGGAAAAAAGTCAAGGGGTCTGAATACTTTCCCGAATGCACTGTACAGTGTATATTAGACCAGAATATTTTATTTTATTTGTGACTTTACCTTTTACAGAGCCATGAGTAAACCTGTAGGAAACCATATGCTGAAGTACTGAAATTCCCACAGAAGACCATTATTTCTATCAGGAATCAAGATGCAGACACGTCAAATTGACAATGGTTTAATGTTCCAACAGGGGCAGGCAATAGCCAGGTCAAGGCAGGCAGGGGTCAGATAACCAGAGGTGGGGCAACGGTACTGGACGGCTGGCAGGCTCAGGGTCAGGGTCTGGGTAGGCCGAGGTCAACAATCCAGAGGTGGGACAAAGGTATAGGTCGGCAGGCAGGCTCAGGGTCTGGGGCAGGCAGAGTGGTCAGGCAGGTGGGCTCAGAGTCAAGACAGGCAAGGGTCAAAACCAGGAGGTCGAGAAAAACAGAGATTGGGAAAAGCAAGAGCTTAGAACAAAAACGCTGGTTGACTTGACAAACAAGATGAACTGGCAACGGACAAACAGAGAACACAGGTATAAATAAACAGGGGATAATGGGGAAGATGGGCGACACCTGGAGGGGGGTGGAGACAATCACAAGGACAGGTGAAATAGATCAGGTTGTGACACTTTCTTAATGTTCTTGAAACAGTTTGAGAACATGACTTTTAATAGGACCACGAAGTAACCTATCGGAGAAACGTTATGCTGAATTACAGGAATTCCCAAAGAATTCTAATGTCAAACATGTAGGAAAATGTTCCTTTGAGAGGAACCAGCCTGTAGAAAGATGAGCTCACCCTGCCCAGGTAGGCAGAGTTTATCAGGGACAGAACACGGTCTATTTACAGCAAACATGTCAGGTCAAGACAGAGCAGGGCAGGGGCAAAATCCAAAGGAATATAAATCTATTTGTAAAAGGGGTCATACATTACAGGAACTTAGGGAAAGGTTGAATGTGAATTCTCAAAGTGCTGGAATGCTCTCAAAATGCCGGAACACGTTTCTGAAATGTCGATCTCAAACCTTTGCTGAAATCGAGCAGTGTAATATGACAACAATGAATTTTAGTCATGGGTCAGGGGTCAGAAAATTATCAGTTCTAGGCAGCGAGTGCAGCGAGG
This sequence comes from Oncorhynchus mykiss, assembly GCF_057628025.1. Classification (NCBI taxonomy): domain Eukaryota; kingdom Metazoa; phylum Chordata; class Actinopteri; order Salmoniformes; family Salmonidae; genus Oncorhynchus; species Oncorhynchus mykiss. The sequence goes on from NC_143039.1 coordinate 31,044,899, forward strand.
GTTACCACGGAGATTGGAAGATGATTTTCTAAGGCTCCATACAAGCATAACCATATATGAATCTGTTTTCAAGATTGTTTTTGTCAGTCACCATGACTATATTAATCTGTTTAACATAGCATCACACATAACAACAACTCCAGGACAACAAGTACCCAAGGTTTACGGAGAATTGTGTAGGTTTAGGACAACAGACTGCAGAAGTTCTCAATGTACAGAATGCTGAGTGTAACCTCACGCCTTTTAAGTGTTGCCAAAGCTACACCGATGTTCCGAATGGTGCTATGCATGACAGTGTCTGTTATCAAGGTCAGAATTTGTTCAAGGGTGAAATAATGAAGACTTTCTTTCAGCCATCCAACTCAAGTTTCATTTAGTTCACACACAAATGTGTACATATTCTATTCCACTCTCTCTTTTTAGCAATGTGATTGAGACAAACTGAAGTGAAGCGTGCTTTGTTTGGGTTGATTAATTTTGCTAACGAGCTGAGCACATTCTTCCCATTTGAAAGAAACATTTGTTATTAACCGTAAGCTCATTTTTCACTTACTGTTGTCATTGAATAATGTGAAAGCACAATTTTATGCAGTATTGCATGTAAATACGACATTACCCTAGAGAGTCGTATCCATCTTCTACAGACCTTCAACCCCTGGATCTCCTGACTGACTAACTCTCCACTGACCATTGTTCATATCACACAGACCTATCCCTCCATCTCCCTTATGATCATCATTAACAGGTTCATAACATCCATCAATTCGCTATGGGGAAAGTAAACTGCAGTCGAGCCAGTCACCATGGGATTCATATTCCCTTTAATGATTATTATTGAGCATGACTTCTTCAGCTCTAATAAAACATCTGCTTTGACAACGCTGAGCAGCCAATTCCTCACCATAGCAACCAATCATGCATGCCTTTCTCTTCTATTTCATGTTTGTGGTAGCTTACCCCTAAATGTCATATTGACAGAAAACAATTCATAACAGAGGTTATGCATTGTGTAGACCATTCACATAGTGTATCCTAACCTTCAGGAAGTGTCAATAGTTTATTGGATTCATAATACTTTAATCAATGACATTTTGTTTGCCAATGTTTTGCGGTCGGCAAGGGGAAATGGTCAGTTGTGTGCATACTTGTGTACTGTTAAGGGGTCAGGGGCTATGGTAACACACTGTCACAGCTTCTGCTGAAGTCGTTGCCTCTCCTTGTTCGGGCGGTGCTCGGCGGTCGACATCACCGGTCTTCTAGCCATCATTGATCCATTTTTCATTTTCCATTGGTTTTGTCTTGTCTTCCTACACACCTGGTTTCAATCCCATTCATTACCTGTTGTGCATTTAACCCTCTGTTTCCCCTCATGTCTTTGTCAGAGATTGTTTTATGTCAGTGTTGTTTGTATAGGTGTGTTACGGGTCCTCGTACCCATGTTTATTATGTATGTACATTTAGTGTTTGGAGCATGTTTAGTGGACATATATTAAAAAGACTCCATTAAACTCGTTTTACTCTCCTGCGCCTGACTTCCCTGCCACCTATACACACGACTCTGACACACACATACATTGCTAAGAGTATGACTTTGGACCATGATGCCCTTGGGCACTTGGGAGAAAAAGCAGAGGAGCAGGAGGCGAAATACACAACTGTCAATATGTTGTCCTATAGCTGGAGGAGCATTTTGATGGGTGGAAGAGTTCAACCACCCACACACAGTCACACACACACACTTTAGGACCTCAAAGGACCTTAATAACGTGTCAATACAAAAGCATCAGATCAATATGCAACTGCTGATACTAATCAGCTCCACACTATTAGCCCAGGTAGGATTCCTGTCTTTCTGTCTGATATCTGCTTTCCTTTGCTCATCTCTACCATCTTGTTAGACTCTTAGAAAAAAGGGTGCTATCTAGAACCAAAAAAGGTTCTTTGGCTGTCCCCATGGGAGAACCCTTTGAAGAACCCTTTTTGGTTCCAGGTAGAACTCTTTTGGGATCCATTAGGAACCCTTTCCACAGATGGTTCTACATGAAACCCAAAAGGGTTCTCCCTGCAATCAAAAATGGTTCTCCTTTTGGAACCCTTTTTTCTAAGTGTATGGCTGCTAACGTATAAAGAACGGGATATCCTCTATAGAAATAAACTGGGAAATAACTTGGGAGGAAAATAACTAAACATCTACATTTAATACAGTAGGTATTACTTTAGCATGCATAGTCCTAGATTGTAATTGACATTTCCAAATCACTGACTGTCAGCGGTTACATTTCATTTCTGGTTTTCATTTTCTTTCAACCCTCAGGCAGGTACCCATGCCTCAGTCTGGGATCTATTAAGACAGATAAATGTGTGAGTCAGACTGGACCGGGTATCCATTACATCCCTCAAGTATTGTTTGCAATATAAGATTGATTAGTCTTTGAAAGAAACATGAGTCGGAATGAAAGACTCAGTCCGGTACTGAAACTAAACATTCATGCATTACAGGTATGAATTATTTGATTTCAGATGAAGTCATTGGTCTCCATGTAAAATGATTTAATTTACGAGGGCCAAGTTATCTTCCATGGATTTGTGTTTGGTATTAAAGCATCCTTTGTGATAAAAGTGTTACATTTCTCTTCTCACTTCCATATGAGCATTGAGAATATTGTATGCCCTTCCACTAAAAAGAACATAGACACGTTGTCAAAGTCAAATTAGTCCAAACACCTCAAGCATTCTCTCTATACATTCTCCCTATACAATCTCTCTATACATTCTCCCTATACAATCTCTCTATACATTCTCCCTATACAATCTCCCAATACATTCTCCCTATACAATCTCCCAATACATTCTCCCTATACAATCTCCCTGTCACGAGTCCGACCGAGGGTGTTTCCCTTTCCCGGGCAGGTGGCGCTCGGCGGTCGTCGTCACCGGCCTATTAGCTGCCACTGATTGTTTTTCCTTCCCCTCCTTGTATGTTGAGTGGTAGCACCTGTGAATGTGTAATTAGTTTGTCTTTATTAGACAGCCGGCCCGCCTGGTTGTTGTGCGGGATTATTTCATTGTAAACCTTCGGCTCTGTGGTATAGGCACGTTGTGTCCCATTTGTACATTTTGATTCCCTGTGTTTTGGGAACGTAACGTTTTTGTGAGCACCCTGTGGTGCATTGGTGCGATTAAAGGACGCGCAGCATTGAACTCTCTGTCTCCTGCATTTGACTCCACACCCACGACACCCGGAGCATTACAGAATCCCGCACCTATCAAATTGATGGAGTCAGCAGGAGCAGCAGCCAACCCTCTCCCATCGATGGAGGAACGGGTTCTCCACCACACCACCGTCCTTCATCGGATCGGATCCGCGATGGATCAAGTGATGGAGAGAATGGACAGATGGGAGAGGAGTGGGCTCCTCTCTCCACCTTCGGCACCCACGGTTCCGGACTCCCCATCTCCCGACTCCAGCACCCTCCGTCTGACGCTACCGAGGGCTTATGATGGAGCGGCGGCGGGTTGCCAGGGGTTTCTGCTCCAGCTGGAGCTATACCTGGCCACCGTCAGACCCACTCCCTCAGGAGAAGAGAGGGTGAGTGTCCTCATCTCCTGCCTCACGGGTCGTGCCCTGGAATGGGCGAACGCGGTCTGGAATGGTCCAGACTCAGCGCGGGAGCACTACCCAGAGTTTTCCCGTCGCTTCCGCGCCGTGTTTGATCACCCTCTAGACGGCCGAGCGGCGGGAGAACGACTATTTCACCTCAGGCAGGAGAGGAGGAGCGCCCAGGATTACGCGCTGGAGTTCCGGACCTTGGCAGCCGGATCTGGGTGGAACGACAGGGCTCTCATGGACCACTACAGGTGTAGTCTCCGAGAGGATGTCCGCCGGGAGTTAGCGTGTCGGGACACCACTCTGTCACTGGATCAGCTGATTGACATGTCCATTCGACTGGATAATCTGCTGGCTGCCCGCGGGCGTTCAGAGAGGGTCCTGTGCGTTCCACCACCCAGCCCCTCCGCTCCCATTCCGATGGAGTTGGGAGGGGCTGCGCCGAGGGGTACCGGAGGAGGAGGCCTTCCCTGCACCAACTGTGGTCGGAGAGGACACACGTCTGATCGGTGCTGGGGGGGTCCGTCTGGGAGTAGAGATGGCAGGCGGAACGCTTCTCGGTCACCCCAGGTGAGTCAGCATCAAACTCACCCAGAACCCCCTGTTGGCCACATGTTTGTCTTAACTTTTTTCCTTCGCTTTTTTCCCTCTTCCCAGCATAGGGCGCTCGTCGATTCAGGCGCAGCTGGGAACTTTATGGATCGCGGACTCGCCCTTAAGTTAGGGGTTCCGCTGGTGCCGATAGATTCTCCTTTCCCCGTGCACTCCCTAGATAGCCGGCCATTAGGGTCAGGGATGGTCAGGGAGACCACGGTCCCACTGGACATGGTGACGCAGGGGAATCATAGGGAGCGTATCAGTTTCTTTATTATTGACTCGCCTGCGTTTCCAGTGGTGCTGGGGACTCCCTGGCTGGCCCGGCACAATCCTAAAATTTCGTGGAAACAGGGGGTTCTCCAGGGGTGGTCAGAGGAGTGTTCTGGAAGGTGTTTGGGAGTTTCCATCGGTGCCACGTCGGTGGAGAGTCCAGACCAGGGTTCCACGGTGTGCATTCCCCCCGAGTATGCCGATTTGGCAATCGCTTTCAGTAAAGTGAAAGCGACTAAATTACCACCTTATCGACCGGGAAGGGATTGTACGATAGATCTCCAGGTAGACGCTGCGCTTCCCAAGAGTCACGTGTACCCGCTGTCCCAGGAGGAGACGTTGGCAATGGAGACATATGTCACGGAGGCGCTGGGACAGGGGTACATTCGGTCCTCCATTTCACCCGTCTCCTCAAGTTTCTTTTTTGTGAGGAAAAAGGAGGGAGGCTTGCGTCCGTGTATCGATTATAGAGGTCTAAACGCCATCACAGTGGGGTATAGTTACCCTCTACCTCTCATCGCTACGGCGGTGGAATCGTTCCACGGAGCGCAGTTCTTCACAAAACTGGATCTCAGGAGCGCGTATAGTTTGGTGCGTATTCGGAAGGGAGACGAGTGGAAAACCGCATTTAGTACTACATCAGGCCACTATGAGTACCTCGTCATGCCGTATGGGTTAAAGAATGCTCCAGCCGTTTTCCAATCCTTTGTAGACGAGATTCTCAGGGACCTGTGCGGGCAGGGAGTGGTGGCTTATATCGATGACATTCTGATCTACTCGGCCACTCACACCGCGCATGTGTCTCTGGTGCGCAAGGTGCTTGGTAGACTGCTGGAGCATGACCTATACGTCAAGGCTGAGAAATGCGTGTTCTCTAAACGAGCCGTCTCTTTTCTGGGATATCGCATTTCCACCTCGGGGGTAGTGATGGAGGGTGACCGCATTAGGGCCGTGCGTAATTGGCCGACTCCGACCACGGTAAAGGAGGTGCAGCGTTTTCTGGGTTTTGCCAACTACTACCGGAGGTTTATCCGGGGTTTTGGCCAGGTAGCGGCTCCCATCACCTCACTGCTGAAGGGGGGCCCGGTGCGTTTGCAGTGGTCAGCAGAGGCGGACGGAGCATTCAACAAGTTGAAGGCGCTGTTTACTGATGCGCCCGTGTTGGCGCATCCGGACCCCTCTCTAGCATTCATAGTGGAGGTGGACGCGTCCGAGGCTGGGGTGGGTGCCGTGCTATCACAGCGCTCGGGTACGCCACCAAAACTCCGACCCTGCGCTTTCTTCTCAAGGAAGCTCAGCCCAGCGGAGCGTAACTATGATGTGGGGGACCGGGAGTTGCTAGCGGTGGTTAGAGCTCTGAAGGTGTGGAGACACTGGCTTGAGGGGGCTAAACACCCCTTTCTCATCTGGACCGACCACCAGAATCTGGAGTATATTCGGGCAGCTAGGAGACTTAACCCACGTCAGGCAAGGTGGGCCATGTTCTTCACCCGGTTCCGATTTACTTTGTCTTATAGACCGGGCTCCCAGAACGTGAAGGCTGACGCACTGTCCCGCCTTTATGACACGGAGGATGGGTCCACCGAACCTACTCCCATCCTTCCCGCATCGAAGCTGGTAGCCCCAGTGGTATGGGAGGTGGACTCGGACATCGAGCGGGCGTTACGGGCTGAACCCGCGCCTTCTCAGTGTCCAGCGGGGCGAAGGTACGTGCCGCTTGGTGTTCGGGACAAACTGATTCGGTGGGCTCACGTTCTACCCTCCTCGGGTCACCCTGGGGTGACGAGGACAGTGGGGAGCCTTCAGGGGAGGTATTGGTGGCCTACGTTGGCTAAGGACGTTAAGGGTTATGTCTCCTCCTGTTCAGTGTGCGCTCAGAGTAAGGCTCCTAGGCACCTTCCTAGAGGGAAGCTACAACCCCTCCCTGTTCCACAGCGGCCATGGTCACATCTGTCCATAGATTTCCTAACCGATCTCCCGCCGTCTCAGGGGAACACCACGGTTCTGGTGATTGTGGATCGGTTCTCTAAGTCCTGCCGTCTCCTCCCGTTGCCCGGTATCCCTACAGCCCTACAGACTGCGGAGGCGTTATTCACCCATGTCTTCCGGCACTACGGGGTGCCGGAGGACATCGTTTCTGATCGGGGCCCCCAATTCACGTCCCGGGTATGGAGAGCGTTCATGGAACGTTTGGGGGTCTCTGTCAGCCTGACCTCCGGTTATCACCCCGAGAGTAATGGGCAGGTGGAGAGAGTGAACCAGGAGGTGGGTAGGTTTCTGCGGTCGTATTGCCAGGATCGGCCAGGGGAGTGGGCACGATACATTCCCTGGGCTGAAATGGCTCAGAACTCACTACGCCACTCCTCTACTAACGTGTCCCCTTTTCAGTGTGTGTTGGGGTACCAGCCGGTCCTGGCACCATGGCATCCGAGCCAGACCGAGGCTCCTGCGGTGGAGGAATGGGTACAGCGCTCCAAGGAGACCTGGAGGGCCGTCCAGGAATCTCTACGACAAGCGAGTGGACGGCAGAAGAGGAGTGCTGACCGCCACCGCAGTGAGGCCCCCGTGTTTGTACCGGGGGACAGGGTCTGGCTCTCGACCCGAAACCTACCTCTCCGCTTGCCCTGCCGGAAGCTGGGTCCGCAGTGTGTAGGGCCCTTTAAAGTCCTGAGGAGGATAAACGAGGTGTGTTATCGATTACAACTCCCTTCCTATTATCGTATTAACCCCTCGTTTCATGTGTCTCTCCTCAGGCCGGTGGTAGCTGGTCCCCTGCAGGACAGTGAGGTACCGGAGGTCCCTCCCCCCCCGCTGGACATCGAGGGGTCCCCGGCGTACACGATCCGGGCCATTCTGGACTCAAGACGCCGGGTGAGGGGCCTGCAGTACCTTGTGGACTGGGAGGGGTACGGTCCGGAGGAGAGGTGCTGGGTACCGGTGGGGGACATCTTGGATCCCTCCATGTTGAGGGATTTCCATCGCCTCCATCCGGATCGCCCTGCGCCTCGTCCTCCGGGGCGACCTCGAGGCCGGTGTCGGCGCGCTGCGGGAGCCACGCGTCAGGGGGGGGGTACTGTCACGAGTCCGACCGAGGGTGTTTCCCTTTCCCGGGCAGGTGGCGCTCGGCGGTCGTCGTCACCGGCCTATTAGCTGCCACTGATTGTTTTTCCTTCCCCTCCTTGTATGTTGAGTGGTAGCACCTGTGAATGTGTAATTAGTTTGTCTTTATTAGACAGCCGGCCCGCCTGGTTGTTGTGCGGGATTATTTCATTGTAAACCTTCGGCTCTGTGGTATAGGCACGTTGTGTCCCATTTGTACATTTTGATTCCCTGTGTTTTGGGAACGTAACGTTTTTGTGAGCACCCTGTGGTGCATTGGTGCGATTAAAGGACGCGCAGCATTGAACTCTCTGTCTCCTGCATTTGACTCCACACCCACGACACCCGGAGCATTACACTCCCAATACATTCTCCCTATACAATCTCCCAATACATTCTCCCAATACATTCTCCCTATACAATCTCCCAATACATTCTCCCAATACATTCTCCCAATACAATCTCCCAATACATTCTCCTTTACATTTTCCCAATACATTCTCCCTATACATGCTCCCTATACAATCTCCCAATACATTCTCCCTATACAATCTCCCAATACATTCTCCTATACATTTTCCCAATACATTCTCCCTATACATGCTCCCTATACAATCTCCCAATACATTCTCCCAATACATTCTCCCTATACATTCTCCCTATACAATCTCCCAATACATTCTCCCTATACAATCTCCCAATACATTATCCCTATACAATCTCTCTATACATTCTCCCTATACAATCTCCCAATACATTATCCCTATACAATCTCCCTATACATTCTCCCAATACATTCTCCCAATACATTCTCCCAATACATTCTCCCTATACATTCTCCCTATACATTCTCCCAATACATTCTCCCTATACAATCTCCCAATACAATCTCCCAATACATTCTCCTTTACATTTTCCCAATACATTCTCCCTATACAATCTCCCAATACATTCTCCCGATACATTCTCCCGATACAATCTCCCAATACATTCTCCCAATACATTCTCCCTATACATTCTCCCTATACATTCTCCTAATACATTCTCCCTATACAATCTCCCAATACAATCTCCCAATACATTCTCCTTTACATTTTCCCAATACATTCTCCCTATACAATCTCCCAATACAATCTCCCAATACATTCTCCTTTACATTTTCCCAATACATTCTCCCTATACAATCTCCCAATACATTCTCCCAATACATTCTCCCTATACAATCTCCCAATACATTCTCCATATACAATCTCCCAATACATTCTCCCTATACAATGGATATACAATGTCAGTCCTATTTTGAAGATGGAGAAAAGTGATATTGTATGCTGGAAAGGCCGGGGGAAATTATTCAGAGCTGTTTCGAATGCCAAGTTGGAAAGGAAGTGTGGCACAGAATTTATGTAGAATTCTGGGGTAATAGACAATTTGAGACATTCCCGATCATCCAACAACAAACGAACAAAGATGGAGAGAATCCTGGCGGACTCAAATAAATAAAAACCAGAACAGAACATAAAAAATAAATCATTAGCAGGGGTGAAATTGTCCGTAGATGGCCTCTTGTGCTGTGTCTGCTGTGATTGGATTATCACTGGTAGCCTGATCAAACAGTCAGAAAATAGGGAGTCTGGAAGAATCATTTTCTTTGGGGGTTTTTCTTCTTTTCGTTTGCTTGTGTGTGTGTGAGGGAGAGGGAATTGAATTAGACCCTCGATCGTCCCTCCAAGGGAAAATACCATCCAAATCTACAAATAAAATACATTTTCCGTTTGTTTATCAAACACCGATTTTCCTCCAAAGTACAAAGAAAGAAAGCCTTGCTTTGGTGCTACTGTACCTCCATTAAATATCCCAAACTATGGAGTGTCTCCAGTTGTACAATGTGTTAGTTAAGGTTATTCAGAATAACACTAAATTATATTTTAAAAGATGAGCTATTGAACATAACCAGGATAAATGCCCAATTGCACTGCCCAATGATCAAATACCCTTCATGCTAATATAATCTGCAGTAACCTTTACCTTTTACAGTGCTGTATGTTCCAGTCTCTCCTATAGTGCAACTGAGGGTCAAAATGTGTGCAGCCACAGCCAGTTCCCAAGGAGACATGATCTGGGAGTTACAGCAGAACAGTTAACTATAAGGGAGAAGGTCAAGAGGTCATATAACATAGGATGCATTCCAAATGGCACCCTATTCCCTACATACTGATTAAGAGGGTTAAATGCAGACACATTTCGGTTGAATGCATTCAGTTGTGCAACTGATTAGGTATCCCCTTTCCCTCCCCACTACGGCCCTAGCCAAATGTAGTGCAGTATATAGGGAATAGGGTGCCATTTAGGATGCAGCCTACAGCACCATGGCACCTTCTGTTTATCCACCATATTGTGTTCATTCATTAATGGGAATTTTAAGGGTCTATAAATGGAGTGTTAAAAGAGAGAGAGAGAGAGAGAGAAAGAGAGAGAGAGAGTGATTGATTGATTGATTGATTGATCGAATGGGAATGGAAAAAAGAACGTGTTGAAAATTATCTATCTATCTATCTATCTATCTATCTATCTATCTATCTATCTATCTATCTATCTCCAGGGTGGAAAGATGGTAGGGGTTCAAAATAGACCAACTGGAAATTGAAGGCAGAGGCATGAAACAGGCCTGGACTTCAGATCTACCTAATACCTCAGGCTAGAACCTTTAATCCATGGCTCTGAGAGAGTTTCTGTGGAAAAAGCAGCCAGAGGAAACAGCAACCACATGTCTTGATGTATTAAATCTTCTCTCTTCCTTCATGGTTGTTTGCTAGAATGACCTGGAGTGACCTATACTGGGGTTACACTCTAAAAACTAGGGGTTCAACAAGGGTTTTTCTAAAATCTTCAAAGTTCCACGAAGAACCTTATGGTTCTCTGCACTGAAAAATGCCCCCAAACGATTATTCCAAGAACCCCATAGGGGGTTGGTTTCATCGAGGAACTCCTTAGTTGGTGGGGGTTCTTGCAGCTGAAACATTTGGATTTAAATTTGAGACGACAGCAGGTGCAGGCACTTAACTGAAGAAAAAAAATAATATCTCAATTTAAGGTAAGGTTTGTCCCTTGTATGATATATATTGATTTTGTTTAATGATGATACCCTCCATATTTTCGTATTTTTGCAAATGGCTGTTGTTTGACACTTTCTTCCTTTTAAAATTCTTTCAAGAACAGAAAATGGATACAATTCAATGGATATCAATCAACATAGAGGTAAGAGTATGTTGAAGGCTAGCTGCATTGGGATCAGATGACTGCTGACTTTAGTGTGTGTGTGTGTCTGAGTCTGCAGGTACTGACAAGGAGGCATACAAAGGTATGTAAATTGGTATTGGTATGTTCTGTAGATCACATGCATCATCTACAGTTCATTTTAATTAACGGTTTCTCTAAAACCTTATAGGACTCAGTCAGCAGCCATCTTCCTCATCCCTTACCTCTTCAATGAAAATCCCAGAGGCCTCTACATTATGGACAAGGTACAGTATGTGTTTGAAACCATTATCAACACATTTTTTTTTCTTTCCCCCATTTACCACAAAACCAAGGTATGAATACTGCCATGTGCACGTTTTGTAAATCATCTGTATAGTTACTATTTTGGGGATTCACAGACTTCACCCTACACCTGTTATTCTAATTATTCTGATTTGCCACTAAAATCATAACAAACACTGACAACAAAAATATTGTGTTATTGTTGTTGTTGTTATGCATATTATTAATAATAATAGGGGAGGGTTCCCCCACAGTTTCAATTTGAAGAACCCCAAAAGGATAGCCCAGGAACCTTTTCTTTTTAGAGTGTAGGGTTATGGTTAACATTAGGGTTGGGGAAAGGGTTAGGGTTGAACCGGGATGTGGACATGAATAGGGTGAAGAGCTTTCATGTAAATACTGCAATGCAGATTCTATTGATTTGATGGCAACAGAAAATGAATTGCAAGCAACAACACGCGTGACGCAATTGGTGCTTGTTGCTATGCAAACAAGCTGGTATGATGCCAGTTCATCAAATCTGTTATGTAGATACTGAATGACAAGTTAATTATACAACAATCTGATCTTTTAATTATGGTTCAATTTCAATTATAACAGGATTCATTCAGGAAATATACTTGTAAATAAATATATACAGTTGAAGTCGGAGGTTTACATACACTTAGGTTGGAGACATAAAAACTTGTTTTTCAACCACTCCACAAATGTCTTGTTAACAAACTATAGTTTTAGCAGGTCGGTTAGGACATCTACTTTGTGCAAGGCACAAGTCATTTTTCCAACAATTGTTTGCAGACAGATTTTTTCACTTATAATTCACTGTATCACAATTCCAGTGGTTCAGAAGTTTACATACACTAAGTTGACTGTGCCTTTAAACAGCTTTGAAAATTCATGGCTTTAGAAGCTTCTGATAGGCTAATTGACATAATTTGAGTCAATTGTAGGTGTACCTGTGGAAGTATTTCAAGGCCTACCTTCAAACTCTTTGCTTGACATCATGGGAAAATCAAAATAAATCAGACCAGACCACAGACAAAAAATTGGAGACCTCCACAAGTCTGGTACATCCTTGGGAGCAATTTCCAAACGCCTGAAGGTACCCCGTTCATCTGTACAAACAATAGTACGCAAGTATAAATACCATGGGGCCGTCATACCACTCAGGAAGGAGACGTGTTCTGTCTCCCAGAGATGAACGTACTTTGGTGTGAAAAGTGCAAATCAATCCCAGAACAACAGCAAAGGACCTTGTGAAGATGCTGGAGGAAACAGGTACAAAAGTATCTATATCTACAGTAAAACGAGTCCTATATTGACATAACCTGAAAGGCCACTTAGCAAGGAAGAAGCCACTGCTCCAAAACCGCCATAAAAAAGCCAGACTACGGTTTGCAACTGCACATGGGGACAAAGATCGTACTTTTTGGAGAAATGTCCTCCGGTCTGATGACACAAAACTGTTTTTCCATAATGACCATCATTATGTTTGGAGGAAAAAGGGGGAGGCCTGCAAGCCGAAGAACACCATCCCAACCGTGAAGCACGGGGTGGCAGCATCATGTTGTGGACAAAATAAATGGCATCATGAGCAAGAAAAATGATGTGGATATATTGAAGCAACATCTCAAGACATTATTAAAAGCTTGGTCACAAATGGGTCTTCCAAATGGTCAATGACCCCACGCATACTTCCAAAGTTGGGGCAAAATGGCTTAAGGACAACATATTCAAGGTATTGGAGTGGCCAACACAAAGCCCTGACCTCAATCCTATAGAACATCTGTGGGCAGAACTGAAAAAGCATGTGTGAGCAAGGAGGCCTACAAATCTGATTCGGTTACACCAGCTCTGTCAGGAGGAATGGGCAAAATTCACCCAACTTATTGTGGGAAGCTTCTGGAAGGCTACCCGAAACGTTTGACCCATTTAAAAGCAATGCTACCAAATACTAATTGAGTGTATGTAAACATCTGACCCACTGGGGAGGTGATGATTGAAATCAAAGCTGAAATAAATTATTTTCTCTACTATTATTCTGACATTTCACATTCTTAAAGTGGTGATCCTAACTGACCTAAGACGAATATTTACTAGGATTAAATGTCAGGAATTGTGAAAAACTGAGTTTAAATGTATTTGGCTAAGGTGTATGAAAACGTCAGACTTCAACTGTATATATAATTGCACCATCGTTTGATTCATTCGATATTAGGCACATAAATCCTAAATGTCAATGCAGGAATTTATTTAAAAAACTCTCATCCATTTTCTTACCAAGATACATTCACACACTGACAAGCAACATGTAAAGCATTCTTTTAACCGGCCTACCCCGGTTTGGCCTGGGTAGGCCGTCATTGTAAATAAGAATTTGTTCTTAAAACTTCTTGTAACTAGGGGGCAGTATTTTATTTTTGGAAAAATAACGTTCCCAATGTAAACGGGCTATTTTGTCAGGACAAGATGCTAGAATATGCATATAATTGACAACTTAGCATAGAAAACACTCTAAAGTTTCCAAAACTGTAAAAATATTGTCTGTGAGTCTAACAGAACTGATATTGCAGGCGAAAGCCTGAGAAAAATCCATTCCGGAAGTGACTCATGTTTTGAAAGCACTGCGTTCCGATGCGTCCCTATTGAGCAGTGAATGGGCTATCAACCAGAATAATTTTTCTACGTATTCCCCAAGGTGTCTAAAGCGTTCTGACGTAGTTTTACGCATTTATGTTAAAGAATGAGCGTAAGTGACTATATTGCGTAAGTGGTCACCTGATGGCTCTCAGAGTGATTCTTGCGTAAAATACAGAGGTAGCCATTTCTCCACCCGGTCCTACTGAAAAGCCAATTGTCCCGGTGGATATATTATCGAATTGATATTTGAAAAACACCTTGAGGATTGATTATAAACCATGTTTCTGTCGATAATATGATGCTAATTTTGAATATTTTTTGGCGTTTTTGTGACTATTTTGCCTACAAAAATAATATTTTTGGAAAAAAGGAACATTTGCTATCTAACTGGGAGTCTCGTGAGTGAAAACATCCAAAGCTCATCAAAGGTAAACGATTTAATTTGATTGCTTTTCTGATTTCATATTTTCAAAATCTGAGATGACAGGGTGATTAACAAAAGGCTAATCTGTGTTTCAACATATTTCACTTGTGATTTCATGAATCTGAAAATTTTCGAGTAATATTTATGTCCGTTGCGTTATGCTAATTAGTGTCAGATGATGATTACGCTCCCGGACCCGGGATGGATAGTATCAAGAGTTAACTGGCTTGACTAGTTAAATAAAGGTTAAATAAAAATAACATTTTAATAATGATAAATGTAGAAATAAAAGTGATTTGATTACATGAAATGCAATTTCAATAAATCCCAAAAGGTAATGAATGCTGCATGTCATTTAAAAAATACATTTTAATCACTCCTTGATTTTCTAGAATAGAATACCAATATGACATTTTCCAGCTGCTCTTAACTTTACACTTTTCACAAACAATTTATGGTATGTTGCCTGTAAAAAAAAGTGGCCAATGTTCATTGGACCCTCTTTCGAGCAGTCCCATCTTTAGCACATTCCTGACAACATAGTCATGGATTCCCCTGGAACTGCTGCTCATTCCGTTCACCAGCTCCAGAGGTCTACGTCACCGGCCTTCTAGGTGTCACTGAACGGGATTCATTACCACAAACCACAGACTGTCTTGTCTCATTACAGACTGTCTTGACGACACAGGGACGACACAGGGACGCAGCACGACACAGGGACGCGGTGCTCTCCAGGTGACACAGGGATGCGGTGCTCTCCAGCTGATACAGGGACGCGTGCGGGTCGGTCAGGGCACCGTCGATGAAAATCGAAGTGTCCAGGATGCCCACCACAGGAACCCAGCACTGCTCCTCTGGGCCGTACCCCTCCCAGTTGATGAGGTACTGGAGACGCCCCGCCCGATTCCTCAAATCCAGGACTTCACGGACCGAGTATGCCGGACCACCCTCGATGACCCAGAGGTGGAGGCGGGGCGTCACTGGGTCCAGCCTCAGCAAGGGGACCAGGCACCACTGGCCTGAGGAGAGACACATGAAAAGTTGTGTTAATGTGGTAATCAGCAAATGGTACGTTACATCATTAACCCACCTCAGGACTTTAAATGGACCCACAAACTGCGGGCTCAGCTTCCGGCAGGGCAGGCGGAAGGGAAGTTTCCAGGTGGAGAGCCAGACCCGGTCGCCTGGAGAGAAACCGGCGCCTCACTGCGGATGGTGGTCGGCCTTTTCCTTGTGCCGACGCATGGCCACCTGGAGATGAGTGTTCAGAGAACGACGGAACGAAGCCCAAAACAAACAAACAACAAAATCCAAACAAAAGAGCGAGGTGTAAACCTCTAAATAATACAAGAGACGAGACCCGTAATAACAAGTGCACAATAACATGTAGAATGAAAGCCTATACAATGGAGCACAGGCACAAACGGACATGGGACAATAATCGACAAGGACAATGGGGAACAGAGGGCAGACATAAGCCTTTTATATATCATGTGCTGGCATGTGGTGGTTAATTTCTTTACTGTCAAATGAGGAGAGACAAACGTATCACACAAGTCAGAGTTATATTTAAATTAAATCTTTATTCACTTATTAATAAGGAAGCAGGTCAACACAATGCACACATAAAGTAATCGATTGCGTGCTCTACAATAATGATGGCTGGTCGACAAATCACCCTCAGATGATTCGTTGAGAGCAACGAGACAAAAGTACAAAGGTCTTTTATAGCCAAGATACACCCCTTTCAACCTACATGACAAGCAACAGATGTATAGAATAGGTCACAAGGTTAAGATTTGTATGAAAGATACTTATAATTCACAGCAGACAGTATTTGCTGTAAAAAAACAGTTATCTTCATGGGGTCATCTCTCCCTGGTACCTTATAGAACAGAAATATTAACTCTTGCTCTGGAATGCGGTCTCTTTAGGTTTTATCACATCAAAGACATCGTAAATCTCCAGTCAATGTTATCTCTCAGAGGCCCATCCTCAGTAAATAATTGAATAAATCCATTGATTATACACCATCACAAAGAAATTCATTCGATTAGGCAGGTCCTAAGAAACAACACTAAGAAAATGTACTTTCAAAATAATATGGTGGCATATTTTGAGTTGAATTGTGTTATTTTCCTGTGCAGCCTATGGGGCTGCATGGCTCCTCTATCCAAATGAAATCAATAGTTTGTTATTTTGTTCATTAAACAGTCAAGACACACTTACATTCCCCTGCCCTGATCACAGTCAACACATGTTTTATAGTAAGAATATAATGGAATATGACAATAAAATATTTATATTTTTCCCACACAACTTGAATGTCATGGGAATGTGTGGGAACCGCTGTCACATAACAAAATTGGGATATTTGGAAACAGAGCCCCTGCCCACATTATGTTGAGTTTGTAGGTGCTTGTATGTGCCTTAGAATTGGCTCTTTTAGCTCAGGTAAATAAATTAAAAAACTTGATGATCCTTTGTTGGCTGATTTGAAAAAGTAGCTTTTTTAAAAATCCATGTTTTACCTTTCCTACCCTCACTCCTCTTTGTAAGATATCATTCACATTGATTGCCAACTCCTCGCCAACTCCTTTTTTTTATAGTAGCAGAAGACCGCTATCTAAATAGGACTCTAATCATTGCAAGACATGCTCAACATTAATGTCTAAGAAGACATTGTAGCCTATAGCTTTTTACCACTCCGGGAGAAGAGGCACAGCAGAGCAGCTTGTGTAGTTGCTCATGGGCTCATCTGGAAAAGAGTGGCTATATGGTGTGTGTGTGTGTGTGTGTGTAGCTGAAGATGCTCATTCACATTAACCAATCATTCGTTGGTTAAATAGTAGGCCTAATAATGCAGTAGTTAAAGGGACAATCAGCAATTGAAACAATAACAAAGCGTTTTGGTAAAGAGCTGAGGGACGAGGCTCAAGAAATGTAATCGCTCTCAAATTCATAGATAGAGCTATGGATCCAAGGACTGACCATCCATGATATCACAATTATAGCTGAAGCGATCAAATGGAAAGGTTATTTCCGATTGATCTGATCTCTGCAGCGTTTGCCGTGAATGCAGTCTCCGCTAACGCGGGAACATTGCCTTTAATTAAAATTTCAATCACGCTGTAACGCTAAACTCCCGCACTACGGAATGAATAGAGCACCATGCTTTACAGTGTTTGTTAACATTTAACTTGTTTATGAACATTGGAGTAAGACAAGCTTATACTTAGGGTTCTGATAGGGATATGACAGTTGACCTAAGCTCATGCGGCATTTACAAATACATTTTCAATAAAAGTCAATGGGTACAGAACATGGCATTCATTTACATTCACAAACATGGATATAGCAGCTGCTGATTTCCCCTTTAAGTTAGAAACATATGCATATTAACCCATCAATAAACATAAGGGCCTTTAAATATTTACCTGTCAAAGTTGAGAACAAATATGAGATTCCTGTGATAACAGACAAGAACAGCTCAAGGACAGAACTACATACTGTACATTGAAAGGAGAGAATAAATGCATTGCAAGCATTTCTGTGGCTGACAAGGACACGTTTGATGGCGGACAACAATTCATTGTTCATGATTTAATGTGTTCCAAAGCCGGTAAAATGAAAGGGGACGTTTTATTCTGAGGTGTTGGCGGGACTTTTAAAAATAATACAACAATCATTACTACCTCAGTTGGCGGAAGAAAAGTACAGGCTTTGTTACCGACAATACCTTTCAGATACAGTACCAGTCAAAGTTTGGACACACCAACTCATTCAAGGGTTTTCAAATAAAATAAATACTATTGTAGAATAATAGTTAAGACCTCAAAACTATGAAATAACACATATGGGATCATATAGTAACCAAAAAAGTGACAAACACATTTTATATTCTTTAATGTAGCCACCCTTTGCCTTGATGACAGCTTTGCACACTCTTTGCATTCTCTCAACTAGCTTCACCTGCAATGCTTTCCCAACAGTCTTGAAGGAGTTTCCACGTACGCTGAGCACTTGCTGGCTGGTCTTCCTTCACTCTGAGGTCCGACTCATTCCAAACCATCTCAATTGGGTTGAGGTCTGGTGATTGTGGAGGCCAGGTCATCTGATGCAGCACTCCATCACTCTCCTACTTGGTCAAATACACCGCCTTGAGGTGTGTTGGGTCATTGTCCAGATGAAAAACAAATGATAGTCCCACCGAGCGTGAACTAGATGGGATGACATATCACTGCAGAATGCTGTGGTAGCCACGGGGGTTAAGTGTGCCTTGAATTCTAAACAAATTACAGACAGTGTCACCAGCAAAGCACCCCCACACCATCACACCTCCTCCCATGCTTCACAGTGGGAACCACACATGTCGAGATCATCCGTTCACCTACTTTGCGTCTCACAAAGACAAGGCGGTTGGAACCGAAGATCTCAAATTTGGACTCATCAGACCAAAGGACATATTTCCTCCAGTCTAATGTCCATTGCTCATGTTTCCTGGCCCAAGCTCTTCTTATTATTGGTGTCCTTTAGTAGTGGTTTCTTTGCAGAAATTCAACACTGAATGTCTGATTTACGCAGTCTCCTTTGAACAGTTGATGTTGAGATGTGTCTGTTACCTCTGTGAAGCATTTATTTGGGCTCTTTCTTTCCTGTGGCGGACCTCATGAGAGCCATTTTCATCATAGCGTTTGATGGTTTTTGCAACTGCATTTGAAGAAATACGGAAAAGTTCTTGACATTTTCTGTATTGACTGACCTTCATGTCTTAAAGTAATGACGGCAATTATGGTCAAACTTACTTTTAACAAGGCACACCTGTTAATTGAAATGCATTCCAGGTGACTACTGTCAAGACACGACACTACCTTATGAAGCTGGTAGAGAGAATTCGAAGAGTGTGCAAAGCTGTCATCAAGGCAAAGGGTGGCTACTTTGAAGAATCTCAAATATAAGATAAACACTACTGTTCAAAAGTTTGGGGTCACATAGAAATGTCCTTGTTTTTGAAAGAAAAGCACACTATTTTTTTATCAAATTAATCAGAAATACAGTGTAGACATTGTTATTTCTTATCAATCTGATGTTATTTTAATGGGAAGAAATGTGCTTTTCTTTCAAAAACAAGGACATTTCTAAGCGACCCCAAACCTTTGAACGGTAATGTATTTTGATTTGTTTAACACTTTTTTGGTTACTACATGATTCCATATGTGTTATTTCATAGATTTGATGTCTTCACTATTATTCTACAATGTAGAAAATAGTACAAATAAAGATAAACCCTGGAATAAGTAGGTGTGTCCAAACTTTTGACTGGTACTGTATAAAAAGTCGGCAAACAGTTGGCGGCATGCTAAATTTGTCAGATTTTAGTCTTGGTATGAATGGGATACTATTGAAAAACCTGAAAATGTCAATCTGACAGAATGAATATTATCTATTCTACTGCTGCCGACGTAAGAAATTTGCTAGCAGGCGCTGACATATACAATCTGAACTCATCTTTCCAGCGTAGCATAATATACAACGTCTTCATCGTTTGTTTTGTCTACTTTACCTCTACTCACATTTAATTTCAGTACATAGTACATAGCTCAGTACAACCAGGACTTAAAAACTGAAGAGTGGTGTGATGAGAGTCAATCTGCCTACTCTCCATGGAGAAAGATCAAGAAGCATTACCAATCCCTCCTACCCATTGGGCACAGATGTCAGTTCAACGTGTGATTGACATTTGGTTGAGCTGTCAGCTAAAGTGGATTCAGTATGAAATCAATGACATCTCACAATGTCATTGGATTTAGGTACACATTTGGGTAAAAAAATTATGAAATGCCCTTACGTCGATGAATTCTTGCAAATCCTATCAGTTTTCCAAGTTGATTCAACGTCATCACATAGATTTTTTTTACTTAAAATTACTTGGAAACAAAGTTGATTCGAACAGTGTTTGCCAGTGTGTAGTTAATGTGATTTACACTGTGACTGATTGGCAACTACTGACATATGACTAGTGTTAACAGAAACCTTCTGTCATTTACAACAGTGTTGATGGTGGCACCTCTGGATGCAATACATTGAGGACAGATCATGGCCAAAAAAGACAAATTGGCTGTATCTCAGATAGGCCTACACAAATGATGTCCAGGTCTGTGCAGGATATTAGATCCTTCCGGAAAAGTGTTTATCATCTCAGGAACCACATCAATATCACAATCAAATCATCTGTGCAGAGCAGACGAGTCCGTAGCCTATATCTAGAAGGCACTCAGGAACATTGGTTATGCCCAGCATAGAACACTATTCTTAGTAATCTCTAGGATGTCAAACAATGAGATATTGTCCTCATTTGTGTGTTATCCATACACCGTAGATCCATGACACCCACCTCCTGTCCGGTCACAGGATGTGGCAGATTGAAATAGAATTCCATTCAAACTAGTTCTATGATGTTTTTTAATTTTTTAATTTTTAATTTTACCTTTATTTAACTAGGCAAGTCAGTTAAGAACAAATTCTTATTTTCAATGACGGCCTGGGAACAGTGGGTTAACTGCCTGTTCAGGGGCAGAACGACAGATTTGTACCTTGTCAGCTCGGGGGTTTGAACTTGCAACCGGTTACTAGTCCAACGCTCTAACCACTAGGCTACCCTGCTGCCCCATTTAACCAGGTAGGCTAGTTGAGAACAAGTTCTCATTTACAACTGCGACCTGGCCAAGATAAAGCAAAGCAGTGCGACAGAAACAACAACACAGAGTTACACATGGAATAAACAAGCGTGCAGTCAATAACACAATAGAAAAAAAATAAAGTCTATATACAGTGTGTGCAAATGGCATGAGGAGGTAAGGCAATAAATAGGCCATAGTAGCAAAGTAATTACAATTTAGCAGATTAACACTGGAGTGATAGATGAGCAGATGATGATGAGCAGATGATGGTGTGTAAGTAGTGATACTGGTGTGCAAAAGAGCAGCAAAGTAAATGAAAACAATATGGGGATGAGGTAGGTAGATTGGGTGGGCTATTTACAGATGGACTATGTACAGCTGCAGCGATCGGTTAGCTGCTCAGATAGCTGATGTTTAAAGTTAGTGAGGGAAATGTAAGTCTCCAGCTTCAGCGATTTTTGCAATTCATTCCAGTCACTGGCAGCAGAGACCTGGAAGGAAAGGGAGCCAAAGGAGGTGTTGGCTTTGGGGATGACCAGTGAGACATACCTGCTGGAGCGCGTGCTACGGGTGGATGTTGTTATCGTGACCAGTGAGCTGAGATAAGGCGGAGCTTTACCTAGCATAGACATATAGATGACCTGGAGCCAGTGGGTCTGGCGACGAATATGTAGCGAGGGCCAGCCGACTAGAGCATACAGATTGCAGTGGTGGGTGGTATAAGGCGCTTTTTTAACAAAAAGGATGGCACTGTAATAGACTGCATCCAATTTGCTGATTATAATATTGGAAGTGTTTTTGTAAATGACATCGCCGAAGTCGAGGATCGGTAGGATGGTCAGTTTTACTAGGGTAAGTTTGGCGGTGTGAGTGAAGTAGGCTTTGTTGCAAAAT
The DNA here is from genome assembly GCF_057628025.1 of Oncorhynchus mykiss. NCBI lineage: Eukaryota > Metazoa > Chordata > Actinopteri > Salmoniformes > Salmonidae > Oncorhynchus > Oncorhynchus mykiss. Next base: position 31,066,650 of record NC_143039.1, read on the forward strand.
AGAAAGCCGATTCTAGATTTGATTTTGGATTGGAGATGTTTGATATGAGTCTGGAAGGAGAGTTTACAGTCTAGCCAGACACCTAGGTATTTGTAGTTGTCCACGTATTCTAGGTCAGAACCGTCCAGAGTAGTGATGCTAGTCGGGCGGTCGGGTGCGGTTGAAAATCATGCATTTGGTTTTGCTAGCATTTAAGAGCAGTTGGAGGTCTGCGAAGTAGTTGGTGAACCAGGCGAGGCAGTCATTTGAGAAACCAAGGCTGTTGAGTCTGCCGATAAGAATACGGTGATTGTCAGAGTCGAAAGCCTTGGCCAGGTCGATGAAGACAGCTGCACAGTACTGTCTTTTATCGATGGCGGTTATGATATCGTTTACTACCTTGAGCGTGGCTGAGGTGCACCCGTGACCAGCTCAGAAACCGGATTGCACAGCGGAGAAGGGACGGGGGGATTCGAAATGGTCAGTGATCTGTTTATTAACTTGGCTTTCAAAGACTTTAGAAAGGCAGGGCAGGATGGATATAGGTCTGTAACAGTCTAGAGTGTCACCCCCCTTTGAAGAGGGGGATAACCGCAGCAGCTTTCCAATCTTTAGGGATCTCGGAACGAAACGAAAGAGAGATTGAACAGACTGGTAATAGGGGTTGTAACAATGGCGGCGGATAATTTTAGAAAGAGAGGGTCCATATTGTCTAGCCCAGCTGATTTGTACGGGTCCAGGTTTTGCAGCTCTTTCAGACAGTTGATCATAGAGCCTCAAGGAGATGCTGGATACACATCCCTTCACATCTCTTTTGAAGAGCTCCTTCCTGTCCATGTGCAGCTGATCTCCAGCACTAACCTGTCGTCTTCACTGGCAATATGTCAAACATGGACAGGCGCAGTTCTTATGATTTGACTGGCACACATTCCAACAACACTTAGCCAGCCTACTCTTTTTCCTGGAAATGTATTTATTAGAACACTATATAAGAGCAGGCAGGCCGGCGTTAATTAATGATGTTAGATGGATGATCTGCTGTGTTTGGTGAGATCAGTCAATGCAAGTGTCATGTATTGAGCCGACAGTATAATACTTATTTTTTCAGATTGTGGAGGAACAAAACCTTATCAACCGAGAGTAAAGAGAGAAAAACAGGGAGATGTAAAAGTAATTGGATGATTATGTAATCAGACAGTGTGTGTTTAGAAATTGTGTGTGTGGCTGACAGCCGTGTTATATCAGACCGTATACCACGGGTTTGACAGAACATTTATTTTTACTGCTCTATTTACGTTGGTAACCAGTTTATAATACCAATAAGGCACCACAGTTGTTTGTGGTATCTGACCAATATACCATGGCTAAGGGCTGTATCCAGGCACGACGGAAGAACAGCCGTTAGGCGTGGTGTATAGGCCATATACCACACCCCCTCATGCCTTGTTACTTAAATATACAATTCCATGTGATATTACAAATAACTGACTTACAGGAAGAATGTAGAGTGCAGTACAAGCACATTCCTATTATGTTCCTAGTTCCTTGTACCTTTAATCTAATCTGAATTATTTCCCTTTAATATGGTTATAGAACCTCTGATTATTTTTCCATCCTTGTATAAGTCCCATGGTGGCATTTACAGGAATGATAGGTGAACATATGAAAAGGTCAGTCTCTGTGTTTGTTTCAGTCTCATAGAGGCTGTACAGAGACATGACTTCCCGTCTACAGCAATGTCTTAGCAACACAACGCAACCACTCCGCCATTCCGGACAGGTCTATTAGAAAGTGTGTGTGTGTGTGTGTGTGTGTGTGTGTGTGTGTGTGTGTGTGTGTGTGTGTGTGTGTGTGTGTGTGTGTGTGTGTGTGTGTGTGTGTGTGTGTGTGTGTGTGTGTGTGTGTGTGTGTGTGTGTGTGTGTGTGTGTGTGTGTGTGTGTGGGTTGGTTGGTTGATTCTTCTATCCTTGTGGGGACCTAAAATCCCGAAAAGTCCCCACAAGGATTGTAAAACAAAGAGAATTCTCCCCCGTGGGGACATTTCCCATTTAGGGTTAGGTGTTAGGGAAAATAAGATTTTGAATGGAAATTAATTTTAGGTCCCTATGACAATAACATAACGTGTGTATGTGTGTGCTTGTTTGTGTTTCCACCATGCTGCTCCAAGACACTCGTACAGTAATCAACATGGATTGGTTATGACAGGGCTGAAGAGAATGCAGCCAGTAGCCCATTATAGCTCATCTGGCCACCTGCTCGGATTGTACACTACATAACCAAAAGTATGTGGACACCTGCTTGTCGAACATCTCATTTCAAAATCATGGGCATTAAGAAGGAGTTGGTTCCCCCTTTGCTGCTCTAACAGCCTCCACTCTTCTGGGAAGGATTTGCTTCCATTCAGCCACAAGAGCATTAGTGAGGTCGGGCACAAATGTTGGCCGATTAGACCTTGCTCGCAGTCAGCGTTCAGTGCTCTGTGCAGGTCAGTTAAGTTCTTCCACACTGATCTCAACAAACCATTTCTGTGTGGACATCGCTTTGTGCACGGGGCAATTGTCATACTGAAACAGGAAAGGGCCTTCCCCAAACTGTTGCCACAAAGTTGGAAGTACAGAATTGTCTAGAATGTCATTTTATGCTGTAGCATTAAGATTTCCCTTCACTGATACTAAGGGGCCTTGCCCAAACCATAACAAACAGCCCCAGACCATTATTCCTCCTCCACCAAACTTTACAGTCTGCATTATGTATTGGGGCAGGTAGAGTTCTCCTGGCATCCACCAAACCCAGATTCGTCTGTCAGACTGCCAGATAGGGAAGCGTGATTCATCACTCCAGAAAACGCATTTCCACTGCTCCACATGCTTCAGCACTCGGCAGTCACGTTCTGTGAGCTTGTGTGGTCTACCACTTTGTGGCTGGGCCGTTGTTGCTCCAAGACGTTTCTACTTCACAATAATTGCATTGACAGTTGACCTGGGCAGCACAATTTTGACAAACTGACTTGTTGGAAAGGTGGCATCATATGTCGGTGCCAGGTTTAAAGTCACTGAGCTCTTCAGTAAGGCCATTCTACTGTCAACGTTTCTTTATGGAGATGGCTGTGTGTTCGATTTTATACATGTAGATGAACTAGCCGAATCCACTAATTTGAAGGGGTTTCGACATACTTTTGTATACTCTATATAGTGTAGCTGGCTACAATAACCTACTGTGGGGATAGTTACTCCGTGTACTGAACTTCATGATCAACCCTGTCCAATCACATGACTGTCTGGGGGTTATTTTGTTACTTTTAAATGTGGTAAATGCAACAGCTGTTGTTTCTGAAGAAAATACTACATATGGGCTGCAGCGGGTCTCGGGGGCCCATCCGTGTGCCTGTCTGTTTACGGCAGGCGATCCCTCCATACACAGCATGTTTGGGTGACTCTTCAGTCTCTCTGTCTAGGCTCATCTAGACACCCATGCTCGCTGCCAGGTTTCTTGACCCCTAGAGACCTCAGGCCCGGCTGGGGTTGGAACTCTCTATTGGGAGACTTCCTTCCAGTGCTAGACTGACACTGACACTCCACAAAGTACCCCTGTATCAATATCAAAGTAATTATTTTTAGCAAAGCCTCCTGTGAAGATGCAACAATTGATATGGTTGGTATGTGGTCAAAATTCTGAATGATTTCTTATGGAGAGCCCTCCTGGCAAAGACAAAGGGAGTATGGATTTCAATAAATATATGGAACAGTAGTGTACTAAGTTCATCATTCAATGAGACTCCTTTCCTGAATTTCACCGACTTGGCAACAAATGTAATGAATAAACAAACAATCACTATCAGGTATGAAGGCCAGACGACCCAGATGCAGACACCTCAAATTAACAATGGTTTAATAATCCAACAGGGCAGGCAAAAGACAAGTCAAGGCAGGCAGGGGTCAGGTAACCAGAGGAGGCAATGGTACCGGATGGCAGGCAGGCTCAGGGTAGGCAGAGGTCAATAATCCAGAGGTGGGGCAAAGGTAACAGGATGGCAGGCAGGCTCAGGGTCAGGCAGAGTGGTCAGGCAGGCTCAGGGTCAGGCAGAGTGGTCAGGCAGGCGGGTTCAGAGACGGGACGGGCAAGGGTCAAAACCAGGAGGGCAAGAAAAAGAGAGACTGGGAAAAGTAGGCGCTGAGAACAAAAACACTGGTTGACTTGACAAACAAGACGAACAGGCAACAGACAAACAGAGAACACAGGTATAAATACACAGGGGTTAATGGGCAACACCTGGAGGGGGGTGGAGACAATCACAAAAACAGGTGAAACTGATCAGGGTGTGAATCACACATACACAGAAACTAAAACAAATACTTTCAAAGGAATGCACAGAAACAGTCACAGAAGTGATCAAACAATTTTCTGGCCTACTTTTCAATCCTGTAGTGCAAAACTGCCATTCTTGAAGCAATTGCATACGGATTGCATTGCCTTGCAATCAGTGCGGCTCGAGTTGGCTCGTGTCCACTGTCAATCAACAACTCCTCCACTGTCAATCAACAACGATTCCTCAAACTTTGCTTGTCTTTGACCACGTCTTCAACTTATTCGTCTTTAGATCTTTGTATGAGTAGTTTCTCTAAATTCACCTATAAGTTCACTTTGGGTGACTTCTCAAACTGTAGAATGTTTCTACCATAAACGTGAGATTCTAGAGCCATATAGGCCTTTTTCTTTAGCCTTGTGTTGTCCTTGAATAGGGTTTATTCTCCCATTTTCGTTTCCATTATTGTAACATGTTGCTGGTCGAGACACTGTTCAGTGGGGCACATTAGTCAAAATGACACGATAACAGCGCACTGAGGAGTCGATATTAAAGCAAAGTCTTCTCTGAAGGTGAGCTGCTGCTTTGCAAGTCAAGTTAAGAACGCTTCCAGTCAGATACAGTAAAGAATCTATATATAGAGAACAGACAAGATGGGAGGAATTAATTTGGATTGAATTCATCCCTCATCATTTTGACTGAAGCTTTATATAAGGACTGCCTGTTTTGATCGAGGTAGGGTGTTATAGTGATACAAAAAGTCCTGGGAAAGGTGATAAAACAAACCAAAAGGCTTATGGTACTCACAGACTGTTACCCTCAAAGGATAATCACATTTAGGTTCAGAAGGGCCGGTGAACAGCGTCCAGACTGTCCACTTGGTGTCTGGACAGGTGCTGCCCCAAACCATAGACATTAAGCACAGTGGTGTGAACCCCATATGATCTAATCCTCATTGTTCTGGAGAGGTGAAGGATTACATTGCCTTTTAATGAGGTGATCTTCTGATTTGGTGCCAGAAAACATTGGAAAGAGGTAATTCCTGGATTAAACGGTAACTCATGAGAGCTCTTGGGCCTGCTCCAAAACGTATCCTAGGTTAACAAGGTAACGGCTTGGTTTGTTCAAGATCTGGTTGACAGAACATAACACACTAATGTGACAGGGGAGGATAATCTCTGAGGGTACGTGTCTGAGGCTGCATCAGTGTTCCCTATTCTATTCCCATAATTCCTTCTATTCCTAACACTCATCTGAACACAAAATAAGTAAATAAAGGTTGAGACTCAATGGTTGTAACAACATCATCCCTACAACATTATTCATAGACACATAGACACATGCTTCTAACTTTGTTATAAGGGCACAAGGCGATGCAGACACTGGAGGCAGATGGTTCGAGTCTGATATTTATTATAATCCAAGGGGTAGGCAAGAGAATGGTCCTGGACAGGCAAAAACAGGTCAGAGTCCAGGAGGTACAGAGTGGCAGGCAGGCTCAAGGTCAGGGCAGGCAGAAAGGTCAGGCAGGCGGGTTCAGAGTCCAGACAGGCAAGGGTCACATCCTAGCGAAAACAAAACGAAGGAAAAAGCAAGAGAACAGAATAACACGCTGGTTGACTTGACAAACTGGCAACAGACAAGAAGAACAACAACACAGGAATAAGTACCCAGTGAGGAAAACAGGTGACACCTGGAGGTGAGTGGAGACAATCACAAAGACAGGTGAAACAGATCAGGGCGTGACATTTGTAATGTATTCCAGGGCCTTGAACTGACGTTTTGGGGGGTATGTGCTCCAAAAATAAAAGGTCCCCCCCCAAAAAAAGAAAATGAGGTCACAGACTCGTTGAGTAATTATTACTTTGATTATTTAGTAGAAGTATTGTGGAGCAGTGAGGTTGAAGGTCACTTCAGGGATACAGCTGCTCCTCTACACTATCTCTAAATCAGACAGTAATGAGGGCAAATTAATAGAATACTGTGAGAAATACTGTAGCATACAATCACTATACCCTATATTTATATAATGTTGTTAGCAAACTCACTAGGCTATCATAAACTACAGCTAACGAAATGGCTAGCTAGATTACCGGATTAGTCCATTTTTTTTATAGATTGTGATTTATCACCAATGTTTTTAAATAATAACTTCATAATCCAATATCCATAATCTTTTAACTTCACTGGTGTAATTTTATAATAATAGAATTAATAATTACTCTAGCTATAGTTATGTAGCACATTGGTTGATTTCCTTAACATAATTAGAATATTCATTATTTGTCATATAAACATGATGATGATGATGATCATACACTATTTCATATTCATGATATATATAGCTGGCTGGCAAGTGGCTTGTGTGGTTATTTTTAGGGATGCACGATACATCGGTGAACATCTCGGAATCGGACGATATTAGCTAAAAATGCAAACATCGGTATCGGCCGATGTCTAGTTTAATGCCGATGTGCAAAACCGATGTCGAGGCTGACGTGCATACCTATATAACGAAGGTACATGACGTGATGACGCCACGTAAAATTGTGCACTATACGTGCAACACAGCATTCCTAACCTAGCCCAAAATGTCTGCTGTGTGGATCGAGCAAAGTCAAGCAGTCATTTGAAAGAGTAACAAAATTTCAGCGAGACAACTCAAAGGCGAAATTCATTAAAGCCAAGATAATAGAATTCATTGCCCTAGACAATCAACCGTTCTCTGTTGTGGATGATGTTGGCTTTCGCCGACTGGTCGAGCATCGGTTAACACTAACAAGTGCGCTGTTTTTCGATAAGGATTAGGCACAATAGTGGAATTTGCTGTTTGCCTTCAAAATAAAAGTATGTAGTTGACAGTGATGCAAATGAATACAAATAGTAGAATTATGCCATACTTTTATTTTGAAGGCTAACCGCCACTATAGTGGCTAATCCTTATTGTGACTAGCTTCACATAGATGGGTCCAACAACCATTAATCAAATAAGAACTGTCTTATAAATTAGGGTTATTTTCGATGATGACGCCTAGCTATATAGTTAGCTAGCTAACCATCGCTAATTAAACAGATTATGTCGCTTTGCTATGTTTTTGGGAAAGAACATTGTTTGCATCTATGAGCTAGCTAGCTATTTGCTATGTCAAGCACTGTAGGTGCGCGAGACAACTTTACCAGCATCATAGCATACGTATCGATGAATCGTTGTGACATATGAAATACGAGTGATAGTGTAACCAACGTGTAATAACTACGTAAAAAATGTATGAACGCGTTCAATTATTATGTGATGTGCAGTCATATTCAGGTCCTGATTGGTCAACAAGCTTATTTGACACATCAAGTAGTGTTATTTGACGGGTCAAATGGTTTTGAATAGTATATTTTTTGACAAGCAAGACCCAAACGGCATTCCATAGAAATCCTGGTTGAGAATGAAACGACTAAACAAATGAACAACGAAACAGCACTGCAAGAAAGTGAAAGAAATCGATTTTGATTATGTTTTACTGGTAATGGGGACATACGTAAATGCCAAACAAAATAACTTTTTGGTCAGTGTGGTGTGTGCATGTTTGTGTGTGTAACCTTTATTTAACTAGGCATGTCAATTATGAACAAATTATTATAAAAAACTATCGGCCTATATCGAATCTTCCATTCCTCTCAAAAATTTTAGAAAAGGCTGTTGCGCAGCAACTCACTGCCTTCCGGAAGACAAACAATGTATACGAAATGCTTCAGTCTGGTTTTAGACCCCATCATAGCACTGAGACTGCACTTGTGAACGTGGTAAATTACCTTTTAATGGCATCACACCGAGGCTCTGCATCTGTCCTCGTGCTCCTAGACCCTAGTGCTGCTTTTGATACCATCGATCACCACATTCTTTTGGAGAGATTGGAGACCCAAATTGGTCTACACGGACAAGTTCTGGCCTGGTTTAGATCTTATCTGTCGGAAAGATATCAGTTTGTCTCTGTGAATGGTTTGTCCTCTGACAAATCAACTGTAAATGTTGGTGTTCCTCAAGGTTCCGTTTTAGGACCACTATTGTTTTCACTATATATTTTACCTCTTGGGGATGTCATTCGAAAACACAATGTTAACTTTCACTGCTATGCGGATGACACACAGTTGTACATTTCAATGAAACATGGTGAAGCCCTAAAATTGCCCTCGCTAGAAGCCTGTGTTTCAGACATAAGGAAGTGAATGGCTGCAAACTTTCTACTTTTAAACTCTGAAAAAACAGAGATGCTTGTTCTAGGTCCCAAGAAACAAAGAGATCTTCTGTTGAATCTGACATTTACTCTTAATGGTTGTACAGTCGTCTCAAATAAAACTGTGAAGGACCACGGTGTTACTCTGGACCCTGATCTCTCTTTTGACGAACATATCAAGACTGTTTCATGGACAGCTTTTTCCATCTACGTAACATTGCAAAAATCTGAAACTTTCTGTCCAAAAATGATGCAGAAAAATTAATCCATGCTTTTGTTACTTCTAGGTTAGACTACTGCAATGCTCTAATCTCTTCAGTGGGTCATATGATTGAGTGTAGTCTGGCCCAGGAGTGTGAAGGTGAACGGAAAGGCTCTGGAGCAACGAACCGCCCTTGCTGTCTCTGCCTGGCCGGTTCCCCTCTTTCCACTGGGATTCTCTGCCTCTAACCCTATTACAGAGCTGAGTCACTGGCTTACTGGTGCTCTTTCATGCCGTCCCTAGGAGGGGTGCGTCACTTGAGTGGGTTGAGTCACTGATGTGATCTTCCTATCTGGGTTGGCGCTCCCCCTTGGGTTGTGCCGTGGCGGAGATCTTTGTGGGCTATACTCGGCCTTGTCTCAGGATGGTAAGTTGGTGGTTGAAGATATCCCTCTAGAGGTGTGGGGGCTGTGCTTTGGCAAAGTGGGTGGGGTTATATCCTTCCTGTTTGGCCCTGTCCGGGGGTATCATCGGATGGGGCCACAGTGTCTCCTGACTCCTCCTGTCTCAGCCTCCAGTATTTATGCTGCAGTAGTTTATGTGTCGGGGGCTAGGGTCAGTTTGTTATATCTGGAATACTTCTCCTGTCTTATCCGGTGTCCTGTGTGAATTTAAGTATGCTCTCTGTAATTCTGAATCCTTTGGGTCATCATTATTAGTTAAATACAGAGGGTGTGAGCTGAGGGTGTATGTGCTTGCACTGAATGCACACGGAGTGGAAGATACGGTATGGGGAATGCGCTAGTGTATAAAATAATCATTAGTCTTAGCTTATACTCGTAACATTCTCCAATGTAATGTATTAGTGCAAGAGGGGAAACACTTTTTTAATCAGTCTTCCCCAGAAATATCAGCCGACAGAGGAGCCAGGGTTTGATTTGCTTTGCGTTTAATGCAGAGTGATATAATTCATAATTCTGTTAATTGGTGGATAAAGAGTATGGATGGAGGGACACATCAGGGTTAAAGGTGATTCATCTTTATTTTTAAAGTGGATCCAACAGCGTTTTAGCAACATGAAATCTTATTAAAAATCTGTTCATATACAACCCCAGGAAGAATATGACACCTACATTTTCTGACAAGCGAGCGCTTAAGATATGGTCGTTTTTATAAATTCATAGAATGACGTATAGTAAGGCATTTGTGAAAATTCTACAGCGTGGGAAAGCGCCTGTGCATTTGGACAATTAATAGACACGGCAGTAAATAAAAACCTAATAAAAAAAAACATGTGTCTTGTCCAGGACAGGAGTCTAACCAATCAGAGGTACAGTAGGCCTATATGCAAATAAGCCATTTGCCACATGGGCCTACCATCATACAGTTTGACCTGGACTGTGTGTTTACAGGCAGTAGCAACAGCACGACTTTAGATCACTAAAATGTGTTTGCAAAAAGCCACAAAATACACCTGAAAGGATTTCTGCAAACATGGAAATACCTCTGGAGTCCTCTTACATTTGGGAACTTTACAGTTTCTACTGATCAAACGACCATGGAAAAGGTAGGCTCTCTCACTCAGTAGCCTATGCACATCAACCAGATCCACAACTAATGCTCGACAGAGCAAGATGAGCTAAAATCTAACAAAGGAACATTAGATGCACCCTCTCAAACCTTTTCAGCTAGTTGGCCTTCTGAAGCTTGCTTCCCACATATTTACAACTGAATGGAAACTTGCCAGCCTGCCCGCCTATTTGATCAATGCCAAATACATGTAATTGTCAACTAAGAGATATGCTAAGTGTGGATAGCAGTCATTCAATTTCAGCTAGCTAACCAAATGACACCTTTTATTTTTTTTATTTAACCTTTATTTAACCAGGTAGGCAAGTTGAGAACAAGTTCTCATTTACAATTGCGACCTGGCCAAGATAAAGCAAAGCAGTTCGACACATACAACAACACAGAGTTACACATGGAGTAAAACAAACATACAGTCAATAATACAGTAGAAAAATATGTCTATATACAATGTGAGCAAATGAGGTGAGATAAGGGAGGTAAAGGCAAAAAAAATGCCATGGTGGTGTCGTGTCTTTGGCTATGCCGGATTAAGTGATATGACATGCTACTCTATAAAATAATTTAGATTACCTAATTGAGCTAATCATGTCAATGTAATTAACTAGAGAGTCGGGCACCACTAAATAATATTTATAGAGCTGTTATCTTCCGAATAAACTCTTAAAGACCTAGTAATATTTTACATCAATAGCAGTCAATATTAATCATCATCTTAATTCAGTCTCATCTGAAAGTTGTAAATTCTTGGTTATCTGCATGAACCCTGGCTTTGAATCAGCAATACAAAATTGTGTTTAATTATTTATTTACTAAATACTTAACTAATCACCCAGAATTACACATACACATAATTAAATCATAACTTGATTACAAATGACATCATAAAGGAAAACGTCCCTAGCGGGTGGAACAGATATGACAGCTTGTTACACAAAAGAAAAGGGGCTGGGTTTGAGTGAAAGAGCGGGAAGACTGAGGAACAAAGGGCGAAGCTGTGCTATCGTAAATACAGTATCTTATGCATTCTAAATTACCGCCAATTTGGAACAGGAAAATGCAATAAATATTTACTCTGAGCTGCGCTTCGGTAGGTTGGTGGTAGATGGAAGGCCGTGTTGTCCAACCGAGTCCTTTGTCCTTTGAAGAATGTCTCTGGTTGTCAATTGGATACATTGTAGTAACGTTGTTGTGTGATAGACGGGATACTCTGTCTGTTCCTTCATAACCCTCATTTGCAGCGGCTGTTGCAAACTCAACGGCTAGGAGGTATCTTTTCTGTAGTGAATAAGAGTTCAAAGTTCATACCATTCGCAACCAAAGCTCACGCTGATGTTGGCTTCGTTCTGTAGTTATTATCTGAACCATTCTGACAACGGACCATCGTCCTCACATCCTCGGAGCAGGAGGTTACATTGTCGTTAAGGGCTTATATAGGATGGGAGAGGAGGGCATGTTTGAAAAGTTTTAGAGCCCATGTCCCTTCACAGGGGCGGGCCACTGATTGAGCAGAGCCCTATCTTATGAAAACCCAAATCTCACATTTTAGAAGCTAAAATCACATTTCATCCCATCACAAATAATTTCATATTCAAACATTTAAATTAAACAACAATATCATGTGAATCTGATAACTCTGATGTGTAGACTTTCCACTGTAGAGTTTATGTCATCTTATCATTGATGAGAATGTCTTAGATGACAACCGAACTGACATCAAATTCCACCGCGTATGTTCAATTGGTTGGATTACCAGAATATTGTTCATTTCCCCCCACCTTCTAATGTTCCCAGAATCCCTATGTTAACCAAGGGTTTTTCAAATGTAACATCAGTAGGGTAGAGAGAGAGGAAAAAGGGGGGAAGAGGTATTTATGACTGTCATAAACCTATCCCCAGGCCAACGTCATGACAGTGGCGAAGTAAATACAATATAGCAAGTAAAACACTGGAATGGTAGATTTGCAGTGGAAGAATGTGCAAAGTAGAGATAGAAATAATGGGGTGCAAAGGAGCAAAATAAATAAATACAGTAGGGGAAGAGGTAGTTGTTTGGGCTAAATTATAGATGGGCTATGTACAGGTGCAGTAATCTGTGAGCTGCTCTGACAGCTGGTGCTTAAAGCTAGTGAGGGGGATAAGTGTTTCCAGTTTCAGAGATTTGTGTAGTTCGTTTCAGTCATTGGCAGCAGAGAACTGGCAGGAGTTGCGGCCAAAGGAATAATTGGTTTTGGGGGTGACCAGAGAGATATACCTGCTGGAGCGCGTGCTACAGGTGGATGCTGCTATGGTGACCAGCGAGCTGAGATAAGGGGGGACTTTACCTAGCAGGGTCTTGTAGATGACCTGGAGCCAGTGGGTTTGGCGACGAGTATAAAGCGAGGGCCAGCCAACGAGAGCGTACAGGTCGCAATGGTGGGTAGTATATGGGGCTTTGGCACTGTGATAGACTGCATCCAATTGATTGAGTAGGGTATTGGAGGCTATTTTGTAAATTACATCTGCACCTGCACCTCCAGCTGTAGCCACCGAAAAATGATGAGGGTAAAAAGCCGGTCACTCACACACTCCTCCAGTGACATGACAGGCTCCATGTTTTTAGCTTGCTAAACAAATACCAAGCTACATAAATAGATACGCTAGCTCAGGGGTGTCAAACTCAAATCAGTGCATGGGCCATATTGAAAAAACTACATTATTCGTGGGCCAGACATAGCCTATTTGTTTTTACAAAAAAAAATTGCATCTGTGACCCAAACTGACCATTGTTTTATTAGAAAAAATATGTCCCTTAATATTGTCTACTTATGTACATAGGTTGCTGTATATAGCATTTTAACATATTGAAACAAAAGAAGAGATAGATAATGTGTCCAGCCTTTGCTGCTATGCTTGCATGTGTACATCACATGCTGCGACCGTAAACAAAAAAATATTTAACAAATCTAAATAACAAAAAAGTAGTTATAGGTTGTTGTAACGTTTATACATGTTTTACATTTTCTGTTATTTAGCATTTTGTTATTTAGCATTGCTGTGTGGTGCACTCAACATGTATTGTATTGTATTGTAGTAGCCAGCCGAGGCTACTGCTCAAATGTTGCTGTAACTAGCCTACATGTTTGTCCATTGCATGATGTTTTGTTGCAGGTTTTTTTTTGTAATTAATGTCAAGATTTAAAAGCCGAAGCCAGACTGCAACATTTTAGTAGCCTAGCTAGGACTGTGGCATGTGTCTGTACACATTCCCCCCACTGCACGCTGTAAACCGGACACAAAGGCAGCACAATTGAAGTTGAATTCATTGATGCGAGTGTGTCAGGCTGTATTTTCATGAAGTAGATGACTCAACTGTTGACTCATTTATACTCACTTGTGTGTCCTATTCGGCCCATTGGCCTTGATTGACACATGTGCGCTAGCCTATTAGCCACGTTACTGTATGACAGACTTGTGATCATTGCCCTTGCTAGTTTGAGTGTATAGGCATTCCTAGCCTTAGTTGTACAGTTGAAGTCGGAAGTTTACATACACTTAGGTTGGAGTCATTAAAACTTGTTTTTCAACCACTCCACAAATTTCTTGTAAACAAACTATAGTTTTGGCAAGTCGATAAGGACATCTACTTTGTGCATGACACAAGTAATTTTTTCAACAATTGTTTACAGACAGATTATTTCACTTACAATTCACTGTATACACTAAGTTGACGTGCCTTTAGACAGCTTTGAACATTTCCTTAAAATGATGTCATGGCTTTAGAAGCTTATAATGGGCTGATTGACATCATTTGAGTCAATTGGAGGTGTACCTGTGGATGTATTTCAAGGCCTATCTTCAAACTCAGTGCCTCTTTGCTTGACATTATGGGGAAATCAAAAGAAATCAGCCAAGACCTCAGGAAAAAAATTCTAGATCTCCACAGGTCTGGTTCATCCTTGGGAGCGATTTTCAAATGCCTGAAGGTACCACGTTCATCTGTACAAACAATAGTACGCAAATATAAACACCATGGGACCACGCAGCCATCATACCCCTCAGGAAGGAGACACAATCCGTCTCCTAGAGATGAACGTACTATGGTGCGAAAAGTGCAAATCAATCCCAGAATAACAGCAAAGGACCTTGTGAAGATGCTGGAGGAAACAGACACAAAGGTATCTATATCCACAGTAAAATGAGTCCTATATCGACATAACCTGAAAGGCCACTTAGCAAGGAAGAAGCCATTGCTCCAAAACTGCCATAAAAAAGCCAGACAACGGTTTGCAACTGCACATGGGGACAAAGATCGTAGTTTTTGGAGAAATGTCTTCTGGTCTGATGAAACAAAAATAGAACTGTTTGGCCATAATGACCATCGTTATGTTTGGAGGAAAAAGGGGGGAGACTTGCAAGCCAAAGTACACCATCCCAACCGTGAAGCACGGTTAGATGGCATCATGAGGTAGGAACATTTTGTGGATATATTGAAGCAAAGTCTCAAGACATCAGTCAGGAAGTTAAAACTTGGTCGCAAATGGGTCTTCCAAATGGACAATGACCCCAAGCATACTTCCAAAGTTGTGGAAAATGGCTTAACGACAACAAAGTCGAGGTATTGGAGTGGCCAACACAAAGCCCTGACCTCAATCCTATAGAAAATGTGTGGGCAGAACTGAAAAAGTGTGTGCGTGCAAGGAGGCCTACAAACCTGACTCAGTTACACCAGCTCTGTCAGGAAGAATGGGTTAAAATTTATTCTGGGAAGCTTGTGGAAGGCTACCCGAAATGTTTGACCCAAGTTAAACAATTGAAAGGCAATGCTACCAAATACTAATTGAGTGTATTTACACTTCTGACCCACTGGGAATGTGGTGAAAGAAATAAAGCTGAATAAATCATTCCCTCTGCTATTATTCTGACATTTGACATTCTTAAAATATAGTGGTGATCCTAACTGACCTAAGACAGGGAACTTTTACTAGGATTAAATGTCAGGAATTGTGAAAAAACTGAGTTTAAATGCATTTGGCTACGGTGTATGTAAACTTTCGACTTCAACTGTATGTGCCAGTGTACCACGCCAGCTGTGATTTACAACCTGATATACATTTTTTTGGGGGGACTATCAGCAAATGTATTGATGAATTATATTAATCATGCATTGAACTGCGTCTATCTATTCTGCCAACAATACCTTGAATGTGTGTCATTGAATTTTGACTCAAATGGAAAACCTCTTCTAAAGTTGGTTTTAAATCATAAACTGGGAATTTGATATTTTTGACTGATATTATGATTGACTGTTTGTTTCATAGCTGCAAAGTAGTTAAAGCGCTGTCATTTCCACTTTGATGACTTGTGTAGTGTTAACATTACATTATTCATCTCAGCACTCAAAATTTAATCTCGGTCACAAAAGACTGGGGATGTGTCCCAAATGGCACCCTATATCCTTATATTGCACTACTTTCCCATAGGGCTCTGGTCAAAAGTAGTGCACTACATATATAGACAAAATAGGGTGCCATTTAGGACGTAACCTATGACATTATGCATTGCGGAAAAGCATGATCAAACCCTCCTGCTAAATGCAGTCTTTTAGTTTCACCTCAAATAGTCTTCATTCACATCCACATGGTAAATGCTAACTAAAATTGTTGAGTGTAGTTTCTCACCACGTTACTGTGCAAACCAATTTCAAGGTGTGAAAAGATAGCACTAAAGCTGTGTTTCTATCCATTCAGACAAAAGGATGGAAGTAGAAAGGACAGCAGGAAAGAGAGGGAAGAGGGTTCATCTTTAGAAGAAAACTGAGAACATCAGATCTCCGATACGTAAAGAAGGTAGGTAAAGGAGATATGCTTTTGGAAATCAATCTGTTTTTATATTTTTTATATGATTTTCATATAATTATTTTCAATTTAAACACTTATTTTCCTTTAGGTATTCTACAAATAGATGCAGTATTTGTATTTGTTCTTCACCCCTGAATGACTGGAGTTATATTTCAAATGAATATTTCTCACATTCAGCTAGAAATAATGTATTATAATCTATTTATTATAATATAATGAGGTCAGGGCTCACTAGATATCCAAAACAGAGATACAGTATCAATCTCACAGTGACAGTGGCTAAATAAATGATAAAAACAATAAATGAACGGGGGGGGGGGGGCAACACATCAGCTGTGGTTGAGAGTATTGGGCCAGTAACTGAACGGCCACTGGTTCGAATCACTGAGCTTACTAGGGGAAAAACATTCTGACGTGCCCTTGAGCAAGGCTCTTAACCCTAATTGTTCCTGTATGTCCCTCTGGATAAGACCGTCTGCTAAATTACTCAAATGTAAATGTGAATTCATCACTAGACGCTGTTAAAGATGCAGGACAGGAGGGAAACATAATTGTTTAATCTTTCAGCAAACAAGTCAGAGATAATAGACATAACACTGTTTTTGGTGCACAGGGGAAGCAGGACGCAGGCAAGATGCCAGAACAGCCAAGGTTGGGTCTAGCAAAATATTTCAGAATTCGTCCTTTCTGACCGTTCTGTGTCAACTTCATTGATTTTGATTGCTGACAACTGTCTGGTAACCACTACCATTACATTCAAGCTATCTTCCCAATAAACTGAATGTTTTCTCAGAAGTGGGATCCTGTTGAATATCATATCAAGATAAAATAACGTGTATTCAACTCAAGGGTAACATTGATTTCCATGGGAATGACCACTCAGAGCCTTATAACATGACACCGGATTGCAAGGGTTCACATTTAAAGGTCATTTCCGATTGAGCCGACATATGCAGCGTTTACCGTGAATGCGACCCCGGGAACATTGCCTTTAATTGTCAGTCGCGCTATAAAGTGGATTAAATTGAGCCTGAAGTCATCAATCGGACCTTCACTGTCATGAGACGTCTTATAATTCGGCATCAATAATAACTGAAGATGAGATCAATTCAAAGTACTGCAGGCCCTCTCAACTAACTAGCTCTACAAACCTTTGAGTCCCCTCTGAATGGCTCTCTCTTCTGAGTTTCACACATTTAGTCACACTGTTGCTGTAGGACAAGGCAGATGAGGTTTCTCCCTTCTCTCCACTTCTTCCAAATCCCCCTCATATCGCTATGTGACTATTGGTGCATATTCTCAGAGCAGAGGATAGTTTAGAGATTCAGATTGCAAGTAAATTGGCTGTTAGTTAACTGAACAAGCCACAGTTCTTCCAGCAATAACACATTGTCCTGTTACTAACTGTGTTTGCTTGGCTATGCCCTTAGACTTTTTTCACAGGAAACAGTTTTTTTCCCCATGGGTTTGTGCTGCATGAGAGTTTACTACGTTGTTCTGTTCCCTTAGCCTCTCTTTGTTTTTGCTTCTTCTTATAATTGTGAGTCTCTCCCAACATCTCTGTCTGCTATTTCCTGTATTCCTTTGGTAATCCCCTAACACTTTGTAACACTGCCGACATCATGGAATTTCTATTCATGTTTTTATTTATATATCGAGACATTGTTGAGAATGTAAGGGCTATTAGTCAAGGGCCATGACCTTATCATGCTGTACCAGTGGAGATAAACCCCTGGTGGGTACATGTGGTGCATGGGGGAATCGTGTAACATAATACAACATACAGGTTACCTGTACACCTCATTTGCCATGGAAAGAAAATGCTACGCCATGCCATAAGTTCAACATTCTAAATGTGTCTGCATAAGTTTGGGCTGGTACACCTGGTGTTTGACTGAGAGTGTTCCTCTCTTTATGTCCTATAGGTGTCACGCCTGCTCCCGCTCTTCCCCCCTGTCGCTCGAGGGTGCCAGTCTCCATAGCATTGCGCACTCCTGCCATCATCATTACGCACACCTGCCTTCCCCCGTCACGCGCATCAGCGATTATTGGACTCACCTGGACTCAATCACCCCTGTCATTACCTTCCCTATATCTGTCTGGTTCCCCGCTATGTTACCTGCTCTAGCATTGATTGTCATATGTCCTTGTTCACCCGTGTGCTGACGCTGTTACCTGTCTGTTCCTCATTAAATGTTCAACTCCACATACCTGCTTCTCATTGCCAACGTCGGTCCTTACAATAGAGACAGCTCTTCTCCTATAGAAACAGCTCTGCTCTAACATACTCTCATGTTACTCTACACCTCTCCACAGATTGGCTATCGCATCGCCCCCCCAAATACTCAACCATTAAAGGTTTGAGACTTGCTGCCACTTCAATCTGTCCCCAATACTCATTTAATTGTTGGGGCAGTTCTACTGCATATCAGTTAAATTGGTTCAGCACTCTCACTAATGGTAGCACAAATGTAGCTTCTTTCTGGCTCATTAAAATAGGTTAATGAGCCAGAAACAACCACAAAATAACTTATTATAGCCACAAAAATCAACATATCTTAAACCAATTTCTTTGGAATTAGCGGTACCAGTAACTTACAGGCTGCCAATAAGTTACCGTAAAAACAAGTTACAGTTTTTACAGTGTGGTCAAATGGTTTTTGGCGCTCCAAAAATATGGTACAGTACTGTATTCTGTGGGGTAGAATTAAAGTACCCTTTTGAAATACAGCAATTATTTCCCTGCCAACAACATTTTCCCACAATGCATCATCATTCACAGTATGCTGGAGTATACTGTAGTGCTTCACGGTATATTACTGTTTTACTGATAAATGTAAAAATGTACCATGTAGATCACAATTTTTCATTACAGCGTAATATCCATCTCTCAATCCTATTACTCAGAATTGTTTGAAAAAGTTGACAGTTGCCAATCCAACAATGCCCTGCAGTTACAGTAATGTACTGTTAAACCGGCAGGGTAGCCTAGTGGTTAGAGCGTTGGACTAGTAACCGAAAGGTTGCAAGTTCAAATCCCCGAGCTGTCGTTCTGCCCCTGAACAGGCCCACTGTTCCTAGGCCGTCATTGAAAATAAGAATTTGTTCTTAACTGACTTGCCTAGTAAAATAAAGGTAAAATTAAAAATGTTTCTTTGGAATTTACGTTATCATTTACTGTTTACGCCTAAAATCACCCAGAGTGCATTGTCATTTACCACAATTTACTGAACATTATTAACATGATACTTTATTGTTAGTTTTATTGTATAATCCTGTCAAAACAACAAGACATTTTTAAAGTGTGGTGGAGAGAGAGGTGGTGCCTGAGGGTGTTAGAAGGGTTGGGGGAAGTGTTGCACTTTGCATGTAAATGGTTGTTAGAGTGCTGCAGGGACCTGTATAGAGCCTGAAAGAGAATAATGACGACGATAGGAAAGATAGTTGAGGACACCGGGGTAATCAAGGGCAACTATTTGGATGTACTGTGACCTGGAATGACTTATGATCCGATCTATGACGTCTCAGACAAAGCGGAAAGGGTTCATTTCTGCTGGGTGGTGATGAGAGCACTTTGTACACCCCACCAAGACCTGAAGTGTGAGGATTATTTAACCCCATCAGTCCCGAGATCCCAGAAAAAAACACATCTCCATATCCAGCCCATATATTTAGACTCACAATGAAATGTTTGACCATTTTATTTTCAGAATAACCAGGGCTACAATTAGAACATAAAACTGATTGACATAAAAAGTTGCAATCGTGAGTTTTATTGACAAATGTCAATAAAAAAAAAACGATAAGAAGGAATTGATTAATGCTGTAAGTACAGAAATTGTTTTCTCAGTGGGAAATGAATATCCAACTAGTCAGTGACAACTGTTGAGTTGAGCTGGTGACCGCAACAATGTAAGCTTATTACAGTATGGTAGATACTATGTCCTGGGATTTACTATTATCTTCTAGGTAGAAGTGTCAGAGCAACCATGTGCGTGTTCTTGAGAGTCTGAGCTTTTCATAGATAGCTACAAACTACTAAAGGCTCAAACCATTGACTGTATAGACGTTTCTGTAAAAAGACCTGGCACCGGACCCCTTCAAGCATCTGCCCTTGTCTCACAAACAGAGCTCTAGCTCAGCCCCTGTTAATCACACAGACTAATGGGACCAACGGATGCGGAAGAAACAGACCAATCAAATGTTACAACTCAGAAGTCTGCTCAAACGCACAATGTTTAAAATGAATTAGAAGTCAAAAACGTGCTGGCGTCGTGGGGGGACTCATTGGGTTAAGGACAATTTAATATTTAATTTTTATTTAATTAGGCAACCCAGTTTACAATGATGGCATATCAAGGCCAAACCCTAACCTGGGACAACGCTGCGCCAATTGTGCGCCTCCCAATCACGGCCGGTTGTGATACAGCCTGGAATCTGTAGTGACACCTCTAGCCCTGAGATGCAGTGCCTTAGACCGCTGCGCCACTCAGGATCTCAATGCAGTGTTTGAACATCTTGTCATTTGAGGTTTGCTAGTGCATTAAAAAGGTATTTGGTGAAGCAGAAAGAAAGTTAACAGTGAAGGTGCTATCAAATGTTTCAGACAAATCTGTCTATTGTTTAATAGTTGGTTTTAAATTCTCATAATTTGGATACAATAGAGGGACAGACTCTGTCTCATCAAGACGACTCAATCGATTTTGTGCCACAATCATGAGATTACCTGTTAGTGGCGGGTGTAGCTGGTGCATGGAAGTCAGACGCAGGAGAGCAGAGATGAATGGACAAAGCACTTGACTTAGGCAATCCTGTCAGAACACAACTGCCCAAAGAACAAGTGAGGCAGCACAAAGTACAAAACCCAAGTACAAAGTACACAAAGGACGGGTGTAAAACAAAACTCGGCACAAACCAGACGGCCGTGTACCAACCTTGACAATAAACAATACCCCACACAGACATGGAGGGAACAGAGGGCTAAATACACATGCTAATTAGTAGGAGATGTAAACCAGGTGTGCAGGAAGACAAGACAAAACAAATGGAAAATGAAAGGTGGATCGGCGATGGCTAGAAGACCGGAGACGTCGACCGCCGAACGTCGCCCGAACAAGGAGAGGAACCGACTTTGGCGGAAGTCGTGACATTACCTTTCTGAAGCAAAAACCCATCAGGACTTCAAATTTATTTGGTTTTCCCGAAATTCAAAACATCAATCCCTTTTCTGTGAAATGAGTCTGATACCTAATTTTAAAAGGTCCCCATTGTTATTGTCTTCGTGATCGGCTGAACAAGACTATAAAATAAGATATCACACATCATGCAAAAGACAACTTTGTTGGGACAAACTTCATATTGCTACTGATAAATTATATTTGATATTGTTGGGACAAACTTCATATTGCTTCTGATAAATTACATTTTATATGGTATATTTTTAAGAGATACCATAAATACAATATTTTATTTAAAGAATAAATGACGAAAGAAAAACGTTTGTGTCACTTGAATAGATGTATGCCTCATATTCCAGTTACCTCTGTTTGGTTTCCATGTCTGTATTCCGCCCAGAGCATCTAAGTGAAATATGTTCACAGCATATGCCATGTACAGAGATGGCATCAGGAGGCCGGGGAGTCGGAATAAGTTCATTAAACGCTGAGGTGGTAGCTAGGCATGGCACTGGGTTGCCCTTCAGCTATAAGACAAAGTCACTCACACTACAACTGTCCCCCACGCTCTGGTGAGAAAACAAACCTCAAGACGGACCAGTAGAGGACCTGTGTGACCATTATTTTTTTATGATTTTGTTTTAGATTACATTAGAAAACTTTATTATCCTCTATCATTTTCCTCTATGGATTGAAAGGTTGCATTTTGTCATTCTAAAATAATTCTGGAGGGTCATTAAAAATTCCCTGTGAGTCAATGTATATGTACGAGACTGTCCTCCTCCATCCCTGTCAGTAATTTAGTGGCCGGTCTTCAGTGCATACTGCATAAAAGCCAGACATGACAAGGAATCTCTCTGAGGGGTTGGAACATGTCTTGTCAATCACACAGAGAGGCTTTGGTGTGAGCCCAGGGCAATACTGGATGAATACTGGATGTGAAAAGAGAGAGGACGTTTAAATCTCTTCTGTTTCCTCTTTGGCTTCTAACCAGCCCCGACCCGGCTTCTGTCTTAAGGTCCTAGAGGGCAGAGGGTGATTTAGTTTGAGTAGACCTTTCATGCATACATACAGTATTGTAGGCTAGATCTTTTGAGTCATGTCTGAAGACACAAGTTTGTGATGAAAGTGATTGTTTTCAGTAGATGTTTGTGCCATTTAGGATGAAAGCCTGTGACAGAGGCTGAGGGATCGTTGTAGAACTAGGTCTGTCTGACGAGACATGACAGAAACATCATATCCACTTCCCCTTTTTCCTCATCTCACAATGTCAATAAGCAACACTGATCTTTGCTGATTATTCTCCAGTGTCATGTGACCATGTCACCTGCAGCTTCAGGGAAGTGCTTTCATCAAGTTCTGCCTGTCCTGTGTGGATTAGGATAATGCAGAGGAACCATCTATCTGGACCATCATAAATTACACACTTCAATTTGAGCTATTCTCATTTTTCTAAGTGGAATAATCTAGAGGAGATGGGATCATTTAAAAATATCGCTTTTTTTAATCTGCAGGCATCCTCTACCATGGGGGGTTATCTGTCAATGGAGCTTCTACTGTAGTTGTTCTAATTTGTCTGTTTGAGGAGCCAGTTTCTCACCCCAAAGGGGTTTTACTTCATAGCATGTGGTGCAGAGAGGATGTGCTTAGGTTGTTCGCAAGCTGTGCTGGAATCGAACAAGCCTTGAATGACATACATTTTCAAACACATCTACATTGACTGAACCTGGGGCCTACTTCCATTATCATTGATAGAAAAACATGTATACCAGTATTCTATTTTTTATAAATTACAGGAGGCATGTCAGTGACACTCGCAACTATATTGTCTTTAATTAGTGCATCATAAAAATGTGTGTGTGTGTGTCTCAGCGTGTGTGGCATCAGTTTCATCAACTCTAATCGACTTAGTTAAAGTAAAGGTTCACCCATTGTGAATGTTACATCGTATTTGTGCATCTTTGAGCTATTCGCCATGCAAGCCGGCAGAAAAACAGCCAGTTGGATGCGTCATACTGGCTGTATTTCGGCCTGCTTGAGCGGCGTTATCGCTCAGATACATATGAAAACATGAAATGCACTGGGAATCGATAGAACACAAATACGATATAACATTCCATTGACCACCACGTTTCTACCGCTTCTTCAATTTCTTCACACAAATCTATAATATGATGGATTGTTTGAAAATAAAGATAGGGTCTAACGAGTAATTCTATGTTCCGATGGCTCGTTTCAAAATTAATGTAAAATGACATGTTAGACCCTATATTCCACAGAGTAATTAAACACTCCAGTCTCCAAGTGTCTTGCTAGTATTTATCTACAACACCTGCCTCTTAGACCTCTTCTCATGAGACGGAGGGTTATTGAGTCCTCTGGCTCAGTCCTTGTTTCGCTCTGTAGCCTATGGCCATAGAATACACATCCTCCACTAAGCAAAGTGCTGATAAACAAACACAGATCAATTAAATGAACCCATGACCCCCCCGAGAGCTATGGCTCTGAAAGAGCATTTGTCTAATGAACTGTCATGTAGAAGCTATGTTGTGCTGATGGGAAGAGCTGTTTGCTGTGTTGTATGTGTCCCAGAGGCATGCATCCAAGGTTGTTGATTAAATAATAGTCAACATACCATTTTTTAAACCTATAATCCTTAGTTGCTACATCCATTTTTTGAGTTATAAAGTAATGATATATACCCATTGATTGTCAAAGAATATAACAAATGACTAATGAGCTTAGTTCAACTCTCATACCCCATCAGAACCCAAAATACAGGCTTGTTTTACTCCAATGTCTGCAAACAACACTGTATAGCATAAAAACATGGTTCTAACTAAAATGTAAATATCATGATTAGTCAGTCCTTGCATCCCAAGCTTTTTCAATGAATTTGAGAGTGGTTATGTTTCTCCAGGCCCATCCCTCTGCTTTTTACTAAAATAGAGACAGGGAGATACTTTGTTATTTTTTCAATTAAGGATTCTAGCTTCAAGGCAATATATTCTCCTTGGAGTCTCTCATTCTTTTTTATAGCAGGTTTCCAGTTGCATGCATTCCAATTCTGGTGTCACCTCTATGCCCTTCCAGCACTCAAAGTCACGGGTGTACGAACAACCGGTCCTGGCAATCTAAAGTGAGCACACCTGCTTCCCCATCATTACGCACACCTGCTCCCCATTGTTACGCACACCTGCTCCCCATTGTTACGCACACCTGCTCCCCATCGTTACGCACACCTGCTCCCCATCGTTACGCACACCTGCTCCCCATTGTTACGCACACCTGCTCCCCATCGTTACGCACACCTGGACTTCATCCCCACCCTGATTACTCTCCCTTCATATATCCCTCAGTGAGTCTCAGTCATCAGGCAGTATTGGTTTTTGGTTACGTTTAGTATGCGGCTTCGGTTTAGTATTAACGGCATGATTATTATGAAATTCACTTTCTGTTCCCTGACTCCCTGCATATATGTTACATCTGATCCTGGTAGTGGGTACCCACAGGGATGAAGGTTTGTATTTTCACCCAGCACTAACAGACCTGATTCAACAAATCAACAAGCACCTTGATGAGCTGAATCTGGTGCGCTGGATGGACAGGATTGTGTATGCTACAGTGTGCTACAGTTTGCCATGTACTGTGTATTTAAATACTGTATTCTCGACAAAGCTCATTGTCATTTCTACTACTGTACATTGCATTATACTGTAGTTACACTTTATACTGCACGTATAGATTGCATATGGATTACTGTTAAAGTGTTATTTAGTTTAAGTGGATTCGTTGTGATGTATCTAGATTATTATTTATTTTTTAAATTGTAATTTTATTGTTAGGAGCTAGTAACGTAAGCATTTCGTTGCACCCGCTCTAACATCTGTTAAAGTGTGTATGTGACCCATAAACGTTGATTCGTCATGCCAATGCCTCTTCATGTGCAGATAAATCCTTCAACTTGGAAATGTTTGTGTGAAATATTGCAAACCTCAGTGTCGGTTTATAAATACAATTTGATTGATTTATCCCGGCAGCATGGTAATAGGTTATTGGATCTGCACTGTGCGGAGGATAAGGTGTGTGTGAGCCATTGGTGTAGGTTCATATATATGCACATGGACAGATGTGTAAGGGCAGGGGAAGAAAATACACAATTCCCAGAAACCCCCGATAATAGCCTGAATGTTCTCCTCTGACAGCCATAATAGTCTAAAAGTATTTAATTAACATTTCTCAGAACTGTCCATTGTATCTAGAAAGAAAAGCAATCATGGAGTGGTTGAGGTTTCATGGTCAGAAGGTATAGAAAAATAATAGTATTTTATATACTACAACAGAGATGTGTTTTGTTTTTTTGAAGGCAGAAAATGGACAAAGGAAAATGACATTGACCCACGGCATAGTGTCCACTTGCGGTTCCTGGGCTCCAAACAGCCCTGAGGGATGAGATGTCTCTCGCTGCCCAAGCACTTTGACACCTAGTAACCAGAGCCATTACGCAACGAAAAACACATCAGCTTCCAGCCCACAAGACCCCCTTAAGCATTCCACAGAGAGGGACCATGGCTCTCTTGTTGCCCTCTTAAAAAGCACAAGTGTGCATCCCAAATGACACCCTATTCTCTTTATATTGTACTAGTATTGACCAGAGCTCTATGGGGGGAATAGGGTGCCATTTGAGACGTACTCTTGGAGGTGACATCATCCTATGGCATTCACTAACCTAATTGAACTTTTTCTTTATTTTCTATTATGCATATTTAATCATCTTCTCTCATATTGGGTGACTTAGCCTCCTGAGAGAATCCATAGTGATCTGTTGATGGCCTGTGTAGAGTAGAATAACAACGACAGAGAGATCCTGTGTCCTCCTAATATTTCTACATTATTTTACTTGTAGGTATGTGTGTACTGTTGTGAATTGTTAGATATTACTGCACTGCTGGAGCTAAGACACAAGCATTTTGCTAAACCCTCAATAACATCTGCTAAATATGTGTATGAGACCAATGAAATTGGATTAGATTAAGAGGAACAAGGGGAAAACAACCTAAAAAGTCTATGGAAAGGGAGTAGACCTGCTGAATGCAGTAACTCATGGGTTTTTATGATGGCCACAAATAACTGTAATTATGGTGTCCTTGATTTGTTGGTCACATGATGTCTTTCCTTATGGTTTGTATAGCCTTTATCTGTTGGGGCATCTATATGTTTATCCAAATAATGCAGACTTTACCATTTAAACTAATACTTCACAGCCAAACCATACGAGAAAGTAAATATTTGCGCTCAATTACTTTCCTTAACTGATCAAATGCATTGTAAACAACGTACATTTCCACACTAGACTAAACGTTTCTCTGTGAACATAATTCCCAGTTGGACGTGGCCTCATCTCTCATATGTGTGATTTCTAGCGCCCCTCTCTGGACAACATCTGAATAACACAGCACGGAGCAGAATGGAGCAGGATCAGAGACGCGTGTTGCTCATTCCAACAAGGACATGTGCGATAAGTGGAAGTGACACTCTATGGTGTTTTATGGAATCAAAACATTGAAATTAGTATGGATGTTATCACCCACATGTACATTATTATTCAAATCTATGACAGATCAACTTGTTTGTGTTATCAATTAGGGGCAGGAAATCTAACTGGCTGCGTGCGATAAGGCTGATTTGTGTGAATTAGAAAGATGGGAAAAAGTGATGTGTGAGTGTAGCTATTCTCAGAAAAAATATTCTGGCTTCTGTCCATGTGGTGAGCAGGGAGTGGTGTAGTGTTGACAGAGATGTAGTTTTGACAAGATGGTATACAGCTTATTTCAGAAATGACTTTTCGTAGCAGGTTAGGATAACTTATGAGATGTAAGCTAGGGATCTGAAAGCAATAACATACGGCTCAGAACTTTACTCCCGGTCCATACTGCTGCTGGTCTACAAAGTCGTGCCCCCCCCCCCTTCAGATTTGTTTAGTGTGTGTGTACAGCTACTGCAAAACGCAATAGTTCACTACAAGACTATGTCTGATCTGTGAGAGACGATGGACATGAACAAATCACTGACAGATATTCCATTGTGCTTCAGAGTGGAACATTTGTCATCCACTGTTGCTAGTTTCTGACTGTTTGACAGTTGTAAAAGGCAACCCTATCACAGGGAGCAACTCAAACAACTCAAACACAACACACTTTAATTACACAATAGTAGCAGAAACCGTCCCAATCGGTCAGTGCTAACTGGGAACCATGGGATGTCCCAACTCAACAATGAAGTTGACATGTTAAATGGTTACGGTAAGGGTTAAGGTTAGGGTTAGGTAAGGGTTAAGGTTAGGGTTTAGGGTAGGGACATCAAGGATCCCGGATAGCACTAACTCAGTGGGACAAACCACAGGTTAGAAGGGATAGCACTCACTCCCTAGTTTCTCTTCTCTTTTTCTTCCATTAAACTGTTGACTGTGGTTGGGGCTGCCGTCTCCTCAGCTTGCTGTGTCGCCCCCCGTTTGCCATTATGCTACCACAATGTTTTCATTTTTTTTGCGTCAGTTTAGGGACAGATTGGCATCCAATCTACAGGCTGGTTGAGGTACTGCCTGTATCTGTACGGTCTGCTGGTTCACCACACACTGGACACAACATGTACAAGAGTCATGAATTATTAAAGGTTTTGACTGTCTTTATTTAGTTATTCAGACAGATCAACCCAAAGCATTGTGGTCCCATCACAGCATGTACATCAGCAGGTCTCAATCTCCCAGACAGCAAAGGATACAAAGTAGAGACAGTGAAACCCAATCCATAGTCTGGGAGAGGCATGTCTTAGCTCTATTTCTTGCATTACAGAGAAGGCTACATTACTGTAGGTGTGCAGAATAGCATCAGAGGGATAAGTTGCAGAAGGAAGAAGAGGGAATCACTTATGTGATTGGGACAGTTCAGCGATTTTACCTAACACATTTGTTTCCTTCCTTTGAAGTAGTCTTCAGGAAGGGAACACATATCTTAATATGTAAAATATCAGAACTATCCCTTTACGCTCATGTGATTTTTATGTTGAGACAGAGAAGCTGAGTAAATCACAGTGGGCCAATTAATAGTAGTCATAATTGACATTGGCGCCGTGTCTGTAGGAATCGGGGTCCTGGGGCCCGATGGGAGCGTTCTCGTCATAATGGTGCTGGCGACCTTGGTCTGACGACCGGGCCAGGTCCATCCAGTAGGACAGGTCAGTCTCAAGCCTCTGTGGGATGGATAGACAGCAAGAGATTAAACGTTAATGAAATCGAGCTAGAAGACTCGTGAACTTGTTTGAATGAGAGTGAATAGGCAAGGTATTAGAAGAGGTAGTGTGTGTATTTGTGTGACAGCTGTAGTTGGAGAGATCCATCTCAAGGACAACTGGAGATACAATGAAATAATATCATAGCAGATGCTTTGATCCAAAGTTATATATATATATACACACACTACCGTTCAAAAGTTTGGGGTCACTTAAACATTTCCTTGTTTTTGAAATAACAGCACATGTTTTATCCATTAAAATGACATCAAATTGATCATAAATACAGTGTAGACATTGTAAATGTTGTAAATGGCTATTGTAGCTGGAAACGGCAGATTTTTTATGGAATATCTAGATAGGCGTACAGAGGCCCATTATCAGCAACCATCACTCCTGTGTTCCAATGGCATGTTGTGTTAGACGCCTCATAAGTCCTCAACTGGCAGCTTCACTAAATGGTACTCAACGTCAACAGTGAAGAGGAGACTCCGGGATGCTGGCCTTCTAGGCAGAGTTCCTCTGTCCAGTGTCTGTGTACTCTTGGCCATCTTAATCTTTTATTTTTATTGGCCAGTCTGAGATATGGCTTTTTCTCAGTCGCCTCTTGACGTTGAGACTGGTGTTTTGTGGGTACTATTTAATGAAGCTGCCAGTTGAGGACTTGTGAGGCGTCTGTTTCTCAAACTAGACACTCTAATGTACTTGTCCTCTTGCTCAGTTGTGCACCGGGGCCTCCCACTCTTCTTTCTATTCTGGTTAGAGACAGTTTGCGCTGTTCTGTGAAGGGAATAGTACACAGCGTTGTACGAGATCTTCAGTTTCTTGGCAATTTCTCACATGGAATAGCCTTCATTTCTCAGAACAAGAATAGACTGACAAGTTTCAGAAGAAATTACTTGGTTTCTGGACATTTTGAGCCTGTAATCGAACCCACAAATGCTGATGCTCCAGATACTCAACTAGTCTAAAGAAGGCCAGTTTTATTGCTTCTTTAATCAGAACAACAGTTATCAGCTGTGCTAACATAATTACAAAAGGGTTTTCTAATGATCAATTGGCCTTTAAAAATGCTAAACTTGGATTAGCTAACACAACGTGCCGTTGGAACACAGGAGTGACGGTTGCTGATAATGGGCCTTTGTACGCCTACTGTACGTAGTAGATATTCCATAAAAAAAAATTGCCGTTTCCAGCTACAATAGTCATTTGCAACATTAATAATGTCTACACTGTATTTCTGATCAATTTGATGTTATTTTAATGGACCATTTTTTTTGCTTTTCATTCAAAAACAAGGACATTTCTAAGTGACCCCAAACTTTTGAACGGTAGAGTATATAATGTATGACACCAGTGGGAAATCAACCTAAAGTAGTGTAAACATGTTTAAATAGATGCGGTTTTGGAAGGGACGGTGTGTGTGAGCTGGAGTATGACTGGCGTTAGAGGGCAACCTCACGTTCGTCTTGAATAATTAACGTTTTCTATTAGGCATTTCTGAAGTCAGGGGGCTTTATGTGGCGAGACGGTTTGGACAGGTCTGTCACTGTTGGACGATGGCCGCAGATGTGAGAATAATATTATGGCCCCTCATCGACTGATGTTGGAGCTGGGATGAACTGACACACGCACACGGGGGCAGCTGCTGAGCCCGCTAGGAGACAGGTGTCACAGATACCGACATTAACCCAATCACACAGCTTCGCTAACTGTTATAAAAAAATATCAACACACACCTTATAATAGAGCTGTCTGGACAGTGGAGAGAGGTTACACACACACACACACACACACTTTCTAATAGAACTGTCTGGATGGCGGAGTGGTTGTGTTGTGTTACTAAGACATTGCTGTAGACGGGAAGTCATGTCTCTGTACAGCCTCTATGAGACAAACAAACACAGAGACTGACCTTTTCATATGTTCACCTATCATTCCTGTAAATGCCACCATGGGACTTATACAAGGATGGAAAAATAATCAGAGGTTCTATAACCATATTAAAGGGAAATAATTCAGATTAGATTAAAGGTACAAGGAACTAGGAACATAATAGGAATGTGCTTGTACTGTGCTCTACATTCTTCCTGTAAGTCAGTTATTTGTAATATCACATGGAATTGTATATTTAAGTAATAAGGCATGAGGGGTGTGGTATATGGCCTATACACCACGGCTAACGGCTGTTCTTCCGTCGTGCCTGGATACAGCCCTTAGCCATGGTATATTGGTCAGATACCACAAACAACTGAGGTGCCTTATTGGTATTATAAACTGGTTACCAACGTAATTAGAGCAGTAAAAATAAATGTTCTGTCAAACCCGTGGTATACGGTCTGATATAACACGGCTGTCAGCCAATCAGCATTCAGGGCTCAAACCACCCAGTTTATAATACATGATAGTATAAGCTGCAGTTGTAGTTTACTAGATCGGATTACTGTAAGGACTGTAGGAATGTTTTACTGACCAATGGGTAAAGCATCTGTGTGTGCAGAGTGCAGTGCATTGTGAAGGGTGCAGTGTGCAGTGCACCTACCGCCTCGTCATAACCCATGTGCATAAACTGCATGATCCATTGCTGCACATCTGGCCTGCTGCGGTCCCAGATGTTCCTCTTGGGCCTCCGTAGGGAGGTCAGGAACTCTTTGGCCTTGGAGGGGGTCATTGCCACCCCCACAGGCTTCATACCTCCGCCCACTACGGAAATACAGGCAGGAGAGGTTAAGGGACAAGTTGCGGATGTAAAGAAGTCAATAAGCACACCTGTTTGCCCACAGCAGGGTCGGAGGCAGGGGGAAGTGTGCAGGGAGCAGGGGAGCTGTCAGTGACTGAGAGACAGAGTGGTTCTGACCGACTAGCAGTAGCCAGGACAGACAGGAGAGGAGCCTAAGGCTGCATCAGCGACACTCTATAAATATCAACGGGTGTCTTTAGATTATTTATAAGACTCATAAAGGCATCATCATCTGAAACTGTCACTTATCAATCCAGACACGGATCCCACAGAGGACTGCGTGTGTGGAGGTCTGTCTGAACTTGACAGGGCTATTCCAAGCTAGACAAGTGTGAAAAGTTTACCGCCTGAGGTGGATTTGTCGATAAAGTTCTTTTTTTAAAACATTTTTATTGAACCTTTATTTAACTAAGCGAGTGAAAAAGGTGAATTGTTTTCCTGGCGTGTATGACGATGTAGTGTGGCTCAGTGTAGTCAGTGTGTGTGTAGCCTCAGCTGTGAGAAACAGCCATAATCCATATTAC
This sequence comes from Oncorhynchus mykiss, assembly GCF_057628025.1. NCBI lineage: Eukaryota > Metazoa > Chordata > Actinopteri > Salmoniformes > Salmonidae > Oncorhynchus > Oncorhynchus mykiss. Next base: position 31,098,512 of record NC_143039.1, read on the forward strand.
CATCTCTTTTCTTCAGTAGTCTGTGGAGCTTGCTCTCCGCTGTGCCATCTGTTGGAGACGCACAGACAAAAGAGGTTAAAGAAAGACAAAGCAGATATATTGTACTTGATCTAAACATTGCATCAGTTTGTATTAACTGTTATATCACTATTACGAAAGACGTACGCTGAGCGTACAACATATTTGTATTGAGTTGCACCCCCTTTCGGCCTCAGAACAGCCTCCATTCGTCGGAGCGTGGACTCCACAAGGTGCTGGCCCATGTTGACTCCTATGCTTCCCACAGTTGTGTCAAGTTGGCTGGATGTTTTTGGGCGGTGAGCCTGTTTGTTTATTTTGAAGAACATATGCCATTGTAACCTCACCCACCGAATGCACTCTTGACTCCTTTCAATGCGCAACACAATTCTGCTTCTCTGAATTGCCTTGTTAAAGCCTAACACTGTAATGATCATATTTTATCATTTAGCTAGTCATGTTGGCAATAGAACACACTTTTAAATCATGCCCACCTGACCCAGATTGAGATTTAGAATGGATCGTTTGAGGATTGCGTAAACAACAACGGTAATTGGGTGATTGCAAGGTTGTGTTCCAAACGAAACAACTACAACTATGCTTGCTGTAGTTCCTCAATGGCACAGCTAAAAAAAAAACAACAACATATAATTGAAGACTCTTCTTTGAGTCATAAAAGTGCATTGAAATTGCTTAGGAACCAGTTAGACCTCTCACTCAAACCATTTAAATGGTTTCGTCTTATGTTGCACCTACCCCACATTCTCCAGGAACATTATCATCATCTTACAGATTATATCCAGAGTATTTTCGGATTTAGTTTTCAACAAATATGGGGAAAAGTACAATAAAATGGACATAAAATCAACAGTGTAATGTTTGGATTCAGTCTTATGTCAGGTGTGCCCAATTTTGGTCTAATCATGTTCCCATTATCTCCAAACTGTTCCCTTTCAATTGTTACCATGGTTATGCATAGGCTTTGCATATTTATTCTGTCAGAAACATTTCAATGTAGCCCTATCCATACAGGCCCATTCCCACAAGTGTAAAGGGTCATGGACGTGTTGTATAAATGTAGTTCTTTAAATGCAGTGTGGTGTGGTTTGATGGCCGGTTAGAGAGGTAGTGAGCAGAGACCTTCTTCCTCTAGCTAGCAGACAGTAGACGGTGGGAGGGTGATATTCACGGACAAACAATGTGACACGAGGGTGTGAAATCCTCCCTCCAGGAGCTGTGGTTTGGTTTGACCTCCTTTTGTCCTCCACACGCAAATACTTCAATCCACCCCCCCCCCCTTTTTTTTTAAAACTCTCCCTCCCTCTTGCTATTCTCTTGGTTTTACCTCTCCTTTTTATCTCCCTCTCTCTTCTAACCATTATTCTTTCTCCTGGTGAGCTTCAAAAATCGAAGCTTCCTACAGAGCATCCAAGATGGTGGCTACAAGGCGGATAGAATAGCCACTGAACTCTTTCAAAATCAGACGTCACACTTGTCCTCAAGGAGAAGAAAAAAATCCAGTCTTGGCCGATCTCAGCAATTTCGAAAAAGAGTGAGATGGGAAAAATATTGAGACAGGCGTGCAAGGCCCTCTTTTCGAAAATCTCTATTCTACGCAACAATTTTGTCACGTGGCAACATACTATGACATTTGAATGCATCAACCTGCAAATTTACAGTATACATGTGATTGGTCTGTGAGTACACTCAATACCAAATGTACAGTATAAATGTGATTGGTCTGTGAGTACACTCAATCACAAATGTACAGTATAAATGTGATTGGTCTGTGAGTACACTCAATCACAAATGTACAGTATAAATGTGATGGGACAGTGAGTACACTCAATCACAAATGTACAGTATACATGTGATGGGTCTGTGAGTACACTCAATCACAAATGTACAGTATAAATGTGATGGGTCAGTGAGTACACTCAATCACAAATGTACAATATACATGTGATTGGTCTGTGAGTACACTCAATCACAAATGTACAGTATAAATGTGATGGGTCTGTGAGTACACTCAATCACAAATGTACAATATGGATGTGAGTGACTGAAGGGTTTTTACCTGAGTGAGCGCAGTAGGAGAGGAAGGCCGTTAGCAGTAGAACCTGCAGACAGAGTTTGTGGAAAGCCATGGTCTCCGTCTCTGTCCCAGATGACTCTCTGAGCTTCAGGAAGCAGTGGGTAGAAGAAGCGGGAAGAGAATCAGGAGCAGTGGAAGCAGGAGTCTCCCCACAGGCCCAGAGAACAAACATTCCTCCCTGGAAGAAAACCTGCTTGTGCCGGTTCAGGAATGTCGTAAAAGGAAGACCCAGCCAAACAGACTCGGTCATTCTCTCTCATTCAATGTGTGGGTGATATGTTTGTTGGATGGGTAATGCTTTATTTGGATAGTCCATCTGTAGACACTCTACAGACGGTCTACAAGCTATTAGTAACACTTCAACTAACTATATACTAACCACAACCTCATCCTAGCCCTAAACTTAACACTTACCCTAACCCTGATTCTAAACCTAGCCCTAACCATCTGAGGCAGTTGCTAATCAACAGATAGTTTGTTGAAAGTATGTTTAGGGCTCCCGAGTGGCGCAGCGGTCTAAGGCATTGCATGTCAGTGCTAGAGGCGTCACTACAGACCCTGGTTCGATTCCAGGCTGTATCACAACAGGCCGTGATTGGGAGACCCATAGGGCGGAGCACAATTGGCCCAGTGCTGTCCAGGTTAGGGTTTGGCCGGGAAAGGCCGTAATTGTAAATACGAATTTCTTCTTAACTGACTTACCTGGTTAAATAAAAAAATCTAAAAATGAGCATCTGTAGAGAATGGACTTTTTGGGACTATCCAAATAAAGTGTGACTGAGCATTACTACATCTAGAGTAGTGTCCGTTTAAGATATTGTGCTTTCTCTTACTGAGATAATCTGATGTTTTTTCTGTCAATTGTCTTTACACAGAAAGTGGGAATTGTAACTGTCAAACAACTTGTCAAGCCTGATCAATGATGTCATGGAAACACAGAAGAATGTCCTCAAAGAGAACGCAGAAAACCTCCATATCATATTTCCTCCACAACGTCGGCAGTAAATGATAGTTTTCCTGTGTGCTTTTTTTTTAGACCAAGTAGTAACTTAACAAATTGCATCATGATGCTGCAATCAACAAATCGGGGACCATGTTTATGGAACACAACTCAAGGAAGTTTCCCCCTGGGGCATGTTTCCATGCAGAAAGAGCAAAATATCTCAAGGGAAGGACAGATGTTTCTGAACATGAAAAAACACATCCCCACAGAGAGAAAAAAAAAAACTTTTGAATTTCATTTCCTTAATTTACTTTGAAGTTTGTCGAAGCCCCAAGATCATGGAGACTAGTCCTCTCTACACAGGTAGGGGGCAGTACATTTGATTTCAAATTGTTCCAATTCTGCACCCTTTTTCCAGCACCAGTCAAAAGTTTGGACACACCTACTCATTCAAGGGTTTTTCTTTATTTGTACTATTTTCTACTTTGTAGAGTAATAGTGAAGACATTAAAACTAAGAAAGAACACATATGGAAACACGTAGTAAAGTGTTAAACAAATCAAAATATATTTTAGATTTGAGATGATTCAAATAGCCACCCTTTGCCTTGATGACAGCTTTGCACAATCTTGGCATTCTCTCAACCATCTTCATGAGGTAGACACCTGGAATGCATTTCAATTAACAGGTATACCTTGTTAAAAGTTCATTTGTGGAATTTCTTTCCTTCTATATGTGTTTGAGCTAATCAGTTGTGTTGTGACAAAGCAGGGATGGTATACAGAATATGGCCCTATTTGGTAAAAGACCAAGTCCATATTATGGCAAGAACAGCTCGAATAAGAGAAAAGAAACGACAATCCATCATTACTTTAAGACATGAAGGTCAGTCAATGCAGAAAATGTCAAATACTTTGAAAGTTTCTTCAAGTGCAGTCGCAAAATCGCTATGAAGTCTCTTATGAGGATCGTCAGGCAGGGCCCCACCTGTTTGCAAACAATATAACAATATAAAAAAAACTGTTTAATTAAAGCTGCATAAATAAAGCCTGGGGTGGCAGGTAGCCTAGTGGTTAGAGCGTTGGGCCAGTAACCAGCAGGTAGCCTCGTGGTTAGAGCGTTGGGCCAGTAACCAGCAGGTAGCCTCGTGGTTAGAGCGTTGGGCCAGTAACCAGCAGGTAGCCTCGTGGTTAGAGTGTTGGGCCAGTAACCAGCAGGTAGCCTCGTGGTTAGAGCGTTGGGCCAGTAACCGGGAAGGTTGCTGGATCCAATCCCTGAGCTGACAAGGTACAAATCTGTCATTCTGCCCCTGAACAAGACAATTAACCCACTGTGCCCTGGTAGGCTGTCATTGTAAATAAGAATTTGTTCTTAACTGACTTGCCTGGTTACATCTTTTAAAAAAATAAAAAAATACAAACATGGTTTCTTTTTTGCTTTCTTGAGTAAGGCATCTCCAAAACGCAGGTGTTTCAGCCTAGGTCAGTGCTTTCTGTGGCGGTGAGGCAAGCCAGCAGAAAATACAAAGTATTGTGCCTGATTGGCTCAGTTTTCTGGCACTCATGGGACAGTACGTCACCCCTAAGTCTAAGGTTAAAGCTCTAAAAATGTTTCCCCTTGGGTTCTGCCATAGAGTTATATTAGAAGCGTCCATCCAAGAAGGCTCAAGGTCATTGGCCACAGATATAATGTGATTTGATGTCATTCTATCCACAGTAGCTTTGATTGGACTGATCATGTCAACATCTTACTTTCAAAGTCTTAGCTAGCAGTCATCATCATAAATCAAGTCGACAATCTACTAGCACATCCTTTTTAATCCTTGTCATATGAAGAGAAATAATGAAGAGAAATTATAGATAAAACGTATCGGTGTTCATCGGCCATTGAACATAAAGATTGAGTTGTTTGGAAGGAATCCGTGGCTAACTGCAAGCAGTGCAAAGCAATTAGTAACAGTAGCCTGCTATTCAATGGAGTGGCTGTGTGTTTTTTTCCCCAGAGTTCCCACCAGAGAATGACAGACTTTGATGACAAAACCGCCGCGCCACCTTCATGTTGAAGTGAGTACAGCACAACAAGGTGAGTCGAAAAAATGTATTGTATGCTGCTGCATAAATGATGTAATATGCCAGGAAGATATGTATACTGTAGCTAAGAAAGTAATACTCAGTGTATGTTGTGTTGTAAGTTGTTAGTAGCCCATGTGCCTCACCCTAATAATTTGGTCTATTTTCACCTCTTATTTTCGCTCGTCACTGTTCTGACTCGGTGGTGCTGCACACGTAGCCTATAACCTGTTTTTGAGAAATGTCATCATCTAATATTGTAAGAGGTTTCAATGTCTGCTTATATGCCCCCTTGATCTGACTTGGTGTACAGGGAAAATACTGTCAGAGCGGCCCATGTTTTGCATTCTGTCACTGTACATTTCAAAAGCGCTGAACATATAGTTATATTGACTTTGTCCTTCGTCGCTCGCTCATTAATGTCTTAATTGAAATTACGGAATGTCTCTTATCCGCTCATTGTTCCCTTAAGCCATAGTTTGTACATCTCACTTGTCAGTAGAAACCACATTTGTTTAAGCAAGTCAGCCGTATCAGTTGTTTTTTTGAACAGGCAGTCAACGAGACTGAATGAATCCAGGTGTAGCGGTGGTAAGGATTCACTCCATGGTGCCTGAACAGAAAGCTCTTCTGTTGGGACAGCTTTAACAGTTTGTGGGCACCGCTTGTCGCTGTTATAGTGTAATTAATGTATTGTTTAGTGTTGTATTGTTTAGTGTAGTGTCAACGCTAGCATGAATAAAAAAAATGTACATGCTAAAATCGCCACTGTAACAGACAAATCTCAACATCAACTGTTCAGAGGAGACTGCGTCAATCAGAGGCCTTCATGGTGGAATTTCTGCAAGGAAACCACTACTACACCAATAATAAGAAGAGACTTGCTTGGGCCAAGAAACACAAGCAATGGACATTAGACCGGTGGAAATCTGTCCTTTGGTCTGAGGAGTCCAAATTTGAGATTATTGGTTCCAACTGCCGTGTCATTGTGAGACGCAAAGTAGGTGAACGTTTGATCTCATGTGTGGTTCCCACCGTGAAGCATGGAGGAGGAGGTGTGATGGTGCTTTTAAGGTGACACTGTCAGTGATTTATTTAGAATTCAAGGCACACTTAACCAGCATGGCTACCACAGCATTCTGCTGCAATACGCCATCCCATCTGGTTTGCTCTTAGTGGTAGTAGTATCATTTGTTTTTCAACAGGGCAATGACCCAAAACACACATCCAGGCTGTGTAAGGGCTATTTGATCAAGGAGATTGATGGAGATGCATCAGATGACCTGGCCTCCACAATCACCTGACTTCGACCCAATTGAGATGGTTTGGGATGAGTTGGACCGCAGAGTGAAGGAAAAGCAGCCAACAAGTGCTCAGCATATGTGGGAACTCCTTCAAGACTGTTGGAAAAGCTTTCCTCATGAAACTGGTTGAGAGAATGTCAAGAGTTTGCAAAGCTGTCATCAAGGGAAAGGGTTGCTACTTTGAAAAAATACTAATATTTGTTTAACGCTATTTTGGTTACTACATGATTCCATATGTCTTATTTCATTGTTTTGATGTCTTCACTATTATTCTACAATGTAGAAAATTTTAAAAAATAAAGAAAAACCCTTGAATGAGTAGTTGTGTCCAAACTTTTAACTAGTACTAGTAAAAAATGTCCCTACTTTTGACCAGGTCCCATAGGACAATAAAGGGAACACGGTGCCGTTTGAGACGCAAACTCAGGAATCTCCCAAAACATGACGGTCAACCAAGATGACACCCCCACGTTTAAGACATTCTGCAACCTCGTCCTTGTCTGGTCTCTGCTGAAGGTAGGAGAGCTGTTAAAGCCATTATAAGTGAAATCAATAATTGGATATATTACCATCAGTTCTCTTTCTCTTCAGTGCTGATGGGGACAGGAGGCAAGGCAACAATGTGCTCTCTTATTGTGTTGAATACCTCATTGACCCTCTCCAAAGATTGCAAATCAAGGAATGATGTGTTTGTTAGTGTGGCATTGTGAAAATGTATCAGTGTCTATTCCAGATTAGACAAACCATCTTTATCCTTGTCCCTAGGAGACATGGAACAGCTACTGGTCTATTTCTTATTGCGGTGTACAGACAGTATACCAGAAGTAAATTAAAAACACAGGACACAACTAGACTCACCTCTAGGCCTGTTGTCCGCCTCAATCCGAAATATTTATTAATATACTCAATAAAATTGTTCACAAGACAAAAATCCCCTGGCTACCAGTCTGTTGGTAAATATATACAGTGGGGAGATCAAGTATTTGATAGACTGCCGATTTTGCAGGTTTTCCTACTTACAAAGTCTGTATGTCATTTTTATCATAGGTATCATCGTATGCATTTTATTGCATGACATAAGTATTTGATCACCTACCAACCAGTAAGAATTCCGGCTCTCACAGACCTGTTAGTTTTTCTTTAAGAAGCCCTCCTGTTCTCCACTCATTACCTGCATTAACTGCACCTGTTTGAACTCGTTACCTGTATAAAAGACACCTGTCCACACACTCAATCAAACAGACTCCAACCTCTCCATAATGGCCAAGAACAGGGAGCTGTGTAAGGAATAAAATTGTAGACCTGCACAAGGCTGGGATGGGCTACAGGACAATAGGCAAGCAGCTTGGTGAGAAGGCAACAACTGTTAGCGCAATTATTAGAAAATGGAAGAAGTTCAAGATGACGGTCAATCACCCTCGGTCTGGGGCTCCATGCAAGATCTCACCTCGTGGGGCATCAATGATCATGAGGAAGGTGAGGGATCAGGCCAGAACTACACTGCAGGACCTGGTCAATGACCTGAAGAGAGCTGGGACCACAGTCTCAAAGAAAACCATTAGTAACACAATACGCCGTCATGGATTAAAATCCTGCAGCACAGGCAAGGTCCCCCTGCTCAAGCCAGCGCATGTCCAGGCCCGTCTGAAGTTTGCCAATGACCATCTGGATGATCCAGAGGAGGAATGGGAGAAGGTCATGTGGTCTGATGAGACAAAATAGAGCTTTTTGGTCTAAACTCCACTCGCCGTGTTTGGAGGAAGAAGAAGGATGAGTACAACCCCAAGAGCACCATCCCAACCGTGAAGCATGGAGGTTGAAACATTCTTTGGGGATGCTTTTCTGCAAAGGGGACAGGATGACTGCACCGTATTGAGGGGAGGATGGATGGGTCCATGTATTGCGAGATCTTGACCAACGACCTCCTTCCCTCAGTAAGAGCATTGAAGATGGGTCGTGGCTGGGTCTTCCAGCATGACAACGACCCGAAACACGTAAGAAGCATCTCAAGGTCCTGGAGTGGCCTGCCAGTCTCCAGACCTGAACCCAATAGAAAATCTTTGAAGGGAGCTGAAAGTCCGTATTGCCCAGCGACAGCCCTGAAACCTGAAGGATCTGGAGAAGGTCTGTATGGAGGAGTGGGCCAAAATCCCTGCTGCAGTGTGTGCAAACCTGGTCAAGAACTACAGGAAACGTATGATCTCTGTAATTGCAAACAAAGGTTTCTGTACCAAATATTAAGTTCTGCTTTTCTGATGTATAAAATACTTATGTCATGCAATAAAATGCAAATTAATTACTTAAAAATCATACAATGTGATTTTCTGGATTTTTGTTTTAGATTCTGTCTCTCACAGTTGAAGTGTACCTATGATAAAAATTAGACCTCTGCATGCTTTGTAAGTAGGAAACACTGCCGATTTTGCCGGTTCTCACTTGTTCTCCCCACTGTATATCATTGTCTATGGGATCAAATATTTCTCTTTACCTTGTTAGTAAATTAGATCCAATACATATACCAATGCAAGCATTTGATCACATTCCATTGTTTACTAGGGCAAGATGAAATTAATGAAAGTATTTCCCTGTGCTTCAAAGCAAGCCATCCTTCTGCGGGGGATGTTCAGTTAATGGTAGATTAGGCTTTCAGGGAGCCACTGCTTCACCCACTGACAGGACGCTATGGAAAACATCTGTCAGCGTGCAGACTGACTCAAGACACACTGAGAGAACTCAGCTGCTATGGCTTGCATGTGGCTTGCATGGGAGTCACACTCCAGACCCCTCTGTCTGTAAGGCACATACACGCAGGGGACAATCCCCTTGTGATTAGCATGTGATAATCTGTGAACACACCTTAACCTTGGAGTTTGAATGGTTTGCCTGGCACGTACCCTTAGAGTGAGAGGATCAGTCTGTGATCCTGTGAGAAGAAGGAACACCTGCACTCAGCGCAGGCCTGGTCTTTGCTGTGAAACAGGGTTCAAAGAGAAGTCAGAGAGATGGGCGAAAATCTCTCTCTCGCACACACACACACACACACTGGGGGAATAAGTAACACTTAAGATGGGTAGATTCTGAGAAATAGGAGAAAGGTCACGCTTCATGAGATTTGTACATAACACACAGCATCTTAATGCTCCTTTGGTGTGTGATTTCTTAGAGCTGTCAGCCGTAGATAAGTGTTTAGGTGTACTGTGTATCTACGAGGATGATACACACTACACCATCTTAACCTGACACCATCTCTACATCCACCTATCCCCTCCGTCCATCTGTTACCATGGCAACTGGGGGAGGGCTTGTTCTTTAAAGTGTGTGTTCATGGTCAAATTTCCCCCCATGTTGCATGATCAACCCGCACCCCACTACACAGCATGCCCTATGCCCTGTCACCACAGGCCACTTCACAGCATGCCCTATGCCCTGCACCACTACACAGCATGCCCTATGCCCTGCCACCACAGGCCACTACACAGCATGCCCTATGCCCTGCCACCACACAGTATTTCATATTCACTGCCTCTCTCTGATCTCTCTCAGCCAGCATGACATGCAGTTGCTGCCTGCCAGGGGAAAGAACACACAGATATGAAGAGGGAAAAAATGAATTGGAGAATTCAAACACATCCACATCACTGCTCTTTGAATCACTCAATAGTAAGTTACAGACATCTCTGGTATGTGAATTTGCATAGGGACGATTACACGGATTAAGCAAGTTATTTTTAGTTCAAGAATAAACTAAATCTGTGTTCAGGAAACTAGACCCGAGTAGTAGGTTTAAGCAAGCCAGGATTCTGACAGACAAACATGTTGATAGCTGCTGCACGATTGTACTTTTCCATCAATCAATTGTTTAACCATTTTAAACTTGTGCACCAAGCACATCTTCTGAGAGGAGAGCTTTGCATGCAACGGCTGTTCAAGACAAGTTTAAAGAAACAGACTTTTCACAAGAAGTAAAGATCCAGGGCCCTGGGAGTTTAATTGGGTCGTAGAAAGGCGGTTTCACACACAGAACACATACAGATGTATTGTTCATGGACACAAAACAAGGCAAAGTCAAGTGTATGAGAGACCTGATCTGGTGTCAACATGTGTTCTCTGTCTATCACACATACAGCACTGAGCATCAGATGACCTCCATGCAGAGGTACGTGTCACTATATGTCTTTTCAAGGGTCCTCTGAGGACGTAGAGTAGGCCTCTATATACAATTTGGTTGGTTCCAGTTCTGGTCCCGTAATCATAAAGCGTCTCAGAGTAGGAGTGCTGATCTAGGATCCGTTTTTCATTTTAGACCACAATTCATTAGATTACATGGACAGGGGGGCCTGATCCTAGATCAGCATTCCTACTCTGAGTCTCTTAATACGGCCCTAGATCTAAGCTCAGGTCCCCCCCCCCCTATCCATATACTCTTATTATTTTGGATCTAAAAAAGGCTAAACTGATCCTACACCGGTTTTTATATACATCGTTGTTGTTGTGGTTCCTCACTCCTCGTCAGGGTCGGACAGCTCATAGCCCAGGCAGCTGGCGGAGGGGAAGTGAGCCCAGAAGGTTCTGGACAGGTCTTCAATCTTCTCATAACCAGCATGTTCGCGCAGAGTCTCCACCCAGCCGAAGAAGTCAGAGGTGGTCAGAGCCCAGTTGGGCATGCTGCGCTTCTCACGCCCCACATCTGCTGCTGGAAAACCAATGAGAGCACGAGAATGGATGAGGATGTCAAAAGGGAACCAATCAGAGGTTGAGTGAATGATACTGCACTTCACTAAGACTGGACACATGACACAACTTGACATGTTGATAGCTGTTTACTACATACATTATTTTCAGTGTAATACACAATCTGTATTCATTGATTATACATGTGTGTTTGTGACATTGATAGAACCACCGTACGGAACCTTTGCTAAAGGGCAGTCTGCCTCACCAATGGGAAAATCTACACTGCAGTTTTCCCACTTCCCAGCCTTCCTCCCTGCTACACCAACCATAACAGCCTCGTTCATTTCTCTGTGTTCACCTCTCTGTCACCCCTTCACTACAACCTGAGCTTAAGCCGTATTCCTTTAACCAAAGTCAATAAAATACCTTGTAAAAAACGGCTTGTCTTCGAATTGAAACCAAAGCCCCCGTTGAGCATCTCAGGCTTATGGTTGATTAAAGACCAGTCTGGAGCGAGTGGCTCCGGACATCCCCTAGGCCCAGAGATGGGCCTCCCACTGTGGGGTGGTGGGAGAGAGGGCCAGGTCCACGCTGGGAAAGCAGGCTGGGACAACAACACTCCACAGCTCCCAACTCAAACATAACAACGGTGTGAGTGAGAGACTATAGAAATATGATGATAACTGAACACCACCATGTAGTGTGGCGGCACCAAGGAAGTCTTCTCTCACATCTGTCCCTCTGACCTCTCTCCTGGCCTCTTGCTGTGTGTGTACATACACTGAATGTACAAATCATTAAGAACACCTTCCTAATATTGAGTTGCACCCCCCACCCCCCCATCCTTTTGCCCTCAGAACAGCCTCAGTTCGTCAGGGCATGGACTCTACTAGGTGTTCCACAGGGATGCTGGCCCATGTTGACTCCAATGATTCCCACAGTTGTGTCAAGTTGGCTGGATGTCCTTTGAGCGGTGAACCATTCTTAATACTTACGGGAAACTGTTGAGCGTGGAAAAACCCAGTCGCATGGCAGTTCTTGACCAACTTAAACAGGTGCACCTCACACCTACTACCATACCTGTTTGTCTTTCCCATTCACCCTTTGCATGGCACACATACACAATCCATCTATGTCTCAATACTTCTTTATCCCGTCTCCTCCCCTTCGTCTACACTGATTTAACAAGTGACATCAATAATGGATCACAGCTTTCACATGGATTCACCTGGTCAGTCTGTCATGAAAAGAGCAGGTGTTCTTAATGTTTTGTTCACTCAGTGTATGTCTTCAAGCTACAGTTGCACAACTCAACATATTGAAATCAACATTGCTAGAGTTTGTTTGATTGAATCCAACCCCATCTTGGTAACCCCTGGTTACCCAATCTCCCAGTAACACACACTCACCTTTGCCATCTTCTCTGGCTGTTTCCTCAGCCCCTGCGTTAGAGGGAGAAAAGACAATAACTATTCATACTGAAGGCACTCAATGGGCCTTCATGGTGACTCACACAGCCCTGTTGATGGGTGACTTAGTCTAGCTAGTGTTCTCAGTATTAAAGTGGATTTCATTGTACCAATCTATCTTTCTCACTAGGATTGAGGAGTGCTTTTTAAAAATCTCTGTCTATCAACTCCCCCCCCCCCCCCCCCTCCCTCCATCTTTGTCTCTATCTCTGACATTGCCCAAAACGCTGGGCAGGCAGCAGCAGATTAACAGACGGGGGTGTTGCAGACAGAGAGAGGGAGATGGGGGCAGCGAGGTGGAAAACAGGGGATGAAGAGGATATGGAGCGGCTGACTGCTAAGTGCTGCGCCTGGCCCTGGACTGCTCTGACATTCAGACATTCACAGCCTTTATTAAATCTCCTCAGAGGATAGGAAGGTCGCGGCAGATCAATGAAGAAGTAAGTAAAGGCCAGTGGAGAAACACAAACCTGGGTTCAGCTACTATTTGAATACATTTCAACATACTTTATCTGGGCTTGATTGAGCTTGCCTGGCACAATAGAACCAATAGAATAGTCGGAAAAATACCAACCCTGCCCATCTGGCACTCCAGGCAGACCGAAGCAAACGCTAAACGTATTGGAAAAGTCTTGAATAGTATTTGGACCCAGGTCTGGGAGGATACATAGAGGGGAAAGATAAACGCTCAGCTTGGTCAACAGAGACTAGAGAGAGCTAAGCAAGGTAGGCACACAGTGTAATACTTCTACCGTCTCAATGAAAACAAAAGAGGGAGAGAGAAAGCGAAAGAAGGGAATGAACTGCGACTGGTCTATTCTGACCCACATAACCCACAACCAGCTGCTTTTCATCAGAACAGCGCCATTTCCACTCAATCAAATGTTGTTGTGACAAAAGCTTTATGTCTCTGAATAGCCAATACTGCACATGCATTATGTAGTCAAGGCAAGCAGGAAGAAGCTCTATTCAATTAAATATACAGTACTGTGGTGTGTTGTTGAAGAAACGGTACCAACGGTCCTTATACCAATACAAAGAACACTGTGTATCATGGGAGGGCATCCGTTTCAGTTGAAAGAAAAACCTTCAAAACTTTCTCCTCGTATTCCACAATAAAATCCAAGTTGACAGAAAAATGTGTGACTGTAAACAATGTAAAGAGATATGTTGAGTACTAAACTTCATATTTGGTGCATCGAGACAGAACCCAGTAAAAACACTATAATCAATACCTGTCTTATGTGTTGCTGTTGACTGTACCGGCTGTTGAAATGTCAGAAGATTACATTCCTAGTGAACTAATGGACAACATTCCCTCAGGGGAAACAAACTGTATCTCCAAGGTAATTAGTTCCAGTTGACGGTTTCTGAGAGTTGCTCCAGACTGCGGTAAGAGACAACAGCAGGCCAATAACAGTCTCATTCAGATGTAACATTCAACATCTCAATAGTGGAGGATTCCTCTCTCCATCTCCTCTTATCCATTTATAGCACAAAGAGCAAAGAACCCAGTAGAGTGGTAGTGCACTTCTCTTTTCTCAGTTCTTTCCCATCAGCCCACAGGGATATTGGAGAGATGAATTGAAGAGAGGCCGCCACCACTTCAGACTTGAGTTTCATCCAAGTACACCTCACAATCCAATACTAACCGTATGCACAAAACAGGTTCAAATGACGTTGAAGAGATGTCTTGTACTCACCCGGACCGTCATGGTTGCCTTCCGTTATCACTGATGAAAATGACACAGGCTCGGAGGCTCTCACCACTGTGGAGTCCTAACAGGCTGACTTACCTATTAGAGAGAGGAGAGAGCCAGCAGGACGACCCAGAGCAGCATTGAGACACAAAGACGAGGCATGGTTCTGCACGGCGGCAGGCCGCACAGACAGAAACACAACCACAACCTGTGAGAAATTGTCACAGCGTTTTACACCCCCCCCCCCCCCCCACACACACACAGAGTTCTGCTTGTTCTGTAACATCTTAAGGTTCATCTTGGGGAGAGGAGTTGTGCCAGAGAACGAGACAACAAAGTAGGTTTGAATCAAGCAGGAGGACTAAGAGCTACATTTAACATTTTGAAGGTACATTTTGGATTTTGCAGCAGGTGCAATGTTGGCATTTCCCCCCCGAGTAACAAGATAAATCACCCAAAACAAAATCAATAAACAATCTTCATTTACACTGATACAGGTACCCGGTGCTGGATCCGGGCTCTTGGTCCTCTTGCTCTGGGCGTGTGTGTGTAGCGTGTGTATGTCCAGATATGCCGAGACCCTGGATGAGAGGACAGATACAGTAAACAGAGCTGTCCAGGATATGTTGGTCCTTCACACTTCAGATCCACAAGCCATACCTTACCTCCGAACCCACCGCCCTCTCTTTCCTACCCAGTCTCCACTTCTCACACCTGAAGCAGGCATGTCAACGGACTGAAAGGCTTCCTTTGTGGACGAAGGGGGAGACGGAGGAGAGGGGAATGTCAACACTCTTACCCTTCACCAACTAGGTCCGATGCAGACACATTGTACCCGTCTAGATAACTTACCATTGCTGATGTACCCGAGCATGACAATCATGTACTGTTGCAGAAAATAGTATTTGTCTGTTAATGTCGTCCATTCATCTAATAAAACTCAATTATCAATCATCCTTTCATGTACAGTAAAATGTTCGATCAATACCTGCACATCTTGAAAGTGACAAAAGCTCAAAGAAAATGGATGCATGTGTGACGTCGAGATAAAAGCGTCTGCTAAATGGCACACATTATAATATTAGAAAAGACAAAACTATACAAACACCACATAGTCTTACACATACCGCAACTGTGAGCCAAGGACTGCGTTCTCTCTCGGCTCCTCTTTATGTACTTCTACACGGTCTCAACCAGACGACCACAATGGAGGCCTCAAATACAGTCCACATTCACCTCCGTTTGTCCCTGAGGAGTTGTACAGGAGCATTACGTCTCGGCAACACCTGTCTTGGATCTGGCTAGCTATATCTACACTCATTTATCTCTAGGAAAGAGACAACATGGCTACCATGGGTTAGGTTGTAAGGTATCAGAAGCAGTGTCTGCTTCCCAAATGACATCCTATTACCTAAATAGTCCATTACTTTTGACCAGGGGCCCATAAGGTGCAATTTGGGACAAACCATATTTGAAGACAAACCAGATCTCCTCATGCCGTATCGGGATTAAGGAGAGGCATTCCAAACGTTCTGATAAGACGTAAAGGAAGCAAGCACTTTTGTGGTTACCTAAGCTCATGCATCAGGATGGGCCCTCAGGTCCTGAAATGACGAAGTCCTACCTGCAGTAACATTGCCATCTGCTGGTAGAAAATGGTAAATACAGAAATGCAATTTGAATGTATTCTAATTGAACGAGATTGAACAATATTTTAAAAACGTGAAAGGGAATAAAATGACACTGCAGACAAATGTGCAACCAGAAAGCTTATTTCGGCAAAACTTTTAATTGAACAAAAGTATTTCAACCCTCAGTCACCACACCATCTTGGAGTACAGTACCTTCCGCTGTATCTAATCATATAATATTCACCTTATTCTTCTTTTTAATATATACATACACAGCTGAAAACAAGATTTAAATAACAGTGCTCAGTAACATTAAGACACAGTTTTTCATTTTAAAAAGCAGGAAACTAATTTTGAACAGACTTTGATTGGCAAACAGACAACCAACTAAACGTTTTCCTATCGCTCTTGAATCTCCGTCCTCGGTCAGCGATGTTTCCACTCGGACGTTGAGGAAAGCAGTGGATTCGAAGAGAACGTTAGGGGCACATTTGAGCAGTATGGGGGTGTGGCACATGGTCGGCGGTATACATCCACGGACATTCAACGCGCAGCTTCCTGACCGTGTCCATTCCACAATACACCTACAGAGGGCGTCCTTTCCTCATCTGGTAAATACAGTACAAGTACCATTTGTGGTGCCTTTCTTTCTGGTACAAGAGTCTATGGAAACGTAATACTACTTTCTGCAAGGGACGGGTCACATTAAATATTCACTTTCATAGCGTATGTAGCTGTTGTGAAGGAACCATTGACTGTAAATCCCCATCCGTGCTCACTCCAAAAACCTAGGAGGCACCGGCAGGGCTTTTACTAGGAGGTGGAGTTGTCAGCCAAGGCAAAGAGCGGGTGCTTACAGACGGGCCCTTACTGAAGCTGTTCTCTGGACACTTCTGGACAGGACTCAATGTCATTATTCTGAAAGGAATCTGAGCTACGGTGGCCAACATGTACCATTTGAGTCTCTCTCTGTGCTAACTGATTCTCTGTTGAGTTTATGGTGACTTTTAGCACCTGTATTGAAGGGTCATGGGCAGACCAGGGGATATTGCTGTGCCCAATCAGTCAGTCGCAAGTCCGGTAATAAGGCTTGTTATTAGGCCAGGCCGAGCACCGGGGTCCGGAGTGTGTGTGTGTGTGTGTGTGTGTGTGTATGCAAATGTATGAACGCGAGCATTTGTGTGTGGTCACAGCAGAGGTTTGACCAGGTAGAGTTTGTCTCCATGTTCACTGGTGAAGATCGGGGCTTTTTTGTAATGCTCCACCAGTTCGTCCATGCTGCTGAAGCGTCTCTGGCCGATACAGTAGACCCCCTCCGCCAGCGCAACCTTGAAGTGCTTGTTCTTTCCCATCGCCTTGAGGGACACGGAGAAATCACTGGGCTGGGAGAGAGAGAGAGAGAGATAAGAAATGGATGACTATTGCCATGGAGTTGCATTCTTAAGCCACTAGAGGGGGCCTTAGTTCTACTGTAAAGTCCACCCATCCCACTGAATAATGTACGATTTCCCTCAAGACAGCTTTCCCAATAAAAACAGCTCAAAATACAGTATGATAAAGCTATTGTAAACCATAGAGTACATTATCATATAAATAATAAGAGACACGAAAATCAACTGTTCCACCAATCACAATACTCTCTCGACCACTCACCGATGATTCGCTGTCTCTGACCAGGAAGTCTCCCTGACCTCCTCTCTCGTTGAGCGCACACTCTGCCTGATGCCTGGTCACTCCCCCATAGTACCAGTCCTTCCCGGCAAACTTTCCCACGCGGGCCGGCCCTGTGTAGTTGATCTGGGGCGAGTGGGGGCCCGAGCCCATTACACCCCCGGGGGCTGGATCGTCGCTAAGTATAACCACATAGTTCTTTGGCACCAGGCCCACCTGTCCACGGGCGTTCCGACACCGCCACCACTCAGGGTCGTTTTCCGGTTTCTCCAGCACCTCCATCACCTCGCCCTTTTCAAAGTTCAGCTCCTCATCGGTCACAGAGCTGAAGGGGTACAGCGTCTGAACAGTGTGGATCGCCCTGGTGGTCCCGTTGATCACCCCTCCCGACCCTGCCCCCTGTCCTGGGTAACCTCCGCCTAGGTCCCCCCAGACGGCCTCCTCCTCTCCCTCCTCCAGGACATAGTTAGAGGGGAACCAACCTACCCGACCTTCAGAACTCCCTCGCCACCAGCCGTCGCTACACTTCTCCATGACAATGACCCTTGACCCCTTCACCAGTGTCAGCTCGTCTTCCCGCTCCGCCGTGTAGGCGAACTTGACCAGGGCTGGGATGCTGAGGTCATAGATACGCTCGGCGCTGCTACCTCCGCCACCATTGGACGGGTACTCTGCGTCCGTGCTGGGTGTTGGAGAGGCATCGCGCGCACTCGTCTTCCTCTTCGTCTTCCCCAGGCCTTAGAGAGGGAGAGACAGAGAAATAACTTGGTACAATAGACATATATTTATACCACAAATTGAAGATCTCCGCAGTAGTTCCACAACAGAGCAGAATAACATAGTAAAAAGCCCTTCAACATATTAGGTTAAAAGTCCTGAGATGAAAATGGCTCCAAACAGAAAGCCCTACGTGGTCATTGAGATTGAGTAGGCAGCTACGCTACTCAAAAAACAGCCTGCAACTGAAGTGCAGCAGCAAGCTGAGCTAATTAGCTGCTAGTACTGCTGGTAGAGGACGGTCCAGGGTTAGGAGGTCACCACTTCTCTTTGAGGCTGCAGCCAGGGAGAGAGGTAAACACTTCAGATAGAGTTAGGGGGGAGTGAGGGGTTCTGGGTAATTAGTGCTGGAAGGAAACTGAAGGTAAGGCCAGAGGAGAGACCGGGGGGGGGGCTTGTTCTGGCTATTGATAGTAGAGGTTGACCGATTAAATCGGAATGGCTGATAACAATCGAAAATGGGTATTTTTGGGCGCCAATTATTATTATTTTTTATACCTTTAGTCAGTTAAGAACACATTCTTATTTTCAATGAAAGCCTAGGAACGGTGGGTTAACTGCCTTGTTCAGGGGCAGAACGACAGATTTTCACCGTGTCAGCTCGGGGGATCCAATCTTGCAACCTTACAGTTAACTAGTCCAACGCAATAACGACCTGCCTCTCTCTCGTTGCACTCCACAAGGAGACTGCCTGTTACGCAAATGCAGTAAGCCAAGGTAAGTTGCTAGCTAGCATTAAAGTTAATCTTGTAAAAAACAATCAATCATAATCACTAGTTAACTACACATGGTTGACGATATTACTAGATATCATCTA
The DNA here is from genome assembly GCF_057628025.1 of Oncorhynchus mykiss. Classification (NCBI taxonomy): domain Eukaryota; kingdom Metazoa; phylum Chordata; class Actinopteri; order Salmoniformes; family Salmonidae; genus Oncorhynchus; species Oncorhynchus mykiss. The sequence continues at coordinate 31,117,680 of NC_143039.1, forward strand.
GCGTGTCCTGTGTTGCATATAATCTGACTGAGCATACAAGCATACAAGTATCTAAGTATCTGACTGAGCGATGTTAGGCAGAAGCAGGCACGTAAACATTCATTCAAACAGCACTTTCGTGCGTTTTGCCAGCAGCTCTTCGTTGTGCGTAAAGCATTGCGCTGTTTATGACTTCAAGCCTATCAACTCGAGATGAGGCTGGTGTAACCGAAGTGAAATGGCTAGCTAGTTAGCGTGCGCTAATAGTGTTTCAAACGTCACTCGCTCTGAGCCTTCTAGTAGTTGTTCCCCTTGCTCTGCATGGGTAACGCTGCTTCGATGGTGGCTGTTGTCGTTGTGTTGCTGGTTCGAGCCCAGTGAGGAGCGAGGAGAGGGACGGAAGCTTTACTGTTACACTGGCAATACTTAAGTGCCTATAAGAACATCTAATAGTCAAAGGTTAATGAAATACAAATGGTATAGAGAGAAATAGTCCTATAATTCCTATAATAATTACAACCTAAAACTTCTTACCTGGGAATATTGAAGACTCATGTTAAAAGGAACCACCAGCTTTCATATGTTCTCACGTTTTCTTACATGGCACATATTGCACTTTTACTTTCTTCTCCAACACTTTGTTTTTGCATCATTTAAACCAAATTGAACATGCTTCCTTATTTATTTGAGGCTAAATTGATTGTATTGATTTATTATATTAAGTAAAAATAAGTGTTCATTCAGTATTGTTGTAATTGTCATTATTACAAATAAAAAAATAAAAAAATTTAAAAAACAATCGGCCGATTAATTGGTATCGGCTTTTTTGGTCCTCCATTAATCGGTATCGGTGTTGAAAAATCATAGTCAGTCGACCTCTAATTGATAGGCGATGTTAATTCCTCTCAGGCAGCTACTGACCAGACCACTGTAAAGGAAGGCTGTTTAGGAGACAGGAAACGTAGATCAGATTACACCGAGGTGGTCGGGAGGGTGGACAAGTTCTGCATCCCAAATTGCACCCTATTCCCTACATAGTGTGCTACTATAAGCCTATAGGGCTCTGGTCAGAACATGGTCAAAAGTAGTGCACTAAAACCCTATGTAGGGAATAGGTTGACATTTGGGACACTTACTATGGAGTGTTCGGTTGGCTCTCTCGCTGGAAAATATTGACTTTTAACCTCTTTCAACAACAACCCCCCAAACCGGTCCCCCACTGTAAACTACTCCTGTAAAATGAGGCTCCTCCTTTCACGTTAGACTCTCAATCCCTCGAACTATCTATTTAAGACAATATAGAGAATCACTCATGCAAGCAGAAGGAAGAGGATCATTGTTGTTTAAAGCCTAGTGTTAGAGAGAATTAACCTCAACCCTCTCAGCCACTCCCTCACAGCCAGGTAGGAGAGCACTCCGAAAGGTCACCAACAACCACTCCACCCCCCCTCTTCCTCCTCCACCCCGCCCAATCTCATGCATGAAACAAGGCGGCTTTCTGACCTTCGGTGTCCTTGACGCTTAACCGGCCTTCTGCTCCAACGGAGCACGCAGCCAACCAGGGACAGTGTTGGTTTTGAGTGTACAGCAGCACACCGCTCTTAGCAGACTTACAAGAGCGCGCAAACCTGGAGATGAGATGGGCTGAACACGGGTTTGTAATAAGCAGGCAGCAGGCAGCAGGCAGCAGGCACGCACACAGACAAACACTTGTATTCAAATGTGGAGCTCATCTCACAATGACAAACACACTTGCTCACGGGAAGCATCACGTAGCTTACACGTGCCCAGTTACACGCAGCACAGATAACACGACGCCGGTGGGACCAAAAAAAACATGATTAAATCATAGACCTCTCGGTCTCCCATCATAGTACTACCCCTCGTGAAAAGAGCATATCGTAGACCGAACCAGTCACGTCAAAATACATTTGTCACTCACGATCGTCATTTACTGCCGTTACGCTCGGTGTGCACTTCCAATAAAGGACTAAATAAACATGCACAAGCAACCGAAAACAGTTCAAGGTATTGTTTTGAACCGGAAACCGGAAGAGGCTCCTTTGCCCAGATAGATACTGGTTCAATCATAGACTAGCCTAGATCCTACACACACACACACACACACACACACACACACATATATATATGGAGACCGACAGCATGATGGACCGAACAAGTTAAATATGACCCACAACAAACAGAATAATACACCCTCAGAGTTAAAATGACGAGAAGACAGCCCTCGTCTCCATGAATCAGCCTCCACCATGACACACAAAGGCCAGTGGCAGCGTCACAGGGAAAACAGGGCTTCTGTTTCGGCCTGGGGGGTGGGAAGAAAGTGATCGATTTGGAAAACAGTGCCCTTGAGAGGTGGGGGGGGGGGGGGGGTGGAGGATGGTGAAATACCATCACTTAGCCCCTGTCACAACTATCCCCCATCAACAAGCCATTCCACCCCTCACACAACAAGCTGTGAGGAGGCGGCACCGTCACTATTTATAGCTTTCACAGAAATAAAGGAAATAGCTAAGATTAGTTTTACATACGGGATCGTACAGGGCTGGTGTTTTACACGGTAGGCCCGATGCCTTTTCGAAGGGTTGTAGAGCAAGCAGCAGGCAGGCAGGTAGATTAGCATTTACACACACAACTTTTCTAAGAGATGACGCACATATATATACACCTTCCTTCCTCAGCAAGCTCTGACAGCTGGTCCATGACTTTCATGCTCATTCCTCTGCAGCATGCAACAACAAACGAGGCACTCTGTGCTGCGCTCACACACCACAACGGTAACGACACACTAACTCACAGTCTACTACTAAAGCAACGCTGCGATGACAGTGACAACACTAATTAGACAGCAACAAGCACTAATGGGAACCTGAAAGATAATACAAAAATAAGTAGGCATAAATCGTGAGGAAGTGCCTTGAGAGCATAAAGCACAATTGGCCCAGCGTCGTCCGGGTTGGGGGGGGGCTTTACTTGGCTCATTGCGCTCTAGCGACTCCTTCTGATGGAACGGGCGCCTGCACGCCGACCTCGGTCGTCAGGTGAACGATGTTTTGTTCGATACATTGGTGCGGCTGGCTTCCAGACGGGTGTTAAGAGGCGCGGTTTGGACGAATGACTCGACCTTCACCTCCCGAGCCCGTTGGAGTTGCAGCGATGAGACAAGATCGAAATTGGGGGTCAAACTTAAAAATAATTTTAAAAATTTTAAGAGACTGTCTACCCCGATCAACTGGGCCCTCACCAAGCCATCCATTCATTCAACTGGGCCCTCACCAAGCCATCCATTCATTCAACTGGGCCCTCACCAAGTCATCCATTCATTCAACTGGGCCCTCACCAAGCCATCCATTCATTCAACTGGGCCCTCACCAAGCCATCCATTCATTCAACTGGGCCCTCACCAAGCCATCCATCCATTCAACTGGGCCCTCACCAAGTCATCCATTCATTCAACTGGGCCCTCACCAAGCCATCCATTCATTCAACTGGGCCCTCACCAAGCCATCCATCCATTCAACTGGGCCCTCACCAAGCCATCCATTCATTCAACTGGGCCCTCACCAAGCCATCCATCCATTCAACTGGGCCCTCACCAAGCCATCCATCCATTCAACTGGGCCCTCATCAAGCCATCCATCCATTCAATTGGGCCCTCACCAAGCCATCCATCCATTCAACTGGGCCCTCACCAAGCCATCCATTCATTCAACTGGGCCCTCACCAAGCCATCCATCCATTCAACTGGGCCCTCACCATGCCATCCATTCATTCAACTGGGCCCTCACCATGCCAGCCATTAATTCAAATGGGCCCTCACCAAGCCATCCATTCATTCAACTGGACCCTCCCCAAGCCATCCATTCAACTGGGCCCTCACCAAGCCATCAATTCCACCAGGCCTGAGGCGTGTCACAGTGTTTGACCCATACAGCTGACTTGATGCTTAACGATAGACTCTTAATTTATGCTGATTAAGAAGAACAGGCTAGGGACAGTTGCAGGGAAGCAATGTAGAGGACCTGGGGACAACTGTTCAATGTAACAAAATGGTGATTGCAGAGTAACACTAATCATGTATGGCTACTGCAGTGGTACTAGAGGAGTGAGAAAAGTAAGTCATTCGATGAGAAGTGACTGCCAAGCTATTCAGTATCAATCCCAGATATAGGCCCATTTCATGGGCTGACGAATAGAACAGGCTGTGCTTAGTCAGAATGTTCTCCTTGCAATATAAAGCTCAGATGGTCTCCGATAATAGATAATTGGTCCACTGCCCACCATGCTATTAAGTAGCAGTGTGATCCACAAGAAGAATGTGAGTCCAGGTGGTCCTTAGTGCCCTCCTCTCTCTCCTCCCACCCTGTCTGTCTCTCTCTCCTCCAACCCTGTCTGTCTCTCTCCCCCTCCTCTCTCTCCTCCCACCCTGTCTGTCTCTCTCTCCCCCTCTCTCCTCCCTCCTCTCTCTCTCTCTCTCTCCTCCAACCCTCCTCTCTCTCTCTCTCCTCCCACCCCCTCTCCTCCCACCCTGTCTGTCTCTCTCCCTCTCCTCCCACCCTGTCTGTCTCTCTCCCCCTCTCTCCTCTCTCTTCCCACCCTGTCAGTCTCTCTCCTCCCACCCCGTGTCTCTCCTCTCCTCCCACCCCGTGTCTCTCCTCTCCTCCCACCCCGTGTCTCTCTCTCCTCCCACCCCGTGTCTCTCTCTCTCCTCCTACCCCGTGTCTCTCTCTCTCCTCCCACCCCGTGTCTCTCTCTCCTCCCACCCTGTCTGTCTCTCTCTCCTCCCACCCTGTCTGTCTCTCTCTCTCCTTCCACCCTGTCGGTCTCTCTCTCCTTCCACCCTGTCTGTCTCTCTCTCCTTCCACCCTGTCTGTCTCTATCTCCTTCCACCCTGTCTGTCTCTCTTCCCTTCCACCCTGTCTGTCTCTCTTCCCCTCCCACCCTATCTGTCTCTCTTCCCCTCCTCTCTCTCTCCTCCCACCCTGTCTGTCTCTCTCTCTCCTCCCACCCTGTCTGTCTCTCTCTCTCTCATCCCACCCTGTCTGTCTCTCTCTCATCCCACCCTGTCTGTCTCTCTCTTTCTCATCCCACCCTGTCTGTCTCTCTCTTTCTCATCCCACCCTGTCTGTCTCTCTCATCCCACCCTGTCTGTCTCTCCCTCTCTCATCCCACCCTGTCTGTCTCTCTCTCTCTCTCATCCCACCCTGTCTGTCTCTCTCTCTCTCTCATCCCACCCTGTCTGTCTCTCTCTCTCTCTCTCTCATCCCACCCTGTCTGTCTCTCTCTCTCATCCCACCCTGTCTGTCTCTCTCTCTCTCATCCCACCCTGTCTGTCTCTCTTCCCCTCCCACCCTGTCTGTCTCTCTCTCTCATCCCACCCTGTCTGTCTCTCTCTCTCATCCCACCCTGTCTGTCTCTCTCTCTCATCCCACCCTGTCTGTCTCTCTCTCCTCCCACCCTGTCTGTCTCTCTCTCTCCTCCCACCCTGTCTGTCTCTCTCTCTCCTCCCACCCTGTCTGTCTCTCTCTCTCCTCCCACCCTGTCTGCCTCTCTCTCTCCTCCCACCCTGTCTGTCTCTCCCCCTCCTCCCACCCTGTCTGTCTCTCCCCCTCCTCCCACCCTGTCTGTCTCTCCCCCTCCTCCCACCCTGTCTGCCTCTCCCCCTCCTCCCACCCTGTCTGTCTCTCCCCCTCCTCCCACCCTGTCTGTCTCTCCCCCTCCTCCCACCCTGTCTGTCTCTCCCCCTCCTCCCACCCTGTCTGTCTCTCTCCCTCCCTTCTCTATCCTCCCACCCTCCTCTCCCTCTCCTCCCAACCCGTCTGTCTCTCTCCCTCTCCTCCCACCCTGTCTGTCTCTCTCGCTCGCAACCTCTCTCCCCCACCCTCTCTCTCCCCCTCCCCTCCCCTCCCACTCTCTCCCTCTCCCCTCCCACCCTGTCTCCATCCCCCTACCTCTCTCTCCTCCCACCCTGTATGTCGCTCTCTCTCCCCCCCTCTCCTCTCATCCTGTCTGTCTCTCTCTCTCTCCTCCCACCCTGTCTGTCTCTCTCTCTCATCCCACCCTGTCTGTCTCTCTCTCTCATCCCACCCTGTCTGTCTCTCTCTCATCCCACCCTGTCTGTCTCTCTCTCTCCTCCCACCCTGTCTGTCGCTCCCACTCCTCCCACCCTGTCTGTCGCTCCCCCTCCTCCCACCCTGTCTGTCTCTCCCCCCACCCTGTCTGTCTCTCCCCCTCCTCCCACCCTGTCTGTCTCTCCCCCTCCCTTCTCTCTCCTCCCACCCTCCTCTCCCTCTCCTCCCAACCCGTCTGTCTCTCTCCCTCTCCTCCCACCCTGTCTGTCTCTCTCGCTCGCACCCTCTCTCCCCCTCCCCTCCCTCTCCCCTCCCACCCTGGCTCCCTCCCCCTCTCTCTCTCCTCCCACCCTGTATGTCGCTCTCTCTCCCCCCCCCCCTCTCCTCCCACCCTGTCTCTCTCCCCTTTCCTCCTCTCTCCTCCCACCCCGTGTCTCTCTCTCTCCTCCCACCCCGTGTCTCTCTCTCTCCTCCCACCCCGTGTCTCTCTCTCTCCTCCCACCCCGTGTCTCTCTCTCCTCCCACCCCGTGTCTCTCTCTCTCCTCCCACCCCGTGTCTCTCTCTCCTCCCACCCCGTGTCTCTCTCTCCTCCCACCCCGTGTCTCTCTCTCCTCCCACCCTGTGTCTCTCTCTCCTCCCACCCTGTCTGTCTCTCTCTCTCCTCCCACCCTGTCTGTCTCTCTCTCTCCTTCCACCCTGTCTGTCTCTCTCTCCTTCCACCCTGTCTGTCTCTCTCTCCTTCCACCCTGTCTGTCTCTCTTCCCTTCCACCCTGTCTGTCTCTCTTCCCTTCCACCCTGTCTGTCTCTCTTCCCCTCCCACCCTGTCTGTCTCTCTTCCCATCCTCTCTCTCTCCTCCCACCCTGTCTGTCTCTCTCTCTCCTCCCACCCTGTCTGTCTCTCTCTCTCTCATCCCACCCTGTCTGTCTCTCTCGCTCTCATCCCACCATGTCTGTCTCTCTCTCTCTCATCCCACCCTGTCTGTCTCTCTCTCATCCCACCCTGTCTGTCTCTCTCTCTCTCATCCCACCCTGTCTGTCTCTCTCTCTCATCCCACCCTGTCTGTCTCTCTCTCTCTCATCCCACCCTGTATGTCTCTCTCTCTCTCATCCCACCCTGTATGTCTCTCTCTCTCTCATCCCACCCTGTCTGTCTCTCTCTCTCTCATCCCACCCTGTCTGTCTCTCTCTCTCTCTCATCCCACCCTGTCTGTCTCTCTCTCTCTCTCATCCCACCCTGTCTGTCTCTCTCTCTCTCTCATCCCACCCTGTCTGTCTCTCTCTCTCTCATCCCACCCTGTCTGTCTCTCTCTCTCTCATCCCACCCTGTCTGTCTCTCTACCCCTCCAACCCTGTCTGTCTCTCTTCCCCTCCCACCCTGTCTGTCTCTCTCTCTCATCCCACCCTGTCTGTCTCTCTCTCTCATCCCACCCTGTCTGTCTCTCTCTCTCCTCCCACCCTGTCTGTCTCTCTCTCTCTCTCTCCTCCCACCCTGTCTGTCTCTCTCTCTCTCTCTCCTCCCATCCTGTCTGTCTCTCTCTCTCCTCCCACCCTGTCTGTCTCTCCCCCTCCTCCCACCCTGTCTGTCTCTCCCCCTCCTCCCACCCTGTCTGTCTCTCCCCCTCCTCCCACCCTGTCTGTCTCTCCCCCTCCCTTCTCTATCCTCCCACCCTCCTCTCCCTCTCCTCCCAACCCGTCTGTCTCTCTCCCTCTCCTCCCACCCTGTCTGTCTCTCTCGCTCGCACCCTCTCTCCCCCTCCCCTCCCTCTCCCCTCCCACCCTGTCTCCCTCCCCCTACCTCTCTCTCTCCTCCCACCCTGTATGTCGCTCTCTCCCCCCCCTCTCTCCTCCCACCCTGTCTCTCTCCCCTTCTCTCCTCTCTCCTCCCACCCTGTCTCTCTCCCCTTCCCCCCTCTCTCCTCCCACCCTGTCTCTCTCCCCTTCCCTCCTCTCTCCTCCCACCCTGTCTCTCTCCCCTTCCCTCCTCCCACCCTGTCTCTCTCCCCTTCCCTCCTCCCACCCTGTCTCTCTCCCCTTCCCTCTTCTCTCTCCTCCCACCCTCTTCTCTCTCCTCCCACCCTGTCTCTCTCCCCTTCCCTCCTCTCTCTCTCCTCCCACCCTGTCTCTCTCCCCTTCCCTCCTCTCTCTCCTCCCAACCTGTCTCTCTCCCCTTCCCTCCTCTCTCTCCTCCCACCCTCTCTCTCCCCTTCCCTCCTCCCACCCTGTCGCTCTCCCCTTCCCTCCTCTCTCTCCTCCCAACCTGTCTCTCTCCCCTTCCCTCCTATCTCCTCCCAACCTGTCTCTCTCCTGTCTGTCTCTCTCTCTCTCATCCCACCCTGTATGTCTCTCTCTCTCTCATCCCACCCTGTCTGTCTCTCTCTCTCTCATCCCACCCTGTCTGTCTCTCTCTCTCTCTCATCCCACCCTGTCTGTCTCTCTCTCTCTCTCATCCCACCCTGTCTGTCTCTCTCTCTCTCATCCCACCCTGTCTGTCTCTCTCTCTCTCATCCCACCCTGTCTGTCTCTCTACCCCTCCAACCCTGTCTGTCTCTCTTCCCCTCCCACCCTGTCTGTCTCTCTCTCTCATCCCACCCTGTCTGTCTCTCTCTCTCCTCCCACCCTGTCTGTCTCTCTCTCTCTCTCCTCCCACCCTGTCTGTCTCTCTCTCTCTCTCTCCTCCCACCCTGTCTGTCTCTCTCTCTCCTCCCACCCTGTCTGTCTCTCCCCCTCCTCCCACCCTGTCTGTCTCTCCCCCTCCTCCCACCCTGTCTGTCTCTCCCCCTCCTCCCACCCTGTCTGTCTCTCCCCCTCCCTTCTCTATCCTCCCACCCTCCTCTCCCTCTCCTCCCAACCCGTCTGTCTCTCTCCCTCTCCTCCCACCCTGTCTGTCTCTCTCGCTCGCACCCTCTCTCCCCCTCCCCTCCCTCTCCCCTCCCACCCTGTCTCCCTCCCCCTACCTCTCTCTCTCCTCCCACCCTGTATGTCGCTCTCTCCCCCCCCTCTCTCCTCCCACCCTGTCTCTCTCCCCTTCTCTCCTCTCTCCTCCCACCCTGTCTCTCTCCCCTTCCCCCCTCTCTCCTCCCACCCTGTCTCTCTCCCCTTCCCTCCTCTCTCCTCCCACCCTGTCTCTCTCCCCTTCCCTCCTCCCACCCTGTCTCTCTCCCCTTCCCTCCTCCCACCCTGTCTCTCTCCCCTTCCCTCTTCTCTCTCCTCCCACCCTCTTCTCTCTCCTCCCACCCTGTCTCTCTCCCCTTCCCTCCTCTCTCTCTCCTCCCACCCTGTCTCTCTCCCCTTCCCTCCTCTCTCTCCTCCCAACCTGTCTCTCTCCCCTTCCCTCCTCTCTCTCCTCCCACCCTCTCTCTCCCCTTCCCTCCTCCCACCCTGTCGCTCTCCCCTTCCCTCCTCTCTCTCCTCCCAACCTGTCTCTCTCCCCTTCCCTCCTATCTCCTCCCAACCTGTCTCTCTCCTGTCTGTCTCTCTCTCTCTCATCCCACCCTGTATGTCTCTCTCTCTCTCATCCCACCCTGTCTGTCTCTCTCTCTCTCATCCCACCCTGTCTGTCTCTCTCTCTCTCTCATCCCACCCTGTCTGTCTCTCTCTCTCTCTCATCCCACCCTGTCTGTCTCTCTCTCTCTCATCCCACCCTGTCTGTCTCTCTCTCTCTCATCCCACCCTGTCTGTCTCTCTACCCCTCCAACCCTGTCTGTCTCTCTTCCCCTCCCACCCTGTCTGTCTCTCTCTCTCATCCCACCCTGTCTGTCTCTCTCTCTCCTCCCACCCTGTCTGTCTCTCTCTCTCTCTCCTCCCACCCTGTCTGTCTCTCTCTCTCTCTCTCCTCCCACCCTGTCTGTCTCTCTCTCTCCTCCCACCCTGTCTGTCTCTCCCCCTCCTCCCACCCTGTCTGTCTCTCCCCCTCCTCCCACCCTGTCTGTCTCTCCCCCTCCTCCCACCCTGTCTGTCTCTCCCCCTCCCTTCTCTATCCTCCCACCCTCCTCTCCCTCTCCTCCCAACCCGTCTGTCTCTCTCCCTCTCCTCCCACCCTGTCTGTCTCTCTCGCTCGCACCCTCTCTCCTTCTCCCCTCCCTCTCCCCTTCCACCCTGTCTCCCTCCCCCTACCTCTCTCTCTCCTCCCACCCTGTATGTCGCTCTCTCCCCCCCCCTCTCTCCTCCCACCCTGTCTCTCTCCCCTTCTCTCCTCTCTCCTCCCACCCTGTCTCTCTCCCCTTCCCCCCTCTCTCCTCCCACCCTGTCTCTCTCCCCTTCCCTCCTCTCTCCTCCCACCCTGTCTCTCTCCCCTTCCCTCCTCCCACCCTGTCTCTCTCCCCTTCCCTCCTCCCACCCTGTCTCTCTCCCCTTCCCTCTTCTCTCTCCTCCCACCCTCTTCTCTCTCCTCTTCCCTCCTCTCTCTCTCCTCCCACCCTGTCTCTCTCCCCTTCCCTCCTCTCTCTCCTCCCAACCTGTCTCTCTCCCCTTCCCTCCTCTCTCTCCTCCCACCCTCTCTCTCCCCTTCCCTCCTCCCACCCTGTCGCTCTCCCCTTCCCTCCTCTCTCTCCTCCCAACCTGTCTCTCTCCCCTTCCCTCCTATCTCCTCCCAACCTGTCTCTCTCCCCCTCCCTCTCTCTCCTAATGAGACACTTCACTTAAGGTGTGGTATGAGACTAATGAATCACTCGCCAGCAACTTTCGCTTTATTCAATTTTTATAAAGCTGATTTTCTTCTCCATGCCTTAGTCTGAAATTAAATTCCAGCACAGGGAGGATATACTGTAAACCAATACCTAGGCTACGTCTACCTATATCTACCCTACAATCACTGATGAATATCAGAGTAAGATGATTATCTGAGGTTTGCCGGGAACTCATTCTCTCATAATTACATTTTTTATTTTCTGCACGATGGCTGGGAGAGCTGTGTGGGTGTACTTAAGAGCACGAGGGGGGTGGAGGACGAAGGAGAGAGGCGGATAGCGCAGTAGGATGGAGAGAGTAGAGTAGAGGCGGAGAGTGCTCGTCTCCCAGACAATACTCTAGTCGTTTAACTCTACACCCTTCTACGGCTCCCCGTCGCTCTCTGTCACTTGTCAAATCAAGCCTTAGCCATTCTTGTCTCAGCAGCAATTTCTCTGTCTGTTCTACTGTCCTCCGATCGCCCATCACAGACTCAATTCCCTTGACAAGTCTCTGCATTCAGATAGGAAGAAACCTCAGCAGTAGCAGCTTCTGGCTCGGAGTAAGCCGAGCACCACTTTTTGTCAAAAGCATCTCACAAGTTCCGGACAATCACAACGTAGTTCGATCTATATATTAGGACTGCAACACGATCAGCTTGACAATACAGGTTTTAAAAACGCTAACATTTAGTACTGACCAGCAACGCTCTGGTTCGCTAGAAGGCACGTCTTCTCCCCTGGCTGAGCAGCATACTACATTTGGGCCCCTGAAGTTGTCAGCAAAGACAACGTGACCATATACATCGCATGGCAACAAATCGAGCCGTGACAACAATGTCCAACTGCCAGCCCTGAATGGTTGAACACCGTATTGACAGAGCCAGTGGCCTGAACACAACCCTCATTACACTGACATTATGACAGAGAAAACGTCAAATCAATGAGGGTAGCACCCCCAGAATGAGGTCTGCAGAGTGGCCAAGACTCAAAGAATGTAGCTAATCAAGAGGAAAGCCCTTTAACCACCTTGTTTACAGAATCAGTGATAAGCAAGAGGCATTAACAAAACATATCTTCATCAGACAACTGTACTTGGAGGGTTCATTTAAAAACACAATTCATCTACTTGACCGCCTTAGGTCACCCAATTTTAAATTAGCCACATCTTCGACAAAACATTATTTATTTGTCATTATGAACTGGGTGGTTCAAGCCCGGATGCTGATTGGCTGACAGCCGTCGTATATCAGACTCATATCACGGGTATGACAAGACATCTCTTTTTACTGTTCTAATTACGTTGGTAACCAGTTTATTATAGCAATACGACACCTCGGGGGGGTTGTGGTATATGGCCAACATACTACAGCTAAGGGCTGCATCCAGGCACTCTGCGTTGGGTCGTGCTTAAGAACAGCCCTTAGCCATATACAGTTGAAGTCAGATGTTTACATCCACCGTAGCCAAATATACTTTGTTTTTCAAAATTCCTGACATTTAATCGAAGTACAAATTCCCTGTCTTAGGTCAGTTAGGAACACCACTTTATTTTAAGAATGTCAAATGTCAGAATAATAGTAGCGAGAATGATTTATTTCAGCTTTTATTTATTTCATCCCAGTGGGTCAGAAGTTTACATACACTCAATTAGTATTTGGTAGCATTGCCTTTAAATTGTTTAACTTGGGTCAAACGTTTTGGGTAGCCTTCCACAAGCTTCCCACAATAAGTTCGGTGAATTTTGGCCCATTCCTAATGACAGAGCTGGTGTAACTGAGTCAGGTTTGTAGGCTTCCTTGCTCGCACACGCTTTTTCAGTTCTTCCCACAAATGTTCTATAGGATTGACGTCAGGACTTTGTGATGGCCACTCCAATACCTTGACTTTATTGTCCTTAAGCCATTTTGCCACAAATGTGGAAGTATACTTGGGGTCATTGACCATTTGGAAGGCCCATTTGCGACCAAGTTTTAACTTCCTGACTGATGTCTTGAGATGTTGCTTCAATATATACACACATACTTTCCTTACCTCATGATGCCATCTATTTTGTGAAGTGCACCAGTCCCTCCTGCAGCAAAGCACCCCCACAACATGATGCTGCCACCCCCGTGCTTCATGGTTGGGATGGTGTTCTTCGGCTTCCTCCAAACATAACGATGGTCATTATGGCCAAACAGTTCCATTTTTGTTTCATCAGACCAGAGGACATTTCTCCAAAAAGTACGATCTTTGTCCCCATGTGCAGTTGCAAACCATAGTCTGGCTTTTTTATGACGGTTTTGGAGGAGTGGCTTCTTCCTTGCTGAGCGGCCTTTCAGGTTATGTCGATATAGAACTCGTTTTACTGTGGATATAGATACTTTTGTACCTGTTTCCTCCAGCAAGGTCCTTTGCTGCACTGGGATTGATTTGCACTTTTCGCACCAAAGTACGTTCATCTCTAGGAGACAGAACACGTCTCCTTCCTGAGCTGTATGACAGCTGCTTGGTCCCATGGTGTTTATACTTGCGTACTATTGTTTGTACAGATGAACGTGGTACCTTCAGGCCTTTGGAAATCGGTCCCAAGGATGAACCAAACTTGTGGAGGTCTACAATTTTTTGTCTGAGGTCATGGCTGATTTATTTGGATTTTCCCATGATGTCAAGCAAAGAGGCACAGAGTTTGAAAGTAGGCCTTGAAATACATCCACAGGTACACCTCCAATTGACTCAAATTATGTCAATTAACCTATCAGAAGCTTCTAAAGCCATGACATCATTTTCTGGAAATTTCCAAGCTGTTTAAAAAGGCATGATTATTCAATAGTCCATAAAGAAACATTAAGGTAGATTACAGTTTTAGTTCTTTTGAAAAAGGTTCCAGTTGGCAAGACTGTCTGCGTCCCAAATGGCACCCTATTCACTATATAGTGCACTACTTTTGACCTGAGCTCTGGTATAAAAAATAAATAAAAAACATAGCGCACTATATAGGCATCAGGGTGACATTTGAGGCACCCAATGTGAACTGTTCCACTAAGATGAACGGAGGACATGGAGTTGAGTTTCATTCTAGCTGGGTTGGCACCAGGTCATTATTTGTGGGAAGGTGAACGGAGGACATGGAGTTGAGTTTCATTCTAGCTGGGTTGGCACCAGGTCAATATTTGTGGGAAGGTGAACGGAGCCAACGTTTCAACAGGCAGAGCATTATACTGACTGGCACCCAATGGAGAGCTAAGAACACATCAGAAGCCTATCAGTAGACCCAGCTCCAAAACAGAAACGGAGGTCATTTGAATCGCTACAAAGGGCTGCAGTTGTGTTGGTAATTATAACACCTCAGTGGTTAGAGATGATTATGTACTGCACAAACCTGATTACTTGGAACACACACACACACACACACACACTTTATGACTAAATAAACATAGAAGATAAGTAGACCTATACTAGATAGGATTCAAATCAACTGGTGACTGACTAAAGCAAATATTGCATCGCTTTGGTGTTTCCAGTGAAAACATGAAGGCATAACACCTGCCGTGGAGAAGGCAAACGTTGAAGCCACGGTTGTAGCAAGTTGTCTGGAGATGATTGGTTAAATGTTCTGACATTTCTACTGATCCCCATTGGGGATGCAAACAATTCAATACAACAACAAGAACATAGCAGTTAGCAAGTTCACGTGTGGGTGCGTTCAAGGCGTGTGTGTGTTTAAGCGCATGCCCGCATTAGGAATCACAGTGTAAGCCTGATGGTATTTGAGTGTGCATTCCTTACACAAAGCAGTAACCCACCTTCCACCACTTCATCTGCCTTGGTGGTGGGAGGGGGGGAGGGAGAGAGTGAGTGAGAGAAAGAGATGCCAAAAAGCTCTGTCTCACACTACAGGCCTGACAACAGAGAACAAAGAGAGCTGTAGTGGATATAGAGTTCCCCCTTTGAACAGTGTCTCCAGGTTTATATTAATTGATAAATAGCTGGATTGGTAGGGAAGAGTATGTGTCACTGTTAGCAGCAGAAAACACCCTCAGGTTACTCACTATTTATACAACGGGTGGGGTCTAATCCCGGCGCTGATTGGTTAAAACCGCATTTCAGCCGGTGTTTATTCCACAAGTTACCACCGGCTAAAGCTATGACGTGGAAATGCCTATTTACTCTGTTCCATCTCACTGTGCAATCCACTGTCTCATCAGCCCAGCCAGGCAATTTATACATTTGATCTCCACTATAAAAAGCATTTCGACATTATCTCCCATTTCTTTTAGACTAGCAATTGGTTTTCAATAGCGGAGATGTGTATAAAACTTGCGGTCTGTCTCTCTGACATTTGCAACATTATTTCAATATTGAAATTTCATCTACAGCTGTCCCATAGTAATGAACGTGTCGGGGTCGGGAGATCGGGACGAGACAGACATGCAGCTTTTCTCAGCCAGTCGAAATCCTGAATCAGCATCATTTTTATGGACACATACAAAGAAATGTCAACAGAAAACAGGTCAAACTAAATGAAATGCAGCTAGTTTACAGTCTTTCCAGCTTCAGTTTGACGTGATTGTGTTAGCTGTGTTGTTAGCTAGCTCCTCTGAACAACAGTGTCCTAACAAGAGAGCAAGTTTTCTATGCCAGGCAAAATGGTGCATCATTAGCTCATTGTTGTGAATGTATCGAAATCCATGTCACTAGAAAACAGCTTAAACAAATGAAAATGCAGCCACTTTGCTGTTATTCTGGATGCTTTTTGACATGACTAAGTTAACCGTAGTTGGCTAGCTAGTAAGCAAGGGATAAGAACGTTGCCAGCCAGTATGACCGTTGCCAGCCAGTATGGCAATGGAACATTTAGAATGAACGACTGAGTCGTGTTCATAGATACAGAACAAAGGGACTTAACGACTGAGTCGCGTCTCTGTCAACCGAACCGATATAACGAACGACCTGCCGGCTTGGGTAGTAACCCTAGATGTGTGTCAGGACTATATCTCGTGGAAGGATGAAATAGTATGAACAAATGAATCCAAATAAAGTTAATGAAAATATGTCAATCATTATTTGAATATGTTGGTAACCTGTTAAAAAGTGATAACGCCCTCGAAGCCGGTGTTTGGAGGATATATTAGACCAGTTTCCTGGCTCGAGACAATGTTTCTCAACACCTGTGCCAATATATCCTCCAAACAACGGCATCGAGGGCATTAACACTTAAACAGATATAGTAGAAGCCTAATAGTCTAATGCAGACCAGAGTCACATTCAGGAAGCAAATGTGTTGAACGTTGCACATAGAAAGTAGTCAATCACACTTCTGTGAAATCAAACTGTCCAGTTAGGAAGGAACACTGATTGACAATACATTTCACATGCTGTTGTGCAAATGGAATAGACAACAGGTGGAAATTATAGGCAACTAGCAAGACACCCCCAATAAAGGACTAGACCACTTCTCAGTTCCTATGCTTCCTGGCTGATGTTTTGGTCACTTTTGAATGCTGGCGGTGCTTTCACTCTAGTGGTAGCATGAGACGGAGTCTACAACCCACACAAGTGGCTCAGGTAGTGCAGCTCATCCAGCGGTTTGCTGTGTCTGTCAGCGTAGTGTCCAGAGCATGGAGGCGCTACCAGGAGACAGGCCAGTACATCAGGAGACGTGGAGGAGGCCGTAGGAGGGCAACAACCCAGCAGCAGGACCGCTACCTCCGCCTTTGTGCCAGGAGGAGCAGGAGGAGCACTGCCAGAGCCCTGCAAAATGACCTCCAGCAGGCCACAAATGTGCATGTGTCTGCTCAAACGGTCAGAAACAGACTCCATGAGGGTGGTATGAGGGCCCGAAGTCCACAGGTGGGGGTTGTGCTTACAGCCCAACACCGTGCAGGACGTTTGGCATTTGCCAGAGAACACCAAGACTGGCAAATTCGCCACTGGCGCCCTGTGCTCTTCACAGATGAAAGCAGGTTCACACTGAGCACATGTGACAGACGTGACAGTCTGGAGACGCCGTGGAGAACGTTCTGCTGCCTGCAACATCCTCCAGCATGACCGGTTTGGCGATGGGTCAGTCATGGTGTGGGGTGGCATTTCTTTGGGGGGCCGCACATCCCTCCATGTGCTCGCCAGAGGTAGCCTGACTGCCATTATGTACCGAGATGAGATCTTCAGACCCCTTGTGAGACCATATGCTGGTGCGGTTGGCCCTGGGTTCCTCCTAATGCAAGACAATGCTAGACCTCATGTGGCTAGAGTGTGTCAGCAGTTCCTGCAAGAGGAAGGCATTGACGCTATGGACTGGCCCGCCCGTTCCCCAGACCTGAATCCAATTGAGCACATCTGGGACATCATGTCTTGCTCCATCCACCAACGCCAGATTGCACCAGACTGTCCAGGAGTTGGCAGATGCTTTAGTACAGGTCTGGGAGGAGATCCCTCAGGAGACCATCCGCCACCTCATCAGGAGCATGCCCAGGCGTTGTAGGGAGGTCATACAGGCACATGGAGGCCACACACACTACTGAGCCTCATTTTGACTTGTTTTAAGGACATTACATCAAAGTTGGATCAGCCTGTAGTGTGGTTTTCCACTTTAATTTTGAGTGTGACTCCAAATCCAGACCTCCATGGGTTGATAAATTTGATTTCCATTGATAATTTGTGTGTGATTTTGTTGTCAGCACATTCAACTATGTAAAGAAAAAAGTATTTAATAAGAATATTTCATTCATTCAGATCTAGGATGTGTTATTTTAGTGTTTCCTTTATTTTTTTGAGCAGTGTATCATGAATAGAGCCAACAAGAACCCTTATTCTGTCAGAGGTCTGTTCTACATAACATATTTCCACCTGAACGCTCCACGGCGACGCTGTTGGGAGTTGGATAGAGAACACAGTAAGTAGGTTATCACCGTGATGAGACATAAAGGAGACAGATCTGTGTAACCTCTGTGAAGCTTGTTATAGCCAATCCACGGAGCAGAACAACATGGCGCGTTGCCAGAGAGCTGCTGTAAACGATGGACACAACCTGTGTTCGTTCTATCCTGCCAGAGGGATCCACACGGCAGGTCACTGCAAGTTGGTTACACATGCATTCCACTGACACAGAGCAAACGGTGGATTGTTGAAGCGTGACGCAACCTTGGGAGCGACATGCAACCTTGGGAGCGACATGCAACCTTGGGAGCGACATGCAACCTTGGGAGCGACATGCAACCTTGGGAGCGACATGCAACCTTGGGAGCGACATGCAACGAAGACCGACATCCTTTGACTGAAAAGGCATGGACATAAGCCAACGAAGACTGGAAGACCATAAGTGTTTTAACATCCAAAACCCATCAGGGAGGAACAGCAGTGAACTATGTTTCCTGAGAGAGAGAGGAATGAAATCCAGCCATATTAAAAGACATCCCATAAACTAAAAAATGGTTGGCTCTGGTTGCATCCGGTGTTACCAACAGCTGTCATAGCTTGGTTTTACAGTTCTTAACATTTAATACCATTCCCCTCCACTCAAAACCAGGTTCATTTAACCCCCATTTTAACACACGTGCCCTTGAGGTTGCCATAGCAAACAGTAGGAGACCCTGTCAGACTGTCATGACGGAGGTTAGATATCGACCTGTCAGCTGTGGGCCCGAACAGCCGTCAAATGATCGATTATTTCCTAAACAGCACAACACGTGCCACGTGTCCATGGTGAGCTATCCACTCTCTGCCTGCCCAGGGCTACAATTTATCTTCTCAATTTATCCTCACTAAACATTATGTAGATTATTCATCTGCGATGGATGATAGGGGAGATTAGAGATGTGAAAAATGTTTCCTGAAGTTCCAAGGCTCATTAATTCACAGAGAGAGAGAACAAAAGTGAGAGAGAGTACAGATGAGTGTACAGCTAGCTACATCAGATAAAGCAGTATTCAGGGACAGTAAATGCCATGGGCCATGGCCTGTTTCTCCTGACAGAGAGATTTACTACCAACATACTCACCCCCCCCCCCCCTGTCTTACACATTCTAATTCTCTCCATCTCTCTCGGCTTTCAGCATAGGATGCGTGGCTGATCAGAGACCCAGCGCCGGGATCAGACAAGCAGCAGGTTGTTAATTGCATTGTCTGTCAAGACCTCTGACAACTAGGCAAAGCACTAGGAGAAATCCTCTTGGATAGTAATCCTATTCTTTCAGTTTGAAGTCTCATCTATCTTGTGCATTTCTGATGCATGCGCCTATTCATCCCAGATAACATTGAATGGCAAGGTTCCATCTCATCACAACTTCAGTTCCTATTGCCCAGTATCACTCTTGAGTGTCGACCACTTAAATGAAAAAATTGCATCGCCTTGCCCTTTCGCTCCATTTGGAAAGGATCTCCAATTCTCTGTGAGTACGAACATCTTTGTATCTACCAACAGAGATGAATTCATTAGCCTAATAAGGGTGAGAGTTCTACCCGATCAGTCCACAGTGAGAATTACAGGAGCTCAGCTAATCCCAGCCGTTGTCCAGCCAAGAAAGTCTTTGATCCTTGCACTTCATATTAAATTACCTTACCTCCTCTGACCTGGGAAAAAGCAGCTTCAATACCGACATTTCTCCTGATCGATCACACCAGCTTTCCCTAGCCTGATAATGAATAGCTTAAGGGACGGCCTCACGAAACAAAACTCTTCTGTATTAAACATACTGTTTACAAATCACCAGCCTTGAGAAATCATTTCTAACTGGAGAGTGTAAGTGTGTGAAGGAGTCAAGCATTTAACAGTGCTTCATCCGCATTAAACACACGGAGGTGAGACGCCTCTGTGGAGGCACCCTTAGAAAACAGCAGAGAGAAGAAAAACACACACACACACACACTTGGAGAGTGTGCACCGCCTCTGTGCACCCCTAGAAAACAGCAGAGATGCCCCGTCTTACGCACACCCTCGTCCACCCACCTACACACTTAACCCAACTCACCGAGTGTGTCTTTGATGTTTTTCACCAGCGAGGCCTTCTTTAAGCTGTTTTTCCTCTCCACATAGTTAGAGGGGACGTATCCGGTCCGGTTGGAGGTGTTCCTCACCCTCCACCACGTCTTGCTGTCATCCAGGAGCCACAGCCGCTCGTTTTTCCGGATGTCAAGTTCCTGTTCCTGCTGAGCCGAGTAGTCCCACTTGGCTATAACTATCACCTCCTCTGTCATTTTTCATGGAGCCCCTCTGGAACAGAGAGACACACAGAGAGACATACTGTTAGGTCAGGGTGGGGTTAACAGTAGGGCTGTCACGGTGCCCTTTATCGCGATATTCTTTACATGGTAAAAAAAAAGAAGAAAAACACAAATAAACTCTTTGGTCCTTTAAAAGCCTACTGTATTTAAAATAGTGTGCGCTATAGCTTGGAAAATAAACAAATGCGACTCAGGATAACAACATAACGTTTGTTGACAACATTAGCTCCGTTTTCCTAAAGAAGTTAAATCCGCTTGGTGTGTTGTTTCCTTGCCACGATTCTAAGGAATTGTCCCTGCCCTAGTTAACAAGGCATTTAACACTCGAAAATGCACACACAGACGAACACCAGCAATACACACACATGAATAAAACGATGAGGTGAGCCGTGTGTGTCTCAGACTGACAGGGTGCAGGCCTGGACTTGGCACTTGGTGTCTGTCACACAGCTGTTGTTGTAAGACATCTGGCAGAGCGAAGCCTCTCTGCCCTGTAATCCAGGTAGGCTGAGAACTACCGTGTGTGTGTGTGTGTGTGTGTGTGTGTCTCCTTCCCTACTTGTAGACTAAGCTGGGAGTTCACGCTTTACTTCCAAACCACACAAGAGCCTCTCTCTTTTACCAGCTTCTCTTATTATTCTTAAATGTACCAAATTAGTCAGCGACACACTGAGCAGAGCACTGTTCTATGTTAAATGCGTCTATACACACGCACGGTTTAAAGAGAGAGCGAGAGAGGAGAAAGAGTTATGGCAGCCAGCACCTGCAGTCCTAATAAAGAATATATCAAACCAATCCAGGAGATATCTAGCGCTGCTGCACACTGAGGGTAAACACAAAGACTGGTGTCTATTCATGGAGAGAGAGATGGAGGGAGGGAGGGATTGGAGAGGGAGAGATGGAGGAAGGGATGGGAGAAAAGAAAAACAAGAGTGAGATGCCAAGATAGAGACATTAGGGACATGGGGGGGGTAAAAGAGATGAGAGGGGGAGTAGAAAAGGAGATAGAATGAGAAAGCCAGAGAGAGAGAGAGAGACAGCGAGAGAGAGACAACATGGAGTGCTCTCTTACTGGATGGTGTCCCCAGCCAAACCGTGTGTGTCAGAGAGATATTGCAGTGACAGGCTGTTTTTCCTTCCAGGGCCAGTCAGAGGTGCCCTCCCCCATTGTCCTGACACCCTCCATAGGGATGAGGCTGTAAGCCAGCCAGCACCGGAGTCTCCAGCCCTCTCACCCATCACCCTTCAGCGGGACGGCCTTGACAAGTCATAGAGGGAGGGCTGGGGGGTTCCAGGCGCCAAGCAAAAACGATAATGCACACACTTCAGAACTGTCACACTAACCACTGGCCACTTCTCCGCCTGACTGAGACCGCATTATTCACCGTTCATACAGTCTTTCTTTTCAACTCGGAGGGCCAGTTTTCCAGACCCGGATCAAACTCTTTGAATAAAAAGCATGCTCACCTCGATTGAAAGTGTTCTTTAGTCGAAGGTTCCAGGAAACAAGTACGTAGGGCTGCGAGGGTTGTGTCTTTACTGATTCGCTGTTATTTCTACAGCCCTTTGAGTTTGATATGACTCAATAAGGCTACAGTAAAGAACCTCAGTGACCCAGCAAGAGAAAGCCACTATTGTCTGAGAGTGATGATGTCACCCTACTGGAATTCTTTCCTCTCTCATCCATGACCGTAGGGCAGAAAGAGCCTGATAAAGACTGTCAAGCCTACTGTCATCAACTGGCAGGGTTAAAAAGGCACAAACATGTTGAAGACATTATTTTCAAGCAGCAGTTGATGTTGGGCCTAATGCTGAAAACAGATATGCAAATTGCAAAGCCATAAAACCTATTTACCTCAACGCACCATAAATCCTCCGTTGCCTGCCAACATATTAAACCATCTTTATTGATTATACAGTTTAAGTTACTCAACTAGACTTCTACCCTAAGCTCATTTTCTTTAAAAAACCTTCTCGGTTTTATCCCAAGCTTTGGGCATATAGGGGTAATTCCGTGGTAAGGTCAACCTACCGTAAGCATGGACAAATAAAGATAGGCATTTCCAAATTAAACCATGGTCATGATTATCCTTAAGGTCTATATGTTGCAGTTCATTTTTTGGGGATCAGTTTAAGTAGGAAATTGCATGGGTTTTAACCATTACATAGTAGGCATTCACATTTCATGGCTATTAGAAAGGGCTCACAGAGCTTGGTCTTTCCACACAGCTGTCCCCCCCCCCCCCCCCCCCCCCCAGTGTTAGTTATGAATAGGAGGTGTACATGAAGCAATACAGAACAAATGTAAGTGTCTTGAGTTGTGTTTGCGTGTTCTACTGTCTTGTAAATATATGATATTGTCACGATACTTAGGTGCCTATGTGATATGTTTTGCGAATCTCACAATTCTACATGCATTGCGAGTCGATACTGTGATTTTATTGCGATTCCACGGTCCTAACATATTGCTTATGTTTGCTGCAGATGGACAAGAGACAGCCATGAGAAAACTAGTTTTGATGTAAATAAAAAAAAGTGCTGAAAACAAATTGGCTCTCTATTTCAAAAAGAAGATAGCTTGTTCTCTATGAAGGAAAAACATTTTGGTTCAGGTACAGTCAACTAGCGCAAAAATAATATTGCGATAGTCAAAACGATACAGTATATTGTCAGACATATCCTCGATATGTAACTGCATCAATTTCCCCCCATCACTATTGATATGATATCTTGGCATCAGAAGATTTTGCATTCACCAGATTTAGTGTGCTGGTTCTGAGAACTATTCTTTAGACTTTTCCTGAAGCAATTGTTGATATCTTGAAATTGTTCATATCTTGAACATGTTTGATATCTTGAAAATGTATGTGTTCTAGCTAAGATACTCTTGCCAAATGATGAAATGCATTTGTCATACATGGCAGTATCTGTGAAAAGGCCTGGAGTGTCTTTTCAACTGAAAGCCCCCCAAAATATAGACTTCATTCAGTGTCCAGAAAAGTGGATTGGCAGTATAGGCACATATACAGAGAACTGCCAAAATAAAGGAAACACTTGAGTAAATGTTGGATACAAATTATATTGAGGAAAAAAAAAAAAAAAAGATCATTAGGTTGTGGTGCCTGGCCTTGTACACTATATTCAGACTGCCTGTAATTATACAATCTTGAGGTACTATGCCTTCTGCTGACATTTTGAACCTCAAAATGTCACATGCTTTATGATAGATTTTGATCCAAGAAATCTTTTAAAGATTTTAATGTCTATTTAAGACATCCATAACGGAGGGCGTAGCATCCCTAACGGAGGGCGTAGCATCCCTAAAAGAGGGCGTAGCATCCCTAAAAGAGGGCGTAGCATCCCTAAAAGAGGGCGTAGCATCCCAAACAGAGGGCGTAGCATCCCAAACAGAGGGCGTAGCATCCGCGTAGCATCCCTAACGGAGGGCGTAGCATCCCTAACGGAGGGTCGTAACATCCTTAACGGAGGGCGTAACATCCCTAACGGAGGGCCGTAACATCCTTAACGGAGGGCGTAACATCCCTAACGGAGGGCCGTAACATCCTTAACGGAGGGCGTAACATCCCTAACGGAGGGCCGTAACATCCTTAACGGAGGGCGTAACATCCCTAACGGAGGGCCGTAACATCCCTAACATCCTTAAAGGAGGGTCGTAGCATCCCTAACGGAGGGCGTAGCATCCCTAACGGAGGGCGTAACATCCCTAACGGAGGGCGTAACATCCCTAACGGAGGGCCGTAACATCCCTAACGGAGGGCCGTAACATCCCTAACGGAGGGCCGTAACATCCTTAACGGAGGGCGTAACATCCCTAACGGAGGGCCGTAACATCCTTAACGGAGGGCGTAACATCCCTAACGGAGGGTCGTAACATCCATAACGGAGGGCCGTAACATCCTTAACGGAGGGCGTAACATCCCTAACGGAGGGTCGTAACATCCTTAACGGAGGGTCGTAGCATCCCTAACGGAGGGCGTAGCATCCCTAACGGAGGGCGTAGCATCCCTAACGGAGGGCGTAGCATCCCTAACGGAGGGCGTAACATCCCTAACGGAGGGGCGTAACATCCCTAACGGAGGGCGTAACATCCCTAACGGAGGGTCGTAACATCCTTAACGGAGGGTCGTAACATCCCTAACGGAGGGTCGTAGCATCCCTAACGGAGGGGCGTAACATCCCTAACGGAGGGCGTAACATCCCTAACGGAGGGTCGTAACATCCTTAACGGAGGGTCGTAACATCCCTAACGGAGGGTCGTAACATCCCTAACGGAGGGCGTAACATCCCTAACGGAGGGTCGTAACATCCTTAACGGAGGGCGTAACATCCCTAACGGAGGGTCGTAACATCCCTAACGGAGGGCGTAACATCCCTAACGGAGGGCGTAACATCCCTAACGGAGGGCGTAACATCCCTAACGGAGGGCGTAACATCCCTAACGGAGGGCGTAACATCCCTAACGGAGGGCGTAACATCCCTAACGGAGGGCGTAACATCCCTAACGGAGGGCGTAACATCCCTAACGGAGGGCGTAACATCCCTAACGGAGGGCGTAACATCCCTTAACGGAGGGCGTAACATCCCTAACGGAGGGCGTAACATCCCTAACGGAGGGCGTAACATCCCTAACGGAGGGCGCAACATCCCTAACGGACGTTTTTCCTCTCTAAAGCAAACATGGAAATGACAATCTTTTCAAATGTATAATTTGTGTGTTCAGCCTTTCCTTCGCAATGGCTATCTATGTTTTGATCTGAGATGTACAAACTCAGCTAGGTTGTCGTCTTGTTCCATCACTGCTCTGCTCTGTCTGCTCACACCCTGTTCAGCTCGGTGTGCAGTGGAATGCCAGCATGGTGCCGTGGTAAGTTCATCAAGAGATGTAATATTTCATAAAAGGCAACAGATCATTGTAACCGTAAATAGAACATTGCCCACACCTTAATCATTGTCAAAACAGTTATGGTAGAGTTTAGGAATCTGACAACATGGAGAAATAACTATATTGCGTTTTCTTCTCGGAAGATGGAGACAAACTGTCTGAGGCTTACTCAGGAGGGTTTGGAAGATCGTGACCTTCTCTGGCATCTCAGAAGAAGAGAACTGTGACAGAAGGTCAAGATCTCACACACACGTCTACAAAAATCACAATTTCTTATTATGTGTCTTGTGTATATTGTGCATTTCAACAAATATAATACTGAACTGAGAGGAAGGTTAAGCAAGTATTACTTAATAATACCTTTTGAAGTCTTTAATAGATCATTAGGGCACAAAGCATGTATTAACCAATAGCAGAGAGTGCTTATGGAGGTCAGGAGAGCAGAGATTGCCCTAGAGGGGATAGGACCAGGAGGCTGGGGAGGACGTGGACCAGTTTTCAGTGTAATTGCATAAATGTGCAGCAGGGTCGAAGCTGCCTGTAACGGGTAGGAGAGAGATTCCTAACGGGTTTAACCAGGCCCAACTCAGCCAATTCCTTCATCTCCATCTCACCGAGCTCTGTAATCCAATTTGAGGATCCTTTTTATTCGTCTGAGACCAGGAGAAGGGGAGGAGAAGGGGAGACTAAGAGAAAGATGGGGGGGTGAGAGAAGGATGGGGCGAATAATACAAAGGGAGAGAGAGAGGGGGCAGAAAGACCGAGGGAGAAAGAAAGAGTGGTCTTTCATTAGAGAAAAGAGGACCAATGATGATCAATGTGAAGACCAGGAGAGAGACTGGAAGAGAGGTTCGTCATCATGCTACTGTATGACTCAGTATGAGGGCAGCAGAGTGCTATAAAGACAATGACCTCAAACGGGAAACCTGTGGACCCAGACAGGGCTGCAGTGTAGAGCTTCCAGTACGGACTGGGTTTGAGGCTATAGGAGCAGGCAGTGCAGAGCTTCCAGTACGGACTGGGTTAGAGGCTATAGGAGCAGGCAGAGCAGAGCTTCCAGTACGGACTGGGTTAGAGGCTATAGGAGCAGGCAGTGCAGAGCTTCCAGTACGGACTGGGTTAGAGGCTATAGGAGCAGGCAGTGCAGAGCTTCCAGTACGGACTGGGTTAGAGGCTATAGGAGCAGGCAGTGCAGAGCTTCCAGTACGGACTGGGTTAGAGGCTATAGGAGCAGGCAGTGCAGAGCTTCCAGTACGGACTGGGTTAAAGACTATAGGAGCAGGCAGTGCAGAGCTTCCAGTACGGACTGGGTTAGAGGCTATAGGAGCAGGCAGTGCAGAGTTTCCAGTACCGACTGAGTTAGAGGCTAAAGGAGCAGGCAGTGCAGAGCTTCCACTACGGACTGGGTTAGAGGCTATATGAGCAGGCAGTGCAGAGCTTCCAGTACCGACTGGGTTAGAGGCTATAGGAGCTGGCAGCGCAGAGCTTTCAGTACCGACTGGGTTAGAGGCTATAGGAGCAGGCAGAGCACGCAAGAGGGAGAGTATGTGGATGGAGCGACAGAGGCTAAGCACGGTTCCCAGTGCCAGCTGTGCTCTCTGCTCCCCCTTCGACCCCCTGCTGGCTGGGTGGCGTGTCTCAGCTCACCTAGGCCTAACCAGCCCTGACAGCAGGGACCACTACCAGGGTACCATGTCATGCCATGCCAAGTGGAGGGCATATGAGAAGTGTGGCACTAATAGACTCATTTTGTGTGTGTGTCAGGGTTTCCGTTAGCCGGTAATAGCTGGTTTTTGGGCGATTTAAGAAAAAGGGAAAAAAAGGGGAAAAGGCTGAGTAAACAAAATAGGTGCCGGCCAGTTGTCCGGGAGAAGAAGAAAAAAATTAAATAGTGAAATAATGGTTTTTAGCCTATTGATTGATGGAAATACTAGTTAGGGTTGCAAAGGGTCGGAAACTTTCCAGGTACAAGTTTTCCATAGGAAGTTAAGCCCGGGAATTTGGGGAATTTTTCTTAAATTCATTTTATTTTTTAAAAGTTAGCTTATAACAGTGAACCTTTTTTTTTGGGATACACATAAGGCAATTCTAGGTCTTGACATATTTTGGTTAAACTATCCCCAATTCAATGGAATTTCAACCCTCTGCATGCACAGTGAATTCTTCCATCACATGTGCAGCTGATTCTCAAGATCTTGCACACCAATGAGATGCTATTGAGCCCACACTACTACGCTGTCTGAGCCAAGGACTACATGCTTTCTGGTAAGATTTGATTACAATACTGGGTGGCCTGAATATATTCTATATTACATACATGTTTTTTGTTAACTAGTAAATAGTAGCCTACAGCAAAGTGTGTCTAAAAGTGTGTCTGTTTAAATAATGTCTAACTTGTTTACAATTTCTGCTAGTTAGTTTTTGCTATCATGTTTCCATACATGTCTCATTTTAAAACATTTATCTTACAAATGAGTTGTTTAATTTAACTGCTTAACTATATATCTGTACATGGAATTGTATTTGGGGTTTTATACTCATTTTTACAGGAAAATGCCACATGCACAATCAGATGTGTGGAAACATTTCACTGCAGCTAATGTAGAAGGAAAAGCTGTGTACATTTACAAATACTGTGCCAAATCATATGTGAAGAATGCAACAAAGATGCAGAATCATCTGGCCAAGTACATAAGGTTCCCTCTGCGCTCACAACAAGCAACCTCTGACAAAAGTCCATCTACTTCTATTCAAGGG
This sequence comes from Oncorhynchus mykiss, assembly GCF_057628025.1. Taxonomy (NCBI): domain Eukaryota; kingdom Metazoa; phylum Chordata; class Actinopteri; order Salmoniformes; family Salmonidae; genus Oncorhynchus; species Oncorhynchus mykiss. The sequence goes on from NC_143039.1 coordinate 31,145,281, forward strand.
GAAAATTATGAAGAATCATACACCTTATCGATAGCAGCAGCTCATGGTCCTCCTGGAATCAGTTTTGACTCAATGGAGGAACATTGTCAGAGAAATGCTGATGAATGTCTTGTTCGAGCTGTGTATGCAACTGGTTCACCTCTGATGCTCACAGGCAATGTGTATTGGAATAGATTTCTGAATGTTCTTTGCCCAGCATTCACCCCTCCAACCAGACATGCTTTATCTACTCATTTCCTGGAAGCAGAGTTCAACATAGTTCAAGTGAAGGTCGAGTAAATCAGAGAAAGCAGACTATTGCAATCATCTCTGATGGGTGGTCGAATGTTCGTGGGCAAGGAATAACTAACTGCGTCAGCTCCACCCCTCAACCAGTATTCTACAAGAGCACAGACACAAGGGACAACAGACACACCGGTCTCTAAATTGCAGATGAGCTGAAGGCAGTCAATGACCTTGGATCACAGAAGGTATTTGCACTGGAGACAGACAATGCTGCGAACATGAATGCTGCTTGGTCTAAAGTGGAAGAGTCCTACCCTCACATCACACCCATTGGCTGTGCTGCTCATGCATTGAATCTGCTTCTCAAGGAAATCATGGCACTGAAAACAATGGATACACTCTACAAGAGAGATAAGGAAATGGTTAGGTATGTGAAGGGTCATGAAGTTATAGCAGCAAAGAGAGTACCACATTGAAGCTGCCCAGCAACACCCAATGGGGTGGTGGTGTCATCATGTTTGACAGTCTCCTGCAGGGGAAGGAGTCTCTCCAAGAGATGGCCATATCACAGTCTGCTGATATGGACAGGCCCATCAAGAGGATCCTCCTGGATGATGTATTTTGGGAGAGAGTGGTAAGCAGCCTGAAACCTATAACAGAAGCCATTGCACGGATTGAGGGAGACAATGCCATCCTGTCTGATGTTCAGACTCTGCTTACAGATGTAAGAGAAGAAATTTGTACTGTCCCGCCCACTTCACAGTTGCTCCAAGCAGAGGAAACTGCAATTCTGAAATACATCAAAAAGCGTGAAGACTTCTGCCTGAAGCCCATACATGCCACAGTGTACATGTTTGACCCCAAGTATGCTGGCAAGAGCATCCTGTCTGGTGCAGAGATCAACAAGGCCTATGGTGTCATCACCATGTCTCGCCACCTTGGCCTGGATGAGGTCAAGGTTCTTGGCAGTCTGGCGAAGTACACTTCCAAGCAAGGGCTTTGGGATGGAGATGCAATATGGCATCATAGCCACCTGGTGGATCTGAGGCTCTTTCCCCTGTTGCCTCCATCTTCCTCCAAATCCCACCAACATCAGCCGCCTCAGAGTGCAACTGGTCCTTGTTTGGGAACACACACACCAAAGCACGCAACAGGCTGACCAATACAAATGTTGAAAGATTGGTGGCCATCCGGGAAAATGTGAGGCTTTTTGAGCCTGCCAATGAGCCATCCTCAACAAGGTCGGAAAGTAAAAGTGAAGATGAGGCCTTAGAGTCTCAAGAGGTGGACATTGAGGAGGTCCAGGGAGAAGACATGGAAGCCTGAGAGGAAGACGACCAAAGCTTTAGTTTCTAGACTATCATTTTATGTTGAAAACGTTTTAGGGAGATGCGATGGATCATTGGGGATCATTCAATCTTCCATTTCTTTTGTTGTTCAGTGAAATCATCCCATGTGAAGAGTCAACTCATTTAATTAAAGTTCAATTTGTAACTACATGTATTTATTTATATTGGAAGGATTTAATCATTTCCAATTATGTCTACTTATGATAAGTTAAAAGGTTTATGTTTGTCTCCATATGATAAATATATCCAACGCAAAAAAAAATATTGACATTTAAATTGTATTAATATTCATTTGCATATATTTCCCACGGAAAGTTTCCACCTCTGAATATTCCCCAAAATGTGCATCCTGTCACGGATCCCCCCGGTACTGATGCTCATTCTGTTCACCGGCTTTCTAGGCTTCACTGAACGGGATTCATTATCATCAACCCCGCACTGTCTTGTCTAATTACACACACCTGGTTCCCATATCCCCTGATTAGTATGTTATATATGTTCCCTCTCTCGGTTATTGTTCCCATGTCCGTTGGTGGTGTGAGTACCTATGCGTTGGTGCAGCTGTTAACCTGCGTGCTATATATATATATAGTGTGAATTACGGGTATCGTCCCGTTGTCGGTCAACAAGGTTTACCCTCACTCTTGTTTGGGTACAGCAGTGTTTTTGTATACGTGTTTGTTTGGCGTGTATTAAAAACCCATATAGTGTTTTCCTGCGCCGGTCTCCAAAATCCTTTATACAAGCGTGACACAACCCTAATTCTACTCAATGTAAATACATTTGACTGGTCATGATTCTCGGTCGACAGCTTAATTTGCATAATTGAGTGGTAATAAATTGGTGCGCGTGTACAATATATTTGTTATGTATCATTTACAGCACACAGTCTGGACGGAAAATCCGCCAGACAGCGCGAAAGCTGCTGCTACAGCATGTCAAACGGTAAATGCATAGGCAACGGAAGGCAGACTTCATCAGCCCGTCACACACCACTTTGCAACGAGCTGGTAGGCAGTATGCATATTTAAAACCTGCACGTTTTCCTACATATGAGCTTGGCTTTCAATTAGCCTAGCCAAAAATCAGACCATATCCGTGGAGGCAATTATTTGATACCAACTTTTTCATTTTCCAGTAGCCAAATGCACAATCCTAGTCATATTAGCAACCCATGCTAGTTGCTGCATATTAGATCTCCCCTCTTTCTACATTTATAAACTGATATTTTCATTTGGGTTACTTGAAACCCCTTGCATGTACGGTGTTTTCCTGCTAATTGCATTGAGGAAACGAACATTCGCGAGTAGCCTACTACTTGCTGCGCTTATAATGTTAAGAAACGCTAGTGTATCAACAGTTTCAACTAAACGTTCTAATCTGTTGCATCAAACGCATAGCTTTTTTACTTTTTTTTCTTCTACTGGTTGTATGAATTTGGAATCTATCATCCCACAACTGTCCCAGAGTCTGTTTGGAATTGGTCATTTCTTTCACAACTAGCTCACTAATAGAACAGGTCAACTTCTCTACTATGGGGGATAGTAGATTGACATAGACAAGTGATTTTGCTATTCGTTACTCGTCTTGCTGGCTGAGGAAAAGTACATGTGGACAGTTATTCTAACATCTTCAAAGTGCGCATCAGACTTTGGCTAGAATGACAGCACATTGTTGAATAATATAGACTTGCATGTTCTGTTAATATGACTTGTGTCATTCTGTGCACAGTGGGTGGAAGCCCTAATCAGAAGGTAAATTAAAATGCCACCGGTCAAATGTGAAACCCTGGTGTGTGTGACCGGAGACAGGCAGTCCCTAGGGTCCACACTTTCTCAACTGCTACATTAACTACTCTGTCATCCTCTGATCTCTACTGGGTATCCTACAGCAACCATGTCTGATGGGACACCAGAGTTGAAGTTCAGTCTAAAAACAAAAATGATATCCTGGAGGCTTCAAGCACACCACTACTCCCCATACTCATTTTTAACCTATTGGAAACAGCCGCTATTGAGTCACCCATCAACCCCTGCAGATAGAGAAGCTTAGCTGGCTTCTAGGCTGGGCCTCAACACAGATGAACAAATCCTGTCTGAGGGCCATGGAGTCTGCAACCTTTCCGTATTGCCTTTGAATGAGTGCTACATTCACACTTTGCCTGGGAGTAAAAAAAATCATGTAAAACTGGAATGTGGTCCTGGAGGACCGGAGTCTGTTGCTGTGCCTCTATCTGAACACATGTTCAAACACTGGGCCTACAGCTAGAGCCTACAGCTAGAGCCTACAGCTAGAGCCTACAGCTAGAGCCTACAGCTAGAGCCTACAGCTAGAGCCTACACAGACCAGAAGGACGAGACGTGCAGAGCCAGAGCTGAATGTCCATTGAGAATGAGGGAAATGACATGTAGTAAGGCTGAGTGTGCGGATGCCCAGACAGACAGAGTAATCCCCATCATCATAATAAATGTCCTTGGATGTGTCAGGCTGGGATGTGACAAATTAATTTCTGCTCTGCTGTCCAGACGTGTCCACAAACCCGTTGAGGGGCTGACGTGTAGTTGTGGATCTTTAATACGAAGACGCAGATGGTTTGGCTAGCAGAATGAGTGTAGGTTACAAAAATCACTCCAATTTGAAAAATAAAGGCAGCGGCTTGCAAATGATCAAAACGTTTTGTTCAAGGCAAAGGGGGGCGGGACGACGGCTCTACGCGAGTGGAATCAGCTGCTAGCCTACAAGCAAACTGTACGATTCACACAAAACAGGACTTGTACCGTATCCAAAACTGCCTTGATAAAGCTGTCGATTTGGCTTAAGTCTGCGTATTCTTGCTGTGCAGGCCACAGTAGTAGAATGGTGTGCACTAGCTTGTGGCTCCCCAGTCTAGGAGAGATACAGAGAGCCGGGTTCAGCCATGCTCTGGTTCACAGGGGAGCAGACAGACAGGTGCACTCCAGTGTGCTGCTGCTGCAAGCCGCAGGCTTAAGTGTGGATATGAAGGGTAAGTGTGTGCAGACTGATGTTCAGCACATTCATAAAAAAAGGTTGTTGACATGAGTGTCAACAGACAAAATAACTACTCCTGGAAAGTCCAGAGTCAGCACTCACGTAGGCTAGTCGACTAAAAACTTGCCCTCACGTCCCAAAACGCCGTACTCTAGGGACATGCGTGCTAATGTAAGGAAGGCTAGTTTTGGACACACACATACAGTGGGGCAAAAAAGTATTTAGTCAGCCACCAATTGTGCAAGTTCTCCCACTTAAAAAGAGGAGAGAGGCTTGTAATTTTCATCATAGGTACACTTCAACTATGACAGACAAAATGAGGAAAAAAATCCAGAAAATCACATTGTAGGATTTTTAATTAATTTATTTGCAAATTATGGTGGAAAACAAGTATTTGGTCAAAAACAAAAGTTTATCTCAATACTTTGTTGTATACCCTTTGTTGGCAATGACAGAGGTCAAACGTTTTCTGTAAGTCTTCACAAGGTTTTTACACACTGTTTCTAGTATTTTGGCCCATTCCTCCATGCAGATCTCCTCTAGAGCAGTGATGTTTTGGGGCTGTTGCTGGGCAACACGGACTTTCAACTCCCTCCAAAGATTTTCTATGGGGTTGAGATCTGGAGACTGGCTAGGCCACTCCAGGACCTTGAAATGCTTCTTACGAAGCCACTCCTTCGTTGCCCGGGCGGTGTGTTTGGGATCATTGTCATGCTGAAAGACCCAGCCACGTTTCATCTTCAATGCCCTTGCTGATGGAAGGAGGTTTTCACTCAAAATCTCACGATACATGGCCCCATTCATTCTTTCCTTTACACAGATCAGTCGTCCTGGTCCCTTTGCAGAAAAACAGCCCCAAAGCATGATGTTTCCACCCCCATGCTTCACAGTAGGTATGGTGTTCTTTGGATGCAACTCAGCATTCTTTGTCCTCCAAACACAACGAGTTGAGTTTTTACCAAAAAGTTATATTTTGGTTTCATCTGACCATATGACATTCTCCCAATCTTCTTCTGGATCATCCAAATGCTCTCTAGCAAACTTCAGACGGGCCTGGACATGTACTGGCTTAAGCAGGGGGACACGTCTGGCACTGCAGGATTTGAGTCCCTGGCGGCGTAGTGCGTTACTGATGGTAGGCTTTGTTACTTTGGTCCCAGCTCTCTGCAGGTCATTCACTAGGTCCCCCTGTGTGGTTCTGGGATATATGCTCACCTTTCTTGTGATCATTTTGACCCCATGGGGTGAGATCTTGCGTGGAGTCCCAGATCGAGGGAGATTATCAGTGGTCTTGTATGTCTTCCATTTCCTAATAATTGCTCCCACAGTTGATTTCTTCAAACCAAGCTGCTTACCTATTGCAGGTTCAGTCTTCCCAGCCTGGTGCAGGTCTACAATTTTGTTTCTGGTGTCCTTTGACAGCTCTTTGGTCTTGGCCATAGTGGAGTTTGGAGTGTGACTGTTTGAGGTTGTGGACAGGTGTCTTTTATACTGATAACAAGTTCAAACAAGTGCCATTAATACAGGTAACAAGTAGAGGACAGAGGAGCCTCTCACAGGTCTGTGAGAGCCAGAAATCTTGCTTGTTTGTAGGTGACCAAATACTTATTTTCCACCATAATTTGCAAATAAATTCATTAAAAATCCTACAATGTGATTTTCTGGATTTTTTTTCTCATTTTGTCTGTCATAGTTGAAGTGTACCTATGATGAAAATTACAGGCCTCGCATCTTTTTAAGTGGGAGAACTTGCACAATTGGCTAAATACTTTTTTGCCCCACTGTACATACATCCAGGCACCGATGGAGGTGTTGAGTGGTTCATTACTTCGTGCAGATGGGTCAGCTGCTCTCTGAGCCAGAGACTACTCCAGCACTGAGCGACTCAGTGAAGCATTAGACCAGGTGTAATTGGGCGGTAAAATGCATTCTCTTATCGTTCTCACATGGTTGAAAGACTATAGGCTCTTATAGATTGATATCATACTCAAATTTAAAAATGGTTGTTTTATTCAACATTCATGCGAATACAAATTTAAGTGTAGGCTATTTCAGTGCCGGCTTACAGTGACTGAACTGGGAGCTGTCCCTATACTCACCACTGCACCATGAACACTGCTCCCAAACTGCACTTCCCTATGAAAGACAGATGAGCGGTAGTGTTCAGTTTTGACCTGGTAAAATCACTACATTTCCCCATGCAGTTGAGACCCGGAGACCAGCCTGTTTTAAAGAATGAGGAATAAGTAATGTGATGATCTAACAGCATTCAGTTCCACTCAGCCCACTGTACCATGTTGAATGGCTTTTTTTAAAAAGGTCAACGTTTATACTACAGCTCTACAGCTTCTCTCCTTCCATCTTTTTTTCCTCTCTCCCTCCCTCCCTGCGGAGCAATTTCTTAATTGAAGTGAGGTTCGGTTTGGCTTTTATAACCCATAAATGTCTCTGAGCACACCCATTTGCCTTTCTCAGTTGTAGTCTATTAAAGATATGGATCTCACTACCAGCTGCAATAGGAAGGTCTTATCTGTTGTTCTCGGTTCTCGCCGATTCACCTTGAATTTTTAAAGCCTGTCCTTGAATAAGAGGAAGGCCAAAGACTGCAAATTAACAGATCCATTGTCTGATTCTAATTGTTATTTTTTTATTCATAATTTTCCTTTAGGGGCTACATTGTGGTGTTTTGTAATATTAGATAGTCGAGGCTGTTTGATCAGACACAGCCAACATATCTCAACACTAGCCTGGTTCAAGACAATTTTTATTTAACTAGGCAAGTCAGTTAAAAACAAATTCTTATTGACAATGAAGGCCAAACCCTAATCCAGACGACGCTGGGCCAATTGTGCGCCGCCCTATGGGACTCCCAATCATGGCCGGTTGTGATACAGCTTGGAATCAAACCAGGGCCTGTAGTGATGCCTTTAGCACTGAGATGCAGTGCCTTAGACCACTGCGCCACTCGCAGACTGACGACTGTTTTTGTTGCTTTTTAGTGTCCCTGTCTATCTGTCAGCACCTGCCTGGTTAGCACTAGTCTGTAGAGGCTGTTTGTGTTGTGACAGCTCCCATGGTGCTCTCTGGACCTGGGGTCACAGAGGTCATGTCTCTGACTTCCTGGGTGCAGAGGTCCCCTTGTGTTGCTGCCAGTCACTTCCTGTCTCCCCAGGGTCGTCTCCTCCCCTCCTCCGATGAATCCCTTCCCTTCAGGGTCAAGTCTTTCCCAGCAGCAAGTTCACAGCAGTCACATGGTTGACCCTGGGCCAAGAGAGCACAGTGCGGGCCTCCAGGGTGGCGCAGTGGTTAAGGGCACTGTACTGCAGCGCCAGCTGTGCCACCAGAGATTCTGGGTTCGCGCCCAGGCTCTGTCGTAACCGGCCGTGACCGGGAGGTCCGTGGGGCGACGCACAATTGGCATAACGTCGTCCGGGTTAGGGAGGGTTTGGCCGGTAGGGATATCCTTGTCTCATCGCGCACCAGCGACTCCTGTGGCGGGCCGGGCGCAGTGCGCGCTAACCAAGGTTGCCAGGTGCACGGTGTTTCATCCGACACATTGGTGCGGCTGGCTTCCGGGTTGGATGGCGCTGTGTTAAGAAGCAGTGCGGCTTGGTTGGGTTGTGTATAGGAGGACGCATGACTTTCAACCTTCGTCTCTCCCGAGCCCGTATGGGAGTTGTAGCAATGAGACAAAACAATTGGATACCACGAAATTGGGGAGAAAAGGGGGGTAAAATTTCAAATATATATATATATATATATATATATATATATATATATATATATATATATATATATATATATATATATAATTAAAAAAGCACAGTGCAAACTGACACCACGGCACAGGCAGCCCAATTTGGATATTTTTTCCACTAATTGGTATTTTGACCAATCACATATCTTTACACATCAGATCTGATTGGTGAAATGGCCAATCAGTAAAAAAATAAATAATAATTGGGCTTGGGCTGCCTAAATGCAGCCCGCTAGTATCAGAAGACAGACCAGAAGAGGCAGGCTGACACACATTAGCTGCTATAGGGCCAGGCCTATCTCATGTTGGCACAGCTGTGGTCTAAAACACAAGCATACACACTTTCATTAGACCTCTATCGTAATATCGAAGAGGCACAGAACTGAAAAGAGCCCGTGATGATTAGACATTTCTACATCTATTATCTCAAAAGAAACAGAAGGATACTAAGTGCTTTAATAGCTTTGCTTGACACAGAAAGAAACACAGTTTGATCTCACTAAGTGTTCACTTGCCTGCTTCTTTAATGACAAAGATCCTTTGGTGGGAGTGAAAGCATTGCTGCCAAGAGGCAAATCAATTCTAAAGCTGAGGACATTTGTTTGCATGCCAGCCAGCCGCCAGCTCCTCTGTGATCAATCTCACTGTGCCTTGTGTTGATTTTACAACTCAGCCGATGCCATTTCCCTCAACCGCAATAGAACGGACAGTGTTCCAGCTCGTTTGAGGAACAGAATGTCTGCATCATTGTACAGGGCTGTTAAAACCGCTGCCAAAACCAAATAAGTTGACCTTGGACTCTGTCTTATATCGTGCTCTAGGGTAGCAGAGGAGAAGGAGGATTCTCTCCATCTCTGTCTCCCACTCAGAGTCACAGCATTCTGATGATTTCTTTACACCGGGGACCAAAAACCAAGATCAACGGTTCTTCATAACCATGTGGCCTGACCAGTTGTAGTTGTTAAAAGATGGTTAATCCGGCTATACTTTGAGGGTGAAAGCAGCAGTATTCCCGTAAAAGTAGGTAATCCAGTGACGTAAAGGGAGTTTAACTGTTATCCCACTGTGAGGCTTAACAAGCATAAGCCATTCAAATTGCCACTGTGACTGTGGAGAAATTATTTTTACACAACGAACAGAACAAAAATATAAACAACGTGTCAAGTGTTGTGTCCCATGTTTCGTGAGCTGAAATAAAAGATGACAGAAATGTTCCATACACACAAAAAAACATATTTCTCATCCCTGTTTGTGAGCATTTCGCCATTGCCAAGATAATCCAACCACCTGCCATGCCATCCAACCACCCGGTATGGCATATCAAGAAGCTATTTAAACAACATTATCATTACACAAGTGCATTTTGTGCTGGGGACAATAAAAGGCCACTAAAATGTGCAGTTTTGTCACACAACAATGCCACAGATGTCTCAAGTTGAGGGAGCATGTAATTGGCATGCTGACTGCAGGAATATCCACCAGAGCTGATACCAGAAAATTGAATGTTAATTTCTCTACCATAAGCCGCCTACAGCGTGGTTTTAGAGAATTTGGCAGTACGTCCAACGGGCCTCACAAATGTAACTATGCCACACCAGGACCTCCACATCAGACTTCTTCACCTGCCGGATCGTCTGAGACCAGCTACCCGGATAGCTGATTAAACTGTTTGCACAACCAAATCATTTCTGCACAAACGGTCAGAAACCATCTCAGGAAAGCTCATCCGCATGCTCGTTGTCCTCACCAGGGACTTGACCTGACTGCAGTTTGGCGTCGTAACCGACTTCAGTGGGCAAAAACTCACCTTCAATAGCCACTGGCAAGCTGGAGAAGTGTGCTCTTCACTGAATAATCCTGGTTTCAACTGTACCGGCGTTGGGGAATAATCAGAATTGGTGGTAACATAGATAAGATGTTTTATTTTCATGATATGCTTATGAGTTATTTCTCATAAGAATGTATTTTGTTGTACTATAGTGGTGGCCATTGGCAGTTATCTGTTCTATGTCAAGACTAAGTTGCATGGGCCACAGAGAGGGGAGAGGTCAAGGTGTCATCATGTGTAAACATATATTTTGCTCCACTGTGTCTGTGTGTCACTCCCTACTTTTCCCATCGGGGAGAGGAGGATGGCAGTGTCTGGAATCATTCTATGCTCCCCGTGAGCTTGTCCAGGATTGGTTGTATTTAGAATTGGTTGTATCTAAATGACAATTTGATATATGCCTGTTGATATGGAGGATTGGTTTATGGTTCTGGGTTTGAGTAAGGAGACAAAGCTGAACGATTTATTATGTCTATGCTGTCTGACTATGTGTGTTCTTTGCTATTAAAGGATCTCAGTTGCAATGTAGAGGGGGCTCTCAGAGAATTCATTGATAGACACTGAATTGATCTGAGAGTCACAGGGTTGTGATAGAGCTCATATAATTAAAGATGGACTTGGATAACTAACTCTGACTTGTGTTGTGGTTTGCTCCCATGATTTGGTAAATAGAGGAAATTTCCACAACACCGGGCAGGTGGCAAACAGTGTGTATGGCGTGTGGGCAAGCAGTTTGCTTATGTCAACGTTGTGAACTGAGTGCCCCATGGTGGCAGTTGAGTTATAGTCTGGGCAAGGAATAAGCTATGGACAAGGAACACAATTGCATTTTATCAATGGCAATTTGAATGCACAGAGATACCGTGATGAGATCCTGAGGCCCATTGCCAATACCTAACCAAGTTTTCTTCCAGCTTGACCCACTTAACTATAGCCTGGTTCCAGATCTGTTTGTGTGTTTGGCTTTACAATGACAATACGTGAGTTGGCAAGAGAGCACAAACAGATCTGGGAACCAGGCTGACATTAACCATGGTAAGTAGGGCTGCACTATATCGGCAAATAATCAAATTGCGATTTAGATCAAAACACTTGGATGAACTGTTGTAATTATATAAATAAAATTTGTTTTCTGATTCTATGGTTGGTGTTTGGCATGACAACTAAATGACAAAACCAGGTACACTAGAAGTTTATGTGACAGGGTAGAAACCAAAGTGTTGGTCAGTGTGTTACATGGTAGGAACCAAAGTGTTTGGTCAGAGTTTCCCAGGGGACCCTTATTACATTTGAATGTTACATTCATGGCACTTAAAACAATTGCAGCCTCATGCAACATGGATATTGCACATGTCAATATTGCAATTTCAATTAATCGCGCAGCCCTAAATGGTAAGCATCACTTAATTTCACTATTAGCCTACAAAATGTTAATTTATGTAAGAGATGGAGTGCATAGGAGCCTATCAGAACCCAATGATGTTGACGAGTCCCACATTTCAGATTTCACCCAAGCCATTTGAGGACATGTGAAAACCTCGGTGGCTCTGAGAAAACAGCCATTTAATCCCAAACAGATCTCTGCAGGCAGCTGTGGGAAGATTAGCATTGACAAACTACAGTGTGTGTAGCCTGTTGGGATGAGAGAAACAGTTAGGAGGATTGTAGGGTCAAAATAGAATGGGGGCCTAGGGGTTAGAGGTCAGGAGTCATAGTGTTGAGGAGAGACCGGAGAGTCCCAGTGGCTGTCAGAACCATGTAGTCTCGTCAACAAAGAAAAACACCCTTTTGGAAGCTTTAAAAAAATAAAAAAATTCAAGACGGGGAAAAAAAACCGAAGAAGAGAACAAACATGTCCACGCTGACCCTGTGTGAAAAATCATCCAAATGTTACTGCCAGGGCTCCAAGTACAAAGAAGAAAGGATGTAAAAACAGCTACAGTCAATGGGTGCTTGGCCCAAAATCCCCCCCCCCCCATCTCTTTCCTCTCCTCCTCACCATCCTCCCCTTTTCGCCTTCCCTGAATGCCCCTGAGTGTTAGTCTTTGATCTGGAGGAGCTGCCCGCAACTTGTAACGCACAGAGCATTATTGGCTCTGGAGTACATCATGCTTCCTGTAACTGTCCTTCCCTCAGTCTAACTCTCCGACACAGACGCAGGCAGAACTCATAAGCACAGCACTCATAAGCACAGTGTCCGGAGGTTGAGGATGGAGGAACCGAAAGCAAGATGGCACAGCAGAGGTTTGGAGTGATGAGGATCGTAGGGAGGAATAACGCTACTCTTGAATTATTATTGAAATGTGGTGTGCTTTCTGGTGCCAGCTGACTGCCGTAGCTTCACCCAAGCGGGTGCTTCATTCTGGTAATAGTGAAGGAGTAGCTAGCCTAGACCTACTCCAGAGTGCATGAACTGCAGTGGCTGAGCTCAAACTTCAACCGAGTCACACAGAGGGGAGGGACAGCGAGACACCTTGATGACACAGACCGGCTTTGCTTGCTCCTCCCCCTTATGACCACTTTCCTCCGATGACCGCTCAGGCCAGGAACTTTCCTGACCCTCTCATGACCTTCCATCTCATGAATGATGTTTTTTCTAAATTGCTTGTCTTTTTTTGTTGCTTTAAAATGCTTTGAGATTTTAATGAATAGCACTTTTATTATTATTATTATAATAAACAGAGCCTTGCACAGTCAATGTTATTTACCCTCAATGGCAGAGCTCTGTCTCTCTCTCTCCCTCCACACTGTGTGCATCTCTGACCCCAGTACCACAGCAACGTCCTTAAAATAACTCTGTCAAAGCTGCTGCTGTGTTTTTTATGACTAAAACAGGTCTGTTTTGGAAGAGGTTGTTTTTTTGTTGTTGCCATAACTCAACACGACATAAATGATTGATCATATATTGATGTGGTTCTCGAGACGTTCGACTCCTCTCCAGGCATTGTAATGCAGAACTGTGTTTCTGGAACACTCCAGACTTCACCTGGCTCGTGGGCTGAGCTAGAAGACCATATACAAGGTCTAAATACAGGTGGCGATGAAAAGTGAACGAACCAGTCAGAATTATTCATATATTGCACTTGAGATAAAAACAAATTTAAAACGAAATCCTTCAAACCTTTTCTTAAAAGCCTACTTTTTTTTTTACCTCGGTTGCTTATCGACTTCGTCCAAGGCTCCTTAAGTCGTCTTCTGCTCAGTTTAACAGGGATTCATGGATATGGTACCGCTGCCCTTCGTGATGATAAAGTCCAACCATTACTACTCTGGGTTATGCAGATGACTGCGCTATTCCACCACATTCAAATCAGGCTCCTGCAACATAGGTGACAGCAATAGATGTGCTCCTTCCACACATATACCATGAACATGCACGCACACGTCGATTGAAAGAGCAAAGGAAATGGCTCCTTAATTGATCAAAACACTGAACACAAAGTGTGTGCATGGTCTCGTTCGACCTCTCTCGGCAGCTTGTGCTTCCAGTGGTCCCTCTCTTCCCCTGAACCTCTAGGCCGACTTCTGGTTTCAGTTAGCGCTCACAAAAATGACCCGCTGCAGTAGCAGCTAGCTGAGCAACTGTCAAAACAACTGGGCCCTCCTCCTCCAGATGACCTTGACTACAGGCTCTCATTCATTCATTCATCCATCCATTCTCTACTGTACAGTTGAACAATTCACTCATCTGGGACACGGACCTAGTTCCAATTCTAAGCCACAGACCTTGAAATGACCACTCCTCAGGAATAAAAAAGGAGAACTTGTACGCACTCTTTGGCCCCTGCTTTAAAGGGGATGTGTCTCCTGTCCTTGCATGTACACAGATAAGCTAGTGGTCGGTACTCCTTTTTAAAATGTCAGCGTATTTCCCTACGACTCAAAGCATCTGCATGTTTAATCCACACTGACACCATTTAAAAGTAGATCAGACCACGGCCAGATCATTACTGTACCTGCAGACAGACAGTTGAGGTGGCCTACGAGATTGCAGATCGTGACTATCAGGGAGATACATGGCCAATGGCAGCCAGGGACATAATGAAACACTCCATAGAACATTCACTTGTTGTGAACATACAGCCATTTACAAGCAAGGACCAGGGGGAGCCGGGGCCCATCGGCAGGCAATAATTAGCCTGAGAGAGACTGGCACGGATACAGCAGTATTCTTTTCAGGCCCATCACAATAAATCCCTAGCCTAGCCCCGAGTGAATAGATGGGCTGTTGTGCAAGAAAACAAGCATCTCCCGTGAGATTATATAGCAGGCATGTGTGTGTGCTGTCAGAAGACCCAGAGCTTCACCCAACATCTTTCAAAATGCAGCTGTTCTCCCGAAAACATGACCGAACACCCAAGTGGCAGAAGCTAGGCCAATCGTAACTGTTCCCAGAAGCTAGGCCAATCGTAACTGTTCCCAGAAGCTAGGCCAATTCTAACTGCTCCCTCCTTATCTTGTGATTCCGCAACAGATTTGAATCACATTAGAATGCTATTATGCTATTAGTTCCATTTGAGCAATTGCTGATTGTTAATTGGAGTAATAATTGGTTTAATCTGGCAAAATCCAACTACTATGCAGAAACCAACGGACAGAAGACACACAAGTCTTTCTACACCCATGGAATGGGGCTCCCGAGTGGCGCAGCTGAATCACAGGCTGAATCACATCCGGCCGTGATTGGGAGTCCCATAGGGCGGCGCACAATTGGCCCACGTCGTCATTGTAAATAAGAATTTGTTCTTAACTGACTTGCCTAGTTAAATAAGGGTTAAATAAATAAAACATTCCAGCATTACTCTTCTCATTAGTTAATATAAGAGAGAGAGGTTTTTCTGAACTACCAGGTTCATTCCCCAATCTCATTAAAGGATGGAACTCAAAATGTAGGTCTCTGCTCTGCCCCCTCTCAGATTCATCATTACCTCCTCCTTCCTTTTCAATTACTGCAGATTCTGCCCCAGAGAGTGAGCCATGTTTATCCTGGCTAAGGACGTCATTTTGGATTTCTTTTAATGACAAGTTTTTGGTCATTTTTCCACTCCGTCTTCCTCTCTCTGCCTCTTTCTAACACTCTCCCACTCACAATGTCTGTTCTGGAAAAGGTTGTGTCGTCCAAGTGAATACGATTTGTTGCCTGCAACTTGGAATAGCCTTATTCTTGGCAAAAAGGTGGGCTGTGTGAGATATCACTTTAAGCAAATAGACTACACCAGGCTAAACACTACAAACGTGTTCCTCGGTTTCTGTCTGTCTGTTTGCTCGGTGTTCCTAATGTGACTAGTGTCACACTGTCGCCCCAGAGCCACATAGGGAAGTTATGCGGAGGTGAAGAGGTAGTCCTACTCTGTGTCGTCAGCAAGACAGTCACAGCTGTAACATTCAGTTCCTCAACAATTTGCAATGATGTTTGTCCCCTCAAGCTAATATCTCACTGCTCAATATCACACATCACAACCACACACCATTTCACACATCACAACCCCAACATCACACATCACAACCCCACACAACATCACACAACCCCACACAATATCACACATCACAACCCCACACCATTTCACACATCACAACCCCACACAACATCACACAACCCCACACAATATCACACATCACAACCCCACACATCACAACCCTGCACCATTTCACACATCACAACCCCACACAACCCCACACAACATCACACAACCCCACACAACATCACACATCACAACCCCACACAACATCACACATCATAACCACACACCATTTCACACATCACAACCCCACACAACATCACACAACCCCACACAACATCACAACCCTGCACAACCCCACACAATACCACACAATATCACAGCCCTACACAACACCACACAACCCCGCACCATTTCACACATCACAACCCCGCACCATTTCACACATCACAACCCCACACAACATCACACATCACATCACAACCCCACACCATTTCACACATCACAACCTCAACATCACACATCACAACCCCACACAACATCACACAACCCCACACAATATCACACATCACAACCCCGCACCATTTCACACATCACAACACAATATCACACAACACAACCCCGCACCATTTCACACATCACAACCACAACATAACACAACCCCACACAATATCACACATCACAACCCCACACAACATCACACAACCCCACACATCACAACCCCGCACCATTTCACACATCACAACCCCACACAACATCACACAACCCCACACAATATCACACATCACAACCCCGCACCATTTCACACATCACAACCCCACACAACCCCACACAATATCACACATCACAACCCCGCACCATTTCACACATCACAACCCCACACAACCCCACACAATATCACACATCACAACCCCGCACCATTTCACACATCACAACCACAACATCACACAACATCACAACCCTGCACAACCCCACACAATACCACACAATATCACAGCCCTACACAACACATCACAACCCCGCACAATACCACAACCCCACACAATATCACACATCACAACCCCGCACCATTTCACACATCACAACCCCACACCATTTCACACATCACAACCCCACACAACCCCACACAATATCACACATCACAACCCCGCACCATTTCACACATCACAACCACAACATCACACAACATCACAACCCTGCACAACCCCACACAATACCACACAATATCACAGCCCTACACAACACATCACAACCCCGCACAATACCACAACCCCGCACAATATCACACAACCCCACATCACACAATACCACAACCCCACACAATATCACACAACCCCAGATCACCACACAATATCACAGCCCTGCACAACATCACCACACAATATAAATGTATTTCCCAATGTTTCTCCTCACTAGTTGAACAATAGGTCCAGGTTGATGTGAAATGTTCCAAAAACAGGGAGAGAGAATAGAGAGAGAGTACAGATAATTGGAGGCAGAAGAGGCAGCCTGACAAAGGGAACAGAATTAAGTGATATACAAGCCGGAGGACACACAACAGTGATAATTAAATTAGCCCATTGGCTGACAGGGCCAGGGGAAACATCAACAGTTAAACAGTTGCTCTCAGCCTATAAAGGTCCATTCAACTCAAGATAATCCATTCCAATTACTCAGATTTGTTTGATCTTTCTATTTTCATTTTTGACATTTTAAGCATAGCCTAAGACATTCAGGAGTTTTGTAGTAGCCAATCTTAAGCGAAATCAGGAGTTTTCATTAAAAGAGATCACACTGTCATTAATTGTTATTCAAAGGGGACAAGATTAGCATGGTATGTTATTAGCATAGTGCTAGTGATTTAAGTTCCTTCAGTAGTCAGTATGGACCAGGGAGCTGCTGCTACTGAGTGGGAGGCAGTGGTAGGAGTATACACATCGTGGCCCTCACAGTACCCACACAGTGACGGCCTGGTTTGTACATCTGCATCAGAGGGTAAACTAGAGGGCAGGAAGAGTCACGGCACAGAGACAGACAGACAGACAGACAGAGAGAGAGAAGCTGGTCCTGCTACATCCGTTGATCTGGCCTTGGCCCGCAGTGCCAGAGTGCGTGAGGGACGAGTGTGTGTGTGTGTGACTGCCAACTTACCATCTAGGTCTA
This sequence comes from Oncorhynchus mykiss, assembly GCF_057628025.1. Classification (NCBI taxonomy): domain Eukaryota; kingdom Metazoa; phylum Chordata; class Actinopteri; order Salmoniformes; family Salmonidae; genus Oncorhynchus; species Oncorhynchus mykiss. The sequence continues at coordinate 31,163,071 of NC_143039.1, forward strand.
ATCATCCGACCACGCTCTCTGACAACCCAGTACCGTCACAGGTGGGAGACGGACTATTCTCCCGAATTCTGAAATAGACGGCGGACTGACTCACACATGCATGCGCACCCTCCTACGCACACGCGGTGTGAGCAAGGAATGGTGTCCTCTTTGGCCATAGTTTTTGCCTGCCCGCTTGGATGTTATGGAGCAGCCAAATATCCCCGCTATGCCCAACTTGCTCTCGACAAAGGCCCTAGATCAGATGAAGCATATCGTGGCTTTTAACTGCTGGCTGATCGTCAAGCCCTGGTAGAGCAATAAGACAACCCCAGGCATCCACTGGGCCTTTCAGTGCTGTCAGTTACACAGTCAAAGGGCGACAGGTTCCCTAACTGAAAGACATGGACACAATGAATCCTTGGTAATTCAGATGGATGTGCAACAGCATGGACGAATGATGGATGGATGGGTGAGAGATGGAAGGAGAGGAGAGAGGGAGGGAAAGAATGCTTTTAAAAGCCTTATCAGAACAGGGATGCACACAGTAATTGCGTTCCACTTGATTTGCTCAGAGGGGCCTGATGACACCCACACACGTACACCTCAGAGTGAACCCATCCCGTGGACTAGCTCGCTGCCTGCTGCGTTAAACACTGGTTTTATTCCCTCTTTATGCTAATCGCTGTTATCGGTCTCTGCCAAGCAGGCTGGAGAGCTGAGTGTTTCAAATGAGACCACATTCAATCAACACATAGTCCATATTTAGACTGGGTCTCTCTCTCTCGTGTGATCTCCATCTTCCTCCACAGGTCTAGCAGAGAGCGATGATGAGATCGCGAAGCCACCAGAAATGGAAAGTTGTGGGATCCATCATGTTCGCAGAACGGCTCTTTCCAACAGACAAGAACTGACGACATCAGCTACCGTTCAGACACAGAGGTGAAATATGCATGATAGCATGAGTGAACAGGCCTATCACATCAGATTAGCTGTCTGGAGGGAATGGGAGGGAAGAGGGACGAGATCTACGACCTAAACAGGAAGGAAGAGGGGTCAAAGGTTACCACAACAGCTAGAGACTGTGCCTTTAGGAGCCTCAGGGGCCATGAAATGTCCCTCACTCTCCCATAGTATAGTCACGATACAGGAACTACAGGCTCCCTAGGCCTCTCTGGAGACTATCACTGGCTATTGGAGCAGCAAAGACACCTGGACATGCATATAATATCATATTAACATAGGCCTACATGATAACTAAAACCATAGGGTTAACGGAAGAGGCCTGGGAACCTGTACTTCCTGTGTCTTGACTGGGTCCATATATGTTAAAAGAAGAGGTAGAACGAGGATCGGAACCCCCTTCCAGAATTCACCTGCGAAATCGTGATTTTGTCCAAAGCACCGGAAGTAATGCTGCTCGTTACCTCACGCATCCCGTTGAATCATGACAGATCTACGGTACCGTTTACGTAGTCTGTCCACAAGAGATTATGAGAGCAACTAAGGGAGGTGTATGTAAAAATGTCTGACTACCCCCCTCGGTCTCAGCTAGACCCTCCACTTTGCCTCGTCATCCTAAATGCCCTAAACTGCCCCTTCAGACTCCGCTTTCCTCAAATTGGATTTCCAGTGTAGTCTCTGGCTCCACATCATAGGCTGCATACCGAGAGCTTTAGAAGGTCCTTTAGGCAGTGTGACAATGTTCACGTCTGCTGCTAGAGCACATACTTTTAGTCTTATTGGATGTATAACACGTTTTATTTCCCAAATGGAGGAGAGAGAGAGAAACAGAGACCCAGAGAGAGAGAGAGAGGGAGAGAGCACTGCAACAGTCTGGTTCACCCCAAGGCTCTCATTCAGTATTGAGGAGAGAGTCTGGGCCTGATATTCAGAAACAATGTTTCTGTGCACTCACTGTCTGGTGGGGGAACGGGTTTGCAGGGAGCAGACACAAAGAGCAGAGAAAGTAGCCTCATTCAAAGAGAACCCATCTTTATTCTATGAAAAGAAGAACATGGAGACGGAACAGCAAAGCGGACAAAACAACTCAAGGCCTGACCAGAAAGAGCAAGGGAGCAAGATCCTGCCCTTCTGAATTGAAGATCCTGCCTTTCTTAGAAACCAGTGGGAAAATACATATCGACCTGTCAACAACAGCAAGCTCTCTTACATAAACCAATCCTTTCCAATAAATAAATATATATATTAATTTTTTTAACATGACCAACCTTTCAGAACCACTTCTCAGTTCAAATGTGGTCCCGACTCCTCTTCAGCCTGTCCACAGATTGTGCCGTATCCCTCCCTGCTAGCTGGTAAAAAAAATAGCACTGTAACATGCTTCTGTTGGGAAAGCTGCTCGGAATGGAGGTTTGAGTGGATAGAGAGAGTGGGTCGAGGGAGAGAGACAGAGAGAGACAGGGAAAGAGGATAAGAGGAGAGAGAGGGGGAAGGGAGAGAGAGCTGTAGAACGTTCTAGAGGGAATAGTCAACTCCATAGTTAGACTCAGAGGCAGACTGCCTCAACCTAACCTGTTGCCTCTGTTGACAGTGAGGCATGGTGGCATGCAAACAGAAACATAACTAAGTATTTAGTTATAGCCTCAAAACAGTAGGTCAAAATGTAATCTTGTTGTCTGTCTGATTTAGCTTTTTCCATGGACAAAATGACACAGATGTAGTGTATTGTTCTACCACACTGTTAGTGTCATGAGTACAGCAGGCTATTAGAGACATCAGCTAACATACCTACAGAACAATGTCCCCAGTTTTCACAGCAAGCATCCCACCTGCTCAACACTGGATGACCAGCTCCATGAGGCATTCCGACATTCCGGTAAAGGTCACAGGCTCAGGACTCATCGTGGTTGAATGGATAGTTTGAGGTCAGGCGACGTAGGCCTATTCTAATCTATGACAAGCCTGCTGCAAAGTATTTTTCTTCGTCCATAGTCACAAAACAACAACCATCTAAAAGTAGTGTGTGCTGTCAATTGCTGCTTCTGAAAAGTGAATTTGCCATCCCCGTGGTTCAAACTTCAGAAGAGCATTGAGCCAGTAATCAACCTTTTGCTGGTTCGAATCCCAGAGCAAACTAGGTGAAAAATCGTTCAATGTGCCCTTGAGCAAGGCACTTAACCCTAATTGCTTCTGTAAGTCGCTCTGGTTAAGAGCGTCTGCTAAATTACTAAAATGTCAAATGTAAGGGTGGTCCTACTATTCCAGCAATGGCTGCTAAATCTCTGAAGAATTTTGAGCAAGGGGGCTTTTAAGTGGCGAGAAAAGTAATTATGATGAGTGCTGTTAGCGTATTAGCCTAAACTTTATTTGTTATGAGGGGTAGCTAGGAAGATTATGCTTTTCAGATGTTTTAAGCTCATTCAAAATGACACAGCATTGGAATCTAACATCCCATCTCCACAACAGTTAGCCTAAAACAAGCTCCAACTGGAAAAGCCATTACGAAAGTCCACATGAATCTGTGCAATTGGCCATCATAGCAGGAAGCTGTGGATGCCTCAGCTGGACAGAGGTTGTTTTCGTGATGACCAGAACCTGCCTGCCGTTTCCTGGAGGAAGAGGAATCCCTCATTTGTCCGTACACAGCGGTCAGTTTGGAGTCAAAGCCGCTGTACTCCCTAGGATTCATCAAATTAACCTGAAACTGAGAACCTGAACTGAAAGATCTGGAGCTCTAAGCATTTCTGTTGCCAGTATACTGGGTATGCAGAGGCTTTGGCCGTCTGACTCTGATAGGCATCTTCAGTTTCTCATTGATCTCTCCCATGATTGAAATCTGCATGTTTCAAACCCTGATTTATGCGAGACAACAAAATAGATGTTGGGGAATTCTTCTTGGCCCAATTTCTGAAAAACTCTAGTCACTCTTCCAGGTACGAACTAAGATGTTGAGATTTGAAGTGAAGTGATTGTGGTGGAAATCTGGCATCCACTGCACATCCAGAGACTGTTGTGATAGCAACCACCTGGTGTTGAAATCTGTCGTTCTGAGCTGAGGTGCTGAGAAAACAGAGACCGTAAGAAACTGTGAAATCTATATTCCAGAGGAAAAGTTGGACAAAGCCGGTAATATTCAAATCTCTCACATTGGTGGAGTCAGATGACCCGTTACTGTTCGCCTAGAGACAGAACAAAAGCCGTTTGTCTCGGAGAATCGCCAATGGGATAATCATCCATTTCACAACCATATCGGTGGAAGATAGAACTGTGGAGACGAGGCAGGATAAACAGATGGAGAATTTTCAAATTACGTCTTATCAAAACACAACTGACATTTCCACCACCACATGAAAGGAGAGGAAACAGTGCAAGCTAGCAACAAGGTTCCCCAGAGACATTGTAACCTACCCATGAGCCATCTTCTAGCAAAAAATATTTTATTAGCTCAGACCAATTAAGGAATAATGCTTCTGATGTCGGCACATCTTAATGAGATCAATTGCCAAGCGTGCCAACTGCCAACCCTTCAATTTTATGAGACAACCCAGTGTCTTTTCGAGTAACTGTCAGATTTTATTAGACAGGACATTTCTACAGGGGCTGTTTCTCCTCTCCCGTCGCCTTTCTCACTCTAAATCTCTCTCCCTCTCGGTTTCACTTTGTCCCATTTAGCACCGACAGCCAGAGTCACAAGTGACACAAGTGTTCCGTGACAATGATTATGATCTGGTGACACCAGGCTCTGCTTCACTGATAGAATAGCTCTTTGATCTCAGAGTGTAAAATCCCTACTCTGACAAAAACCACTCTGACATGCACACTCAACGCAACAGAAACATTTCTCTGCATTATACGGTGCTCCTGTTGCAGTTCACATTACCACGGCAATCTCACTGTCATCCTGCTTGTTTTGAGGCCTGCTCTAGTCTAGGTCAACACAAAGAAGCGTACAAACTGGAAACTGCATGGGGTGTGTGTGTATTAGCTGCATACGGCTTACTTAGTCATACACACTAGTCTACGTTGTTAGGCTACATAACATCCTCTTTCACGGCGACTCTGGTTCACTGGAGAGTCAATGTTGTAGATTCCCCTTTTTTCTTGGAATCTGCTCCCCTTGAAAAAGGAACAACCATTTCTTCTTTGTTGAGAGGTTCCCTCTCCTGTTCTGTTTTTCATCTCTAGATGAGTCTCTGTCTTGGCAAACCTGAACACGCAACACTGTGGCCATGTGGGATGCGGGAATGACATCATTATGTAGCCTGCGCATGAAGGCACTCAGAGTTTGATGTCAGGAAAACCAACCTCTCACTCAACATCAACAAAAAGCAAAGGAGATGATCGTGGACTTCAGGAAACAGCAGAGGGAGCACCCCCCTATCCACATCGAAGGGACAGCAGTGGAGAAGGTGGAAGGTTCCTGGGCGTACACATCACAGACAAACTGAAATGGTCCACTCACACAGACAGTGTGGTGAAGGCGGCGCAACAGCACCTCTTCAACCTCAGGAGGCAGAAGAAATTTGGCTTGTCACCCAAAACTCTGACAAACTTTTACAGATGCACAATCGAGAGCATCCTGTCGGGCTGCATCACATCCTGGTAAGGCAACTGCACCGCCCTCAACTGCAAGGCTCTCCAGAGGGTAGTGCGGTCTGCACAACGCATCACCGGGGCAAACTACCTGCGCTCCAGGACACCTATAACACCTGATGTCACAGGAAGGCCAAAAAGGTCATCAAGGAAACAACCTGGGGTGGCAGGTAGCCTAGTGGTTAGAGCGCTGGACTAGTAACCGAAAGGTCAAATCCCCGAGCTGACAAGGTAAAAATCTGTCGTTCTACCCTTGAACAAGGCAGTTAACCCACTGTTCCTAGGCTGAATTTGTTCTTAACTGACTTGCCTAGTAAAATAAAGGTCAAATAAAAAAAATGCCACTTTAATAAATGTTAAAATATCTTAGTATAAAATACATATGACTAATCTATCTACTGCACCTTGCCTATGCCGCTCGGCCATCGCTCATCCATAAACTTATATGTACATATTCTCCATCACCCCTTTAGATGTGTGTGCATTGGGTAGTTGGGGAATTGTTAGATTACTTGTTAGATATTACTGCACTGTCGGAACTAGAAGCACAAGCATTTAGCTACACTCACAATAACATCTGCTAACCATGTGTACGTGACCAATAACATTTGATTTGATTTTGATTGGAAGCATATGTACCATGATGTGTCACAGAGGTAGGTAATGACAACCAATCTCAGAGCTCTGGGGGTGGAGGAACATTGTCTGTCTTCATTCAGGCTTAACAGGGCAGACCAAAGACACAGATGGGGCGGCAGGGTAGCCTAGTAATTAGAGCGTTGGTTGCAAGTTCAAATCCCCGAGCTGACGACAAGGTACAAATCTGTCGTTCTGCCCCTGAACAGGCAGTTAACCCACTGTTCCTAGGCCGTCATTGAACATAAGAATTTGTTCTTAACTGCCTAGTTAAATAAAGGTTAAAACAAAAATAAATTGTAAAAAATTAAAACGTGTACACACACACACTGCAGTTAGGCTATTTAAGCTACACTGATGCCTTCACAATCCAAAAAGTGGCCTCCCCTTGACAGCCCTTTGGTCTGCCTACGCACTACAGCCCAAAGATTTCCTGACTGGCTTCGACCAGAAGCCAAGTAAATCCAACCCCTGCCGTTTTGTTATCCGTCTACAAGCAGAAACCCCCTGATAGGACCCTTTCACACGATAAGAAACAGCAACAGTGGTGAGGATTTCTTTCCCAACAATGTTCTCTTCCAGCAAGATCACAAGCATCCCAAGGCTTTAGGCTTATTTTTCAAAGCTCGCAATATGACAAACCCAGTTGTATTCATGTACACTAACACATGCACTGTGTCTATGCTTGCCCACATGCACTGTGTCTATGCTTGCCCACATGCACTGTGTCTATGCTTGCCCACATGCACTGTGTCTATGCTTGCCCACATGCACTGTGTCTATGCTTGCCCACATGCACTGTGTCTATGCTTGCCCACATGCACTGTGTCTATGCTTGCCCACATGCACTGTGTCTATGCTTGCCCACATGCACTGTGTCTATGCTTGCCCACATGCACTGTGTCTATGCTTGCCCGCTTCAACTCTGAAATGGAGAATGCTCAAATAGCACCTTCACTCGAGGGGCGAGACGCCAACTCTAGCCCTGATACTGGAAATATTCCTAGCTACTGGAACTGGGTTAAAAACTCACCCAGTAAACAATCCTCATAACGAATTAGCAACACGGCTCCTCGCAAACTAGTATCACGTTTTACAGCTACCCTAAAATTTTGCGCACTACCAAGTTCCCACAGACTGAATCAAAGACTGGTTCAAATTATGTTCAGAAAGATACTAGAGGAAGGAGTTCAACTTCCTGTAAGAAGCACTCGAGGATATTGTTGTTGGGCAGCCCCCCCGCAGTGACTCTTCTTATTAACACACTATGCAAAAGCTATTATCGTCTTCTCAGGAATTCAGCCTTCTTTGTGTTGATCTCACCAACCCCCATCGGCACACCTCTGAGAAGCAGAGGTTCTGTTGAGATTACATCGTGTAGGTGTTATATCTGATTGGAAGTTAACGTTACAGTAATTCTATTGATAAACAACTCAGATTTTGAATCCAAACAACTCAGATGTTATACACTGTCTTAGATTCATTGTCTTTGTTCTCTTTTTTGTTCCTGACCTGCTGTGGTGAGATTCTCTCTCTCTCCCTCTCTGATCATGCTTAGAAGTGCCTCGTAATGCTTTGAAACTTAAGCTTCATATAATGTAAGTCATTAAATACAGTTAGAATTCCATTCTCATGACCATTCCTTGATTTTAGACAGCTAAAAGCATAATACTTGCACATGGTCTACATAGCACCTTGCATATTGCTAAATCATCTTTACGGAGTCAGATATACATATAATAGACTCTTTGCATGCGAGGTATGCAATATAGCGCATGCTTACATATCAAATATTACCACATTACATTCTCCAAATGGAGAGAGAGTAAGGAAATACAATATCAACACCAGGTGAAGTGACACAAGGTCCGGTAACTAGTGTTACACTGCAAGCCACGTAAATGCTCCCTCTTTCCTACGTTGCAAAGGGGTTCAAGTGGGGCCACACAGAAGTATCCTACTACTTACTGCCAGGTGCACTAGCAGTTCCGCATCCAAATCGGGTAGACATATGCTACCAACGTGAGATAGTCCGGGAAGTGCGTCAGCCCTCACTACCAAACAGAGCGGATCATTGTACCTCCCCTGCCCATGCCTCCTTCTCACGTTCAGAGGTTACAGCATGCTATTGGGATAATCTCTCATGTGATGAAAAAAACATGTTTGAGCGCACTAGGGTAATCAAATGCCCTGAGCATAATCTAGACTATCATAGAGTTAGTTCTGGGTCACACTGACCAGGATGTGGCTCAGCCCGAGGTTTTCTTGGATTCACTGGTTGCATCCCAAATGGTACCCTATTCCCTATATTTATTTTCACCTTTATTTAACCAGGTAGGCCAGTTGAGAACAAGTTCTCATTTACAACAGCGACCTGGCCAAGATAAAGCAAAGCAGTGCGACAAAAACAACAGAGTTACACAAACAAGTAGAAAAGAAAAATTGAAAAATCTATGTACAGTGTGTGCAAATGTAGAAGAGTAGGGAGGGAGGTAGGCAATAAATAGGCCACAGAGGCAAAATAATTACAATTTAGCATTAATAGTGGAGTGATAGATGTGCAGATGATGATGTGCAAGTATAGATACTGGGGTGCAAAAGAGCAAGAGGGTAAGTAATAATATGGGGATGAGGTAGTAGGGTGTGCCATTTACAGATTGGCTGTGTACAGGTACAGTGATCGGTAAGCTACTCTGACAGCTGATGCTTAAAGTTTTAGAGGGAGATATAAGACTCCAGCTTCAGAGATTTTAGCAATTCGTTCCAGTCGTTGGCAGCAGAGAACTGGAAGGAAAGGCGGCCAAAGGACTGTTGTCTTTGGGGATGGACAGTGCAATATACCTTCTGGAGCGTGAGCTACGGGTGGGTGTTGCTACAGTGACCAGTGAGCTGAGATAAGGCGGGGCTTTACCTAGCAAAGACTTATAGATGACCTGGGGCCAGTGGGTTTAGCAACGGATATGTAGTGAGGGCCAGCCAACGAGAGAATACAGGTCGCAGTGGTGGGTAGCATATGGGGCTTTGGTGACAAAAAGGATGGCACTGTGATAGACTACATCCAGTTTGCTGAGTAGAGTGTTGGGGGCTATTTTGTAAATGACATCGCCGAAGTCAAGGATCAGTAGGATAGTCAGTTTTACGAGGGTATGTTTGGCGGCATGAGTGAAGGAGGCTTTGTTGCGAAATAGGAAGATGATTCTAGATTTAATTTTTGGATTGGAGATGCTTAATGTGAGTCTGGAAGGAGAGTTTACAGTCTAACCAGACACCTAGGTATTTGTAGTAGTCCACATATTCAGTCAGAACCGTCCAGAGTAGTAATGCTAGTCGGGCGGGAGGGTGCGGGCAGAAATCGGATGAAGAGCATGCACTTAGTTTTACTAGTATTTAAAAGCAGTTGGAGGACACGGAAGGAGTGTTGTATGGCGTTGAAGCACGTTTGGAGGTTTGTTAGCACAGTGTCCAAAGAAGGACCAGATGTATACAGAATAGTGTCGTCTGCGTAGAGGTGGATCAGAGAATCACCAGCAGCAAGAGCGACATCATTGATATACACAGAGAAGAGCGTCGGCCCGAGAATTGAACCCTGTGGCACCCCCATAGAGACTCCCAGAGGTCTGGACAACAGGCCCTCCAACTTGACACACTGAACTCGATCTGAAAAGTAGTTGGTGAACCATGCGAGGCAGTCATTTTAGAAACCAAGGCTATTTAGTCTGCCGATAAGAATGTGGTGATTGACAGAGTCGAAAGCCTTGGCCAGGTCGATGAAGACGACTGCACAGTATTGTCTTTTATCAATGGCGGTTATGATATCATTTAGGACCTTGAGCGTGACTGAGGTGCACCCATGACCAGCTCGGAAACCAGATTGCATAGTGGAGAAGATACAGCGGGATTCGAAATGGTCGGTGATCTGTTTATGGACTTGGCTTTTGAAGATTTTAGGAAGGCAGGGCAGGATGGATATAGGTCTATAACAGTTTGGGTCTAGAGCGTCTCCCCCTTTGAAGAGGGCGATAAACGCGGCAGCTTTCCAATCTTTGGGGATCTCAGACGATACGAAGGAGGTTGAATAGGCTAGTAATAGGTGTTGCAACAATTTCGGCGGATAATTTTTGAAAGATGCTAACGCAGAAGGCCACAGGATGTGTTTGTGCTGGTCAAGGCAGTCAAGTCTGGGGTGAACCAAGGGCAGACCCTGAGCATTAAGGTAGTATTAAAGTCCTGTCTCAGTAACCGCTGGCACAGGAGTTTACTTTATGTGCTAGATAACATTTACCTCATGTAAAAGGAAAGTCAAAGTTTCCTCCAATACTTTAAAGTACCATTACTCTCACTCATCCTTGTTCATGGCATTGATGATTCACTGCACAGCGATGAAATAGTAAAAAGGCTACTTTTTCCACGTCGACCTCTAATACAAAAATGACTTATTCCAGACCTCCATCAACATCACTCTTCTTCTAGTTCTGCTTCACCCAACTGTTGGGGAAATAAAGAGTAGAGGGAGGCCTTGTTATGGATAATGGCCTGCCTGATTGTGCTGTGAGATGGCTTGGATTGGTCAAGGACTTTGCACTACACAAAATTTGCAAGCTAGTAGAGTGTAATTGCTTTGCTACAACTATGTAGCTAATGAAGTTCTAGCAATATTGCTCTTGGAAGTTGGAACAAGTCCATTTTGTGAAACATGTGCCATCTGCTGTAGCCTGTTAAGTTGACACATTGTGAACTAGCTGAACACTTATCTAGGCTGTGTGCTAATATCAGTCAAGAGGCAGCTAACATCGAGAGTAGAGTTTTACAGGCAATTAAAACACTCTGCAGAGAGACATTTCAAACCTGGAGCTTGGATATTATTTTTGGCCATGCAGGTTCACTTTGGGATACGGTAGAAACACATGACTGCAGTACTACAGATATTACATGTATTCCCAGATTTCATTAGTGTCGCGAGCTATTGCTAACTAGCATTAGCACAATGACTGGAAGTAATTTTTTTCCCACTAGTTAGCAATTGTGCTAGTGCTGGTTAGCAATTGTGCTAGCTCTGGTTAGCAACTTCCTTCAAACCAAACACAGAGACATAAAAATTGTATCCACTAGTTAACTTGACTCTAGGGAAGTACATAAAGGGCCCCATTGCCAAAATCCCAAAGTATCCTTCTGAGTCATATCATTATTTATGTTTAAAAACACTATGATTGACCAAGTTCAACCCTAATCATTTCACAATTATTCTAGCCTGCACTCATTGGTCTGGTTGCCAATGCATGTCGTTCAACAACTAGTCAGTCTACATCCAAAGAATCATTCTATTTGTAGTTTAGACTGCTATTTTGATTTGCTTTTAATAGCAGTATGAGAACTGAAGCAAAACCAATGGAATGCATTTGAGAGTCAAATGATGTTACCAGCGACATTTTGCAGGCAGATGAAAATAGTATGTCTGTGAAGGATATTACTATTCTCTCAGTTAGACCTGTGCAGGTGAGGAAATAATAAGCATTGAGAACTGAGAGTGAATTTCTGGTATCTCTAGCACAGGTGCAGAAGCTCCATGGCTGCGTTTTATTTTCACTTAGCCTTTTGACCAATCAGATCAGCTCTGAAAAATATATTATGTGAATGGTCAAAGACCAATTAGTGGGAAAAAAATATCAGAACTGGGTTGCCTGTATAAATACTGCCATAGTGGTGGAAATTAAGTCTCCGATACAGAGCTGGTTAAGATCGACACTGACTGAACAGACAACGAAGTTAGTATAGGTTATTGCTTCCTAAATGCTGGTCCAGAGGACAAACTGTGTGTTTGTCTCTTCTTTGTGTTGACATGGTTGTGGCTTAAAAAAACAAAAATGTTTTAAACATTGTATGTCTAAATTAGGTCAGCGGTGGTCGGTGCCATTTAAGATGAGGGAGATATTCCATTCACCCAGTTCAATGTATCATCGATAGGTTTAGGCTACTTACTACATGATACTCTAATTTTCACTATACCCATCATGAGGTTGCTACAAACTAGCCTAGGAATTAAAGTTTACAACGTAGGTGCACACAGTTTGAGAGAAAGATTTGAGGTGACAGACAGTGACATTCAATATCGCATTGCACACTCTTGCCTGTATCTATCTTATCAAGGGTGTAACCACCAGTCCAACAGTTGCAAACGAGAGTTTCTATTGGACAAATTCAGGTATGTTAATCCCTGTTTCATTCCATTTAAGAAACGTTTTTTTTCAACAGAATTGTTCACCACACAGTTCACCTTCATAGCAGCCACGTTGTATTCCTTCTCGCATCTATGGGGTCTCCTCCTCTCACCTTTCCCTTCACTTGTGGACTTCAATGCACAACACATCAGCTGTATGAGACCAGGCGAAAAAACCTTTACAAGCCAGACCATATCATAACCTCTACACACAGCCTACATCGTTGTCACCATATTAGCTAAAGTAATGTCATAGTCAACATAGCTAATAGAACTAACACGTTAGCAAAACAGCTACAATCATGAAGTAACGTTACAGAGAGTAAGCAGTTCAGTAAATAGTTTAGCAATAAATTAGTAAAACCAAAAGTTTACCTTGACTTGGCTATGACTATCAGTTGGATAGTCATAGCCAGCTAGCTAACATAGTATCCCTGTTCGCGCTGGATGTTTAAGTAGGTTAAACTAGCTAGCTGCATTTTTTAGCTAAGTAAGTGAAAGCGTGAAAAAAAATACAAAATACCTTTCTCTAGCTTTCCTTCATTTTTGAACAAATTAATTTGTTCAAAACTGTTCAACTATTGTCTTTCTCGCTCTTTGAATCAACTACTCACCACATGTCATGCACTACAGTGCTAGGCTAGATAACTGTGGCTTATGCTTTCATTCTCCGATCCTTTGATTGGGTGGACAACATGATAGGTTGGAGGTCGTCCTCCGTAAGTTGTCATAATTACTGTGTAAGTGTATGGAAGCGGGTGAGAACCATGAGCCATGTTTTGTATTGAAGTCAATGTACACGGAGGAGGACGGAAGCTAGCTGTCCTCCGGCTACACCATTGTGCTATCCTACAGAGTGCTGTTAATCAATTATTTGGTGACGCGAATATATTTAGTATAGTTTTATCTAAGAAGGTTAACTTTAATGTTTTACTATTTTTATGAAATTCACTGAAGGAGGATAGTCCTCCACTTCCTCCTCTGAGGAGCCTCCAGTGGTTTAGGTGTGGCCAAAGAAACTGTAGACCTAAGAACTGAAGGTGTTCATTACACGAAACGGTTTAAGTCCCATCTTGCCTAGACCTCTTGGGCTTGCAAGCCAACACCCTCTGACATAGAGAGAATAATGGTTGTATCTTCTTCATCGCCACAGTTTCAGGTTGTTACAGTTGAGCAAAAACAGGTACACCACACCTTATCATGGCCATCAAAAAACTATCACCTCACAATAAAACAACAGAAACGCATAGGCAGAATGCATTATATTTTATATAGATTGTGTGTGTAGTTCAACAATTACACTGGGCATGTATGAGCACGTTTTACAGAGAAGAAAAATAACATGAATGCTCATTGCAAATAGGCCTACATGTTGCTCACCAACACCGTCTAACTACAGTATGTAAACAAATGTACCACGAATGAAAATCGAAGCAGAGTGATTATTCAAGAGATATAATGTTAAAGTTTGAAACATAACTAATACAATGTTGCAAAAAATATTAGCAAAAGCGCAAACACTCATCTCCGTCGTAGCCTACCAAGCGGCAATGGGCTATTGTATTGTACTGCCGTGGACAAAGCCACGGAGAAGATAGAAAACCGCATGGACAAACACAACAATACTATTCTACTTTCTCGGCGCCGAATCCACGAGCCTTATACTAACTGTTGTATTTTCTAATCTTCAAAATAAAATCTGAATCTGCTCGTAATGTTGTCATTAACCAAAACCCACAAATGCCAGTCATCACCAACTGCACCTCCCGTCAAGCAAAGCAACCATAACTTTGCGCTCAGTTCGTCAGCGTTTCGTTGTGTTCTTACCTTGGTGGTTTCTCCAGTTGAATCGGATTATCAGGTCAGGAATTTGCAAAAGTAGTCTTCGATATTCACTTTCGAGGTCTAAAAGTTGACTTTTAAAAACCAATATGCTTGGTTATCTTTTAACGACGTCTCTTTTTTTCGCAGGCCCTTCAACTCGCTGGGTTGCTCGTCTCCTCCTCTACCTCCAGCTCAACCAACTGCCTTGAAATGTGACGTCACGCCTGCCAAAAGGAAAGGGTAGGGAGCACAGAGCACAACACAATTATTGTACACACATTACATCACATTTGCATTGTCTTGTATGCCTATCCCTCTCAGCAGAGCAATTCATGACTGTTTGTAACTGATTATCACACTTCACACAAAGGATTATCATCACATGAATAATGACTATTTTCCTCCAGATGTGAGGGAGTAACGATACATAATGCCATCCACACAAACATCATGGACGCTACTGCTCTAACTCCCGCTCTCCCTCAGCAGTGACCTGCTCTGTGAGGCTCCTCTGACTGAGCGCTGGCGTGTTTGTCAATGCCAGCCTGCCGTTGCTGTGGCCCCCCTGATGAGAGATGCAGTTAGACGTGTTGACTTGTGCTCAGCTTCCTCCCTCGCCACAGCATCAGCCACAGAGCTGACTGGATATTGGATAAATAGACAGGCAGGACCTTCAATATCATGTGAAGGACACCATCATGTTCTCTCCATGGATGTGTCCCAAATGGCCCCCTATTCCCTACATAGTGCACTACGTTTGACCAGAGGGCCCACAGGGCTCTGGTCAAAGGTAGTGCACTATATAGGGAATAGGGGGCCATTTGGGATGCAGAGCTCCTCTCTCTGACAGGTCAGGCCCTGCTGTGAAAGAGCTGGTGGTGTGAAACAGTAGCTACACTGTCACAGTATCAGTCAATTTTGTAATATGGTTACATGGGTGTTTGGAATGAGTCATTTTATTGTATTGGCTGAGGGACGATTCTGTACTCTTCCCAGATTTAAAGAAATGGACTGGTGTAAGAGAAGATCCAGCTTACGCCAATCCAATGTTGTTGTTTTTTTAAATCCACGAGGGGGAGAGAAGGGTATGTAACTAGGGAATTGTAATTCAGCCATTTGTTCATCCATAACATACACATCGTAATAACCAGCCAATATGAATAATTCATGTTTCTCGTATGACTCACAGATTAAAATGTAAGTGTCAAGAAGGTCACTGCCTCACACACACCCACCAGAGCCAAATCCTTTTGTTATAAATCATGGCATGTCAAATGGCAGAGCACTAAACTGTTGAAATATGTACAAGTAAAGGGTATGTAAGGCCACGTAGGATTGGCCTAAGCATAGGCTAAAGAGTTTCCACCATATTTCTTACACCAGCTCATTCCTTTTAAATTGAAACAATCTCAGAAATCCCAAGGATAGTATCTGTAGGTTAGAATAGAGAGAAGTCTATACACCCATTTTCCCAACGGCACTCTATTTATTCCCTGTACAGTAAGTAGGCCTGTATTTCTCCTTGAACATCTGCCTCCCCTGCTGTTCAAACATAAAAACTACAAGCAAGTTAACAAGAAGAAAGAAAATGGTATTCACTTCATCCTGGTTTAATCTTGAGGCATCCACAAAAATGCATAAACATGTTTATAAAAAAGGGAGTGAAAGACTTAAAAGAATAAAGGATTTATTTAAATATGTTGTGCAAATAGTGGTGGTTAGGGTCCTTTACGTGACTCTGCAAAACCAATGCCAGGAACATGTGAATGAATCCTGAGAATCCTCCATCCCAGACCTCACCAGTGAAGCATATCGTTCATAATGTTTATTTGTGTTGTGTGGAAGCACATACAAATGCTGCAGGGTCCACTTTTACTGATGGGAGATGAGAAAATGAAGGGGGATGTATCATCGCTGTCAGGAGGACGGAGTCAATTGCAATCTGCTCTCTGTAGTTGGTGCTTCGATTATCTCCCCAGACATAAATTCCTCCTGGTGAATTGAGGTGAATAGGGAAATAGATTAGTCATCATGAACGAAATAGTTATAATATCAGAGAAAGATAACAAATCTATTCAATGACAAGTAGGGTGAGGCCGCCAATACACTAGTCTCGCGAGGCCTCCTAATTCCCGTTTGATCAGAACGTGAGAAGCCGAGACTATCGAAACACCAACATCAAAACGGAGAACAAACCTTGTCGTAGATTACTTTAACAATGAGCGAGCAGCTCGGACACGTCGCCACCTCTTCACCATTTTCCAAATCCTCCTGCAAGTAGAGAGATTAAATATAACAACCATCACAGGCGAGTTGGCACAACGTGACACGCTCACGGCGTTCTCACGGTGTACTCACTTTGGTTATGGCAAATCTGTCGCCACATGGGCAGGGAAAATAGTATGTCTCTTCATCCTCGTCATATTCAAAGTCCTCGATCTCAACTTCGTCATGAAAGACCGACATTATGAGCGTAAATTATTTTATTCGTACCCAGCTAACTAGTTGGAGACATTCCTCTGTTTCGCGAAAGTGTGACGTGCCGTATCTGCGCAGTCGCAGATCATCGCGTCATTAAAAGTAAGACTAAACATGACCACCAGGGGTACCATAGAGTTCTCTATGGTTATCTTTGGTTATGCTCTTACAGTGTATTCGGGACGTATTCAGACCCCTTGACTCCCCCCCCCCCCCCCCTTACAGCCTTATTTTAAAATTAAATGTTTTCTTCATCAATCTACACATAATACCCCACAATGACAAAGTGAAAACAGGTTTTGCGAATGTATTAAAAATAAAAAACAGAAATACCTTATTTACATAAGTATTCAGACCCTTTCCTATGAGACTCGAAATTGAGATCAGGTGCTTCCTGTTTCCATTTATCATCCTTGAGATGTTTCTACAACTTGATTGGAGTCCACCTGTGGTAAATTCAATTGATTGGACATGATTTGAAAAGGCAAACACCTGTCAGAGCAAATACCAAGCCGTGATATCAAAGGAATTGTCCATATAGAGCGCCGAGACAGGATTGTGTCAAGGCACAGATCTGGAGAAGGGTACCAAAAAATACAGCATTTAAAGTCCCGAAGAACACAGTGGCCTCCATCATTCTTAAATGGAAGAAGTTTGGAATAACCAAGACTCTTCCTAGAGCTGGCCGCCAGCCAAACTGAGTAATCGAGGGAGAAGGGCCTTGGTCAGGGAGGTGACTAAGAACCCGATGGTCACTCTGACAGAGGTCCAGAGTTACTCTGTGGAGATGGGAGAAACTTCCAGAAGGACAACCATCTCTGCAGCACTCCACCAATCAGGCCTTTATGGTGGAGTGGCCAGATGGAAGCCACTCCTCAGTAAAAGGCACACGACAGGCCACTTGGAGTTTGCCAAAAGGCACCTAAAGGACTCAGACCATGAGAAGCAAGATTCTCTGGTCTTATGAAACCAAGATTGAACCATTTGGCCTGAATGCCAAGTGTCATGTCTTGAGGATACCTGGCACCATCCCTACAGTGAAGCATGGTGATGGCAGCATCATGCTGTGGGGATGTTTTTCAGTGGCAGGGACTGGGAGACTAGTCATGATCGAGGGAAAGATGGAACAGAGCAAAGTACAGAGAGAGATCCTTGATGAAAACCTGCTCCAGAGCGCTCAGGACCTCAGACTGGGGGCGAAGGTTCACCTTCCAACAGGAAAATGACCCTGAGCACACAGCCAAGACAACGCAAAAGTGGCTTCGGGACAAGTCTCTAAATGTCCTTGAGTGGCCCAGCCAGAGCCCGGGTTGAACCAGATCGAGCATCTCTAGAGAGACCTGAAAATAGCTGTGCAGTGACGGTCCCCATCCAACCTGACAGTTTGAGAGGATCTGCAGAGAAGAGTGGGAGAAATCCCCAAATACAGGTGTGTCCATCTTGTAGCGTCATACTCAAGAAGACTCAAGGCTGTAATCGCTGCCAAAGGTGATTCAACAAAGTACTGAGTAAAGGGTCTGAATACTTATGTAAATGTGATATTTCCGTTTTTTTATTGTGTGGAGATTGACAATGTAATCCATTTTAGAAGAAGGCTGTAACGTAACAAAATGTGGAAAAAGTCTAGGGGTCTGAATACTTTCCAATTGGGACTTCGAATGAGAATAGAATGGTCTGCATCTGTCTTGATTAAGTGAGTGTGATCCACTAATGTATCCTGATAAAATTCACAGATGTCACACCTGACAAAAATAAATCGATGGGAATTGATGAAGGTTTCTCTCTCTGCAACACCTCCTGTGTGCAATAATTTATTGGATAAACAATTTAACTTATCAATGTGATCGTTACCTAGTTGCCTAACAAAGCTATGGGTTAAGTCATAACAGATTAATAAGCACCTGCCTGCACAGGGAGAGAGAAGAAACACATTGTTGAAACGCATGTGAGGTTGAACGTTTTCTTCTTGTTTCAAATTCTAGGTTGAGTCGTGGGGTGAATCCAAGCATTCAAGGAGAAAATACAGTTTTTTCAAGGACAGAAAGTTCATATATAGGAGGTCAATTAGAATCAAAACAGACCCTCGGGTTTGCCGACATGCTTTCACCTTTACTCTACAACCTGTCTTTGCCCTCCAGCTGGTCAAAGGGTTATGTTTCAGCGACCTTTAATCCCCAAAGGACATATGATCTCCAGCACATCACCCACAATGATTTAGGTCAACCCAATTAGACACTTAATGTCAGCCCTGTAGTCCCACAAGTTTCATCAGAATGTCTTACAGTCAGAGAATGCCACGGAGACCGATTCTCTTGTGAGTGAGGAGTGCCCTCACTCAGTCGAATGTACCAGAGATTTTTGGCCTCCGCTTCATATCTGTATAAAGATACGACCGGGTGGATCAGGTGATGTGGAAGAGTTAAGGAAGGAATGGATACATTTGTATTTATGTTTCCCCATGTTTGTTTGTCCCGTCATTCAGCTCCAGCATTATTTGATTATTGGGGCATTTCTAGGAAGCAAGACTTTGTGAGAGGAACAACAACAACAAAAATGGAATGAGATCGCTTCTGTAGTACTAGCATGAGAGAGTGACACATTTTTAGGCCTTGCTGCCCCCCCTAATCGTATCAGCATTGCTTTTCAGGGTTATTTTGACTTGGGATTCTCCACCCTCCCCAGATCTGACATGTTCTTCCTGTAGTAATCACAAACACAAATACACACACAATCAGCAGTGATCAGCAGTGAGATTTGACAGGGTTCCAGGCGCTACAGGCTGTACATCACTTCTCTATACAGGTCAAAGTAACATAGACCTGGGGAGCATAAACCACTCTTCCACTTATTGGATTTCTCACCTTATCAAACTTATGATTCTGTGAAATGCTCATTTGGGATCTGGATTGGGCACAATTACATTTTGTAGGCCTAATTCTGAAATATCTTGAGAATTCCCTTACTTGGAATTGGTTATAGGTAATGAATGTGATTGTAGGCTGTTGAGCATGCTTGTACATCACATTAAGGTGCTGAACTACTTATCCAACTGAGCTGTGTGTGTGTGTGTGTGTGTGTGTGTGTGTGTGTGTGTGTGTGTGTGTGTGTGTGTGTGTGTGTGTGTGTGTGCCTGTGTGTGTGTGAATTAACTACCTTTCTAGGGTATGTTACATCACATGATTAAAGACCCACTTACTCATGTTTGATCCCCTGGAATCATCTGTGTGTCACGTAGCGTATTCCAAGTACAACCTCTTATGCTATTTGATTCTGAGAACTCTTGATGGAAGATCATCAGTGCACAAAGCCCTAAGAGATTTGCTGCCAGAGTGAAACTATGAAATAAGACGATTTATGTTATGAGGCTAGATGGAACTCGTGAGGAAGGATGAACACATGAATAAGGGAAACAACAAGAGAACCAGACTCATGTGATCATAAGTCGTAAACAACAAACCCTGAGAGGATAATTGCATAAGCAGAGTCAGCCAGGGTGAATTAAGTGGATTTGCCAATTAAGACTTCAGAAGGCTCGACGATGCTCAACGGAAAAACGTCATCCCAAATTCTGAAAGGGATGAGTATACACATGATAGGCTGAGATTCAATTGGGACACTTTGAACTTGTTTTTTTCCAGCAAGTGAAAGTTGACTTAGTCTGTATCAGTATTGTGAATTATTGAATGTTCAGGCAGGTCAGTGGTTGCCATTTGTCACCGTATCACTGGTTCCATCAGTTTCTAGTGTCCTAAATGTTACGTAAACCCAACAGGGGTTTCTTTAATGAAATTCAACATACTGTAGTTTATCTGTATGTTGTATCAAACTCTTTTTTTGACCAGGAAAGTAGACTGAGAATGCATTATCTTCTAGACCTACAGCAATGAGCAAGGTAGGAGTTGCAAGAGGAAGAGAAAGGTTGAATAAGTGAATTGGAAGCATTACCATTGGCTCTAACCTGTGGCCGGCAGGGAATCTAATCCATTTAAGTTCTGTTTAGCTAGAAATCAAATTTGTGCTCCCATTTGTTACATCAGCTCTACAGAGACACTTAAAGCTAATACAAAGGGGGATGCCATTGGATTACCGCTGAAAAGGATCGTTCACATTTGGGAACAAAGGCTTCACATGAAATGGCACCCCATTCCTTACACACTATATTACTTTTACCAGCAAAACCTTGTCTATGAGGCTAATTGCTATGGAGCCGGCTGGTGGACAAGACTAGACACAGCCTCGCATAACCCCGTGGCCCTATAAAGGGATATCTGGTGCCATTTAGGATTCACCCAAGATACACTGGCGTTCCCGGATCTACAGGATCACCAGGTGAACTGTATCACAAGGCTCTAGACTAGGAGGCAATGTCCTACTCATGTTTACTATACATTTTGTGGTCCTCTGTAGCTCAGTTGGTAGAGCATGGTGTTTGCAACACCAGGACAGTGGGTTGATTCCCAGGACCACCCATATATAAAATGTATCCACTGCAAGATGATTTGGATAAAACTGCTAAATTGCATATATTGTTATTATATTATTATTAGAATATAATAGATAATAATAGAAATGTTGATATATGCGATTTTTATGATATATTATGATATTATCTTCATTATCAAGACATAACCTGTCACGCCCTGACCTGAGAGAGCTTTTTATGTCTCTATGTTGGTTTGGTCAGGGTGTGATTTGGGGTGGGCATTCTATGTTCTTTTTTCTATGTTTTGGTATTTCTTTGTTTTGGCCGGGTATGGTTCTCAATCAGGGACAGCTGACTATCGTTGTCTCTGATTGGGAACCATACTTAGGTAGCTTTTTCCCACCTATGTTTTGTGGGTAGTTGTTTTCTGTTTTAGTGTTCTGCACCTGACAGAACTGTTTCGGTTTGGTTTTGCACTTTGTTATTTTTTTTGTTTCAGTGTTCAGTTTAATAAAAGTCATGAACACTTACCACGCTGCGCTTTGGTCCGATTTTTTTCCTCATCAGACGACGATGACCGTTACATAACCAGGCCGAGTGAAATACATGGGTTAACAGGTTTCACTGAACCAGTCCACTCAGTCCACATGAACTCATATAAAAGCAGCATTTTGAAGAATTCAAGAATATTCTAGAATTTGCTCATGTGATTTTAGTTGATTTACGGCTGTTGATGACTCCATTCTGTCTCTTGTCTCTTTAAAGAGTGCTTATTGACAGATCCTTGCATTCCTGGCCCCTGTCCCTGATCAGGAGACCATCCTCTGGCGTTCAGGCAAAGACATGTCTTTATAGGGATGATGACTGTACAACATCTGCGCACAGTCCATATGTTGTACAGTCAAGGTAAAAAATAAAAAAACAACGCTGACCCTGTTTGGATGGCAGAAAATGTGTCTCACCACAAGTCAAGTTACTATGAGCCTTTGCACGCCAAGTCCGACGAGTACTAATGGAAAAATGTGGTCAATGACAAGCACCAATTGACCTTATTCTTCTATTTCTCTCTAATGAAAAGCCAGTGGACAATGGGGTGACATTAATGGCATGTATTAACTCTTCCTTAACATTAACCACTACAAATTAGCCTCAGTTAACTTACAATGTTGACAGTTTTGTTTTTGATTGACTTAAGTCAATTATAAGTGGCAATACTTTGCCATATCTGAACTGAGGTCCTGTACAAAAACAGTCCCTAGTCCCTAGTCCCCTAGGAAAGTTGTAGGGCTGGACCAGGGTCTGTTTTACAACTCAATATTAGGGAGGTGTTCCAAATGTTTGGTATACTTCGTGTATGTTCATCATCAGAGGAACAGGGCACTTAGGCAATGGGTCATGTAAATATCTGGGGAGTCAGTCCTTTGATATGGCTACCCCTGGTCTGGTGAGATGAGTTTTAATTGGCAATGGGATCAGGGGAGTTACTGTAGCAGTGGCCCAGGCCCCACAAGTCGACAGCCCATTCCCTGCAGGGACTCTGTCCTGGCGTCCTGGCATAGCTCTGTGCTGGCTGGCCTCTTGAGCGAGTGCGTCAGAACACAGGCTGGCATGCACTCCAGTCACCAACACAAAAGACAACTGTTGCGGAGCTCCAAGTCCACCTGCCCTGATCCAGCTAACACTTACCAAACTCACTTTTCCTTATAGCTTTGTGAGAGCTTATTAGTTTAACATTGCTTGGCTAGCCAGCGCTGTTCGGGCTTGAGTCTTCTGAGAGAAAGCTATTCCTCCCTTTGACTATAAAGAGGTGATGGTCAGACCAACTGGTTTAACAAGACGCCCAGGGCCAGATTCCCGGACACAGATAGACTAGGCCTAGTCCTTGACTTTGAAACATGGTTAATGGAGATTCACCATCAAAAGGTGCTTTAGTCCAAGAATACACATTTAGAAAAGAGGATTCCTCAAGGGTTCTTTGGGAAAGGTGATGGTTCTATGTGGAATCATAATGACTACAGTAGCCATTTGGCTCCTTAGAATATTTTGGGACGTGGTTTGCTCACAGGTCTTTTTGTGCAACTGTGTGTCAGATTGTCTTGCATCAATTGAGAACTGTTGTCTAAATCAAGGTTTCTCAATTCTCTCCTTAGGAACGCCTGGCAGTTCCAGAGCTAGCACAGCTGATTAAACTAGTCGATTAACACCTGGAAATGTAACAATATAATATGGCTAACCAGAAAAATTATAATGAATGGCTCTTTAAAAGGTTATTTGTAGAACCTTTGAGATGAGGAAAGGTTTTCATAGAACCGTTCTCCATAAAGATTCTATAAAGAATCATTGAAAGGGGTTCTATGCGGCACCAAAAATCTGAATCAAATCAAATCACGTTACAGTATTTGTCCTTAACCAACAATGCCATTTTAAGGAAAATAAAAGTGAAGAAAATATTTGACAAAATAAAACTAAAGTATAAAGAAAGTAACACAATAAAAGGCAAATATGGTGGTGCAGCTGTAAAAAAAAAAAATGGAGTATCTGAGGACCCATGCCAAATCTTTTCAGTCTCCGGAGGGGGACTAGGTGTTGTTGTGCCCTCTTCACAACTGTCTTGGTGTGTTTAGACCATAGTTTGTCAGTGATGTGGAAACCAAGGAACTTGAAGCGCTCTACCTGCTCCACCACAGACCCGTCGATGTGAATGGGGGGCGTGCTCGGCCCTCCTTTTCCTGTAGTCCACAATCATCTCCTTTGTCTTGTTCCATTGAGGGAAAGGTTGTTGTCCTGGCACCACACTGCCAGGTCTCTGACCTCCTCCCTATAGGCTGTCTCATCATTGTTGGTGATCAGGCCTACCACCGTTGTGTCATCGGCAAACTTAAAGCCTGTGTGGAAGCACCTGCTTTCAATATTCTTTGTAACCCTCATTTACTCAAGTGTTTCCATTATTTTGGCAGTTACCTAGATATGAGCGCTGCCAAAATGCAAAGTACATACTACACCGAGGGGTCATCTAGGAGCACTTCATGTGGTCCCAAATCTGTTTATGCTGTAGGTGTTGACAAGACAGCACATCACTGCAAAGAGATTGTCACTCTTTAATTTCTTCAATAGATGTTTCCAAGGAACTGTCTCGAGTCATACAAGTCTACACACACTATCTCTCTCACAACTTATCTGTGTCAGGACATTAACATTCCCCTTATCACATTAAGTCCATGCTATGTTTGGAACCACACTCATGGTTTGGGTTGTCCCCAGGACCATGAGTGCTAGATGACGTTAACAAATGAAGAGAAATATTTCACTGCACCCAGGACCTTTTTGCCATACACTTTTGTTGGAGTGAATGTCACAAGGCAGAGTGGAATTTCAGAATGTGGGCCAACGACCTTCATTTGATAATAAGACACATCATTTTTACATCATGTCTGTTCATGTAACAGCTCTCAATGGGTTCTGTGTGACTAATAAAGAATAGGACCGTAAAATGTGATTATTGTTGGATTGAATATCCCTTCAATTTGGATTAGGGTCTCCAGAAGCATTCAATGTTTCAATGTCAGTTGACACATTTTCTGTAATCATATGTTTGTATTGGAGTTAAAACAATCTGTAAATGATCATTAACCCACCATCATGTTGTAAATACCCCGACATAAACATTGCATAGGCAAACACAAACAACAAAAGGCTTGTTTAGTATGGTATGAGCAATGTCACAATAAATGGATTACTGTGAGGCGTGCAAATTGTGTGTTAATTGACGATGGGTGCAAGGTCCCCCCCCCCCCCTCCAGAACTCTGAGAAATGCCATGTGAGAGGCAGCCAAAACCCACAGAGGACATATGCTTAGGATCTCTGTTCCAACCAGGAGAGGGAGGGAGCGAGGAATGGGGAGAGGGGAAGAGAGAGACGCCAGACTGCGTTCTCTCATCCCCTGGAAAAATATTACACCGATCCCCTACTCTACCCCTCCCATCATACAGTATCACACCCCCTACTCTACCCCTCCCATCATACAGTCTCACACCCCCTACTCTACCCCTCCCATCATACAGTCTCACACCCCCTACTCTACCCCTCCCATCATACAGTATCACACCCCCTACTCTACCCCTCCCATCATACAGTCTCACACCCCCTACTCTACCCCTCCCATCATTACAGTCTCACACCCCCTACTCTACCCCTCCCATCATACAGTATCACACCCCCTACTCTACCTCTCCCACCAGACAGTATCACACCCCCTACTCTACCCCTCCCATCATACAGTCTCACACCCCCTACTCTACCCCTCCCATCATACAGTCTCACACCCCCTACTCTACCCCTCCCATCATACAGTATCACACCCCCTACTCTACCCCTCCCATCATACAGTCTCACACCCCCTACTCTACCCCTCCCATCATTACAGTCTCACACCCCCTACTCTACCCCTCCCATCATACAGTATCACACCCCCTACTCTACCTCTCCCATCATACAGTCTCACACCCCCTACTCTACCCCTCCCATCATACAGTCTCACACCCCCTACTCTACCCCTCCCACATACAGTCTCACACCCCCTACTCTACCCCTCCCATCATACAGTCTCACACCCCCTACTCTACCCCTCCCATCATACAGTATCACACCCCCTACTCTACCCCTCCCATCATACAGTCTCACACCCCCTACTCTACCCCTCCCATCATTACAGTCTCACACCCCCTACTCTACCCCTCCCATCATACAGTATCACACCCCCTACTCTACCTCTCCCATCATACAGTCTCACACCCCCTACTCTACCCCTCCCATCATACAGTCTCACACCCCCTACTCTACCCCTCCCACATACAGTCTCACACCCCCTACTCTACCCCTCCCATCATACAGTCTCACACCCCCTACTCTACCCCTCCCATCATACAGTATCACACCCTCTACTCTACCTCTCCCATCAGACAGTATCACACCCTCTACTCTACCTCTCCCATCAGACAGTATCACACCCCCTACTCTACACCTCCCACATACAGTCTCACACCCCCTACTCTACCCCTCCCATCATACAGTCTCACACCCCCTACTCTACCCCTCCCATCATACAGTATCACACCCTCTACTCTACCTCTCCCATCAGACAGTATCACACCCTCTACTCTACCTCTCCCATCAGACAGTATCACACCCCCTACTCTACACCTCCCATCAGACAGTATCCCATCCACTTCCCTGCCCAGCCTTAAAGGCTACAACTGGAGTAGCTTTATATAACGATGGCGAGGGATTGGCTGTGAGACACGAGGGGCCTGGTGTTGATGATTCTAGCTCACAAATGACAGAGAACAAACAATGTAGTCTCATGATCATCCATCAGGAATGAAACACACCGGTTTAGTATAGATCAACTCTTGTTTCAACTGATAAACTAATCATGGTAGTCAGTCTGAACCTTGGTTATTTGAACCAGTCAGGTTAGTGCTGGGCTGGCGTTGAACGTCAGCCTGTTTCCATTCCATAGCCTTCCAGGAATAAAGTTGAAAACCCTCCTCAGCTCCACCTGATTCCCCTGACATGGTGAACTCGCTCAGTCCTGTTGCGTGTGATTTTGTTTTCTCGGGGAACCTAGAATAATCAGTAATGTCCACAGGTCCACAGGAGGTCCACAGGAGGCCTCTTGAGGCCATGTTAAGCCGTTCCAGTCTGTCTGTCAGGGCCATTGTGTCCATTGGAGATATCAAACCTCTCCTGGAGTGGAGTGTGAGTAACAGGAGCGGAACACAAATCCTTTTTCCAGAGGCCACGGATGAAGTGAGCTTACTGAGAGTCCACTGTTGGAAACGTTATATTTCTCTTTAGAGCTATTGCGTTTCATGTAGCAGACATATTTTTTTCATAAAAAAAAATAACTCAAATAATTGTCCATGGGATGGAGAGGGATGGAGAGGGATGGAGAGGGATGGAGAGGGATGGTAGATGGTAGGACCGTAATCATTTGCATTTGTGACCTCATGTGTGCTTGTGTGGGCATGCCTGTGTATCTGTGTGACAGTATTCTCTCTATAATATACAGTGAAGCCATAAAAGGCCACTGTTTGTCAGATTGTGGGGAGATGTAAAGTTCTGGCTCCAGTGTAGCTCAGTAGTTACGTTATATTTATAGCCTCAGATCAAGTGGTCCGGCCCACCCCAGTCACCCCACTGCCCAGTCCCCGAGTACTGCTGCTCTTAAACCAATCAAGCAGAGACTAGGACTGGTCTTCTCCCTCAACTCTCTGTCTGCTCTGACTCCTCTGGCAAGAGGCACACAGGCTGAGGCTGCCCCACTCACAGGTAGGAGGACACTTCTCCGGACACTTCTTTCTCTACTCTGGCTCTGGTCCACTGTTCTGGTAACTGACTACTGGTCTACTCTCTTTTTTACACTTCCTTTGGTTATTCTAGACATCCGTTTATTGATTTCTGTCTGTTCCACTGCTCTCCGTCTCACTTGCTAACTTGCAGCCACTCACACAGCTGAGGCTGAGCTGCAGACGCTTTCTTCAGGCTAGAGCTTGTTCTCTTTGGCAGCAAATTAGCTTTTTGGATTTGTGAAACTTTGCGGTGCTTTAGAGCTAACCCTCATCCTTTTATTTTGGAATTAGGTGGTTGATGTTTGCTTGATACATTTTGCTTCAGATTAGTTTCAAATGCTTTGATATATACAGATATCAATAGCTATCAGTAACTTCCCACTGGGCACACACTGGTTGAATCAACGTTGTTTCCACGTAATTTCAGTGAAGTTACTTGGAACTAACGTGGAATATACACTACCGTTCAAAAGTTTGGGGTCACTTAGAAATGTCCTTGTTTTTGGAAGAAAAGCACATTTCTTTGTCCATTAAAATAACATCAAATTGATCAGAAATACAGTGTAGACATTGTTAATGTTGTAAATGACTATTGTAGCTGGAAACGGCTGATTTTTAATGGAACGTCTACATAGGCGTACAGAGGCCCATTGTCAGCAACCATCACTTCTGTGTTCCAATGGCACTTTGTGTTTAAAAGGCTAATTGATCATGAGAAAACCCCCTTGCAATTATGTTAGCACAGCTGAAAACGGTTGTGCTGATTAAAGAAGCAATACAACTGGCCTTCTTTAGACTAGTTGAGTATCTGGAGCATCAGTATTTGTGGGTTCGATTACAGGCTCAAAATGGCCAGAAACAAATAACTTTCTTCTGAAACTCGTCAGTCTATTCTAGTCTATAACTAGACACTCTAATGTACTTGTCCTCTTGCTCACTTTTGCACCGGGGCCTCCCACTCCTCTTTCTATTCTGGTTAGAGCCAGTTTGCGCTGTTCTGTGAAGGGAGTAGTACACAGCGTTGTATGAGATTTTCAGTTTCTTGGAAATTTCTCACATGGAATAACCTTCATTTCTCAGAACAAAAATAGACTGATGAGTTTCAGAAGAAAATTATTTGTTTCTGGACATTTTGAGCCTGTAATCGAACCCACAAATGTTGACGCTCCAGATACTCAACTAGTCTAAAGACTAGGTGCACAACTGAGCAAGAGGACAAGTACATTCGAGGGTCTGAACGCTGAAGATGAGCTGAACGCTGAAGAGTAAGTAGTCTTCGAAAACAAAGAGCGGCTGAATACAGGAATCAGTGCAGTGGGGCTGGATGAAATGAGATGGAGGTTTGGGTGGGCTGGGCAGTTGCCTGAAGGGCCACGTTTTTGCATACCCGTCCATGGTAGGGGCCCTGGAGTCACTCATCGTGATCTTTTATTAGCCATGGTGTCATGGTAGTGTCGTGACAATTTGTGTGGCCTGTAAGACTCTACGGCCCTGCAATGAGATTATGGCTAAAGCAACAAATGGTGGTCCAGGGACAATGTTTGGTCTGTAACAGTATAATTACAATAATAGAGATCCATTGTAGACCTTGAATTAGACAGGAGATTGAGGGGAAATGAGATCTCATTGGGCTTAATGTATGAATCCATGTACTGTTAGTAAAAGGGTCTAAACTACTACTAACACCTGACAGAGCTTTTGAGCCTGACTCTGATTTGGGAATGGATGAATTGAGGTCTTTGTTGTGGTAGGGCAATGGGACAGGAAGTCAACTGAAATTAGATTTGGATTGTTATAGGCAACTGCATGTGACAGTGTGTCACAACTAGGCTCATGTCTTATTCTGAAAATGGGAAGCATCTACACGTCATGAAAGAGATCTATCTGCGTCTCATACCCAACACTATTCTGATTTTTCTAGACGACATGGGGAAGGAAGTATGTCAATGTGCTGGTGAATGAGGTCTGCAATGCAGGTTTCATTGAATTAGCCTATTTCCTGTGACTTCAAAGTTCTTCATTTGTCCTTGACAGATCAAATGAACCTGCCAATCAACCATAAATATCCCCGCTGAGGGGAGGACGGCTCATAATAATGACTGGAACGGAGCGAATGGAGTGGCATCAAACAATGTGTTTGGTGTATTTTACAACATTCCACTCATTCTGCTCCAGTCATTACCACAAGCCCATCCTCCCCAATTAAGGCGCTACCAGCCTCCCGTGGCGTCTACCCCATAGAAATAGACTTACTAAAAATCCCCCCGGACCACAGACTGCCACAGATTAGACTGCCACAGTCTATTCCATGTTGGTTCAACATCATTTCATTGAACCAGTGTGTGGGAACTATTTACATTTCTGGCTGATTACAGCATTCTACCACTTTAAATGTGAAGCTCTTAAGCGAACAGCTGTGTCCTCAACTGATGCGATAGCTCACCAAAGCAGCTGATTGCGTAACCAATTTACTCTCGCGGACTTCCTTCTCCAAGGTCTCATCGTGACTTGAATTTTGATCCATTGATTGAACCACAGAGATACTTTTATTTTTAGCTACGTTAGGACATTAGTAAGCCTTATATGTCGTAGTCTAGTTCATTATGTCATTACATCACATTGACCTTGTGGTCTCATGGTCATTGAGACCAATCCACTATTAAAATACATCACATGTTGATCCAAATCAAATCAAATTTGATTTGTCACGTGCGCTGAATAGAACAGGGGTAGTAGACCTTACCGTGAAATGATTACTTACAAGAACTTAACCTGCAATGCCGTTTTAAGAAAATATAGATAAGAAAATATTTACTAAATAAACTAAAGTAAAAAGTAAATTAAAAATATATTTAAAAAATGGAAGAATCATGTAACACTGAAACCAATTTTTCACTCAGGGGAAAAACTTCAATTTAAGTCAAATTTTCACTCCGTCTCCTATTGAAGAAACTGGGTGACTCTAAATGTTAATGTCCTATTTTACAGGCAAGAGAGCAAAGGAAGAGATTTGATCCAAAATGGCGGAACGCTACGACTGCCATTACTGCAAGGAGTCCCTGTTTGGGAGGAAGTATGTGCTCAGGGAAGAGAACCCCTACTGTGTGAAGTGCTACGAGAACCTGTACTCTAACTCCTGTGAAGAGTGCAAGAAGTCCATTGGCTGCAGCAGCAGGGTAGGTGGACCACTAAACGTGGTGGTGTACAGTAGAATTTACCAGTACCCAAATTCTCTATTTCGCGATCGGTTGTATTCCTTCCTACTAGTATTCACTTCACTTCTATGACTCAGGTGTTAAACAGAACTTGGAATTAGAACAGGAGTCGATGGAATTAAAACACAGATACCCCAGACCCAGGCACAGTCATTGACCTAGAGGGACACAGGACATACCACTATGCACCGGCTCTCAGCATCTTAGCACACATGCACTCACTCACGCACACACGCACCCACACAGATACACACACACATACACGTTCAAGCTACACACACATCACAACTGCTGCTACCAGACTCCCACTATGACTGCTTAATACTACACAATTTAAACACTTGCCCCCCAACCCCTCCCCCCCTTCCATTATACACATGTAAATATTGGACTATAAATTGTGCCTCTTTCAGTTTATCTAACCCATAGCTGTGAATGCCACCCCTGCTCCCATGTCAGTCATTATTCAGTCATTCATCTAAATCGGTAGCTAATTAGGCACATGTTGTCACACATCCATTGTCACCATGCCTCCAGCAGATAGGAGTTGAGTTGAGGTCACTGCTATGGCAGATCACTAGAACACAATGTGTGGTAATCTTAACAGACTGGTGGCCCTTAGATTCGGTCAAAAACGCTGATGTCCATTATCCCAGAAAAGGAGGCAACGAGTTGAATGGAGATACACCTGACCCTGACTCTCTGTCCCGTCCTCCTTCTTCAGGACCTGTCCTACAAGGACCGCCACTGGCATGACGACTGCTTCCACTGCTTCAAGTGTAGCCGCTCCCTGGTGGACAAGCCCTTCTCCACCAAGGACGACCAGCTGCTCTGCACCGAGTGCTACTCCAACGAGTACTCCTCCAAGTGCCACGAGTGCAAGAAGACCATCATGCCAGGTAAGGAAATGTCTGGCCTGACAGGGGGGGGTCAGTGAATGGGGCTCTCAGTTGGATTTGGCCAGTACACAATCTACTGGTACTGGCAAGGAAACTACTGAAGGGGAAAGAGTTGACAGATTTGCCAGACATCTAACTGAGTTGAGATTTAAGTAGGATTTGGCTACTAGCTAGTCTATTTGGTGCAATCATGGATGCCAAGTTTCCAACTCCTAGGACATGTGTTAGGAGTTTGTGTTGAATGATGTCGTTGCAGCAGTCAAGCGGGACAGTGGATGGTCTGTCATAGTTTGGTGGAGCCAGCTCACGTACCACTACTGGTGTCATTATTCAATGTGTCACTCTGGAAGATCAGTCCCTATGTAACCTGATTTTCCTGTTTCTCTGATCTCAATTATATTATTATATCTACAGTTGAAGTCAGAAGTTTACATACACTTTGGTAGGAGTCATTAAAACTCGTTTTTTCAACCACTCCACAAAATTCTTGTTAACAAACTATAGTTTTGGAAAGTGGGTTAGGACATCTACTTTGTGCATGACACAAATAATTTTTCCAACAATTGTTTACAGAAAGATTATTTCACTTATAATTCACTGTATCACAATTCCAGTGGGTCAGAAGTTACATACACTAAGTTGATTGTGCCTTTAAACACTTTGGAAAATTCCAGAAAATGATGTCATGGCTTTAGAAGCTTCTGATAAGCTAATTGACATAATTTGAATCAATTGGAGGTGTATCTGTGGATGTATTTCAAGGCCTACCTTCAAACTCGGTGCCTCTTTGCTTGACATCATGGGAAAATCAAAAGAAATCAGCCAAGACCTCAGAAAAAAATTGCAGACCTCCACAAGTCTGGTTCATCCTTGGGATCGATTTCCAAATGCCTGAAGGTACCACGTTCATCTGTACAAACAATAGTACACAGTATAAACACCATGGGACCACACAGCCTTTATACCGCTCAGGAAGGAGACGCGTTCCGTCTCCTAGAGATGAACGTACTTTGGAGAAAAAAGTGCAAATCAATCCCAGAACAACAGAAAAGGACCTTGTGAAGATGCTGGAGGAAACCGGTACAAAAGTTTCTATATCCACAGTAAAACGAGTCCTATATCGACATAACCTGAAAGGCCGCTCAGCAAGGAAGAAGCCACTGCTCCAAAACCGCCATAAAAAAAGCTAGACTACGGTTTGCAACTGCACATGGGGACAAAGATCGGAGTTTTTGGAGAAATGTCCTCTGGTCTGATGAAACAAAAATAGAACTGTTTGGCCATAATGACCATTGTTATGTTTGGAGGAAAAAGGGGGAGGCTTGCAAGCCGAAGAACCCCATCCCAACCATGAAGCACGGGTGTGGCAGCATCATGTTGTGGGGGTGCTTTGCTGCAGGAGGGACTGGTGCACTTCACAAAATAGATGGCATCATGAGGTAAGAAAAGTATGTGGATATATTGAAGCAACATCTCAAGACATCAGTCAGGAAGATAAAGCTTGGTCGAAAATGGGTCTTCCGAATGGACAATGACCCCAAGCATACTTCCAAAGTTGTGGCAAAATGGCTTAAGGACAACAAAGTCAAGGTATTGGAGTGGCAATCACAAAGCCCTGACCTCAATTCCATAAAAAATTTGTGGGCAGAACTGAAAAAGCGTGTGCGAGCAAGGAGGCCTACATACATGACTCAGTTACACCAGCTCTGTCAGGAGGAATGGGCCAAACTTTCCCCCAACTTATTTTGGGAAGGTTGTGGAAGGCTACCCGAAACGTTTGACACAAGTTAAACAATTTAAAGGCAAAGCTACCAAATAATAATTGAGTGTATGTAAACTTCTGACCCACTGGGAATGTGATGAAAGAAATAAAAGCTGAAATAAATCATTCTCTCTACTATTATTCTGACATTTCACATTCTTAAAATAAAGTGGTGATCCTAACTGAACTAAGACAGGGAATTTTTTACTAGGATTAAATGTCAGGAATTGTGAAAAACTGAGTTTAAATGTATTTGGCTAAGGTGTATGTAAACTTCCGACTTCAACTGTTTCTCTCTCTCACTTCCCCTGTCTCTCTCTCTCTCCCCTCTCTCTCTCTGTCTCTCCTCTCTCTCTCCTCTCTCTCCTCTCTCTCCTCTCTCTCGCTCTCCTCTCTCTCCTCTCTCTCCTCTCTCTCTCTCCTCTCTCTCCTCTCTCGCAGGCTCCAAGAAGATGGAGCATAAGGGCAACAGCTGGCATGAGGCCTGCTTTACTTGCCAGCACTGCCAGCAGCCAATCGGCACCAAGAACTTCATCAATAAGGACAACAGTAACTACTGCGTGCCCTGTTACGAGAAGCAGTTTGCCATGCAGTGTATCCAATGCAAGAAGGTAGTATATACTGTTTTATATACAGTGCCTTGCGAAAGTATTCGGCCCCCTTGAACTTTGCGACCTTTTGCCACATTTCAAGCTTCAAACATAAAGATATAAAACTGTATTTTTTTGTGAAGAATCAACAACAAGTGGGACACAATCATGAAGTGGAACGACATTTATTGGATATTTCAAACTTTTTTAACAAATCAAAAACTGACAAATTGGGCGTGCAAAATTATTCAGCCCCTTTACTTTCAGTGCAGTAAACTCTCTCCAGAAGTTCAGTGAGGATCTCTGAATGATCCAATGTTGACCTAAATGACTAATGATGATAAATACAATCCACCTGTGTGTAATCAAGTCTCCGTATAAATGCACCTGCACTGTGATAGTCTCAGAGGTCCGTTAAAAGCGCAGAGAGCATCATGAAGAACAAGGAACACACCAGGCAGGTCCGAGATACTGTTGTGAAGAAGTTTAAAGCCGAATTTGGATACAAAAAGATTTCCCAAGCTTTAAACATCCCAAGGAGCACTGTGCAAGCGATAATATTGAAATGGAAGGAGTATCAGACCACTGCAAATCTACCAAGACCTGGCCGTCCCTCTAAACTTTCAGCTCATACAAGGAGAAGACTGATCAGAGATGCAGCCAAGAGGCCCATGATCACTCTGGATGAACTGCAGAGATCTACAGCTGAGGTGGGAGACTCTGTCCATAGGACAACAATCAGTCGTATATTGCACAAATCTGGCCTTTATGGAAGAGTGGCAAGAAGAAAGCCATTTCTTAAAGATATCCATAAAAAGTGTTGTTTAAAGTTTGCCACAAGCCACCTGGGAGACACACCAAACATGTGGAAGAAGGTGCTCTGGTCAGATGAAACCAAAATTGAACTTTTTGGCAACAATGTAAAACGTTATGTTTGGCGTAAAAGCAACACAGCTGAACACACCATCCCCACTGTCAAACATGGTGGTGGCAGCATCATGGTTTGGGCCTGCTTTTCTTCAGCAGGGACAGGGAAGATGGTTAAAATTGATGGGAAGATGGATGGAGCCAAATACAGGACCATTCTGGAAGAAAACCTGATGGAGTCTGCAAAAGACCTGAGACTGGGACGGAGATTTGTCTTCCAACAAGACAATGATCCAAAACATAAAGCAAAATCTACAATGGAATGGTTCAAAAATAAACATATCCAGGTGTTAGAATGGCCAAGTCAAAGTCCAGACCTGAATCCAATCGAGAATCTGTGGAAAGAACTGAAAACTGCTGTTCACAAATGCTCTCCATCCAACCTCACTGAGCTCGAGCTGTTTTTTGCAAGGAGGAATGGGAAAAAATGTCAGTCTCTCGGTGTGCAAAACTGACATACCCCAAGCGACTTACAGCTGTAATCGCAGCAAAAGGTGGCGCTACAAAGTATTAACTTAAGGGGGCTGAATAATTTTGCACGCCCAATTTTTCAGTTTTTGATTTGTTAAAAAAGTTTGAAATATCCAATAAATGTCGTTCCACTTCATGATTGTGTCCCACTTGTTGTTGATTCTTCACAAAAAAATACAGTTTTATATCTTTATGTTTGAAGCCTGAAATGTGGCAAAAGGTCGCAAAGTTCAAGTGGGCCGAATACTTTCGCAAGGCACTGTATATATTTATATTTAACCTTTTTTTTACTAGGCAAGTCATTTAAGAACGAACTCTTATTTACAATGATGACCTACATTGGCCAAAACCGGATGACTTTGAGCCAATTGTGCGCCGCCCTATGGGACTCCCAATCACAGCCGGTTGTGACACAGTCTGTAGTGACGACTTTAGCACTGAGACATAGTGCCTTAGACTGCTGTGCCACTCGCGAGCCCTATACAACCCACTGGAGTGAGCTTAAATGGAGTGTACTGCATCAGAATGTATGCTTTTGGAGAGTTCTGTGTTAAAATGGATTGCTCCTCTCCAGATTCACATTTATTTACATTCTTTGTCAGCATTTAAAACTGGTTCCTTGTGCACACAAAACAAAGATTGTGATGAATAGAAGTTCACCTCAATTCAGTAGAACCCGCATTATGCAGTACTACTTTTTCCCATGGTCAAATACCTTCACAGGTATTGATGTTACCTAATTATGGATTGGTGGTTGAACTTGTCACTTCCTGTTTCTGTCTCCTGTAGCCAATCACCACAGGCGGGGTGACCTATCGCGATCAGCCGTGGCATAAGGACTGCTTCCTGTGCACCGGTTGTAAGCAGCAGCTGTCTGGCCAGCGGTTCACCTCTCGGGACGACTTTGCCTACTGCCTGAACTGCTTCTGCAACCTGTATGCCAAGAAGTGTGCCACCTGCACCAGCCCTATCAGTGGTACGTATGATCACTCACATTGGCTTATCCTTGCACATACCTGTAGTCTCTGGAGCCAATCGTTACATCCACTTAAGTGAAATATTCACTTAGTGCATGCATGGATGTCGATGGGAGACTAAGTTCAACATAAGTGGAAGTTAGGATTTACCCCTCTATGATTAGTTAACTATACACTGAGTGGACAAAACTTTAGGAACACCTGTTCTTTCCCTGACAGACTGACCAGGTGAATCCAGGCGAATGCTATGATCCCTTATTGGTGTCACCAGTTAAATCCACTTCAATCAGTGTTCAGGAAGGGGAAAAGACAAATTAAAGAAGGATTTTTAATCCTTGAGACATGGATTGTGTATGTGTGCCATTCAGAGGGTGAATGGGCAAGACAAAATATTTAAGTGCCTTTAAACGGGGTATGGTAGTAGGTGCCAGTTGCACGGGTGTGAGTGTGTCATGAACTGCAACACTGCTGGGGTTTTCACGCCCAACAGTTTCCTGTGTGTATCAAGAATGGTCCACCACCCAAAGTACATCTAGCCAACGTGACACAACTGTGGGAAGCATTGGAGTCAACATGGGCCAGCATCCCTGTGGAACGATTATGACACCTTGTAGAGTCCATGCCCCAATGAATTGAGGCTGTGCTGAAGGCAAAAGGGGGTGCAACTCAATATTAGAAAGGTTTTGTACACCCTAGTGACACACAAAGTGTTCTGTTTTAAAATGTCACCAGGACCATGACTTTTTCCTTACCATGTGACAGAAAAAAACCTGCCTGAAATACTCTTGTTCCTTATCCTTTCACTCCATACACTCCACTTCTATTCACTCCTATTCAAATCATTCCGTAGTAATGACCCCAACTCAAGGTTCCTTACTTACAGTGAGGTTACATATTAACTAGTCAGGTGATCTATGTATCTGTTGTTAGAGACATGGCACTAGTATTATTACCTTAGTGATCCGGAGTAATTCATAAGGAAATGCGCTGGACAGTGTTCCCACTCTCACATCTTTCTCCATCCCTCCCTCTCTGTGCCTGTCTCGTCTTGCTTGTGCAGGTCTGGGTGGCAGCAAGTACATCTCGTTTGAAGAGCGCCAGTGGCACAACAACTGCTTCAACTGCAAGAAGTGCTCCATCTCCCTGGTGGGAAGGGGCTTTCTGACGGCCCGCGATGAGATCATGTGTCCTGAGTGTGGCAAATACGTCTAAATGCTGTGTGCCAGGATGAAGCGTCAAAGCCAGAGATGGCAAAGATGCAAGAGAATATAGGTCTACTCCTACTAACGTTTCATTTATTAGAATGATGTATTTATTCAATAATATACATTTCAGACTAACCCAAAGGGCTTTCTGCATGCACCGGCCTCAGATTGATACAGTATGTTGTCTGATGAATTGAGCACAAATTGCATTAGATTCTTAGAAAGAGAGATATAATTTTGATGTATTTTTAACAAAATAACAACTTTGTCTGAGGTTTGTTACCATTGAAACGTTTAACTATTGTATTGTGTTGTATATGTTAGGATAATCATCCGTGACACACCTATAACAGGAGTTGTACTTTTCATTAAAGCAGTGAAATCTAACGAGAACATGACATGTACCTGCACTCTAAATGTGAAATAAAGCATTGTAAAGGCAATTCATTGATAGACTGATCTTTCTGACATTTGATTTTGTTCCAAATCTGTAAAGACAACAATAAAACCAATGGGCTCTGGTCAAAAGTAGTGCACTATATAGGGAATAGGGTGGCATTTGGGAAGCACACCTACAACCCCCATGAATGGCTTACCCCTGAATCCATCCAGCGGTACAAACACCCCTTGGGGGGAAATGGACTCTTGGAGTCTTGAACATTCAAAACCACATAAAGGAGGTATGGGATGTGAACATTAGTGCCTAAGGTCGAGGGCCTGGATCTGTCCTGGTCTTGGCTGCAGGTTAGCTTTTTTCTTAATGAATCTTGTTCTGGAGGCAGCTCTGCAGAGTGTCACTAGCTGGCACAGCACAAAGTAACAGCCACAAAGTAATTAACCCCTAAGGTCTAACCCTAACCTTTAATTACGACCAAAAATAACATTTTTGTTCTCATGAATTTTTACAATATACTCAATTTTGACTTTGCAGCTGACCTATCTAAGGGGAAATCACAAATTTCTGCCTCCAGTACGTCAATCTCTCAAATGTCTTGGTCTGGGTCTGGACGATGTGATTTCTGGTGGGGTTGTAGGATGAGCTGTCCATGGTTCTGAAAAGGTTCAGGGTGACGCTATGGCTTGTTCGGGGTTGCTGTCCATGGTCCTGTACAGATGTATGGCGCTGGTTTTGAGTGAAGAAAATTACAATTTTCTGTAATAAATGAAGATTCTAATAATTTACAGTATTACAAATCCAAAAGACACGAACGACTCCTAATTGAAGTCAATCTATTTATACATGTTGGTTTATTGTAACTGTAATCAATCATTGTATGAAAATGTGTAATGTATATTGGTAGGATATTTCTGTTTTGGGTGTTTTCTTTATAAATAATAAATACAACCACATGACCGGATGTACATGGAATGTGCAGAAGGAAATGCTAACCGCATTAGCTAACCATCCATATCGAGGTCTCCACTCTCACCGGCACACGAATTGTGTAAGATAGCTTTTCTAAACCTAAAATTCCTCTCTGAACATTGCATTACTCTATGTGCGATTACCAACATGACATGATAACCTGTTAGCCAGTCGTGCTCGTTTGATGGCTTTTGTGTAAAGCTAGCTAGCTAGATAAAGGATGCTATCCCCCTAACTAGCATTGAACAAAGGTTGTGTGTGCCTCTCCCCTCTGTGTCTGAAACGGGGATACCCGATTGTCGTGTGGTTTACATATAGCGACAGCTGTTAGCATAGTTTATCTTGCATATTTAACTGACGTTGCAACTTTCTTGTCTTTTTATTATACCCCGTCAGCTAATTCTGGAATCATCATCAGCCAAAATGAGTGCTGCTCCCAACCACAGACGGACCAAGCCTGGTGGTAAGCTAGCTTGCTAACGTATTTTAGCCTCTGGCTGTAGTCAGCTAACTGGACATCTGAGCCAACTAAAACAGTATCCTTGCATTTAAGCAAACTCTCCTGTGCCATAAAGGGCCAGACCTCTAAGCAGAGTATTCCTAAAAAGATCAGAGAGAGTGTGGATTTATCCCTCTGCTTTCACCAAATGTAGCAATTGAGGAATGCCTGAGGTGGTGCTTGAACCAGTTACCTTTGGGTTGCAGGGGAAAGTGCACTAGCTACTTCCTTTGCAGCGAATTTCGAGACCTTAGCAGAGGCTTTCATATGCTTAAATACAGGGAGGCTACACTATATCACTCAATATAGCTTTTACATCTAGGCCATGAATTCTCTAGCCAGCCAGGGCAGTTACGTCATCTGCCTGTAAATGCAGGCTTACGTGCTGGTGACAACACCCATTCAAAACCAAATCATTTTATTACAGGCGTGAAGACAGGCTATCCAGGCCAAGCCCCCGCCAACGGTGTTACGGGACCCACTTCCCAGATCCCCGGGCTGTGCCAGGAAGCCACTGAGGGTGCTCCTGAGGCCAGGACCAGCGGAAGGCGTGTGGGAATATTCGACTCCGACTCCGACTATGTTAAACTTGCCAAAGGAGGGGGACAGAAGGGTAACAATGTTTTGTGACATAGCTTTGTGCTGCTTTACAGTAGATACATGCTTTACACTTCAGTACATGGTCATTACTATGTCCTCATAGGACACAGATTAGTGTGGCTGTAATAATATTAGCCAGTTCAAATGATAGTGAATTGCCCTATATATCATGCTCAACTCATTTGGTATTTGGTATATTATTAGGATCCCCATTAGGTGTTGCGAAAGTTGCAGCTACTCTCCCTGGGGTTCCACACAGAACATGAAACCTGACATAATTCATGACATTAATAGACACAAACAGCTCAAGGACAGAACGACATGCGCAGCCTACATATCAATACATACACCCAAAAATATCTAGGTCAAATAGGGGAGAGGCGTTGAATTCCCAGAGGAAATGAAAAGACTGCTTTTCGAAAGACATTAATTCATGTTTAGTCATGTTCCTACTTTTAAGTACCTTGTGTTATGTGTCCTTCCACAGGTTTACTGTGGCATGAGGACAACAAGGAGGAGGCTAGGCCTAATAAATCCTACAACTCACCTGATTGGTTCTCAGCCGAATCTCAGAGGTAAGGACCCCGAACCCCGTTGGTTCGTTGGCTCTGTTTGATGAAAATATTATTGGAATGTCTCATTTTCTAAAGTGTGATCACGGAACAATATGTCAGGCCTAAGAAAACGTTCAGCATCATGTCATGTCTGTATGTGTCTTGAAAACAGATGAACAGGTCATGTTTAGAATGGGAAGTTACATCTTGACTCTTGGTGGTGTACCTTTAGTCGTCCAAGCCAGGGTTCTCAAATGGACGCCTCTTGGCCAAAAGTAGTGGCCAATGTAGGGGTATTACAATGGTTTTGTGCTTTACAGCGGAAGTAAAGCAGCATCCCCTGATGATTGTCAAGGATACGGAAAAAGGCAACCTCTAGCTGCTCCCTTCGGTACTGATGATATTTCAGCCTGGGAAAGGGAGAGTGATAGCTATAAAGAGAAGGTGAATTCAATGGCCCCAACAAACCCCCTCATCACTGACACAGTTGTTATCATTTACCATCCTCCCCTCCCTTTATTTTTTTCCCTCAGTTCATCTCTTGAGTTGACTCCGTCGTTGCGTTCAGAAAGGGATTGGGGTGGTTGGCTTCTGTTGAAATTCTTTGCCTTGTTTTAACAACAGCATTTCATTTGTTTGACTGCCAACCAGATTGCTGTGGTCGTCATATCTTCACCCATTTATTTACTCGGTCCTCCATTTCATTGGTAGAAGTGTTCCATGCGCTCGTATACTTCATACAATGAGTATTCTTGTACTGGGCCCGACCGACTGGTTTGAGCTGGTTTGTATTCTTGTGTGCAGAACCCCACAGTCACTGATGCGTCCAGCCAAATGGAGAACATGTCTCTAAGCCAAGGTGGTTATATGGAGGTCAACAAATACAAGAAGACGTGAGTGCCTGCCTCTGTATTCCACATCTCCTATTCATTCTGGAATTCCATTTCACTTCACGCTTAATAATACCAACATGCTGAAATATGCGTGTATCAGTATGCGATATGTTTGTATAACCTTTATAAGCGGTGTAGTATATCATTTGTGTAACGTTGGAAGTTATAGATTCAACATAACCACTAACACCATTGAATTTCCAACCTCTCAGTCAAAGTGATTTTACTATGGACAGGTCCGTTGAGAAGAAAACTGCTCCCGTGAGCATGTCCAAGCTGCTGAGCTTTGGCTACATAGAGGATGAGAAGAAGTCCACCAACGAGGATGACTGCTCAAGTACGACAAATCACTTAGCCTTATAGTCTTGGACAGACTTTTCCTCGACACGTCTTTTGGAGGAATTAGCAGCAGCACTATATGTTTATTCTGCTAAATGAAACAACCTTTAATCAAACAATTAAAAGTGTTTATTTCATACCATATGGAAATTCTGGACTAATGCCAAACATGACTCATATGGGTTGGCTACGGGATTTAATGCATTTTGAATGTATACCATTATTACATATGACCAACCTGTGTGTGTGCGTGTGTGTGTTGTCTTTCAGGTGTGACCTCTGAACAGACGAGCACCATCGCACCTGAGGATGAAGACCTGGAATAGGGAGGAGAACAGAAGAGGTCCATCTGGGGTAGAAAACAACAGTGGATACACACACCCACACACATGCCATTCACTCTACGGTCTGTTCTCTCTCTCTCTCTCTCCCTGAGTGACACACTTTCTCTCATTACTGTACATCCCAACTGTTATGTTTTGTAATTATGCAACGGTACCTTCTCTGTTCATGTATTTATTTATTTATTTGTCTTTTGTTTTTTTACTCCGTGTAATGTTGTTCTCAGACCACCGACACAGCTTGTTGATGCTTGTCATGTTTATATTATCGTTCTTGAATTGGAAGATGATTTGTGTGACTATGAAACAGTACTGTACACTGGAGTTTCTATTTGTGGTGTAAAAAATGGTTTCGGTGCTGTTGAAGATTGTTTGTGAACAAGGCCTACTGTACGGGACACACAAAGGAGACGTTTGTGGCTCGCGCTATTCAGCTCCCATGTTGAATAGGATCGGAAAGCTCTGCCAAAAAAACATGGAAACATGGGTGCTAAGTGGTTCACTTGTCATGGGAAGGCAGACATGGTTTGGAATGGAAGACAGAAAATGCCAATGAATCTACTTCATTCGATCTCATACCAGGATATGGTTCAGTGTTATGAAGTTATGGTGGCCGTTGATTCCATAGATAGATAGAAACCTTTTGTGATGTTCTAACAACGGTGCCAATTCATTCTACATATTTAGGGAATAGTGGCAATTGTATCGTGCAATGATATTGTTTACTTTGAAGTAAAAATGGTTTTGCTTTGACGTGAAGATAGGGCTGGGCGATATGGCCAAAACTATATTACTATAGTTTACAACGGTGTGGTGGTATTTGACTGTATTTTATGTTTCTGAATAATACAAGATCCAAGTGTGTTTTATTATTAGTGCATGAGACTGGAATGGCAACAAGTTATTTTAACAGGCTTTCTTCATTACGGTTTTATTCTTAAGGACAAAAGTGACATTGAAATAGTCCAATGTGTTGAACTGTTCAGTTATTTAGCACTTAATAAAAATAAAAACATTTTTTGATAGATGACATGTTGATCCAGACCGGTATTCACGCTATATCGCCCAGCCCTACCTGAAGGTACATGTGGCTTGGAGACATTTTCCACTTAGCACAGTAAATATACACAGTAATAATCTTCCCTAGTTTTTCATTGATGGATAGGTCCACTTTATTAACACAGTCAATGTGTGATTCTCACATCTTTCTTAAAGTGATGAGTGAATATGTCATTAAAATAAATTAGCATGTGCATGTACCCCTCGTGCTCTTTCTTGATTAAGTGGTAATTAGCTACACTGTCAGAACAGTACTAGTGTTAATAATCATGCCTATTGACA
Organism: Oncorhynchus mykiss; assembly: GCF_057628025.1. Classification (NCBI taxonomy): domain Eukaryota; kingdom Metazoa; phylum Chordata; class Actinopteri; order Salmoniformes; family Salmonidae; genus Oncorhynchus; species Oncorhynchus mykiss. The sequence goes on from NC_143039.1 coordinate 31,206,511, forward strand.
AGTACAGTATAAAACTATCACATAGCTTCCTACAGGTTATAGAACAGAAATAATATGCAATCAAATTCATTCTATTCATATGCCTTATTACATTACAACAAAATATGATAGCATATTCATTTCATTCAATATATATTTGGAAAAAACACCACTTTAAATGTCATATATCTGTTGATTAAACTATTATTTTGTAAGGTGAAAACAGTGTGTTGTATTCCTATGGCCCCAGCGAATTACCATATAAATACCTCCGTGTACAAACCGCATGGTGACGTCACACTTATCTTGAATCGTGGGTTGGTGCCACAGAAGTCAATTGCAACGTAGCTGGGTAGATTTTGGACAGCCAAGGCAGATACATAAATAATAATATTGACATTCGCCAATGCATGGAATATTGCTTGAATCATTTCTAACGGATGAAGAAGTAATGCAGTCTTAGCGAGACTGTTTGCAAAATGAAGCTGTCGCGGTCGTATGGAAAATGGATTCCTGACGGACGTATACCCTGAGCAGTACATCAGCAACATCTGGCGGCTAAGGAATCTCACTAGCTCGTGCCTCGTAAGTAAGCAGCTGTTGCAGAATTGTAAATACATGATTCCTAACATTTTAACCTTAGGTAGAGTCGGATGATTCACCTTCTCAATATCCATATGCGCCGTGGACATTTTCTCTTGCGTGTTCAAACTTCAAACACGGTGATTTTGTTTTGTTACAATGTATCTATCATGGGGTTATAGCTTCAGTGTATCATCATACCATCATGCATTGACCTCACAGTCCATTTTCATTGAACTGGCTGCACCAATGCCCTGATGTAATGCAGCATCATCTTGCATTAGGAGAGCTGACATACCGTTGACAGTGGCTGTAGTAATTGTATTGCTATTATACACAGGCTTCTAGTTGAAGTGCTGTGCAGTGCTTCTCAGCCTGTCACATTGGTGGAAGTGCATGCATGCATTGCAAATAGGTAGCAAAATGACATGGCAAGCAATTGGGCCTTCCATGCACTGCAGTCCTTGTTTGGGTTTTAGTGCTGGACAGTAACATATTGTCTGTGTAATGTGTACTGGGCATGTCTCCACAGGGCAGAGAGGGTGGAGGATGCCATCCCCGGAGCAGCGGGCAGCGGAGATGGGGGAGGAGGGGGAAGGGTCTCTGCCGACCAGAGAGGGACCGAGCGGGCACAGCCAAGCAGACACCAGCACCAACAACCTACTGGCCTCGGTCAAAGAACAGGTATGAATAGCTCCCTCCTTTGCTCCTCTCGTGCTCTCGCAGTAGGAATGAATCGCATTCCCTCCTGATCTCTCTCTCTCTCTCTCTCTCTCTCTCTCTCTCTCTCTCTCTCTCTCTCTCTCTCCCCATCTCGTTCTAGTTCTGTGAGTCTTTGTCCCTCCCCTTTTCCCTTCTGCTGTTATTTTATGAATTTAGAGATGCTAGAATGTACAAGGAAATAACCTCCATTGATCGAGCAGTGTTTTCTGAGACTGTCGCTCAATCAGAATTGTGGGAAGGCAGAGTGCTTACAGATCCAGGATTTACAGATGTACAGTGTAGGCTGCCTCACTGTCCTGTCCTCCTGAGTGCCAGTACAGAAATGAGTGGTGACTAATGTGACAATATTCCAGACATTTAATCAAACCCGTCACAAAACTGGAAATGAATGCAGTATCTTTTTCATTTTTGTCTCATTCTGAAAACTGGAAGTGTCTTCCTGATGAGATTTTATAGATTTTCTTGTATCTTTTAGTTAAAAACCAAATGGATTCCTTTTTGTTGTTGTTGTTGCGTACACTGTATTGCTGCATGAGTATGGCAGTGCTGTTTTGATGTGTTTTGACACCTAAGGCTTTAGGCTAAGTGTTATTCTAATGGGTTTCTCTCTTGAATTCTGTCAGATTTTGTGAAGAGTCAGCAGAAGTGTGGGGGTCAGCTAACTGCGGTAGTATGATGAGCCGCAGTAATAATCTTTGCAAAATCAGCATTTTCATTCTGAATAGCAATGGGAGTCCATCAGATGCTGTAGCAAACAGTATGCTAAATGAGCGATTAGCCATTCAGAAATTGGCAAACCCAGTAAGACGTTTCAAAAATCAGCGGATGCCATGTTCGTGCCAAAAGTCCCAAGAGAACAAGACGTTCTAGTAAGAATCAAGTCTTGATGATTTTCTTGTTGTTGTCATGGAATGTTTGGTACCAGTATGTAGGATGAACACTGTGCCCCGCTGGTTTAGTTTTCCGGGAATGGTCCATCTCTCATCTCTATCCTAATCTAGATCTGTAGGTGGAGTTAAAGCACCAGGCCAGCCAGGCTGGTTCAATCCAGTTACATCACCCACCCTGCTGCCCTGCCCGTATTTCACTGAGGTCCCTAATGCGCTGCAAACTGTTGAAGTTAGACAGCTGTCAGGGAGTGTGTGTGTATGTGTATTTATGTCCCCCCCCCCCCCTTGTATTTATTGTGCGTGTGATGTGCTTGGTTGAGCCCAGTAATTCTCTGGTGTGAGTGTGTGTGCGTTCTGTGTGTGTGTTGCACTCACGCACTCTGTCTTTGGCTGCGTTTCCTGTGGGTTTGCAGGATTCCAGTGTGTTGCAGAAGTCGTCTGGTTCTCTCTGGTGTGTGTACATCAGACAGGATCTGAGCTTCCGGGGTCAACGCCTCTCACTAGACAGAGACACTTTTGTGTTTGTGACCCTGTGACAATGGGCAGTCAGTCAGTGACGCCTCCAGTTCACCACTCAGCCGGTACAGTACTAGACACAACCTGGCACTGCTTGGCATGGGAGGAGGGATCATTGGCAGGACCGCATCCTGATAAGAACCCATCCTGTTCAAGCTGGTGGCTGGCTGCCACTGTGCCACTGATTGCTTCCATTAGATGATGCTTCGTCATTTAGCGGTTAGTCTCACCTCATGGCCTATAAAGTCTGCCTAGTCTATATACACATTTTTAGACATTTGTAGCCCTGAAGGGTTTTTAATTGACTTCTTATAATAATGCTGACTTGTAACAAACACATTAAGAAACACCCGTCCCTGTTCAGCGTGAAATCTGCCTGATGAATCTGGGTAGCTCTGACCTTAATGCCACAAAGCCTCTTTTGTTGACTTATTCATTTGGACCATAAATATTTTACAGGTCAAACATTAAAATGCTCTAAAATCGACACAGAGTGAGCATGCCAAAGGCTGTGTACCTTGGTTATTGTTATCACAATGGAAGCTGTTGTCAGTGAAAGAAAGTGTCATTCGGCGAGTATGATTCTACCGTTTGTCCCTTCCGTGTTGCCGTAGGAGCTCCAGTTTGAGCGTCTGACCCGGGAGCTGGAGGAGGAGCGTCAGATCGTCGCCAGTCAACTTGAGAGGTGCATGCTGGGAGCTGAGTCGCCTGGCGATGATGATGATGATGCCAGTAGCAGGTACACAAACGCACACACACACACACACACAGAGCTCTGACCCTGTTTCTCAGCATGTCACCTACATTGGAGCTACTGATGATGAGTAGCTACAGTAATGCCTTTATCCAGGCTTACTGAATGCACAACATGCAACACACACACACACACACACACACCTTCACACACAAATACAAACACAGGATTAAATTGTAAACTGTCATGTTGATCTAACGCTCATCTCCTCTCCATGCCTGTCCTGACCCACCTCCTTCCCTCCATTATTTCACCACCTTCTCTTCTTTACAGTGACTCATCAGAGAAGTCCTTTGCTTGGAGATCATCAGGTACATCTTCTCCCATATTAAAATCACGTTGACCCCTATTGAAATCCTATTGTCTAGACACCCATAGGGTTGCCCAATGGAAGTACAAGTACAAGGGCATGTAGCGAGTCCTATCATAAACTGCTTTTGAGGTGAGCTACGTTTATACCACAGGAGGCTGCTGAGGGGAGAACGGCTCATAATAAGGGCTGGAATTGAGCAAATGAAATGGCATCAAACACCTGGAAACCATGGAAACCACGTGTTTAATGTATTTGATACCATTCCACTTATTCTGCTCCAGTCGTTACCACGAGACCGTTCTCCCTAGTCAAGGTGCCACCAACCTCCTGTGATTTTTAAACCGTCTCGATAGCGATCACAGGATACAGGTTGACATGACGCCGTCATGTTTTCCTCAGTAGATGTGTCTGGTACAGGAGAGCACCGGGCTGCTGTAATGGACAGCTCTCACCAGTCACCCTCCCGTCTCCTCCGAGCTGATCAGGGTCACGGGTCACTCTACCTCCCTGAAGTGGAGAGGGCATCCCCGCATGACAGTGAGGGTCTGTTACTTCCTGCATCCTCTTTATCATCTGCCTTCTTCATTTGTTGTTGTTGTTGTTGTTGTTGACAGTTTAGATTTAGCGTGGAGAATATAGAGCGTTTAGGGCTAGATGGGATTATTTATTTATTTTTTAACTCAGGAATAATGACATCAGAAAAAGGGGTGGGGTTGAAAGTCAAAAGGCAGAAATGCTTTGAAACCAAAAAAAAATGAAAATGCTTTGAAGACAAGAGACAGAAAATTCTTTGAAATAAAAAGTAGCTGTGGGATAACATCAAAGTATACCAGGTACTGCGACACAACATGCCGTTAATAACGTAGCAGTGGTTTACTAATGAAATATTAAGACAACATCTACAACTAATGTAACCACGGCTTTAATTTGGCCATAAAATGCACAATAAACAGTATATCATCCTAAGCGGGCGCATTCCGTAAATGGGCACTTATCTTTTACATACCGTGGGATGCTGTATTCATTATGAATGTATCGATTGCATTAATGCTCATTCGCTGTGTAGCCTAGCTCTGAAATAGACCTGAAGACCAACGGCAAACATCATTCTGTCCTCTGCTTCCTTTCCCCCCTCCTCTCTTTCTCCTATACCCCTCCCCTCGCCTCCCTCTCACAGGATCTGTGGCCCTTATGACGTCCTATGCAGACAGTGGCTACCAGGACAGCAGTATGAGTTACTACAGTGTGAGCAGAGAGAACGTGGTTCTGTCAGAGCCCAGACACGTGCTGTCAGGCAGCGGCCCCAGGGGAAGCCCCAGTCACGGCAGGAGCTCCCGGGCAGAGGGACAGGCCTCCGCACAGGTAGCCAATATACACTAACCCACCTCTACTGTGAAGAGACAGACAACCAATTTATACGCCCACGTATTCATATGATAAAACCTTTTAAATGCCCATTTATATAATATCTTAGTTAACCTACACAAACGGTTTACAACTGAAAGTTAAAGATAACCATATGTAAGGACTGAATTGTCTTTCCTGTGTGTCGTGCCTTGTCCATATTGTATGTCTCTCCCACTCCCTGACACCCGGTATCTCTCACCCTGCTTCCTGCATTCCTCCTACCCCAGGTCTCAGCGTCAGGGCGGGTGATGAGGAGGATGGGCTCCCTCTCATCCCGGGGCCAGTCTCCTGTGTGTGGTGTGGGGGGCGCCGTGTCCCCGTCCCGGGTCTCTCTCCGCACCTCCCAGGGCGGCAGCGCCTACGGATCACCCATCCTCACCGAGCCCAAACCCCTCGCCAGCATCTTCCCCGGGACCACCATGCCCCCCTCCTCCCTGCCCGGTCCAGGCACCACCCCCTCCTTCCAGCGCGCCACCTCTCCTTACTCCCCCACCCACCAGAGGAACGGGAATGGCGACTCTCCTCTCCGGACCAGCCCCCTTCCAGGGAGCGCCAGTCATGCCACCTCACCTCAACAGGCGATGGGTAGTGTCTCTGGGCGCCTGGGGTCTACACTGTCTCTGGTGGAGGGGAGGGGGCTATCTGGCTCTCCTCTGAGGTCCTGTATGACGGCTGTGCCCCAGCACTACGGCTCCACACTGCCCCGCCAGGGAGCTCTCCCCTACATACATGACGCCTACGGGCTCTACGAGAGGACCGCCTTGCCTCTGTCACGGCCTGACAGCCTCACTGGTTAGTCATACAGCAGGACTCTGTCTCGAAGCACACATGTTCATGCACACACACACACACACACACTTAAAGCTGGAATCCTTAATTAAAACAATAACAAACAAAGCGGCCAACCCGCCTGTGTTTTGGTAAGAAGCTGAGGGATGGGCCTGGGTAAATTTAACCACTCTCAAATGCAAAGCTATGTATGCAAGGACTGACCATCCATTAACATAATGATAGTAGTTTTAACCCTGTTTTATGGCTATACAGCAGGGATCATCAACTAGATTCAGCTGCGGGAGGAGTTTTTTTTTGAGGGGATGGTCAGGGAGCCGGAACATAATAACAAATCATTTGTAGACTGCAAATTGACCGCAAGAAGACCAAACATATATTTGACCAAAACATCATCATTTTAAACCTTGCTTACATTTTGTATTACGATCACATTTACAGTATCTCCTTTATGTGGGAATTACTTTGGAACAGATTTGAAATAAAAATCCTCTGCAGGCCGCTAGTTGGGGAACCCTGCTATACAGTGTTTATTTCCATTGGAGAATAAAAAGCTTATATTTTGGGTTCTGATGGGGTAGGCCTACAACTATTGAACCCGGTTCATGAGGCATTTATTTAAGTTATATTCTTCAAGAATCAATGGGTATATACAGTATCATTCATTTATAAGTCCAAAAATGGATGTAGCAAGTAAAGAGTCTAGCTTTAAAGGGTCATTTTATGCTGGTTAAAGGGTAGGAAAAATATTCTTGAAAAGGGTCAAACGGAACCAGTCTCTCTTCTTATTTACGTGCGGAGAACTTGCCTTTCTGAATCGATTTAGCTCTGTAGAGATCCATTGGTTTCTGTGTGAAAGGGATTATATTAACTAAATACTAGATCTGTAGTGTGGCGTTTGTCCTTTATCCTGATCCATCATATCACTGAGCCTGCCCTACTGACCCACATAGCCCTGTTTTAGAAATCCCGTGTTCGGTGGTTAACTATAGGGCTCTGGTGTCACGGCCGTTGAAAGAACTGGACCAAGGTGCAGCGTGGTGAGCGTACATGTTCCTTTATTTCATATGACGCCGACAAAAACAATCAACCATCCAAAACGACCGTGAAGCTAAAGGCTATAGTGCCAACAAACAAAGACAACTACCCACCAAGACAGGTGGGAAAAAGGGCTGCCTAAGTATGGTTTCCAATCAGAGACAATGATAGACAGCTGTCCCTGATTGAGAACCATACCCGGCCAAAACAAAGAAATACAAAACATAGAAAAATTAACATAGAATGCCCACCCAAATCACACCCTGACCAAACCAAAATAGAGACATAAATAGCTATCTAAAGTCAGGACTTGACATCTGGGCAAATGTAGTGCACTTTATAGGCAATAGGGTGCCATTTGAGGCGTTGCCAGAGTCGTTCGGAGCACTGCTCTGCTGTGGGGGGTGTTGTTTGGTAAATGACAAAGCAGCATGGATTGGTTTCCATCTATTTTACAGGGCCAAAAGAAAGGAGCCTGTTGGCAAAGTGAATCAAGTGCACCCTGGAGAACCATAAAGCATAGCCTTTTACAGCTCGTAACACTGGGGCAGAGGGATGCAGGGGATTCTTGTTGGCCGTAGGCCTATACTGCACAGTACGTCTCAATAGGTTGAGCTTTCAAAAGAGGTTGCACCATCCAAGATGCACTCTAGCATTAGTGTGGTCACTTCAACCAGCATTGTATTTGGGACATATCATTCGCTAAACCCTAAACCTCACCTAAATCTTCTAATGAATAATGGGGCAATTGAGCACGTTGAGGGGACTAAAATGATTGGTGTAACCCTAGATTGTAAACTGTCATGGTCAAAACATATTGACGCAACGGTAGCTAAGATGGGGAGAGGTCTGTCCGTGATAAAGCGGCGCTTGGTCTTCTCGACATCACAATCAACTACACAAGTCCTACAGGCCATAGTTTCATCACACCTGGACTACTGCCCAGATATATGGTCAAGTGCTGCACAGAAGGACGTAGGCAAATTACAGTTGGCCCAGAACAGAGCAGCACTGCTGGACCTTAAATGCCACCAGGGGTCTCTTCACAGTCCCCAAGTCCAGAACAGACTCTGGGGAAACACACGGTACTAAATAGAACCATGACCACGTGGAACTCGCTTTCACATCAGGTAACCTCACCGCGTTGTGCTGTGAGGTGTTGTTTTATCTGGTTTTACTGCTAGCTTGAGTTACCTGTGAAATTGTTCCGTGTCGTCATGGTTCTATTTGGTACCGTGTGTTTCCCCAGAGTCTGTTCTGGACTTGGGGACTGTGAAGAGACACACACACACACACACACACACACACACACACACACACACACAAGCATACGCACTCTAACACACACACACATTGTAATGTTGTGGTATTGTGTTTTTTTTATAGTAATTTGTAATATTAAAGTAATAATATAATAATGTCTTGTATGTTGTATTGTTTTATTTAATGATGTAGGCTGTTGATGTAACTGTTCTGACCCTGTTCGGACACCAGGAATAGTAGCTGCTGCCTTGGTATTAATTAATTCACCCCCATTTCTCCACCTTCCATCACCCACAACATTGTCCTCAAAGCCCATCTTGACAGCTGACACAGTGTAAATAATGCCGTGACTATTAATGTTCCACTGTTGTGTGTGTTTTCAGGCCTGCACAGCTCCTACGCCACTCACCACAGCCCACTGGACCAGGATATGAGGATGGCCATGTCTCCTGACTGCCACGTCACGCCTGTCTACGACGACAGAGCCTTCCAAAGCCCCCTGTATCACAGCCCCACCCACACCCACCACGGATCACACAGCGCTATCTACAGGACACTCACGGGTACTGCAACACACTAGCAGACGCAACTACACATGGCTAGGACCGTTGGGACCAGAGACTTGCACAGTGTGTAATGACTAGTTTACAATCTACAGTCAACAAGATATTCATATGTGGGCTGTTTTTTCTAAGACACAAAACTCAAAGTGGAGAAGTGTGTGCGCGTGTGTGTGTGTGTGCGTGTGTGTGCGTGTGTGTGTGTGTGTGTGTGCGTGTGTGTGTGTGTGTGTGTGTGTGTGTGTGTGTGTGTGTGTGTGTGTGTGTGGGCGGGCTACGGCCCATCCTGAATATATCTGTGTCTTTGTATTCCCAGGTGCGGAGAACCTTCAGCGGACCCTCCAGAGGACCACAAGCCATTGCAGCACCTTGGCGTACCAAAGAAGCAGCTATGGGCTGAACACCGCAGGGTCATACGCAGACCCCTACAGGGTCTCCCAGCAGGGACAGGGGCCCAATGAGACCTCTTTCTCCAGGCACTCTGGTCTAGTCGACAGGGCTGCCACAAGGTCCCCCTCCATAGACAGTATACAAAAGGATCCTAGGTACAAATACACAACGTACCATCACACACACGTCGAGCCACGTGATGATTACATCCAGACATGTTATTGATGAATTCAAATCAAATGATGTGTCGTAGATGTTGGAAGCGATCGATTGAAAAGTGCTTTTAGACTCACTTTCTCTCCCTCTCCCCTTATCTCTCTCCTACTATCTCTTTCTCTCCCTCTCCCCTTATCTCTCTCCTACTATCTCTTCTCTCCCTCTCCCCTTATCTCTCTCCTACTATCTCTTCTCTCCCTCTCCACCCTCTGCAGGGAGTTTGCATGGCGTGACCCCGATCTCCCTGAGGTGATCCACATGCTGCAGCATCACTTCCCCTCGGTCCAGGCCAACGCTGCAGCCTACCTCCAGCACCTGTGTTACGGAGACAACCGCATCAAAGTGGAGGTACCAGGATGTCCGTCTGTCCCTGTCTGTTCCTAACATCTCAGCTGACGTGTATGATTAAACAGACTATATGGGGATGGGAAGTCCTTCCCTAGAGAGGATTTGAAAGCACAAACGCATAGCCCTTTTCTGCAGTTGAATGACCAAATCGCACTCTAGTGGTGTCATGGGTGGAATGTCATTAATATGTTTCATAATTTAAAATAAATGCTTTTTTTCTTTTCAGAAAATGTCAAACGGTTTTGTTATATTTCAGTCTTCTGTGATGTATATAAAGTGTAATATTGGGATGCAAACTCAAAATGTAATACAGTTCAACTCTATCTGACATGGCACAGTTGATTCTTTATTTTAAGCCCATAAACCATGTCTGTGAGGTGTATGCCTTTGTTTCAAAGTAGATTGGTTAAAGACTACCATGAATCACTCTGTGACCCTGATTTAGCCCACTGCAGTAAAAGGTGAATTAATATAAAGGATAGTCCTAAAAACACAAATATAAACTGGGTGGTTTGAGCCCTGAATGCAGACCACGGGTATGACAGAAAAATGGTTTACTGTTCTAATTACATTGGTAACCAGTTTATAATAGCAATAAGGCACCTCGGGAGTTTGTGGTATATTGCCAATATACCACGGCTAAGGGCTGTATCCAGGCACTCTGCTTTGCGTCGTGCTAGGGAACAGCCTTTAGGCGTGGTAAAATGGCCATATACCACACCCCCTCTGGCCTTATTGCTTTAGTAACTGTGTTATTGACTATACCTTCTTTGTCAGCTCCAGGTGTGTATGACAATGACCCTCTTCTAACAGGTGTGTCACCTGGGAGGTATCCAGCACCTGGTGGACCTGCTGGACCACAAGGCTGTGGAGGTGCAGAAGAGTTCCTGCGGAGCCCTGAGGAACCTGGTTTATGGCAAGGCTACAGACGACAACAAGGTGGCCCTGAGGAACTCTGGTGGCGTTCCCGCTCTGCTCAGACTGCTGAGGAAAACCACCGACAACGAAGTCCGGGAGCTGGTCACTGGTACGTCTCTCTGCCTCACTGTCTGTCTCTGTCTTTTTATTTTGCTGTCTGCCTGTTTTTATGACTGTCTAGACCAGGGGTACTCAACTCTTACCCTACAAAGTCCGGAGCCTGCTGGTTTTCTGTTCTACCTGTTAATTAGTTGTACCCACCTGGTGTCCCAGGTCTAAATCGGTCCCTGATTAGAGGGTACCAATGACAAAAACGTAGTGGAACTGGCTTCGAGGTCCAGAGTTGAGTTTGAGAGGTCTAGATCTAGGTCTGTATGCCTGCTTTCTGATACAGCATTTCTTGCTTGTCTCTGCATTATCAACTGAGGGGTGACTGGATACAACCTTATGGCCACACCTCAGCACGATGTAGTGAGCAGTGTCCTCTGCTCACTACATCCGTGCCTATCCCCGTTTACCACTAGGGGTGCTGTGGAACCTGTCGTCGTGCGACGCGGTCAAGATGACCATCATCAGGGACGCTCTGAGCACCCTGACCAACACTGTGGTCATCCCCCACTCCGGCTGGAGCAGCAGCAACTACCGAGAGGAGACCAAGCTCAAGTTCCACTCCTCTCTCCTGCTGCGCAACACCACCGGCTGCCTCAGGTGAGAAGTGAGGAAGTCATCCCTGTAAGAACAGATGACTGACTGTACATCGCTTTGGATTAAAGTGTCTGCTAAATGGCTTCTCTCGCTCTCTGTCTGTCTGTCTGTGTGTCTGTGTGTGTGTGTGTGTGTGTGTGTGTGTGTGTGTGTGTGTGTGTGTGTGTGTGTGACCCTTAATGTATTGTATAAGTGCATGTATTGTTCACCTTTCTACTGTGTTTTGCTACAGAAATCTGAGTTCAGCAGGAGAGGAGGCCAGGGGTCAGCTGAGGTGTTGCGAGGGGCTGGTGGATTCACTTCTCTATGTCCTCAAGGCCTGCGTTAGTACCTCTGACTTCGACAGCAAGGTGGGCTAACTATAAGAGTAGTACATTTAGGCTAGTCCAAAAACAATGACATGCACCTCATCCGCCTGAACCCCATCTACTTTACCCAGAATTAGACCAGTCCTCTTCACTCAGTATCTGCCCATCGATCTCTGCTATCCCAACTTGAAGTTCCTGATCTTACCCCCTTTGTGTGTGTGTATATTGTGTGCATCACTGAAATGCTTCCCCTTCCTCTCCCAGATTGTGGAGAACTGTGTGTGTACTCTGAGGAACCTGTCCTACCGTCTGGAGATAGAGATGCCCTCGTCTCGCCTGCTGGGGACTCAGGAACTGGATGCCCTGCTGGGCTACGGGTCCCCCAGTAAGGACCTAGACTACCTCTGCTGGGGTAAGAAGAGGAAGAAGAAGAGGGGCTGGCTGGATGATAAGGTGTGTATAGTAGGGGGTTATCCGCTTTCCTTGGCTAAGTCACACTCCGACACCTATGATAAAGGCGCCTGGAAATGTGTTAGAATTAACACAGAACATTAGCTAAGATACACTATGTACACTAAGTATTTGGACACCTGCTCGTCGAACATCTCATTCCAAAATCATGGGCATTAATATGGAGTTGGTCCCCTCCTTACTGCTATAATTGCCTCCACTCTTATGGGAAGGCTTTCCTCTAGATGTTGGAACATTGCTGCGAGAACTTGCTTCCATTCAGCATTAGTGAGGTCGGGCACTGATGTTGGGTGATTAGGCCTGGCTTGCAGTAGGCTTTCCAATTCATCGCAAAGGTGTTCGATGGGGTTGAGGTCAGGGCTCTGTGCAGGTCAGTCAAGTTCTTCCACACTGATCTCGACAAACCATTTCTGTATTGACCTCGCTTCATGTACGGGGGATTTATCATGCTGAAACAGGAAAGGGCCTTCCCCAAGCTGTTCCCACAAAGTTGGAAGTACAGAATCGTCTACAACGTCATTGTATGTTGTAGCGTTAGTTCCAGTGAAGGGAAATCCTAAGGGGCCTAGCCCAAATCATGAAAACAGCCCCAGACCATTATTCCTCCTCCACCAAACAGAGTCCAATGGCGGCGAGCTTTACACCACTCCAGTCGGCTCTTTGCATTGCGCATGTAGAAACCCATTTCATGAAGCTCCAGAGGCAGTTTGGAACTCGGTAGTTGGTGACGACGTTTCTTCCATTCTGTGGGGTGTTTCTCCTCCAAGATTTGATTAGAACTGACTGCCTATATCCCGCTCATGATCTTCATTATGCTTTCAAGTGGGACGGCGTGGGACCCATCCCGGGGTTTGGTAAGCCTCCGCGGGGGGCAGAGATGCTGTGGCACCCGGCCGTGGTGAAGCCCTACCTCAGCCTGCTGGCCGAGAGCTCCAACCCTGCCACCCTGGAGGGCTCCGCCGGATCCCTTCAGAACCTCTCCGCTGGAAACTGGAAGGTGTCCCGCTTTTTCTTTCCTTGTAACCTTTGTCTATGCAGGTTAGTCTCATTAAGATGTCTCATTGAGATCAAATCCATTTCGCAAGAGACCCAACAACCCCCACCTGACGATCGTGTCTGTTATGCGTCGCTTCACACCGTTTATCTGGTGTTATTGAATGGTAATGGTGCTGTAGTAACATAATTGGACTTCCTGGGTAAATGAAGGTTCAATCAAAATACGATAGAAATCATAATGCCCTGTGTGCAGTTTGCGGCCTACATCCGCGCAGCGGTGCGCAAGGAGAAGGGGCTTCCTATCCTGGTGGAGCTGCTGAGGATGGACAACGACAGGGTGGTCTGCTCTGTGGCCACCGCTCTGAGGAACATGGCCCTGGACAGCAGGAACAAGGAGCTTATAGGTCAGACACACACACACACACACACAGAAACTCTCTCTCTTTCTCCCACACACACTTAAGTCCTTCATGCCCCCCTGTCTCCCCTCTCAGGAAAGTATGCGATGCGGGACCTGGTGAACCGTCTCCCCGGAGGAAGCCCCTCCCTGCTGTCTGACGAGACGGTGGCGTCTGTCTGCTGCACGCTCCACGAAGTCACCAGCAGGAACATGGAGAACGCCAAGGCCCTGGCAGACACGGGGGGCATCGAGAAGCTGGTGGACATCAGTAAGGGCAGGGGGAAAGGGTATTCCATGAAGGTGGTGAAGGCTGCTGCTCAGGTCCTCAACACGCTGTGGCAGTACAGGGACCTGCGCACCCTCTACAAACAGGTCAGATCACTGTGTCTTCGCAAGTCAATGGTTTTGGTATAATCGCTTAACCCACCTTGGAAAAACTGAAGTGATCTCTGATAAAATACCTTGATATCCAATGTAAAATATCACTGTCCTGAGAGTTGCAATCATCTCTGTTGTAGGACGGATGGCACCACGGTCATTTCATCACTCCTGTGTCCACTCTGGAGAGAGACAGGTACAGGTCTCAACCAACCCTGCCTACTAGCACCTTACAGATGTCCCCCGTGCCCCGCCAATCAGGTGAGAGCGCTCAACTATCATGTTCAAGCTACTCATCAACACACACCACAATGGATGTTCCCTCCGGGTCTGGTTCCTCTCAAGGTTTGTTCCCTGCCACTATGCTTCCGCTTGCTCTTTGAGGTCTAGACCCGGGTTACTGTCGAGCACTTTCTGACCAGTGGTTTCTAAATATAATGTTGATTAGAGTGATTGAATGAATGGAATGTCTTCTCAGGTGGTAGTGCAACCTCCTCTCCTGCCATGTTAGGAATCAGAAGACACAGCTCTAACTACCAGAGGGCTCAGTCATCTATGCAACTCGATACATATTATGGCGACAACAGTTTACATAGAAACCAGTACACAGGTAAGCCACGATAGTCTCTTTTTTTATTCGCCAGTACATTTTCCGTTGAACATTTGCATATATTTTGTTTCCTACACCGAGTTGAGTTCAACAATGCCTCATGTTTGTATCCTCTTTGTTTTTCACTTTCAGGGTCAGAAAAGCAAACACCATATTTTATCGGGTCCTATTCCTCACCATCAAGAGAGGACTATCCTAGGTCCCAGGTAAGACAAAGAAATGTTGTGGTTCTGTTGTCTTAAAGGGCCAATGCAGCCGTTTTTATCTCAATATCAAATCATTTCTGCGTAACAATCAAGTATCTTACTGTGATTTGTTTTCAATTAAATGTGTCAAAAATCAGCAACAATAGCTTCTTAGCAAGAATTTAGGCTAGGCCTGTCTGAGAGTGGTCTGAGTGGGGAAAATAGGCTATTTTTGGCAGGGAGGTTGAATTGGAACCCTCTTTCTTATTGGTCTATTAACTAATTTACCACCTGGTGAGATACCGGGCACTCCAAAACTCCATCCCACCCAAACGGGCTGAAACTTTGTTCATTTCAAACAGCTCTTAGACTTAAAGGGCATTATCATAATTTCAATTTCACAGTATTATTACAAACTCATTATGTGGAAATGTATATTAAGCACAGGAACATCTCAATTCTGACTGCACTGGGCTTTTAAATTCTCTTTCAGTTACCTAAAATAAGATTACACAACCCTGTTGTCCTTTATTGGGGGTAGTGGTGACCACTGAGTCCGCATAGAGCCGTTCTTGTGTTCAAGGGATTAAATGGATCTTAAAAGTCAGGTCTTTCATTGTGTTCGGTGGTGTAGTGGAAAAATGCATTGAAAGTATAGGATTACGGACTGCGATCAGAGATGGTCACTGGTTGTGTGTAAAAGGCCCTCCGCTCTCATGTAGGACCCATGTTTGTTGTCTTGAAGGGACTGAGTTTGTCTTAAGAATTTGTCTTTTGTTTTACGAGCAGGAAGATGTCTTCTACTCCGACGAGCCGGATAGGAATACTTACAACAACTACAGAATGTACCTGTCATCGCCGCAAGGTTACGGGGAGGAGGAGCCTGGGCCTTACCAGGACGAGCCAGAGAACCTGACCTCCACAGAGCGATACAACACCTCCCAATCTAACAGACTGAAATCCAATACCAACACCACTAACTACGTGGACTTCTACTCCACCACGAGGAGGCCTTCTCAGAAGGCTAACCAGTACACTGGATCCCCTGACTCCTGGGTGTAGGGGTGGAGAAACCATGTAGAAACCATGGACCGACTCATCAGTCTGTTTGTGTGTGTGTGTGTGTGAGATAGAAAGAGAAATGTGAGAGACAGAAAGTGTGTGTGTGTGTGTGTGTTGTGTGATATTTTAGTGGGAAAGAGCTTGTTGTTTTCTGGAGTGGTGTAATGTCAGCCAAAGAACGTGTTCTATTACAGGATAGTTTGTTCTAGTTTTTCTCAGCAGTAGGGAAGGTCCATTCGCTTTATGATGAGGTTGGTTGGATACGAACCAATCATCCGCTTGGTTGGAAATGTGGAGAATGGAGAGCGTGCTGAAGAAGTGTTGCGTAAAAAATATACATTAAAGGGATAGTTTACTCAAAATAGAAATTAACATGATGTTCAATATATGTTAGCTGTAGTTGATCAACTAAGACAGTTATGGATATAGTAAAGGCAGCAAATATTTCAAAACTAGCTTGGTGAATCGACTACAGCCAAAAGGAAAATAATGTGAATTTGTATTTTGAGTAAAATAAATTATTTCCATGTTGGCCAAATATATATCATGAAGTCATATCTGTGAAATGTCAAATAGTATTTGTACAGAGAGAAAAAAATGGTTACGCTGTGTTGTTACATAACATTACTGTATTCAATGTGTAGACTGTGTATGTATGATGTGGTGTCTAGTGAATTTTTTATGATTTATTTAAGTGTGTGAATTTCCCCCCCAAAACGCCCTGTTGTATGTTTTCCAACACTGGCGAAGATGTGCCATGTGTCCAATGGAAATGTATGAAGAATAAAAAAGAGCGTATCATAAACACTAAAAAAAGATTCAAGAGTTGTGAAAATGAGGCTTTGTTAAATAAATCAGCTGTGGAATGGAACTGCAGGTGTTGGTGGATTTTATTTATTTATTTTTGTCATCCAAACGTTCTTCACTTCGAGGACTCGCGCACCCAGCTCCCAGAAAGCGCACGACAGAGAGAACCTTTCATCAGCAACTCCAACTTCGAGGATGGATCACATCTCGACTCGTGCAATGAACATTCCTATAGCTATGGAGGGAAATGCGTTGTTTTGAAGAATCCTCGACGAACTTAACTTGACTCTTCTTTTTTTAATAACAGGTATATTTTGCTTGTACTGTTAAATGTGAGGTTGTCGGCTGTTTTGTGTGCCAACTTCTAGATGCGTGAAGTATCAGGGGCATGACAAACCGTTACATTGTTTAACGTTACAGTTTACATAATCGTTAATGTGCCGCGTCAAAGTTGTTGCATTTTTTTTTTTTTACTGTGTCGTGTGTGAATTCATTCGTAAGTAATAACGTTAGATTAAATAAACGGATTTCAGCATGTGCCTCGCATTTGTTTTCAAGTCTAATTTTCTGCTATTCACCTTTGCTAATCTGGAATCCATTTCACAGTGAGCCGCATCCGTTCATTTGTACTCCACATTTTCCTTTTTGTCAGGTTTCATTCCAGACCACTGTGCCTGGATTCGTTAGGGCTCATCATAATCCATATCTTCCCATGACTAGTGATGCCTAATTTAGGAGTATATGGCCATGTTACTACACTAGCACTTTTTGCAGAGGGAATAATATATTTGTATTGACTATCTTTCACAGAACTCCCTGTAATCAGTTGAACATGTTCAAAGCAGTATTTGGGAGGAATAGGAAAGAAGAGAAGAGGAGCAGGAGGGATCCAGGTAGGAAAGAGAACAAACAACACCATCAACAACACTGCAGCCATTATAGTTTGTGACAGGTTGCTAAACACCTTTTCACTGACTATAATAGTGTCACATGATTTTGTTGATAAAAGGGTGGGTTGACATTTTTACCGATAGGGTACTGATGAATTTCTGGAGCCGTGGGGATGATTCTGGAATCTGGGTACTATCTCTGTTGTATCAGTCTCGGGGCAGAGATCGTTTCTGGCGAAGTGAAACCAATCCTTGACATTAGTAGCACTCGCCCTAATTGAAGACGGTAGCTACTTGGCTGCTCCGAATTTCCTGTCCCCGGGTGTTTGAGTACAGAGCCATTTCAATTAGCCTAATTAAGGAGTGAATGCTTCCTCCCACTGCTGTAAGTTCCTCTCAGACCTAAAGTGTGTCACGAGAAGTTGGAGTGGGTTAAACAAACAGCCCTGACCCACAAAAAGAAGATACTGAAATGATCAATAACTTTTTGGGTCATGAGGGGTTACTATACAAAATTAGTAAGAACACCTGCTCTTTTCATGACACAGACTGACCAGGTGCATCCAGGTGGAAGTTATGTACCATTATTGATGTCACTTGTTAAATCCACTTCAATCAGTGTAGATGAAAGGGAGGAGACAGGTTAAAGAAGGATTTTTAAGCCTTGAGACAATTGAGACATGGATTGTGTGTGTGTGTGCCGTTCAAAAGGGGCAAGACAACATATTTAAATGGCTTTTGAACAGGGTATGCTAGTAGATGCCAGGTGCAACGTTTTGTGTCAAGAACTGCAACGCAGCTGGGGGTTTTCACGCTCAACAGTTTCCCGTGTGTGTCAAGAATGGTCCACTACCCAAAGGACATCGAGCCAACTTGACACAAACTGTGGGAAGCATAGGAGTCAAAATGGGCCAGCATCCCTGTGGAATGCTTTCAACACCTTGCAGAGTCCATGCCCTGATGAATTGAGGCTGTTCTGGGGGAAGGGGGGGGGTATAACTACAGTATATAGCTTTTTCTTACCAGTTCTAAATAATTTTAGTCAACCCTCTTTATTTTGGTAGGCTATAATCTATTATTCAGATTGATGCTGGGCCTCGTGTGCTTCCGCTGTGGGGTTGTGTTTCTTTCCAGTAGTTATGTAGCTACTAGTTAGTTCCATTCTGTGAGGTAACAACAAGGGTGTTGTCAGTTTCTCATAATGTGAGTGTTCACCCCTAGAGAAGTCTGGGGGAAATCAGAAGGCACTCTAGATGTATGGGTACAAAGTCAGCATATTGCACATGAAATATTTAATGCATCTAATGTTGACGAGCTACAGAACTCGGAGAACTGTGTCAGTCTCATCTACCATCTACCATGAAATCTACCATTAATGCCTCTAGGTCCTTAGATTTCGTCCAAAAAGGTGGACTGCCATGCTAGTAATGGCATGTACATTTTACATCATTTTCGTTGTTGGACATAAAAGGCTGTAAAATCACCAGGAAATCATCTCAAAGTGTTTTAATGTAGGAAATCTGTTCCCAAGTATTCCCACACATAAATAGAGACATATGCGATGCAATATAATCAAGGTTTGAAATGATTATTTTTTGTGTCTAATACTACAGTATATCTGTTTGCGATTATTGCGGTCAATTTTCAGTGTACAAATGATTTATAACTATGTTCCGGCCGCCCGACCATCCGCTCAAGGAAGAATTGGCCCAGGGCTGAATGTAATTGGCGACCCCTGGTCTCAGCAAGCCTATGGGTATACGTCGTGTGACGCTGACTGTGATTGGATGAAAAGCCTCGAGAGAGAAAGTTGTTCCCTGACTACACGATGAGCAGCATATGTTTCCCATAAGGCTGTGGCCTGGAGGCTCGCTCAGAGGCATCAGAGAAGGAGAATGGAAACTTTGCAGCACGATTAGGGGCCCTGAATTTATTACTAATTATAATCAAGTTATAGCAACTCCCTACCTAGTTAATGTTGGTTTTTGTCCAAAACCTGTACGTTCTGCTTTTTAAGGCTGTGTGTATCCTTGCAGATTGTCGTTCAAATACATTATATAATGTAGATTACCATCTGTCTCCTTGTCTTCCACAGGAATGAGGTCACTGTATAAACCATGCTAAATTTCAATGGGCTGCTTTAATGTAATTTTTTTTGTAGCATTACATACATTACATACTACTCCAGCCCCAGTTAGTGCTGTGTTATTATTGCACTCTATGCATCAGTTAGTAGCCACGAACTGCAATGCACACGCACATCATTAACATCATTGCAACTGGGCAGTGATTACATTTAGCATAGATAGGAGACAAAAGCAGAACACACTTTCCTCAAAGACCTGAGTTGCCAGTAGGCAGTCCGCTCTTCAAAGGTCCACTACTAGACTTCAAGAATAGATCCGGTCTCTTAATGCAAGGGGATGTCGTCCACTTATTATTGCTTCAAAACATGTATTTGACGGTCCTGTTTAAAGGGATAACCCACCCCTAGAAATAAAAATCATACAACTCCTGTCAATTTGGTGAACGCCTATGTTCTATCAGTAAGTAACAACAAAAAAAAAAATCCCCCATGATTTATCTTCTAAGTGGTCCATCTGTGAAATCAGGAATTCGTGTCGGAACGAGTCAGAGCTACATGGTTCTCCTCACACACACTATCACATTTAATAACACTTTTTTTGTGCTCAATCTAAACAGAGTACCAAATGATTCAACTCAGTTTCTCTTTCAAGTAGCATCCCACAATGCGCCCTGTCTGTGGGAAAGGTGGGAAAGGGCCAGTGTTGCCATAGCAACATCCTCTGCACTCACTCTAGTCAGAGATGAACTTCAGGTTGAACTCAGTGAGATAGACTCCTAAATTGCTAGTGCAGTTGGTTTAGGCAATTTTACAGATAGCTAGCTACTTCACATGCTGATATTGACTTTGGTATTATTGTGTGTAGATACGTTTGCTACTTAGCTAAATAGCCAGCCAGCCCAGATAGCATTGCATTGTGGGTTTTGTAGTCGACTTGAGCTGCAACAGATTTCCACTACGATTTTCACATGTTGCTACCAACCTTGTTGTAATGACAAAATTAAACATTTGTTCACAAAAAAATATTGTTTTCACATATTAGTGTTATTTAACACTGTTAATCATAAGAATTAGTGGTTTGGGGTGGATTATCCCTTTACGTTTCCAAACCTTTTGATAGGCCCTGTTATTGATTACAGTTTAATTTGTTCTCTCTCTCTCTCTCTTCTCTTTTCTGACCCCTTTTAATCTCTCTCACCTTTCCCACTATATCTCCCTCTCCTCTCGCTAGCGGTAGTCACTGATTACCACAGCCACAGTATCCAACGAAGGGGTGCTGGTGCTTGGGTGACCCACTACCAGGAACCTAGCCATGCCCACCACCCCCAGCCCTCAAGGGGCAGGCCTAGGGGGAAACTGGCTAAGGGGGAGTCCATCTCCCTGCCTTCCTCGCCCCTGGTCCATCGCCAGTCCTACATAATGCCCTCACATATGGGCATCAAGTCCCCAGGTACTGTAACAGCCATTCACCAGGATTTTGTTATTCTAATGAACACACATATACAGTTGAAATCTGAAGTTTACATCCAACTTATCCAAATACATTTAAACTCAGTTTTTCACAATTCCTGACATTTAATCCTAGTAAAAATTCCCTGTCATAGGTCAGTTAGGATCACCACTTTATTTTAAGAATGTGAAATGTCAGAATAACAGTAGAGAGAATAATTTATTTCAGCTTTTATTTCTTTCATCACATTCCCAGTGGGTTAGAAGTTTACATACACTCAATTAGTATTTGGTAGCTTTGCCTTTAAATTGTTTAACGTCAAACGTTTCGGGTAGCCTTCCACAACCTTCCCACAATAAGTTGGGTGAATGTTGGCCCATTCCTCCTGACAGAGCTGGTGTAACTGAGTCATGTATGTAGGCCTCCTTGCTCGCACACGCTTTTTCAGTTCTGCCCACACATTTTTTATGGGTTTCAGATCAGGGCTTTGTGATGGCCACTCCTCCAATACCTTGACTTTGTTGTCCTTAAGCCATTTTGCCACAACTTTGGAAGTATGCTTGGGGTCATTGTCCATTTGGAAGACCCATTTATGACCACGCTTTAACTTGATGTCTTGAGATGTTGCTTCAATATATCCACATCATTTTTCTGCCTCATGATGCCATCTATTTTGTGAAGTGCACCAGTCCCTCCTGCAGCAAAGCACTCCCACAACATGATGCTGCCACCCCCGTGCTTCATGGTTGGGATGGGGTTCTTCGGCTTGCAAGCCTCCCCCTTTTTCCTCCAAACATAACAATGGTCATTATGGCCAAACAGTTCTATTTTTGTTTCATCAGACCAGAGGACATTTCTCCAAAAAGTATGATCTTTGTCCCCATGTGCAGTTGCAAACCGTAGGCTGGCTTTTTTTTATGGCGGTTTTGGAGCAGTGGCTTCTTCCTTGCTGAGCGGCCTTTCAGGTTATGTCGATATAGGACTCATTTTATGTGGATATAGATACTTCTGTACCTGTTTCCTCCAGCATCTTCACAAGGTCCTTTTCTGTTGTTCTGCGATTGATTTGCACTTTTCGCACCAAAGTACGTTCGTTCATCTCTAGGAGACAGAACGCGTCTCCTTCCTAAGCGGTATGACTGCTGCGTGGTCCCATGGTGTTTATACTTGCGCACTATTGTTTGTACAGATGAACGTGGTACCTTCAGGCGTATGGAAATTGCTCCCATTTTTTTCTGATGTCTTGGCTGATTTCTTTTGATTTTCCCATGATGTCAAGCAAAGAGGCACTGAGTTTGAAGGTAGGCCTTCATACATCCACAGGTACACCTCCAATTGACTCAAATGATGTCAATTCGCCTATCAGAAGCTCCTAAAGCCATTACATCATTTTCTGGAATTTTCCAAGCTGTTTAAAGGCACAGTCAACTTAGTGTATGTAAACTTCTGACCCTCTGGAATTGTGATTCTGTGAAATAACCTGTCTGTAAACAATTGTTGGAAAATTTACTTGTGTCATGCACAAAGAAGATGTCCTAACCCACTTGCCAAAACTATAGTTTGTTATCAAGAAATTTGTGGAGTGGTCGATAAACGAGTTTTAATGAATCCAACCTAAGTGTATGTAAACTTACGACATCAACTGTACACACACACACACACACATACATACACATACACATACACATACATACACACACACACAGAGGGAAGGGCACATCTATAGATCATCTGTAAAAACGAATATACTTTCATCATTTTCTTTTTTGCAGGTCATCTTGTTCTCGTTGCTATGTTCGTTGCTAGCCTAGCGACGAGTCCCGCTCGTAGCATATTGATCACGTGCTGTTCTGTAGCTCCCACTGTTCTGACAGGCTCTTGTGTGCTCTTTGTGGAGATTAGGTTATGATGGCTCTGCCTGGTTTTTAAGCCCAGTGGGTTTATAGCACAGCCAGTACATGCCTAATGATTGATTAAAGGCTATTCACACAGCTAGCACTTTATTTCCCCTGGGAGAAATAGTAGATTATGCTCAAATCCCATTGTCAAATGTACATGCTGTCCAGGATACCATACATCAATAACAACAACTCACTGTATCTCCAAGGACTGAATGCTGGGGAAGTTTAGAAAGCAAATAGTATGTCATTAGCTTTTTGATTATTTCCACTATGCCTTGATTTCTACAGTTCAACCTCTTACACACTGACCCAGTGCCCAGCCCCCCACTGCTCAGCTTTGGAAAGGAACTGTAAACCTTTTTAGGAAGATTATGTTTAGATGTCTTCTGCGTTTGTGTCTTCGGCTTTCTAGCCGGTTAACACTAGGTGGCAGTGCGGTGTGCATCAAGCTGAAGCTTCGAGTTTCCTGTTGTGGTGTGGACCTTTACCTCAACACACACAGACACACACACACACACAGACACACACACAGACACTCATGTTGGCGATTTGAGCTGTTATCATCACAGGGATTAGTTTATACTGTACTGCATGTATCCGAGCTCATGCTGGCTTCTCCCAACTGGTGGGAGAAATTCAAATTCCTGACTGCAAATCCCATCTGGAAGAGTTGAATTTCTCTATCTCTCTCTCTCGCTCTCTGTCTCTCTCTCTCTTCCCTTTCTCGTTACCCCCATCTCACTCTCTCTCTCTGTTGCTCTGACTGAAGGTCCGTACAGGAAGCTGGAGTATGTGGAGAGTCCTTCTTTTCCTGGAGATGCGTTCGTCTTCGCTCTGAACAATAGCAAGACTTCCCAGAGAGGTGAGTGTGTGCGTGTCTGCACGGAGAGTTGTGGATGAGAGACAAAGGGAGGGGAGAGAGAATGACATGCGGTACAGTACATTTGGAAAAGGAGGAAGAGGTACAGAGGATAGAGAGAAGAGAACAAATCTTCCATAGTTTTGTTTAAATGTTAGTTGATTTAGCGCCTGCTGTTATTTTTTCAACTGCACATGTACAGTTTGTGCAAGCGTATTTGTGCACGTGGATGCATGTGTCCATGCGCATGTGTTTAATTGACCTGCCAAACCTAAGTGGTGCTGAGGGTAACAGTGTAAATGCCAGCCATCTCCTGCACAGCTGTCTATGTGGAGAGGCTGGGGGCTAGTCCTGAGGCGAAGCAGCCTGTCTCCAGCATCTTCCTGCCCTCTGGTTGCCAAGCTCCGCTCTTCTCCCTCTGCTTCTCGTAACCAGCGGCGACAGCGTGCTGGTGTGTTTACTGTGTGTTTCAATCATTCCGAACCCCCTTCCTGGAATTTATCGCGCAGAGGTCAGCGTTCGATTGATGGAGCTTTCAATAGTGTCTGGTTGTTTTAGTTATGTGGTGTTGTTCCTAATAGTGCCATAGAGAGCTGAACGCAGAGATCCGACCTCAGGTGGGAAATCAGTTGGGCACTTAGGCAATGGATGGAGACATTGGCTGATAGAGAGAGGGGATGCTCTCTCTCTCTCTCTCTCTCTCTCTCTCTCTCTCTCTCTCTCTCTCTCTCTCTCTCTCTCTCTCTCTCTCTCTCTCGTTTAGTTTTAGCCACAGTTGTGTGATTTGAGAGTAGCTTTTTAAAACAGTAACCACCATTTCCCACTGTAAAGTAAATCTAGATCATTATAATATACATTCACTAACCATTTCCTTCAAATTGTTGTGTTCATTTGCAATACTTTTCAATGTGATGTTTTCCATATTTGCTTTTCCTTGTGCTTAGCTCGTTATGAATTTTAATCAACCCTGAATGGTGCCGAGGTATAATTTTAACAGCGTATAAGATTATTAGGTTTGCCTTTCAAAACCAACTCAGCAGACTCAAACAAATGAATTGATTAGAAATGAATAGCTGTAAAATACATTTGAGTGTATTCAGTGTAGGGTTCAGTAATGACTCTGACTTTGGTAATGACTGACAGGCCACATCATTATTCTCTTTTGCACAAAAAAAAAACAAGAATACTATAATTTCTCCCCCCGAATTTGAAGGGGTTGTTTCCTTGAGACAGAGGGTGCGGAGTCAGATCTCTGCTTTGACCCGAGTGCCTTTCCACTGGGCAGAAACGGTTTGAATCAACGTTGTTTTCACCAGTGGAGGCTGCTGAGGGGAGGATGGCTCATACCAATGGCTGGGATGGAGTCAATGGAATGGTGTCACATGCAAACCACGTTTGATACCATTCCATTGACTCCATTTCAGCCATTATTAGTAGCCGTCCTCCCCTCAGCAGCCTCCACTGGTTTCCACATCATTTTATCCCCCCAAAAAATGTCATGTGAGGACATTGAATCAACGTGGGGAAATGATTGGATTTCCAAAAAGTCAGCAACGTGAGGGAATTTCATCTTTTTTCCCGCCCAACTTTGAACCTTAATCTGATGTCTTTGTGACTTTTTGTTGTTGTTGATTTCACGCTAGTTGACAACTCAAGCAAATGCAATTCAAAAATAGACGTTGAACTGGCGCATGTGCACAGTGGGTTGAAGTGTGCTAAGATTTGATTGAACAACCTTCTGCCAGAAAGAACCAAGCGTGCTCCAGCTCCCAGTCTATTACACAACCCAGTGTGGACCAAAAGACTTCAGATGTGTGTTTTTCACAGAAAGAGAACGCGTATCCGAGTGATAATGTGGAAGGGAGAGCTACTAATGTGACAGCTGCTGTGACTACGGTTGGTTTACTACTTCACTTCCATTAAGCTGGATAATGGAGGGTGACATTACAGGATTCATTTAGTTCAGGTGATACCCCTGTTTTGATTTCCATCCGAGATGGCACCCGACTACCCTGGCATTGACGGTCTCTTTTTCTTTCCCATTTGTAATGTACACCGTTGAATCAGGAGCTCCAGCCAGACAGTCAGATCTCTTGCAGACAGTCCAGCCCCGTGTGCCACCAAGCGTCTGTTTGTCCTTCTGTCTCTCTCACTGTCTGTGATTAACAGCTCTGCGTGTGATCTCTGCTGTGTAGGAAAGGTGCTGGTGCCTGCCTTTCGTCTAACCAGGCAGCTCGTTTCATCACCGCCCCTTGTCTGAGAGATGGAGGAAGTTGTGACTTTAGGCGGAGAAGAGAGGAGGGATATGCAATAGTGAGGTGGTGGTGGCTGTTTCCTCTTATTTGCTTACTGTGTATTGCATCATCTCTACGGTTCATTGGAGAGAGCAATGGATTATGTGGAGGCGGGGAGAGGATATCGACAGTGAGATTGAAAGAATGGGGCGATTCTGAGGGCTTGGGGGGGGGAGAGGGATGGAGAGGGATGGAGAGGGGGGGGAGAGGGATGGAGAGGGGGGGAGAGGGGGGAGAGGGATGGAGAGGGGGGGAGAGGGATGGAGAGGGATGGAGAGGGCTTGGGGGGGAGAGGGATGGAGAGGGATGGAGGGGGGAGGGATGGAGAGGGATGGAGACGGGGGGAGAGGGATGGAGAGGGATGGAGAGGGGGGGAGAGGGATGGAGAGGGGGGAGAGGGATGGAGAGGGGGGGAGAGGGGGGGAAAGGGATGGAGAGGGATGGAGAGGGGTGGAGAGGGATGGAGAGGGATGGAGAGGGGGGAGAGGGATGGAGAGGGATGGAGAGGGGGGAGGGGGTGGAGAGGGGGAATTGATGGAGGAATACACTTAGAAAAAAGGTGCATTCTAGAACCTAAAACGGTTCTTCGGCTGTCCCCACAGGAGAACCCTTTCTGGTTCCAGGTAAAACCCTTTCCCACAGAGGGTTCTACATGGAACCCAAACGAGTTCTAGCTGAATCCAAAAAGGGTTCTACCTGGAACCAAAAAGGGTTCACCTTTTGGAACTCGTTTTCCCCAGAGGGATTGAGGGGAGAGATGAATGAGAAGGTGTCTAACCCAAGAAGGGTTGAGAGTAACTAACGCCCAACAAGCTGTGTCTCGGCTCTCCCACATTCCTTCCCTTCTTCCTCATCTCTCTCAATAGTATCTCTGTTTCCTAGACATCCTCATATTTTCCAACTCACTGTTGTATGTAAACAGGATATAGAGGTGTCGAATTGAACACCCTCTCCCCATCCACCTCTGCATCTGTACAGTGGCGAGCTGGAGGTGAAAGGTCATGGCATCAGGACCTTCTCAGTGATGTATCAACGCACCATATTGCTCATCTCAGCCCAATCTGTCCGGACAGGGCAGCCAGTGCAATGGCGCCTATCCTCTGCTGGAGGCCAGGGCTGAGCTGAGCTCATTGAGATTCTACGCCTGTCTCCTAACCAACCGGGAGCGCTGAGCAGGCACACACACACATACACATATGGACACACACGCAGACGGAGCTGCTTCAGTCATGCAGTCAGGGACTGAGAAAGCCACAGCCTCTTCATCGGTAATGAGGCTGACCGGTGCTGCTGCTGACCTGGGGATGCATACATTAACCTCTCCTCCATCGGCATAGTATACTTAATCCTCCATCCAATCGACGTAGCCAGGTAGGAGGAAAGGCAGGAAGGAGGAACTGAGCTGGACTGAGCTGAACTGGGCTGCGCTACAGAACGGTGTGTGTGTGTGTTTGGTGTGGTCGTGTCGTGCTGCTCACAGCGATCCGCTCGTCTGTCATCTCTCTCCATCTGTCCTCCAGAGCTGCACGCGGAGCTCCAGCCCAGCTCCTCCTCCTTCTCAACCCAGGAACTGATGACCAGGCTGGGCTTCTTACTGGGAGAAGGGACCCCAGCCTCGCCTAGCACCCCCATGGAGGACCGGAGGGAAAAGAAGGTGTGTGAAAGGAAAGATGTTGGGAAGGATGGGTAGAAGGAAGGAGGGAGAGTGACTGAGAAAGTCAGATGTCAGAAATATGAAAAGGAGGCTGATGTTTTCTTTGCAGAAGTCAGGAGTTTTTGTATGGCTTCTTTAATTAGATTTAAAGGCAATGTTTTGTATGATAACCAAGATTGAGAGTTTGTTTTTGTTAAGCTGCAGATTTAGAAACTACAACTTTGAAGGTAATTTACCAGTTGAAAAAGAAAATCGGAGGCAGTCTTGACTTAATATTTGAAAGTATATACTGTGATGGCATTTTCTTTATGGAATGTGTACATAAGGTGATGTCAGTTGAATATCTTGCTTTTAATCTTGTTGCATTGGCTCGCCACATGCTGTTGAGCCTGCAGGACGTTTCTATACTGTACTGTATCATTCTATCACCGTTTGAGCATTGCCCCACTTTCCTAACCTCCTTCCTCCACCTGAGCTCCAGATGGAGCCAGTTTTATAGAGACAATGTGTCGGCTGTGAGCAGTGTACCGTGTCCTGGTTCCGATAACTGATGGGGTGGTAAGGTGGGAAAAGCACTGAGCTGAACGTTCTCTAACGTTGCAGAAACGCTGGGTGCTGGGATGAGTTGAGACCTATAGGATCTAGGAAATGTAGGGTTCAGGTGTTGTTGGAGACATATGAAGAAGGATGCAGATATTGGGGTTTGGGGACATTGGGAGGAGAGGGGGACATTGACACACACACACACACACACACACACACACACACACACACACACACACACAGACACACACTTATATACAATGACCTATATACCATACATTAACCTGGGGTCAGCTGGAAATGGGGCCAACAGGGTCTATACCTCTGATAATACTTGTCCATAGACAGAGCTTTAAATAAAACACCTCTTTCTCTCTCTCTTCTCCCTTCCCTTTCTCTTTCTATATCTCTCTTCTTTTGCCACATGTTCTATCCATCTCTCTTCACTTTCTACTTGACTGATATTGCCTACTCACCCCTCTTTCTACCCCCCCTCTCCTCTTTCGCTCTCTCTCGTCCCTCTCTCACCCTTCTCTCTCTCGTCCCTCTCTGCCCATCTCTGTCTCTCACCCTTCTCTCTCTCGTCCCTCTCTGCCCATCTCTTTCTCTCTCCCTCTCTCACCCTTCTCTCTCTCGTCCCTCTCTGCCCATTTCTCTCTCTCTCCCTCTCTCACCCTTCTCTCTCTCGTCCCTCTCTCGCTCCCTCTCTGTCTCGTCCCTCTCTGCCCATCTCTCTTCTCTCCCTCTCTCGCTCCCTCTCTGTCTGTAGTGTAATATCTCTGGCCAGGCGGTGAGCCCATGCTCCACATTGACCTGCAGCACTACGTCTCCATGCTCAGACAGCCCCTGCTCCACCCTGGGTAGTAGCAGTGCCGGGGGGCCGCCCTCCTGTCTTCCCAATCCCAGCCCCAGCCCAGGTGGGACCCTCCTCAGCCCCAGTCCCTGCCGGAGCCCCAGCTCCACACTTGAGAGCCAGGATAGCGGAATCATAGGTGAGTGGCTTATATAGACCATCATCCCCATAGTTGGATCAATTTCAATTCAGATATTTTCTCTATGTTGTGTTCTCTTCTCACCTCCTGAGAAATAATGGATATGTGCACATGATTGTGAGACCTCTATGGAAGAAAAAACACCATCTCGTCCTTCCATTGGTCATCGATATATCTCAATAATATATCTCAGTACTCACATTGTCAATAATCCTGATTAGGATAAGGGCCTCAGCACTGAAGAAATAGAGATGGATGATACTTGTTTCACCTTGCTTTGAGTTCTCAGGCAGTCTTTCTAGCTCCCAACTCTCTCTTTTTGCCTGTGCCACTTTAGTCGAGAGGCTTCAGTTCCCTCTTGACAAAACTGGGACGTTGCTGTCTTTGCTGCGTACGGGTCTGGACTTTCTAAAATAGGACATCTTTCTCCCTAAATAGAGCTTGTATTTCTCGGTACATACATAAGGACAAAGGGTGCACAGTACACGCGTTTGATTGTGTTGATGTCGATGTGTGACTGATGCCTCGTCACTGTTGATGTGACTGATGATCGGCCTTTTACTCTTTAACTCGGTACAGTGTCACTGCCAATAACGTACCAGACTGGAAAATCACAGTGAACTGAAGCAGAGTTTGAGCTCATCCTAAATGACAACTATTCCTAACTTGATCTTATCCAAAAGGCACTCATTAGGAGTCAACGGTTTGTTTTTGTCGTTTGTAATCCCCTTCACCCCCGTCTACTCCCCCTGTGCCTCAGCTACCATCACCAGCTCTCCTGAGAATGAGGATCGCGGTGGTTCCACTCTGGACCTGAGCAAAGATGGCAGCTGGAGGGGCGCTGGGCGTGGCGGGCACCAAGGCGACTCCTGCCCTCCTGTCGCCAAGGACGACCTGCCAGGACCCAGCGAGGCCCCGCCCAGGTCTGAAATCACCATCCTAGAGGCACCCAGAACTCCGCCCCCAGCCAAGAGGCCCCTCCCACAGCGCCACACGCACAGCACTTCTTCCCTGGTGATGCCACGCCCTAACTCTGTGGCAGGTGAGTGACCATCTCTTGCCGCTGACTGGTGGTGTCTCAATAGTCTCAACTAGTCTCATTCCCTTGTGTCCTTTCCTCTATGATTACTGGCCTGGTAATGCATGATAGATGAAAGCAGTACATTGGAGATCTACCCAGTCCTTTTATCTTTTAGCGGTGATGAGGGAAAGGAGATGAGGAAAGGAAGCCGTGAAAGACAATCAAACAGCTCTACCTTGACCAGGTGTCTAGAACCAATCGTTTTTTTTGTGGTGAAGCTCTCTTTCCTCCATTCATTTGTGTAGTTAAAACAGCTGCAGCTGAAGCTTTTTCTGACCACGTGGTTTCTGTGACGTGGAAGAGCCATTAGACAGAGCTGCTTCCTGTCTACTTTCTGTCATTAGACGAGGACGGCATACGGCATTACATCTCTGGAGGATGGAGACAGTGAACGCTACCGGCTACAGTATTCCAGGAGGGTTTACGTTGTTATCCTACATCTGTTTCTCCTCTGTGTTTGAGAGAACAAGAGACAACTTTTCCTTCGTTAGATGCCACTCCATTTGGAGAGCGGGGGGAGATGGGGGGGGGGGGGGGGGTGATGGTCTCAGGGGAGTGGATCCACTGCAATGACTGACAGACACTCTTCTACTCTTGTTAGGGATGCTGCTTGTGAAAACCGTGAATTACTTGAAATGAGCATGCATGGCAATATTTGTTTAAATAGACCTCCCTTTGAGGTTGTGATGGGGGGGGGGGGAAGAGAGATGGGAGTAACACAGGACATGTTTTGGTTTCTTTCAAAGCCCACACCCCTACATGGGTTTCTATCTGTTGTTGTGGTCCGAGCAGAGAGGAAGTGTTAGTCCCGCGTATGCCTGCTGATTTCAGTACAGCTTGAGAGTTAAGTGGCGCCGTGTGTGAATAGAATGTCAGTATTCCTGCGGTGCCATTGAAAGAGGGCAGACCCCCCCCCCCCCCCCCCCCCCCCGCCGAGAGCTCTTGCCATTCAACTGCCACTGGAGCTTTCGTCATAGTGCTCTGAGATTATTATTATACCAACAGACATGTATTCGAGGTGGAAGATTGTGGTCAAATGTGTTTTCTACGTTGTTTAACAGTAACCTGGCCCTGGGTTGAACAAGATTTAGGGTGACTCAGCAGTAGACTGGACATTGTGGTTTTGGGAGGTGTGATGTGAAGTGTGTCTCTGTATCTCTGAGGTCAATGGTTCTAACGCTGAACAATAGCCTGATCCAGCCTCCAACCGCTTTTTTTCCCAAGATCCAGGTGTGACTCTTCACTAGATTGGACATGACGGGGGTGATGTGGGTGCTCCTGCCCTGTGAGCTGTGCAGTACGTGTCACAGAGCCGAGCAACGTGACATTCCCCATCTGATTCCACTCTGTGGGGATTAAAGGTCTCATGTAATGCCAGATTATACTGTAGTACAGGAGGCTGGGCCGCGCACTATTGATTTATGTGCTGCATAAGGTGGAGAGAGAGAGAGAGAGAGAGAAAGAGCTATAGTTCCTTGCTATGTGGAACAAAATGCGTTATTTATTTGAGATGCTTCAATCACAGCTTTACTACAAATAGAGTGATTAAACCTAGAAGCCTCAAGCCCCATCTAGCTCTGGTCCTAGCTACTATACAACAGTTACTGCAGATTCACTACAATCACATGCACACCCCCATATGCTCACACACACACACACACAGACAAAGACAGAACATCTGTATATATCTATCTACAATCTCCCTCTCCAGATATTACTGTACTGTTATATCACATCCAGACCCCTACAAGCAGATTGCTTCCCATAGGAAATGACTGTAATCTAGTTAGCTGCTTTTTTGCCAGACTTGAATTCATAAGCCACTTCTATTGGATCTCCTCTCTCTCACACAGTAGAGAGGAGAGTAGAGAGAACTAGGTCTGATGGAGCAGGGCAGAGAGAACTAGGTCTGGTGGAGCAGAGTAGATAGAACTAGGTCTGGTGGAGCAGATTAGAGAGAATTAGGTCTGGTGGAGCAGAGTAGAGAGAACTAGGTCTGGTGGAGCAGAGTAGATAGAACTAGGTCTGGTGGAGCAGATTAGAGAGAATTAGGTCTGGTGGAGCAGAGTAGAGAGAACTAGGTCTGGTGGAGCAGAGCAGAGAGAACTAGGCCTGGTGGAGCAGAGCAGAGAGAACTAGGCCTGGTGGAGCAGAGCAGAGAGAACTAGGCCTGGTGGAGCAGAGTAGAGAGAACTAGGTCTGGTGGAGCAGAGTAGATAGAACTAGGTCTGGTGGAGCAGATTAGAGAGAATTAGGTCTGGTGGAGCAGAGTAGAGAGAACTAGGTCTGGTGGAGCAGATTAGAGAGAATTAGGTCTGGTGGAGCAGAGTAGATAGAACTAGGCCTGGTGGAGCAGAGCAGAGAGAACTAGGTCTGGTGGAGCAGAGCAGAGAGAACTAGGCCTGGTGGAGCAGAGTAGAGAGAACTAGGTCTGGTGGAGCAGAGTAGAGAGAACTAGGTCTGGTGGAGCAGAGTAGAGAGAACTAGGTCTGGTGGAGCAGAGTAGATAGAACTAGGCCTGGTGGAGCAGAGTAGATAGAACTAGGTCTGGTGGAGCAGATTAGAGAGAATTAGGTCTGGTGGAGCAGAGTAGATAGAACTAGGCCTGGTGGAGCAGAGCAGAGAGAACTAGGTCTGGTGGAGCAGAGCAGAGAGAACTAGGCCTGGTGGAGCAGAGTAGAGAGAACTAGGTCTGGTGGAGCAGAGTAGAGAGAACTAGGTCTGGTGGAGCAGAGCAGAGAGAACTAGGCCTGGTGGAGCAGAGCAGAGAGAACTAGGCCTGGTGGAGCAGAGCAGAGAGAACTAGGCCTGGTGGAGCAGAGCAGAGAGAACTAGGCCTGGTGGAGCAGAGCAGAGAGAACTGGGCCTGGTGGAGCAGAGCAGAGAGAACTAGGCCTGGTGGAGCGGAGCAGAGAGAACTAGGCCTGGTGGAGCAGAGCAGAGAGAACTAGGCCTGGTGGAGCAGAGCAGAGAGAACTAGGCCTGGTGGAGCAGAGCAGAGAGAACTAGGCCTGGTGGAGCGGAGCAGAGAGAACTAGGTCTGGTGGAGCAGAGCAGAGAGAACTAGGCCTGGTGGAGCAGAGCAGAGAGAACTAGGCCTGGTGGAGCAGAGCAGAGAGAACTAGGCCTGGTGGAGCAGAGCAGAGAGAACTAGGCCTGGTGGAGCAGAGTAGATAGAACTAGGTCTGGTGGAGCAGATTAGAGATAATTAGGTCTGGTGGAGCAGAGTAGAGAGAACTAGGTCTGGTGGAGCAGAGCAGAGAGAACTAGGCCTGGTGGAGCAGAGCAGAGAGAACTAGGCCTGGTGGAGCAGAGCAGAGAGAACTAGGCCTGGTGGAGCAGAGCAGAGAGAACTAGGCCTGGTGGAGCAGAGCAGAGAGAACTGGGCCTGGTGGAGCGGAGCAGAGAGAACTAGGCCTGGTGGAGCAGAGTAGATAGAACTAGGCCTGGTGGAGCAGAGCAGAGAGAACTAGGCCTGGTGGAGCAGAGTAGAGAGAACTAGGTCTGGTGGAGCAGAGTAGATAGAACTAGGTCTGGTGGAGCAGATTAGAGAGAATTAGGTCTGGTGGAGCAGAGTAGAGAGAACTAGGTCTGGTGGAGCAGAGCAGAGAGAACTAGGCCTGGTGGAGCAGAGCAGAGAGAACTAGGCCTGGTGGAGCAGAGCAGAGAGAACTAGGCCTGGTGGAGCAGAGTAGAGAGAACTAGGTCTGGTGGAGCAGAGTAGATAGAACTAGGTCTGGTGGAGCAGATTAGAGAGAATTAGGTCTGGTGGAGCAGAGTAGAGAGAACTAGGTCTGGTGGAGCAGATTAGAGAGAATTAGGTCTGGTGGAGCAGAGTAGATAGAACTAGGCCTGGTGGAGCAGAGCAGAGAGAACTAGGTCTGGTGGAGCAGAGCAGAGAGAACTAGGTCTGGTGGAGCAGAGTAGAGAGAACTAGGTCTGGTGGAGCAGAGTAGAGAGAACTAGGTCTGGTGGAGCAGAGTAGAGAGAACTAGGTCTGGTGGAGCAGAGTAGATAGAACTAGGCCTGGTGGAGCAGAGTAGATAGAACTAGGCCTGGTGGAGCAGAGCAGAGAGAACTAGGCCTGGTGGAGCAGAGCAGAGAGAACTAGGCCTGGTGGAGCAGAGCAGAGAGAACTAGGCCTGGTGGAGCAGAGCAGAGAGAACTAGGCCTGGTGGAGCAGAGCAGAGAGAACTAGGCCTGGTGGAGCAGAGCAGAGAGAACTAGGCCTGGTGGAGCAGAGCAGAGAGAACTAGGCCTGGTGGAGCGGAGCAGAGAGAACTAGGTCTGGTGGAGCAGAGCAGAGAGAACTAGGCCTGGTGGAGCAGAGCAGAGAGAACTAGGTCTGGTGGAGCGGAGCAGAGAGAACTAGGTCTGGTGGAGCAGAGCAGAGAGAACTAGGACTGGTGGAGCAGAGCAGAGAGAACTAGTGAATTAGGATGTGTTAGGTTCTATTTTCCAGAGTACAAACTCAACGGACACTATGAAAGCTTTAAACCAAGTTGATTCTGCCCGGCGGGTCAGTACAGCTGCATTAGACAAACACATGGTTTCACCCGTGGTCGTATACATGCTCCACTTTGGGTGGAGTCTCCTCCATATCACTACACATTGCATCCTTATTGTTAGGCAGGGAGGTGAGTGATCTGGGCCTTAAACGGTTCCTCCCCTTATCAGTACTGCCACATGTGATTGTTGTCCCTGCACTCAGCCCTTACCAAGCTTCCTTATGGCACCCCTCATGTCTCTACTATACAGTGGGGCAAAAAGGTATTTAGTCAGCCGCCAATTGTGCAAGTTCTCCCACTTAAAAAGATGAGAGAGGCCTGTAATTTTCGTCATAGGTACACTTCAACAATGACAGACAAAATGAGAAAAAAATTCCAGAAAATCACATTGTAGGATTTTTAATGAATTTATTAGCAAATTATGGTGGAAAATAGGTATTTGGTCAATAACAAAAGTTTATCTCAATACTTTGTTATATACCTTTTGTTGGCAATGACAGAGGTCAAACGTTTTCTGTAAGTCTTCACAAGGGGTTAAAATGTACAGGCCTCTCTCATCTTTTTAAGTGGGAGAACTTGCACAATTGGTGGCTGACTAAATACTTTTTTGCCCCACTGTACCTAATGGTTCATTATATATAACGCTCAGAAACCAAACCAATCAGATGGAAGACATCAGGTTCTACAGAGCATACATGGACCAGTGTGTATGTCTCATGTTGGTGTACATGTTAAACGGACTGGTCCTTAGAAACACAACATTGTGCTACGGAACAGGGGTAATTGGAGCTGGTCTCTGAACCTGGCTATGTTCCTGACCTGTAGGGAGCTGTTAATATCCCAGGCTGGATGAGGATTCACTTGGATCATCATCACCATACATTATGGACTGATCTAGTGGTCGACGCCCATTTGAATGAGTCGCTGAAGAGTCTCTGTGTGTGTCTTTGTGTTTTATCCTTGAGTGTCTTTCTCCAGAATATTTAAAGTCACAAAACATGGGCAGCATAAGGGAAGAACTATGACCGATTTGTTTCCCATTTTAGTTAAGGACAAGAGTCTTGAATCGCTCTCCCTTAAGGCTGAAATACACTACAGGCCACCGGGGTTAACACCCCTGCTCTTATGATAAGTGCCATGGGATCTTTAGTGACCACAGAGAGTCAGGACACCCGTTTAACATATAGCAAAACATAGCTTAGCTTGTTGTTAATCCACCTGGCTTGTCAGATTTCAAAAAAGCTTTAGGGTGAAAGCATACCAAGCGTTTATGTAAGGACATCTCTCTCAGCAGACAAAACATTACAAACAGCTAGCAGCAAAGTAGATTGCTTTTCTGACTTTCGTGACCAATCAAATTAATCGCTTACCTTTGTTGATCTTTGGATGTTTGCACTCACAAGACTCCCAGTTACACAATAAATGTTCCTTTTGTTCCATAAAGATTATTTTTATATCCAAAATACCTCCATTTGGTTGGCGCGTTATGTTCAGAAATCCACAGGCTCGAGCGGTCACGAGGAGGCAGACAAAAATTCCAAATAGTATCCGTAAAGTTCGTAGAAACATGTCAAACGTTTTTTTATAATCCATCCTCAGGTTGTTTTTACAATATCGATATAATCGATAATATTTCAACCGGACCGTAGCTTTTTCAATAGGAGTGTGAGAGAAAATGTCTGCTCCAAGCTGCTTTCTCACTCATTTTTCAGAATAAAAGCCTGAAACTATGTCTAAAGACTGTTCACAGCATGTGGAAGCCATAGGAAAATGAATATGGTTGATATCCCTTTAAATGGAGGGAAGGCATGCAATGGAACAGAGAGATTTCAGGAAAAACAGCACTTCCTGGTTGGATTTTCCTCAAACTTTAGAGTGTTTTCTATCCTAATCTGACAATTATATGCATATTCTAGATTCTGGGCCTGGGAAATAGGCCGTTTCATTTGGGTACTTTTTTCATCCAAACATCAAAATACTGCCCCCTACACTCAACAGGTTAACAACCCTCCAGACGAGCTTCAGTGCCATACAACTCTCCTTCCGTGGCCTCCAACTGCTCTTAAATACAAGTAAAACTAAATGCATGCTCTTCAACCGATCGCTGCCAGCACCTGCCCACCCGTCCAACATCACTACTCTGGACGGTTCTGACTTAGAATATGTGGACAACTACAAATACCTAGGTGTCTGTTTAGACTGTAAACTCTCCTTCCAGACTCACATCAAACATCTCCAATCCAAAGTTAAATATAGAATTGGCTTCCTATTTCGCAACAAAGCATCCTTCACTCATGCTGCCAAACATACCCTCGTAAAACTGGCCATCCTACCGATCCTCAACTTCGGCGATGTCATTTACAAAATAGCCTCCAATACCCTACTCAATAAATTGGATGCAGTCTATCACAGTGCCATCCGTTTTTTCACCGAAGCCCCATATACTACCCACCACTGCGACCTGTACGCTCTCGTTGGCTGGCCCTCGCTTCATACTCGTCGCCAAACCCACTGGCTCCTGGTCATCTACAAGACCCTGTTAGGTAAAGTCCTCCCTTATCTCAGCTCGCTGGTCACCATAGCAGCACCCACCTGTAGCACGCACTCCAGCAGGTATATCTCTCTGGTCACCCCCAAAACCAATTCTTCCTTTGGCTGCCTCTCCTGTCAGTTCTCTGCTGCCAATGACTGGAACGAACTCCAAAAATCTCTGAAACTGGAAACACTTATCTCCCTCACTAGCTTTAATCACCAGCTGTCAGAGAAGCTCACAGATTACTGCACCTGTACATAGCCCATCTATAATTTAGCCCAAACAACTACCTCTTCCCCTACTGTATTTATTTATTTTGCTCCTTCGCACCCCATTATTTATATTTCTACTTTGCATATTCTTCCACTGCAAATGTACCATTCCAGTGTTTTACTTGCTATATTGTATTTACTTCGCCACCATGGCCTTTTTTTTGGCCTTTACCTCCCTTATCTCACCTCATTTGCTCACATCGTATATAGACTTATTTTTCTACTGTATTATTGACTGTATGTTTGTTTTACTCCATGTGTAACTCTGTGTTGTTGTATGTGTCGAACTGCTTTGCTTTATCTTGGCCAGGCCGCAATTGTAAATGAGAACTTGTTCTCAACTTGCCTACCTGGTTAAATAAAGGTGAAATAAATAAAAAATAAAAAATAAATCTTCAATGAAAGAAGTTTGGAACCACCAAGACTCTTGCTAGAGCTGGCCGCCCGGCAAACTGAGCAATCGGGAAGAAGGGCCTTGATAATTCGAGCATGATTACTTTGTGGTCGAATTGATGCAAAGAAACCACGGCTGAACAGTGTGTTTGTGTGTTTAACTCTGCCTGTAATCACGCTGGATTATTCAGAATCCATTGAAGAGCTTGAACGATTCATTTACGAGAGATACTTACGAACTTAAAGAAACATGTCGCTGGTTTCGGAGGATTCAAGCATTGTTAAGGACAACCAACCCAATCAACAAAACAAACCAAAACCAGGTTGGCCAATAGGTATCAACGATGGCACCAAACCATGCCCAAGTAAGAGGGCGCGTGGCGAGTGGCGAGTGGGGAGAGGTTTACTGATATGGATGTGAAGTTGTTGAAATCCATCAATGAAAGGCTTGCCAAACTTGATATCTTGGATATATTACGAGAGGACATCAGTGCATTATGTGCCAGTCTAGAATTCAGCCAACATCAGATGGATGATCTGAGGAAAGAGAACACGGTGCTGAAAGGTACTGTAGACTCTATTCATTGCAAGGTGGAGATGGTGCGAAGGGAGAACAATCAACTTAAAGAAACCTTGCTTGATGTACAGTGTCGATCAATGCAGAACAATCTAATATTTTCAGGGATCCCGGAGAATGACAACAGCAGAGGCAGTGAGGACACAGTCCGAGACTTTATGTCAACTCAACTAAAACTGCCCACTGATGTTGTGCGTAATGCCACTTTCTCCAGAGTCCATAGAATAGGTAAGGCCACAGGCTATTATTGCATGTTTTGATACATTTAAGCAAAAGGAAATGACGAAGAACATGTGCAGAGAACTCAGAAACACTGATTTTGGAATGAATGATCACTTCCCCACCGAGATCAATGAAAGGAGAAAAAAATTATATCCCATCATGAAGGAAAAGCGTTGCTTGAATCAACGAGTCTCCATGATGATGGATAAACTTTATATCAACGGGCAATTGTATCAGGACTCTAGAGTAACTCCCTGGCTATTTCAATTTAATGTTCAAATTTGAGTTTGTGTGTTGTAGTGTATCATGACAACTTCAACTATAATGAATACATGCTCTATTGATCTCCACTATAATGAATACCTTCTCTATTGATCTCCACTATAATGAATACGTGCTCTATTGATCTCCACTATGATGAATACGTGCTCTATTGATCTCCACTATAATGAATACATGCTCTATGGATCTCCACTATGATGAATACGTGCTCTATTGATCTCCACTATAATGAATACATGCTCTATTGATCTTCACTTGATAAGGAAAGGCCTGCATATGGCTCAGGTTAATGTATGTAGCCTTCCTAACAAAATACATGAGGCTTTTAACTTGGTCAACATAAATAATATTGATAATTTGGCTTTGATCGAAACACACTTAGATGCATCTGTAAATGATGGGCAAATGAACATTCATGCATATAGTCTACTGAGAAGAGACAGGAATAGGAATGGTGGGGGTGTAGCACTGTATATTCAGAATCATATACCTTTTAAGAGAAGGGATGACCTTAATGTATGTCAAGTAGAGGCACTATGGGCTCAGGTACATCTGCCTCACCAGGCACCCATATTGGTAGCATGTGTGTATAGACCTCCTAGCTCTAAGGTGTCCTATCTGGATGACTTATGCACTGGGTTTGACCAGGCCACAGATAGCAACAGAGATGTATTTATCTTGGGGGATTTTAATAGAAATTGGAAGGATCACAATAATTCGAATAGAACAAAATTGATGAGATATGCCAAGAACTGTGGTTTGAAACAAATGGTTAATGATACTACTAGATCATCAATTGAGTTGGGTCATCGTTCAGACACATGCATTGATCTGATTTTCTGTAATATACCAATGCAATGCTTAAAAGCCAGATCAATGCCAGTGGGCTGGACAGACCATAATATTGTGACCATAAACACCAAGGTTCCAAAAAACCCCCCTAGGATTGTGTTTAAGAGACATTTTAAAACATTTAATCATGAGCTATTTCTAAATGATTTGGCTGCTGTACCCTGGGAGCTGATTTATCTAGAGGATGATTTAAATCACTCTACAGAATGTTTTATTGATTTACTCACTGAGGTAATGGACCATCATGCCCCTATAAGAAAGAGTACAGTTGGTGCTCGTCCATCTCCATGGATTGATGCTGAACTGGGTGAGGCTTTTTCTCAAAGAAATATGGCAAAAGTCTTAGCAGCTAAGTCAAAATTAGAAATTGATTAACAGAATTATAGAACATTACGTAATTATCCAGTTAAATTGAATCAAAAGAAAAATTAATATTTTACAACAATGCCTTTACTGATTGTAAAAATTATTCTAAAAAGGTATGGAACACAGTTAAGGGCTTACTTGGTACATCTATCTCATCATGCCCATCTAGTGTGTAGGTTGACGGGAGAATATTGACAAAACCAGTTGATATTGCCAATCATTTTGCAGATTTTTGTTTTTACAAAGAAAATTAATTTACTGAGCAACAATGTAGACAGACATACATTCTTCCAAACAAGCTATTGTCCAATGGATTGATGAGCATATTATGAGCAACAAGATCTGCTCTTTTAGTCTGCAAACGGTGTCAGTGGAGGAGGTGTTAAACCTATTGAAGTCATTACCTGATGGTAAATCTACAGGTTATGGTCTTATGGACAATTTTTTACTTCACTGTGCTGCTCCCCAGATTGCAGTTCCACTGAGATACATATTTAATTGGTCACTGGAAAAGGGGATGTTTGCAAATGTATGGAAGCATACGAAACTGTGTCCTATTCCGAAAGACTGCAAAGAACCCATTACTCCTGCCAATAGTCGACCAATGTCTACTCCCTACACTCAGTAAGATATTGGAGGGTATTGTGAGTAGACAAATATGGGAGTACATGAAAATAATTATCTGATTACAGCCAATCAGCATGCTTATCGCAAAAAAACATTCCACTACCACTGCATTGGTTGACATTACTGACCAGTGGCTCAATGCTATGGATAATGGCAAGTTTGTGGGTGTACTACTTTTAGATTTCAGTGCAGCATTTGATTTAGTGGATCATGAAATAATTTTGACAAAATTAATGCATTATGGTTTTAAGGAGGCAGCATTGAATTGGGTACAGTCATATCTAACTGACAGGAAACAGTCCACCTATATCAATGGTTCATTTTCTTCCCCTCGTGTGTTAAACTGTGGAATACCGCAGGGCAGCTGCCTTGGGCCACTTCTCTATTTAATATACAGTGGGGCAAAAAAGTATTTAGTCAGCCACCAATTGTGCAAGTTCTCCCACTTAAAAAGATGAGAGAGGCCTTTGAGAAGAAAAAAAATCCGGAAAATCACATTGTAGGATTTTTTATGAATTTATTTGCAAATTATTGTGGAAAATAAGTATTTGGTCACCTACAAACAAGCAAGAGTTCTGGCTCTCACAGACCTGTAACTTCTTCTTTAAGAGGCTCCTCTGTCCTCCACTCGTTACCTGTATTAATGTGCACCTGTTTGAACTTGTTATCAGTATAAAAGACACCTGTCCACAACCCCAAACAGTCACACTCCAAACTACACTATGGCCAAGACCAAAGAGCTGTCAAAGGACACCAGAAACAACATTTTAGACCTGCACCAGGCTGGGAAGACTGAATCTGCAATAGGTAAGCAGCTTGGTTTGAAGAAATCAACTGTGGGAGCAATTATTAGGAAATGGAAGACATACAAGACCACTGATAATCTCCCTCGATCTGGGGCTCCACGCAAGATCTCACCCCATGGGGTCAAAATGATCACAAGAACGGTGAGCAAAAATCCCAGAACCACACGGGGGGACCTAGTGAATGACCTGCAGAGAGCTGGGACCAAAGTAACAAAGCCTACCATCAGTAACACACTACGCCGTCAAGGACTCAAATCCTGCAGTGCCAGACGTGTCCCCCTGCTTAAGCCAGTACATGTCCAGGCCCGTCTGAAGTTTGCTAGAGAGCATTTGGATGATCCAGAAGAAGATTGGGAGAATGTCATATGGTCAGATGAAACCAAAATATAACTTTTTGGTAAAAACTCAACTCGGCGTGTTTGGAGGACAAAGAATGCTGAGTTGCATCCAAAGAACACCATACCTACTGTGAAGCATGGGGGTGGAAACATCATGCTTTGGGGCTGTTTTTCTGCAAAGGGACCAGGACGACTGATCCGTGTAAAGGAAAGAATGAATGGGGCCATGTATCGTGAGATTTTGAGTGAAAACCTCCTTCCATCAGCAAGGGCATTGAAGATGAAACGTGGCTGAGTCTTTCAGCATGACAATGATCCCAAACACACAACCCGGGCAAAGAAGGAGTGGCTTCGTAAGAAGCATTTCAAGGTCCTGGAGTGGCCTAGCCGGTCTCCAGATCTCAACCCCATAGAAAATCTTTGGAGGGAGTTGAAAGTCTGTGTTGCCCAGCAACAGCCCCAAAACATCACTGCTCTAGAGGAGATCTGCATGGAGGAATGGGCCAAAATACCAGCAACAGTGTGTGAAAACCTTGTGAAGACTTACAGAAAACGTTTGACCTCTGTCATTGCCAACAAAGGGTATATAACAAAGTATTGAGATAAACTTTTGTTATTGACCAAATACTTATTTTCCACCATAATTTGCAAATAAATTCATTAAAAATCCTACAATGTGATTTTCTGTTTTTTTTTCTCATTTTTTCTGTCATAGTTGAAGTGTACCTATGATGACAATTACAGGCCTCTCTCATCTTTTTAAGTGGGAGAACTTACAGAATTGGTGGCTGACTAAATACTTTTTTGCCCCACTGTATACTAACGACCTTCCCTATGCCTTAGCTGAAACTCAAACTACTATATTTGCAGACGATACTACAATTTATGCAGCAAGACAATCGGTTCAACAGGTACAGCAAGCTTTACAAGGAGATTTGGAGAATATCAGGGAGTGGGTTTGCCAAAACAAACTTGTTTTAAACACAAAGAAAACCAAAGTTATGTTGGTCTGTTCCACTAGGAAAAGGCCAAAACAGCAATGGATACAATTAAGTATGGGAGGAGTACAAATTGAAGAAGTGTCAGAAACCAAACTATTGGGAGTGCAGCTAGACAACTGCTTATCATGGTCGCCTGAAATAACTCATCTATGTAAAAAAAAACAGAATTCATAATTAAAACAGAATTCATAATCAGAAGGATAGCTAAATATTTACCAGGAAAAATTATTCAGCAAATAACACAAGCATTAATTGAGAGGCAGGTGAACTACTGTTCGGTGGTCTGGGGAAATGCATCATCAAGTGAAGTTAGGAGGCTGCAGAATGCACAGAATAAAGCAGCCAGGATTGTTTTAAGGTGGAGATATGGTTCTTCTGTTGCAGTCATGCGCAATGTTCTTGGTTGGTCATCGATCAATAAGATAATTGAAAGGAACATGCTTATTTTATTTCATAATATACAGAATTTAAAACGGCCAAGTTCTATTCACAACGGTATTCAGTTGGTAAGAGACAGACATTCCGTAAATACTAGGAATAGATTGTCCACCATCTATGCGTTGTCCAGACAGAAAATAGAAATAGGCAAAAGAACATTTCGATTTAGAGCAATAAAGAAATGGAATAAATTAACTGAGCAAACCAGAAACCTTTCAATATATAAATGTAAACATTATTTTAAAACGATTTAAATATAATACATAGAAATGTTGTGGGACTATAGTAGATGAAGAATCAATATTTTTAGATTGAGTATTTATTGGATCATTATGTTAGTATATTATGTATGTTTGTAATAGTGTGTTATATGTTAAAGTGTGTTTGTATTATGAATTGTATTTTAATGTTTAAGGACTCTTGGAAGATTAGTCCCAATGGGGACTAAAAGAGATCCAAATAAAAACAAAATCGGGGAGGTGACCAAGAACCTGATGGTCACTCTGACAGAGCTGCAGAGTTCCTCTGTGGAGATTGGATAACCTTCCACAAGGACAACCATCTCTGCAGCACTCAACAATCAGGACTTTATGTTAGAGTGGCCAGACGGAAGCCACTCCT
This sequence comes from Oncorhynchus mykiss, assembly GCF_057628025.1. Lineage (NCBI taxonomy): Eukaryota > Metazoa > Chordata > Actinopteri > Salmoniformes > Salmonidae > Oncorhynchus > Oncorhynchus mykiss. The sequence continues at coordinate 31,250,705 of NC_143039.1, forward strand.
CAGTTAAAGGCACATGACAGCCCACTTGGAGTTTGCCAAAAGGCACCTAAAAGACTCTCAAGACCATGAGAAAGAAGATTATCTGGATTGATGAAACCAAGATTGAACTCTTTGGCCTAAATGCCAAGAGTCACGTCTGAAGGAAACCTGGCACCATCCCTACGGTGAAGCATGGTGGTGGCAGCATCGTGCTGTGGGGATGTTATTCAGTGGCAGAGACTGGGAGACTAGTCAGGATTGAGGGAAAGATGAACGGAGTGAACTACAGAGAGATTCTTGATGAAAACCTTCTCCAGAGCGTTCAGACTGGGGCGAAGGTTCACCTTCCAACAGGACAATGACTCTAAGCACACAGCCAAGACAACGCAGGAGTGGCTTGGAGACAAGTCTCTGAATGTCCTAGAGTGGCCCACCTAAAGCCTGGACTTGAACCCGATCGAACATCTCTGGAGAGACCTGAAAATAGCAGTGCAGCGACACTTCCCATCTAACCTGACAGAGCTTGAGAGGATCTGCAGAGAAGAATGGGAGAAACTCCCCAAATACAGGTTTGCCAAGCTTGTAGCATCATACCTAAGAAGACTCAAGGCTGTAATCGCTGCCCAAGGTGCTTCAACAAAGTACTAAGCTTATGTAAATGTGGTATTTCAGTTTTGTATTTTTTATAAATGTGCAAACATTTGAAAAAATCTGTTTTTGCTTTATCATTATGGGGTATTGTGGGTAGATTGAATCCAATTTCGAATAAGGCAACAACATTACAAAATGTGGAAAAGTGAAGGGGTCTGAATATTTTCCGAATGCATCGTACATATAGCCTCCTCCCATTTGCACTGGACTCTAAGTGCATCGTCAAGTCAACCAATCCCTCTAATCTCAATTCCAACCCTCAGATATTGACAGACTAACCCATCTTTCCCACTACGTTATCATTTTACTATTTATTTTAGCAATACATGTCATTCTATTTCACGTTGACGTCTTATGAGGGTCTTGAACCTCTCTATTTGTCCTAAAAGTAAATACTTTAACTAAGAGTATAATCATATTCTCCATGGATTGATCTTAGTTTTTTAGATCTCCAAACAGTGCTGTTTCTACAGCCATCTGAACACACACATTTTTGACTCAACAGACATTCCTGGATCTGACTCCAAAAGTGAGCCGCCAAAGAGATCACAGTACCAAAGAGATCATCTATTGGTCACGTTTCTTCGTTGCAGTGTGCACAGGCCTCACCCCATATATTGAGCATTCTTTTTGTGGCGAGAACATTATATGATCGTTTCAATTGAAAAGAAGGGATTGATGCGTCAATTTTTGTATAACAGTTCATAAACCCGGTGCCATGGTATTGAGACATCGAACATCTCTTCCCAATTATCTGGAATTGTATTCCTGAATAGTTGTCAAACCTCTCGTTTTGAAGTGCACATGATATATTTGACCGTTTATACTAGTCATTTTAAGCCATGCATGGTTTTTGATTGACGGCAGACAAACTAATTAATTCCTTTCTCTTTTGAGTAATTGCCCGACATTTTTTTTGTGGCAGAGCTGTGATGAGTTGGTTAAACTTTGGTATTGATCATACATCCCCATACTCCTTTGTTAATTGCTCGTTTCTCAACATTTTACTGTCCTTATTCTCAATGTCATTCATAAACACGATACCTTTCTTATCATTTTTTTTGTACAATAAAATAGTTATTTCCTTTATCAGTACGTTGTAGTTTAGACGTACTATTTGCTGTCGTATTTGTTCAGACTCTTCTGAAGGATGAAATTGGAATTGTAACCATCTCTGCATGGCTTCATTTCAAACGGATGAGACTTTAAACAGGGTTCCATTGTCAATCCACTGGGAAAGGTTGGTTTTAATCTACATAGCGGCAAAGAGACCACTTTTGAGCGTGAATGTGCTTCTCTTAGTAGCCTGCTGGAAAACCCGTTTGGATTTAGATATCATTTTGGTATAATGGAGGCTTTAAGTAAGAGGTTTAATGTCTTAATATTTCATAGTTTTAACCCTCCAAACTCACGTTCGTTATACAAATATGCCTGTTTAACATTCTCTGACTTAAGGACAAAAATAAAAAATAAATTCTCACGAGTCGGCTTTTATTCTCCAGAATAACATAACAAAATGTGGAAAAGGTCAAGGGGTCTGAATAGTTTCCGGGTTGTTGTACATTACTTTTATCCATCTTATGAGAGATTCTCAAAAGCTGAAGAAAATCTAGGCACTTATAAACTGATTCTAGATCTGCTGTATCGAGGCTGTCTCAAAATCTGCTATAAAGATTACAGGTTTCCCTGTAGTATAGTCTAATGTTGTCTCCTATATATCATCATTTTAAGAATCCCGTCTGATCGTGAAGGATAATGTCCAGTAGGACCTTTTTAATTCTAGAGAGATCAGTCCCTCTTTTTGTGTGTCCGATAGTTTGCCATTTACAGGAAATACGAGTAATTAAAACATGGTAGTAGTGGAGCTCTCAGCAGATATATCTCTATTGGAATGCCATCGAGACCAGGGGTTTTCCCCGTCTGAAGGAATCATTTGCCAACCGTAGTTCGTCCTGTGTAAATAGGCCACCACAAGATATTTTTAGTGTCGCAGATAGTTTAAGATAATTTTTTGGGGAGAAGGGTTTCACAAAACTCATCGTTAATTGAGATTGTAAGAACTTGACAAGAGAACCTTTGTTTAAAATGTTTTATTTAGGCCTCCCGAGTGGCGCAGAGGTTTAAGGCACTGCTGTCACGTTCTGACCATCGTTCGTGTGTGTTTTCCTTGTTTTAGTGTTGGTCAGGACGTGAGCTGGGTGGGCATTCTATGTTGGATGTCTTGTTTGTCTATTTCTATGTCTGGCCTGATATGGTTCTCAATCAGAGGCAGGTGTTAGTCATTGTCTCTGATTGGGAGCCATATTTAGGTAGCCTGGGTTTCACTGTGTGTTTGTGGGTGATTGTCCTTATTCTGTGTTTATGTGCATGAGTATTAGGCTGTTTCGGTTTTCGTTACGTTTATTGTTTTGTAGTGTTTGTATTTAGATTCATGTTGCTTCAGTTTAATAAACATGGATCGCAATCTACACGCCACATTTTGGTCTGACTCTTCTACCGAAGAAAGCCGTTACAACTGCATTGCATCGGGTTCATTTCCCGGGCTGTGCCACAACCGGCCGTGGCTGGGAGTCACATAGGACGGCGCACAATTGGTATTGTCCTGGTTAGGGGAGGGTTTGGCCGATGGGGCTTTACTTGGCTCATCGTGCTCTAGCGACTCCTTGTGGCGGGCCGGGTGCCAGTTGAACAGTGTTTCCTCTGACACATTGGTGCGACTGGCTTCCGGGGTAAGCTGGCGGGTGTTGTGTCGGAGGATGCATGACTCCACTTTCAAAAAATCTCCTTTGGTGAGATAAGGATTTCTCCATTGTTTGTAACAACATTTTGTAGATTATTTTTGGTCGCTATATTGAAGGTTTAAGGAAAACTTGGTGCATTTTTTTTGCCGTTCTCCATCCAATTTGCACACTCTTGGCATTCTCTCAACCAGCTTCACCTGGAATGCCTTTCCAACAGTCTTGAAGGAGTTCCCACATATGCTGAGCACTTGATGGCTGCTTTTCCTTCACTCTGCGGTCCGACTCATCACAAACAATCTCAATTTGGTTGAGGTCAGGGGATTGTGGAGGCCAGGTCATCTGATGCAGCACTCCATCACTCTCCTTCTTGGTCAAATAGCCCTTACACAGCCTGGAGGTGTGTTGGTCATTGTCCTGTTGAAAACAACTGATAGTCCCACTAAGCCCAAACCAGATGGGATGGCGTATCGCTGCAGAATGCTGTGGCAGCCATGCTGGTTAAGTGTGCCTTGAATTCTAAATAAATCACAGACAGTGTCACCAGCAAAACACCCCCACACCATAACACCTCCTCCTCCATGTTTTATGGTGGGAAATACACATGCAGAGATCATCCGTTCATCTACACCGTGTCTCACAAAGACATTGCGGTTGGAACCAAAAATCTCCAATTTGGACTCCAGACCAAAGGACAAATTTCCACCGGTCTAATGTCCATTGCTTGTGTTTCTTGGCCCAAGCAAGTCTCTTCTTATTATTGGTGTCCTTTGCAGCACTTCGACCATGAAGGCCTGATTCACACAGTCTCCTCTGAACAGTTGATGTTGAGATGTGTCTGTTACTTATTTATTTTGGCTGCAATTTCTGAGGCTGGTCTTTAATGAACTTACCCTCTGCAGCAGAAGTAACTCTGGGTCTTCCATTCCTGTGGCAGTCCTCATAAGAGCCAGTTTCCTTATAGCGCTTGATGTTTTGGTGACTGCATTTGAAGAAACTTTTAAAGTTCTTGAAATGTTCCCTAATTGACTGACCTTCGTGTCTTAAAGTAATGATGGACTGTTGTTTCTCTTTGCTTATTTGAGCTGTTCTTGTCATAATATGGATTTGGTATTTTACCAAATAGGGCTATCTTCTGTATACCACCCATATCTTGTCACAACACAACTGATTGGCTCAAACACGTAAAGAAGGAAAGAAATTCCACATATTAACTTTTAATAAGGCACACCTGTTAATTAAAATGCATTCCAGGTGACTACCTCATGAAGCTGGTTCAGAGAATGCCAAGAGTGTGCAAAGCTGTCATCAAGGCAAAGGGTGGCTATTTGAAGAATCTCAAATATAAAATATATTTTGATTTGTTTATCACTTTTTTGGTTACTACAAAATTCCATATGTGTTATTTAATAGTTTCTACAATGTAGAAAATAGTAAAAATAAAGATAAATTCTTGAATGAGTAGGTGCCCTAAAACGTTTGACCGGTAGTGTATATATACTGTATAATGTATTGTAGTCCCCTACCATTACAATATAATTATTTGTATCTTGGAGACTCATGAGATTATCATACATTTTCTCAAAGAAGTTTGGATCGTCATTATTCGGTCCATATATATTTATGAGCCACATCTGTTTATCATCAAGTAGTATATTCAAAGCAATCCATCTTCCTTGAGGATCCATTTTACCGGATTGCACCTCAAGATCTACTGTAGATTGTCTTTCAGTAGGATTATAAGACCTTTTGAATTCCTTAGCCCATGACAGAAATAGATTTCACCATCCTACTCTTTTTTTCCCCCGGCCACTTCATCAAGAAGATATTGAACGAGTTTCCTGTAAACAATAAATATGGTAATCCTTCTCCTTTAGCCATGTGAAAACTGCTCTTCTTTTCCTATAATCAGCCAAACCATTAGAATTATAGCTAGCTGCAATTCAATTCATCAGTTACCACGATGGGTTACATTTTGAGATACTAACCACTATCCTTAATACATGAAATACTTATCCATGCTTACCAGTACCACCAGAATCAATACCTGTCCATTATCCACATAGATGTGCCATGATAGATGCACTGCTATGCAAACTGTAGCTGTGCCATGATAGATGCACTGCTATGCAAACTGTAGCTGTGCCATGATAGATGCACTGCTGTACAAACTGTAGCTGTACCATGATAGATGCACTGCTGTACAAACTGTAGCTGTGCCATGATAGATGCACTGCTGTACAAACTGTAGCTGTACCGTGATAGATGCACTGCTATGCAAACTGTAGCTGTACCGTGATAGATGCACTGCTATACAAACTGTAGCTGTACCATGATAGATGCACTGCTATACAAACTGTAGCTGTACCGTGATAGATGCACTGCTATACAAACTGTAGCTGTACCGTGATAGATGCACTGCTATACAAACTGTAGCTGTACCGTGATAGATGCACTGCTATGCAAACTGTAGCTGTGCCATGATAGATGCACTGCTATGCAAACTGTAGCTGTACCGTGATAGATGCACTGCTATACAAACTGTAGCTGTACCATGATAGATGCACTGCTATACAAACTGTAGCTGTACCGTGATAGATGCACTGCTATACAAACTGTAGCTGTACCATGATAGATGCACTGCTATACAAACTGTAGCTGTACCGTGATAGATGCACTGCTGTACAAACTGTAGCTGTACCGTGATAGATGCACTGCTGTACAAACTGTAGCTGTACCGTGATAGATGCACTGCTATACAAACTGTAGCTGTACCGTGATAGATGCACTGCTATACAAACTGTAGCTGTACCGTGATAGATGCACTGCTATACAAACTGTAGCTGTACCGTGATAGATGCACTGCTGTACAAACTGTAGCTGTACCGTGATAGATGCACTGCTATACAAACTGTAGCTGTACCATGATAGATGCACTGCTATACAAACTGTAGCTGTACCATGATAGATGCACTGCTATACAAACTGTAGCTGTACCGTGATAGATGCACTGCTATACAAACTGTAGCTGTACCGTGATAGATGCACTGCTATACAAACTGTAGCTGTACCGTGATAGATGCACTGCTATGCAAACTGTAGCTGTGCCATGATAGATGCACTGCTATACAAACTGTAGCTGTGCCATGATAGATGCACTGCTGTACAAACTGTAGCTGTACCATGATAGATGCAATGCTGTACAAACTGTAGCTGTACCGTGATAGATGCACTGCTATACAAACTGTAGCTGTACCGTGATAGATGCACTGCTATACAAACTGTAGCTGTACCGTGATAGATGCACTGCTATACAAACTGTAGCTGTACCGTGATAGATGCACTGCTATACAAACTGTAGCTGTACCGTGATAGATGCACTGCTATACAAACTGTAGCTGTACCGTGATAGATGCACTGCTGTACAAACTGTAGCTGTACCATGATAGATGCACTGCTGTACAAACTGTAGCTGTACCGTGATAGATGCACTGCTATGCAAACTGTAGCTGTACCATGATAGATGCACTGCTGTACAAACTGTAGCTGTACCGTGATAGATGCACTGCTGTACAAACTGTAACTGTACCGTGATAGATGCACTGCTATACAAACTGTAGCTGTACCGTGATAGATGCACTGCTATACAAACTGTAGCTGTACCGTGATAGATGCACTGCTGTACAAACTGTAGCTGTACCGTGATAGATGCACTGCTGTACAAACTGTAGCTGTACCGTGATAGATGCACTGCTGTACAAACTGTAACTGTACCGTGATAGATGCACTGCTATACAAACTGTAGCTGTACCGTGATAGATGCACTGCTATACAAACTGTAGCTGTACCGTGATAGATGCACTGCTGTACAAACTGTAGCTGTACCGTGATAGATGCACTGCTATACAAACTGTAGCTGTACCATGATAGATGCACTGCTATGCAAACTGTAACTGTACCGTGATAGATGCACTGCTATACAAACTGTAGCTGTACCGTGATAGATGCACTGCTATGCAAACTGTAGCTGTACCATGATAGATGCACTGCTGTACAAACTGTAGCTGTACCATGATAGATGCACTGCTGTACAAACTGTAGCTGTGCCATGATAGATGCACTGCTATACAAACTGTAGCTGTGCCATGATAGATGCACTGCTATACAAACTGTAGCTGTACCGTGATAGATGCACTGCTGTACAAACTGTAGCTGTACCGTGATAGATGCACTGCTGTACAAACTGTAGCTGTACCGTGATAGATGCACTGCTATACAAACTGTAGCTGTACCGTGATAGATGCACTGCTGTACAAACTGTAGCTGTACCATGATAGATGCACTGCTATACAAACTGTAGCTGTACCGTGATAGATGCACTGCTATACAAACTGTAGCTGTACCGTGATAGATGCACTGCTATACAAACTGTAGCTGTACCGTGATAGATGCACTGCTATACAAACTGTAGCTGTACCGTGATAGATGCACTGCTGTACAAACTGTAGCTGTACCATGATAGATGCACTGCTGTACAAACTGTAGCTGTACCGTGATAGATGCACTGCTATACAAACTGTAGCTGTACCATGATAGATGCACTGCTATGCAAACTGTAACTGTACCGTGATAGATGCACTGCTGTACAAACTGTAGCTGTACCGTGATAGATGCACTGCTATACAAACTGTAGCTGTACCGTGATAGATGCACTGCTGTACAAACTGTAGCTGTACCGTGATAGATGCACTGCTATACAAACTGTAGCTGTACCGTGATAGATGCACTGCTATACAAACTGTAGCTGTACCGTGATAGATGCACTGCTGTACAAACTGTAGCTGTACCGTGATAGATGCACTGCTGTACAAACTGTAGCTGTACCGTGATAGATGCACTGCTATACAAACTGTAGCTGTACCGTGATAGATGCACTGCTATACAAACTGTAGCTCTACCGTGATAGATGCACTGCTGTACAAACTGTAGCTGTACCGTGATAGATGCACTGCTGTACAAACTGTAGCTGTACCGTGATAGATGCACTGCTGTACAAACTGTAGCTGTACCATGATAGATGCACTGCTGTACAAACTGTAGCTGTGCCATGATAGATGCACTGCTATACAAACTGTAGCTGTACCGTGATAGATGCACTGCTATACAAACTGTAGCTGTACCGTGATAGATGCACTGCTATACAAACTGTAGCTGTACCGTGATAGATGCACTGCTATACAAACTGTAGCTGTGCCATGATAGATGCACTGCTGTACAAACTGTAGCTGTACCGTGATAGATGCACTGCTATACAAACTGTAGCTGTACCGTGATAGATGCACTGCTATACAAACTGTAGCTGTACCGTGATAGATGCACTGCTATACAAACTGTAGCTGTACCGTGATAGATGCACTGCTATACAAACTGTAGCTGTACCGTGATAGATGCACTGCTGTACAAACTGTAGCTGTACCGTGATAGATGCACTGCTATACAAACTGTAGCTGTACCGTGATAGATGCACTGCTATACAAACTGTAGCTGTACCGTGATAGATGCACTGCTATACAAACTGTAGCTGTACCGTGATAGATGCACTGCTATACAAACTGTAGCTGTACCGTGATAGATGCACTGCTGTACAAACTGTAGCTGTACCGTGATAGATGCACTGCTATACAAACTGTAGCTGTACCGTGATAGATGCACTGCTATACAAACTGTAGCTGTACCGTGATAGATGCACTGCTATACAAACTGTAGCTGTACCGTGATAGATGCACTGCTATACAAACTGTAGCTGTACCGTGATAGATGCACTGCTATACAAACTGTAGCTGTGCCATGATAGATGCACTGCTATACAAACTGTAGCTGTACCGTGATAGATGCACTGCTGTACAAACTGTAGCTGTACCGTGATAGATGCACTGCTATACAAACTGTAGCTGTACCGTGATAGATGCACTGCTATACAAACTGTAGCTGTACCGTGATAGATGCACTGCTGTACAAACTGTAGCTGTACCATGATAGATGCACTGCTATACAAACTGTAGCTGTATCGTGATAGATGCACTGCTATACAAACTGTAGCTGTACCGTGATAGATGCACTGCTATACAAACTGTAGCTGTACCGTGATAGATGCACTGCTATACAAACTGTAGCTGTACCGTGATAGATGCACTGCTGTACAAACTGTAGCTGTACCATGATAGATGCACTGCTGTACAAACTGTAGCTGTACCGTGATAGATGCACTGCTGTACAAACTGTAGCTGTACCGTGATAGATGCACTGCTGTACAAACTGTAGCTGTACCGTGATAGATGCACTGCTATACAAACTGTAACTGTACCGTGATAGATGCACTGCTATACAAACTGTAGCTGTACCGTGATAGATGCACTGCTATACAAACTGTAGCTGTACCATGATAGATGCACTGCTATGCAAACTGTAGCTGTACCGTGATAGATGCACTGCTATACAAACTGTAGCTGTACCGTGATAGATGCACTGCTATACAAACTGTAGCTGTACCGTGATAGATGCACTGCTATACAAACTGTAGCTGTACCGTGATAGATGCACTGCTATGCAAACTGTAGCTGTACCGTGATAGATGCACTGCTATACAAACTGTAGCTGTACCGTGATAGATGCACTGCTGTACAAACTGTAGCTGTACCGTGATAGATGCACTGCTATACAAACTGTAGCTGTACCGTGATAGATGCACTGCTATACAAACTGTAGCTGTACCGTGATAGATGCACTGCTGTACAAACTGTAGCTGTACCATGATAGATGCACTGCTATACAAACTGTAGCTGTACCGTGATAGATGCACTGCTATACAAACTGTAGCTGTACCGTGATAGATGCACTGCTATACAAACTGTAGCTGTACCGTGATAGATGCACTGCTATACAAACTGTAGCTGTACCATGATAGATGCACTGTTGTACAAACTGTAGCTGTACCGTGATAGATGCACTGCTATACAAACTGTAACTGTACCGTGATAGATGCACTGCTATACAAACTGTAGCTGTACCGTGATAGATGCACTGCTATACAAACTGTAGCTGTACCATGATAGATGCACTGCTATGCAAACTGTAGCTGTACCGTGATAGATGCACTGCTATACAAACTGTAGCTGTACCGTGATAGATGCACTGCTATACAAACTGTAGCTGTACCGTGATAGATGCACTGCTATACAAACTGTAGCTGTACCGTGATAGATGCACTGCTATGCAAACTGTAGCTGTACCGTGATAGATGCACTGCTATACAAACTGTAGCTGTACCGTGATAGATGCACTGCTATACAAACTGTAGCTGTACCGTGATAGATGCACTGCTATACAAACTGTAGCTGTACCGTGATAGATGCACTGCTGTACAAACTGTAGCTGTACCGTGATAGATGCACTGCTATACAAACTGTAGCTGTACCGTGATAGATGCACTGCTATACAAACTGTAGCTGTACCATGATAGATGCACTGCTGTACAAACTGTAGCTGTACCGTGATAGATGCACTGCTATACAAACTGTAGCTGTACCGTGATAGATGCACTGCTATACAAACTGTAGCTGTACCATGATAGATGCACTGCTATGCAAACTGTAGCTGTACCATGATAGATGCACTGCTATACAAACTGTAGCTGTACCATGATAGATGCACTGCTATACAAACTGTAGCTGTACCGTGATAGATGCACTGCTGTACAAACTGTAGCTGTACCGTGATAGATGCACTGCTATGCAAACTGTAGCTGTACCATGATAGATGCACTGCTATGCAAACTGTAGCTGTACCGTGATAGATGCACTGCTATGCAAACTGTAACTCCAGCAGCAGACTAAGTATACCTCCAGTTGTCCACCCCTATACACAGGGATCCTTGGACCCATAAGAAGTTGGGACCCATCTCTTGAAAAGAGCACGAGGTGCCACCCACTTACAACCAATTCAGCAGCGCTAAGCAGTTCTGACCCTTTGTCTCAGTTGTACTACATAACTTTAGTGTTTGTATTGATTTTTTCTGAATACCTTCATTTCTTTCACATTTGACGGGACAGTATGCGTAATAATGTAGCCACTTCCTCCAAAAGGATAGCTACCTTTTGACAAAGCAACCGGCAGTAGAACATTTATATTTAGGGAAGCAGATATTATTTTATGTTATCGCTTGACATTCCATCCCATCCCTATAGCCTCGGTTGTGGGATGCATGCACACACACGCGCCCCCCACACACACATACACATCTCGAACACCTCTCCCCTTCCACTCGTACATTCACCTACAAACACACACACACCACACACACACTCAACTTCAAGCTCTTGCACACGAGTCATCCGACAGACCCTCCACACAGTTGTTCCACCCTCGAGCCCTGCTCAAGAGTAGAGTTGCGCGTACTGCTGTAGCCGTTCAACAGGAGTGCCAAAATGTTCCGGGATGGGTAGATTTTGAGTGTGTAATGTCTAGTCCTGGCTGATGGAGCCCGGAAACCCGCCTCCCCCTCAACACATGCATGCTGGTCCCCAGAGAAGACCCTTCTTCCCCCGGCACTTCTGTGCAGTCAGACCGCTAAGACTTATGCTGCGCCGCCAGGACAACAGTGTTATTCCCCCTTTGTGAATGTCCACGTGCGACCCCAGCCCCTCATGGGTTACTGCAGCCAGTATTGCCATCACTGGTATTACCTGGGAGGAGGTCTCCGCCAGAATTCCCCGGCTAGATATGAGGTCATCAAAGTTCTCTTTGCAGCTTTGAGAATTTCCCTTTATTTTATGCTCACCCATACGGGGCTTAGTTTAACGATTCCGTCCAGCCAAATCGTAGTGACCTAGTAATCGGTATTGTACATGCACCTCCACGGCAGTATAAAAGTCTGGCTATATTTGCTGGGCAGCTTTGTGTATGTGTAGGCCTAGAAAGGAAATCAACATGGCAACCGGGGAAACATAACAATGCACCTACTGTGCGTGCGGGCTACTGATGTGAGGGAAGATGAGGAGGACCGGAAGTAAACTTTGATAGCTTTCTACTTCTATACTTTGATTTTATGTTGCCCAGTTATTGACCTCGCAATAAGCCAGATTCGAGTAACTACATTACATTACATATAATACTTTCAGCATGAAAGTAGACTGATTTGAGAAAACCTCATTCATTTAAACAGTCTTCATTTTTTTTTCCATTTTTTGATTGGCTGACGGGACATGCCTTGCATCTGCTCTTAGCACTGCTCACACTTGGCGAAAATGGCCGATATGAGGCCCAATATAGTAAACATGTTTGAAAATAATTGGGGTGCCATAGAACAGTAGGTTGAAATGGGGACAGAGCTCCATAGTTATACTGTTTGGCGATGAAGGGGTTTGTTCATTTTATTCCCAAATGTTTAAGATGTTCTACCTTGAAGGCAAAACGAATGAAACAACTCTATAAAAAGCTCTCTTTCCTGCTTTCCCTCATTCTTTATTTTCTACTTCTCTACTTCTCTTCTCCTTCATTCTGTCTCTCATGTCTTCCCCTGCAGCCACTAGTTCCACTAAGCTGGAGGATCTGAGCTCCCTGGATGATCAACGGAGTGCTGCTCCCCAGCGAAGCTCCATCAAACAGCCCTGGAACAGCACAGGGGGAAGGGACGCCAAAGGTATGGTAATGTTTGTGTGTGTGTGTGTGTGTGTGTGTATATACGTGCATGCAGGCATTTATGCAGGCATGTGTGTGTGCAGGGCCGGCAGTAGCCTTTTGGGGGCCCTAGGCAATATTTGGTCGGGCCCCCTCACCACTTCACAGGCAAAATCAAATCAAAATCAAATCAAATGTATTTATATAGCCCTTTGTACATCAGCTGATATCTCAAAGTGCTGTACAGAAACCCAGCCTAAAACCCCAAACAGCAAGCAATGCAGGTGTAGAAGCACGGTGGCTAGGAAAAACTCCCTAGAAAGGCCAAAACCTAGGAAGAAACCTAGAGAGGAACCAGGCTATGTGGGGTGGCCAGTCCTCTTCTGGCTGTGCCGGGTGGAGATTATAACAAAACATGGTCAAGATGTTCAAATGTTCATAAATGACCAACATGGTCGAATAATAATAAGGCAGAATAGTTGAAACTGGAGCAGCAGCACAGTCAGGTGGACTGGGGACAGCAAGGAGTCATCATGTCAGGTATTCCTGGGGCATGGTCCTAGGGCTCAGGTCCTCCGAGAGAGAGAAAGAAAGAGAGAATTAGAGAGAGCATATGTGGGATGGCCAGTCCTCTTCAGGCTGTGCCGGGTGGAGATTATAACAGAACATGGCCAAGATGTTCAAATGTTCATAAATGACCAGCATGGTCGAATAATAATAAGGCAGAACAGTTGAAACTGGAGCAGCAGCACAGCCAGGTGGACTGGGGACAGCAAGGAGTCATCATGTCAGGTAGTCCTGGGGCATGGTCCTAGGGCTCAGGTCCTCCGAGAGAGAGAAAGAGAGAAGGAGAGAATTAGAGAACGCACACTTAGATTCACACAGGACACCAAATAGGACAGGAGAAGTACTCCAGATATAACAAACTGACCCTAGCCCCCCGACACATAAACTACTGCAGCATAAATACTGGAGGCTGAGACAGGAGGGGTCAGGAGACACTGTGGCCCACTCCGAGGACACCCCCGGACAGGGCCAAACAGGAAGGATATAACCCCACCCACTTTGCCAAAGCACAGCCCCCACACCACTAGAGGGATATCTTCAACCACCAACTTACCATCCTGAGACAAGGCTGAGTATAGCCCACAAAGACCTCCGCCACGGCACAACCCAAGGGGGGGGGGGGGGGGGGGGCGCCAACCCAGACAGGATGACCACATCAGTGACTCAACCCACTCAGGTGACGCACCCCCTCCAGGGACGGCATAAGAGAGCCCCAGTAAAGCCAGTGACTCAGCCCCTGTAATAGGGTTAGAGGCAGAGAATCTCAGTGGAAAGAGGGGAACCGGCCAGGCAAAGACAGCAAGGGCGGTTCGTTGCTCCAGAGCCTTTCCGTTCACCCTCCCACTCCTGGGCCAGACTACACTCAATCATATGACCCACTGAAGAGATGAGTCTTCAGTAGAGACTTAAAGGTTGAGACCGAGTTTGCGTCTCTGACATGGGTAGGCAGACCGTTCCATAAAAATTGAGCTCTATAGGAGAAAGCCCTGCCTCCAGCTGTTTGCTTAAAAATTCTAGGGACAATTAGGAGGCCTGCGTCTTGTGACCGTAGCGTACGTGTAGGTATGTACGGCAGGACCAAATCAGAGAGATAGGTAGGAGCAAGCCCATGTAATGCTTTGTAGGTTAGCAGTAAAACCTTGAAATCAGCCCTTGCTTTGACAGGAAGCCAGTGTAGGGAGGCTAGCACTGGAGTAATATGATCAAATTTTTTGGTTCTAGCCAGGATTCTAGCAGCCGTATTTAGCACTAACTGAAGTTTATTTAGTGCTTTATCCGGGTAGCCGGAAAGTAGAGCATTGCAGTAGTCTAACCTAGAAGTGACAAAAGCATGGATTAATTTTTCTGCATCATTTTTGGACAGAAAGTTTCTGATTTTTGCAATGTTACGTAGATGGAAAAAAGCTGTCCTTGAAATGGTCTTGATATGTTCTTCAAAAGAGAGATCAGGGTCCAGAGTAACGCCGAGGTCCTTCACAGTTTTATTTGAGATGACTGTAAAACCATTAAGATTAATTGTCAGATTCAACAGAAGATCTCTTTGTTTCTTGGGACCTAGAACAAGCATCTCTGTTTTGTCCGAGTTTAAAAGTAGAAAGTTTGCAGCCATCCACTTCCTTATGTCTGAAACACATTCTTCTAGCAAGGGCAATTTTGGGGCTTCACCATGTTTAATTGAGATGTACAGCTGTGTGTCATCCGCATAGCAGTGAAAGTTAACATTATGTTTTCGAATAACATCCCCAAGAGCTAAAATATATAGTGAAAACAATAGTGGTCCTAAAACGGAACCTTGAGGAACACCGAAATTTACAGTTGATTTGTCAGAGGACAAACCATTCACAGAGACAAACTGATATCTTTCCGACAGATAAGATCTAAACCAGGCCAGAACTTGTCCGTGTAGACCAATTTGGGTTTCCAATCTCTCCAAAAGAATGTGGTGATCGATGGTATCAAAAGCAGCACTAAGGTCTAGGAGCACAAGGACAGATGCAGAGCCTCGGTCCGATGCCATTAAAATGTCATTTACCACCTTCACAAGTGCCGCCTCAGTGCTATGATGGGGTCTAAAACCAGACTGAAGCATTTCGTATACATTGTTTGTCTTCAGGAAGGCAGTGAGTTGTTGCGCAACAGCCTTTTCTAAAATTTTTGAGAGGAATGGAAGATTCGATATAGGCCGATAGTTTTTTATATTTTCTGGGTCAAGGTTTGGCTTTTTCAAGAGAGGCTTTATTACTGCCACTTTTAGTGAGTTTGGTACACATCCGGTGGATAGAGAGCCGTTTATTATGTTCAACATAGGAGGGCCAAGCACAGGAAGCAGCTCTTTCAGTAGTTTAGTTGGAATAGGGTCCAGTATGCAGCTTGAAGGTTTAGAGGCCATGATTATTTTCATCATTGTGTCAAGAGATATAGTACTAAAACACTTGAGCGTCTCTCTTGATCCTAGGTCCTGGCAGAGTCAGACTCAGGACAACTGAGCTTTGAAGGAATACGCAGATTTAAGGAGGAGTCCGTAATTTGCTTTCTAATAATCATAATCTTTTCCTCAAAGAAGTTCATGAATTTATCACTGCTAAAGTGAAAGTCATCCTCTCTTGGGGAATGCTGCTTTTTAGTTAGCTTTGCGACAGTATCAAAAAGGAATTTCGGATTGTTCTTATTTTCCTCAATTAAGTTAGAAAAATAGGATGATCGAGCAGCAGTAAGGGCTCTTCGGTACTGCACAGTACTGTCTTTCCAAGCTAGTCGGAAGACTTCCAGTTTGGTGTGGCGCCATTTCCGTTCCAATTTTCTGGAAGCTTGCTTCAGAGCTCGGGTATTTTCTGTGTACCAGGGAGCTAGTTTCTTATGAGAAATGTTTTTAGTTTTTAGGGGTGCAACTGCATCTAGGGTATTGCGCAAGGTTAAGTTGAGTTCCTCAGTTAGGTGGTTAACTGATTTTTGTCCTCTGGCGTCCTTGGGTAGACAGAGGGAATCTGGAAGGACATCAAGGAATCTTTGTGTTGTCTGTGAATTTATAGCACGACTTTTGATGATCCTTGGTTGGGGTCTGAGCAGATTATTTGTTGCAATTGCAAACGTAATAAAATGGTGGTCCGATAGTCCAGGATTATGAGGAAAAACATTAAGATCCACAACATTTATTCCATGGGACAAAACAAGGTCCAGCGTATGACTGTGACAGTGAGTGGGTCCAGAGACATGTTGGACAAAACCCACTGAGTCGATGATGGCTCCGAAAGCCTTTTGGAGTGGGTCTGTGGACTTTTCCATGTGAATATTAAAGTCACTAAAGATTAGAATATTATCCGCTATGACTACAAGGTCCGATAGGAATTCAGGGAACTCAGTGAGGAACGCTGTATATGGCCCAGGAGGCCTGTAAACAGTAGCTATAAAAAGTGATTGAGTAGGCTGCATAGATTTCATGACTAGAAGCTCAAAAGACGAAAACGTCATTTTTTTTTTGTAAATTGAAATTTGCTATCGTAAATGTTAGCAACACCTCCGCCTTTGCGGGATGCACGGGGGATATGGTCACAAGTGTAACCAGGAGGTGAGGCCTCATTTAACACAGTAAATTCATCAGGCTTAAGCCATGTTTCAGTCAGGCCAATCACATCAAGATTATGATCAGTGATTAGTTCATTGACTATAATTGCCTTTGAAGTAAGGGATCTAACATTAAGTAGCCCTATTTTGAGATGTGAGGTATCATGATCTCTTTCAATAATGACAGGAATGGAGGTGGTCTTTATCCTAGTGAGATTGCTAAGGCGAACACCGCCATGTTTAGTTTTGCCCAACCTAGGTCGAGGCACAGACACGGTCTCAATGGTGATAGCTGAGCTGACTACACTGACTGTGCTAGTGGCAGACTCCACTATGCTGGCAGGCTGGCTAACAGCCTGCTGCCTGGCCTGCACCCTATTTCATTGTGGAGCTAGAGGAGTTAGAGCCCTGTCTATGTTGGTAGATAAAATGAGAGCACCCCTCCAGCTAGGATGGAGTCCGTCACTCCTCAGCAGGTCAGGCTTGGTCCTGTTTGTGGGTGAGTCCCAGAAAGAGGGCCAATTATCTACAAATTCAAACTTTTGGGAGGGGCAGAAAACAGTTTTCAACCAGCGATTGAGTTGTGAGACTCTGCTGTAGAGCTCATCACTCCCCCTAACTGGGAGGGGGCCAGAGACAATTACTCGATGCCGACACATCTTTCTAGCTGATTTACACGCAGAAGCTATGTTGCGCTTGGTGATCTCTGACTGTTTCATCCTAACATCGTTGGTGCCGACGTGGATAACAATATCTCTATACTCTCTACACTCGCCAGTTTTAGCTTTAGCCAGCACCATCTTCAGATTAGCCTTAACGTCGGTAGCCCTGCCCCCCGGTAAACAGTGTATGATCGCTGGATGATTCGTTTTAAGTCTAATACTGCGGGTAATGGAGTCGCCAATGACTAGAGTTTTCAATTTGTCAGAGCTAATGGTGGGAAGCTTCGGCGTCTCAGACCCCAAAACCTTTTAGTGGACCCCCTCTTGACTGAGGAGAGAAAACATTTAAGTACATTTCCTGCAATTCTACACTTTTTTATCATGGGGTGGAGGGAAAAAAGGTGCAGTTTTATAGCTAATTTCCAAAAATGATACACTACATGAAAAAAATTATGTGGACACCTGCTCGTCGAACATCTCATTCCAAAATCATGGGCACTAATAAGGAGTTGGTTCCCCCTTTCCTGCTATAACAGCCTCCACTCTTCTGGGAAGGCTTTCCACTAGATGTTGGAACATTGCTGCGGGGACATGCTTCCATTCAGCCACAAGCATTAGTTAGGTCGGGTACTGATGTTGGGTGATTAGGCCTGGCTCGCACGGGGACAGGAAAACAGGAAAGGGCCTTCCCCGAACTGCACAGAATCGTCTAGAATGTCATTGTATGCTGTAGCGTTGAGATTTTTGCATTCAATGGAACTAAGGGGCCTAGCCCGAACTATGAAAAACAGCCCCAGATCATTATTCCTCCCCCACCAAACTTTACAGTTGGCACTATGCATTCACGCAGGTAGGGTTCTCCTGGCATCTGCTAAACCCAGATTCGTCCATCGGACTGCCAGATGGTGAAGCATGAAGCATCACTCCAGAGAACGCGTTTCCACTGCTCAAGAGTACAATAGCGGCGAGCTTTACACTACTCCAGCCGACACTTGGCATTACGCATGGTGGTGATCTTAGACTTGTGTGCGGCTGCTCGGCCATGGAAACCCATTTAATGAAGCTGCCGACGAACAGTCATTGTCCTGACGTTGCTTCCAGAGGTAGTTTGGAACTCGGTAGTGAGTGTTGCAACCGAGGACAGACGATTTTTAGACGTTTCCAGTTCACAATAACAGCACATACAGTTGACCGGGGAAGCTCTAGCAGGGCAGAAATTTGACGAACTGACTTGTTGGAAAGGTGGCATCCTTTAATGGTGCCAAGTTGAAAGTCACTGAGCTCTTCAGCATGGCCATTCTACTGCCAATGCTTGTCTATGGAGATTGCATGGTGGTGTGCTCGATTTTGTACACCCGTCAGCAGCGGTCAGGGACCCGTGCCCTAGGTACCCGGTTGGCAATTCAGCCATTGTTACTATAAGTTTAGATAGCTGGCTAGACTAACTTACCAATCTAAAAATGTTTTGCTGACATGGGCTAATTGAGTGACTGTCAGTGACTGACATAACAAGATGAAAACTTCTGATGCACAACCAAATTTCGAAATTGCATCTTGAAACCGATTAACTAACCTGCTATTATTGTTGCACTCTTTAAGTCTAGGGGTCCTATGTCTAGTTGCATGGTCTGTAACCTGAATGAATGTGTGCATTTTTGTGAGAAATCAACGTTACCTTACCTTAGGTCCGGGGCCAGCTCTGCCTTGACTCCTTTGGATCGACGAGCCGAAGTGGATTATTATGTTCAGATGGTGACAGGAACAAATATATACAAAAAGGAAAACTACAAACAGGCCTAAATGAAAGACTCAAACCCAAATGAAAGGCCTCATGGCCACCAAACCAACCAGCAGTCTCACGGCTCTCTAAACTGGCACTCTGACTGACGATCATCTTAATTGGCAGTAATTTATGTGCTTATCAAGGCTAAGCTCAGAATCTAAATCCGGTTACTGCCACCTGGGGGATGAAGGTGGATCCTGGATTGTGTGTTTGTCTATGTCCTAACATTAACCTTTACCCCATATCATAACGCGCTCAACAGTAAGTTGAGACCCCGTCTGAGATCCTGCCTTAGTGCATGCAATTATTGTGTTACACCACCATACACAACTATATTATTGTTGAACACCACAATACTCTTTAAAAGGAACAGGAAGTCATGTTAGTAACCCCTGTGTTCTCTCTTTTCTCTTCGTCCAGCGCGCTTCGCTCCCTTCAAATCAGGCGACATCGTGCTGAAGCCGTTGTTGTTTGAGGTTCCTGCCGACGCCATGGATGCACTGTTCCAAGGCCGTGATTGGCTGTTCCATCGGCTAGAGGAGGTCCTAAGGGAGAGTGACACCTGCGAGGGCCGTGGGGCCGTTATCGTGGGCGATGTGGGCTTCGGGAAGACGGCCGTCGTCTCGCGGCTGGTGGCTCTCAGTTGTCATGGAGGTCACATGCAACAGGTCCCCACCCAGAGCCCCTGCACCTCCCCCAAAAGTAAGACAAACGTCCCTTCTCTGGAGGTACTTTGTTTGAAATGATAAACAGGAGGAACCTCTTGATATGCAACATCTCTTTTTTGAGAAAGCTGCCACTTCCCTGTACCCCAGAATGGAAGGATGAATGGTTGGTTACTCATTCAGCGAAGGGTGATTTAAACATTCACATTTTTCATTATGAGTTTGACAATTTTAGAACTAGGCAAGCCAACCCGAAATTGTCTACCTTGGGATCCGTCATACTTTTTCCGAGCCATCATTCTCAAGTAGCAGGGTCCATCAGATATTTTGGTCCTAGCGGATGAGCCACACAAAGATACAGGAATAAAACCTTTGAAAGCTATGACTGATTGTGTGGTGATTGGTGTTACACAAACGCAAGCGTTGCTACGTCAGTAGCTAGGTACAGTACCGCACTTTTCTCCCACCATCCATGGTCGTGAATTCACACCGCATATCATTTTCTCGGGTCCCCATCCAGCAAATTGATATAGTGCACCATATGGCACGCCAGTAATGACATCAAGTAATGACATCATTTAGGTTAAGAGTAGGAATCTGCTTTCATGTGCCTACTCAGGGAAATATATTATAGACAGTGACCTAATTATAGTGCATGATGATAAATGCCTGACAGAGACTGAAGTGATTTGCCATTGTGACTCAGGGCCTTATTTAATTAACATTGTTTACTGGAGATATGTTTAGATCCATTATGGAAACCAGCCCACAATGATGCTTTTAACATGCTCTCTCGTAGTCACAGCACAAGATTTTGTCTTGTTTTTGTCTCGTCATGAGTGCTGGTTTTCAAAAAACTCATTGAATGATTATTATTCTCCTCCAACTTCCATTGAAAAAGTAATGACAGACCACATGTGTGTCTTGCTGTGTCCCTCTTGCAGGTGGGGATAGGGGGACAGACGGAGCCTCCAAACAGCCGCCCCAGCCCAGCACCCCCACCACAGACCCCCAGCCCAGCGAAACAACCTGCCCCGGGACACCAGAGGCACACCGAGACGATGCTGTCAAACGTCTGGCCAGCAAGGTACGTACACACACACACATACATACACAAACACAGACACCTCTGGATCTTTAATCCAATCACACAATTCTGGGTTGTCAATCAAAAACATAATTGCATGTAAGGTGATATACTTATTGAGTCATTTTATTTGACATTTGAGTCATTTAGCAGACATGAAAGAGGAAGGCATCAGAAAACAGTTCTGAGAGCTGGGACTTTAAAAAATACTCATTATTTCAAAACTATGCATTTTGCTGATAGAATCTTATCGTCCCAAGTCCTTGATTATTCATATCATAGGTTCGGGTCCTCTTTTTTTATTTTTAAGAAGAAGAATGGCCATAATGTAAGCTCTTTATGGTAAAACGAATAAATACAAGTACATTTGAGAATGTTTATTGTCATTTTAGGGAATTATCACTTCGACAAATGTGTGATGACCATTAAATAATATATCTGACGACATGATTAGAAAGAAGGAAGGCTATTTTATTTATTTAATCATTAAATGTCTGTACTTTTCCATTGAAATGTAAATAATTGTAACATTCTGTGCCAGATATAACCTAAGGTTACCTAAGGCTATAACCTATAAGGTTCTAATTGTGATTCTTTCCCCCACTTAGTATTTTGATACTCTGCACTTTAGGTACCTTTAATGGGTTCTGAAAGAAGAATTCAATTCAAAACAGTTCTGAGATCTGGGGTGTGAAAACATTCATGCTCAATATCTCAGAACTACGCCTTGCGCAGATAGTAGGCTTCTTTCTTGAATCACTGCCAATAGACCAACTCCTAATTCCTCTATAATTGGTCTCAGAGATGACGAGTCGTGCAGCTTCACGTAGTAATACTGTTGAGTTTGACAAATTGGGTTCCAAGGCAACTGGAGAAGGTTTCTGACTGACTGGAGAAGGTTTCTGACTGACTGGAGAAGGTTTCTGACTGACTGGAGACATCTGTTTGTCCCTTTTGATGAGTTCCTGAATTCAAGATGACCCCTGGGTGTATGGATACTTCTCCGTCCTCAACAAAATGAACAAGATGGCTCTGTTAACTGTATGTTCATGTAATTACTGATATGGTGAATAATTAATAAAAACTATCAAGTCCCAAAGACCGCAGTCCTGTCGGTTTTTGTTTCTTAGGAAGAGTGTGTTTACTCTTAACATCCCTGGTATGTTTTTTCCCCGTTCCATTAAGTGGATCCGTCATGGCTGCTTGATTAGCCAATCTGTTAATTAGCAACTAATCGCAGTCACTTTAGCCTAATGGAGTAAATCAAATGCTGATTTGTGAGATGGAGATATTCAAAGTTGGTTGAGGACTTACTTCTCTGGAAAGTTCAAGACACTCATGGCAGTCAAAACACTGAAATAGCGTTATTGAAGTGCTCAATTAGGGAGCCTCTCTTTCTCTCACTCCCTCTCTCTCTCTCTCTCTCTCTCCAGGTGGTGTCCTACCACTTCTGCCAGGCTGACAACACCTACACCTGCCTGGTCCCAGAATTTGTGCACAGTGTCGCCGCCCTGCTGTCCAGAGCGCCACAGCTCAGCGGCTACAGGGAGCTGCTGCTAAAGGAACCTCATATACAGAGCATGCTCAGTCTGCGCTCCTGTGTCCAGGACCCCATCGCTGCCTTCCGCAGGGGAGTCCTGGAGCCCCTCGTCAACCTGCGGAAGGGTAGCTACTAACTTGCTCCTGCAGTCTCCATGTTCTCTCCCATACTTCAACCCCTCCCCACCCCCTTCATCCACTTTTGTAAGTGTAACACCTGCAGCTGCTACTCACCAGCTAGACGTCACCTCCAACCCCTCCTCCTACAGTTTGATGAATTGTCATGCGCCCCCTGAAACGGTTGATTAGGACTCCGTGGTGGGCTCCTAGATCATTTTGGGATAATAAGGTCACTAGTTAAAAACGCTACAGACCGTGACACAATTCTAACTTCAACAACAACATAACTTCAAACAACAACCTTTTTCACTTTGGGAGTATCCATATCAATCAATATCCCTAAGGCTGCATTTACACAGGCAGCCCAATTTTGATCTTTTGCCCAATTGATAGGCAAAAAAGCTGATCTGATTGGTTAAAAGACCAATTAGTTAAACAAATAATTGGAACATGCAGCCTTAGATCAGTATTTTAGCAATGATCAGCATTATAAGGCTGCTTATACACAGGCAGCCAGATTCTGATATTGTCCCACTAATTAGTCTTCGGACCAATCAAATCAGCACTTTTGCCAATAATTGGACAAAAGATCAGAATTGGGCTGCCTGTGTAAACGCCGCCTCAGTGCTTTAATCCAGTGTATTATTCTTACTGTATGGGAAAAAACAAGAGGGCAGGACTGCAGTACATAACAGGCCATATCAACGTAAGAGACCATCTCTGGTAGATCTCATGATATAGTAGCCAGTCAGCCTGATCAATAGGTTGTTAGTTCAGTAGCCTCCACCACACGTCCTCTGTCTTTATGATGTGGATTAGTGGATGACTGTGACAGAGTGTATAGAGTGATATAAGCTCCACACAGTCAGGGAGGGCTGTATTAGGCTGCGTCGACGGCTCAGGTAGACTGGAACAGGATAGATATGCCTCTGTGATCCCCCCTCTCCTGTCTTATTAAAAGTAATGGTTGCGATGATGAGGGGCCCATACAGGAGACTGAGGAGAGGTGACTGGTGTTCTCACCCTCCATCTGAGGTGCAAGTCCCTCTGTGACATTACTCATGAAGTATAAAATGGGGAAGGGGAATGGAAGCAGGGCTCTGGTCTAAAGAAGGGCACTACATAGGGACTAGGGTATCATTTTGGACGGACCCCCAGGTTAGATATTCCAGAGCCTGCACACGTCGATCTCTTTCCCCCTGAGCCTGATAAACGGCACTGTGTCTTTTCGGCTGGTGTTCCATTGAGTACCACAACCTCCTTTCTTTCTTTCTGACATTAATGGTGGCATTTTGACAATGCAGCACTGTGGAATTCAACCATATCACTTCAAACAGTTGGGGCGGCATGTACAGTATTTCAAAATACGTTTGGAACACAGCAGTTATGTGCCTTACATTTACGTCCTAAACCTGCTTCAATTATTGCCCGTATCTTATGTACTTGTTCTCTCTCTCTCACACTTTCTCTCTTTTCCTCTCTCTCGCTCTCTCTCTCACCTTTCTCTCTTTTCCTCTCTCTCTCTCTCTCTCTCTCTCTCTCTCTCGCTCTCTCTCTCTCACTTTCTCTCTTTTCCTCTTTCTCGCTCTTACTCCAACTCCCGCTCTCTCCTCTCCCATCTTCCCCGTTTCTCCCTATTCCACCACCCGTCTGTTTCCCTGTGTAGAAAGGAAGATCCCGGAAGAAGACTTCATCCTGCTGGTTGATGGTCTGAACGAGGCAGAGTTCCACAAGCCGGACTACGGAGACACCGTCGCCTCCTTCATCACCAAGATCGTCTCCAAGTTCCCCTCCTGGCTCAAACTGTTGGTCACTGTCAGGACCTGTCTGCTGGTGAGGAGAGGGACAGTCACAAAGCACAGATAAACGATCGTAACCAGTGTATGTGAGTGATGCATTGCCTCTACCCAGGGACCCAGGCTTTTGTTGGTACAGTACAGTCTGTTAGACTCTTGTCTGTGCACCGTAGAAGCTATGGTCCGAGTCTCTGATACAGCGCTCACTTTCTCCTGCTACACTTTAACTAAAAGAAGCTTAGTAAATCTGTGTTTGCCCATAGTTCACTGGCCTTGTGTGTCTCATATGGTATGGCTTTGCTGGTCTGACCCAGGGGTACAGTAGCTCAGTCTAGCTGGTCAGCTTACTCCACCAGGGCCCGTTGGCGGTGGTTTCCTCCAGCATGTTGGCTGGCCACTGATCCCTCCGGCTGCCTAACACAGTTTTCCCATAATCCTCCTGGATTACCACTCCGGGCCGTAACGCTCCTGGGAGCCTGCCTGACGTTATGTAACAGGAGTGCTGAGGACACCACACGCCACTACAGTGTGTGTGTGTGTGTTGGCAAGGGATGTTAGATGTTGATCCCCCTGCCTGCTCTCTATCCTCTCTCCTCTCCCAATTGGTCCTTTCACAGGAAGTTGCCAATATCCTGTTTTAGGCACGGTCCCATCAAGGTTGCTATGCAACCAGAGCACTGTGAAATCATCGGATCACCGCACTTTAATCAAATCGTGCATGCACAGCAAGGAAATGAAACAGCAATAATAATTTCAGAATAACTTAGGTATTGCATTTGACTTATTCGTTTATGGCTGTAATTTTCTTCTCCTGGCTCAAACGTCACTATTTCTGAAGGCATCTGTCATCTGAAGAGATTTGATATGAATCGGTGAGAAAGCTGGCAGAATGAGAGTCAGTGGATTCGTGGCTCCCTATTCCCTATATACAGCTGTAGGATCTTAATTTGATCACCCCTTTTAGTGCTGAGAATTTTCATGCACCACAGGAAATGCAGAAAAGACTTGTGATTGACATAAATTCACTGAAAACCCGCAGTAAAACACGGTTACATTAATAGCATTGCACTCTTCATGTAGCCTAACTTTGGCCAGCACATTTTTTGCCGAACCACCAATCAAGCAACATTATGGACTAAACGTTCAAATCCTGTTGCTGCGGGTTTATTTTGCTGTGACAATACTGGTCAAATGAAGATCCTACAGAAGAAGTGCCCGCGTACAGTGTTACACAATTACTGTATTTCATGTTTCCGTGAGTCAGAAGAAGCAGCAGCTTGAAGAGATGTGATGGGTGCCATCCTCTCCCTGACTAATCTGTTGTCCTGGCACATACAGCACCACCATAGTGAGCCAACACCGTTCTCATCCTCACTTGTATTATTCAGTGTTTTGTCCTCTTTCAAGTTACCTGTCACAACTAGAAGAAAGGGTTCTCTCTGCTCTGAGGCCGGAGCTGGAGGATAGAATTGTACTGTGTTGTATTGATTTTGTACTGCAGACTCTTGGGTGGGAAGTTGGGGTGTGCTCCTGGGCTCATGGTTGTATTGCGTGTGGACTAAGTTCAACTCTGAGATATAACCAAGCTACGTTACACTTTGATCGAGAATGCAGTGTATGATATATACGGTTTCAGGAGACACATTTTTGTCAGACATAAATCCACGACATATAGAATTTGACAATATAATCGCTGTCTCCTGTCTCCCCAGGAGATCACCGCCCTCCTACCCTTCTCCAGACTCTCACTGGACGACTTCCCAGAGAGCAGCGAGATCGGCGGGGACCTTAGCGACTACATCCAACACCGGGTCATCGTCAGCCCCGAGATTGCCGCCAACGTCACCACGCCCAACGGCACCGTCCCCGACCCCCTCCTCCTCAGCAAGTTCAACACCCACCTGGCCTCTCGCAGCCAGGGCTCCTTCCTCTACCTAAAACTGACCCTGGACCTGTTCCAGAGGGCCCACCTGGTTCTCAAGGGAGGCAACTACATGGTAGTGCCCGTCTCTCTGGCTGAGGTGAAGGAATTAATACATTTTATTTGGCAAATCTTTCAAAATACATGTAGGGCTGGTTTCCCAGACAGATTAAACCTAGTCCTGGACTGAACAGCATGGTCAATGGAGAACCTCCATTGAAAATCGTTTTTTAGTCCAGTACTACACTTAATCTGTGCCTGGGACACCAGCCCATAGAATTGCTCCAGCGAAGGAAGTACAACACGCAGGATTCAAAACACAATCAAGTCAACCAACTTCTTTCCATTGTGGTCCTCTTTATCATCAGGTGTACCTGCTGCAGTGCCATGCGGGGTTCGAAGGGGACCAAACCTTCGAGCGGGTGCTGCCCGTACTCAATGTGGTGCTGGCCTCGTTACACCCGCTGACGGACGAGCAGCTGTTCCGGGCGCTGAACGCTGGGGGCGTGAGAGGAGAGATGTCCTGGGAGGACTTCCAACAACGCTTGGAGACCCTGGCCTGCGTCCTGGTGAGGAGAGAACACGTGAAAGACTATTGCGACACGGCCGTACGTTGTTAGCTAGATCAGGAAGTAGTATACAACCATTTCATTGAGTGACGTTCACTCTGTGGGAGTTGCACTTGGCTCCTAGTGATAGTAACTATCTCAGCAACTTGTGGATTTATGACGACAACTTCTGTCTGATCTTGTGCCGTGTCCCTCTAGGTGAGACGCAGGGACGGCACCCGCATGCTCTTCCACCCCTCCTTTAGAGAGTGGCTCGTGTGGAGGGCGGACGGAGAGAGCACCCACTTCCTCTGTGACCCCAGGAGTGGCCATGCTCTGTTGGCCTTCATGTTCTCCAGACAGGAGAGCAAGCTGAACCGGCAGCAGACCATGGAGCTGGGACATCATATCCTGAAAGCACACATCTTCAAGGTACCAGCTAGTATGTCTGAATGGACTAGTAATGGGAGGTTAATCCAAAGACTATCTGAGTTCAAATATGACAGTACAGTAGCGTCCCTCCTCTTCCTCTCATACACTGAGGGGGGGGGGGGGTCGATGGTGCGCTATGGAAGTTTTGAACCAGAGTGTTTCTCTCTCCTTGTCTCTGCCTCCCTCTCTCTCAGGGTCAGAGTAAGAGGACAGGTGTGTCCTCCAGTGTTCTGCAGGCTCTGTGGGTGAGCTGTAGCACTGACAGCCTCTCTGCCGCCCTGGTCTCCCTCAGAAATCTCTACACACCCAACGTCAAGGTGAGACACATACAGTGCCTTGCGAAAGTATTCGGCCCCCTTGAACTTTGCGACCTTTTGCCACATTTCAGGCTTCAAACATAAAGATATAAAACTGTATTTTTTTGTGAAGAATCAACAACAAGTGGGACACAATCATGAAGTGGAACGACATTTATTGGATATTTCAAACTTTTTTAACAAATCGAAAACTGAAAAATTGGGCGTACACATACACACACACACACACACACCTCTGCACACCCAACCTCTGCACACCCAACATCAAGGTGAGAGACATGCACGCATACACATATACGCACAACTTTAAAAAACAATTGTACCTACAGGTGAGTCGTCTGCTGATGCTGGGCGGGGCGAGTGTAAGCGGGCGTTCAGAGGTGCTTGGTCGTTCCCCTGTGCTGGGTGTGCACGCCCACCTGGGTCACCTTGAAATGGTGTCCCTGCTGCTGGAGCTGGGAGCGCCCGTAGACGGAGCCTCGGACAGCGGCATGACCCCCCTCTGTCTAGCCGCCGCAGCAGGACACACAGGACTGGCCAGCCTGCTCTGTAAGAAGGGAGCCAAGGTCAGTGGTCTGTTGTTAGTCCCATGCCATTATCTCACCTTGTTGTCAATTCCACCAAAATGTCAATCAAGTTGGAAGTTGATCTGCTGTGGTTGTTGCAAAGCTTTACAGTTTCATAACTTAACATTTATAGTCATGCATCATAACTATCTGCTTCTGTTTGCTCTTTGGTGTTTAGGCTAGGTTACTGTAAATACGGTGGTGACAACTGTTGATGTTCCAAGGGCTGTGTAAAAACATTGGATTCATTGATTGATTGATCTGTGTTTCTCACTCTAGGTAGGCCATGTTGATAAGAGTGGTCAGTGTGCCCTGGTCCATGCTGGGCTGAGGGGCCACCCAGACATCATCCACTACCTGCTGAACCAGGACTGGGGCCCCACAGAGGCCCCGGAGGGCCAACAGCAGCATGGTGTGAAGAGCAGTGCGAAGGGCCAGGCCTTACAACAGGCCCTGACGGCCGCCTGCAGCATGGGACACACTCACGTAGGCTACTGCATACACACACTGACGAACACACACCGTGCGCTCTCTTCAGATTCAACTTTTGTGTATTGCTTATAATAGTTATCGTGTTTAATATGGTCTCATTGTCAGGTTGCGAAGAGCTTACTGGAGCTGAAAGATGACGATTTGGCTGTGCAGATAGACGCTCCCGACACGCTTTGGGGAGAGACGGGTACAGTGCACTTTCCCTTTGTCTGTATAATAATGTTTTTTTTCTGTTTTCTGTTTTTTGTTGCTTGTTTTCGCTGCCTCTCGAAAGGTGGTTGGCATTCGTTTTTACCAAGCAGAGATCATTTGTTGTCATTCACTTCCCAGTGAGCCTCTCAGGTGGTCTCCACTTGCCCACTGTACGTTTAATGTTTGCTGTAGCGTAGGATGCAAGCGAAGTGATATTGAGCCCGTGTGTTTGTTCTGGACTCAGAGATGTAGGTGAGCTCACTGGGGAAGAGAGGCTTGAAGAGTGTACAGTACTTGAGCTACTTTCAACCAACCATACTTAAGATGGCAGGTTACACTGACGGACTTTAAGCGGCGCTGGTGGTAGTAATAGTTTGAAATGGATCATATATTGCATATTTTGCAGGTAGCCTAGCGGTTAAGAGAGAAATGTCGCTGGTTTGAATCCCCGCGCGGACAAAGTGCTAAATCTGCCGATGTGCCCTTGAGCAAGGCACTTAAACCTTAATTGCTCCTGCAAGTTTCTCTGGATAAGAGCATCTGTTAAAATGTTAAAAAGAAAAAGATCTGGTAACATTGGATGTATGATCCTGTTACGATGAAGCTGGTGTAGATATCAGATGGCGTTACCTCCATCTCCTAAAAGGATGTTCAGCAAACCTGTCTGGGCTCTTATATCCATTATACTCTAACACAATCATAGATGTTTCTCTGCTCTCAGTAAATACATAGGCTGGGGGATAGACAGCGCTCAACCACTGCCAATTGGAAGCATACCTACAAATGCTGGCTGCCGGTACCAACATTTGTAAGCCAATCCTGAATGAAAATAACCTGGCTAATGCAAATATAGACTACTAAATAGGGCTATTGAAGGAAATCCTGTATTTATGTTGATTACAGAGACCTGACTGGGCGATTAAAATAAACAATAGTACCGATTTTAATGGCCTTCGTTTGTTTTATTGTTTGCGTTTACCATTCAGTCTAGCGTTGTTTTATTTTCATAAATATTGGTTTTTACGTCGACAAATCCTCCCATGGTAGAGTCTTGATACTCTGCTGTACACCGAATGATTTTCCCCTTCAGCTCTTCTAATCTATTCGGTGAAATGAATCCTTGAATACTTTTCCCTGTGAAATTGTCCTCTCTCTATGCAAATGTGTTCCCGTGCCTGGTGGCTTCTCATTAGTGGAGAAGAATTAAGTTATTCTCCCTGGAGGGAGGACAATTGTCTACCTCTGTGGGTGAGACGCCAAAGGTTTACTGTACGTGAATGAAATAACAGGGAACAGATAAATAACTATTGTAGCTGTAGCAGCTGTGTGTCTGTCGTCCACACAAGGTCAGTGACATATGTGAGAGTTGTCAGAAGTAGTATTTATTGCTGTGGGGAAGTAGTTGATAGAACTGGACAGCATCAATGGATCATGTTTTTAATCTTGTTGGTGAATTAGCTGTAGGAGCCATTCAACTCATTGGCCCCATTCAACCTATTCAACTCATTGGCCCCATTTAAAAAATAATATTTTCAATATGAGAATCTCCCTTCTGAATCAAAATATTTGGTCCCACAATCAAGGCCCCAGCGAGAATTGAACTCGCGACCCCTGGTTTACAAGACCAGTGCTCTAACCACTGAGCTATGGAGCCTTGCCTATTAATACCTAACTGCAAAAGGATATTTATATATCACACCCAGCTTACTTGAAAAGTGACAGAAGACCACACCCAGAGACATATTTCTAAATATATGACTCTGGCCACACCTATTGTGACATCACTGACTCTACCACACAGCTGTTGGTTGGAGCAGTCTGGCCAAACCAGCTGAGCTAGGCTGATGGCATGAGGCCTCTCATGTCTGGTAAAAGCAACTGACTCTGACTGACAGCTCTCCTCTCACCGTGCATGTGGTCTGCACGTCAGCCAGGGTAACAGACTCCTCCACGTTTCTTCAAACTCTCCTCAGATATTAGACATTGACAACAGAAGCACAGCTGTTCAGGCATGAATCCGCAATTGCGTATTGATTGATGAGTCAGTGATGCACGTCTGCCTTATCTTAGATTGAGAAGTGTTGAGTCACAAGACAAAGTATTCCTAAATGTATCAATCACAGCCACCATTTTTATTTTATTATGAAAGTGTTTTTCGTTATCTCAACTTTTTTTGCTCTGGCGTGAAGGGAAATTAGATAGCGGAAATGAAATGAGTGAGGTGATTTGTAATTGAGTATGTGCTCATGTGGAACCATCGGTGGGACAGATGGGGAGGGCGTACCCTACACTGCGCCCACAGATGTCAATCATGTCATCATTCCCTCCCCACTGGCTTCCAGAACCAGATGGGTGATGTCACCTCTCCTGTGAGTATTTCATCATCCTAGCCCAGGTGAAGCAGGAGGCTGCATCAAAGAAAAGAAAATACAATTTCATTGGTTGCGTACACATATTAAGTACACAGTGAAATGCTTGTGTTTTTAGCTCCAACAGTGCAGTAATACCTAACAATACAAAACAATATACACAAATCCAAATAAATGAATTAAGAGATGTCAGATTCCAGATTCTAAATATATAAGTATATGATAGTGTGTATAGACAGTATATGAATAGAAAAGGTGTGTACTGGAGTAGTTATACAGGATGAACCTTGACTAGAATACAGTATATACATATCAAGTGGGTAAAACAGTATTTAAACATTATTAACGTGACCAGTGTTCAATAACTCTGTACATAGTGTAGAGGTCTCTAAGGTGCAGGGTAGAGTAATGGGTGCTAGCCGGCTAGTAACAGTCTCTGCGGTGCAGGGTAGAGTAATGGGTGCTAGCCGGCTAGTAACAGTCTCTGCGGTGCAGGGTAGAGTAATGGGTGCTAGCCCGCTAGTAACAGTCTCTACGGTGCAGGGTAGAGTAATGGGTGCTAGCCGGCTAGTAACAGTCTCTGCGGTGCAGGGTAGAGTAATGGGTGCTAGCCGGCTAGTAACAGTCTCTGCGGTGCAGGGTAGAGTAATGGGTGCTAGCCAGCTAGTAACAAATTAAATCAAATTTTATTTGTCACATACACATGTTTATCAGATGTTAATGTGAGTGTAGCGAAATGCTTGTGCTTCTAGTTCCGACAGTACAGTAACAGTCACTAAGGTTCAGGGCAGGGTAGTAGTGACTGTTTAACAGTCTGATGGCCTGGAGATAGTAGCTGTTTATCAGTCCCAGATTTGATGCACTTGTACTTTCTCTGCCTTCTAGATGGTGGTGGGGTGAACAGGCCTTGGCTCACTCCAGATGGTGGTGGGGTGAACAGGCCTTGGCTCAGGTCCTTGATGATCTTCTTGGCCTTCCTGTGACCGCAGCTTCCCTGGTCTGCACGTGTCCCAAATGACACCCCATTCCCTATATAGTGCACTACTTTTGACAAGAGCACTATGGGCCCCAGTCAAAAGTAGTGAACTAATTAGGGAATAGGGTGCATTTTGGGAGGTAGATACTGCCTGGATGGATGCTCCATACCCAGGACTAGATGTCTGGTTTGGGCAAGCTGTGGGCAGTACCCAACAAATCTGTCTCTCGCTCTCTCTCTCTCTGCCAGGCCAGCTGTAAGACTTTTAACAGCCTCAGCGAAGAGCCTGCCTCTCTAGAGAGCATAGGGAGATATGGGCCTGCTCTAAAATAGTATTTGAAAGTCATACTCGGGGTTGTGACGTTGTCTGTTCACAGTGTACTGTAGCTCACATTGCCTTTGCGGTGCCAATATTTTACTCTCGTTCAGGTGTTACTCTCTCTAATCTTGCTGTGTGTCCTTGAATTGTTGAGCAGTAGTGCTACAACTGCAGTACTACTAGAGTGAAGTACATTGTAACTGTCTCCAAACAATCAATAACACAGAAACAAAAGATTACTTTAATTCAGAGCACAGTGGTGAGGTAGGTAGTTGACCACTGTTCTGGGGGTCTCTCTCTCAGCTCTGAGTGCGGCTGCAGGCCGGGGCAGGACAGAGACGTGTGTTTTCCTGCTGGAGAGGGGTGCGGGGGCAGAGCAGCCCAACCGGAGGGGGGTGGTCCCACTCTTCAGCTGCATCAGACATGGACACCCCCAGGTGAGAATCATTCTGATTTTCCTGCTTTACAGCACTGATGGCTGTCCAATCATTCATGCTCTCGCTCTCTCTTGCTCTCAATCTCTCTCGGTCTCTCTCAGGTAGCAGAGCTGTTTCTGCAGCGCGGTGTGGACATTAACACCATCGATAAGCAGGGCCGCAGTTTGCTGATGGTGGCAGCCAGCGAGGGCCACCTCAGCACTGCGGACTTCCTGCTGACAAAGGGTAAGCGGTCAAGGGTCAGGGTCACATCATGGTACATGTCAATTCTCAGTGCACTAAGGGGGATAGTGTTATTTGAGATTATTTTTTTATTTCGTAGCTCTGAGATATACAGTATAGACTTTTATTATTAGGTACACCCCGTTCACAAAAATGGTTCGCTCCTACAGACAGTGAGTCAGGTGGCCGTGGCTTGCTATATAAAGCAGGGAGACAGGCATCGAGGCATTCAGTTACTGTTCATTTGAGCGTTAGAATGGGCAAAACTCGTGACCTAAGTGACTTTGAGTGTAGTATGATCGTCGATGCCAGGCGTGTCGGTTCCAGTATCTCAGAAACGGACGGATTCCTGGGATTTTCACGCACGACGGTATCTAGGGTTCACCGAGAATGGTGCGACAAACAAACATCCCGTCAGCAGCAGTCCTGTGGGTGAAAACAGCTCGTCGATGGGAGGTTGAACGAGAATGGCAAGAATCGTGCAAGCTAACAAACCGGCCACAAAGAGGCAAATAATCCCAATTCCTGTTGAGTCATGCTGATGGCAGAGTAAGGATTTGGCGTAAGCAACATGAGTCCATGGCCCCATCCTGCCTGGTGTCAACGGTACAGGCTTGTGACGGTGGTGTACTGGTGTGGGGAATGTTTTCCGGGCACACGTTAGGTCCCTTAATACCAATTGAGCAGCGGTTCTATACCCCGAAGAATTCAGGCGGTTCGGTAGGGAAAAGAAGGTCTGACCCAGTATTAGATGTACCTAATAAACTGGCCACTGAGTGTATGTCAGTCTCAGTGGAGTGAGCTTGTTATTTCTGATCTGGTTCCAGGTGCGTCTTTAGCCTCCGTGGATAAGGAGGGCCAGACAGCTCTGAGCTGGGCGTGTCTGAAGGGTCAGAAGGGCGTGGTGCAGCACCTGGTGGAGATGGGGGCAGAGATAGACCACCCTGACAGGAACGGGCGTACCCCTCTTGACCTGGCAGCTTTCAACGGTGATGCAGAGATGGTGGGGTTCCTTCTCATACTGCAAACTGGAGAAAAAAATAGATCCACAGACATAATTCTGATTTCGCTGCAACTGGCCTAGATCGTCTAAAATGGCCTAGATTGTAGATTTTTAAAAACACAGTACTGAATTTACACAATTCCCTCCAGCACCTTTAGCCTTGTTTGAATCCTTTTAAAATGCTGTTTGTTTTGCGGTGTCCTCTACAATCACAGGTTCAGTACCTGGTGGAGAAGGGTGCGGTGGTGGAGCATGTGGACCACAGTGGGGTGAGGCCTCTGGAGAGGGCTGTGGGCTGTAGGAACACTGCTGTAGTGGTGACCCTACTGAAGAAAGGGGCCAAGCTGGGTGAGTTGGAGTTGACCTGATCTGTCGGTGTTAAAGCCCTGCAGGGTCTTGAGGAAGGCTCTATCAACATCATGTATTTCACCCCTCTTTCTCTTCACTCCTTTCTACCTGCTAAAAGGCTACAGAACATCCCCTTATGATCGATCAGGTACTTTCTTTAGATACCTTTTACAGTGTTTTGTTTGTGTGTGTGTGTGTGTGTGTGTGTGTGTGTGTAACCTGTGTTCTCGTACCTCTTGACCAGGTCATGCTACGTGGGCGATGGCCACATCGAAACCAGACGTCCTCCTCATCCTCCTACAGAAACTCATGGAGGAGGGCAACCTGCTGTATAAGGTGGGTTAACAACAAAAGGAAAACCTGATCTCTCTCGCTGTGTGTGTGCGCGCGCCTGCCTGCGTGTCACTGTCTGTCATGAAAGTGTGTCCAGTTCGGAAATCTGCTAGCCCCCTTCTCCAAATCAATGTCTGTATTTTCTCGCTCTCCCTCTCCCCCCCCCCCCCCCAGAAGGGGAGGATGAAGGAGGCAGCCCAGAGGTATCAGTACGCCCTGAGGAAGTTCCCCCGAGACGGCTTCGGAGACGACCTGAAGGGTCTGAAGGAGCTCCGTGTCTCCTTGTACCTCAACATGTCACGCTGCCGCAGGAAAACCAATGTGAGACACACACACACACACACACACATTACTCTATCAGTTGTTAATAGAATTGAACATTTAATAAAACTGCAGGTTTTACATCGTCTGATATAGCTACACACTAGAGAATTGCCTATTTTATAGAATTTAACACTGAATGAAATGTAATTTCATGTTAATAGTATAGGAGTAGGTATAATAGATAGATCTTCAACTCAGCAGCCTGGAGGGAGTGATCTAACACACCCTTGTTTTACCAGACAATATAATAAGACTAGAGCAGTGGTGGTAAAATGGCATCCTCCGGGCAAATGAATAATGGAAAGATGCTATGATGTGATACGGTCATCCTCTCCCATATACTGGAGTAATCACTCACTCACACACACATGCAAGGTGGACGCGTGTGCACAAACACGAGCGCACAAACCCACATGGAAAGAAGGGATCCTCCCTCCGTTGTTGCTGGTGGATATTGGGTCAGGGGGAAGAGAGAGCTGGCTAGGCACACACACATCATCCATATTCCATCACGTTCAGGTGAATAGAACAGGAGGGGAGTGGGAGTATAGAGGCCATAAAAACTGTTATTCCACATTGAACAGTTATTCAGAGCTGTGGAATTCAAGGCTGTGGTGTAATGCCCACCTCCATCTCAAGGACGGAATCACACTGTGGTTTGCTTCATTAAATATTCACCTGCGAGGAATGAAGGGAGCAGGGAAACTCATTTAAAAACAAGCCAACCGCATGCTCTCTAGGCAAAGAGATGGATGGATATACTGCACGCAGGCATGCACACACACACACACTAGAGCCACTAGAGGTGCTTATGAAATCCCCATTAAAGGCCCAGCTCAGTCAAAAACATGATTTACCTGTGTTTTATATATATTTCCACACTATGAGGATGCAATAATACTGTGAAATTGTGAAAATGATGATAATGGCCTTTTAGTGTAAGAGCTGTTTGAAAAGACATCACCAGGTGGTAAATTAGTTCATAAACCAATAAGAAAGAGAGTTCCAAAGCTCTCTGTCAAAAACAGCTAGTTTTCAGTTTTCCCCTCCACTCCCAGACAGTCCTAGCAAAATTATTACTTGAGAAATTTCTCTTCGCTAAGAAGCTATTTTGTTTATGAAAACAATGAGAGTAAGGTACTTAATTGTTACGCAGAAATAATTGAATATTGAGATAAAAACAGCTGCATTGTACCTTTAAGAGTCAATAGTTTTCATTTCCGACATCTGATTGAAGGAGTTTTTTTTACGGTTTGGAGAGAAGCTACGAGCACCCGTCTGGAGAATCCATTAAGACACTGGGAGATAAAGCTGCTCTACTCTGAGCTGCACACAGATGAAGAATTCTCCAGTTAAACAACACTGAAATCCTCATTTCAGTCACTTACAGTAATTGCAAAGTGTGGCGCTGTGTGGACTACCGCTGGATTCACACTGCACTCATTAACGCTCACAAACACATTACCCTGGCTAATGACCTTAAGACGTTGCTTTTGGCTTCTTCGTGAGAAATTCAGGGTGGACAGAATTTAACAGTAAACATTCAGAATTAACTGAGTTCCTGTCCTCTTCCCCCCCCCCCCCGACAGGATTTTGGTATAGCGGAGGAGTTTGCCACCAAAGCCCTGGAACTGAAACCCAAGTCTTATGAGGCATTCTACACCAGAGCACGAGCCAAGAGGAGCAGCAGGTTAGCACACACCAGTTCTCCGTTAATACTGATATAAAGGAAGGGACTAGAATGGACGGACGGGTACAGTTGACAAGACAAACTCACCTCACACTATGTTCGCCTCATGTGTCCATCCAGGCAGTATGCGGGGGCGCTAGCCGACCTCAGCGAGGCGTCTCGGCTCTGCCCCACCAACCGGGAGATCCGCCGTCTGCTAACGCGTGTGGAGGACGAGTGTCAACAACAACAGCAGCAGCAGCAGCAGCAGCAGTCCCCCAACACACCACAGGGCCAACAAGCAGCACACAGCCAGACTCCCGATGACCTCACAGAGAGGAGCCAGGACACAGAGAGGAGTGTTGATACACAGAGCCAGGATGAACTAGATGATGATTATGAAGAGATAGGGGGAGAGGAAGAGCCCTCACAGAACCCCTATGGACCCAACAGGCCCAAGAACCCCTATGGACCCGACAGGGCTCTCCCACCAGTACCAGGCGCAGTGGGCTTAGCTCCCCTGGACCCCAGGCCTGGTTCCCCTCTGAACGGGTCCACACAGACCAACCTGTCTCTGGACAAGCAGGGCCCTGTCCTACAGGGTCCTAGACAGAACCAAAGCATGAAGACCAAGCAGCAGCAGCACTGTAACTCCCTGCAGGTAGGGGGCAGACCAGGGGGCAGGCCTATGTCTCTGTGTGGCCCCTCCAGCCCCCTGCCAGGCAGACACATCTCCACCTCCCTGAGACCCAGCCCTGGCCTGGGCATCGACATCAGCCCTCTGCCCTCTTCCACAGACCACCAACCGGGGCTCACCCCTGCCAACCACCACCACTCCTCATCTGTCCTGCCCTTCCAAGGCCACTCCTCCAGCCTGGCTAGGGGAACAGACAGGCTCTCAGCCCACCACGGCACCACGCTGGATGGACAGGCTGGGTCCCTCACCCCTGGGTTTGGTAAAGAGGTAAGGAGGGAGGGTTCTGGGGGGTCGGCTGGCCCCGGTCTGCGTTCTGGTGGTCAGACGGGCAGTATGAAGGCCTCCAGCTCTAGCAGTAGCTTAGCCTCCAGCGGGACCCTGTCAGACAGCGGCAGGACCCAGGCGCCTCAGGGACCCGACGTGCCTCGCCCCAAACCGGCTAAACCGGAGCTCAAGCCTCGGCCCTTCATGGGGGTGAAAGACAAGGCAGTGCGTGTCCAGGGGCAGCCCCCACCTGGACTGGGCTGGCAAGGCCAGCCTCACTCCCAGCCACTCTCCCCTGAAGGTCTAGAGAACCAGAGACACAGCATGGCCCCTATGGACAACATCCAGGGATTAAACAATGAGTTCAAGCAGAGGTCCTCTTACGCGGAACCACTGCAGAGCCAGGCTCCCCTCCAGGTGCTCAACGGGGCCCAGGCTCAGGCCCAACACCTGGCCCAACAGGCTCAGGCCAAGGCCCTGGCCAGGGAGTTTGGAGACAGGTTCTACCACAGGGAGCCAAGACCAGGTCCAGCTGCAGGCCAACATCACTCCTCCCAGTTCCCAGACGGGAACCACCGGCAGGCAGGGCTCACCAGAGATAACCCAGCCATCCTACCCATCAAACCTAAACGCTCCTTTATAGAATCCAACGTCTGAACTGACCATACATTCAGTCAAGCACAAACACAGGTGCAGACACCATAACAACTTTCTCTGTATTCCAGAGAAACGGTGGCAAGGGAAGGGTTTAAAAGTTTCTTTCCTTAAATCGGACTCTTGTAAAGTGACAGTGTATGTGATGCACTGCGTTTAAACTTAAGCAGCATTTGAGGCTTTTGTGCTTTTTGCGTAAGCATGCCTAGAGCAACACCAGTAAGCAAACAACACAGTGCACGTAATCAGACCTGGGAAACACCATATAGTACCAGCCCACTAGCTGAACAGTAGCATAGCATCCTACTATGGGCCATTATAACAACGTAACTATGATGTAGTTTGTAAAGAACAACACTAAAGGGTTTCGGATGCTAATGGACGAGAAGCCATTTGAGTAAACGATTGGCTAATGGTCGGCCCGCATATTGAATAGGGATGTTCATACATTAGATTTGTATGTGTTCTATTTATAGATTATATAAGTGGTGATAGCCTTTGTCAGTATAACGGAGCCCTCAATGCAGTGTTTCACAATGCACGGAGGGTTCTTTTCCTTTGTACATTTTTTATAAATACTCATATTTAAGTGTACATATAATCCTACGGACATTGTTGTAACTGCTTGTTGTTGCGGTCTATGTTCATTTATTTACTGTGCCGATGGCTTGGTCAGCTGTAAGAGCAACATATTTTATATAGTTATTTTTGCACAGCTAGAGAAATAATTGAAAAGTTGATGGATTTATTTAGTTTATGTGCGCACAACATTAACCGTTTACAGTAAGGTACAGAATAGCTTGTAAGGGTATTATTGGTGAGATGATACAGGTATTCTACATGAACATTGTTGCCATCTTTGATTTGTGAGCTATGCGACACATGATACAGACTATGCTAAAGCACTTCTACCATAATCATGGGGAAATAAAATCTCATTGGAAAACTAAAATGACATCTCATTTCAAACACCCGCGTGTAAAATTGAATGTGTACCGACATCTGCTATCCCTGTTATATAACTTCAGCCATAGATTGAACACTTCAGTTGTTGACACCAGTATCCCTTAAATGCATTTTCCTCATTACAGCCTCATTCTAAAATGGATAATAGTTTTTTTTTTATCCTCATCTATCTACACACAATAACCATAATGACAAAGCAAAAAAAAATTTTTAGAAATGTTTGCAAATTTATTACCAATAACAAACTGAAATACCTTATTTACATAAGTATTCATAACCTTTGCTATTAGACTCAAAACTGAGATCAGGTGCATCCTGTTGCCATTGATCATCCTTGAGATGTTTCTACAACTTGATTGGAGTCCACCTGTGGTAAACTCAATTGATTGGATATGATTTGAAAAGGCAAACACCTGTCTATATAAGGTCCCACAGTTGACAGTGCATGTCAGAGCAGAAACTAAGCCATGAGGTTGAAGGAGGCACAGACCTAGAGAAGGGTACCAAAACATTTCTTCAGCATTGAAGGTCCCCAAGATCATGGTGACCATCATTCTTAAATGGAAGAAGTTTGGAACCACCAAGACTCTTCCTAGAGCTGACCTCTCGACCAAACTGAGCAATCGGGGGAGAAGGGCCTTGGTCACGGAGGTCACCAAGAACCCAATGGTCAGTCTGATAGAGCACCAAAGTTCCTCTGTGGAGATCGGAGAACCTTCCAGAAGGACAACCATCTCTGCAGCACTCCACCAATCAGGACTTTATGGTAGAGTGGCCAGATGGAAGCCACCCCTCAGTAAAAGGCACATGACAGCCCACTTGGAGTTTGCCAAAAGGCATCTAAACTGTCAGACCATGAGAAACAAGATTATCTGATCTGATGAAACCAAGACTGACCAAGACTCTTTGGCCTGAATGCCAAGCGTCACATCTGGAGGAAACCTGGCACAATCCCTACTGTGACGCATGGTGGTGGCAGCATCATGCTGTGGGGATGTTTTTCAGCAGCAGGGACTGGGAGACTAGTCAGGATTGAGGGAAAGATGAACGGAGATAAGTACAGAGATCCTTGATGAAAATCTGCTCCAGAGTGCGCAGGACTTCAGACTGGAGCGAAAGTTCACCTTCCAACAGGACAATGAACCTAGGCACACAGCTAAGACAACGCAGGAATGGCTTCGGGACAAGTCTCTGAATGTCCTTGAGTGGCCCAGCCAGAGCCCCGACTTGAACCCGATCGAACATCTCTGGAGAGACCTGAAAATAGCCATGCAGCGACGCTTCCCATCCAACCTGACAGAGCTTGAGAGGATCTGCAGAGAAGGAAGAAACTCCCCAAATACAGGGGTGCAAAGCTTGTAGCGTCACTCCCAAGAAGACCCAAGGCTGTAATTTGCTTTGTCATTATGGGGTATTATGTGTATATTAACGAGGGGGAAAAAACAATTTAATCAATTTTAGAATAAAGCTGTAACATAAAATGTGGAAAAAGTCATGGGGTCTGGGTTCCGAATGCACTGTACATCGAAATGGTTCTGGAGCTAAAGCAGCAGAGTAGAGAGTAGAGTAAATAGCAGAGTTCAACATGGTCAACATGCATGAGTTTGAGAATATATATATATATTAGAATGTCTCATCGGCTATAAATATTTACATTCTAAAGCAGTTTCATCCCAACAGACACAGTGAGGGGTTGAATCGAAGCTCAGTATGGTCAACCTGAAAACATCATCATATTTAGCTTTATGTACTATGAGCCTACTTTTGGTCAGAAGTTAACTGAGGGATAGACCCGCCTTCAGATTGAAATGGATGTAGAAGATGCCGATGCAGCCCTCTTTCTCACTGGCTGGTCCTCCAGCGTCCAATAGCCATCTTCAGGGTTCGGTTTGGGGTCAGAAGTGTTGTCTGTAAGGGCAGGTTGGTCATGGGGCTGGAACGATTCTTGGTTGCGATCCAGCTCTCAATCGCTTCCCTCTCATAGGAGTACCCATCTGTTCAGAAGAAAAGGTAGACAAGATGGATAGTGTGTTTTGCATCCTTTAAAAGCATGCGACTGTTTTGCAAAAAAATGTTGTAGCATAGAAATAGATAGAATCTTGATAGCTAAAAATGCACAGACAGAAAGACAGGTTGCCATGGGGGCGTGTCCCACCTGCAGCAATAACAGGGTCCTTCATCAACTCCCTGGTGATTGGACAGAGGTACTCATCAGGAACACCGGTACACAAACACCCCGCCTTCAGCTCCTCCACCTTCCTCAGGACCTTACTGCGCAATCCCACAGACTCTACAGCACACCAACAGGAAACAACCAGGCAGAGATTTGGGAAAAATTGTACATTGGCCGATTGGGCTTGCATCATTTGTGGATGTGATATCCTAGCTTGAACACACTGCGTACATGACCCAGTTCCTGGTCACCATGGAGACTACAGTAAAGCGAGGTCAGTCTGTGTGTGTGTGTGTGTGTGTGTTAGACACACAAAAAAACAAAATGAGCCCTCTGCCCCTGAGAGGAAAAATAATAATCTTTCTCCATCAGGAAGATAACAACCTGGAATGGTGCCATCCCTCACTCTCAGAGACAGTAGAGAGTAGAAAGAGACACCCGTGTCTACTAAGAGATTCATCTCTTTTAGAGAACAGGGCTGTTTGGTTACTATGGTTGCCATTGGCGTGAGAGACCATCAACAACAGACCCACACCTACCACCTCACAGAGAAACTAGGGTGAAAGATCTTTATTTAAAAGAGAAGATATAAGGATCAACCAAAATCTGTAAATCACATTTTCATATTTTGGAATTGTTTCAGACAGAAATGGTATTAGTAAAGCATTTTCTATGTTACAGGATATGTATTTTGGGATGAGTAATTGTGTTATATAATAGGAGCAGAAATCTTAAAGCAGATTACACTCGCGGTGCAGAATACACATGGCCTAATCTAACGCTGTACAGTTAAAATGCATGTAATCCTGAGTAAATCTCATATTAACAATCATTCCTCAATGTTCACCTTGTTTTTAATTTGTCCCTCCCCCCTCTTAAAAAAAGATTCCAGCCTGAGTGTGATGACGCTCCGTTTCCAGCTACTGTACAAAATGTGGATCTCAGATACCAGACTGACAAGTGGGTAATGTGTATAATATGATAATGTACCATTAGCTGTATGATAATGTGTATAGTCGATGGTGTGATGTGCCGTCCCCACCTATGTTGAGTTCTGAGGCCAGTGTCTCCTTGGTCAGACTGATGAGCTCCGCTCCATCTATGTTGTTTGCCTTGAAGTTTTCCACCAGCGCCTGCAGCCCCTCCTCACACAGCCACGCCCCCACGTCCTCCTCTGACCAATCACTGACCAGAAGCCTGGAGTGACACAGCAACTTTCTGCCTAACAGGTCGGAAAACAGGAAGGGACCGCACATTAGTATCTCTCAATGACATGTTGTTACTATAGGTATTAATGTGTCACCTATCAAAAGTTTCTATAGTGCTTCTTAGTCACTTTCCCACCTTCGCATGAGAATGTTGCAGTTTCAACTGGAAAACAAGATGTGAAAAATTAAATACATTTCAAACAGCACAGTAAGACTAAACTTAAAAAATAATAAAACCATTGTCAACTAAAATGGTGA
Organism: Oncorhynchus mykiss; assembly: GCF_057628025.1. Taxonomy (NCBI): domain Eukaryota; kingdom Metazoa; phylum Chordata; class Actinopteri; order Salmoniformes; family Salmonidae; genus Oncorhynchus; species Oncorhynchus mykiss. The sequence continues at coordinate 31,294,216 of NC_143039.1, forward strand.
ACATTAACGTATTTAAAATTACAGTCATTGAATTGCAAGCCTTTTATTGACAAGCCTCTCTTAGAATGAGTTGTGTTTAGGTTATTGGAAAACTATCAGGTGAGAGGAGAGGAAGAAAGCATCGTGAGCCTATAGAACTACAGTATACAAAACATGAACACCTGCTCTTTCCATAACATTGATGAATCGAAGCTGTTGTGAGGGCAATGGGGGGATGCAACTCAATATTAGGAAGGTGTTCTTAATGTTTTGTATACCGTGTACACTAATACAGTGAATCAAATTGAAAAGCAACTCGGTTCCCGGCAGGCAGTGCCTCAAGGCAAAAGTCACCTGGAAACACAACAGGCTATGAAAGACTCCGTCATATTAGCAGAAGACGTTATCACTGGGGTAGAAGTATCCCTCTCAATAAAGCCCTCTGATAGCAGTGGGACTCCTAGGTTTCACAGAGACCCTCCATCCCTCACTGCTTTCAATGAGCAGATGGGTGGTACAGATAAGAGAATTTAAAACTCACCAGGTAAAGATTTGCCTTCTTTTTTTCCCCCCCATGATCCATGCAGAGAGAGGGATGATGATTGGCAGAATTAAAAAAACACAATTAAGCCATAATCAATAAAGAAGAGCTGATGCAAAAACAGCACCTAATCACCAGGCTGTCGTCACCATTAAGTCAATAGGGTCTTTGTTTACATGAGAAAATAGTGAAACAGTACGTCGGAACCCCACACAGCGTGACTCAGAAGGCTAATGCCATTCTTAATGCCAATAACACTGGGAGCTTGTCAGTACATGTACTTCTTTCTACCTGTGTGCGTTACCCACCATGGCCCCTGTGTCCATCCTCTACTCTCCATATATTGACAGTCTTGTCCATAGAACCCGTGGCGAACAGAGGTGTGCTGGGAGAGAAGGCACACGCCGTCACGTACCTACAGCAATGGATCATGGGAGGGAGGACGGAAAGGTAAATAAAAAATGTTAAAAAGTATGCTATTCGAAGAAGGCCGTTGAGATGCGACGATGTCCCCAAAGGGTAGGAAGAAAGATTACCTCTCGTGTTGGTTCAATGTGTAGAGCAAAGTCCCCTGGCTCTGAAAAATCAACAACATTCAAGTTCAGATGGGCGGTGTTCATGGGTTTCTGTGTGGGACATTAACATGGGGAGTTAAACTGAAATGACATCTACGGTAATGAAAAGAGCTCGTCTTACAGCATCGTACACTGTGACTGTTTTGTCCACTGAGCTGCAACAGAAAAGGAAATGGTAAAAAGCAACACACTTCTCCCCCTTGTGGCCAGTTGGAGTAAATGTACCACTTTATCTTGACCAACTATGAGAGCGCTTTGCCATAGATCACCTACGGGCGGACTTACCCAGACACAAGCAGCTGTCCGTCCGCAGAGAAAGCACAGGAGAGCACCGGGGCAGACTGGCCGGTCAGGGTGTGCAGCAGCTGCATCTTACAGCCTACGGGCCAGAGGGGAACGGATGGACTACTTCAGATCATTCAGTGTGAACACACATCCACCACATCATTCGATGACCAACATATGCACACAGTTCGACGTTAAACAGCACACTTGCGTATCCATAGCGCGTGGGCAACGTACTGCCTGCGTTGGACCTGGAGACGGTCCATATCTTCAGTGTGCTGTCTTGTCCACAGGAGGCCAGGCGGAAGTGCACCGTACCGCTACCTGAGAGAGGGGAGCAAATGAATCAAACAACAAATTCCCATATATGGAGACTCCAAGATCCCAGATCAAAATGTTGCGCTGTATAGATAACGCCTCTGATGGTTGTCATGTTCGTACAAACAGATCTGGGAACAGGCCAACTCAAAAGACGGCGGGAGGAGGAAAATATTATGATCACCACTGAGGATCTTGGGGCCAAAGCAGCAGCAGGTGACCCCCAAGTCGTGAGTGTTCTTCTCCGCATGGAGCTGGTTCATGTCCAGGTCCCACAGCCTGAGGTCCCCATACGTAGATCCAGTGACAAACATCTGGCCACAGGGGGTGAAGGAGCAGGCCACCATAGTGGTGTCATTCACTGCCCCAGTCCTGTCGACAAATAATCAGTTAAGAACCCTCCACAAGAGACAACACATAACATCAGTCTGCAGAGGCCAGCGAAGCCTCACTCGATATAGGCAACACACGCAGGTCTATTTATAAATAACACCTATCAATTATGTTCACCTGTGCAATGTTTTCGTACGGAAATCCCAAAGACCTAAAGTACCATCGGACGCCCCCGAAACCAGGTGTGAAGAGTCGGGCGAGAAGGCGCAGACCCTGACGGGGTTCCGACCCGGATGCTCCAGCACTGCCTCTATCTCACCCGTGTCCGTTGACCACACAACTGTGGAACCATCAGTTGAACACGAGGCTAAATACTGACCACAGGCGCTGAAGCAACAACAATGGACGCCATAGCCGTGGCCAGAGAGCGGGGAGTATGGGACTTCGGAAAAGTCTTGGGTGTTGTAAATTCGTACGGTTTTGTCAGCTGAACAGGTGGCCAGCAGTGTCGGGGAGAAGGCGCACCAGTTGACATCGTCACGATGGTCTTGCAGGGTGCAGATCAGGGACACCATTTGAGTTGGTCTTGAAGAATCCCTTTGACAATAGAATATAACTATTAACTACATGACATTACAATGATTACAAGTTAGCTAGCATTGTCACTTCACCCCTACCGACATGTACAAATGACCTCAACTAACCTGTTACCGCTGCACACCGACTCGGTACCGGTATCCCCTGTATATAGCCTCATTATGTTATTGTGTTACTTAATTATTTGTTATTTTTTTGCTTTAGTTTATTTATTAAATATTTTCTTAACTCTCTTGAAATGCACTGTTGGTTAAGGGCTTGGAAGTAAGCATTTCACAGTAAAGTCTACACTGTTGGTTAAGGGCTTGGAAGTAAGCATTTCACGGTAAAGTCTACACTGTTGGTTAAGGGCTTGGAAGTAAGCATTTCACGGTAAAGTCTACACTGTTGGTTAAGGGCTTGGAAGTAAGCATTTCACTGTAAAGTCTACACTGTTGGTTAAGGGCTTGGAAGTAAGCATTTCACGGTAAAGTCTACACTGTTGGTTAAGGGCTTGGAAGTAAGCATTTCACGGTAAAGTCTACACTGTTGGTTAAGGGCTTGGAAGTAAGCATTTCACGGTAAAGTCTCCACTGTTGGTTAAGGGCTTGGAAGTAAGCATTTCACGGTAAAGTCTACACTGTTGGTTAAGGGCTTGGAAGTAAGCATTTCACGGTAAAGTCTACACTGTTGGTTAAGGGCTTGGAAGTAAGCATTTCACGGTAAAGTCTCCACTGTTGGTTAAGGGCTTGGAAGTAAGCATTTCACGGTAAAGTCTACACTGTTGGTTAAGGGCTTGGAAGTAAGCATTTCACTGTAAAGTCTACACTGTTGGTTAAGGGCTTGGAAGTAAGCATTTCACTGTAAAGTCTACACTGTTGGTTAAGGGCTTGGAAGTAAGCATTTCACGGTAAAGTCTACACTGTTGGTTAAGGGCTTGGAAGTAAGCATTTCACGGTAAAGTCTACACTGTTGGTTAAGGGCTTGGAAGTAAGAATTTCACAGTAAAGGCTACACTTGTCGTATTCGGGCGGATGTGACAAATAACGTTTTAGTTGATTTGACTCATTATTATCAAACAGCTTCCCACACCTGGCAACCACATTGTTGCCAGAGCAGAGAGGTTGCAATCACATGCATTTTAGCAAATAGGCTACTTACTACCCACTTGACTAACCACTGGGCAAAAACTCTTTGAATCAACGTTGTTTCCAAGTCATTTCAAGCCAAAAAAAAATGTGATGACGTTGAATCAACATGGAAAACTAATTAGGATTTACAAAAAGTCAAAGGGAAGGGCTTTTAGTATTTTGACTGCCTCGCCTGGTTCACCAACTACTTTTCTGATAGAGTTCAGTGTGTCAAATCGGAGGGCCTGTTGTCCGGACCTCTGGCAGTCTATGGGGGTGCCACGGGGTTCAATCCTCGGGACGACTCTTCTCTGTATACATCAATGATGTCAGTCTTGCTGCTGGTGATTCTCTGATCCACCTCTATGCAGACGACACCATTCTGTGTACATCTGTCCCTTCTTTGGACACTGTGTTAACTAACCTCCAGACGAGCTTCAATGCCATACAACTCTCCTTCCGTGGCCTCCAACTGCTCTTAAATGCAAGTAAAACTAAATGCATGCTCTTCAAACGATCGCTGCCCACACCTGCCTTCCCGTCCAGCAGCACTACTCTGGACGGTTCTGACTTAGAATATGTGGACATCTACAAATATCTAGGTGTCTGGTTAGACTGTAAACTCTCCTTCCAGACTCACATTAAGCATCTCCAATCCAAAATTAAATATAGAATTGGCTTCCTATTTCGCAACAATGCATCCTTCACTCATGCTGCCAAACATACCCTAGTAAAACTGACCATCCTACAGATCCTTTACTTTGGCAATGTCATTTACAAAATAGCCTCCAACACTCTACTCAGCAAATTGGATGCAGTCTATCACAGTGCCTTCCGTTTTGTCACCAAAGCCTCATATACTACCCACCACTGCGACCTGTATGCTTTCATTGGCTGGCCCTCGCTTCATATTTGGTCGCCAAACCCACTGGCTCCAGGTCATCTATAAGTCTTTGCTAGGTAAAGCCCCACCTTATCTCAGCTCACTGGTCACCATAGCAGCACCCACCCGTAGCATGCGCTCCAGCATATTTCACTGGTCACCCCCAAAGCCAATTTCTGCTTTGGTCACCTTTCCTTCCAGTTCTCTGCTGCTAATGACTGGAATGAACTGCAAAAATCACTGAAGCTAATCGCGCACCAGCGACTCCTGTGGCGGGCCGGGCGCAGTGCGCGCTAACCAAGGTTGCCAGGTGCACTGTGTTTCCTCCGACACATTGGTGCGGCTGGCTTCCGGGGTTGGACGGCACTGTGTTAAGAAGCAGTGCGGCTTGGTTGGGTTGTGTATCGGAGGATGCATGACGTTCAACCTTCGTCTCTCCCGAGCCCGATGAGACAAGATAGTAGCTACTAAACAATTGGATACCACAAAATTGGGGAGAAAAAGGGGTAAAATTCAACAACAACAAAAATAACAAAAAAAAAATTACTGAAGCTGGGGACTCATATCTCCCTCACTAGCTTAAAGCACCAGCTGTCAGGGCAGCTCACAGATCACTGCACCTGTAAATAGCTCATCTGTACATAGCCCATCCAACTACCTCCTCCCCATACTGTTATTTATTTTGCTCCTTGGCACCCTAGTATCTCTACTTGCACACTCATCTTCTGCACATCCTAACATTCCAGTGTTTAATTGCTATATTGTAATTATTTCGCCACTATGGCCTATTTATTGCCTTAACTCCCTTATCCTACCTCATTTGCACAATGTATATAGACTTTTTTCTATTGTATTATTGACTGTATGTTTGTTTATTCCATGTGTAACTCTGCATTGTTGTTTGTGTCGCACTGCTTTGCTTTATCTTGGCCAGGTCGCAGTTGTAAATGAGAACTTGTTCTCAACTAGCCTACCTGGTTTGGGGGGGATATATATATATATATTTCACCCGACTTTTAACCTAAATCCAATGACATGGTGAGAGGTTTTGTTGATTTCACGTTAGTTGATAACTCAACCAAATGTAAATCAAATCTATACACTGAACTGACGTCTGAGCCCAGTGGGTAGTTAGTAGCGAGCAGATCCGGGACCTTACGCTTGTACTACAGGGTCGGGCAGGCTTCGCAGTGCTGGCGCGAGATAAGGCTCAGAAAATGTACCTCAATCCAGGGATGAGAAAGGCTTTGAGAACCTCGAATCAATTGTCCCATTATCCCAACTGTTACACCGTCAATATTGAATGACTGCTAGTTTTTCCAGGAAAAGCACTTGTATTCCTCAGGCTAAATAGCAGTTGCCACATCAGCCATTTTGGAATAGCAGCGTCAGCCAATCAGCTCCTTTGTTGTTCAGCGCAACGTGATATACCATAATGTCTGCTGTTGCTAATGCTAGTTAATATGTAGCCAATAAAACCGCGATTAACGACGGAGTTGCGCGCCTAGTTAAACTAGTTTCGGCACCCAACGACTAGCCCGCAATTAACAACATTGCGGGCAATTTTTTTATAAAAACTTATGTTATGTCGGAACTCCAGTCCGCCCACTCTAGTCGCCACTCAACCCCATCGTAAATAGTGGCTAGTTAACATGAGGCCTTAAAGGGCAATTTCCCGAAAAACGATCAGTCTTTCAATCTTCTCTGTGTAACATTTGGGACTATTCAAAGTACAACTCATCCCTGGAATTATGTATGTTTTCCGAGCCATATGCGCTGTGTCTTAAATTAACTTTTTGGGCGACCCGACCAAAGTCACATAAATCTGTAATTCTCATTGAAAGCAATTCTAAGAAGCAGTAAAGCTGTTCTACGTGCACTATTTCTATGCTTCCCCATCCTAAATGTAGTTTTTTAATCTTTTACTTTCGGTATTGTACACCAGCTTTAAAACAGCTGAAAATACAGTAATGAAAAAAGCAGGGAGCAGGTGTCGATACCTCGACCTTCTAGCCCGAAGTCCAGCGCGCTATCGACTGTGCCCCAAAAGCTTGCTCGTGAGTCGATACCCGCCCTTATAAAACCAGGGTCGCTACAATACAATATTTTTTGTTTATTGAAAATATATTTCACAGATGGTTAGATGGTACAATGATTATCTACACTATACTTGCTTGTTTGTTTGTTTTATCACAAACTGGAATTAGGCAAACTATTCGAATGTTTAGCAACCACAAATGGCGGAGCGATTTATGTATAGTGCACCTTGATGCAAACTGTCTAACTGACCCTGTAGTGCAGCTATAAGCAAGCATAAAGTGTCGGATCTGCTGCTAACCCTTTAGCTATTCTAGCTGTTCGCACAACAACAGCATCATTCTATGCTCCTGTTGTTTAGTTTGTATTATAACAAATGCATGTAAATACAAAGCCAGTATTATTTTATATACTAACTAAAGTGGTATTTATGTTTATTTGCTTACCTCTTTGCGTGTCTCTGTTCAATGTTTACTTCCTGGTCATGCGCACGCTGTCATATGATCAGCTGACCGTAATGACCTTCCCCCCAGAAATATGCGTCTATGGGTAGCTGCAGTGACCAGGGTATTGCCGCGTTCAAACAACTAGGAGCTCGGAAATCTCCACTTCAAACATCAGTGCGTTCAAGACAACTGGGAACTCGCGAAAAAAACTAGCTCTGAATTGGATAATGCGTTTTGAACGGTCATCCAACTCAGAGCTCTAAAGCTTCGACTAACTGACCTCAAGATCACTGACGTCATGATTTGACCTCGTTTTTTTCCGAGTTCCCATTTGTCCTGAACGCACCATATGGCGAGTGGGTGTGTCCAAATGAGTGGGTGTGTAGACGGGGAATCAGCTAATTGTGCAGATTTGCTGCAACTCAAGAAACGGAAGAAAAACACAGCTCAATCAAAACCGTATAACCTAAAGCAGAGCGCTTTCCACACGCCCACTATTTTCCTTTCGACAAACCCACACTCCAGTCGCCATATTGGGATGCCGCTACGTCCCTTTCTCGAAATATGAGCCATGGAGCTTGCCAGCCTGCAGTCCTAAACACCGTAAATTAGTTCGTTCAGCCATTCCTATTGGGGGAAATAATAGGGCTTTGGGATAAACGCCGAAAATAAGGTCACAGGTTTAGGAAGAGATCTTATACATTTTGTTCAATGAGGTTAACATGAAGAGTTAACACAAAACCTTTTATGTGCTTTGTTATTTTTTGGATTACATGAATGCCAAAAGAAATCACAAAAAGTGATGTTAACTATTATAATTTTTTCTCGTAGAATAAAACATAGAAGAAAGTTTATCTAAAAACCATCCAAAAATAAATTTTCTCATAGGCTTTGTCCAACGAACCAATGGTGGAGTTAGGTTGGAGTCATTAAAAATCGTTTTTCAACCACTCCAACATTTTCTTGTTAACAAACTACAGTTTTGGAAAGTCGGGTTAGGACACCTGCTTTGTGCATGACACGTCATTTTTCCAACAATTGTTTACAGACAGATTATTTAACTTATAATTCACTGTATTGCAATTACAGTGGGTCAGAAGTTTACATACACTAAGTTGACTGTGCCTTTGAACAGCTTGGAAAATTCCAGAAAATGATGGCATGGCATGGCTCTCCTGACCCCTCCTGTCTCAGCCTCCAGAATTTATGCTGCAGCAGTTTATGTGTCGGGGGGCTAGGGTCAGTTTGTTATACAGTGCCTTGCGAAAGTATTCGGCCCCCTTGAACTTTGCGACCTTTTGCCACATTTCAGGCTTCAAACATAAAGATATAAAACTGTATTTTTTTGTGAAGAATCAACAACAAGTGGCACACAATCATGAAGTGGAACGACATTTATTGGATATTTCAAACTTTTTTAACAAATCAAAAACTGAAAAATTGGGCGTGCAAAATTATTCAGCCCCCTTAAGTTAATACTTTGTAGCGCCACCTTTTGCTGCGATTACAGCTGTAAGTCGCTTGGGGTATGTCTCTATCAGTTTTGCACATCGAGAGACTGAAATGTTTTCCCATTCCTCCTTGCAAAACAGCTCGAGCTCAGTGAGGTTGGATGGAGAGCATTTGTGAACAGCAGTTTTCAGTTCTTTCCACAGATTCTCGATTGGATTCAGGTCTGGATTTGACTTGGCCATTCTAACACCTGGATATGTTTATTTTTGAACCATTCCATTGTAGATTTTGCTTTATGTTTTGGATCATTGTCTTGTTGGAAGACAAATCTCCGTCCCAGTCTCAGGTCTTTTGCAGACTCCATCAGGTTTTCTTCCAGAATGGTCCTGTATTTGGCTCCATCCATCTTCCCATCAATTTTAACCATCTTCCCTGTCCCTGCTGAAGAAAAGCAGGCCCAAACCATGATGCTGCCACCACCATGTTTGACAGTGGGGATGGTGTGTTCAGCTGTGTTGCTTTTACGCCAAACATAACGTTTTGCATTGTTACCAAAAAGTTCAATTTTGGTTTCATCTGACCAGAGCACCTTCTTCCACATGTTTGGTGTGTCTCCCAGGTGGCTTGTGGCAAACTTTAAACGACACTTTTTATGGATATCTTTAAGAAATGGCTTTCTTCTTGCCACTCTTCCATAAAGGCCAGATTTGTGCAATATACGACTGATTGTTGTCCTATGGACAGAGTCTCCCACCTCAGCTGTAGATCTCTGCAGTTCATCCAGAGTGATCATGGGCCTCTTGGCTGCATCTCTGATCAGTCTTCTCCTTGTATGAGCTGAAAGTTTAGAGGGACGGCCAGGTCTTGGTAGATTTGCAGTGGTCTGATACTCCTTCCATTTCAATATTATCGCTTGCACAGTGCTCCTTGGGATGTTTAAAGCTTGGGAAATATTTTTGTATCCAAATCCGGCTTTAAACTTCTTCACAACAGTATCTCGGACCTGCCTGGTGTGTTCCTTGTTCTTCATGATGCTCTCTGCGCTTTTAACGGACCTCTGAGACTATCACAGTGCAGGTGCATTTATACTGAGACTTGATTACACACAGGTGGATTGTATTTATCATCATTAGTCATTTAGGTCAACATTGGATCATTCAGAGATCCTCACTGAACTTCTGGAGAGAGTTTGCTGCACTGAAAGTAAAGGGGCTGAATAATTTTGCACGCCCAATTCTTCAGTTTTTGATTTGTTAAAAAAGTTTGAAATATCCAATAAATGTCGTTCCACTTCATAATTGTGTCCCACTTGTTGTTGATTCTTCACAAAAAATATACAGTTTTATATCTTTATGTTTGAAGCCTGAAATGTGGCAAAAGTTCGCAAAGTTCAAGGGGGCCGAATACTTTCGCAAGGCACTGTATCTGGAGTACTTCTCCTGTCCTATCAGGTGTCCTGTGTGAAATTATGTATGCTCTCTCTAATTCTTTCTTTCTTTCTCTCTCTCGGAGGACCTGAGCCCTAGGACCATGCCTCAGGACTACCTGACATGATGACTCCTTGCTGTCCCCAGTCCACCTGGCCGTGCTGCTGCTCCAGTTTTAACTGTTCTGCCTGTGATTATTATTATTTGACCATGCTGGTCATTTTTGAACATTTGAACATCTTGGCCATGTTCTGTTATAATCTCCACCCGGCACAGCCAGAAGAGGATTGGCCACCCCACATAGCCTAGTTCCTCTCTAGGTTTCTTCCTAGGTTTTGGCCTTTCTAGGGAGTTTTTCCTAGCCACCGTGCTTGTACACCTGCATTGCTTGCTGTTTGGGGTTTTAGGCTGGGTTTCTGTACAGCACTTTGAGATATCAGCTGATGTACGAAGGGCTATATAAATACATTTGATTTGACTTTAGAAGCTTCTGAGAGGCTAATTGACATCATTTGAGTCAATTGTAGGTTTACCTGTGAAGTATTTCAAGGCCAACCTTCAAACTCAGTGCCTATTTGCTTGACATCATGGGAAAATCAAAAGAAATCAGCCAAGAAAAAATTGTAGACCTCCACAAGTCTGGTTCATCCTTGGGAGCAATTTCCAACCGCCTGAAGGTACCACGTTCATCTGTACAAACAATAGTACACAAGTATAAACAAGTATAAGTAAGTATAAACACCATGGGACCACGCAGCCATCATGCCACTCAGGAAGGAGATGCGTTCTGTCTACCTAGAGATGAACGTACTTTGGTGCGAAAAGTGCAAATCAATCCTAGAACAACAGCAAAGGACCTTGTGAAGATGCTGGAGGAAACGGGTACAAAGGTATATATAACCATAGTAAAACGAGTCCTATATCGACATAACCTGAAAGGCCGCTAAGCAAGGAAGAAGCCACTGCTCCAAAACCGCCATAAAAAAGGCAGACTACAGTTTGCAACTGCACATGGTGACAAAGATTGTACTTTTTGAAGAAATGTCCTCTGGTCTGATGAAACAAAAATAGAACTGTTTGGCCATAATGACCATCGTTATGTTTGGAGGAAAAAGAGGGAGGCTTGCAAGCCCAAGAACACCATGCAAACCGTGAAGCACGGGGTGGCAGCATCAAGTGTGGGGGTGCTTTGCTGCAGGAGGGACTGGTGCACTTCACAAAATAGATGACATCATGAGGAAGATTATGTGGATATATTGAAGCAACATCTCAAGACATGTCAGGAAGTTAAAGCTTGGTCGCAAATGGGTCTTCCAAATGGACAATGACCCCAAGTATACTTCCAAAGTTGTGGCAAAATGGCTTAAGGACAACAAAGTCAAGGTATTGGAAGAGTGGCCATCACAAAGCCCTGACCTCATCCTATAGAAAATTTGTGGGCAAAACTGAAAAAGCGTGTGCGAGCAAGGAGGCCAACAAACCTGACTCAGTTACACCAGCTCTGTCAGGAGTAATGGGCCAAAATTCACCCAACCTATTGTGGGAAGCTTGTGGAAGGCTACCTGAAACGTTTGACCCAATTAAACAATTTAAAGGCAATGTTATCAAATACTAATTGAGGTTATGTAAACTTCTGACCCACTGGGAATGTGATGAAAGAAATAAAAGCTGAAATAAATCATTCTTTCTTCTAGTATTCTGACATTTCACATTCCTAAAATAAAGTGATGATCCTAACTGACCTAAAAGAGGGAATTTTTACTAGAATTAAATGTCAGGAATTGTGAAAACTGAGTTTAGCTGTAATTGGCTAAGGTGTATGTAAACTTCCGACTTCAACTGTATGTGAAGCATTGAGACCCCAGTTTGCCACAGAACCTGTACAGAGAGGTTCCAAACAGACCTCTTTATCGATGATAAATGTTGCTATTTTGGTTAAACATAGGCATCGTCAGCATATAAGTGACGGGGACACGTCCCCTCCAATATTCCAGAGGGCTATTTTGCCCTTTTAAATGCACTTATTGAGGTGATGGCAGTAAGGTCAAATTCAAAAGTTTCATCAAGTAATTTCTACACATTACTTTTTGAGCTTGATGGTTCATGTTATTACTGTCTTAAAACTATTATATGTGTTAATATAGGCCTCGAAGGCCTAGTTATAGAGAAAACACATACAAAAATTGGTATTTTGAATAAAAGATGGTTGTCAATCATGTTTTACCCAAGCGCTCTCCGGAGGAAGAAGGCCATGTCCCTGGCACAAAAAGTTTGAGAAACGCAGAAAGAAACACGTTGCCTTACCTTGAAAGCAGTGTAAGCAGATAGAGGCCAGTTATGGACCTAAACCACTGGAGGCTGCTGAGGGGAGGACGGAGCAAATGGAATGGCATCAAGCACATGGAAACCATGTGTTTGATACCATTCCACTTATTCTGCTCCATCCATTACCACGAGCCCATCCTCCCCAATTAAGGTACCACCAACCTCCTGTGACCTAAACTCAAATACTCATGAAAATACGAAAGTTATTGTCTATCGAAGGATGTCCTTTTGACCATAAAAAAAATTATATTATACAAATGGATAGATTGAATCAAATCTATTTGTTATTTTTGATAGTGTCCACCCTGAGATTGGAAGGTTGGTTCCATCCCTGCTCAAGTCCAAACAAAGACTCTGAAATTGGGACCCGATGCCTCTTTACTTGGCACTCAGCATTACGGAGGTCGATTGGGGGTAAGGCCCTGCAACAGATTAGGATCCGTCCAGGGGGTGTACTTGTACATCAAGTTGCCTAATACAAAGGCTTACTTGTCCAAGGTTTACTTACTTAAAGGAGTAGTTCATGATTTTTTAACTTGATGTTACATGGTTCCTCACCCTGCAAGTAGTCTATGGGCCAGGACAAATTCTTTTTTTTCTTTAAACAGCCACTACAAACTTAGCTAACTTTAGCCATCACTAGCTAAAAATCAATGGAAGGGATAGGGACATATGATCCCTGTGGAAGGGATAGGGCCATGTGATCCCTGTGACCAAAATATCCTGAAATCAACTCCATATTTGGTTTGATGTTCACATGCCCGTCACTTCCATTGATTGCTTAAAAACTATTTGTTTATTTTTGATAATTTTCATGGAAAGCTATTACAGTAAAGTACTTAGTTGTTCCCCAGAAATGATTTGATATTGAGATAAAAACGACTGCATTGGGCCTTTAAAATGCAGGAAATGCGTTATCAATTTATTTATTATTTATCTGGGGGAGGACCATCCATCAATCATGTCCATACAGCCTTAAACCCATTCACAATGACAGCAAAAAACAACAACGAAGAGAACAAACTGCAGTGGACTCGGACGATAGGCTACATGTCCCACTTTCTCTGGCAGCCTAACTCTTCTCAAGTTCTCCTTGTAGGCTACTCTTTCAGTACTTGACAGATCTAAAACGACTCCAACTCCAAAGTCTAGATTCTAATCTAAACCCTATCGTTCATTAGGCTAGATGTATCAAATAATTTTATATTTGTGTGAACAAAAGGGCTAGTAGAAGTAGGTGATTATAGGGGCCAAAATAAGCCCTATATGGAATGGGTACTACATTCATGTGCTACCCAAAAGCATTTCAAAACTAAAAAAGGTATTCTCCTCCCCACTCACATCATCCAAATTAAAATGGCATGACTCATGACACAGGGTCGGTAGAATAGGAGAAATAACACACCCAGAGTGAAACTAGGTTGAAAAACATCCTTTAATAGGTCCGTGCCACACACTAGTGAAAAATAAAGCTCCTACAAAAAGAATGATGTTATTTTTTCACAATATCTTAAATAAAGTAACTTCAAGTACTCTGACTTGGGTACAAAAAACTCTAGCTGCCTCCATTAGGCCACGACACACAGCAAGATTCAAACACAGTGGTTACAAATGGCCTTACGTCCTCTGTACTGTGGCAAGGCAGATGTGGGGAAATGTTTCATGGGGGGAAAAAAAAGACTAAACAAATACTTAAACGTTGTTTGTTTGTTTTTCTCTTTCTGTATGGAGAGGAAATATTACTGTGTCACTGTCAGACTTTGGAGGCCATGTTGGATTGAAATTATATATAAAAATAATGTCATCGTAAAAATGGAAAAACGAAAAAATTATATCCCCTACGCCCCTGTTGGAAGGGTAGGCACTACCAAGATTAAGGATACCACAGTGTTTGCAGAGGATATGTATATATTGTACAAACAATATTTATGTTTGTTTTTTTATCACTTTCACTAAAATAGAATAGAATGCTACAATCATTCTAAGGCATAAACAATATCTGATATTTTAAACAATTCCGTTCCAAACAAGACTTGAATATTGACATTAATAAACAGTATATACACATGTATCACCATTGTCTGACTGTTTTTCTGCAATTTTTGTAATTAAATGCAGTTGTACAGTTTTAACGTAATGATTACAGTCCTCTGATGCCCAAAAGCATAGAACAGTGTAAACAGTAATTCTTTTTCTTGGCTTTGTTTCATATTTGGGAAAAAAAAGAAAGAAAAAAAAAGTCAAACACAAAGACAGACATTCCTTTCGATTCAAAGCAGTTGAGCTGATTCTTCCTTTTCATAGAAAATGATGTGGACCTTTTTTTTATTTTATTTATTGATTCATAAATAATTATTAAAAAATTAAATACATTCACTATAATACGATTAAATAAAAATAAAACGTCTATTTACAAGTAGTGGAAAGTATTCTACCGCAGATGCATTTCGGGTGGTTGAGAAGGATGAGGATTCAGTGCAATGATCTTGAACAGGAAATGGTATTGCACTAAGACACCCGGTTGACATTGTGTGGGACTCTTTGGGTGTTTGGATCCCTGTTGTACTGTAGCAACACCAGCGTTACAAGTCTGTCTGTTGACATTTCACTTTAACTGCCCCGGGTTCGTCCCAAAGGTACAGACGGACCAGCATCATCATCTTGTCATTCCCAAAACGTGGTGCCTCCGCTATGAAATGTCAAATAATGTTACTGGAGGTCTGGTTCGAGACAGTGATGATGATCGGTAAAACAACACCCAAAATTGATGGATTAGTTTATTTCATTGAGAAGCTCTGTCCATCTCTTATCAAAGAACTTCCTCATGTTGTGTCCCGCTCGCCCGATGTCTGAATTGTCTTCATTAAACTTTTCACAGTTATCAAATACCAGGTTGACGTCAATAATGAAAGTCTCCAGATTCTGATACCTGAAACGAGAGGAACAGATCATTTTGAGTAAATGAGTAAAACACTCGATTGTTGTGTTATCCTTTCCTGGCTACGTGACTAGATCCGAGGTTAGTCATAGTATGACTACTAGGGAGTGGATAGTAAGAGTGTCATATTAATAGTGAACTCACTGGCTGCTGACGAGCTTCTCTCTGATGGTGGCGAAGTCCATGGGCTTCTTGATGACCTTCCTGTAGCCAGGGATCCCCTTGGTGTTGACGGGGTTGAGGAAGGGCCAGGCATCCTGGTGACGCTCCAACTCAGCCAGGAGCACCCTGCAGGAGATAACACACACACACGTCACGAAGGGAACATGTTCGTGCAAGTGTTTACAGTACATTGCAATGCCCCCGGCAAATACATTTACAACCCGCATCTGCATTTCCATCAGCAACTCGCTGATTTAAAGTGCTGATACTTGTGCTGAGAAAATGAGTCAAAGATTTATGGTGTAGTACAGTACCTGCACAAACCAAGGTCTCTGTTGTTGTCTCTGGCTGTCTTGGCTCTCTTCACACACACCACAGGGCTCTCCTGACTGGGTGACTGGGGTGTGGGCGGGGCCTGGGACGGGGCGGGGCTCTCCTCTCCTTTCCTCTTCCTGCTGGGGGGCTCTTTCGCTCCTCCTCCTTTCTTCGGGGTGCCGCTGGCGCTCGCCGAGTCGTCCTCTGACACCTCCACGTTACCGTTACTGTTGCCGGCCTGCTTCCCGTTCCGCTTGGCCTCGGCCGCGGTGGGTTTCTTCCCGCCTCCACCCGCCACCGGTTTGCTCGGTGGCTTCTTGTTCTTGGGAGACGGGCCGCTCGCCTGAGGGGAGAGGGGAGGATTCATGCAGTTGTACTTACATAGCAATGGCACTTGGCATATTGTGTACACAGTGTTGTTGAATTACCTACTTTGAAATAATATATGATATGAAAATGACAGGTACATAATGTAGAGGTACATGACTGATACGCGTGGCTGACATACTTCTATAGTAAAGTACGATATGTAAATGTTGAACAGTGGCCTGGACAGTTTGGGTCACCTTGGATATGCAGGCGGGGCAGTACCAGTCCCCCTCGGGGATGGTGGTGATCTTGGGTTTGTGACAGTACGTGTGGCAGCCTTTGTCACAGCCGTCACACAGCAGGAGCAGGTCCTCGTTGTCACCCTTCCTGCAGATCTGACAGTACTAAAAGCAGACAATGCAGTGTCACCTCAAAAGCAAGGGGTGGATTTTCGAACCAACATTTACCAAGATTTACATTGGAATCCACTCCCTAAGGGACTTGAAATGGTCTTGGGATTCAAATGCTCTCCAATGACACACAGTGTTCACTTCCCTAGCATATTGAAATTCCGTGCCAGCCAGCTACAGTCGTTGAGGTTTTACTCACCACTTTCATGATGGACCTCTCCCAGGCGATGGACTTCTGGAGCTGCTGGAGACACATGGCCAGCTGGGCGGCACTGCGGACGTCGCCCAGGGCCTTCCTCCACACCTTCATCCCATGGGCCACCTCCTCCTCGCCCCTGTGGAAGGCAACGCAGATGTCAGAGGGATGGACGCATACAAACAGGAATACGGAAAGTCGGACACGGACTCATGCAGGCAGGTACACACACTCAATCCTTCGCTTTCCAACACAAACACTTGCCCATACACAGACGCCCACTGTCACCACAACTCGCTGAAGCTGCAGCTGTGCAGACAGACACCGGTATGAGAGTGAGTGAGTGAGTGAGTGAGTGAGTGAGTGAGGGGGGCAGGCAGCAGGGACATATGGGTACAGGTACACACACTGCCATGCAGGAGTGACGCCCATGCAGATGCCGGGAGAGGAGGAAAAAGAATGGTAGACGGGACGAGGTGGATGCCGTGATTACTGACGCAGAACACCATGCAGACGGCCAGAAAAACTCAGCAGGAAAAAACATTCACCACACTGTGAGTCAACCCCAAACCAGAAGACAACCATGAAAATACACAATAAAAGATGCAAAACCCCACCCAAAAAAAGGACAGCAGAGGTAGATGTCTTTTTGAAAAATGAAACAAAAAAGCACACAGAAGTGTTGAATCCTGAGTGGATGACCTACCCTTCCCTGTCAGCACTACTGGAGGGAGCGGGGACAGTGACGGTACCGATAGCCCCCACATTATCCAGCCTGATCTGAATGGTGGTACCTAAGGGGCTCCTCAGGTACCTTCTCTCGATGTTCCTCTCCAGGTCCGCCAGCCGCGTCACCGCTATGTCCAGAGGGTTGTCCGCGTGACGCACCACGCCGCCCGCCTTGTGGTCCGCCTTGTCCTCCGGTTGGTCTTTGTCGCCAGCGCCGCCCGCCGCTGGTTGGTGTTTGGGGAGGGGCTTGTGCTCGTGGTAGACCAGGTCCTCCCTCTCTGATTGGGGCTCGGGGTACATCCAGCCCTGCGCAGGGAATGGTAGGTAATGTAGTCTTTAGGTTCAAACTTAAATAACAACCTATTCACTAGATCTTGGTTAACAGACTTGAAAAGGTTAGCGAGTGACCACCGCTACCATTCATTACTTTCGAACAGAGGCCTATATTTTCTCCAATGGATAGGGATGAGAGCTATAATAAAAGGAAGCTACCCATTTGTTGATGTCGTTGTTGTTTACCTTGACCTGCAGGCTGGCGGTGGTGACCTTCCTCTCCAGCTCCTCCACCTGCTGCAGCACAGCGATGTCCATCTCCATGGCCTGCTCCTCCACACACCACCCCCGCACTGACTCCACACTCACCTGGCTCTCCTCCAGCTCACACAGCTCTATCATGGCCGCTGCACATTGGGGAGACAGGACGGCATTAGAGACCAGTCATACATTCCATAGACGCGTGTTTAAGCACACAAAACATGCATATTATTCGCACACCAGACCCAACACCCACACACACAGACTTTTTGTCGCTCGCTACTCCCTCCCTAACGCAACAACAAAACCACACACACTTTACCACTCCCCATTCACACACACACACACACACACACACACACACACACACACACTAAGAATTCAATATCCAGACACAAAGAGCTGTTCAATCAGAAACCACACGAACGTTAACTAATCTGGCTTTGATGTCAGACTCATATTGAGCAGTCAGTCATGCGTCATGTACCAAATGTCAATTCATTGTGAAGCGCAGGGGCTTGGAGTGTGCTCAGTAGGGGTATAACTACTCAGAGCTGTCATAACACAGTGCTCAATCAGACTCCAACACAAAAGTCTTTGTGAAAGTCGGGGCCTGCCAGTCGGAGTGCTGCTCAGTTTCACTGACACAAAATCAAAGCTACTTTATTCATTCATATCCATTGGGATCTGTTGGCTAAATCTACTCTGTAAAGGCTATGCAGATTGCTAAAGATTGGGTGAGGGACCTACCAGCCAACCAACTGACTTGAGTGACTGTCAGACATACAGTACTCACCGTCTCGGTGCTTGGTGCAGACCTGTGGGATGAGCTCCATGTATTTGTGCATCTGTCGGTGCAGGCCCTTCTCTCTGGTTCCCCGGCTGTGGAGGGACCCCACCAGGGAGCGCAGCTCCTCAATGTCTGACACCCGCCACCAGCCTGACAGCATCTCTGCGCACACACACATATAAATAAATAAACATATGGAAATGTTTCAGAAAAATGACTTAAGACAATATAATGCCCCCTTGAAATAGATCTACAGTATTCGGATACAGAACACACTCCAGTGCTGTTCTCGCTCCTCAAGAGATTCCTTTCTTCCACCCAGTAGAACAAAACAAATTCAAAACAAATTATTCATTCTCATGACTCAGTGAATTAATAAAAGGTTGAATAAATAGAATAAACTGAATAAATAGATGACTCATGACACACACACACACACACACGCTCGCACACACACACGCTCGCACACACACACACACACACACACACACACACACACGCTCACCCTCTGGGATGGGCCGTGGTGTGGGGTGGTCCGAGTGCTTGGGCACCTCCATCATGGCGGGAGAGGGCACCGTGGACGAGAGCTTCTCGCCGGGAGGAACGGGCGACTCGCTCTTGCTGGAGACGCTGGGCGGCGCGTTGGCACTGCCCTCCACGGAGCTGAGGCCTGAGTGGCCTGGCAGGGGGCTGCTGCAGAAGGGCAGCTGGCTGGGGCTCAGCATTCCACTGGGCCAGCCACCGCAGAACGCTGAGAGACTCAGCAACGACCCTCCAGTCTTAACCTAGAGGGGGGAGATACAGACACAGACACTTCAATATCATGATCAGAAAAACTCATGTGTATCACTACACTTAGGCCTGTAGCTTCAAGCAGAACCTCCATTCTTCTGATGTTACATTTATTCATAGGATTTTCCATTATGAGCTTCTACTACCAGTATAAATCATTAGGACAAGGGGTCTGTCCTGGCATAGTACTGACCTGCAGGGCTGACAGAGGGTAGTTGATGAAGCCAGCTGGGTGGTGGGGGCTCGCTGATGCCGACGCTGCCGAGGGGGTGAGAGGCAGGGCGGGGGAAGCCGGGGGAGACCTGGGCCGGGTGAGGCTGGAGGAAGGCAGCGGGGAGGACTGGAGAGGGCCGGGCCCAGGGGAGGGAGAGGTGGTGAGGGAGGTGTCGTCACAGGGGGAGCGGGGGAGTAGGCTGAACCAGTGACCGCTCCTCTCTGTCAGGACCCTGAGGAGCTGGTCGCTGGGGAGGTACTGGAGCTGTGGAGGGTTAGGGGCTAGGGTGGAGGTCTTTATAGGGCTGAAAAGCTGGGGTGTGGGGCTTAGGAGGGAGGAGAACGAGGAGGGGGACGAGGTGGAGGTGGGGTAGCCGGGTTTGGCCTCCTCGCACGGCAGGTTGGGCACCGTCGACGCACAGGGGCTTGTAGGTTTAGCGGGCAGAGAGGCGTTGGCGGGATCGGATGGTGGTGTTGTTTTTGTTGTCGTGGTGACAGACGGTGGTGTTGGGCTGTATTTGGGGCGGAGGTCTGCCTTGGCTTCGCGGATTTCCTTGGCAACGTCCTTAGCGACGTCGAGGAGTGTGGTCAGTTTGGAGAGAGAGGCCGGATGCAAGAGGAAAAGATTGGGAGAACCTTTCTTCTCCTCCTTCCCCTCCTCTGACCGCACGGAGGTGTAGACGCTCCTCTCCTCCCCGCCGACGCCCCCAGGTTTCTTCTTCTGCACCTCCTCCTCCTGCGGCTCCTCCTTGATGTACACCTCCCCTGCTGCCGCCCTCCTCCTCTCCCTCTCTTTCTCCAGCTCCCCCGCAGCTTCACCGCTCTCCATGGCCTCGATGAAGACCCCTCCGCAGTGGGGCAGAACCCAGTAGCGCCGGCGGTACCGGTCCTGGCCGTACATCATGGAGCGCAGGGAGTGGGACGCCTCAAACAGCTTCCTCCTCACCTGGTGCTGTTGCTGTGAAACCAAGCAACAACGCCATGACCTGAGTTATAACTAAATCAATGAATCAATAATATATAACTATTTAGTATTGTTCTTCCATGGAAATGGAACTCTCAGATCTCCGGAAGGAAAGACTTACCTTGGCTAGCTTCTCTATCTGTTTCTCCAGCTCCTCCACACTAGTTGATTGGTCCCCATCGTCCTCGTCACACGTTTCCACTTTCTTCCCCTTCTTCATCTCCTCCTCCTCTTCCTCGTCATCTTCATCGGCCAGGTCGTCGCTGTCTTCGTCTTCATCCTCGTCGTCGTCGCTTTCTGCTCCGGCCTTTCTCTTGCGTTTGAGGCCAGAGGAGGGCGTACCCAGGGGCTGGGCCTCCTCCCCTCCCATGCTGGCATCTCTCTTCCCGGTCCGCTTGGCATGGATGGTCCTCAACCTGTAGAGAGAAACACACAGGTGAGCATTCAGATGCACACACACACACACACACACACACACACACACACACACACACACACACACAACACTTACTTTTTGAGTTTGCCCTCGATCAGCCACTTGTCCTTCCTCATGTTGGTCATGTGATCAAGGTTCTTGTCGATCTCGCTGTAGAGACAGAGAAAGATACAGTATGTCAGTTCACACGTACAGGTAACTATGGAAACAGTGAGTAAATGAGGGATGCAAAGTATATTGAAAGCAGGTGCTTCCACACAGGTCCGGTTCCGGAGTTAATTAAGCAATTAACATCCTATCATGTTTAGGATTATGTATGAAAATGCTGGCCATTATTTTGGCTACCTTGGCTATGTCCCCATAGGATGACAATGTCCCCATCCACAGGGCACAAATGGTCACTGAATGGTTTGATGAGCATGAAAACGATGTAAACCATATGCCATGGCTGATTCAATCCCCAGATCTCAACTCAATTGAACACTTATGGGACATTCTTCAGCCTGAGACAGCGTTTTCCACCTCCGTCAACAAAACACCAAATTATGGAATTTGTTGTGGAAGAATGGTGTCAGATCCCACTAATAGAGTTCCAGACCCATGTAGAATCTATTCCACGGTGCATTGAAGCGGTTCTGGCTCGTGGTGAACCAACACCTTAGCAAGACACTTTATGTTGGTGTTTCCTTTATTTTGGCAGTTACCTCTAGTTAACACATACAGAACAATTCTCTCTCTCTCTCTCTCTCTCTCTCTCTCTCTCTCTCTCTCTCTCTCTTTCTCTCTCTCTCTCGTGAATAATTGATGTATTTGGCTTCTCTCTATATCAAAATTGAATCCCACTCCAGATTAGCTGATCTATCCAGAGTCTTACACAGCATTAATAAAACACGACAGCATTAGCAGCTGAGTGAAGTCAACTAAACGGCATTATTTGTAAGGAGCTAAAAGGCAGTAGGCTCACAACAGTATGGAAGCCTCTTGTACACTAAACCTTTCACACTGGCTCCACCTAATAAGACCGGAAGGGACGACAATGCCTGATCTACAAGGATGTCATCTCATGCTTGTGAAATGTTGTCTGCATATCCTATAAGTAAAACCAGTAAAAACGATTCCATGTTTGATCTCCTTACGTACTGCACAATATTCTATTCCCTTGTAGCTCCACTGGTCTGAGGCCTGTGTGATGTACAACGCTGGCAGATCAGCATCACTCCTCCTACCTGTCAACGCTTTTGCTGCAGATAGAACCTGACCTTTAATTGTTTTGTTTCAATTGTTCTTTCTTCCCTCCTGACGACGGCACTCTTGCTGCAGCCTTATCTATTTCAATGTTAGGCGTCTCCTGTTCTTTACTCCTACCTGACGACACTCTTGCTGCAGGCCAGCTCATTGGCCAGGAAGCCTAGTATGGAGGCCTTCTGGGCGGGGGTGTGAGCCTGGAAGGCCTTGGTCTTCAGGCTGAGGGCCAGCTCAGCCAGGTCAGTCTGCCCGCAATAGGCCCCCATGTACATCTGCAGCACCTCCGACACATTGTCCCGGTTGATGCCCACATTGGTCAGATGGTCCCCCAGCATGGTCTTGGTCTGGGGGGAGAGGAGAGAGACAGGACGGGTGAGTCATTGAAGATAGAGGGAAAGACAACATGGTCTTGGTCTGTAAGGGGGGGGTGGGGGGTCGTGATAGAGTGGTTCCAGGTATACTTTCCAGGGGAGTGTTGACTCATAGACAATGGGCTGGTTTCCCAGACACAGATTAAGTCCTAGACTAAAAAGCATGTTCAGTGGAGATTCTCCATAGAAAGTGCTTCTTAGTTTCTTAGTCTAAGACTAGGCTTAACCTGTGTCTGGGAAATCGGACCAATGTGTGTAGGTTTTTATTCCACCTATGTGAGAGCCTGCTTGGTATGTTCCTGTACATGTACAGTATCTCACCTTGTGTCCAGGGGGCAGTCCAGGGTCACACACGGCCAGGGAGAGCAGTCTGACCAGCAGGTCCTGGACGTGTCCCATGCTGTCTCCCACGTTGAGCAGGCCCTCCTGCAGCATGCCCAGGGTGGGTACGTCCACCCCCACATCGAAGCCCAGCACCTTCCCAAAACCGCGTAGGAACTGCATCAGCATCAGGCAGTCAGACACCGCACCCCCCGGCAAGATCAGGCCAGGGATTCTGGAAAACTCTGGAAGAGGCTGGAATGAAAGGTAAGGAGAGAGGGAGGAATGTTTAGGATACATCTCACATGACACCCTGGGACTTCTATAGTACCCTATGTGGACGGCAGTATATGGGGAGCAGTGCGACTTAACATATTGCAATGTCAATGACTGAATCACATGGCTCTGAATGGTAACTTTAAAAAAAAGTTTTCATTAGTAAACATGTGGGGGACTATTATCTCGTCCCTCCTTATGCATTACTCTCTTTTGCCACTTGATGGCAGTGTACAGCACAAACCATATCCAGTACTCAGGCTTCACATATGATACACAACAGATACCATTGCAATGATACAATGCACTTAACCACCCATAACCCAAACCTAGACAATATTAACTTGCCAGTTCAAATATACATAAGGCAAAAGAAATGTAACTAAATGAAACAGCCACCTACAACTTGGAAAACTAGGTCCCTTTAATGATGTCACCCTTCAGACATCACGCAGGACTGAATCATGGGCAAGATGGGTCATTTATTACCTTATGATCGGCCAGACACATGTCTTCATTTGGCTTCTTCAGCTCCCTGGCAATCTCCAGTTCCAGCCTCCTCAGCTCCAATTTCCGCTCCTTGTTCAGGCGTTTCTCATCCCTCTTTTCCTGCCGCAAGCGCTCGCGCTCCTGAGGGCCCCAGAGAAGGAGAGAGGAGGGGAGAGTTAATGGGCTCACGCCAGTGGCGGTAGAACAGACAAGAATGTCAAGCCGAGTCTGCTGAGTAGTTTTAGAACTCAGCCCGGCGCCCCTGCCTGCGCTCTCAAAGAAAAAGAGCTCGAGGGCCATTCTTTTGACTCAGTTAGTGTATTGAAGAAATGAAAAGGAGAGGGAGGAGAGAGGGTTTGAATGGGTTCAGGAAGGAGTGGGACCTTCTGGCACGCACGTGTGTGTTGTATGTCACCCACCTCTGCTTTTTTGCGAGCCTCCACCGCCTTCATGAGCATCCCGTGTTGCCGTCTCCTCTCCCTCTCCTAGCAGAGCAGAGAAAACACACACACGTTACACACCGGAGAAGGTGGAACCTCCACAGGTGAAGTCAGAGAGGTGGACAGAAGGAGGAAAACCCCCATTCACCTCCATCATGGCGAGGTTTTCACATACAGCAACACGTACAGTTGAAGCTGAGGTTAAGAAGACAACGGTACGAATGACGACAACCAGAAAGCATCAGAGGGAGAATGCGGTAGATGGCGATGACGGGGTCAAAAAAGAGAAGTTAGGGTCAAGCTATGATGCCTCTAGGTAAAAAGCTGACGGAACAAACGCAAAATGACAGAGTCATCATAGCCACAAGCCAGTCGGATGAAAACAAACATTGCGCTGTGTATCATCCATCTGTTTAGCTGATAGCCGTTCCAGATTGAAAATAGCCTAAACCTATGGGGGGGCCTATCTAGTGAAGGTCTTACAAGGAGACTTGCGTGGTTGAGGATAGACTGTCTCCAAATGTTTTATTGTAAACCAATAGGATTTGATCAAGGCAAAGCGAGGACAGTGACTGTCTGTCTGGAAGGGATGGGGAACTCAGTGATGTGATAAACAGATAGAAGGCAATGAAACAGATCCTCTGGTGTCAGCTGCATAAATACAGTATGCAGGGGCCAGGAGTTTCTCCTGCTCAGGTTGATATTGTTAGGAAAAACTCCTGGCTCTAATTGTGTGCAACAGACGCGCTCAACAAGCAATAGCCAGCCAGCCAGTCAGGCTGCTGGAGAAAACAGGTAGGTACAGCAATAGACAGACAGCCAGTCAGGCTGCTGGAGAAAACAGGCAGGTATAGCAATAGACAGACAGCCAGTGAGGCTGCTGGAGAAAACAGGCAGGTACAGATACAGAACAGAGCAGCAGAACGACTCAGGCTACATTCCAAATGGCACCCTCTACCCTATGTAGTGCACTACTTTTGACCAAAGTAGTGCACTATGAGGTAGTGCACTATGCCATTTCAGACGCAACCTCAGAGACTCAATGGGACGTAACAGGTTAAAGGGCAGCTCTTTGTGGACGGAGACGGACACAAGCTCAATGTCTGGAACTGGAAAACTCAAGCACTCACAGCCACTCAAAAACAACAGCTAGACGATGGATGTGATGGATGACTCATCGAGAGGAGTGTACTTTCAGACAGTAAGAGTGAGCATGGCAGGGCTTGGCCGCCTTTTGCAATGCATTCTGGGGAGTACGGGGGGAGCTACCGAACCACTGCAGGCGGAGCGAGGTCAGGTGTCTCAGAGCAGATGGAGGCGACACACTGTTGTTGTTTTTGTTTGTGTGTGTGTTTGTTTGTGTGTGTTTGTTTGTTTTGCTGAAAAGCCATGCAGAATAATGTAGTATGATTGCAGCCAGTGCTATACTTAATGCATTGCTATGACAACCATATCACAACCAGGAAACACGATGCGGTGTTAGATGTACAAAAATAAACATACCCATACCATATCTAGTCTATGCCTCTCCAACTCCTGGCAGAGAGAGTTGGCAAAGTATTATGGAACAGAAATGACAGCAAAAAAAAACAGATTGTTTAGCAGAAAAATACCCAAAGTTCAGAAATAACCCAATAGAATGGAAACTGACCAAAGAGAAACAGTAAAGAGTTGAATAAAATATCTAGTTACACACAACCTTGAAACACACACACGCACGCACACACACACACACACACGCACACACACACACACACACAAACACGCACACACACACACACACACACACACACACAAACACGCACACACACCCACACACACACACCCACACCCACAAACACACACCCTGTAAACACTGATCTAGCTGAAGTGTATATGGTTTTTAGTATAATTTCAATCATGTCAGAAGAGAAAAGGCGTGTTGCTAAAAAGCGCTGCGTACCTGGTGCTTTAAAATGACTGCGTGCTGTCTTCGCATTTCTTTCTCCTTCAGGGGAAGACAGAAAAGATGAGGGGAGAAAATCAATACACTTTCATGCAGCAACCATCATGAAAATCACTAGGGCTGATGGGATTTCAGACCATTTTACAGAGGAGCTACAGCTCATGCCTAATCTCATTGTCAGACACAGCTCATCTGGAAAAAGCTTTGACATTTTGGTTTACATTGAGATGCTGTGTGTAACACAAACTCTCACCTTTATTCGTTTCTCTGCCTCCATAATTTTGGCATTCGCAACCTCTTCTTTCTTTCTCCGTTTAGCCTGCGAATGCAAATCGGGTCAAATGTCATTTCACTGCCAGACATCTGGACAGACAGACTGACGGACACATGCCACCTCGCAGTTTCGCACCGCAGCACTCAAAATATGATATTTTCCCTGTGACAGAAAATGAAACGTATGCCTCACGTGCCAGTCAAATGTGTAGAACACAGAGAGTGAATCAAGTATCATTTAAATACGTAATTGCAAACAGCAAGAAAAAAAAATCCCGTTAAGAGTGGCTTGCCAACCGTGTCAACTCAAATTTGATGTAGTCCTGCTAAAATACGTTGGAGCTCCTACAGTGTAATTGAGTGTGCAAGGGAAGACATTTTTTTTCCTTCTTCCCCACCCACTTATGCTAAACTGTTGCTGTTGTCTGATAAAATAAAATACAGATATTTCTGTCTAAATTAAATATGGTCTAACTCTGAGACAGCTAGCGGAGACAGCGATTTTAATATTCAACAGCCGTCAACCAAGACCCATTTAGCATTAGTTCCATGTGGAATTATGCTTTACTCCTTCCAACACTGTGGTATTATTCAGTAATGGGCTTGGGTAAGATTAAAACCCCATGGACAGAGTAGGCTCTGGGATGCATTTTGAGGAGTGACGTTCTGCTAATTCAGAGGATATGTTCGGTATTGGGTCAGTTGACTGTAGTACCTCCAGGATCTGCTGTGCCCTCATCTCCTTCTCCAACCTGATCTGCTGAATACGCTTGATCTTCTCCTGGAGAAACACAGAGGTAGCTTGATCGATGCACTATGCAAACCAAACAGTGGTGCAGTGGTAAAACAAGGATACCTCAGACGGGACGGTTTGACAGGAAGTGGTGTCACGTAAAGAATGCCCTACCTGCTGCTTGATGAGCTTCATTTGCTCCTTCTGCTTCCTCCTTTCCTCGGCTGCCATGATGGCTGAAAGAGAGACTTTAGGGGCTTAGGTGTTAAGAAATGGTTTGCAGCAGTGGTACTGCACATCTCTACAAGAGGACAGTGGGGAATAGTGTATGCACTTAGATGTAGTGTAGTGTACCTTGTTGCTTCCTGGCCTCTTTGGCTGCCCTGGCCATGGCCTGCTTCTCTAGCTTCCTCATCATCTTCATATGGGCCGCCTGCCTGGCTATCTCTGCAGAGAGAGGTGATGGAACGTTATTGTGTGACCACACATGTTTGGTAGGTAGCATTCACAGACTTCAAACGGAGGTCTTTTCATTTTTTTTCCCTCCTCACCTTGGGCCTCCAGTTTGCGTAAGAGTTTGGCCTCGCTGGGGCTAGGCACCTCGGCCCCCAACCCCAGACCCTCTCCCACGTTGGGCGGCCGGCCCTTCCTTCTCCGGGAGCCCTTTCCCCCCTCGGCCCCGCGCTGGCGCTCTGAGTTGGGGGGCCGTCCCCGCCGGCCCTCCATGGCCAGGATATGAGGGATGACGTCCTCGTCCTTCAGCAGGCTCCACTGCAGACCCTGGGGGTAGGACAGGCGCGAAACAACAGGGTAGAGGGGCAGTTAGTGTCGTGTGGGTAATAAATGGCTTTAACATACTTCAGTTGCTTTGATTACTCTACTGTTACTCTAGGTTTGACTCTTTAGATCGATCACTCATGACAGAAAAGAGGGCAGATCAAAATATGCAATGCATAGTGTTATTACTGGACTACAAAGCTAAGAACCAGAAAATGGCCCAATTTCTACCTGTGATATGAACACCACTACAATGCATTCCATTCCCCATTCAGCTAGTTAAACTATCCTACTGTACAGTATATGACTGGTCACCTGTGGAAGTAATGCCAACGGATTATTAAATTACTCCCTATACAAAGGGGGCTAGGTGGTAGGACTAAGTTACTATACAGCTTCTACTGTACATGAAAAGAGGAAATAAACACATTTTAACGGGCAATAGATAGATGAAAGAGGTCACCTGGGGTCCTTCTCTGGCTTCATAGAAGTCACCAACCATTATCTTTGCACTGAAGCTAAAATTATCGCGTGTGATGCCACTTATTCCATTTCTGGATAGATACTACAGAAGAGAAAATAATGACGTTTGGTGAGACAGGGATATCCAATGTGATAGTATGTAAAAGTGTGACATTGAAAAGCGACCTAGATACAGTGGCGGAAGCTAAAAACTAAAGTGACGATTCAACTACTAAGCATCAAAAGAATTAGGGGGGAAATTGAGCAAAAGCATAGTGAGAATCAGAATGCTCTAACGACAGGTCAGCTTTTAGTAGGCAGAGGAAGGGATTGTGGAAATGAGCTAAAAGGTTTCCAGCTCTTCTCATGTTAAGGTCACAGGGGTTAGCGTTGATGCTAAGTGAGCACTAGCGTGAGGGTGAGGCTAGTTGCTAGCGTAAGGCTAGTCTGAGGGGTAGGGGTTACTCTTTACCTTCACCACATCGGGGTACTGCCTCAACTTCTTCCCGCATGGCGCGTAGTACGCCACGTCGCCTTGCATCTTCCCAGACACGCTCTTGATCCGCGTTTCTCTCTGCCAGCTGGGAAACACACGGACGGAAGGAAACTGTGAGTGAGTGACCGAATGCCAGAGGCTTTGCCATTGCTAGAGAGAGCCTATCAATTCAAGTCATCACTCGACCTACCCCAACTCTAGAGGTATCCTCAACTCCTGCTCATCCATCACCCTCTTTCTTTTCCCTGCGCCTGGTGAGAGAGAGAGAGAGAGAGAGAGAGAGAGAGAGAGAGAGAGAGAGAGAGAGAGAGAGAGAGAGAGAGAGAGAGAGTGAGAGAGAGAGAGAGAGAATGAACCCGTTAGTCAGACTGAACAATACACAGTCAAAGCCTTCTCTCCATAGCCCTAAACACCCAGCTACAGCCACACGCAGAGCTACTGCCCAAAACACCCACCCATAGCCACAGCACCACAGTGCTGAATATGAGCAGTGTTTCGTTGTCTGAGACAAACGGGGCTGCCTCTGTGTCTCCAACCCACCAGCTGTGGTCATGAGAGTGCCTTATTGTTTCTGCGTTCCGTTTATTTAATCAGGTAGAGTATTGAGAAACTCCGTGCTCTGAAAGCAACTTAAGGATATTACTGAAATATGCCCTGAAAAAAATCACTGACATTCCAATGTGAATTTGATGGACAACAAAACATGTTGAATTGAAATGTGCTTAGGAAGATTGGAATCTCTGTTGGAAAATTCCAGTCTTCCTTGTTGTGTCTGTGTGTGTGTGTGTGTGTGTGTGTTATTTCCTTTCCTAAGCTGGGTAATCTCCCAGTGCTGAGAGAGAGAGAGGAAGGAGAGGAGAGGAGAGGGGAAAGAAAGAAAGAAAGCTCGGGCATGGCAGAAGTGCCAAACAAGTTGTCAGGCCTGTTAAGCCCAAGGACATGCACCTACAGGAACCCAGGCCTGTTAAGCCCAAGGACATGCACCTACAGGAACCCAGGCCTGTTAAGCCCAAGGACATGCACCTACAGGAACCCAGGCCTGTTAAGCCCAAGGACATGCACCTACAGGAACCCAGGCCTGTTAGGCCAGCCAACCGCCCGGCTAACTAAAAATAGACCCTCCGTTTCCTCTTCCTGTTCTCTCCCCACAACCATCTGAAGATGATAGCATATAATGGTGAGCTTAGCTATTCCAGTGTGGTTACGTGTCCTCAACAGTTAAAAGGTACAGCTAGGTGTTTTTACTGACTGGTTTTGTGCTTGTGCTGTATGAGTAGCTTTGGCAGAGTAGGTAAAGAAGTTTAAGGAGTGTTGCCTGCGGTTACCTGGGGGTGTGACCAGGGAGTAGGAGGAGGAAGGAGAGCTGTGATAGGCCAAGGCACTGGAGCTGGTGACGATGTTGGGCGTCTTGATGACCTGCAGGTTGAGTGGGGAGCAGCTGGCGGCTGTGTGATTGGTTGTGCTGCTCAGTAAGGAGGCGTGGCCTTTGGTTAGCTTGAGTGGGGTCTTCTCCCTCTTGGAGACGGAGCCTGACGATGGCAGCTTCAGCTTCGGGTCCTTCAGTTTGCCACCGGAGATGTCCTTGTCACTGTCCGAGTTACTGTCAGAATCTGAGAGGAGGGTACCAGAAAACAGGGGTTATCACTGGTTGAATGGTGTTCACTGCTGTACATCACCATAACCCCCCCCCAAAAAAAATCTGTACACTACAAAACATTGCATGTGCCTTCCATTAGGATGGTCAGAACGGTATCTAACCTGACAAGCTGTCATCCGAGTCCTCCTCATCATCCTCCAAATCATCCAGATCATCATCGTCGTCGTCGTCGTCATCCTCAACAGAGTCATCCGAGTCCTTGCTGCTAGGGAGACCGGGGAGACCTGGGAGGCCGGCCTCGGCCCCTCTGAACAGGTCCACCAGAGACTGCACCAGGTGACTCTGAGAGAGGCCCTTCCAGGCTGCCATGGGGGCCAGGGCATGTGCCTGAACCTGGAGGTTAGGGGCCTTGGGGGCCTTGATCTTCCTGGGGCCCCGGGCCGTGGCCGGTGAGGGTGAGGTAGCGGGCCTCGCCGGGGGGCCCTGAGAGGAGGCCGAGTGGACCCTTCCGCCGGTGCTGAGGTTGACGGGCAGTGAGAGGGACGCCCCTGCCCGAGAGAGGTCCTTGTTGGAGTCTTTGCGGGGCTTGGTGATAAGGGCTAGCGGCGCATCCTGAGCCGTGGTGCTTTGGATGACTCCGTTGGGGTGGGCAGCCAGGCCCAGAAGAGCGCTGGACAGGAAGAGGTTGGAGTGGTTGTTCTGGGGGGGAGGGGGGAGGGGAGCAGGGGGCAACTTTGTGCTTCTGCCACCGCCACACGGACTCTCCAAGGAGGACAGCTTGGGGGGCGGCAAGGAGGATGACGTCACCCCAGCAGCCTTCCTAGAGGTTTTGTGACCCTGCTGCTTCTTGGGCTGCGCCGCCGGGAACGTCTGGCCTTGCGAGAGTAAAGACTGGAACGGCGGGTGGGAGGGTGGGAAGGAGGGAGGGGGATAAAACAAGGGAAAAGAAAAGAGAAAACAGCATAATTGTGCCAGCTGTCAATTTACATCTACGTTGATTATTCAAGCTGGTGATGAAGCACAATGCCTGGCTCACTGTCTCACTGTGCCGAGGACAGAAGCCTGGAGACAATGGCATATAACATGGCCATAACCACAGGCATTGTACAAAGTAAAGAGTAAAGCTGCTGAAAAGCGGCTTCCAGTTCCCGTATCTCACTTAAATTACTACAGTTATGAGTCTGTGAAAAGTGTTAGCGTCATGCATCTGGGTTTTTACTTTAAACAGCATAATGGCAGATTTTATAGAACGACAGTCACGTTTGGCGTTGCACCGTGTTTCAGCAAACACAGGTTAGGGCTTCGACATGTACATTCAACTAGATGTGATATCAAGTGAAACAAATCAATTTCACAGACCATGTAATACAGTAACAGTTCCTGAACCACTGGGGGAATGCAGAGGCCTTTGGTTAAAAAATAACCTCAGCACCGGTAAAATAGAACAGGGGAAAAGGCTAGATTTCCAATTAGGGGGCCGGAGCCATAGGAATTAGCCTAATCGATGAACTACTATTTCAATGACCATTTCGACTACATCCGAGAGGTCCACAATGCACTGCAGAAGGTGATAAATGTGTATATGTTCTATCTAGTTGTGAATGTGTTAAATGGAGAGTAAAACAGTAATAAATACATACAGTAACTATATGTGCCGTCTGCTTTGCTGAGTTAATGAGGCCAAAAGCATTGACCTTTTGGTTAACCTTTTGGTTTACAGGCTGAGCAGCACAGCAGGACACCCAATCAAATGACTCAGATAGGACTCCCACTTCCCTCTCTGACTCTCTCTGGCTGGAAGCAGCCCTCTTACTGCAGCTCGTCTACAGTGTTACCATGAACTACGAACAACCTTCTAACTGTGAAAGGAGAAACCGTTTCATGTTCGACCGCTTTTAGATTATCCAAATTAGGTGAAAAGCTAAACTAGCCAGTTACCAATCTGTGGTATTATTTGACTATGGGAAAAAGAGCTACTGTGTGAATACTGGGATTTAAAAAAAACTTGTATTTATTTAGTTTAACCTTTATTTAACTAGGCAAGTCATACTTGATACTCTTGGTACCATACTCCTTGCTAGTGGCAGAAAGGACAGTGGACCAACCTGTTTGAGCCTGAATTCGTTGATCTGAGAGAGTGATTCCTCCAGCAACTTCCTCTTACTAGCCTTCCCACTGCCTGGTGTCTTCAGAGGCTTGGGCTGCTGGGAGTTGGCCATGGGCGACGTGAGGAGAGGGAAGGATTGAGGCGAGGAGGACAGGGGTACGGAGCGGGCCAGGGAGGGCACCGACAGGGGCTTGGAGGAAGAGCAGAGGGACAGGGGCGGGTGCTGCGGCGAGGAGGGCAGAAGCTTGGGCGGCTTGGGGGAGGCTGTGGTGCGTCCTTTGGGGGAGGTGATGAGGGGGATTGGAGAGGCAGAGACGGTTGATGGGGAGGTTTCCCTGCGGGGTTGGGTGAGGAGGGCTAGGGGCTTGGAGCTGGCTGCTAGGCCCGTGGACTGGATGACACTGAGGTGCTGCTGGAGACCCTCCTCCCTGGGCCGGGAGGTCTGGAGAGACAGGGGGGAGCTCTGGGACAGGGTAGAGGGGGAGTGCTGTGAGGGGACCAGGGTGGGGGGGTCGGAGTGTAGGCTGTGGGGCAGGCTGTTCCTATTGTCTTGGGCCTCCTTCATGCCCGAGCTTAGTGTCCCGATCTGGAGAGGGAGGAGAGGAAGCCCAATGTTAGCTCACCCCGGAGCACATCACAGACAAGTAGCTATACACTACCAGTACTACTCACTATCACTGTACCTTCATTTTTTTCTTCGTCCGCCTCGCCTTCTCCTTCTCAGAGTTCCACGCCTCGCTCTTTCCCTCCTCTTCCTCATCCTCATCATCATCGTCGTCATCATCGTCGTCGTCCTCTTCCCCTCCGAGGTCCTCCAGGTCGCTGCTGATGGCTCCATCGCTGGAGCTGTCCGAGGAAGAGCCTGATTCGCTGTCACTGACCCCAGCGACCTCTGCTGGCTTTTTACTGGGCTTCTGCATTAAGGCAGAGAGCTGACAATCAATAAAGCACCCCGTGTACATTTTAACCATTTGATTGTTGTTTCTAAACTGGAAATGGAAAACTTAAAACGTCCAAAACGGACCCCAAGTCAAATACTTCAGGCTTTACTATAGCTATAGACAGGTTATCTTTTAGCAACAAAACCAACGAATGCCCAACTATGGGGCAAAACATGCAGAGCTGGCTTAGACTGTTAACAACATGTCAACTATATTTCATCTCCAAATTATACAATTGTATAATGAGCACTATCGATTTTTTGCAATATTAGCATTGACATGGAATCCGTCAAAACACCTCAAAACAAGAGATGGCATCAATAACGAGATACAACGAGCTGAAACGAGCTACCTAAAACATGGCAGCTTCTTGCCATCGTTGCTAGCTACCTGAGCGCTCAGAATCATAACAACGCGGCTTCCGGCCACGTCGAAGTGCGCGCATCATTTTCACAACGTTGTCATCAGTAATCTAGATCCACTACATCATTGAGCTGACCTTGTCTTTAGGCTTGCAGGGTACTTTCTCCAGCTGTAACTCTGCTGTGTGGCTCTGGCTGTGAGGGCTGCTCCTGGGGCCCCTGGCCTTGGAGTTGGGGCCCTTAACAGCCTGAGAGGCACCCAGGGATGGGGACGCGTTCATGGAGTAAGACCCCTGCATGGTTGGGGAGGAGACCCCACTTCCGTTCACTGCCCCGTTCACCCCTGAAATCGCACGGAAAGAGGCACAGCACACCGTTACACAGCATCTTAATCTCATCTGAGCAACGAGACATTGCGAGTAAAAACGCGAATTAAATATCTGGGGTTCTTCTGAATGCGGAAGAGAATAAAAAAGCCTTACGAAAATATTGATTTAATGCGTATCTCATTTAGGCATGCTGAACATGGCGTGAGCACAACACGAGTGGTTTACATAATTAAAGATAAATGAGAAGACAGCATCAAATGAAGAAAGTAGATTAAGAGAGAAAGGGTACAGAGAGAGAGACAGAGAGCAAGAGAGAGTGTGAGAAAGAAAGAGAGAGAGAGAGAGAGAGAGAGAGAGAGAGAGAAAGATAGAGAGAAAAGAAGAAAGAAAAAAGCCTGCACATACGCCATTAACTGAGACTGGAAGTCATTATAAGGTTCTCGACGGGAGAAATCTCATCACGGAGCCGGAGACTGCCGAGACTAGGGAGCCTCTCACTTAATCCCTGTGAACAGTTTCCACCACCTGCTTACAGGAATGATTCATTCATTCACATCTCTCGCAATTGCCAGAGGGGGTAAAAAACGTTGCGCTTTAAATACCTCGCCCTCTTAAGGGTACCTTTTATTTCCTGGCGGTAAAATCATTTGCTGCTTTTGAACAGGTGTGAGACGCGTCTTCACACTCTGTGCCAATATACAGGTACAATAAAATACATATTTTCCCCTGATGAGCACAGGAGGTGTCGCAATTATCACCTTTGTTCTAGGTTGTTATTATCTGTATAGGTCAGAATGAAGCACTTGGAAGGGTTCAATGTAAGAAGGATGGGCGTAGCTGTACCTTTGGGGGTCTGTCCGTTTTTGCTGGGGGTCCTGGAGGGGGCTTGCAGGGGGCTGTGGTTCTGCTGGATGTGGGGGGTGAACATTGTGGGGAGGCCCAGGAACGGTGGGAGGAAGGCTGCTGCCCCCCTACTGTGGGCCTCTGCTGCTCGCCACCATTCTAATGGAGAGAGAGGAGGAGGACATCAGTGTCATTCTGTCTCATCCACTAAGTTCAGTACGGTATATCAATTACAATCGCCTAAAGAGTATTAGAAGTTAGCACACCCTTAAATACTGATTAGTCATGCTGTTTCATCCATCTGCTGCTCAGGTCAAGTAAATCTCCTGGACTGAGTCATGTTACACCTGTCCAAGCCCCACACCCGGGCCCCTCCACTTACCTGTCAGAGCTCCCAGCTGGGGGTGTGCGGCCAGGGCAGCAGACATCCCCAAGGACCCCAGAGAACCCAGGGACCCCAACGACCCCAGGCCTCCAAACTCTGGGCGTCCTGAGCTGGTGGTGTACAGGCCGAAGGCTGGGTGGCTGACCAGGGGGAAGGCACTTGACAACGTGTAGGGCTGCTGGTCGCTCATCACCCCATACAAACGACCTGATGGACAAACAGTACAACAGAATAATAATAATAAATCAAATGTACTTATTAAGTCCTTTTTACTTCAGTAGTCACATCAGCAGTTGTCACATTACTCATTGAGTATCTGTTATTACTTCTATTATCACGTGTTTGACGTTCTATTATTTCTCTATTCTCTTTCTCTCTGCGTTGTTGGGAAGGGCCCTGAGTCAGCATATCACTGTTAGTCCACAACTGTTGTTTACAAACCATGTGACGAGTAACATTTGATTTGATCAGCGGTGTGCTTCTGTTTGGGGTATAAATAAACCGAATTGAATTCTGAGATGACTCAAGGGTTCGCCGTGCCCTCGAAATACCCTGACTCGCTGGCTTCTTAGGTATTCATCCCTTCTGTGTGTTAAAGTTTAATGACGTTTTCTCCTCTCCCCCTACAGGTTTTCTGCTGGGTAAGATGATATTGTATGTATATTCAACAAGACATTAGGCAGCGTAAAGGACAAAGATAGCCCTGGATTGGAGCTTGACAGGTTTACCCATGCTTGTGCAAACACAGAACAGAGCAGCTCAGATCGG
Source organism: Oncorhynchus mykiss (assembly GCF_057628025.1). Lineage (NCBI taxonomy): Eukaryota > Metazoa > Chordata > Actinopteri > Salmoniformes > Salmonidae > Oncorhynchus > Oncorhynchus mykiss. The sequence continues at coordinate 31,330,471 of NC_143039.1, forward strand.
AGTGACTGAGACAGAGACACTACTCAGAGGGGAGATGCGCATCATGCATGTTCTAGACAGACAAGAGTTCTAGGCTGTACTTCAGTAGGTGAGAGAGAGCGAGAAGAAGACAAAAAGAGCGATAGCAGTCGACAATTCATGTTATATTTTCTGAGGAGGAGCTGATTTGTTAAATTAGGCTACAAAGAGAATGTTCTCAGGGGCAGATACATTTTTTTACATTTATTTAACGTGAGAAATTTGCATAAGTATTCGATTTTGTATCTACCAAGAAACTTGAAACGGATGCGGGCTGAGCAGCGGGACATTTGGACAGCTGGGAGTGTAGTTTAAGTGTTTCTACAGGTACTGTATAGCACTGATCCTTCCTCGCTACTCCATTATATCCGTCACCACGCAAATTAAAGGAGCTCAAATAGGCTAAATCAGTGGTAGACCGAATAACAAGCAAGGTCCTTCAATATGTCAGTGCTGTGGTGTTTGAGAGGCGTACCTGTGATAGAGCCTGTTCCTAATACTTTCCTCCAAACCTTTTTTGATTTAAATTTCAGCAGCACATTGTCCCCCCCCCACCCCCCACCTCCCAAAAAAAGAGGAATACTTCAACATGATCGTCATCAAGCTTTCCCCTAAACCTGAGTACAATCATTTCTGGCAGGGAAACCGGAGCGCGTTGTCTCCTCGCACAGTCAGATGCAATTTGGTCTGAGCATATTTCATGCAAATTCAATTTCCATTACAGAAGGGTTTGAAAAAGAGAGAGGCTGGTAGAGGGAGGGAGGGAGGCTGCGATGGGGCGAAGACTAGCTCTCTTTGAGCCAGGTAATATGTGTGCATAAAAAGTGATGACAGGCGATGTAAAGTGTTATTCACCGAGCTTGTGAAAATGTCAACCTACAACACGCCCAGTGAGCGCTGTGTGAGTGTGATGCCCCCAAATTCTACAGAATCAGATGATGGAGTTGAGGCGCGCAGAAAAGAACCAGAACATTTGCGCCTGCCTATCTGGCTGTCATAAGTGAGAGAAAAAAACAAAGACTAAACATAATTAGGCCTAAGCTAAAGTACTTTCATTTTGCGTGCCCTAAAACAGCTATATATATTCAACGATATAGTGATGCTGGGAGCATGAAGTGAAAATACAATGTAGAGGCTAAATTGCTGAGATGATCAAGGGAATCGAATTAAAATGTCCATATAACATCATATTACATAACATAACTGTCTGGTTGGTTAAGCCTGAGTTACAATTAGATTATCTTTATTTATTACATTTTTTTACATTTCACCTTTATTTAACCAGGTAGGCTAGTTGAGAACAAGTTCTCATTTACAACTGCGACCTGGCCAAGATAAAGCATAGCAGTGTGAACAGACAACACAGAGTTACACATGGAGTAAACAAACATACAGTCAATAACACAATAGAAAAAAAAGAAAGTATATGTACAGTGTGTGCTAATGGAGTGAGGAGGTATGGCAATAAATAGGCCATAGTAGCAAGTAATTACAATTTAGCAAATTAACACTGGAGTGATAGATGTGCAGATTATGATGTGCAAGTAGAAATACTGGCGTGCAAAAGAGCAGAAAAGTAAATAAAAACAATATGGGGATGAGGTAGGTAGAATGGATGGGCTATTTACAGATGGGCTATGTACAGCTGCAGCGATCGGTTAGCTGCTCAGATAGCTGATGTTTAAAGTTAGTGAGGGAAATATAAATCTCCAGCTTCAGCGATTTTTGCAATTCGTTCCAGTCATTGGCAGCAGAGTACTGGAAGGAAAGGCGGCCAAAGGAGGTGTTGGCTTTGGGGATGACCAGTGAGATATACCTGCTGGAGCGCGTGCTAGCCGACTAGAGCATACAGCGAGGGCCAACACTAGAGCATACAGGTTGCAGTGGTGGGTGGTATGTGGGGCTTTGGTGACAAAACGGATGTCACTGTGATAGACTGCATCCAGTTTGCTGAGTAGACTGTTGGAGGCTATTTTGTAAATGACATCGCCGAGGTCAAGGATCGGTAAGATAGTCAGTTTTACTAGGGTATGTTTGGCGGCGTGAGTGAAGGAGGCTTTGTTGTGGAATAGAAAGTCGATTGTAGATTTAATTTTGGATTGGAGATGTTTAATATGAGTCTGGAAGGAGAGTTTACAGTCTAGCCAGCCACCTAGGTAATTGTCCACATATTCTAAGTCAGAACCGTCCAGAGTAGTGATGCTAGTCGGGTAGGCGGGTGTGGGCAGCGAATGGTTGAAAAGCATGCATTTAATTTTACTAGAGTTTAAGAGTAGTTGGAGGCCACAGAAGGAGTGTTGTAAGGCATTGAAGCTCGTTTGGAGGTTTGTTAACACAGTGTCCAAAGAAGGGCCAGATATATACAGAATGGTGTCGTCTGCGTAGAGGTAGATCAGGGAATCACCCGCAGCAAGAGCGGCATCGTTGATATATATACAGAGAAAAGAGTCGGCCCGAGAATTGAGCCCTGTGAGACTGCCAGAAGTCTGGACAACAGGCCCTCCGATTTGACACACTGAACTCTGTCTGAGAAGTAGTTGGTGAACCAGGCGAGGCAGTAATTTGAGAAACCAAGGTAAGAATACGATAAGAATACGGTGATTGATTGACAGAGTCGAAAGCCTTGGCCAGGTCGATGAAGGCAGCTGCACAGTACAATCTTTTATTGATGGCGGTTATGATATCGTTTAGTATCTTGAGCGTGGCTGAGGTGCACCCGTGACCAGCTCGGAAACCGGATTGCACAATGGAGAAGGTGCGGTGGGATTCAAAATGGCCAGTGATCGGTTTATTAACTTGGCTTTCGAAGACTTTAGAGGATGGACAGGATGGACATAGGTCTATAACAGTTTGGGTCTAGAGTGTCCCCCCCTTTGAAGAGGGGGATGACTGCGGCAGATTTCCAATCTTTAGGGATCTCGGATGATAGGAAAGAGAGGTTGAACAGACTGGTAATAGGGGTTGCAACAATGGCGGCAGATCATTTTAGAAAGAGAGGGTCCAGATTGTCTAACCCAGCTGATTTGTACGGGTCCAGGTTTTGCAGCTCTTTCAGAACATCTACTATCTGGATTTGGGTGAAGGAGACGCTGGGGAAGTTTGGGCAAGTAGCTACAGGGGGTGCAGAGCTGTTGCCCGAGGTTGGGGTAGCCAGGAGGAAAGCATAGCCAGACGTAGAGAAATGCTTATTGAAATTCTCGATTATCGTGTATTTATCGGTGGTGACAGTGTTACCTAGCCTCAGTGCAGTGGGCAGCTGGGAGGAGGTGCTCTTATTCTCCATGGACTTTACAGTGTCCCAAAACCTTTTGGAGTAAGAGCTACGGGATGCAAATTTCTGTTTGAAAAAGCTAACCTTTGCTTTCCTGACTGACTGCGTGTATTGATTCCTGACTTCTCTGAACAGTTGCATATTGCGGGGACTATTCGATGCTATTGTAGTCTGCCACAGGATGTTTTTATGCTTATCGAAGGCAGTCAGGTCTGGAGTGAACCAAGGGCTCTATCTGTTCTTAGTTCTACATTTTTTGAAAGGGGCATGCTTATTTAAGATGGTGAGGAAATTACTTTTAAAGATCCTTCCAGGATACCCGGGCCAGGTCGATTAGAAAGGCCTGCTCGCAAAAGTGATTTAGGGAGCGTTTTACCGTGATGAGGGGTGGTCGTTTGACCGCGGACCCATAGAAGATGCAGGCAATGAGGCAGTGATCGCTGAGAACCTGATTGAAAACAGCAGAGGTGGATTTGGAAGTTGGTCAGGATAATACCTATGAGGGTGCCCATGTTTATGGATTTTGGGTTGTACCTGGTGGGTTCCTTGATAATGTGTGTGAGATTGATGGCATCTAGCTTAGATTGTAGGCTGTCGGGGTGTTAAGCGTATCCCAGTTTAGGTCACCTAACAGAACAAACTCTGAAGATAGATGAGTGGCAATCAATTCACATATGGTGTCCAGGGCACAGCTGGGAGCTGACGGGGGGTCTATAACAGGCGGCAACAGTGGGAGACTTATTTCTGAAGACATTCGTTTTTTAAATTAGAAGCTCTCACTTACAGAAGAGAGGAAAGGGTTCACGCTCCAACTCTTCGACATTAAGCCGGACTGTGTACCTACAATATCATAAAATGCACAAGGGTACTGTAGGCCTAATACTGGGAGCATCTTTTCAGCAGCAATTCAGGACTAATGAAATGTAAAGGTGTAATTTCCCTAGAGGCAGATTCCTAAAATGGCCTAAATGCTATCTCCATATTGTAAACCAGTAATATGGAATCCACGGAGATTGAGGAAGATATCTTCAAAATCATAATAGGTTAATAAAAATGTTTATTTGCCTGTGGGAAGCGGAGTTTAAATGCTCAGTGGGAGGTGGGGAGGGAAACAAAGAGTGCCAGCCAGCGTGCCAGAGGCAGAGTGGTGTGGCGACACATGAGAAAATGCCCTTTGAGCCGGCTTCAAGGCCCTAGTCTGCTGCACCACGACAGAGAAGAGAAATACCTTGTGTACTTCATTAGAATATGCTGAATATGGAGTGCCTTGCCGTGCCAAAGTCAGCTAGCGGATACGGAGACAAATGACTGAAAATACAAAACACAACCCCCGAAAGGCCAGCAGCAAGCAGCCACTTCCGTCGCGTCTCCCTCCCGCCAAAACCCGCCTGTCACTCTCGCCTCGACCGACCTTCCCCGAGCAACAGAGTGACATCTGCAAATGCCTTTTCAATATTAATGCGCTTCCAGCTGGAGAATAATTAAATCAGAAATTTGGAGAGAAGCGAGCAGCCGAGCAGAAATACAGGATTACCTGATATCCTCTCTCTCTCTCTCTCTCTCTCTCCTCCACCCTCCTCCTCCATTCTCTGACAAACACAACTGCATTCTAAAAAAGTGCCGGGCCTTTTTTTTTTTCGTGTTCGGAGGATGCTAGCCGAAGGGGGATTAATTTGTTGTTTGTTGCAGTCAATCACATTTCCATGGACAGATTTAAAGTTAATTGCATCCGTGAGCCGATCCCAGTAGGAAAGAGTTCTACATGCGCCCGGGCTTTTTCAAAGTGATATCCTCATCAATGACACACTGCAAGCCCCCCCCCCCCCCCCCCATCCCCCCCATCTCATTCCACCACTGTTCTTGCTCATCTGAGATTTCTTCAATGTTTTTCTCAAGTAGTATTGGCAGGTTGGCAAAAGACCTTGAATTAATTCCTCTCTCTCTGATCTGCTGATACCTCAACAACAACAAATAGTTCCAACGGCTTTCATATGACAATAGAGGAGTGTTATGACTGTTAAAATGGCTCCTAGTTACCGAATCTGATGTCACATGTCCCATTAACACAGAGTGGCTATTCCTTTAATTGTGACTAGTGTAGGTGGCAGGAGGATGAATTGACCTTTTCCATCACATTCCAATAGATTTAAAAGTGTGTTGAACGAGTACTGTGCATCAGGCTAGGAGAAATGAAAAACTACTGCAATGCATGAAACAAACATAACGGTGGAACGAACTACATGTAAAAGCCAATCAACCAACAGGCCTAAACAATGTAGACTAACAATTGGGGATTTGCTGGTGGTGGGAGGCTTTGCACTCAACTTAAGCATTTCAATAACATTTTTAACCAGGCAAGTCAGTTGAGAACAAATTCTTATTTACAATGAAGGCCTACCAGGGAACAGTGTGTTAACTGCCTTGTTCAAGGGCAGAACGACAGATTTTTACCTTGTCAGCTTGGGGATTCAAACCAGCAACCTTTCTGCTACTGGCCCAACGCTCTAACCGCTAGGCTACCTGCCGCCCCTTGCCATCAGTAGGTATATAATATGTATAGTATATATAATTCATAATTAATATAAATCATCCTCCCGCTCCGCGCGGGAACAAGACGTCTCATATGAAAGAACTCTTGCTTGGCTTGATCAAGCTCGGCACAACTTCAGAGCTAGAAGCCTGCCTCTCAGCATTTCATTTGACGCTCGGCCCAAAATCACTTATCTAGACAATCTGAGAACAGGTTATGGCGCAGAGGGATATGGGCAATGTATAATGCATGAGAAGACGGCCTAATGGCTGCTTCATTGGAGCAACACGGGGGAGAGGAGAGAGAGAAATACTGGGGGCTTTATTTTGTCATTTTTCTTATCATGAAAGAGAGACAACACAACTACTGCAGTGTTACATTTGCATGCTATTTGCTGGCCAGTGTGATCTGTCGACTCCTGTGTGTGTGTGTGTGTGTGTTCCTCATGCTGCATAATGGCTCTGAGAACACAATTAGAATGCAGAGAAAGGGTTTGGGTGTTTGGAGCTGGCACGAAGACACTGAGTGGCTGACAGACATGTTAAATCACGCAGGCACTGCCTGAGACACACACGCACGCACGCACACACACACACAAATCAGTGATGCAGCCACATAGCAAGAGGTTGTCAGGAGACGTGTGTGTGTGTGTGTGTGTGTGTATGTTCCATATTACACAAAAGAGGCTTTCTAATTGTTTGGGCTTCATTAATGCAGCAGCTTTTCAGCAGCAACCCAAGCTGTCAGAGGAAGGCTGAGTCTGGGAGAAAAGGTGTTTTCACAGGCCTAACAATAACTACATAATTAATACTGGGGGGAAGTCAGCAACGCATTAAACTCATCCTTCCTCGTGTTGAAAAAAGGACAACCTTGAGTTAAAAGGTGAATCATGAGGGGTTTCTAGGCCACTCATTACACAGTGCACAGCTAATATCCTTGACATTAGTTATTGAGGAGTTGTTCTATTCTATAAGTGCAGACAGTGGTTATTAATGGGGAAGTAGAATTATAACATATATGTAAACTGGCCTCTCCGTAAACCAGTCTCTCCGTAAACCAGTCTCTCCGTAAACCGGCCTCTACGTAAACCAGTCTCTCCGTCAACCAGTCTCTCCGTAAACCAGTCTCTCCGTAAACCAGTCTCTCCGTAAACCGGCCTCTACGTAAACCAGTCTCTCCGTAAACCGGCCTCTCCGTAAACGTAAACCGGTCTCTCCGTAAACCGGCCTCTCCGTAAACGTAAACTGGCCTCTCCGTAAACCAGTCTCTCTGTAAACCAGTCTCTCCGTAAACCGGTCTCTCCGTAAACCCGGCCTCTCCGTAAACCGGCCTCTACGTAAACCGGTCTCTCCGTAAACCGGCCTCTCCGTAAACCGGCCTCTACGTAAACCGGCCTCTCCGTAAACCGGCCTCTACGTAAACCGGTCTCTCCGTAAACCGGCCTCTCCGTAAACCGGCCTCTACGTAAACCGGTCTCTCCGTAAACCGGCCTCTCCGTAAACCGGCCTCTACGTAAACCGGTCTCTCCGTAAACCGGCCTCTCCGTAAACCGGCCTCTACGTAAACCGGTCTCTCCGTAAACCGGCCTCTCCGTAAACCGGCCTCTACGTAAACCGGTCTCTCCGTAAACCGGCCTCTCCGTAAACGTAAACAGGTCTCTCCGTAAACCGGCCTCTACGTAAACCGGTCTCTCCGTAAACCGGCCTCTCCGTAAACGTAAACCGGTCTCTCCGTAAACTGGTCTCTCCGTAAACTGGTCTCTTCGTAAACCGGTCTCTCCGTAAACCGGTCTCTCCGTAAACCAGTCTCTCCGTAAACCAGTCTCTCCGTAAACCCGTCTCTCCGTAAACCAGTCTCTCCGTAAACCAGTCTCTCCGTAAACCAGTCTCGCCGTAAACCAGTCTCTCCGTAAACCAGTCTCTCCGTAAACCAGTCTCTGTGTGCATTTTTAGGAAGTGTATAGTGGATTTTGTGGATTTGTATTTGCAGCTTAACAGGGTGTTGACCATACGTGTGTGTGTGTGTGTGTGTGTATGTGTGTGTGTGTGCGTGCGTGTGCGTGCGCGTGTGTGTGTGTGTGTGATGCACGGAGTGATGAAGCAGTCTTACCAGAGGTGCTGAGGGTAGATCCCAGTGAGGCTGCAGGGCTGGGGGCCAGACTGCTCTTGGAGTGGGGAGCCGGGGAGGAAGAGGAGGAGGAAGAGGAGGCAGCAGGGGAGGAGGTGCGAGCGGTGGGGGGCGCGGGGGAGGCCAGCCGCTCTCCAGACTCCATATCTGTCAAACACAATCCAATCAGCACCGTTACAAAAGCAGAGGAGAGAAAAGAAAGAGAAAAACACACACACCCCACCTCCCGCTACACACACCCAGAGCCCTGCTACACACACCCAGAGCCCCGCTACACACACCCAGAGCCCCGCTACACACACCCAGCGCCCCGCTACACACACCCAGAGCCCTGCTACACACACCCAGCGCCCCGCTACACACACCCAGAGCCCCGCTACACACACCCAGCACCCCGCTACACACACCCAGCGCCCCGCTACACACACCCAGCACCCCGCTACACACACCCAGCACCCCGCTACACACACCCAGCACCCCGCTACACACACCCAGTGCCCAGCTACACACACCCAGAGCCCTGCTACACACACCCAGAGCCCTGCTACACACACCCAGAGCCCCGCTACACACACCCAGAGCCCCGCTACACACACCCAGAGCCCCGCTACACACACCCAGAGCCCTGCTACACACACCCAGAGCCCTGCTACACACACCCAGAGCCCTGCTACACACACCCAGCTCCCCACTACACACACCCAACGCCCCACTACACACACCCAGCGCCCCGCTACACACACCCAGCGCCCCACTACACACACCCAGTGCCCCAGCACACACACCCAGCGCCCCACTACACAAACCCAGCTCCCCACTACACACACCCAACGCCCCACTACACACACCCAGCGCCCCAGCACACACACCCCGCGCCCCAGCACACACACCCCGCGCCCCAGCACACACACCCAGCGCCCCGCTACACACACCCAGCGCCCCACTACACACACCCAGTGCCCCAGCACACACACCCAGCGCCCCACTACACACACCCCGCGCCCCACTACACACACCCAGCGCCCCACTACACACACCCCGCGCCCCAGCACACACACCCAGCGCCCCAGCACACACACCCAGCGCCCCAGCACACACCCAGCGCCCCAGCACACACACCCAGCGCCCCAGCACACACACCCAGCGCCCCAGCACACACACCCCGCGCCCCAGCACACACACCCCGCGCCCCAGCACACACACCCAGCGCCCCGCTACACACACCCAGCGCCCCACTACACACACCCAGTGCCCCAGCACACACACCCAGCGCCCCACTACACACACCCCGCGCCCCACTACACACACCCAGCGCCCCAGCACACACACCCAGCGCCCCAGCACACACCCAGCGCCCCAGCACACACACCCAGCGCCCCAGCACACACACCCAGCTGCCCGCCACTCTCCCTTTCACATCTTACTTCCCCGGAGCAATATTTCTATTTAGCCCTGGACACCAATCCCCTCACACACACCCCACCTCCCATTCAGAGCTCATAGGCTGGGAGGATGGCATCTGGAAGGGTGGGGGAGGGGGGGGGGTGGACTTAGTGACCATTATCACTTTAACATGATAGTAAA